>NC_080680.1:104639392-105937332 GCF_030445035.2 Dasypus novemcinctus
TACCCTGCATATTGAAATTGGATTTTGAAATTGTACATATTCCCCACTTTTATCATATGGCAGTGTATTATAAAATTCACACCTTATTAATGAGTAATGTAAAGAAAAGGACTTAAATGTGAGTCTTAGCTCCCCTACTTCTTGGTTGTGTGACACTAGAGAAATGGTATGAATCCTTCAAATGGAAATAATACTGATTTTAATGCAAATACTGAGACAGAGGAGAAACTTAACCCCCTATAGTATCTTTAAGTCAGTCTAATAATCATTTATTGACACATCCCGGGTAGCCATCAAGAACAAAGCAGACATGTTCCTAATACCTAGCATAAAACTGACTCACCCTGTCTCTAGGAGGTTGAATTGGATTCTGCATTAAAAGAAGCTTGTGAATGGGAGGCACTCTAAAATATGCCTTCCAATGGTGGCTCAATCTTTGCTTAAATTGCTTCAATAATGAGTAACTGTCTCTCTCTCACACCTCCTGCAGGATCCCTGCAATTTAGATAGTCCTTTTATATTTATGAAACCAGTTTCTCAGGGACTTTCTTCCTTTTCTCAAACTTTTAGTTCTTGATGTCCCATAGAACAAGACTTGGCAGATATGACCCATATCAGGTAACTCTTTATTTTTTATTTTTGTCTTTATTTTTTTTAATGTTATATTAAAAAATATGAGGTTCCCATATACCCCCCAGCCCCCTCACCCCACTCCTCCCATAACAACAACCTCCTCCATCATCATGGGACATTCATTGCACTTGGTGAATACATCTCTGAGCACTGCTGCATCACATGGTCAATGGTCCACATTATAGTTTACACTCTCCCCCAGTCCACCCAGTTGGCCATGGGAGGACATACAAAGTCCAGTAACTGTCCCCACATTACTACCCAGGACAACTCCAAGTCCTGAAAAAGCCCCCACATCACATCTCTTCTTCCTTCTCCCTTCCCTCCACAGCTACCATGGCCACTTTCTCCACATCAATGCTACATTTACTTCCATTACTAATCACAATAGTTCCAGAATAGAATATCAGGTAACTCTTAATTCTTAGGTAAAACTGAGACAAGAGATAGATCCTGGAGGTCAGCTCAAATTCTGACACATATCAAGTATCAAGTTTGTTTTCCAAAATAATTCAAATTTTCCCCATACCTTGATTTTTGTGGCAAATAGCATTCAACAGCATTGTCCCCTAAGGTATACTCTGGAGTTTATAAATTGGTTTAAAACCCATAAAGTTTGGAGGGAGTGGTTAGGAATGACCATAATGATGTCCTGTTCCCACTGGGGTTGGCAGTAGCTAAACAGCTTTTTCAGAATCCTGCACTGACATCTGAGGGAGTTGGCATCCAAGAAGAAACCTCTATCCCTGTGTAAGTTCAATCCTTCATTTCAAAAATGGGGATATTGAGGCTGGGTGAAGCAAAGATTTTTTTCAGGACAAGCCTGCATTTAAATCTAGGCATATTTTAATTTCATGGTGTACAGCTCCCACTCTACCAGATATGTCAGCATTTGTCAAGTTAACTTATAAATCCTTTCCCCTTCAATGTATGTTCTTTTGTTCTAGGCACTTCCCATTTGCCTCCAGACTTCACATAAAACCTATGTAATAAGTAACTTTATGACCCCATATTTTTCTGATGAAACTGAGGCTCAGCAATATAAAGCCATAAGAACTCAGACGCCCAGCTGCTGACAGGGGAATCCAAGATTCCAAGATGGCCTGTCTGTCTCCAAAGTCCAGAATCTTTCCACTGCACCACACTGCTTCCACGGTTACCATCTAAACTCCTTTCCTTAAGCAGTTATACTTCCACTTCACTATCAGCATCTCATGTTTGTTTTCTTGAGGAGGAAAAGTGGTAACACAGGAATAATTGAGATGTTTTTCCTGTCCCCCATGGATCCGACATGGTGGCAAAATAATTATCACATTTTCAGGAATGATTCCCATGTTCCTACCAGACTTAATACCAGCCCCATACCAATTGTTCAACTGATTTTTTTTAACTAAATGATTGCACAAATGGCTAAATAAATGAAGATATAACTATCAGTTGTAGTCCAAAGTGATAAGTGAACCAAAAGTTAACTGACAATTTCAAAAATCCCTTGGCAGTTTACAAAGAATTTTCTCATCTTCTATCTTATATGATTCTCAAAAAGCCCTGGAATGTAGACAATTTTTTTATTTTTTATTTTGTATCACAGCCATTTATCATATGAGGTAATAGAGGCTTAAAAGAGGCTATATGATTTTCTTCCTCCCCAGCCAAGAACAACAGATGGGGTGACATCACCATCACGGCAACATAAGACATCTCCTGAAAAAAGCTCCCCAGAGTATCAACGAATAAAAATACTTGCAACTCAAATCCAAGAGCACATTAAAATAATTATACACCATGATCAAGTGGGTTTTATCCCAGATATGTAAGGGGGATTCAACATAAGGAAATCAATTAGTGTAATACAGCACATTAACAAAGTGAAGGGAGAAAAACACATGGTGATCTGCATTTACAAAGAAAAGGCATTTGACAAAATCCAGCATCCTTTCTTGAAAAAAGCACTTGTAAAAAAAAGAGTAGAAGGAATCTTCCTCAAAATGATAAAGGGCATTATGAAAAGCCCACAGCTAACATCAAACTAAACGGTGAAAGACGAAAACTTCCCCTCTAAGATCTGGAATGAGACAAAGATGCCTACTGTGACTACTTTTATTCAGTGTTGTACCAGAACACTGTTGTAGCCAAGCAGTTAGGCAAGAAAAAGAGATTAAAGTTTATCCAAACTAGACAAGAAAAAGTAAAGATTTCACTATTTGTAGATGTCACGATCCTGTATGTAGAAAGTCCCCAAAAATCTACAGCACTACCAGATCTAATAAACAAATTCAGCAACGTGATGGGGTATAAGAACAACATGCAAAAATCAGTAGTGTTTCTGTACACCAGTAATGAACAGTATGAGAAGAAAATCAAGAAAAAAATTCCATTTATAATAGTAACTAAAAGAATCAAATATCTGGGAATAAATTCAACCAAGGATGTAAAGGATTTGAACACAGAAAATGACAAAAATTTGCTAAGAGAATAAAAAGAAACTTAAATAAATGGACGGACATTCACACCATCTATAAAAATTAGCTCTAAATGTATCAAAGACTTAACTATAAGAACCTGGAAGCGGACTTGGCCCAGCGAATAGGGCATCTGTCTACCACATGGGAGGTCCGTGGTTCAAACCCTGGGCCTCCTTGACCCGTGTGGAGCTGGCCCATGCGCAGTGCTGATGCAGGCAAGGAGTGCCCTGCCACGCAGGGGTGTTCCCGTGTAGGGGAGCCAACGAGCAAGGAGTGCGTCCAGTAAGGAGAGCCGCCCAGCGCGAAAGAAATTTCAGCCTGCCCAGGAATGGCACCACACACACGGAGAGCTGACACAGCAAGATGACGCAACAAAAAGAGACACAGATTCCTGTGCCGCTGATAACAGCAGAAGCGGATAAAAAGAAGAACACACAGCAAATGAATACAGAGAACAGACAACTGGGGTGGGGGGCAGGGAAGAGAAATAAATAAAAAATAAATCTTAAAAAAAAATAAAACAACAACTATAAGAACCAGCAGTATAAAACTCCGGGAATAAGATGTAGGGAAGATCTTCCAGATCTTGTGTTGGACAAATGGTTTCTTAGACTTTACAGCAAAGCACAAGTAATGAAAGAAAAAAATAAAGTTGGTACTGTCTCAACATAAAAACTTTTATGCATTAAAAGACTTTGTCACAAAAGTGAAAATACAACCTGCTTGTATTTTGTGGGGGAAAATATTTGGAAACCACATGTCTGATAAGGCTTTAATATCCAGAATATATAAAGAAACCCTACAATTCAACAATAAAAAGATGAACAACCCAAATGAAAAATGGGCAAAAGAATTAAATGGATATTTCTCCAAAGAAGATACACAAATGGTTAAAAAGCACAGGAAAAGATGCACGTTATCACTAGCTTTAGGGAAATACAAATCAAAATCATGATTAGATATCATTTCATACCCACTAAATGGCTACTATTAAAATAATCATAACAGAAAATTATAAGTATTGGAGAGGATGTGGAGAAATAGGAACGTTCACTCATTGCTGGTGGGAATGTAAAATGGTGTAGCCACTTTGGAAGACACTTCAACAGCTTCTCAGGAAGCTAATTTTAGAATTACCAAATGACCAGCATATCTCACTCCTAGGAATATACCCAGAAGAATTGAAAGGAGGGACTTGAATATTGTTCACTAATGTTCATAGCAGCATTATCCACAATTACCAAAAGATGGAAGTAACCCAAATGTTCATCAACAGATGAATGTATAAGCAAAATGGGGTATATAAATACAATGGAATATTGTTCAGCCATACAATGGAATGAAAAAAAAAGATGCATGCAACAACATGGCTGAACCTTGAGGACATTATGCTGAGTAAAAAAAGCCAGAGATAAAATGATAAATAGTGTATGATTTCATTGATATGAACTAATTTTAATAAGGAAACTCAGAGAGTTTGAATCTAGAATACGTGTTAGAGAATGGAGAGTTGATGCTTAAATTTATACAGAATTTCTATTGTAAAGGCTTGGAAATGGTTGGTGATAATGATAACACATTATTGTGAGTGTAATTTCCAGTACTGAATTATATGGGTTAAGGTGGCTAAAAGGGAAAACTTTAGATCATATGTATCACTAGAACAAAAATTATAAGATAAAACATAAGACTGTATAGCACAGTAAACTCTATTATAGATGATGAACTATAATTAATAGTACAATTATAAAAATGTTCTTTCATGAATTATAACAAGGTATTAATAATAGGGTGATATATGTGAAAAATATACCTAATGTTAACTATGGATGATAGTTAATAGTACTATTTTAATAATTTTTCATCAACTGTAACAAAGGTAACTACTGTGAAAATTGTACAATTACAAAAAAGTATGCTATCATGAATTGCAATAAATGTTCCATACCAATGCAAGGTGTTAGTGGTGGGATGGTATATTGGAATCCTGTATTTATGCATGAAATTTTCTGTAAACTCACTTTTGCAATAATAATAATAATAATAATAATAATAAAACTGATCTAGGACATAAAGTCACCCCAGTTACCTAATTTCAAATTCATTTTTTTTCATTAATCTCTTCATAGAATTTAATAATATACATCTCCAAAGGAAGTTTACAGAGAGAACTGAGTCCAATAATAGTCATTCCAAGGGGATACAAAAGCAAAAACAAGTAGAGAATCTCATAAATCAATGAAAGCACAGGTAGCTGAATCAGCCCAGGCACAAAGTCAGGGAGGCAAATGAGCTTGCTTTTCTGTAGTAGACTAATACATCCTGCAGGAGCTTAAATAACTTCATGACTTGGAGTCTGTTAATAGAGTCTCATAGAATCATTCATTTTTTCATTTATGTATTCATTTATTCAGGACTTTTTCCAGGATGTTAAAAGCAGGTCAAGGGAAGTGGATGTGGTTCAAACAATTAAGCTCCCACCTACCACATGGGAGGTCCCAGGTTTGGTTCCCAGTGCCTCCTAAAAAAGACGAGCAAGACAGCAAGCTGGGAAGTGGATGTATGTCAGTGGTTGAGTGCCTGCTTGCTATGTATGAGGTTCAGGATTCAATCCCTGGTACCTCCTAAAATATATTAAAAACTTAAAAAAAAAAAAAGTCAGCAAGCTGATGCGATGGGCTGGTGCATTGAGCTGACACAACAAATGGTGCAACAAGAGACACAAGGAGGAAAAACACAATGGAAGGTATAACAAAAGCAAGAAGCAGAGATGGCCCAAGCAATTAGGCACCTCCTTCCCACATGGGAGGTCCTAGGTTCAGTTCCTTTTAAAAAAGGAAGATGACCACACAGAAAACAGACACAGCTAGCACAAACAATGAGGGGGTGGGTAAATGTGAATAAATAATTTTTTAAAAATCTTAAAAAAAAGCAAGCGAGGTCTGAAAGGTTGATCTCACCCTGCCTGCAAAGCTCAGACCCTATAACGGCATCTGGCAGAGGATTTGCTCCCTTGCAACTGTGGGGCCAGGGGACGTAGGGGCCAGTAAATTGGAGGGCTGTGGGCCAAGTAGCCATTCTTGAGGGATGTCGGTGAGGTGCAAACATCTGGATCATGTGTCTGTAAGCACCATGTCTCCTCTGGTCCAGGGCCCTGTGCCTGTCTGTTTTAAGTCCCAGAAATGGAAAAACAACTCATATTCCACCTTCCTTGAATTAAGCTCTGTTACTTAACATCAAATGCAATATTCAGTAGTCGAATTTTCATAAAGATGCACTGCACTTCAATCCAGGTATGTGTGCCCAAATATGACATATTGGGGTGGGGGAGAGACTTTAGAGTAGGAGAAAAAAAGGGTTCAAATTCCAGTATTGAACTTGCTTTGTGAACTTTACCAAATTGACTTATCTTCTCTGAAATTTAGTTTGTTCCTCTGTAAAATGGAGAAGAAATTTACCCCACAGTATGGTTGGGAATATTAAATGAAAAAAAATTTAAGAATAATAATAGCAGAATCATTTATTTGGTAGGCACTGTCCTATACTGATGAACCCTAAAATGGAAGGATGTTACATGACTTTCCTAAAGGTAGAAACCTGATCCATAGTCCAGAGTTCAGTCCAAGCCTATCAGCTTGCTAGACTGCCTTCATGCTTTTGTCTTTTGTTGGTTTGTTGTCTGTCCCAAAGCTCCTCTCCCTGTCATTCTTCATCAGGGAAAACAGTCATCTGGTCCATTTACAGATGAGGACTCTTAAGTTTGGAGTCTGAAGCCAATGCAGCTAGATGACAATGTTCTGTGGTCTCCTATTAGGGAATCTCCTAACTCCAGTCTTGTGACTTATTCAGCACTAAGTGTTCTTTTTTTTTTTTCTTTCAATCACCTCCAAAATAAAAGGCACCAATACCAGTCTGTCCTACATTATACCAGAAATAATCGGAAAGGAAACCCACTTCCCAGCCCCAGTTTGTATTTATGGCAGCAAATGGAAACCTGAGAGAGGAAGTGAGCTCTTCTGGTACAGTCCCTCTTTCAAAGAAGACTGTGATGACACAGCACATTTGTTGTGACTCAGCTTGCCAAATCCCAGAAACGGTATCTCCTGATTCTTTTCCAACACCCTTGAATTTCCAGGGAAATCTTTCATTTACCTTTCCCAGAGTGTGAACCAACAACCTTTGGCACATTCATCCTTCCCATCTAGAAACTGTTCTCAAACTTTTGCATCATTGGTGTAAACTCTCTCCTCACCTATGCATTCACAAGTTCACTTGAAGTATGAGGTTGTCAAGAACAGATATGGATGCCTCAGAAATGTGGGTGCCTGACTAGGACTGGAGGTGGATTCAGTCAGAACCAAGCTGTCTGGAGTCAACAGCTTGTATTCCAGAGGCTTTTGCACGTGCTACTTTCTCTGCCCAGAAAGCTGTTTCTTTTTCAGTCACTAGTTTTATTGTCCTTCCTGCTTTCTGCTTTTAGGGTGTTTGGGTGAAATATGATTACAGTCTAGTCATTCCTAGGTTAATTTCAAACATTAAAAATAGGTAATCCATTTTTTATGACAATGTACTAGGAATTGTGGTGTTATTCATAGCATGTCATATGATAATAGTAATAACCACAAGGTTGAAAATACTAAAATTCAAAATGGCAGAAACATAATTGATGCTTAAGTAGCCCAAGCAAATTAAAAAGCTGTTTTGATGTAGAAAATATGAAAGAGGTATTAAGTGTTGGAGACTGAAATTTGAACTTGGGCCAGTAATTTCAGTTTTAGAATCTTCAGGAGGTTTTGTGGATTCTCCTCCCTTCCCCTCCCCTCTGGCAAATGTGTGTCAATTTACCTGCAGGTGAATTCTTTCCTAATACTTGATGTAAATAAGTACACAGATTAAGGAACATCTGTTCATTATAGAAAAGGGAAAACATAGCCAACTACTCAAGGAAACATTAAATTATATGTAATTTAAGCATGATGTAATTTAGCTTTCAAGATAACATATGAGAAAGATATTGTGTTCCCTCTATCAATGTGGAAATCGAGGTTCAGAGAAATTAAGTGATTTGCATCATGTTACACAGCTCAAGAACTTACATCTGTCCGGTCTGAAAATCTCTGCACCTGTCATTTAACAATATCCACTATTGATGATGGTTTTTCTCAAGGAAGGGTGTTTACCTCCTGTGCTTTTTTAAGTTCCTTGAATTTGTAGCTCATTTGAGAGAACAATAGGGAGGAAGAAAAATGGCTGTTTTCCAGATGAATACTCACAGGCAGAGAAGATGCCAGCCAGTTTGGAAATAGATACATGCTTGTCTCAAACAGGCCCACCCCTTCCTTGGGCCTGGTGCAGAGGCCTGGTCCAATCTATTCTTTCCTGTAATGCTTTCAACCTCCTTGATGACTAGGTAAGCCCTACTTGTCAAAATGACATCTGGACGTCACGAGCACTACATGTGGTTGTCTCCAGAGACTAAAATAAGTAGGCATCCTGTGAACAGCATGCTTCAGTGGCTACTCTGAAAGGAACCACCAGAGACAAGGGAAGAGGGATGGGACCCTGGAACTGAGAAGGAAGCCAGGGGGAGTGTGTGCCCCACATTGTCCTGTCATAGCCTGCCCCTTCTGTCAGCTAGCACGCTCATGTGCACACACCTCCTCAGCAATGGGCGTCCTGAGGGTTAGGCATCTGACGGGCTACATGAGGAGGTACTTGGCAGGTCTCTCCTCCTTGTTCTTGGTTTCTAGGGAATTGAATCCTCCCTGGTATCTAATTTATCCTCCCTTCATGAGCATGTGGACAGTCTCTTCCTGGATTTTGGAAACAAGGGTATTAATTTTACTTTATTTTCTTTTCCTAAGTGTTATCAGACTGTGCATTTTATTTCCACAAGGCTTGTACCCCTATTCAGAGTCAAATGACTTCAAAATTTTGAATATATACATATAAATATGGCCCATACTTTTTTTTAAGAAAGAAAAATAAGCTTTATTAAAAGCATCTTTTTTTATTTACAGCAAATTTTATGTAATTTTATATCTAAAGTTAACAATCATGTGTTGTAGAAAAGAATAGAACTGTAATGAGAATTACAGGGGGGTTATAAGCAAATGCCATGCACTGTAAGCATACAGACATGGAAGGTGATCAAGTCTATACTAGCAGAATTGGTGAAAACTTCATATGGGAGGTCACATTTGTGCTGGGTTTTGATATATGAATAGACTGGGAACCATCAAATGAGATAAGAGAATCCCACACATTTGAAGAAGCATGAGCAATGTCATGTAAGTGCAGAGCAGACTCGTCACAGTCAGAAAGGATGGAATAAAGGATAAAGCACAGGTTTGATGGGGTAGGATGTCAAACAATAACAAAGTAAATTAGATGCCAACATTTGCATGCATCCATATGGCATATATGCACAAAAAATTTAAAAGACTATCCCTTAGTTAATTCGGCAAATCACTGTTGTTGATAACACAATTATAACAGCTCTGAGTCACGACCTTATCACTTGTTCATATAGTGTAATACATTAGAAAGTTTAATACCTGCCATTACCAATCCCAGGGAATATATAAATACATAATAAATAATTTAGTTTTAAGACTTCTGGTAGGATTCCACTCTGATCCCTCATTTACTGTATGTGAATAAATGATCTGAAAATTTAACAAGCTTATGTCAACGCAGATATTGAATGGCATCCCATTTTTATAGTCAGATAGTGATTGATAAGAACTTCAAAAGAATTTATTGGGAAATAGCACGTTCTCTAATTATAATTTTAACGAAATTACTGAAACCAATATAAAAGTAAATTGCACTTGCTTAAGAAAATGCACTTTTCATTCACCTCAACTCAACCAAAACTCAAAATATGCTGACTTTTTCACTATTGAAAAATAGTGATCTTTTTAAAAATTCTGGAAAGAGGGAACATCAAAAGTAAAAGAAAATCTCCTAGTTCTAGAGAAGCCATATACTTGCTTTGAGTGGCTTAAATTATAAAAATTAATGTTCACTTATGCAGAATACTTTATGTGAAGTTTTGCTTACAGACAAATACCCCGAAGTTTTCTTAGATGTCTGTGTTTCTGTAACATTGAACTAGTCAAAGTTTCTTGACTCACTAATCATGGACCAACTAGTCACCTCCAACCTCTGTCCCTTTCTTCCTTGTTTTTTTTTTGTTTTTGTTTTTGTTTTTGCTTTTGCTTCTTTATTTTCTTTAAATGTTACTTTAAAAAAAAATATGAGGTATCTCCAAAACAGAGTCCGGAGGTTATCAGAGGGGTGATGCTTATGCAAACCTCAGCAAGGTATCAGAGACAGCTAAGGTAGATGGAAACCCAGGTGCTTGTTCTCCTGAGGCCTGAGAGACCCACAGGTTCTATGGTCATGGCAGATGGCTCTGGAGTTCAAGGCCATGTCAGTTGGACCTACTTTGGAGTTTGTGTTCCTGAGTCTGATGGAGTTGGACTCAGATATGACCTTTCTACACATGCCTATTCTGTTACTTTTACTGGACCTGTGGTTGGTGTTTGGGTTGGTGTATACGCAAGAGACCTGAATCTCTGGACTGTCCATGTGACGGCCAGGCCCTGGGCCTCAGCAGACTTGTGGCTCCTACCCTCTGGTTTGTTGGACTTACCCTGGCCAGCTGACAGGGAGGTGAAGAGGGTCAAACACCACACCAGGGAGCCAAGAGTGCCTACAGCTTTAAGCAGAATTGCATCCATCATCCTTGTGGAATCTAAGTCCCCTCTCAATATAGATGTGGAGTGGACATAACCATTCCAGGGTCCACAGGATAGAGTAATAGAGTATGGATTAGAGTAGACTTACTGGTGTTCTGCTGGGGAACTATTGTGATTAGTAAGGTAAGAAATTGTAGTAGTGATGTGGAAAGGGTGGCCACGGTGGCTGCTGATGGTAGGGAGATGGAAGAAGAGATATGATGTGGGTGCATTTTCAGGATTTGGAGTTGACCGGGGTGGTACTGCAGCGACGGATGCTAGACATTGTGTGTCCTGCTGTGGCCCATTGGGTGGACTGAGGGAGAGTGTGGACTACAATGTGGACCACTGTCCATGTGGTGCAGGGTGCTCTGGAATGTATTTGCTAGGTGCAGTGGATGTGCCATGAAGATGGAAGAGATTGTTGATGTGGGTGGGGTGGGGGGTATATGGTCCATACTTTTTTATTTCTAGGTTTTAATTTGAGTTTTGAAGGCCATTATCATCTGAATCTTGTATATGAGAGGGAACGTAGAGAATATATACAATGATGATTCTATGTTGGTTGAGAACTGTTTACAGGTAGAATAGACAGGGAAAGAGCCAGGAGGTAACACTACTAGATTTTGTAAGTAGAAGAGCAGTGTTTAAGAATATTTTATTAAAAGCAACTGGCCCTTCCCTATCTATGATGACAGGGGCAGGGCCAATTTTCCTGGCAATAGGAGCTCATTGTCTTACCAGGGAAAAGAAGAAGGTCAAGTTTATAAGTGTGTTAGTTGTAAGAGTGAAGAAGCAAAAGTGTTGTGAAAAGTCTCTCTGGTGACCTTAGAAACAATCTAATTCAGCCTCCCAATTTTACAGATGAAACAGCTATGAATCTACACCAAAAGACAAAGAAAGTGATTGAGGGAACTTATGCACACTTGTGTGCAGATTTAAAATGCGCCCCCTTCATTGACACACTCATAAAAGTATTTCAGAAACTAATAACAGCAGTTACCTATAAGGAACAGGGGTAGTAAGGGAATACACCAACTCAGTTCAATGTATTTGTGGTCCAAGCACTGAACTGGTTACAGCTGGGGTCTCACCATAATCAAAGCTGACACATTTCTTAGACATATATCTTAGAATCCAGTTGGGGATACAGGTAAAATAAAGTTAAATGAGTAATAATTCCCTATTGTGACAATTATTATGAAGAAAGATAAAAATCAAGATACTAAGAGAGAATATTGTGGATTAGGGAAATTGCCCGAGACAGTTGAGTTCATGGTAGTTTTCTCTGAGATCTAAAGGATAAATTACTCTTTGGAAGCTCAGAGGGACAAGCATGCCTGACAGAAGAAACATTCTGCCCAAAAGCCCTGAACGAGAAAGAACTTGCAAAGTTCTGGGAACTAGGTGAAAAAAAAAAAAAAAATCACATCAGACCCAGGTGGTTGGAGCATGCTGCATAAGGAGATAGTGGGGAAAAAGATGAGATAGCAGAAGCAGATGTGGGATAAAGCAGGGGCCTTGAAGATGATGAATAGTAGGATGTTATTCTAAGGGAAAAAATAATTCATTGAAATTTAAGTTATTTTTTTTGAATAACTAATACATTCATATGGTTCAAACACTTAGAATTTTAAGAAAGCATGTGATGTAAAGTCTATCACTGCTGCCCCATTCACACAATTCCCATACACACCCTGCCTCCCTTATAGGTATCTGCTGTTATTAGTTTCTTAAATCCTTCCAGAATTTCTTTATTCACATACAAACAAGTACACAGTACATATGTATTCCTACATATGCTCCTATTTTGCACACAAAATTGAATGCTATACACGCTGTTCTGCCACTGGCTTTTATCACTTAATAAATCTCCGAGTTGTTTCTATTTAAGCTTGAAGAGATTTTCTTGATTGTTTTTTATAGGTACAGAGTACTCCATCATGTGGATAAGCCACAGTTTAACCCATGAATATTTGAATTGTTTTTAGTAATTTGTGGTCACAAAACTGCCAAAATTAATAACCATGCATAAACATCATTTTGCCATGCACCAGAATAACAGTGGGATAGATTCCAAGAAGAGAAATTTGTGAATCAAAGTATATATGCATTTGTAATTTTGGTAGATATTGCTAGATCATCCTCCATAAGGTTATGCCAGAATATTCCCACCAATAATGTGTGAGAGTCCTTTTTTCCATAACCATACTAACAATGTATATTATCCAAATTTTGGATATTTTACCATGTGGTACTCACCAAATACACTGGCATAATTACATTATTATGAATGAGGTTGAGATCTTCTCATATGTTGAAGAGTCATCTATATTTTCTTTTCTCTGAACTGTCTGTATGCTTACTGAAGGATTTTAATCAAGGGAGTGAGTGATTTAATTTATCTTTTATAAAATACTTCAGAAGCAGCAGGTTTTAGATTAGATTACAAAGGGCCAGATGGAAAGTGGAAAGCCCATTAGGAAATCAAAGTGTGGTGTTGCTCAGAGTGGTCATTCACATTCTAGTTTGAGAAAAGAGTGAACCAGCACATTAAGGGCATCAGCATGTGAAAGAGGCTAATGCTAAGGGGAGGCGCCCCAGCTGTTATTGGTTACCCCACCAATAATGGTAGGGGTCAATGGTGAGGCCTGTTTGGAATATCTGGGATCTCCTCTCAGCCCCAGAAAGGGTCCCAACTGGGACCTCAAAGTCAAGGTCAAGGTCAAGTTCTCGGCAGGATCTCACCACCGTGTTGTGGCTCATCTTCTCCTTGTTTCCCTGTACTAACCTGCCTCACCCCCCCCCTCCATGGACAGTTCATACCCTTATTCTTAAGAGGGTGCTGAGGGCCAAAGGTCATTCTTTTGTAGTTACTTCCTGCTGGTTAGGACAATAGTCCCCGATCTGACAGGGCATAATCATCTCTGGCTATTCTATTGAGGCTGAGGGAAGATCCCGCACCCTTGTTGGAACTGGATGAAATCCCCACGTAACCAATATCTTGTTCAAGAAGGCATTGGTTCTGTAAGAAATAAAATTAATTAGGATTTTGAAGATACAAAAGATGAAGAAGATGGTGGTAGGTGGGTGCAAAGAGGGCGCCAGCCATGACATACTGGACCACAAGAATGAGAAAGGCCAGGTACGTTCAGAGGCTGCATCCTCCCAAGTTGATGGGAAGCAGCATTCATTGAGTCCTTTTATGCTCTTGGGTAACTCTAGGGAGAGATTGTGGTACACCTGCTGGGTTTGGGTACAAAATGCCAACCTCAGTTCCCACAGCAGTGGTTTTGCTTAGGACAGCTAGGGAAGGTATAAAGAGAGGCACTGCCCTAGACATAAACTCATGAAGACAGTATAGGCAACAAAAAGAGAAGCATATGACAAACAAAATGAGGACAGTTCTTAAGAGAGACTTTCCTTTATCTTATAGGCACACTCATTAACTACTTAGGAAATGAATTAAATTTACCAGAACTTTCAACATGTTCAATAACCCTCTGCATATGATCTAGAATAAAGAAAGCTATCATCGTAATCATCAGACACATAGGTACAGTACTTAATACGAATCAATGTACAAGTTCCTCTTTGAGCTGCAGTTAATAGATCTAAGCTCCATGTTTGAAATATCATACATGTTATCTCTTCATGGGAGCAGGCCATAATGCCTCACCACTTTGGTGAGAATTCACTGGGATAAACCAGCTCTATTAGTTTCCTATGGTGGCTGTAACAAATGACCACAAACTCAGAAGCTTAGAGCATCCTAAATTTATTATCTTATAGTTTTGGAGGTCATAAGTTCAAAATGTGTTTTGCACTAAAACCAGAGAGTCAGTAGAGCTGTTTTCCTTCTCGAGGCTCTTTCCCTTGTCTTGTCCAGCTTCTAGACACTGCCTGCATCCCCCAGCTTGTGGCCCTTCCTCCAACTTCAAAGCCAGCAGGAAAACAGTGCCAGATTTCTCTCTCTAACTCATTCTTCTGCTTCCCTTATCAGGACCCTTGAGAATCCATTGAGTCTGTCTGGATAATCTCCCAGTCTCAAAGTCATCAACGTAATTACATCTGCAAGGTACCTTTTGCCATGAAAGGTTGCATATTCACAGGTTCCAGGATTAGGATTAGGCAAGGAATCATTATTCTGCTTGCCTCACACACTTTTCAAAGTATAAAGTGCTGAAGTTATAATTTTTATTGCTTTTTTTTCCTCTTTTTTTGAGTGGAAATAATAATGGTGATAAAAATGCCTATTTTGTTAAAAGCACTACATGTGTATCAGTGAGTAGGCCAAATGTATTCACAAGGCCAAGGCTGAATTGGGAAGTGTGTGGAATAACATGGCTGACATGGAGATTTCCAGTTACTTCTCATGTAAATCTGTAGAACATTATCTACTGTTTACTAAAGCTTTTAGATGGGGAGAGTCATTCCAGGGATTCACATGTCTGAGATCTGTGCCTAGAAGCAGGTGGACAGCAGGAGACCACCCATGGCAATGCAAGAGATCTGGACAGGAGAATTTGCAGAGACTCTGGGAAGAAATTAGCAGAGACTCTGGGAAGAGTTCTAGGTTTTTTGTGCTGTGGCTTGTCAGGGAGCTCATCACAAGTCCACTCGTACTCTGAGGACAGGGAGACCCTTCTGATAACTTGAATGACAGCTTATTACCAGGGCCTTGAAAAAGTGGAGATATTAGTTGAAAGGGGGAAGGGAAGACTCTGCTGAGGTCTAGCACTAAAATAACATTGAAAATTACAGGAATCAAAGCTTAATACTTGGGGCCCAGAATAAGACTGGGTGAGAGGAACTGAACTGCATGGGGTGATTGTAGACACACAAATGCTCTTTCATTATCTTTTCTGCTTCTGTGTGTTCTGTCCAATCTTTTCCATGAGTGCCCTGCCTGCATCTTCATTGGCAGCTTGAATCTCTTTGCCTGTATGCTCAGGTCTGCCAAAAAGGTGGACACTCAATGAAGGTTTCCCATTAGCAAACATGTATTGACTCAGTTATTCTAAATCAGGCCCCATGCTGGGTACTAGAGATTCAGATGAATGGGAGATGTCCTTTCCCTTTAAAAACTGAATTTCTAGTGGAGAAAACTCATGAACACACAAATATAATATGATGTGATGATTGAATAGAGGTACACTTTCTATGAAGGAGCCAAGAAAGTTACTTATGCTTTCTGCAAACCTATATTTTACTGGGGTCCGAGTTCTGGCCTAGGACAGGAAATTCACTGGAGAAAAAGACTATCAAACTCCTTGCACCCATGGAGCTTACTTGTTTTGTGTGTGCACGTGGGGGAAGGAAAAACATACACAAATCAAGTAAATGGGTAAATAAAAATAATTTTAGATTGCACTGAGGACTATGAAAGGAATGGACTTGATTTTGTGGCTAGAGAGCAGTAGCAGCCTGGTGGAAAAAGGAGCTACCTAATATAAGAAGATTAAGCAAGGCTTCAACTGAACCTTAGCAGGGGATTATATGGACACATCCTTAAATCTGTGTTTACAAAACAATTCAGCTCCATTATTTACTGTTTAGAAAACAGTTTCAGCTCCATATACAATACAGAGTCAGCTCCATTATTTCCTTTAGATCCTCACAGCTAACACAGGAGGGTAATTCCACTGTGGATATTTGCTGATCTACAGGAGTCATTTTTATTTTATTATTTTTTTCTTAAATCTGAATCTCCCCATCTGAGAAAAAAAAAAAAAAAACTAGAGTAATGAATACCATCTATTAGTATTGTCTGAAGATTCACATGGATGAGACAATGAAATACAAAAAAATGATTACAAGTGGTAATCTCAATCACTGAGAGTGGATACTAAATCAGGAACTTGTTATTGAGTCAACGATGCACTGGAAATGATGGCAAGTGCTGGACCTTGGTCCCTAGAAATTCCCAAACAGAGGTAGGATGATTCCATGTTGGAAATATTGAACAAGAGATTCCTGGGTTGAGCTGGATCACTAGGTTGGGCCATCTGACTTCTATTTACCATTTTCAGGGCCCGGTTAGGTGGTTGGTCTATAGATACTGGATATTGTGAAAAGAAAGAATGGAAAGTATTCAGTATCTCTGAAATTATTTGAGGCCTTTGACTTTCCTATCTCCTCTTACTCTAAAATACAACTATCAAATTATCTGGCCCTTCTCAAGGCAAAATCAGTGACTCCCATATCTGTGAAATCAGTATGCATGTTAAAGATGAACTCTCAGAAAAGCACTCCAGGACGCCTGTCTCCCCTGCCCTCACCCTCCATTCCCCATACAGATCTGAAGTATGGAGAAGGTCCACATTCCATTCACAGCGGCACTAGCTTCTAAAAGGCCCTGGAAGATTAGTTTGTGGTGGAATTATACTCATGGAATATCTAAGAGTTCTTATACAGCATGCCTAGAGTATGTGAAAACAATTATTGGAGTATATAGCAAGTCTGACATCCTCTGGGGATTAGGTGTTCTCATGAAGGAATTCCTTGATGGTTGATTTAAGATGATTTCTGTGCATTTTCCTTAGAAAAATATACTGTTACTTTATAGTGTTATTTGTTCTGTGAAAGGCAAGGGCTTGCCAAGCAATATTCTCAAAGAGGAGAGTTATGCACACAACTTAAAGGGCACCAAAAATGCAAAATAATCTTCAGTCACCATAAATTTGATATCCCAAAGCTCAGAATTTTTTTCTATATTTGCTTAAAATGAGAGGAGATGAAGAGGTGGTCTTTGAGTAGAAGTAGGAGCATTTCCTCCCATAAAACCTCACAGGACTTTTCATAAATGTCACATCAGAATAGTAGGGCCATCCAGAAATCCAGGTGGGCTTTTGGAAGGATTTTCTGGAGGCCGTATTTATTTTTCTCTACTTTTACTACCTCCACAGAAACAATGATGTCTGTGTGGAGAAGCACTGGGCATATTTTCCCTGGGTCTCTCTGTGGGATTCAGTGTTGCTTTTCAAAATCATTGTTTGCATTTGGATTGTGGTTAAATGATTGAAACCAGAACTTGCAGTAGCTACTTGCTGTTTGAAGAGGTCAGACACCTGGAGACTGAGACTTGTGCTCTTGCCTGGGTCCACTGCTCCCAGCTCTTAGAGCTTGGACATCTCTCAGCTATTGTATGTCCCCCTCTCTAGTATCAGCATAGTGGGTTATATAACCCACCTCACCAAGTTGTGAAAATTAACTATTAATATACATGGGAGAGCTTTAATAAATGCTGAAGTAAAATGCAAAGCTACTTATTCTGGTATTTAACAATTTCAGAGCAAGAGCACATAACTAACTCAAGATTTTTGCTCACTATTCATGATTTTAATAAAATCAATCTGCACACCATTTTCTCTTTTCTATTGCCTATTTTATACAAGACTCAGCCTAATCTTTGAACATCTCATTTCTTCTATAGACTGTACCATACCTGAATGTCTCCTTATTACAAGTCCCAACCATCCTTTGAAGTCCAATTTAAATCCCAAACTTCCATGATAAACTGGGATTCAAACTGAGAGTGGGAAAGAGATTTACCCAAGTCTACACAGTGATTTTGAGGTTAATTGCATCTGTCCCCCATGTAGGGGTGCCCCACACTCAAGAAGTGCACTCAAGGAGAGCTGCCCTGTGTGAAAAAAGTGCAGCCCACCCAGGAGTGGTGCAGCACACATGGAGAGCTGACACAGCAAGATGATACAACAAAATAAGTGACACCCCTTGTGTGTGGCAGCTCACCACATGGTCTGTGCATGGGCCAGCTCACCACACAGGTCAGGAGGCCCTAGGCATCAAACCCTGGATACTCCACATGGTAGGTAGATGCTCTATCAATTGAGCCACTACCGCGCCCTCAAAGCTGCGGTTTTGTGAGGTTTTTTTGTTTTTTTTCTTAATTTCTTTTTTAAAAAATGTAATCATTTTATTTTATTTTTAAAGAAGCTTTGGATTACATAAATGTTACATCAAAAATAAAGGAGATTCCCATATACCTCCCCCCTCTCTGTCCCTCACTTTCGTACATTAACATCTTTCATTAATGTGGTACATTTGTTACAATTGAATATTGAACATATATTGAAACATTGCCACTAACCATGGGCTATAATTTACATTACAGTTTACACTTTGTCCCACACAATTTTATAGGTTATCACAAAATGTATAATGGCCTGTATCCATTTCAACATCAGGCAGGTCAATTTGGATGTCCCCAAAATGCCTCCATGTTACATCTATTCTTTCCTCTCCCTCCCCTCAAAACCGCTGGTGGCCACTGCCTTTTTTTCAATGATACAAGTTCTTCCATTGCTAGAATAATGACATGTCTACTTTAGTCCATAGTTACATTCCGCCTTATGTTTGTTCATGCCTCAATCTTGAGGATTTGGGGTTGGTGATGCACACTCTCTTTCTGATTCAAAGTGGGCTTAGATCCCATTGGGCAGTAAGACAGAAACTCTTCAGCTTGCTCTTTAGGTCTGATCAAGTCACACACAGAGTGACTTGCAGTTTTACACAGATTGCCTTTTATTTTGATGTCTGGGGACAAGACTCCAGGTAAAGAAGAGTAAGTCACCAATTTTCCATTGCTCTGATCACCACAGAAACTACGCTTTGTTGATTTGGGCCTGAAAAGAGTCTTTGAAGATCTAAAGTGGACTTTTTTGTTTCAGGCTAAATTCTGGAAGGGGAAGTGACTGGGCTAAATTTCCACCATTTTTTTATGTGACAAAGTCAGAAATAAAATCTGTATTTTTTAACACCCAATTTAGGACTGGAGATATGAAACTTATTGTTATTTTTCCCAAAACATATATTTTTTTCTTTCCCCTCCCCCCCCCCCCCCAGTTGTTTGCTCTCTGTGTCCATTCACTGTGTGTTCTTCTGTGGGAATCTGTCTCTTTTTGTTGCATCATCTTGCTGCATCAGCTCTCCATGTGTGTGGTGCAATTCCTGGGCAGGATGCAGTTTTTTTCGCACTGGGCTGCTCTCCTTATGGGGCATACTCCTTGCATGTGGGGCTCCCCTACGCGGGGGACACCCCTGTGTGGCACGGCACTCCTTGCGTGCATGAGCACTGCGCATGGGCCAGCTCCACACGGGTCAGGAGGGTCTGGATTTTAACCTTGGACCTCCCATGTAACATGAACTACATTGTAATTTTTAAAAAGACTTCAGCCACTCCTTAGCATCACATTTGTGCCACCAGTTAAATTTAATTTACACTTTGAATATCATCACCCACCAAATTCTACCTTAAAAAGACAGCTTTAAAAATTAGTTTCTAACGATGACCAAGCCCCTTTATCTTTGATTTTGGTTTTTTCCTTTGCCCTGGACCCTACTTGACAAAATCTTTTAAGAATTAGCTCAGATACCACATCCAGCTTTTTTTTTTTAGCTCCTTTTGTTGATTAGGCCATTATAATTAGTAATTGGCTTATGTTTTATTTCAAGCCTCTCTTCTTCTTCTCCCCCTAACTTGTGAGCACCAAGAATTAGAGAACTGTGATTTCTTCACTCTTCACCTCCATAATGTCTATAGTCAATGGCACAGGTGTGCTATATATGTGTGATGAATTTGAAATTGCCATTGGCCAAGGTCATAGGACAAGCTAATATTAGACAAAGACTAGAGACCAGATATTTTGAGTCCCAGCTCTGATAATCTATTCATTCCAGTTTGCGAGTTGACTTTAAATTCTACTTTGACCTTGAGAGAAAGTACTTCTCCTGTCCCTGGCTTCACACTGGACTTTCCAAACCAGTGATATCTGACCTGACTTACAGTAAAAGATAAACCAATTTCACTCAAACTGCAGCCTTGGGAAGTCGCATATCTCGTGGTCCCAGTTTTAAAGCTCAAGCCCTCCATATGCAAGATGGTCTGGCATTTTGAAATTCATAAAGACTTTTGTCCATCCAAACTTCTGCTGGGCTAAATGCAGCTCCACACCAACTTGTACTCTAATCCCACCCATTAAATTCTCAGAAGAACCATGTAGCAATAATTGTCACACCCACTGCCTGTCAACATCTGTGATTTAATCATACCCAGCTGTGAGGAACATGAAGAGAAAGAAATTGAAACAATAAGGCAAGGCAGAAAGACACAAGGTCTGGCACCCACGTTCCATCCGTGTGACTCAAGGGCTCGAGCATCAGAAACTCTAACCAGTTTCATCATTTCCTTCAGAGGTGTAGTGGGTATTGATGTTAATCACTGTCAATTTGAAATTAAAATTCCTGCAGTTCCTAATGGGAATATTATCTGGCTTGCCTAAGAGAAATGGCAAGAGTCACCCTCTCCCCCATTCATAGCACTAATATTTGAGCTTCCTGGTTTGATAGTTAAGTAATAGTAAAATTTTATTTTATAATAAAATTTATATGGAGTCCTCAGAATTTTCAATCTATACTATGACCTCTTGGGAAACCTGGAGGAAAATTTTCTACGATAGAGAAACATGTGGATATAGCTATGTGGCTCCCCAAAAGGACTTCCTGTGACTACTAATTCCATGGACTATTACTAGGTATTTTGAAGAGGAAGGTAATGTTGCTAAATAAATTTGGAAAACACTATGTTAAGCTGAATTTAACCCTCCCTGCCAACCCTGTTTAATTGAAGGAGATTTTCACTATGATGAAAAATATTTTCTCATTGCCCAGAAGAAGACAGAGTATATGGCATATTGGATCTTTGCGTTTCTTTTTCAGTGACACTTTGGTAGAACTAATGGTAACCAGAATGCATTAAAGCAAATAGACATACTAAACTGATCTAACCCTCTTATTCATTTCTTCTTTCCATCCCAAACTTAAGTAGTTATTTCTCTCTTCCACACTCTCTTATCTGTTTTTCTTCCATTTAGTTCAGTTCTTGCCTGCCAGTTTCTTCCTTAAATTCTTTTTTTCAATATTGCCTCCATGGATTTTTCTGAAGTAGAAAGAGAAATGGATTGGAAATCAAACAAATATGAATTCAAGTCTTTGCTGCGACTTACCAGCTGTGTGGCCTGGGACAAATCTTTTAATTTAGTGGCTTCAGCTCGCTTCTATAAAATGAAGATGGAAATACCAGCTCTTAGAATTATTGCAAAACTGAAGCACTCAGGATATGATCTGACATGCAACATATCTTCATTATAACTATATTCAAGATACTATTAATATTGCCATTGTTGTGTTAACAGTAGTGTTTGTGCTGGAAATAGAACTAAAATGCTTTGAAACAGCATACCAAACACGTGTAATATGATATAGCAAAGCAAGTTTAAGTAACTAGGCACAACTGAAAACTTTGATACTCTGCTCCCCATGCCCAGAAAAAGTTTTCTAATTGTGATTTTTTTGTCAAATGCGGAGATCCCCATCTATAATGCTATAATTAAGAGGCAGGCAGGGATATTTATTCCCTCACTCCTTGGCATGACCAGGACCCTTGGACTGGTCACCTCTGTTCCTCAAGCAGCCTCTTCCATTAACCTCCATGTCTTGCACAAATATAATCACTAACAGGGCACCATGATGTGAAATGGTTGTGACACATACTGGTTAATTACAGTCACAATGGCACAGCAAGCTGTTGCCAGGTGATCTGTTTAAACATTTTAGCTTTATTCAAAATTAACCAAGGGTCAAATTGTGACTAGTAGACTACTTGTTTGGGGGTGTAGTTTAAGATGTATGCATCATTAGAGAATTAGGTTAGAAGGCCTGTACAGACCCTTTGTACATTGAGATTATTAGGTTTATAAATTGACTTCAACATCTGTCTAACTGCTTGACCCTGAACTTTGCAGTCTCTCATTTTCCTAATTTATAACTCAGAATTCAAGGTTAGAGCCCCTTCTGCAAACCCTTTGTTTGTCAAGGGGAAATTGAGCTCTAACGGGCAAAATAAGAAGAAAGTCAAAATTCTGCAAAAACAAAAAAGCAGCTGAAGGGTCTTCTGGTTAGTGTGACTTGATTTGTATAAAGATTTTAGAACCAGAAGGGTATAAATTAAAACCTGACCCTAGGTCCGCCTTAGAGCCTTGGCTGTCCATTTCTTAAATTGGGATGAGCAACTCAGATGATAGATGCAGAAAAACATTTTGTTAATGGTAAAGTGTATAAATACATGAATCGTTGTGTTCTACTGGTGAGAATCTGAAGACTGGGTTTAGGTAAATGGAGGCTGAGCCAAGAAGGCAGCATTTCCAGTCCAAGCCTTATGTCTGGCCCCCTTCCTTTCCCATTTTCACATTCGCACATTGGGGCTCAGGCTGAGGGGAACTTCCATAGAGACTGGTGGTTTCCATTAGAACACAAGCTCCGTGTTCCAAGGCGGGATTCCCAGTCTCCGCACATGTTGGCTCAGACTCTGCTCCACTCCCCCAAATTGCTATCAGTCCCCGTGGGGCAGCTTCTTGCAAAGTGTTGTTTTGTCTCTCCCTTGTTGCTACAGCAATCCAGAAAAGATACGTGTTTCCAATTCTCCTAAATGGACACATCTGCATGCAATTTGAAACTCCTTGTCAGGTTCCTCATTTACTGTTTTGATCAAGTTCTCCCTGACATGTGGGCAGAGTCCCCAGAGAAGTTCAAAGACAAAAGACCCCTCTGGGCAAACAAGTGCTTCCCATAAGGGCGGTCCACTTGTGGAGTCCTGTCCCTGGTAGAATGAAAGCACACAGCCAAGTCATGGATGCTTGGAGCAGAAATCCACCTCCAGATGCCCAGGAGGCAGAGAACAGGCAAATAAAAAGGCTCAGGTGAGGACCCTCTGGAAGTTTAGTTCTGGGAAGGGGGCTGTCTTTTCTACATTTCCACTTGAACCCATGCAAGTCCTAAATATTCTGCCCCATACTTATACCTTATTTTGAGAGATAACAGGAGGTGACATGGTTTAGGATAGGACAGTAGGAATCTTTTGGTTCTGATTCTAATTAGCTATGTGATCTTAGATGTAAGAACCACATCTGGGCTTCAGTTCCTCATCTGTAACATGAAAAGGTTGAATACCTATTGCCACTTTCAAGTCTAAAGTAATACTATTCATAAAGATTAGCCAGGATATGGGCTCTCTCACACCTGCAAGCTCCTGGGCAGAAATTTACCATTTTCATCTTTGAGTTACCACCAGGAAAATGTTAGGAAGGAATATGGTTTGGCTATACAATGGAATGGAAGGATTATCTATATCTTAAAGTCAGATAGACCTACCCTCAAGATCTGGCATGCATTTGCTGGGATTGTGATCCAGGCATTGTGTGTGAGGCTTCAAAGCTATTGGCACCATTTTTATAATGTGTGAACATCAGACAAAGTAATGTATGCAAGGTAGAGAGAACAGTGCATGGGGCAAAGGGACATTTATGTAATTTCCTATCTTTACCCACTTTGCAAGCTATCAATTTTCTCTCCTCAAGCTGTCCCAAGTATGAACATAAACAGACACTGCAAACCCTTGGCCATGCTTATATGCAGGTGTACAGCTGAGAAACCCTAAACCACTCTTGCAGCTTGGCTTCTTGCTTAATGAGGATTAAAACTTTCGAGAGACAAAACTCCTTTTAAAATGAAATGTAACCACTTTTTCTAGGAGACCTTATAAGATGTTTATTCAACTATTTCTTGAGCAGTCAAGCATTCCAAAATATTTCTTCAATTTTCAAAGTCAGATGTAACGTTATTTTTATTGTCCTTGACGTATGTAGTATATCGAAGTTCCCATCAGTGCAGGTGGCTGTTTTCTCCTATAGTAAATATGCCTCCATGAGCAAGCTTTGTGAGATGTCATTTCCCCCTTCCCTCATATCTTATCCTTCCTATGAGCCTGGTGCCTGGATTTTTTGTTTTTTCTTTTTCCTTCACTGCTATCAAATTCCTTTTCTTCAACAACTCTGTACCCTCTATCTAACTTGATGCTTCTAATTAGTGGCAGGCCAAGTTGGTTGAATTTTTGTTAAAATTGTTCATAGACTCTGCCCACACACATCAAAGTTTGGGGGCTTTGGTTTATAACCAAATAGCATCTGTTTGGGTAGCTCTGAAGCCTCTTCTATTTTCTTCCTCTTTATTTGTCTTTTGGATTCATCAGGTTATTGGAAAACTGAGTTCTGGATGGATGCTTTTTCACCATAACTTTACTCAAAGGCTATGACTTTAAGAATTCCTGTGTTAGTTTCCTATTGCTGCTATAAAAAATCACCATAAAAACACTGTCTTTCAACAACACAAGTCTTTAAGGGAGAATTTGTTTCTTTACCTTTTCCAGCCTAGATGCTGCCTGCATTTCTTGCTTATTGCTCCTTCCTTGCATCATTCTAACCTCTTTCTTGCATTCTCAAATCTATTTCTGAATCTGATCTTCCTGTCCTCCTCTTAAAAGGACTGTTCTGATTACACTGGGATCACCTGCATAATCCTAGAACTTCCCATCTTAGAGTCCTTAACTTAACCACATCTGCAAAGTTCCTTTTTGCCCTGGAAGAGAACATATTCAAAGATTTTGGGGACTAAGACATGGACATCTTTAGGGGTTACCACTCTTACCAACATAGGATTATCATAAACAATCTTCATTTCAAAGTGGCAGCTCATGGCAGCCTGCAGACTGGCTTTGAGAAACTTACATAATTAGACTAATGTTTCTACTGGGTGAGCAAAGAAGAGACTACTCTGGCCACAGCACTATGGGTGCTTGACCTCCTCTGAATCAAGGTTCCAAGCTGAATCCTCTTCTTCCAGTTCTTGTTAAAAAAACAGGCAAATTTTCTCATTAAGATCCATCTGAGGCCTGCAGATAGAAATGTAAATGTGGCATATGTATCTGGAAAACATGTGAATAGAAGCAAAGGCAGAGAGAAACAAATATGATTCCTAAATCTTTGTCTGACACAGAGTGGGCAAACCAAAAATTTAAATTTTTCTCATACAAGAAAACCCTGAAAAATACCCAGGGTGTTTGGTCCAGTAAAATACCTATAAAGCAGGGAATAACGCAATCATTAACATTTACTAGGTACTTACTATTTTCCAGATACTGTGCTAAGTATAGATACTTATCAGCCCAGTTATTTCTCATATCCATTCTTTGAGACTTATGCTATTATTAGCCCCTTTTTTATGTATAATGAAGCTAAGTCTTAAACAAGTTAAAGAACTTTGCCAAGTCCAGACAGCTAACAAGTCTCATTGTGAGACCCCCCCACTGTTTCCAGACCTTCCAGGTTTGGCCCATATACCTCTTCTTTGTATACACTCCTTTGGTGATGACATTCAGGCCAAAGGCTTTAAAAGCTATTTATGTAGCATTGATCCTCTAACGTATATGTCTAGTCTGGATCTCTCCAAGGAACCCCACATTCATATCTCCATTTCTAAGTGCATTAGACATCTCCAACTTATGTCCTAAACTGAATTCCATTTCTCATCTTCCCCTGTATGTTCTCCCTCCACTGTTTTCATCTCATAAATGTCACCATCATTCAACAGTTACCTTTTATATACCACATACTATCCATCAGCAAATCCTGTCTTCTCTACTATTATAATATACACAGAACCTAAGCACTTTTCATCACCTGAGTCTAAGTTGTCCCAGAGAAATATAATATGGGTTACATATGTGACATTAAATTTCTTAGGGACTGCATTTAAAAAGTAAAAAGAAACATTCACAATTAATTTTAATAATATATTTAAATAATAGATCCAAAATAAATTAATTTCAAATTGTGGTGAACATAAAATAACTATTAATGCTATATTTTCAATTCTTTATTCCCTGCTAAGCCTTTGAAGTATGATGCATATTTTACATTTACAACGCATCTCAATTCTAACAAGCCACATTTCAGGTACTCCATAACCACATGTGGCAAGAGTCCACTGTTTTGGATAATGTCTATATAAGATCACAATCCCCCTAGATTTCTACAATGGCCTCCTAACAGGTTTCTGTGCTTCCGCTGTTATTCTCCTCAATCCATAATTCAATGGCAGCCTAAAAGATCCTTTCTAAAACGTCAATCAAATCATGCCATTCTCTTGTCCAAAATACCTCTAAATCTTTCCATCACCCTTAAAATAAAAACCCAAAATCCTCATATTACCTGGTTCCTGGCCACCTCTGAGACAGTTTTCTACCTCTTGCTCACTGTTTTTCTCTCTGCTGAGTCTAGCAGACGCCGCTGATGCTCTACCAAGGTTCCTTTGGGTCCCTTTGTTGGTTCTGTGTCCTCATCCTCCAGCTTCCGTGAAGTTTCCTCCAAGAGCTCCCATGGGGAAACTTCTTTAAAGGATGGTTCTTGGGCTCTTGGGGCTAGACTTGTCTGTACTACAAAGAGCCAGAGTTCAATGAGTTTATTGCTTACCTCTGTCCCTGAGGTTTAGTGTAAGCTCCAGGAGGGATCAAGCTGAGGCCAGGACTTGGCCTGAATTTTTACCCTGTCTTGTCCTGTGTCTTCCATTCCCTTACCGGTTTCTCCAGCAAGCACGTCCTAAATGAATCACTTATAAAAGAATCTGGGCACTCCAAGCTAAGATGCCCTTGGCGCTGTCCTCCATGAGGGCTACCTTTGCATTTGCTATTCTTCCCCCAGAAAGAAGCATGGCTTCTGCTCGTACTTCATTCATTTCTCTGCTCAAACATCACTGCCCTGAGAGAAGCCTTATCTGATGCACATTTTTTTCCTTCTCTCTCCTTCTCTGCTTCTCTTTCCATGTGATATTTATCACCATCTGACAATATATTACAAAAGTTGGTTTTGTTTGTACTGTTGTTGCCTGTTTCTCTAACCAGAATATAAACTTCATGAGAGAAGCAAATTTGGTTTATTCACATTGTATCCCCAATATTCAGAAGGGTGCTCATCAATGCTAATATTTGTTGAATTAATAAATGCATGCATGCATGAATGAATCAACTTGCTGAGAGAGAATCAAACTAGACAGTCTGATTTCAGAGTACAATCCATGTGTTTCAAGCCTTAATCTGCAAAGGCTGTTTCAAACTGTTAGTGTGCACATGCATGCACACATGCTCTTAAATAAATATTTGGCATCATTCATCCTAAATGCCTGGGATGGTACACTCATCTTTTGTTTTTGTAAGAGGGAAAAATGGCTTATTTCTTAGGCAAAGAGAATGGAAGTATACATTATTCGCCTAAAGCCATCTAGCTATTAGGAATTGTAGCTTCTTACTTCCCAAACCTGATTCTGACTACAACAAATAGGGAAATAACAGTAGTCAATGTCAGGTTAAATAAATGAAATCTCAGATATAAAATGCCTAGCACATTACCTGCCACATAAGATGCCTTATAGTCTACGTAGCTAAAATTATTATGGTAGTTATTTACTCCCTGAAATCTTATTAAAACTTGAGTCTATAACTCTATGACATCAATAAGGAAAAGAGGTCTGGTAGGAAATAGACAGCTGGGGGAAGGGGATAAAATATACCTTGTCACAGTTCTAGGACTTTCTGTCCTCAGCACTGACCACTGCAACTTATGTAGCAGAGGTGAGCAATAAAGATGAAGGGGAGCATATGATTTTCCAGGAAAAAAAATATCATCTCTGTGGCTTTAGTAACAGGTCTGCTCAGTAAAGTTTGCTGGTAGTTTGAAGCCTGTCTGAAAATACTACCACATTCTTCCAATCCCCCAGCCAATTTTGCTTTTGGAATAGAGATTATTGGCAGAAAAGAAAAGACAACTGAAATAGCTTAGCAATGAGCTTTTGCCTATGCTAATCACCCCAACATTTTCCTGTTTAAGTAAGTCAATGAAGGGAGACTGTCCTCTGTCCATAAATGCCATTTAGCTTGAGAGTCATCTGATTCACCAAGTGAATGAAATCAAATGATAAAATGCTGATCGCCTTAAGATAGTTATTATCAAAACAGCAAATGCCATGACATTCCTGGGGAAATGTCAACCATGTTACTTCCCTATGAAGAAATCAAGCCCCTGGGAACAAGTTCTGGTGTTCTCACTTCTCCTTAGTACCCTGGTATTGGAGCCAAATCAGTCTCTGGGATGTGATGCTAGTGCCTGGGAGAAAGGGTGAAATGAGAAACTTATGTTATGGTTATTGTCCTATCTTCCCGTATGAATTTCTTATTGCTACTGTAACAAATTACCAAGAATTCTGTGGCTTAAAACAGCACATTATCATACATTTCTGGATGTCAGAAGTCTGAAATGAGGGTTATGAAATGAAAAGCAAGGTACCGGCAGGGCTGTGTTCCTTTTGGTGACTTTAAGGGAGAATCTGTTTCCTTGTCTATTCTGCTTCTAAAGACCACATTCCCTGGCTGATGGAACCTTCTCCATCTTCATGACCAACAGTGGAGCATCTTCAAATCTGTCTCTCTCACCTTAGCTTTTACCTTCATATCTCCTTCTCTAATATAACTCTGATCTCCCTGCCTCTTAGTTCATGGATCCTTGAGCCCACCCAGATAATCCAGTATAATCTTCCCACCTCAAGATCCTTGACTTAATCAAGTCTGCAAAGTCCCCTTTGCTATGGAAGGTAACTAACTATACAGGGTCCAGGAATTAGGACTTGGATAGGTGGTATTCCACCTCCCACTCTCTGCCCTAGCACCTTCCAGTTCCTCTTGTATTTTCTACCCTTCTCTCTATCAGAGCCACTATCCTATCAGAAAAGAGTCTGACATAGCTGTTTGTACCTTTTTGTTATCTAAAGTCTGCTTTCTCTGATCCAGAAATGTGTGTCAGGACTTTTGAAAAACAGAGAGGTTAAGCACATTTATCAATGTCATACAGTGAGCAAGGGAGGAGGTGTTCTGTGGGGGGTCCTCTTAAAACTGCATCACATTAGCTATGCCAGGCAGGGTAATGATGTGGCTAAGGATTTGTAAAAGTTGTCAGAGAGGCTTCTGGAAGTGACAGGGTTTGAGCTGCGAATTGGAAGATTATCAAAAACTTCTGGTGGGGGAATGAAAACAAAGAAAGCACAGAAGAGCAGGAATAGAGCAGAAGTCCTAAAAGTGCAACTGAGGAGAACCAAGAAGAACGTGATAAAAGTTTTGTATGAGGATGCCCCCCAAATCCCTCATCTCCTCATGTGCCCCTTCCTTTGTAGGTCACTCAGTCTTGGAATCCACCTCCTGCATATTTTCTCTTGCTCTGTTGCTTTATCTCCTTTTATAATTTCATCTTTGCATGGTCATGACAAGCAGAGTTGCTTATCCCCTCTACCAAGATTTAGGGGTGCTGCCTCCATGTGGATGGATGGTAGTGCTTGGGGCCCAGTTACCAGAGCTCTCTTCCCATGGTGGGACTGAACAAAGACCCTAGACTCCCAAGTACCTGGAGTGAAGGTTCCAGTGCAGCTTTGTTTCTACTGTAATTAATATTGGCAACACTGAGATCCAGGGTTGGGAGGGAGGAGGGAAGGTGGAATCTTGATCTGTCTTATTCTGCATATATATTTGGGTCAAAATATTCTTTCCATGGTCAAAAACAGAGAGGAAAGAGAAATGTTACAAATCCATGCCTGACTTCCTTCCCTAGTGACTGCTCAATTCTAATCAAGACTTTCACAGGAAGCAAGTTCTAACCCACAGGTAGATTGGAATCAACCTCCAACTGAGTCTTTTACAACACTTGCAGTTTTATAGACCAGCCACCAACAAAGATCCCAGTCATGGAGGTTGCCTGCTGCCTTCTTACAGGGCTGCAGTTACTTCTCCTAAAATACTTTCATATCTGAATAAGACCTAGTTAGTTGTCCCCAGTGAGATATGCATCAATTCGTTTCCTTAACACTTTAACATAGCACCATAGATACATGGACAAAATGAGGAAAGAAAATTAATTATTTATTTCCTCTAGTGCTATAGATTATAAGGAAAAAAATGATCAGGTAACTGTAACATCACAACTTTTGTAAAAACACAATGAGTACATAGGAAAAAATGCTTGGTGATCAGAGGAGGTATGACAGAAGTTATAATTAAAGTGTTTTTTCATGGTGTACTAGCGTGAGTTTGCTGGGTGGAAGAATTTTGAGGTAAAGGGAATTACAGATGAAGGGAATAGAATTGCCAAATCTCAAAGGAATAAAAGGTTATAGCATATTGATAAACTTTTTTGGAATTTGGGTGCAAAGAGTTTCCTGATGTAAAATAAGATTTGCAAAAGATAATGGGCTGGATCATGAGAAACACTACATGCTACAGATTAGTTTTAAACTTTATTCATTAGATGACGGGAAGTCATTGAGAGGTTTGGCACAAGGAATGGCTATCCTCAGATTTCTAACTGAAAATGACAACTCCATCAAGTAGTGAGGAAGATGTTAACAAACACAGTGAGAACAGAGGCAAAGACTAAATTACAGGCCCATGTAATAGTACAGGTGACTGGAAGTTTGATAATGAAGAGGAGTTGAAAATAAGAAAAACTTAGAAATGAGAATGGGCTAGACTTGGAGACTGATTGTAAAGGAGGAGAGAGTTAGAAGAGATTAAATTGAATTCTAGGTTTGGGGTTTGAGTTATAGGGAAGCCATTGGTGTCATCAAATGGATGAGAGGCAATAGGACAGATTTTTCCAAAGATGTCTTCCACCACTAACTTATAAAGGTGGCTGTAAATAACTCTCATGACAGGACATACCCCACAGGCATTGGAAGACTGTAATTTCATAAAGCATACCTATATAAGGATACAGGTAAATAACTCTCATGACAGAGCATACCCCATAGCCATTGGAAGATTGTAACTTCATAAAGGATACAAATGCCACAGTGCTTGAATGAATAGAAAGGCTCAGCCAGATTGTCTGAAAAATCTTTCATCATTAGCAGTGATCTAACTATGAAAGTATCTATTGGAACTAGCCCCATTTACCTAATTTTTAAAAGGCTTTTCCTCTCAAAGAAAGTGAATTAAGTAATACTAACTTCTCTCCAACAAGGTTGGGGATTTTGTAAACAGTAATGCTGGGAATAGCTAAGTCATCTAAGAAAGTGAAACCCAGAAGAGATGGCAGTGGTCGATGGAACTGAAACAAAGCTGGAATGGGGCCTGGCTGGACCTCAGTCATCCACTGGCCTGATAATATAAATTCTTTGATTGATGACTATGAGGCAGACAATGGGAGGAGAAGAGAATGGGAAATTGCAACAATGCAAACAGTTTTTCTGACCCCTTTAGACATGCAAGTTCATTTCGAAACAGAAAATAATCAAATCCCAGAAACTGGTCACAACCTAGATATGAGCCACTCTAATCTCATTTTACAAAAAGAAAGTTGGAGTCTAGGAGAGAGTAAGAGACTTTCCAAAAATCAAACAGTAATTTCGAGGTAAAGACTGCTTGCTCTACATGCCAGGCAAATTTTGAAGTACTTGTATTAGCATATAATTTGGTGCCTATAAATGAAGAACTTTCATTATATATTTGCTTTAGGTAAGGCTGTATCCCAAATGCAAGATATTTCAAGGATCAGTGATAAATTCAGGCCAGTTATAGAAAAATAAAATACGCATTGACAGGTTGAATACAGTAAATTCTTCATTATCTAGATCTATCTATATTATTTAAGACTCTGTTGACTAGTTCCTCAACCCATCTTTCTTACAACAATAACCTAAACACTTCAAAGATCCTGCAGTATCTTTTGTAATCTTCATTTTCATCATTGTCACTCCTAATGATTATTCAGTGCTATCTATAAGGCATGCAAGATGCTAAACATCTTACACCCACTATCTCATCAAATTTCACAAACACCCTATGAAGCTCATATGACTATCATTCCCATTCCATAGATGAGAAAAGTGATGCTCAGAAATAAGTAACTTGTCCAATGTTACAGGTACATGGCAAAACCTACACTAAATGCTGTAATAGAGGGGGTTTTGAGGCATATCTGCAAAATCTCTGCATACTTTTCAACAACAGTGTGTTCATCCAGCTTCTACTTGGACTCAATCAGGGATGCAATTTCATTACCACCATAGACAGTTCAATTTCAGATATCTGCAACTGTTATTCCTTATAATTAAGTTGAATTTATTATCTTTGTAACATGAATCATTAGTCCTGGTCATGTTCTCTTGGGACCCACAGAATATTTCAAATGTGTCATCCACCTGAGAATTGTATAAATATGTGAAGACATAGTCCACTCTTCCTAATCTTCAGCTTACTTCAGTTATCCTCTAAACGTCTTGATTTCTGGACCACTTATTATTTCTATTATTCACTCTCAAACATGCTTCAAGTCATTAAAAATCCCCCCCCCCCCTTGGGTATGGAAAAGTATACCAAATGTATGGTATAGACCATAGTTAGTATTAATGGTCTGATGATATTATGTCATAATCTGTAACAAATGTTCTACAACACTCTAGTTTATTGGTACAGGGATGTTGTTGAGAATTTCACACATGTACATAACTGTTTTGTAAGTTCACAACTTTTCCAATGAAAATATATATTTTAAAATACCTAAATAAATGGAAGAGCATTCCGTGCTCATGGATTGGAAGACAAAAAAAAAAAAAAAAAAAAAAAAAATCCCCCCCCTTAAAATCTCCAGAGGTAGACCAATAGTCCTAGATAGAGCAGAATTGGCAATGTGACTTTAAAAGCGAGGCAGCTTATGAAAGAAAAGAACATGAGCAAGAGATTTTGGTTAAAACTTGTTATTTGCCTAGTCACATGCCTTACCTTCTCTGAACCTCAGTCCTCAGCTATTAATTTGAGATAATGCTATCTCACTCATTGTTTATTAGGAACAAAATAAAATAATGGATATAAAGAATATCATTTTGCACCTTGAAATAACAAGCTTTCCAAATTATTTGGTTAAAATTATAGATAAAGGACTTCTGCTTCCAGGAAGAAGGAATACTTTCCTCTGTTTCTCTTAAAAAATGCAGCTAAAAACCCTGAACATTAGATATAAAATCACATACAAAGACTCTGAAAGTTGAAGAGAGGAAGGCAGCCTCAAGACCAAAGGAACAACATAATGACAAGTTCCCTGCTTCATTTCTCCCATACAGGGAGCAAATGCCAGTAGACCCAGATGAAAAAAAACAACAACAGTAATTTCTTCTCTCTACCCAAAGGACCAGGAAAAGGGCAGCCTACCAAGACAGAAAATGTTTAGACAATAACCAATCTACTTGCTAAACACCACTGGAAAAAAATGTGATTCCCGCCCCCACCAGCAAATGCCAACTGGGGAGACTAAATTTCCACCCTTAGGAAGCTATAGTGAGATACCTCAACATTCCAGTCCAGGATCATGGCAGAGATGGCAAGTAGGGAGCTAGGATTTTCTTTTTTTCTTTTTTTTTTCCTAAAGATTTATTTTTTATTTATTTCTCTCCCCTTCCCTTCCCCCCCCCCCACATCTCCACCCCCCTGCCGCCGCCCCAGTTGTCTGCTCTCTGTGTCCATTTGCTGCGTGTTCTTTTTGTCCGCTTCTGCTTTGTCAGAGGCATGGGAATCTTTGTTTTCTTATTCTTGCGTTATCTTGTTTTGTCAGCTCTCCATGTGTGCGGTGCCATTCCTGAGCAGGCTGTACTTTCTTTCCCACTGGGCGGCTCTCCTTACAGGGCGCACCCCTTGCACGTGGTGCTCCCCTACGCAGGGGACACCCCTGTGTGGCACGGCACTCTTTGAGTGCATCAGCACTGCACTTGGGCCAGTTCCACATGGGTCAAGGAGACCCCGGGGTTTGAACTGCATACCTCCCATGTGGTAGGCAGACGCCCTATCCACTGGTCCAAGTCCGCTTCCCCAGGAGTCAGGATTTTCATCCCTACCAGCCAGTATTGATCCCCCCACTAGTGTCAGTGAAGACCACATGGAATGCCTGGGCATCTACTCGAACCAGGAAGTAGTAAGTTACTCATTCCCCTCTGTTTTAGTCTGCTAGGCTGCCAGAATGCAATATGCCAGAAATTGATTGGCTTTTTACAATGGATATTTATTAATTTATAAGCTTACAGTTCTGAAACTGTGATATTATCTAAATCAAGATTTCATCCAGTGATATTTTTCTCCCCAAGGACTGGCTGCCGGTAATTTTAGACTCTTTTCTCACGTGGGAAGGCACATGGCAGAATCTGCTGGTCTCTCCCTTCTTTTCCAGGTTTTGTTGTCTTCTGCTTCTGGCTTCTTCTGGCTTTCTCTCTTAGCTTCTGCATGTGTTTCTCTCTCCATATTCATCCTGTTTATAAAGAACTCCAGTAAAAGGATTAAAAACTACCTTGGGTCACGCTTTATTGAAGTAACTCAATCAAAAGATCCTACTCACAATAGTTTCACACCCATAGAAATGGATTAGCTCTAAGGACATGATTTTCTGAAGTCTACCCAGTTTCAAACAACCATATCCTCCCTGCTGAGACAGTGTAGGAGAAGGCCTAAGGGAGGGCCAGAAGTTTCACAATCGACCAGTGGTAATGACCAGTGTTCATCATTGTGCCAGTGAAGACCACCTGGGAAGCTGGAACTCCTATTTCAGCTGAGCAGTAATGATGAGCTTCTCACCTTTGAGCATCAACAGAGGCTAAGTTGGGAACCTGGACTTTTACCTTCACCTGGCAGTAACAAGGTTGTTCTTCCTCCTCTCTTGCCAGAACAATACCAGAAAAAGCCAACTCTTATTTAAAGAATAGTTTAAATGATATTCAAATGTTAAGTTTCAATAAAAAATCATTCACCATACCAAGAACCAGGAAAATCTCAAACCAAACTTAAAAAGTCTAGATGTCAGTATCTTTATAACAGAATGTTAGAATTATTTGACAAAGATTGTTAAACAGTCATGTTAAAAATACTTCAGACACATTTGCAAACAGACTAGAAGCAAATGATAAAAGAGAAAGTCATAAAAAAAGAAATAGAAATAATTTCAGTAAATATTTAGAGGATATAAAGGAAAACCAAATGGAAATTTTAGAACTTGAAAATACAATAAACAAAATGAAAAGCTTAATGGAGGAGCTTAACAGCTGTATGAAGAATACAGAGGAAAGAATCAGTGAACTGGCAGCTAGAATCAGCAAACTGGCTGCTAGAACAATAAAAATTATTCAACATAAATAATAGAGAAAATAGACTTTAAAAAAGCAATGGAACCTCAAGGACTTATAACAAAAGATTTACATACTCTGAGTCCTGAAAGGAAAGGAGAAAAAAGGTATGACTTAAAAAGTATTCAGAGAAATAATGGCCAAAAATTTCCTAAATCTGGCAAGAGACGTAAATCTACAGATTCAAGAAGCTGAGTAAATTCCAAATGTGGTAAAGCCAAAGAAATCCATGCCAATAGAACAGCATAAATAAACTTCTAAGAACTGAAGACATAGAAAAAACATTGAACGAAGTCAGAGAAAAATGATGGTTTATCTATAGAGGGAATCAGTTCAAGTGACAGTTTTTTCAGAAACTATGGAGGCCAGAATGAAGTAACAGTATTTTCTCAAGTGCTGAAAGAAATGATTGGTCAATCCAGAATTCTATACAAATTGAAAATATAGTTCAGGGATGAAAAAAAATTCAAGACATTCTCAGATGAGGAAAACCTAAGAGAATTTGTCAAAATCAGACTAACCCTAACAAAAAGACTTAAAAATTTTCTCTAAACTGAAAGGAAACAATAAAAAAAGGAACCCTGGAACATCAGGATGGAAGGAATAACATAGTAAGGAAAAATACAGGTGAATACTGTAGGCTTTCCTTCTCCTCTTGAATTTTCTGAATTGTATTTGATGGTCAAAGTAAAAACTATGGCACTGTCTCATGTGGCTTTAAATGTATCTGGAAGAAATAGTTTAAATAATTATAAATTGGGGCGGGTAGACACACAAGGGGAGGTAAGATTTCTATAGTGCACTTGAACTGGTCAAATGACAACACCAGCAGACTGTGGTAAGTTATTTATATAAAATGTATACTTAAGCAACCACAAAGCATTACTTTTAAAAATCTATAGTTAAATCAAAGTAGAATACTAAGAAGTGTTCAAGTCATCCATAGAAAGGCAGGAAAATAAAAAAAAAAGAGAGAGAAAAAAGCACAAACAGAAAACAAAAATTAAATGACAGATTTAAGCCCTATATATCAATAACTACATTAAACTTAAATAGTCCAAATATACCAGTTAAATAATGCAGATTGATATAGGGGCATAACACATGATACCCCTATGGAAAAGATATATCATGCAAACATTAATCAGAGGAAATTAGGAGTGGCTATATTAATATAAAATAAAATGGACTTCTGAGCCAAAAAAATCACGGGAGAGAGAAAGATATTATATAGTAAAAAAGGGGTCAATGTATGAAGACAGAGCAATTCTACATGTGTATACACCAAACAGCAGAGTTGCAAATATGTGAAGCAAAAATTGATAGAACTGAATGGTGAAATAGATAAAGTCATACTTATTGTTGGAGATTTCAATATTACTTTCTCAACAATTGATAGAACAATTAGAAATCAGAAAGACTATAGAAGAATTCAACACGACCATCAACCAATAGGATTGAATCAATATTTATAGAATACTCTAACCAACAACAGCAGATTGCATATTCTTTTCATTTCCACAGATCATATACTAAGATTGACTGTATGCTGGGCCATTAAACAAACCTCAGCAATCTTAAAAGAATTGAAATCATGCCATTTCTCTAACTACAGTATAATTAAATTAGAAATCCATAACAGAAGATAACAACAAATTCTCCAAACACTTGCAAACTAAGCAACACACAGCTAAAAAAATTCTGTGGGTCAAAGATGAAGTCTCAAAGGAATGAAAAAAAATATACAGAACTGAATGTGAATGGAAATACAATATATCACAATTTGTGGGACATGGATAAATCAGGACTGAGAGTGAAATATATAATATTAAATGTATACATTAGAAAAGTGAAAAAGTTTAAACCCAAAGCAAGCACAAGGAAGGAAATAAAAAAGATAAAAACAGAAATCAATGATATTGAAAAGAGAACATATTACAGAAAATTAAACATAAAATGGGTTCCTTGAAAAGATGAATAAAATTGCCAAACTTCTAGCAGAACTGACCAAAAAAAAAAAAAAAAAAGAGTAAAGATACAAATTACAAATACTAGGACTGAAATAGAGGGTATCATTTTAGACCCTGCAGACATAAAAAGACTACTAAGGGAATGCTACAAACAACTCTACACATAGAAATTTAGCAAATTAGAGAAAATGGATCATTTCCTTGAAAAATACTATCACCCAATATGAAACTGATATTTTGAATAGCCCTTGTAACTACTGCAGAAATTGAATTCATAATTTAAAAGCTCTCCAAAAAGAAATCTCCAGGCCCATATACTTTCACCAGAGATTTCTACCTAACTTTTAAAGAAGAAATAGCACCAATCCCACCCAATTTCTTCCAGAAAATTTAAGAGGAATGAACACTTCCAATTCATTCTATGTAGCTAACATTTCCCTTGTATGAAAATCAGACAAATACAGTATACCAAAAGAGAAGAAAAAAACACACATTATAAATTAATACTCCTCACAATTACAAAGTCAAAAGTTTTTAAGAAAATATTGGCAAATAGAATTAACCAATATATAAAAAGAATTATACACCATTATCAAACAGGGTGTATTTCAGGGATAAAAGGCTGGTTCAGTTTTGAAAATCAGTATTTGTAATCTACCATATTAACCAGTTGAAGAAGAAAACTTATATGATCATATCAACTAATGGAGAAAAAGGATTTGACAATTCTTTATCATGACCATTCATGATAAAAAATAAACACTCAGAAAAACAGGAAAGAGGAGAAATTACAAGTTGATTTTAAAAAGCATTTACATGAAACTTGTATTAAGCTAACATTATACTTACTAGTGAAAGACTGAATTCTTTGTCCCCAGGGTTCAAGAATAAAGCAAGGATGTCTGCTATACCATTCCTATTCAATGTACTGCTGGAAATTCTAGCCAGTACAGTAAGGCCAAAAAAAAAAAAAAAAGGAAGCACAGGTCATATAAATCAGAAAGAAAAAAATAAAATCATCTCTATTTGCAGATGACATGATCATGTTCATAGAAAATCCAGTGTATCTACTAAAAGAAAACAAACTTCTTAGAACTAATAAGTGAGTGCTCAGCAAGGTTGTAGAACACAAAATAGGGAAGCAGACTTGTCCCAATGGATAGGGCATCTGCCTATCACATGGGAGGTCCGTGGTTCAAACCCCAGGCCTCCTTGACCCGTGTGGAGCTGGCCCATGCACAGTGCTAATTTGCACAAGGAGTGCCGTGCCATACAGGGGTGGCCCCTGTGAAGGGCAACCCCATGCACAGGGAGCACACCCCGTAAAGAGAGCCACCCAGCATGAAAGTGCAGTCTGCCCAAGAATAGTGCCACACATATGGAGAGCTGACACAACAAGATGATGCAACAAAAAGAAACACAGATTCCTGGTGCTGCTGATAAGGATAGAAGCGGTCACAGAAGAACACACAGCGAATGGACACAGAGAACAGACAACTAGGGGTGGGGTTTAGGGGAGAGAAATAAATAAAAAATAAATCTTAAAAAAAAACACAATATAAACATAAAAATATCAATTGTATTTCCTTAGACTAGCATGAAACACATGGACACAGAAATAAATATTACAAAACTGTTCTCATAAATTCAGAAAAAAGGTATAAATCTAACAAAACATTTGCTGGACTTGAATGTTTAAATCTCTACAATGCTGTTGAAAGAAATCAAAGTTCTAAATAAATGGAGAGATACAAAATGTTTATATATGGGATATTCAACATAGTAAAGATATCAATTCTCCCCAGGTTGATATACAGGTTTAAGGCAATTCCTATCAAAATACCAGCAAGATGTTTTGTAGGTACTTCATATACAAGATTATTCTAAAATTCCTATGAAAATGCAAAGGAACTAGAACAGCTAAAAATATTGTAAAAGAAGAATAGAGTGGGAAGAATCAGTTTATTAATGATCAATATTTATTATATAACTACATTAATCAAAATTTTGATATTTGGTAGAGGAATAGAAACATAGTTCAATGTACAGAGCAGATAACCCAGAAATTGGCCCACACAAATATGACCAACCGATTTTTGTCAAAGGTGCAAGAGCAATCCAATGGAAGAGATAACCCTTTTCAACAAACTCTGCTGGAGCAATTGGACATCTATAGGCAAAAATGTACTACAACCTATGTTGTATCTCTTACACAAACATTAATTCAAATGACTCTTAGACTTCAAATAAAAAACATTTAGAAAAACCATAGAGAGGGAGAGGGGGCAAGATGGCGGCTGAGTGAACATCCCTGTTAGAGTCTTCTGCAGGGAATCGGCTGGGCGGCGTTGGAGACTCTTTGGGACCGGATTGTTTCGGGATTTTTGCTGGTCCGGAGGTGTCTGGACATCGATTTGGAGGGAAGGTAACAGAGAGGATTCGTCTGTGAAATATACACGGAGATCCCAGCTACCTGCAGAGGATTCCCTTCTTGGGTAGGCGGAGACGAGGCATCTAGCCCCGCTCGGTGGGGCTGAGCCAGGCCGGGCCGGGCCGCGGTAGCGTTTGGAGCCGGGCGGGGCCGGTGCAGGCCCCGGCTGCGGGCCGCGGTAGCGCTTGGAGCCGGGCGGGGCCGGTGCAGGCCCCGGCTGCGGGCCGCGGTAGCGCTTGGAGCCGGGCGGGGCCGGTGCAGGCCCCGGCTGCGGGCCGCGGTAGCGCTTGGAGCCGGGCGGGGCCGGTGCAGGCCCCGGCTGCGGGCCGCGGTAGCGCTTGGAGCCGGGCGGGGCCGGGTCAGGCCCCGGCTGCGGGCCGCGGTAGCGCTTGGAGCCGGGCGGGGCCGGGTCAGGCCCCGGCTGCGGGCCGCGGTAGCGCTTGGAGCCGGGCGGGGCCGGGTCAGGCCCCGGCTGCGGGCCACGGTAGCGTTTGGAGCCGGGCGGGCCCGGGTCAGGCCGCGGCGGGTACGGAGCCGGGCAGGGCCGGTCCAGGCCGCAGTGGCGGGAGGTGGATGCCGGAGCCGGCTGGGCCGCTGTAGCGAGCGGAGCTGGGTGGAGCCAGGCCAGGCCAAGGCGGCGTGAGGAGCCGGGCAGAGCCGGTCCAAGCCTCCGCGGCGGGCGGAGCCGGGCCTGCGGAGGGGTTTCTGTTTTGTTTTGTTTTTTTTTGTTTGTTTGTTTGTTTGTTTGTTTTTTTTATTTTACTTAATTTTTTTTTTTTTTTTTTTTTTTTTGAGCATCTGCAGTACTGGGGAGTTCGTGGGCCCTGGGCGGCCTATTGGGGGTTTGTGGGAAGGGAGGTGCTTGCAGACCCATTTGGGCAGACAGACGGGGGGGTTTTAGGGCAAAGCGGGGGGAAGTTGTTGTTTTAGATAGTGTTGCAATTGTGACACGTGTGTACCTGTATCTCTCTTCTCCCTATCCGTTCCCCACCGTTTGCCCATCCTCTTTTTCTTTCTTCCTTTCTTCTTGCCTTTCTTTTTTCTCTATTATAATTAGTTTGTTTTTTTTTTTGTTTGTTTTTTTTTCGGTTTTCTCTTTCCCTCTTGTCCCTCATCTTCCACTTATTTTTACTTTAATTCAAGTATACAATAGGTGCTACAGGGAACACCTCACATTTGCTGGGTTTTCCCATCCTCCACTGCCTCATTTCTGTGTGAACTGATTTAGGCTACCTACACTATCCCCCTTCCCCTGCATCTTGATATCCACTATCATCTACTGTCTCTCCTATATTCCACCCCCCACCTCCCGTTCTTTGATCCACAAAGTGTCTAACTCTTAATTTCTAATACCTTTGTTCTGTTTTCTGTCTATTATCCACTCTTGAAACTATTACCTTTCTTTTCTTTTTCCCTCTCTCATGAAAATAATAGCTGTGTAGTTCATACCATATTCCTCCCAAATTCAGTCATCAACTTCATAAAAGGTACTCTACCTACAGCTATAACTCTATACAATCTACATGAATCTAACCTCCATCCTTCCAGATCTCATATTCCTGCTTTATTAACATACATCACCAATACAACTTTACACTTTTCCCTTGCTTACACAATTGCCTTTCCCCAACACTAATACTTTCCTCTAAAGTGAACTTAACCAACAACAAGTAACTAGAATAAGAAGAAAAAAGTGACAAAGAGAAGATATAACACCTGTGCAAAAATAACAACTAATTAACCTCCAAGAGCAGACAAAGAAGCTAAGGAACTGATTAAATTAGTCAAAATAAAGAGATGACCAGAAAGCAACAAAAATCTACGAACCAAACCAATAATCAGGAAAACATGGCTGAATCCAATCAACAAACCAATAATCACGAAGGGGAGCAAAACTTGGCACAAGCAATGAAAGATCTCAGAACATTTATCACCGACAAATTTGATGCAGTAATGAAAGAGGTTAACAACATGAAGACATCACTTGGAGGGGAAATTGCAGACATACGCAAAAACATAACAGATATGATGGGAATGAACACCACAGTTCAAGAAATCAAAAATACACTTGCAGCAAATATCAGCAGACTAGAAGAGACAGAGCAGAGAATTAGTGATGTGGAAGACAGTACATCAGAAATCAAACAGATAGTAGAAGGGGTCAATAAGAAGATAGAAAAAATCCAATTAGGATTTAGGGACCTGAATGACAATGCAAAACGCTCAAACATACGTATTATAGGCATTCCAGAAGGTGAAGAGAAGGGAAAGGGGTCAGAAAGAGTGTTGCAGGAAATAATGACTGAAAACTTCCCAAATCTACTGAAAGAGACAGATGTACATATCCAAGAAGCACAGCGCACTCCACAAATCATAAACCCCAACAGGCCCACCCCAAGACATATACTTGTCAAATTATCCAATGCTCAAGACAAAGAGAAGATCCTAAAAGCAGCAAGAGAAAAGAAAACCATCACATACAAGGGAAGCTCAATTAGATTAAGTGCTGATTTCTCTTCTGAAACCATGGAGGCAAGAAGACAGTGGTATGATATAGTCAAGGTACTAAAGGAAAAAAATTTCCAACCAAGAATACTCTATCCAGCTAAACTAGCATTCAAACATGATGGAGAGTTCAAAATATTCGCAGACAAACAGAAACTGAAAGAGTATACCAACAAGAAACCTCCCCTTCAAGAAATTCTAAAGGGAGTTCTGCAGGAAGAAAGGAAAAAACAGGAAAGGCAAAGTTGGAGGAGAGTATAAGACCAACAACAACAACAAAAAAGACAAAAAAAAATATACAAACAAAATATGACAAACACAAATCCAATCAAAATATGGCTAACACAAATAATTCCTTGATAGTAATAACACTGAATGTCAATGGATTAAACTCACCTATCAAAAGATTCAGACTGGGACACTGGATAAGGAAATATGACCCATCCATATGCTGTCTACAAGAGACACATCTTAGACCCAGAGACGCATGGAGATTGAAAGTGAAAGGCTGGAAAACAATCATACAAGCTAACAATAACCAAAAAAAGGCAGGAGTAGCTATATTAATATCAGACAAAATAGACTTTAAATGTGAAACAATTGTGAGAGACAAAGAAGGATACTACATTTTAGTCAAAGGGAAAATCTGTCAAGAAGATCGAACAATCATAAATATCTATGCCCCTAACAAGGGTGCCTCTAAATACGTCAGGCAAACGCTGGAAAAACTAAGTGAAAGAATAGATACATCTACAATTATAGTGGGGGATTTTAATACACCACTATCAATTCTGGACAGAACATCTCAAAAGAGAGTCACCAAAGACACAAAACATCTGAATAGTATATTAGAGGAGCTCGATCTAATAGACATATATAGATCGCTACACCCAAACACAGCAGGATATACATTTTTCTCAAGCGCACATGGATCATTCTCCAAGATAGATCATATGCTAGGCCACAAAGAAAGGCTGAACGAATTCAGAAAGATTGAAATCATACAAAACATTATCTCTGACCACAGTGGAGTCAAGCTGGAGATTTGCAAGGGAAAGAAGCCCAGATTTCACACCACGATTTGGAAATTAAACAACACACTCTTAGAAAAACAGTGGGTCAAAGAGGAAATCTCAAAAGAAATCAATGACTACCTTGAAACAAATGATAATGATAACACAACATACCAAAATTTATGGGATGCAGCAAAAGCAGTACTGAGAGGGAAGTTTATAGCCATAAATTCATATATCAAAAAAGAAGAAAGAGCAAAAATTGAAGAACTAACTGCACATTTGAAGGAATTAGAAAAACAACAACAAAGTAACCCAACAGGAAGAAGAAGGAAGGAAATAACAAAGATAAGAGCAGAACTAAATGAAATAGAAAATAAGAAAGCACTTGAACAGATAAACAAGACCAAGAGCTGGTTTTTTGAGAAGATTAACAAAATTGACAAACCTTTAGCAACACTAACAAAGAAAAAAAGAGAGAAGATGCAAATACACAAAATAAGAAATGAGAAAGGCGATATCACCACTGACCCCACAGAAATAAAGACTATCATAAGAGGATATTTTGAAAAACTATATTCCAACAAAAATGACAATCTAGAGGAAATGGACAAATTCCTAGAAACACATAAACAGCCCATATTGACAAAAGAAGAAATTGATGATCTTAACAAACCAATCACAAGCAGAGAGATAGAATCAGTTATTAAAAATCTCCCAACTAAGAAGAGCCCAGGGCCAGATGGCTTCACAGGTGAATTCTATAAAACATTCCGGAAAGAACTGACACCAATCCTGCTGAAACTATTCCAAACCATCGAAACAGAAAGAACATTACCCAACTCCTTCTATGATGCCAACATTACCCTAGTACCAAAGCCAAACAAAGACATCACAAGAAAGGAAAATTACAGACCAATTTCTCTAATGAACCTAGACGCAAAAATACTTAACAAAATACTTGCTAATCGTATTCAACAACACATTAAACGAATTATACACCACGACCAAGTGGGATTCATCCCAGGTATGCAAGGATGGTTCAACATAAGAAAATCAATCAACGTAATACACCATATAAACAGATTGAAGGAAAAAAATCACATGATTATATCTATTGATGCAGAAAAAGCATTTGACAAAATACAGCACCCTTTCTTGATAAAAACACTCCAAATGATTGGAATACAAGGAAATTTTTTGAACATGATAAAGAGTATATATGAAAAACCTAAAGCCAATATTGTTTACAATGGAGAAATCCTAGACTCCTTCCCTCTAAACTCAGGAACAAGACAAGGATGCCCACTGTCGCCGCTCCTATTTAACATTGTCTTAGAAGTACTTGCTCGAGCACTGAGGCAAGAACCAGAAATAAAAGGCATTCAAATTGGAAAGGAAGAAGTCAAAATTTCATTATTTGCAGATGACATGATCCTATACATAGAAAACCCTGAGAGATCTACAACGAAGATTCTAGAACTCATAAATGAGTTTAGTAAAGTCGCAGGTTATAAGATCAATGCGCAAAAATCAGTAGCATTTCTGTACACCAATAATGAGCAAGATCAGGAGGAAATCAAGAAACAAATACCATTCACAGTAGTAAATAAAAAAATCAAATACTTAGGAATAAATTTAACTAAAGAGGTAAAGAACTTATACACTGAGAACTATACAAGATTGTTCAAGGAAATCAAAGAAGACCTAAATAAATGGAAGACTATTCCTTGTTCATGGATAGGAAGACTGAACATTATTAAGATGTCTATCCTACCAAAATTGATCTACACATTCAATGCAATCCCAATAAAAATCAATGCAGCCTTCTTTAAGGAACTAGAAAAACTAACTATGAAATTTATTTGGAAAGGAAAGAGACCCCGAATAGCCAAAGACATACTGAAAAAGAAAAACGAAATTGGAGGAATCACACTACCTGACTTCAAAACATACTATAAAGCTACGGTGGTGAAAACAGCATGGTATTGGCATAAGGAGAGACATATAGACCAATGGAATCGAATTGAAAGCTCTGATATAGAACCTCACATATACAACCACATAATATTCGATAAAGCCACCAAACCCTCTCAACTGGGAGAGAGTGGCCTATTCAACAAATGGTGTCTGGAGAACTGGATAGCCATATGTAGAAGAATGAAAGAGGATTACCATCTCACACCTTATACAAAGATCAACTCAAGATGGATCAAAGACCTAAATATAAAAGCCAAGACCATAAAAACCTTAGAAAGCAGTGTAGGGAAACATCTACAGGACCTTGTAATAGGTAATGGATTTATGAATATCTCACCAAAAGCACGAGCAGCAAAAGAACTAATAGATAAATGGGACTTCCTCAAAATTAAAGCCTTCTGCACCTCAAAGGAGTTTGTCAAGAAAGTAAAAAGGGAGCCCACACAGTGGGAGAAAATATTTGGCAATCAGATATCTGATAAGAAACTTATAACTTGCATATATAAAGAACTCCTACATCTTGAAAATAAAAAGATAAACAATCCATTTAAAAAATGGGAAAAAGACTTAAACAGACACTTCTCCGAAGAAGAAATACAAATGGCAAGAAAGCACATGAAAAAATGTTCCAAATCTCTAGCTATCAGGGAAATGCAAATCAAAACCACAATGAGATACCATCTTACACCCATAAGATTGGCAGCTATGAAAAAAACAGAAGAATACAAGTGCTGGAGAGGATGTGAAGGAAGGGGAACACTCATCCACTGCTGGTGGGAATGCAGAAGGATCCAACCATTCTGGAGAACAGTATGGCGGTTTCTCAAAAAACTAGCCATAGATTTGCCATATGACCCAGCAATACCACTGCTGGGAATATACCCAGCAGAACTGAAAACAAGAACACAAACCAATATATGTACACCAATGTTCATAGCAGCATTGTTCACTATTGCCAAAAGTTGGAATCAACCCAAATGCCCATCAACAGACGAGTGGATCAATAAAATGTGGTATATACACACAATGGAATACTACTCGGCTGTAAGAACAAACACACTACAAACACATGTGATAACATGGATGAATCTTGAGAACCTTATGTTGAGTGAAGCAACCCAGACATTGAAGGACAAATACTACATGACCTCAATGATATGAAATAAACAAGCTGCCCTAGATAGCAAGAGACTGAACGATAGGCTTGCAGGAAATCGGAGGGTGGAGGAAGGATATGAGCCGATGTCTGCAGGGGTGGAATTTAAGACGAGATGGTGGTAAGTATGAACACAAAGAAGAGATAAAAGGGGGGCAAGGGGTTGCCTTTGCTTGGGGCTTTGCGGGTTTGAGGGTGGCTGGGGAGGGACGGGTGGGTAACGTTGCCCAAAAGTGGGGGGAGGGAGGGGTAGCATACGAACCAGGAGAGGGTCAGGTGTTGGTGGAGAGTAAAATGCCGAGAAAATCATATCAAAATATAATAAAGAGGGTTACCTGTTTAGAATGCTCGGAGGGGAGGGTCTGATGCAGGACGGGCTCCTGGGGAATGTCTAAATGCTCATTCTGCCAGAGTCGGTGACACCATGGGGTAGAAACCCAAGTAGTGAGAGTGGGGGTGGACCCACATCCTGGGGAGGACTAATGCCATCCAATAGAGGGAACTGTATCCCTCGAGAGAAAGGGTGGCTCCCAGGGCATTGGGGCAGTTGAGCAAGTTAGGCCCTGAACACTATTCCATCTATCTCTGGAAGTGGCTCCTCAGGAAACGGAGGTTGGCTATCACTGAGGGCACTAAGGTGGAAGGGAAAATGGACGTTAAATGTGTGGAACCAAAGTAAATGGGGGGTAAGAGAGGAGTTTCTTGAGAGTACACAAGGATGGATATAAAACATGTAATATTACACCATAACATATAGGAGATGACAGACTGATAATGTGGACCATGATGTAAAACATAGGATAACTAAAAATGTAAAGAACTGTGTATCCTAAAGTATGCACCATAATGTAAATACAGATGTCACCTTGTTGGAAAGCTAATGTCTCAGACTCTGTACATCACTTTAAGTAAATATGATATGAATAGGGCGTAAGAGTATCACTGTGGAAGGGAAGGGGTTTTCTGGTGGATGTGTGGGAGTGCTGTATATTATATATATACATTGCTGTGGTCTAGGACTCCTGTGAAGAAAAGCTGAATAATTAGGGGGGGGGGAAAAAAAAAAAAAAAAAAAAAAGAAAAAAATAGGATGTGGAATTTTTTCAAGTCAACATTCTTTATCTAAGTTCTTTATCTAACTTTATCCAAGTTCTTTATCTATCCTTTGGACTCATCGCTATATGCCATTCCCTAGTAAGGGACCATGACATTATATTGGGCTTCAAATTTCGGGGAGTTCTGGATCGCGGAGTGTTTCAGCAATGGCAGTGGAGGGATACTGGTATGGGATACCAATGACAGATGATATATGACTGACAGGGAGCTGTACAGAACATATGTCCAGGGTGCATGGTAATGTTTGGATATACTCATAGTGGCAACAATTAAAAACCACAGTAGGGGGGGTACTGGGTTCCCGGCCAGTGGTGCTCTGTCGTGGTCCCTAGGGGAGCAGCGACAGTCTCCCAGGTACAGTGGTGGGGACCGGGAGGGAGTGAGGGTTCAACAGCGAGCCCCTGATGCTAATGACTATGCTTGTGAGCTGATAAACCCAAAATAATAACAAGGCCTAGAGCAACTTTGTGCCTGGGAATTTCCTTCTGTCAGCCTTCATGTTACTCAAATGTGGCCAGTCTCGAAGCCAAACTCAGCATGTAAATGCAATGCCTTCCCCCCAGCGTGGGACGTGACACCCGGGGATGAGCCTCCCTGGCAACGAGGGACCACTATCAACTACCAACTGATGATGCAACTGGAAAATGACCTTATACGGAAGGTTCAATGCGGATCAGCAGAATATCCATGTCTACATAAAATACCATGACTTTAAAATGCTGTTTGACCTAAAGTAAGGGGGAAATGGAAAGGAGAAATGAGTTTATATGGCTACGAGTTTCTAAAAAAGAGTCTGGAGGCTGGCAGAAGGTTTGCCCTCATGCACAACTGAGCAGAGTCAGAGAGACAGATAAAGCAGATACAACCCCCAGATATTGGTTCCTTTGAGGGCTAAAGAGACCCATGGGAGTTATGGTCATGGCCGATGGGGTTAACTACCAGGGCAGATGGCCCCTCTTTGGAAATGGTGTTTATGTGTGATGAATCTGGACTCAGATGGGATCTCCCTTCATAAGACTTTCATGCTAATGTGCTGGAGGTGCAGTTAATGTTGGGGTTTAAGATATATTTAGGGGATTTGAATCTCTGGACTGACAATGTGATAGCCAGATCCTGAGCCTCAACAGACTCCAGCACCTACAATCTGATTTATTGGACTTACCACACTCAGCTAAGATGGAGGTGAAGAAGGACAACCACCACACCATGGAGCCTAGAGTGATTACAACTGAAAATGGGAGGATTGCATCCAGCATCCAGGTGGAATCTGAGCCTCCTCTTGACATAAAGGTGCAATGGACACAACCAATCCAGTGTCCACATAGAAGAGGTGGCATTGGATTGGGAAAAGTGGACATAATGGACAAAGGGTATGGGGAAAGGCAGGAAGAGATGAGAGGTGGAGGCGTCTTCGGGACATGGAGCTGCCCTGGATGGTGCTTCAGAGGTAATCACCGGACACTGTAAATCCTCACAGGGCCTACATGATGGAATAGAGGAGAGTATGGGCCATGATGTGAACCAATGTATATGAGGTGCAGAGGTGCCCAAAGATGTACTTACCAAATCCAATGGATGTGTCATGATGATGGGAACGAGTGTTGTTGGGGGGGGGGAGAGGGGGGGTGGGGGGGTGGGGTTGAATGGGACCTCACATATATATTTTTAATGTAATATTATTACAAAGTCAATAAAAAATAAAAAAATTAAAAAAAAAAAAAAAAAAAAAAAAAAAGAAAAACCATAGAAGAAAATAGTCAAGAACTAGGCTAGGCAAAGAGTTCTTGGGCTTGACATCAAAAGCCTTGTGACAGTTGAAAGTTTTGTGAATCCCAGAAAAGATTATGTTCTTTGAACTAATCTATTCCTGTGGGTATGGGGCCCTTTGATTGCATTAGATTCAGTTAAGGGAACTTTTGATTAGATAACTTTAGGGCCTTTGATTGGACAATGTCAGTCAGGTTTTGTCTTGGTCCTCTTTCTTGAGGCTTATATAAGCAGAGAACTGAAAGCAGAAACACACACAGAGAAAGAGAGCTGCCATTTTACTGTGCCATATGAAAGAAGACCTCAGGATCACCTACAGCTGTAGAAAGACAGAGGAACACTGAGGGGCTAAGGGGCAGGAGGCTGGAATGAGTGGAGGAGCAGAAGCAACAAGGTCCCCAAGAAGCTAGGCCCATGAAGCAGCTTGTAGCTGAAAGAGAAGATGAGCCAGGAGGAGAAAACGGAGAGAGACTGGCAGACCTGCCATTTTGCCTTGCCACATGGCAGAAGTCTAGGATCTAGCAGCAAACCTTTAATACTTAAGAACACATCCCTTGTTACCGCCTTTCTCTACCCCTCCTCCCCTTTCAGCCCCCGCCGTCCTTCCCGCCAGTCCCGCCCTTATTGCCAACCTATAATCTGCCCTCTTCCCCAGTAACTGCTTACCTCAGGTCTATCCATCAGCTTCAGCCTGTCCACAGCCACCCCTTAGCCAGCCCTCCCTTCATCACGCCCCTCCCTCTACCCAACCCTATATAGCTAAGTGTACTTCCGTAATAAAGCGGACCTGTTCTTGTGCTCAAGCGGTCTCCATGGTTTTTCCTCAACCGCGCGTCCCCCACGCCTGGAGAACCAGTGCTCCATCTTGGAGCACCCCCCGCCGGCTGCCTGGCAGGAGCAAGCCCCCCCGACTCTTGGGCCTGAGCGAGGACGAAACCCTCTCGCTCAGCCACAATCCCTGATGATGCCTTGATTTGGGTATTTTCACAGCTTCAGAACTGTAAGATTTTACCCCAAATAAATTCCCATTATAAAAGACAACACGTTTCTGCTATTTTGCTCCTAGAAGTACAGAAAACTAAAACAAGACTGATTCATAAAAAGGAAAAATTGATAAATGGATTTCACCAGAATTAAAATCTGTTACTCTGAAAATGCCCTATTAGGAGGATGAAAGGACAAGGTACAGAATTGGAGAAAATAAATTCTAGGTATTAAACAAAAGTTTAGTACCTAGAATTTATAGAGAACTCTCAAAACTCAACAGTAAAAATGCAACAATCAAATTAGAACACGGGCAAAAGTCATGAAGGTATAGTTCAGAGAAAAAGATATACAGATGGCAAATAAGCACATGAATCATTAGCCATTAGTGAAGTGCAAATTAAACCACAAGGTATCTTTAAGAATGGTTTAAGTTTAAAAATCTGGTGAAATTGTGGAGAAACTGAATCATTGACACATTGCTGGTGGGAATTTCCAACTATCTGGAAAATAGTTTGGGAGTTTCTTTAAAAAAATAAACATTCTACTACTGTACAACCCAGCCGTGCATTCCTGGGCATTTATCCAAGAGAAATGAAGATTTGTATTCACACAAAGACCTGTACACTAATATTTATAGCAGTTGTAATCTAAAACTGGAAACAACCCGGGCATCTGTTTAAAGACATTGTGGTACATCATACCATGGAATACTACTCTGCAATAAAAACAGAATGTGGTGTTGATACATACAACAACTTGCATGAATCTGCAGTGAATGATGCCAAGTGAAGACAGCCAACCCCAAAAGGTTATTCACTGTATAATTCCATTTAAGAAACTTGTTGAAATAATAAAATTATAGAAATAGAGAACAGATTGTAGTTGCCAGGGTTTAAGGAAGGGTGGGGTAAGAAGGAAGTAGTTATGGTTATACAAAGGCAATATGGTGTGGGAAGCTGCCTCTGGCACAGGTGCAATATGGGAGATCTTTGTAGTGATGGAAATATTCTGTACCTTGACACTGATACATAATGTCAATAACTTGGCTGTGATATTATCCTATAGTTGTGCAAGATTTTATCACTAGGGGAAACTGAATAAAGGGTATATGAGATGTCTTTATTTTTTCTTACAACTGCATGTTACAATTACAATTATCTCAAAAAATAAAGGTTAAATTAAAAATTTATTGATAAGCATATTGCATATCCTAATTCCTTGAAAATGTATAATCTATATTTAACATATGCTCTGTATTAACTTGACTTTTCCCTCTTTGAACTATAGGATGTTTGTAGCTTTTATGTAAGAAATGGAATTTCTCATCGTGTGAATTTGGAAAATGCTGGTTTAAATAGATTTTTTTCTTTTCTAGGACTTCTCAGAACCTTTATTATACTTATATGTTTAGTGGTTCTTCAAGCTATTGGTAGGTTAAACATCATTTTCCGTAACTTCTTGATCATGGAAACTTACTTTCTCTCCCTCTGCCCCTAAGGAACATGCCTAACATATCAGAAAAATGTTTATGAGACCAGTATTTCATGGAATTCACTTAAGAAAATGCTGGTGTCTCCAGGATATGCCATATATTATCACTACTTAGTAATGAAAATAAGAAAAATTCTAGGTAGATGCAGGAATTTTTTGGAAGGCACAAATGTGTAGAATAGGACAGATATCTGGTGTGAAGGCTGAGGATATAGGATTGAGTTGAGAGCTATCAGGGGGAATATCTGGAGGGTAGTCAACTGGCCAGACCAAGAATGGACTTGAGTGCCAAGCCACAGTGTGTGAACATTGTCCTGATATTCATAAAGTCTCTATCTAGGCCTGCCTTTTTATTCTACAAATGAGGACACCAAGAGGGAATTGATCGAATGACCCATATGACTATGACTGTTTAGATTTGACTTAATGAATTCTAAAAATATGAGCAGAAATTGCAGATTATGACTTTAGCCTTTGATGTCAGTCATTATTGAGCACACATATATAAACTTAAATTACATCATTCTGCCTATATTCGCAATATTGTGGCTCATGGACCAGTGGCCATGAAGTCATTCTTTAAACTTCCTTAAATTGAAGACAAGGAAACAAACCCAGAATGACAGAATCATGGCAAAAATTCAGTTCTTCTGTCTCCCAGCACAAATCTCTTTGCATTATCTATCCTGTCTGCCAAAGGCATTCTAACATGCCTTAGAAGAATATAGCTACGTCCCTGAGCTTCTAGAAGAGGGGGAAACCATGGGATTAATTAAAGTCCTACACACTGATTACAAGCATCCAGCACTTCAGGCTCAGTTATAAAAGCTTTTCATCATTGAACCTCAGTTAGAAAAATTCAACAAACAGCTCCGATTTCCAACCTGCATTCTGAGAACAAAAGAGCTGCTCTGTCAGGAAGGAGGAAAGAAGGGGGCTGGCAGCAGCGGTTGTTTTTCTGTGGCTTTGGTATAAAATAATCTGGTTTGAATTGTTGTAAAGTACAAAAACAAATGGCATTCAGCCGTGGGTCTTAACTTGCAATATCAGTTTGAAAAAATGTTGTTTTCTTTTACAACTCAACGGAACATCGGTTTGGCAGCTGGGTCCCATTATTGGAGTCCCTACAAGGGGGATATCAGGTCAGACATTATTTACAATCCCTTAAGACCCCTCCTGGCTCTGTCCACATTTCAAATGACAGGTCTTCAAATCAAAATCATTTATACACTGTCACATTGCATTGTAAATGCTCACTTCTTAACATCTTTAAGATCAGAAGCTATGATGAGTCTTCTCAACTAAATTTGGACTTAGAGATTTCTGTTAATGTATTCCCTGGCACAGAATAGTGTACATAGGCTAATATTAATTTATTCAATGTTATTATAAATGTTAAAAAAATAAATAGGAGTGATTGCAAACTGGTTCCAGCCATACAAAAGGCGCCAGATGATTTCAAGAAAGCCAGAAATGATACATACACATCGCATGCCATAGTACTCCTATATCTACATACAAGACCGTCTGAATATCTTAGGTTTGGGTTATCCATTGCTCTGTTTCTATCAAAATTTGACCTTCTTGGACAATGAGATAGATTGATCAGCTTCTATTAGAAGAATGAAATCCCTGACATAAGATTGTATCTTTATGAGATTGTCAGATTCAGTTTTCCTTGAATGCCATCTCTTTCTCTAAGCTATTCTTAATTATATTTACTTAGCTATAGTGGAAATAATATAGCTATGCAACCATAAAGACTTAAGTTCACGACTTTATCTTTAGCAATGGTTACCTTTGGGCAGGTTGCTTTAATCTATTTAAGTTATTTTATTTCTGTTGTAAAATGGGAATAAGAATGCCTATTTTGGTGAGTTGCTGTGAGGATAATGGGATTTTATTTGTAAAACTTCTGGCTTTATTGAGGAATAAAAAGGCTACTCAATAATTATCCAGCCCCTTCCTTCCATCCATTTAACTCCGAAGGAAAGTCTTCCATAGTCCTTCTGTCTATAATTCTCCTTATAATACTATGGCTTGTATACATCGTTTTGGCAATATTATACAAGCTTCTTTAAGACAGATGGTTCCTTGGTAATATGATGCAGTAGGTACAACGTGCTCTTCCCTGCTTTAAACACAGTGACTAGAGTGGAGCAGATACTCAACAAATGGCAGTAGGTGCTGAAGGAAACAGAGTCATTCTGTCCTCTGGATTCTTTGCCTCAGGTCGAGAGATTCCTGAAGGCAGGGGCAACATCTTACTAAGCTCTCTGCCCTCTAAGCCTAGCGTGATGATTTATAGTGAATGTGTTGTCTTGACTTAAAACACACTTAATATGTCTTTGTTCTCTTCCACAGTCACTGGTTCTAAGCTGATTTTGTCACCGGTACTCCATAAAGCTCAGTAAATCATTTTATTTAGTGAACTGAAGGACAGTCCCTGAGCAGCCACAAAGTCTGTCACCCCAAGTACTGTGCCATCTGAGAATCACACGGAAACACCACATTCATTTCTTCTGTATTTATACATACTCTGTATTTATACATACTGTGTTATTTTAATTTTATAGGTTGTAAGACAGAGAGGCCAAAAGACACACTCATTCACAAGTAAAAGCATCTTCACCCAGCCTACCACCCTCTTCTGACTAGTTTCTCCCTGGAGTCTCCTTTTCAGCAGCTGCTAACTCACCCTGCCCTGCTTTCCAGCCACAGCACCACCCCCTGCATCTGTGAATGCATATGTGTTACCAGATTTTATCTAGATTCTTGACTATGCTGCAGAAATGAATTTCAAGAGCACACCATGTGAGTTAGGGCTGTAATTTATTCAAGTAGGGAGGGAAGAGAAATGGGAGAAAATAACAGAGCAGAGGGCCCAAGTAGAGAGGAAGGGGGTGAAAAGGGATAAAGAGGGCTAATTTACAAGCTACAGTTCCCCATTAGAGATTATAAATTCCCAGTATTACTTGTGTGGCCATGCAGCAGAGGAAAAATGGCGACAGCAGCGCACCGAGGGCAGGAATTAGTCCAGAGACAAGAAAGCGGGTTGAGAGCGCGCTCAGGTCTCGTGGTTTTCTTTATAAACTATTAATTATTCCACCCCTTTGCTAATAGCAGGGGAGGGGTTCCAGCTGTTTGCTGTTTTGATTGATCACCCCACCCATCAATCCCCCAGTGAGGACCCAATGATAAAGTTGCTAGAGAACATTGAGGGCTTTTCTTTCCATCCAGAAGAAGTTTTTGTTTTGGAGAGCAGAATCCTGGGGTGGGGATTTTCCAGCAACCATCTTGGGGTTACTGATGTCCACGTGAACTCTCTGCCAGGTTCCGGATCTATCTATTAATTCCCTTTCTCACTAGCCTGCTTCATATGGGCCATTTTAGGGGCTTGCAGTGCCCTCGCCCAAATGCCTTGTCTGCCCGACTGCCCACTCCTCCTACAAAACACAAGTTGTACCTATTCTGTGAAACAGTCTCCCAAATTCCTAGGCAGAGTTAGACCGTCCTCTCTCCATCCATTGTGCCCTTTACATCACACTTGTCAGCACTTATTTTTTAGCTTTATTACCAGCTTTTTCTTAGATAGAGAGTAACTTGAGAATTAAATGTTGTAGGGCATAGCAGTGCCCTACATATAAAAGGCACTTGGTAAGTGTTTTACAAATACATCATGGAAGCACAGGTGATAGCCAGGAAGAAGAAGAAAGAAAAATGGGCTCAGTAAGAAAAAGATATAAGCATGGGGAGTGTTTTAAAACAAATAACCCAAATGCCTTAATTAATTCAACACATTGTTTCTTTTTTTTTTTTTAACAAATCAATTTTATTGATAATAATAAAGCATAAATCCATTCAAAGTTTATTATCAGTGGTAGTCAGGGTAATCACATAGTTGTTCATTTATCACTTCAATCATTAAAGAGCATTTTCATTACTCCAATAATAACCCAAAAAGTAAACAAACAAAAAAAACACCTCCCAATCTCTATGCTCCCCTGAACACACATATTCTGCTATTCTGTTTGTCTCTCTAATTATTTGTACTTATATTGTGTTAGTTTAAAATATGCAATATCCCCCATTTTCATATTTCACATAAGGTTTCACTATGTTATACAGTCCCATGTTACATTTTTTAGCTTTCCTTCTAGTAATATACATGACCTTGGACTTATCCTTTCAACCAGTGTGATACCTATATAATAGCTCTGCTACTTACAAACCCTATGATGTGCTTTCACAATTTCTATTCACTTCTTTTTTTTTTTAATTGATTTTGTAAAAATATTACATTAAAAAAATGTTTCTTTATAGATGGGAAATGATGATATAAATATATTCTATTTACTAACAGATAAAATCCTTGTATTTTAAAAAAAATCCTTAAATTTTACTTATTAGCAAATTTCATATTTTGAAATTTAAATCTTTTCCAGAAAAGGTTTGAAGGCTGCTTGAGAGTATCTTATTTATAGTAAAGTGAAAACCAGAGAGCTAATGAGAAACCTCATGTAAAAGGCTGCATCAGAAACAGAATACTAGGAACCACTTGCGTCTGCAGTTTTTTTTTTCTTTACGTGTTTCAAGAAAATTTGAAATATACCCAAAGAGAACCCAAATCTGAGATTAGTCCACATTTCTTGGTTGTTCAATTTTATTGTAATTCCCCAGACACAGATCTTAGTTTTAGTAATTTGTCAGTGATCTGAGGGGAAAGTAAACACACACGCACATATATACTTCGTCTATGAGTCATCTTCAACTCAGAGCACAGTAGATATGGGGATTACGCTGACATTTCTAGTTCTCAATTTAATAAATCTGACTGTGGTTGGATTAGGTTTAAATATGATGTCAGGTTTTCCACTACTTCAGGAGAAAAACATGCCTCTCCCAAGCTAAATGAGTCTAATTTTACTTACTTTTACGCAAATTCAGGGGAATTCCTGTATTCTTTTAGAGAGCGAGGGAAATAGCAGGGTCCTACTGTTAGCTGACGAGGAGGGGAACACTGAGTGATATGTATCAGCTTGCAGCTGTGCTTCTGCATGAACAAATTAAGGTACAGCTGGGTAGGACAGATGAATTGGAGATTTCAGGGGGTATTTTAAAAGTGCAGGGTAGAATCATGAGATGGAATAGTGGCAAACATTTTTACAATAAAGAGTTCAAGTAACTGTAAAATCAAGTTATTGTATGGGTTTTCCACATGGACCTGGGATCAAAACCATTCTTTGAAGTTGGGACTAGAAGAGCCAGGTTCCTGTCTCAGTGTGTGTGAACAAATTGGTAAATGGCAAATACAGCAATAAGAAACAATGAAATAATATCAGCAAACATCTATCAAAGCATCATAGTAATAAAGTGATATAACAATAATAATCATAGCTAACATCGGTCAGGTCATATGCTAAGTACTTTATAAGCATTAACAATTTCACTCCTCAAATATCCAGTGATATAGGTATATTATTATCTTATTATCACCATAAAACTGTTAAGGAAATAGAGGTACATGGAGTAAGAAATTTCCCATAGTAACCCAGATGGGGCATGGAAAACCTGGGATATGACTGAGATTGAGAACACATTCATTTTTTTATTTTATTTTATTATTTTTTTATTAGAGAAGTTGTGAGTTTACTAAATAATCACGTATAGCATGTAGGATTTCTATACATTCCCCCCACCCCCCACCCCATCACCAGCTTGCCTTGTTGTGGAACATCTATTACAAATGGTGAAAGAACATCATCAAAATATTAATTCTACTTCAAACTATACCCATAGCTTCCATTTGGTGTATTTTTTCCTATAAACACCCCTGATATTAACACCATGTATTAGTATTGTATATCTGTTACAGTACATGAAGAAGGTTTTCATAGTTGCACTATTAACCACAGTCCATCATCCTCCATGGTGTTCACTGTGTTATATTGTCCCTTGCCTTGTACAATGCATCCAAAGTATAGACTCAGTGGCTCACAGCTTCATCGGAGTTGTGCTGTCACCACCTCAGTCAATTTTAGAATGTTTTCTTTACTCAAAAAGAAAAAATTCCATATCCCCTTAAACCACCCTGTTGTTGACCCTTAGCACTGATTTAGTACCTTCTTTGCCATTGATGCAAAACTATTGCAATATTGCTGTTAACTATAGTCCAAAAGTAACTTTGGTTGTATTTTTTCCATGTATCACCATATTCTTAACACCTTGTAATAGTGATGTACATTTGTTCTAGTTCATAAGAAGAATATACTTGTATTTGTACTATTAACAATAATCCTCATCCATCGTCAAGTTTACTATGTTATACAGTCTCTAGACTATCCTCTAGCTTTCTTTCAATTTATATATATGTCCCTAGACTACCCCTTTCAGTCACTATCACATTTATAAATGGGCTGTGTTAGTTATACTCACTATAATGTGTTATCACCTCTATCCATTTCCACAAATTTACAATCAACTTTATTACAAATTCTATATACATTATGCATCAGCTCCCTTTTCTCAACCTTCAGTTATCTCCTAGTAACCTATACTCTAGAGTTCAGGTCCATGAGTTAACTCATCATATTTAGTTCATATTAGTTAGGCTATGCAATATTTGTCCTTCTGTGTCTGGGTTATTTCACACAACATATTGTCATCAAGGTTCATCCATGTTGTCACATACATCACAACTTCATTTCTTCTTGCAGCTGAGTAGTATTCCATTAGATGTATATACCACATTTTGTATATCCATTCATCAGTTGATGGACCCTTAGGTTGTTTCCATATTTTAACAATTGTGAATAATGCCATTCTTCTCTCAGTTGGCTCCCATCAGCGTCTGGTTTTACCAAGGCGATTCACCTTGAGGATGGGGAATGGGTGCCATTCCCAGGTGTAGGGGAGAGTAACTCACAGTTTTGTTTTTGTCTCTTCATCTCTCTGTCCTTTTCCCTCCTGGATGATGGGTGCAGTGCTCTCCTTGTCTGAAAATCCCCAAAGCAGCTCCCTCAGATAGTTTTCGTGCTTTCTCTCTCTTTTTTTTGTAAGATTGTTGAGCCCTGCCATCCTACTCCAGTGCCATCTTCCTGAAAGTCTACCTTTTTTTTTTTTTTTAAATTCATTCAACAAATCCTGGTTGAGTACCTATTATGTGTCAGGAAATATTCCTGGCAGTGATGATGATAAAACAAAAAATCCCTCCCTCTACTGTGGGTGGGAAGTGGGCAAGGAACAATAAACAAGATAAAAATTGTTTTAGTTTGCCAAAGGCTGCTGGGAGCAATGTATCAGAAAGGTGTTGGCTTTTATAATGGAAATTTATTAGGTTAAAAGTTTACAGTTCTAAGGAAACATCAGGGATGCTTTTTCATTGAAGGTTGGCTGCAGGTGATCCTGGACACCTGCCACATGGCAAGGCACATAGAGGCATCTGCTTCTCTTCCATGTGTAATTGCTTCAACTTCTGGCTGTTCTGCCTGTTACTTCCTCTCTCCCAAGTTCCTCTCTAAATTCCTAGATTCCTTCTCTCTGTCTCTATGGCATTTTCTCTGTGTGTCTGTGTGTTTTCAGCCCTCCTTTTGTAAAGGGCTCCTGCAAGAGGACCAAGACCCACCATGCGTCATGCCTCACTGAAGTAATCCAATCAAAGGCTCTCCAACTGAATACAAGTTAATCAAAGGGCCCCACACCCATGGGAATGGATTCGCCTAAGAACATGATCTTTTCTGAGAGCCACAAAAACTTCAAGCTGTCACACTATGTAAAATATAAAGTATGTTAGCAATAAGTGATAAAGAAAAAAAGTCAAGTAGGGAAGGCAGTATGAGCCACCTGGGTGGAAGGTTGAATTTAAGATAGGGTGGCCAGGAAAAGATTCAGTGAAAAGGACACTGTGCTAGATTGAATCAAGTACACCAACAAAAGTTATGTTCTTAATCTTAATCTGTGTTCCTGTGGCTGTGAACTCATTTGTAAATAGTACTCTTTGAAGATGTATTATCAAAGTGTGCATTCATTAGTGAATAGGACCATTCAGCATTTGGAGGAGGTGGGCCTTCTACCTCTGGGAGAGTTCAGCTACCACCCAATGCTCTGAGAAGGTAAGACCTTTGTATCAGCCTTTGGGGATAATACATCCACCACCTCAATGCTTAGAGAGAATAGGGACTACCCCTCAGTTTTGGGGAGAGTCTGGCTGCCACTTCGATGTTCAGAGTGGTGGGGCATATACTTCCAAGTTGGGAAGAGCATTGTCACTGCCACAGTGCTGAGAAAGGATGGGTCTGCCATTCCATTCCAGCAGGATGGAGGACAAAGCATCTGACCACATAGGGGCCTCAGACCTTGGATTATAGTGAAGTTTGCCCTGCTGGCTTTCAGACTGGCTTAGAACCCATCATCCCTGTTTTCCTTCTGATTTCTCACTTCTGGAATGGGAATGTCTTTACCATGTCTGTTCCACCATTGCATTTTTTTAAAAATTAAAATTATTTATTTATTTTTTTAAAAATATGAGGTCCCAATCAACCCCACCGCCCCCACCTCCCACTCCCCCCACAGCAACACTCTCTCCTATCATCGTGACACATCCATTGCACCCGGTAAGTACATCTCTGAACATCACTGCACCCCATAGTCAATGGTCCACATCATAGCCCACACTCTCCCACGTTCCATCCAGTGGGCCCTGGGGGGATCTACAATGTCCTGTAATTGTCCGTGAAGCACCACCCAGGACAACTCCACGTCCCGAAAATGCCTCCACATCTCATCTCTTCCTCCCATTCCCCAAACCCAGCAGTCCACCATTGCATTTTGAAAGCTGATAGCGTATATTCTAGTTTTCCCAGGTCCACAGAAGGATAGGAATTTTCCCCCATAATGGACTACACCAATAACTGACTTTGATGAGACTTTGTACTTAGAATTGTTACTAAAATGGCTTAAGGCTTTAAGATATATATGTTAGAGTGAATGTATTTGTATGTGGGAAGAACATGCATTTTGGGGCAAGAAGGCAGTCTGGTAAATTGAATCATATACCCCAACCAAATGCACGTTCTTAATCTTAATCTGGGCCTTTGTGGGTACGAACCCATTTATAAATAGAACCAATTTAAGGGGTATTATCAATTAAATGTGGACTCATTTGTGAATAGCACTTTCTAAAATCCTACTGAGGTTTGAATAAACTGAATCAGGGTGGGACTTAGCCTGTATTACTGGCAGCTTTCTAGAGAGAAGCCAAAAATCATAAAAAGACACAGGAATAAGTCAGAAGAGAGCAGAAACAGGATAAGCAGAAACAGGGAGAGAAAGACTGCCATGTGAATGAAGGCAGAGATGGAAGCCAAGCAAAAAACAGGATCAGGACACTACAGATGTCAAGGAGAAAGCAGGGCCTAGAAGACATCTTGAATTTGAACATCTAACCCCAAAACCATGAACTACTAACTTCTTATTGTTTAAGCCAACCCATTGTGTGGTATTTGCCATAATAGCTCTGGTAAACTAAGACGGACCCTAAGGAAGTGATAGAGTTAGCTTTGTGCAGTAAGAACAGCAAAGGCAAAGGTTATAGGTCAGGATCAGGCAGGAACAGCAAGGGGACAAGCATGGTGGAAAGGAGCCAGTGAAGGGGAGAGTAGGAGATGAGGACAGAGAAATAATGGGCTGCAAATCATGTAGACCTTTAAAACCTTGCTCACTGGCATTTTGTAACCTGAAAAGAAAATTATTTTCTATGCTTTTTAGGTGTCTACATGATCTGACTATTGATTAACTCTCCAACTTCATCACATTTTTCTTTCATTTTTGTATACTATGGGCCAGCCTCACTGAGTTTGTTTTCCACCTCCAGCATGATCAAGTTCATTCCCTTAGGCCTTTGAACTTACTGATATTTCTTCCTGGGACTTGCTTCTCAGTTAATTTGGTGGATGGTATCTATCAGTCAGCATAGGCAAGGTGTACTACAATAACAAACACCCCTCAAATTTCAGTGGCTTACAGCAGCCAAGGCTCACTCGCTCACCTACTCTATCTTTCCATCACAAGTCGGCTGGGTCTCTGCTTTGAATCATTATCATCCTAAACAATTGCTAGAACAACTGCTATGCAGATGATTGCCTATCACTGGGGAACAATAAGCAAAAGCGCCAAATGTACCCTGGCTCATAAGGCTTCCATCTGGAAAAGACACATGACACTTACAATCAAATTCACTGACCAAAGAAAACCATACTCAGACTTTATCTCAGTTCATGAGGATGTGGAAGAATAATTCTATCATGAGTCTGGAAAAGAGAGAACCAAATATCTGTGTTCAGCCTTAATGATCACCCACAATTTCTTTACAGTAAGGTCTCAATTCAAAGGACATCTCAATGAAACCTAAAAATCACTCAATCTAGTTATCTCCATTATAGACACTATGCATAACATTGCCCTATTTTGATCTATTTATGATATTCCCCAAAATGTGAAATTACATAGTATGTATTTTATTCTTTTGTTTATTTTATAAGTTCCATCTAAAATTTAAATTCTAAGAGTAGGAAATTTGGCTATTTAACTGGGCATTATATCTTTAGCACTTAAACAGCATATAGCAATTGCTCAATAAATATTTGCCACCTCACCAGGTAGAGATTAGGATATGTGAATGGTAGGAACTTCAAAATAGAGAAATCTTTTCACAGTGATGAAAGCTGTTCTTTTATTAATTTTTCCACCAATAGAGATGAACTGTATCTTTTTTCCCCTATAACATGAAACAACCAAGAATTGTTGAAGAGAACTTCATCGAATGTTCTTGTCCTCCCTACCCATGCCACTGCATGCTCATAAACACCAATGCCACAGTGTCACTACACCAGTCACACTGGAAAACACTGCAATCTTGGGCAAGTTCCTTACTATTACTGAGCCTTAGTTCTCTGTGCACATGGGAAGGTAGAGCTCTTTCTTCCATTGCACTGTTTATTTCTCCCCCTCCTTTCCCCAACAGTGGGATTCCCTGAAGGTAATGACACATCAATTTTATGCTACAAGAAATTATTAATAAAACATTATAGATTTTAATTTACCTTGGTAGTGAGCTGCTCTAAAACCATGAGGCTCCTTGTTATACCTGATATGGTAGCTTGAAATCAGAGGGCAATGATAACATATTTTGGGAAAGAAAAGGAAAGAGGGAAGACAAAGTGAGTAGAATTTCTGAGTGATCAACTCAGGTTAATTATGCAAGTTTATAAGGAGCTTTAGGGAGGAGAGTGAATAAATATTGTGCATGACCTTGCTTGTGACTGGTCATGAATAAGACTGAATTTTCTTTGGTACTGGTCAAACCAGACCCTCCAGGAAGGTATAAGAGAAGACTTGTAGGCAAAATGGAGAAAATAATGCAAACTGTGGAAGAAATTACTAATTCTTACCATATCTGGTTTTCTTCTCCTTCCTGGAGATATGGGAAGATTTTCCAGATTCCTTTGCAATTAGGCTGAGACCATGTAATTATTTCTGGCCAATAGGCTGTGACAATTACCAGTTGAAGGCTGGAAGCAAGGGTGAAGTCTCCATACTTTCTCTTCCCCTGCCTCAGCAACCAAGGAAACATTGTATTGAGGTGGCAGAGCCACAGAAGAAGCATCCTGGATGCCTTGAATCACCATGGGAAGAACAGCCATGGAGCATTGCCTGATCCCCATCAGACTTGGTAGAAGTGAGAAATAAATTGTTTTGTGTAAACTTCTTGAGATGTAGGGCTATATTTGTTATTGAATTATGCCTGCCATATCCTAACTGATTCATTTAGCTAGTTCTTGGAAGGATTTAAAAGAGAAAATACTTGTCAAGTGTTCTGAAAACTGTACAGTGTGCTAAATGCTTGTCATTGAAATTTTTGATTAAAAGCTTTCTGGTGGCAACATCTTTATTATCAAATATTTCTCTGAGTAAGTGCTAAAGGAAGTGTTTCAGCTAATACCCTCTGTCATTTTTTAATCAAGGAATTGTATTATGTTTAAGATCAAAACATGTATGATGGCGTGAGGAAAATAAGCATGCAGTTTGGAGTCTGATGGACTCATGAATTTCTGTTCTGTCATTTATTAGCTTATTGTATTAGGTAAACCAATTAATTTTTCTAAGTTTCAGATTCTTCATCTCGAATATGTGATGGAAGAAGTTGTAGGAAAGGGGCAGAACAAATGTCTTCATTAAGTTGTGAGAATGAAAATGAAAATATAGAGGCCCAGTAAATTCAAAGTACTACCAGACTGCAACATCCATTAAACACTTAATCTTTTCTGATTAGTATAAATCAGAGTGGAGGGAAAAATAAGTAGTTGACAAATATATTTAGTCCATGTGTAATCATGTCCCATGGAAAACACAAAGAAGAGCAAATGAGGGGGAAAAATCTGTACAAACTTCTGTTTATGATTCATCCTAACAGAAAGTTTGAGCAGGAGGTGCCTTTCTTCTCATTGACATTCCATTGGCAATTCCAATGTTGATATTACCTAGTTAAGAACTACAAGCTCTAAAAATGGCTTTATATTTAAGCAGTTAAAACCAGTTCAGTGATGTGAATAAAGATTGTGCTCTTGGACCAAGATGTAATTGCCATCAACCATAAACAGACACAAATTCAGGAGAGAAAGGATCTTTGCAAGAAAAGAAAATATTTATGTTCGTTACTATGCATTTGGGTTTTGTGGGCTATGTCTATTTTCTAACAGTTGATGACATGCAGTATTTCATGTACACAGATTAGCTCTCAACTGTTTTCTCTGCCTTTTTTCTTTTCTTTCTCTCCCTTTCTTTTTCTTTCTCTCCTTTCTTTCTTTCTCTCCTTCTTTCTTCTTTCTCTCCTCCCTCCCTCCCTCCCTCCTTCCTCCTTCCTTCCTTCTTTCTTTCTCTCTCTCTCTCTGTCTCTCTCTTTCTTTCTTTCTTTCTTTCCTTTCCTCCTCTTCATTCCTCCTTTCCTTCCATCTTTTTTCCTTCTTTATATTGACTTGCTTCCATTTATCTCACTTGTTTCCCCCAAGTTTGGCTGGGTGAAATGGTTAATACCATTAAATTCCCTCCTTACCTCCACTACTGACTTTGGATTAAAAAGAGCAAACAAACCAAACTTTGTAAAATGTCAGGGTGTTCCTAGTAGCAACTGCCCGGTTGGTATCCGATTCTAACTCTGGATTCCAAAGTAAACATTCGAATTTTATTATTCTCAACTGATATCCTAGAAATAATGGATAGAAAATCTGGAATAGATAGAATTCTTCATAGAGATGATGGGTCCACTCTTCCAAATAAAGTAATCTGTCAGCTCACCAACTTCAAAATTTTCAATTTATAACCTTTTCCAGGTTGAAACTTCCTTAATTTGTGATAATCTTATGTCAACATTCCTGGAAGGAAGAGAGAGTAGAAAACTGAACTAGTAGGAAAGAGAAAGTCATAACTACTAAGTATTTGAGGGGATGATAGCAAGAGCAAACTTTACCAGCATTTTTCCTTGAGCTCACCCAACAAATGCAATAGCCACATTCATGCTTGCTTTTATTTATTGATCACACTTTTTTTTCTTGTTAATCAAAAATCACTGTCCTAAGTAATGAGGTAAAACAGAATTTAGGGAGAAATGATTACAAACTTGCAGGACCTTAAAGGTTTGAGGCTGTCTGCTGTGTGCCATTTAGCTAACACTATGATCAAGCAAAAAAAAAGGGAGTAGAGACATTTGTTTTAATGGGGGAAGAGTGGGAATGGGAAAAGCTTCCTGAAGAAGATGGTCTTTAAGCTGGACCTTTAGAGTTAGCACAAAGGAAAAAAAATGAAGCTGAGGAAATGTTATGTCTAAAAATCCATTCAGCCTCTTACGAATATTTCATATGCTCTTTGCTGATTACTGAGGATACAGCAGAGAATATACAGTCCCTTGCTCAAGGAATTTATTTCCTTACCTAAACCATTGGAGAAAACAGATTAATTAAATGTGAAGCAGCTGGAATTGAACAGAAACACTGCATAAGTTTATCTCTAGGCAAATGATCCATTTAGTTCCCTCTCTATAGGCAATGCTTCTTGGATTATATTTTTATTTTTTCAATAAAGGTAAAGGAAGCTTTCCGCACTGGGGCAGACTTTCTTGCTCAGGTTTCTTTCCTCCCCCTATAGTTGTTTCACTATATGACTTGAGCAAGAGGTGATGGCTCCTCTGTGCACTGAGTTTCCTAGCCCTTCTTTAGCCAGAAATTATCTACCATCAGTTTTGATGGATTAGCTTTGTTGCAATTGTGTTCCTTGAAGCCTCAGACCAGCCTCCTGCCATTTAGGTACTCTGACTTACTGAAAAGTAGGTACAGATTATGTGATTTATGGTTTGGCACTGTATTAGTCAGTTTTCTTTAGGGAAACAGAATCAACAGGAGATATCTTTAAATAATATGAGATTTATAAGATTCTCTCATGTGACCTTGGGGATGTACAAGTCCAGGTTCTGCAGGCAGGCTGCAAACCAGGGGCTCCAATGAAAATCCAATGAAGGTCCTTGATGAGTTTCTGGGGGATATTGGCTGTCCAAAGACAAACAGGGAAATTCTCCCTGAACATTGAAATCACTTCCTCTTTTAAGGCATTCAACTGATTGGAAAACGCGTCACTTATTGTTGACAGCAATCTGCCAGGTAGGTCGTAGATGTAATGAGCTATCTATGCAGCAAACTCATGATGACTAAAGCCCATAAATGTCCTTGTATTACAATTATCCCATAGCTTGCTTGACCAAAAACTGGGCACAATTTCCTGGTCAAGTTGACACATTAGCTAAGCATCACAGGTGCCTTGGGATGCCCTGTGCCTTAATGCTCTGTGATTTTAGAAGAGCCATGTCATCTCTCTGAACTTTAGTTTCCCCACCCTTAAAATGAAGATAACTTGTATTTCAGGGGAAAAGGAGTTGCTTTTCCCCTCCTTTTATATATGTGTATAATTTGTGGAGGAAAAAAGAGCTGCTATGAAAAGCAAAATTTTCAATTCTGTCCCATTGCTCTATTTTATTTTGGAAGAATTCTGTTATGCTTTATGTCTGAGTCTTCTATTCAAGAGGAAATGCATGAAGAGTTAATGTAAAACTGATCAACCATATAATCAAGCCCATTTGGTGAGGGAAAAGGGTGGAAACAGGCCAATTGATTGCTTGACTGAATGACTGATTATCTGACTTAATTGAACAGTCTAATCAAAACCATCCCTCTAGTAGCAAATGGATGTAAGCATATATCAAAATAATTTCAGTAAAGGGCTTGGGAACATCTGTTTGTTTAGACTAATGTAGGCAAAATATGGTTGACTAATGCTTTGCTATCTTCTAATCCTATTTCAAGCTCTTAGGGGGAAAAAAACAATATAATTATATCCATGGTTTTATTAAGCTGTGGAACATTAACTTGGAGACTTGTGTCTCTAAGTATTCAAAAATTATCATGCCCTTTCCATGATCTGCATACAAACTCAGCCCCTTATGTTTATATATAAGATTTATATATACATATATATATATATGTATATATATATATATATATATAACAAAGAGACCATGACAATAATAAAAAGGATGTTGAAGAAGCAAAAGGAGGCATAGGAGGAAAACATTAAAAGTTAGGGCATTTTTGTGTGTCTGTGTTCCATACTTAGAGCTACACACTCTATAGTCACAATCTACTCTTCTTAAAATTATGATATAAGGTAATTATTCATATGCTCATTTTTAAAAGCCTCAAAATAAATATTATTTATAGAATAAATACAAATAATAACAGCAGTGGCAAAAATAGCAACAACAACAAAATCCCTTTGATTAAAAAAGAAAAAGAAGAAAGGTGAAAGTTTTTATGAGCATAAAGATGTATCTTATGGAACCTAAGGGCAGAGATATGACCCAACCTCAAAATGAGCCCAGACCCAAAAACCAAAAAGCCCTATTTTCTTTTGCTTTCTGTTCCACTAACATGACTTATCTCATTTTCGTTATCTTGTTTCTTTACCTCTGACCCCTAGACTAACTTTTGGGCTTTTATTGCCTGGAAAAAAAATTCATCTCTTTTTCCAAATCACCATAAAGGTATTTCTGATGGCTCAGCTTGCATTAGATCCTCAGCCTTGATTTCATAATCGATGATCTTCTACTAGTTCACAGCTGCTGGGATTTTTACAATGTCATTGGAGAAGACAATGAAGATTGGTCAAACAGACTGTGATTGGAAAACAGATGCAATTTGATTCTGGTTACAAAGCAAATTCATGATTGAGCAAGTATTTGAGCCCAGGTATGTCTTGCTGTGAAGTTCAAGATGCCTTATTTCACCATGATAACATCATAATTAATAATGTGAAGAAAGACCATGAAAGTGTCTGCATACATAATGGATATCTAAACTTTTTGAAACAAACTAAATCAATCATTTACAGCCTAGCTTTTTAATCAGATTACAAGTGTTGAGTTTCTACTCCACGATTAGCAGTGTGGTAAGCATGGTAACAATAATAATAATATTAATAATGATCACAATTCATGCTTATAGAAACATTTCTGTGTGAGGCACTTTTCTAAATTATTTACATGTATTAACTTGATTAACCCTCTCAACAACTCTATGAAGTTGGTATTATCATATTGTGACAGTTCAAGATTATTTATGAATCCCCCAAAGAGAAAGATTATGTTTTAAACTAATCTGTTCCTCTAGTTATGATACCCTTTGATTGTATTAAATTCATTGAGGGACCTTTGATTATGTTTACTTGATAAAATCAACTTAGGACTTCTGACTGGGCTTTGTCAGTAAGGTGTAACTCAGGTCGTGTCTCTGACCCCTTGGTGGGCCAATATAAATGAACACTTTCTCAAGAAGACCCACGGGAAGAAGAGAGAAACCTGTCATTTTGATCTTGCCATGTAACAGAAAGAAGGCTCAAACAGCAAAAGACGAGAGAGATAGACCATTTGCCTGATAGCTTACAGATGACCTTGGGAAGAGACCTAAGATTGATGTAGAAGGCCTGGAAAGAAACAAGGCCTATGCCAAAAGAGAGAAGAAGCCTTGAGAGATAAGACTTATGCCAACCTGCAACTGAGAGAGAAGAAACCCAGGGAAAATAAGACCGAACCCTCACTGAAATCGGAGACAATTTTGCTTCAGTAAGTGGCGAGTGACTTTGGTGAAGAAGCAACCTTTAGTTGGACCCTTTAGGGCCTTGTAACTGTAAGCTTTTACCCGAAATAAATATCCTTTATAAAAGCCAACAGAACTCTGGTACCTTGCATTGGCACCCCTTTGACAGACTAATGCACATATGATCACCATTTTACAGATAAGAAAGCTGAGGCTCAGAGAGGAGAGTGAAAGCTGTCAATATTTTGTTGGAACTATAAAAAAGAACTCCTGATTAATTGTAAATAAGACAAAGTAAAATATGAGGTACTAAATTTTATGGTGCAACAAAATTTTAAAAGAAAAATAAATTTTATGGTACAGAGAAAGACTTCAAAAATTACTTCATATATAGGGCTTACAGTTCACAATGTGCTTTATTAAAAAATATATATATATCCTCAAGCTCTCTCAACAATCTTATGAGGAATCTCATGATTTTGGATAAGATCACTGAAAACTGAAGTCATTATCTCCATATTGTTCTCAAGCCTGTATAATTGGGTTCTAATGATTTCCAAGTAGGGAGATATTAAGCATTTGAGTAGTGTATTAGTTTCCTGTGGCTGCCATAACAAATTATCACACACTCGATGGCTTCAAACCACAGTAATATATTCCCTCACAGGTCTGGAGGCCAGAAGTCCAAAATAAAGGTGTCAGCAGGGCTGCACTCCAGTCAAAGACTCCAGGGAAGAATCCTTCCATGTCTTTTCCAGTTTCCAGTGTTCCTTGGCATGTGACTGAATAACTCGAATATCTGCATCTGTCTTCATATGGCCTTCTCCTCTGAGTGCCTATATCTTCTCCTTTTCTGACTCTTACAGCAACACTTGTTATTAGATTTATGACCCATTTATACAATCTAGGATGGCCTCATCTTGAGATACTTAACTCCAAAGACCCTTTTTCCAAATAAGTTCATATTCACCAGTTTTGGGGTTTAGGATGTAGACATATCTTTTTCGGGCTCACCATTCAACCCACTACAAGTATTTGAGGAAGACATTTCCAATTTTTATAGGAAACTTGGTGGTGTTTAAGACTCAATCCAAATAATTTACATACAATGGAGGTAATCCTTAGGCCCCTCAAAAAACATGCCCTAGAACTATTATACAATGAAGAACTCTGACCCAGCGACAGACTTTGTTTTGATTTATTAGGACAAAAATAGACTTGTAAGGTTCCATGTTCCCTCTCTAAAATAAGGTACCAATTTTCTTAATTCTCATTATGAATTGGCAAAACATTCATCCACACTTAATTGAGATCATGTTTTAGTTTGTCCTCTTTTGACAGTTTTTAAAATGTCATTCAGATGTGTTAACATCAAAAAGAGGAAAATAAAAAGGTAGGGAAAAGAAGTAGATTTTAGAAAGTAAAACATACTTTAAGGATAATGATAGAGGTATTTATTACTTTTAATATTGGGCATGCATTCCTATATATCTTCTATATTTTTCAGACCATACATTATTTTGAGTAACAGAAATCTTATAATGTCCAGAAAGTTTCAAAGACTGAAAACTTAAAATAAATTGAGTCCTAGGAGGGAAGATGGAATTATGGTTAGGTGAACACAATAATGACTTCAGAAATTTCTTGAAGAGTCACCTAATTATCTGTGAATCTCAACTCCAAATGATTACCCAATGATGAGAGGTTGGCAAGATTCTAGGACACTATGTTCCTTGTTCTAGGACAAAAGCATTTTCCAAAGAGTGACCCATAAAATAAAAATTAATTTCATAATTCCCATTTCCTTAATTCTAGTACATATCATCTCCCTTCCATGTTAATGTCTCTAAAATTACACTGTTATGTCACACAATGTCAAATAATATTTGTTAGTCCCTAGACCTTGCTCTAACAAACTACCTGTACATAGATATTGCCCTTTGCTTTGATGATCACTTGAGTTATTTGCATTTGTTGTACCTCATGTGACTGAGTTTAATTTGGATCTTCAATTGTTGCTTATAAAATATTACATTCAGATGTTGCATTGAAATAAAAGGTATTATGAAAGCAGAAGATTGATAGTGTCATGAGACAAGTAATCCAACTGAAGGTGATAGACACTGACAATTCTTTTGAAGTAAACCAGAAAATGATGAAAGCAGGAACTAGTTGATATGATTTGTTTAGTCATTGAACCATTTCATCTGTCAGTTTTCTGGCTGAATTTCAAGAGAAGCAGATTAACTTCTAGTGATGCATATTTAAATTAAGTATATAATAGGAAATGTACATCACTCTTCATATAATAAAGAATTATAATGCCAATCCTGAAGTCAATATGATGAGCATAGTTTGTAAAAAGCAACATTATTCTAATTGCATATTTACCTTTAAGATGATGGAAAACCTTCTCTTAGGATTTTCAAAGGCCTATTAGCTTATTAAAAGTCCTATAATAAAAAAATCTATTTAACTTTCTTTTTACCATCATTTCCAAAGATATATGAAACTGGAACTCTTCCCCCACGCCTACACCCCTCCTCCACAAACATACATGCAAAACAACTACTATTATTTATTAGTGCCTGCATACTGGTGAACTTACCATGGCACATACTCAGGAATATATTATTCTGATAATTTACCTGAACCACAGTATCGTAAGTAATATAGTCACACATACTAGAAAGAATAAATGACTGTAGTCCAAAAGACTCCATCACTAATGTGTCATTAATTTGCTTTACAATCTTGAGCAGTTTCCTTCTCTTTCTCTGAGCTGGTTTCCCCACATCTTCAATAGATATGTTGTACAGAAGAATCCACAATTCTTCTTATGACCCTACATTTCAGGGTTTACAATTAGGTCTCTTAGATGTGAGTTAGAACATGAACTTTAGTTAACCAGACACCTCTCCCATTCGTAAAAATTTGCAGTACATATTACAGTAATGTATTCTATGATTTACAAGAACCATACATGAATAAATTTATTTGATATTTATTCTTTTGGGTTAGTCACTTTTCCAATGCCACATTCTAAGAGAGTTCTACTAGCCATTGCAGGGAGAACTATGGCCCAGTATTCATTTATTAAGTCCCTTTCATTTGCTGTTTCTTTGCATTGGGTCTTATTCTTTGCTTTGGGCAGAGTCATCTGATGCCACACCAGAGGCTCTTGCTTTCTTGACCACGTGTTCCATTTCAGTATGATGGTGGTGACGGTGTTGAGTATGAGGATGCTTCTTGCTCCTCTTTCTCCTCCCACCTTCCTCCTCTTCTGCTTTTCTTTCTCTTTCTTCATCATATTCACAATTTACCTCCAATCCACCTTCTATACTGCTTTGAATAACATTTTATCCTGTCATCCCCCTGCTTAGAACTTCAGATGCTTCCCAAAGGTATGTTTACTATTAAAAGTATATACCAATCTCCTTTCATGGTTTATCAGACCCATCAAGTCTGGGATCTTCTTTCCTCTCTATCCTCACCTCTTGTTCTCCCACCCTCAATGCTGCATTCCTACTATGGCTGATCTTTGTTTAATTCCTGAGTGCACTCTTTTATCTCCATGCTTCTGCACATTGACGTTCCTCCATCTAGGTACATTGTCTCCATCCCATCTCCCTCCTTCCACTGCCTCTATTTGGTTATTATCTTAATATAGTCTCATTTTTAACTTAAAATTCACTTTAGGGTAAATTTATAATATGTTAGCCACCAATATTGCATTAGGTGGGTGTCCTACCAGTTCCCACAGCATCTCATACTTTCATTAAAACAGTACTGTCCACAGTAGTAATTGCAGGCTTTCTTATGTATATATCTTCTGTATGTATCTTATGTATCTCCCACTAAATTCCAAGCTCTGGGGGGGTTCTTTAGTTGGACAAATTCAGACCATATAAGAGTCCTGTGAAACGGTAGAGTGCTGTTCAGCAGTATGGCTAGGTCTGAAGTCTTCTTTCCAAAGTATAGATATTAAGGATACAACCTTAGTTTGGAGTCATTGTGGAATGGCATGACCTTCTCAATCTTACCAATCCCATGTGGTAGCAAAGCAAGTCTCCAAGGACACACTGGATCTACAAAGCCCAATTAGCTGGGATAAAGCCATGTTTCTGAAATGATGCTGAGGGAGTAATCTGCAATTACTCCCAAGTACTTTCATTCTCAGTCAGAAGGAGAGACACCTAAAGAGATGCCAATCCACTCTAATACAGATGCCAGGTCACCAACAGAAGCATTACTCGACAGTATTGGATGGAACAAAATTCTACTTGCATAGAGAAGGGACAGAGCAAAAGCGACTTCACTAGTGAGCTTCAGTTCCCCATAGCTGGGAGTCTTCAGTCCGTGGCCTATGTAGGGAGATGTACTATGAGGGAGAATTTCTATGCACAGCACCAAGCTCTTGTGTTTGTGTTAGATACTGGAGAATCCTGTCCCCTTGCTGCCAAGGACAGTTAAGCCACCATACCCTCCGGGTGTGAACTGGAATTTGTAAAATTTGCCCATCAGAATCAGACTGTCTCAGTGAATATACTTGAGACAATGATGGAAGGAATGTATAGGCAGTGGGCAGTTCTCTTATCTATTAGAGGATTGTGTTTTATCCCTCTAGGCCAATACATCTGGTCCTAAGAAGAGGACAGATTATCTAGTCTGGGTATCTGCATGATTCTCTTTACTTCATTCTAGCTTCCCTATTACGTACACATACACATTGACTAACCACATGTTTCCTGGCCTGGGAAGTGAGTTTCTTGCTGTTCCTGCCTCCAAACAGCTTTCCTCTTGGAGCTGTGAATCAGCTAATTGCCTGGCAATCTCTGGCTTTCTAAGATAAAACATTATGTGTAAAATTTACTGGATCTAGGAAGCAAGTCCTTTTTGTAATTTCAAATTATTACATTGCAACTAATGTAAAGGTAATGATAAAATTGTGACTATTTTTTAAGAGTTCACTATGATCCAGTCAGTTTGAATCCACTCTATCAGTTCATTCTTTCAACAATCCTTAGGTAGGTTTTATTGTCCCCATTACACAGACGAAGAAACAGAGACTCTTAGTGGCTTAATAGCTTGTTCAAAGTCCTGCAGCTGTTATGTGCCAGAGCTGGTGCTAGAAACCACATCTCTCTGATTCCAAAGTCTATGTTCTTTCTACTCCATGATGCGGCTTCTCATTGTTTTGGAAAAAGGTACACAGTATTTGGAGAGTCAACCCTATCAAAAAAGGAAGATGGTTCATTTGGAAACACTTGCTTTATATCTGCAGTGGAAAGGAGTAAAAAAAAAAAAAAAAAAAAGACGACTTCTGAGGTCAACCATTCTCACTGGTTATTGGAACAGAGGATGATGGCCCAGCAATACTACCAACCAAGCCATGTCTGAGGCAGGTGGGGTCCTTGGAGCTCACAGCCTCCCCCTTGTAGGAGCCTTTCCTGAATAACCCTCCTACCTTCAACCCAGTCATTCCAGGATACTCAGTGCTGATAGAGCACAAGACAGGGTGTTAGGCAGACTGGAGTGTTAGTTAGCCCTAACTCTGCCACCTACCCCTCAAGTGAGCTTGGATGGACAGGGAGTACACTTCATCTATCTGTAAAGCAGAGCCATGCAGATGAGAGAACCCTGAAAACTGTAAAAGTACTGAACATATATAAGACAGTCTTATCATGCACTCCAAACAATATCTAGATTACCTACAATCTATAGAAATGTAAGATATTATGATTTCATCTAGACATGTCATCTGGATTTTGAGCCCTTTAGCAAGGGAGGCAGTCTCATTCAATTCTTTTTTTTTTAATTATTTATTTATTATTATTTTTTAATTACATTTAAAAAAATATGAGGTCCCATTCAACCCCACCGCCCCCGCCCCCCACTCCCCCCACAGCAACACTCTCTCCCATCATCATGACACATCCATTGCACCTGGTAAGTTCATTTCTGAGCATCACTGCACCCCATAGTCAATGGTCCACATCATAGCCCAGACTCTCTCATGTTCCATCCAGTGGGCCCTGGGGGGATCTACAATGTCCCATAATTGTCCGTGAAGCACTATCCAGGACAACTCCACGTCCTGAAAACGCCTCCACATCTCATCTCTTCCTCCTGTTCCCCACACCCAGGCCTTTGACAGAATAGCAACTCCATAATGATTTCTTCCTTGTTGAGTTGCATCACAGACCACCAAGTCCACCCCACCACCACCTCTCTCCCAAGCTGGAAGAAAGTAGCCTCTCATTTTCTCTGAAAACCCTCACTATCTGAAACCCTGATCTCGCAATTAGAATCTGATGCCTTAGTTAATGTTTTTGTTTTCCTATTACATGTTCAGAATAATATTAACAGTGCATATTTCTTGTTTAATCTGTGCCAGGTAAAGTGTACTTTACAGATATTATATAATTGAGTATTTACAGCCACCTTATATCTTCTTATTATACAATACATATCCACATTTTTCTGGTGAGTAAACTGAGGAGCAGAGATGGATATCCCCTTTGTTTGATTCACCTGGACTTACTGATGGAACAGGATTTGAATGCTCTATCATGCTGGGGACTTTACCAAATTGTATGACTTAATCATGTTAGTTTTTGCTAAGGAGCCAGAGATGTGCATGGACTAGATGTTAAATGAATGTTCTCAGATTCCTCATTTGTAAAAGGAAGATAGTATTAGTCCTTATCTCATGAGGTTGTGTGAAGATAAAATAGTTAAACTGTCTGGCATGTTTAAAGTATGGTATGGTTAATATTATCTATTCTCTATGAAAGTCAATTTCCTCTTCCACCTCTCCCAGCAGGAGCCTGATGTCCTCAAGCCTAGTGCCAGTACTAACATTTCCCTAAATGTTGACCCAAGTGGGAAACTGAACCAGGGTTTAGCCTACAAAAGATGCAAATTTTCAAGACATTATCCAGGAGGTTTGATGGGATCTGACTCACAAGTGAATCAGTTTGGGGATCAGAACTGATGACCAAATACAAATAGTTTTCACCAATAACTGCACTCTATAGTTAAAGTTAAGCAAAAACAGCACAAGTGTTGAGAACGTGAATTTTGGAGCTAGCCTGAATTAAAACCCAGTATCTGGCACTGTTATTGATTCAACAAGTTGAAATTAAGTGTTCATTATATACCCAGCCCTGGGAAAGAAATTTTACTCTTGCTAGCTATGTGAACACATACAAGTCAGCTAAATCATGCTTGACTCAGTTTCCTCAAAATGGGAATAGCCCAGCCTATCTCAGGGTGTTGTAAGCTTTATATGAAACAGTGTATTAACAGACCTTGGAGCAGTGCCCCATGATGCCAGCTCTAACTATTGGCCTCTATTGAATGTGTGTGACTGCCTCACCTAATTTGAACCTGACAATGATCTTGCATAATAATTTCTTTAAAAAATTTTTTACTTTAAAATAATTTCAAACGTACAGGATAGTTGCAGAGATTATGCAAAACCCATACAAAGAAATCCAATGTACCCCCTGCGCAGATAACCAGATCCACCAGCCTTTAATGTTTTCCCACATTTGCCCTATCATTCTGTCTCTCCATCTATCCTTCTGTCTGCCTATCTGTCTGCCTGTCTGTCTGCCTGTCTGTCTGTCTCTCTCTCTATATATATATATATATTTCTAAGCATTTGAGAGTAGGTTGTATACATCATTCTTTTTGAATACTTTATTACTATGATCCCCACTTTTTAGAAGAGAGAATTAGAGACCCACTCAAACTATCCACTTATAATAGGTACCTAATGGGTAAGATTGAATGACAGTGGGTATTCATCAGTCCTTTCTGAGGGATTCCTAAGAAAAACTGAACTCTGTAGGATACCCAGCGACTGCAGAAGAGAATATTATCCCAGCCGACTCTATGTCTTCCTACCATAAGGCCTGGAGCCCCAGATATGGCCATGTGAATTTTCTGGGCCTCCAGGAGCTGAATGGTGGTGGGAAATCTGCCAAACTTGGCTTCATCTCTAGGAAGCTCTGCCACCCCTGGCTGCCAACTCAGATGGTTGTCATATTATTTATGCAAGTAGTGTCTTCCCCAAGAAGCTGTCAGCTCCCCAAAGGCTAGCATGGGTTGGAAGGTACTGGAAGTCCAGAAATCCAGAGCAATAGTGGGAGAGTCTGGCACACATTCAGGGGACCCGCTGGGCTCATAGGTGTGTATGCATACTGGGCAAACCAAGAATGGCCTCCTAAGACTGACTTCTTAGGGACTGGAAGCCACATTGTGTGCCATGTGCTCTGTTAGATACTATGTGGAGAGGGCGGAAAGGGCCTAAGCATTTGATTTCATTTGGAGTCTGATCAGTTTGGGCTGATGTATTTAAACAGGTCAGGGACAAACTGGAAAATGAGAGAAGACAAGTCAGAAGAGTGGAAGTATTAAAGTCATTATACAAGCAAAAAAGAAAATGTTAGTCATACAACAACTCCTAGGGCCTGGCACTAGTGTGACAGGGGAAAATAGCCACAATACACAAATACTCAGTGTCAAGGTGCTAACTGAAAGATAATAGAACCCTATTTATGAAATTATTAGTATGCTAGTTAAAATTTAAGAAGTTATCTACTAACATTTTTTATAATTTTAAGGTACAATTTATACATTGCTTGAGTACCAATTGCAAATGGTATAGGTGATCATTGCAAATGAGTAGTGTATTCATTTAGTTATTAGCACATTAAAATCCAACCCTATTGGTCTATTCTTCCAGCAATATTCAAATGATTTGAGCAGAACATTTTCTATGGTCTGCACTTTATGGGTGAGTATACTCAATACTCTCTTTCCATGGCAAATAAATCAATCCCTTGGAAAACACTTACACAAGGCACTTTTACCCATTTGGTTGGTGGTTAAGGATCCATTTGGATAGCTGAGGAAAGTCATAAATTCTTTTCTCAGGAAAAAGCATATGAAAGGAGAGATCCTAACATTTACTTTCAGAGTCTTAAGAACCCCAGGCTCAAACAGTGTCATGGTTGGTGTCCAGTAATTATTTGATGAATAATTGAATGAATTAATGAATGAGTAAATACTTAAACCTTATTTCAGAGTGAAGATATTTGGATATAAATACCAGTGTGCTGCTACTTTCCCTGGTTAATTCATATGTATAGTAGGTACTATTTTTCCCTTCTAGAAGAATTTTGAGGCTCAGGTTCTTTCTAGCTGGTTCCAAAAACACCCTGTGACCTCAGTTGGACTCTGTAGGTTTCTGAAGGGCTTAGCTTCAGGCTGTAGGTCTGGTTCAGGTCTATTCTTCACATCTTATTTTGCAGCCCAGGTTATGGGGCAGTGACCACTCAAGTTATGTGGGCATGATGATGGCAGACATGGCAAGTCCAAGAGGGCAAGCATGTTTTTTTTAATCTATATGCTTTAGTCATACTTGCTAAATCAAAATTAACTGCTACCACCCAAGTCACATGCAGGGCAGGGAATATACTATACCAACCATGAGTCCATAGCAAAGTCAAGAATGGTTAATATGCTTACAGGGAAATGAAGAATTAGGACCAATATTTCAATCTACCAATTCCCATCCTTACGGTTTTAAGTGTGGGTTGTGCCTCTGCAATCTCATTAGTTCTTACAGAGGTATTTCTTCTTTACAGAGCCCCCTTCTCTAGAACACTGGTTATCAAACTTTAAGAATCACCTGGAGAGAGTCTTGAAATAAGATCCAATTGGTCTATGTTGGCGCTTAGGATTCCCCAGGTCAGTCTCTGATGCTTGTCTTTACAACACTCTTTGAAAAGCATGACTCTGGGCTCTCCTTAGAATAGATTCAGTCAGTGATTTTTTCCCTTCTCTTTTCATTCTTTATTGATACAAATCTTGGAAATTTGTTTTCTGTTTCTTAATGGAAGTTAGGAGGAGGGTACTTTAAAAAAAAACCACTGTCCCAAATATCATCACAAGCATCTTACCTTTCTTTTTTCTTCTCCAATATACTTTGCTCCCACAAAGAAGGTATTTAATCCTCTTCCCTTCTGTTGTTTTACAAAATTAGCATTCTAGAAGCCAATATTAATATATTAAAGTCTGAGTTAAAGAGAGTGTACTCATAATAAACCTACACTTAGAAAAGCAAGTTATCTCTGGCAGAAAAAAATAGTACGAAAATGGGAATGGAAGTGAACTCTCCCTGGGCAGGATGTTCCCAATTAAATCCTGTTGTTAGATTAACAACCTTAAAGGAATGAATATAATTCACTGTAAAACATGTTAGCACCTACCCTGTGCCAGGCACTCTGCTCAGTGCTGGGGGTTCAGGGATGCACGTGATCAACCTCTGCCCTCAAAAAGCTTCAGCCCATGGGACATGGAGTTTTCCTGAATGATATTGCAGGGACAGATGCAGAACATTACATATCCTGCCATGAACTGGCACTGAATGGACTGGGAGAGACTGTAAATTACAATGTAAACTATAACCCATGATGTGTAACAATGCTCCAAAATGTATTCATCAATTGCAATGAATGCACCACACTAATGAAGAAGTAGTTGATGTGGGAAAAGTGGGGGATGTGGAGAGTGGAGGCCCATGGGAACCTCTTATTTTTTAATGTAACATTTTGTGTGATCTATGTATCTTTAGGAAATAAAAAATACATGAAAAAAAACACAACACAATACTTCAGCCCAGCAGGAATGCATTCACTTATTCACTCTTTCACTCATTTGTTCATTCATCCATTAAACAAGTCTGTAATCACTGCTAGTCATAATTCTAGGTCCTGGAGATCCATCAGGTAAATAATACAATCAGATCTTTTTTTTTTAATTAATTTATTTATTTTATTGACTTTGTAATAATATTACATTAAAAATATATATGTGAGGTCCCATTCAACCCCACCCCCCCCACCACCCCTCTCCCCCCCCAACAACACTCGTTCCCATCATCATGACACATCCATTGGATTTGGTAAGTACATCTTTGGGCACCTCTGCACCTCATAGACAATGGTCACCACATACAATCAGATCTTTATAAACCTTAACTTCTAATTGGAAATGGCAGCTTTAAGATAATGTGAGGTTTAATTTTAAGGTGTTGGTAACCATTAGATCTCTCTCGCTCATTTTCAGACCTTTTCTTTCTTTCGCCCAAACACCCACACGTATGAGACACTAAAGCAAAGATTTCACTTGGGACAATTTACCAAAATTTTTCAGAAAAAGCCCAATAATAAACATTCTGAAGAAGTATGTGTGCTTCCCACTTCTACCCCAATTGGAAAGTCTGCAACAGAGTCTCAATACTTTGTTCTCCTCACCTGAAGCAAAATCATCTGCTGTGCAGCTTAAAAATGCAAAGTTTTATGCTAACTCTAGGCCTCCGGTTTAAGAATTCCCAGACATGAAATGCAGTAATTTCTTTTTTTAACAAGATCCCCAGCAATTCAGCCGCAACTACGTTTGGAACTATCAAGGTAGGATGAGACATGAGGAAGACAACTAACAGGAAAATGACTCTGAGCTGGGTTTTGAAGGACAAGTTGGAAGGAATTGAGTGGAATTTCAGGTAAAGCAAACAAAATACATGGATGAATGAAGAGTTAAGAATAAACAAACAAAGGAAGTGAAAGGGGAATAAGAGTATCTGAACGAATAAACCAATAGACAATTTTTTAAAAAGATTTATTTTATTTATTTCTCCCCACCCCCTTGTTGTTTACACTTGCTGTGTCTGTTCATCTTCCTTGTTTTTTTAAGAGGCATAGGGAACTGAACCCAGGACCTCCGATGTGGAAAGGTGTCTAATCACTTAAGCCACCTCCATTCTTTTGTTGTGTCTCTTATTACGTTTTTCCTCGTGTCTCTTGTGTCATCTTGTTGTATTTGCTGCATCTTTCTGTTGCGCCAGCTCACTGTCTTCTTTAGGAAGCACCAGGAATCAAATCATGGACCTTCCGTGTGTTAGGTGGGAACTCAGTAGCTTGAGCCATATCCCCTCCCCGCAATAGGCAATTTTTGATCAATATTATCAATGTTCAAGACCTGTTTTTGTTTGTTGCCTGAAAATCCCTTGTAGCCTGAGACCTTGATTGGAAACAAGAAATCTTGATCTCAGTCCCAATCTTAACATTGTGAGTACTTGAGAAATGTCCTTCCTCAAGGGATCTGTTTCCCCATTTATAAAAAATAAGACTTCATCCAAGTGAAGTAGAAGGGCCCTTCTAGCTTTGAACAGGCTGCTGTTGGATCCATCTGGGACCTGGAGTTCCCTCATAGAAGCAGGGGACAGAGGAGAGGAGTAGTGATAAGCCAATCATGAACCTGCTAACATGGCAATGGGGATGGGTGATAATTAAGATAACTCTTTCCAAGAGAGAAAACAGCCAGTTTGAAAGATGCATGCCAGAATGTTCTCTCCACATTGGCCCTAAGGGTAGAATATTCTTACTTACCCCAACATTCTGAAGGGGCAGGGAGAGGGCAAACCCATATCTGATGCCAAATGCATAAAGACCATTCCAGTTAGTTAATGGAATTTTCAGCTTGAAAAGAAAGTAACTTGTTTTTCAAGACACATTTCCAAGGAGCCAACTCCTCTGTTTCCACTCATACCAAATGACCTCAGGTCAGCAGAATAAGGAAAGAGCAGCCTCAGCCAAGGCCTCCAGTAGCTGAAGCTTCAAGACTCTAGGGAAAGGCCTTCAAAGAGTCCGCAAATATTACTGTGTCTGCCATGAGCCTTTTGACTGGAAGGAAGCAGGACTACCATGGCAGGCCAGGCACTGGAAATGTGAAAATGCTGCATAAATGGCCACTGACTGTGGACACTACTCCATGCTGTTCTTTGGAGGTCACATCTGGTTTGCCTGAGAGGAAGTGCCAATGAAAGCCCTTCTACCTGACTTTTCTGAAGAGATAGGGCACTGGGAAGTTTGACAACCTGCTCACCACCACCTATCAAAGGCACCCTGGGAAAAAAAATCTGGGTTCTGGCCCTGGCTCAGCCCCCACTTCTATGTGGTCTTGTGCCAGCCATACTCCCTCTCTAGGCCTTAGTTTTCTCACTTTGAAAAGAAGGAAATAGGGGTAGCCCTAACATTCTGGGGTTATTAAAGGTGAGCTTTACTTTAAGCAGTTAATATGTGGCTGAAAATTTATTCTAAGCTGCACTGTGTTTGTGTATATAACATATATGCATGCATGTGTATGTGTGTATACACATCTATACATCTAGCAACCTTATAATGGAGGAAACTGAGACTCAGAAATGGTAATTTTCTAGGGTAAGTTGAGTTCTGTAAGTAAGGGCAGGCATATTGCTAATAGGTACAGGTTTGAGTTATGAATAAGGCTCAGTACCTTCCCTTGAGGAGTTTTCCGTTGGTGGAAGGACAGAACTGTTAAAAGATAATCATAACCAGTGTGTTGGGAGCAACCCAGGGACTCACAGCACAGTTGGATGGAGAGAGGGGCAGAGGTGGATCTCCTAGCAAGCCGGGACTGGGGGAGTTGAAAGAGGAGGCTTCCCAGTATAGAGAAAATTATTGAAATGTCTTATAGGGTGATTATGTCTGTCTTAAAAAAAACAAAACAAAACACTTTGTGGGAGGGACTGGAGGAAAGAAGTGAATGATTTCCAAGGCAAAAGGCAAAGAATAAGACAGGGAACTGGAAAAGAAATAACATAGCAGGAGATGGAACAGAAAATCTAATTACTTCAATGTTGCTGGAGTGTAAAAAAGAAGGAAATGAAAAATGCAGCTAATCTAGGGCTTAAACAAATGTCATCTAAAACCAAGTCCAATTGCCCTTATACTGGTTTTTATATTATTTTTAAATATCTATAAAATATTTCAGATATACAAATAAAGTACAAAGAATAAAGTAATTAATGTCCAGTTAAAGAAATAAAGAATCGCCAACATAACTATAAAGACTTGTATCCCTCCATCCCTACAAGCATTCAGAGAAGACTGAAGAGTTAGAGTCACATTAATTAAACTCAAGAATAAGGTATAAAATCAGAATTTCAGTTTATTAATTTCTATTGCAAAATATAGCTGTCACATGGCCTGAAACATGAGTGTCCTTGTGATCAGGACATTCCTTCCCTGTACCAAGCTACCACATCTTAGTCAAAAGCCAATTTGTCAGTTAACAGTGAGAAATTCCAGGCAGTCTACCAGCTTACTCTTTCCCAGTGGCTAGTTCCTCATGAAATGCCAAATTATAATCAGATGTTTTCCTGGCAAATCTGAAATAAAATGAATAAAAAATGTAATGGCCCTTCCTTCCTTCCTTCCTTCCTTCCTTCCTTCCTTCCTTCCTTCCTTCCTTCCTTCCTTCCTCCCTCCCTCCCTCCCTCCCTCCCTCCCTTTCATCAGATAGAATACCAAGCACTCAATTCAATATTAATCTTAGATAAATAACAATAACTTTTTAGTGACAGTATGCCCCAAATATTGCATGAGACATATTTATATTTACAAAATCATTTCTTTATCTGAAATTCAATTTTAACTGGTCATGCTGTTTGCTTGTTTTTTAATTTGCTAGATCAGGTAACCCTATAATCCTTTCTTCCTTCTTTTGACAAGTATTTATTGAAAATTTACTATGTGCTAGTGAATGGAACAATTTTCATTATTTTTCTGGCTACCCGGCATATTTTTAATTTTCACATTATGTTTTTGAGATTTCTATCTTTCAGAATCCTGCCTCATAAACATAGAATGGAAAAAGTCAGTTTGCCAGCCCCTTTGCAGGTGGGTCACAAATGTTTGATCCAAGCTCTGCCAATGAGATTCATCCATGCTAAACTTTGATAGGAAGTCTGCAACCTGGAAAGAAGACCTACTCAGAATCCCTTCGGTTGAAAAGGGTAGTCTCACCACCTTTTGGTGGTGGTAGTATTTTAAGGTCAAGTTCAGGTTGCTTTCTCTGCAGAATACTCATTAGGACAGAAGCAGTGATAAAAATGCCCTTGTCACCCCAGATCTGCTGCATGGTTTTGAACACTTTTGTTCTGAAATTTCAGCCCTAAACATGATTCTCTAGCACCTTTACCAAAAAATTCTATGAACCATGAGCTCATATTCTTTTTTTTTTTCCTTCAAAAACTTTAATTTGTATGAACAGTTCATAGATCTTGACTTAGCTTACAGCTTTGTGTCTGAATGTGAAAAAAGTTTCTATTAATCAGAAATAAGTCTTTCTATTTCTTTCTGGCTTATATACCTCACAGAGGAATGGAATAAGCCAAAAATAAAAGCAAAGGGTACAAATATTCTTTTAACAACTTATTTCTGTTTCATCATCCAGAGTTAGTTCCTTTTGCCTATATATAAGAATCCTGCTTATGCTTGGAGGCAGGCAAGCTAAAATTAGATTTTAGTTATAAACACAGTCTAAGAATTAGGTACTTTAAGAGTGGTATAGCTGGTGAAGAAACATAGGTAGCCCTGAGTGCTTGATACTTTTAGATTCATTGAGAAGGCAGATGTTACACAGTCAAGTCAACAAATAAATACTTAATATGATAATTTGTAAATTATTTCTATGAGGAAAAAATATATCTTTAAGACATAATAATAGGGAGAACTAACTTCTGTTTCTGAGGAATCCAAGGCAGCTGCTAAGACCTTAAATATAAGTAGGAGTTAGGCAGGTAAAGAGTTGCATATGTGTGTTTTGGGTGGGGGGTAGGAAAGTGGTTGCATTCTAGGGGAATGATTCAGAATGAATAGGATTTTAGATTTATCCTGACAGTGGGGAACCATTGAAATATATTAGGTAAGAGACTTACCTGACACAATTTTTTTTTCAAAGTTCACCCAATGTGTATAATGGATATGCATTTGGATCAAACGCAGAAGTAGGCAATTACTCCACCCACTCCTTCCTCACATCACTACTGAGTGTGGTCCTTACTTAGTGACTTGCATCTAAAGGGCAGAGTATGGAAAGTGGACAAAGTGTAACTTTACAGAGAAAAACACACCCTTAACCAAATGATGAAGGTTGGCACCTCCCACAAAAAGCAATGTTGATTATATGTATCCCCTTATATGATGTGATGAGGAGGGAACCTCACCTCTGTAGAATTCTTCCCCAGAATCCATAATCTCCTTTTAATCATGAGACAAAACATCAGACAAACTCAAATTGAGCAACATTCTACACAATACCTTACCAGCACTCTTGACAAGTCTGAAGGCATGAAAAGTAAGAAAAGACTTAAAAGCTGTCATAGACCTGAGGATACAAAGAAGACATGAAGACTAAATGCAATGTGGTATATTATATTGGATTCTGGGGCAGAAAAAAAAATTAGTGTGAAAATTGGCCATATCCAAGTAGTCTGGAATTTAATTAATAGCAAACATAGTTTTGATAAGTGTACCAGGGTAATGTAGGATGTTATCATTGGGGCAAACTAGGTGAGGGGTATACAAGAACTCTCCAAATTATTTTTTAACTTTTTTACAAATCTAAAATCATTCTAAAATTTAAAAATGATTTTTAAAAAGGTATAAGCTGGGAAACCTGTTAACTATTGTAGTAAGTACTCTAGGCAAGGGAGTGGACTATAATGGATACAGTAAAAATAGAGATGGGTGAATCAGAGCATTATTTTGGAGGTATAATTGACCATTGCAACACATCCTTCTGGCATTAGAGGAAAGGCTTTCCAACAGTAGGAGAGCAAACCCATCAACAAGAACCTCACACTGGTCATGATTTAACAAAGTGACCAGGGTCTCAGCAACACACACCAGATGTGTGCATGTCCCAGATCCTGACAAATTTCCAGTCCTCTAATTTCCATGGAGAATAAATTTTTTTTTCCATATCCCAGAAGCTCTCCCCCTAAGCTTCTTATTTAACTGATTTATAAATGTTTGGTTTTTCATTTGCATCAAATAAATTGTTCCCACCAGTGAGCCAGTGATTCAGCCTGGGTTGGAAGCTCCTTCCTGTTCTAGGGCCATGTGCTTGATAATTTGTCATGCTGAGTTTATGGCCTTAGGAATCCTTTATTTACCCTGCAGTTAACTACAGTAGTTCCATCTTCAATTGTTAAAAGCTTTAGTAGAACTAAAATTAATGTCTTGTTTCTCATTGCAATATGGTTTTGATGGATAACTGTGGAAGGAGGCTGGGGACTTATGTGTGTATAAGTGCCTATGTAGGTGTGTACTGGGGAGTGGAAGAGCGGACACTTCACAAATTTTCCTCAAGCAAAGGTGAGAGTGATGTGGAATTCATATAAATCTTACACAAAGGGCAAACACCACAGTATAAGCCTCCTGTGAATTTGTTACCTTACACTGTTTTTCCTCCTAATTGATAGAAGATGGCAAAAATGAAGGGAAATGACCATTCAACATTTGTTTATGGAGGTCTTAGCCTAGGCAGGCACTGCAGCCCAAATGACGATTCAGATGAGGTTCCCACCTTCCAGGAGTTTGCTGGTTTTCATAGTCATGTTTATTAGCAGAACAATGAGAAGCTCCATGGCCAGGACCATCAAAATATTTGAAAGTAAAACACAACAGCAAAAAGTGGAGCAGTGGACCAATGTTTTCTGCCTCCTTCTTTCTCTCCTATCCCCACTCTATGGAGTTTAGGTGAGCCTGATCCCAGCCCTTGGTAAATGGGGGAAGTCCATTCATCTGACCACGGGCAAGGATGGAACCTGCCCTAGCATAGGCTAAAGAATGTCATACCTGTAAACTTTGCTGAACATATTGGAAAGGAGACATGCTTTCCACTGGGGTTGCCAGTCATCAGAACACCAATTCAGTATCAAGCCAGGACATGAAAGGTGGGTTAGTTAACAAGTGCTATGCTTAAGGTTGGACAGAAAGACCCTTGAAGATGAAACACTTAACAGCTTGTAGCCCGAGGGTGTCAGTGACCAGATTTGTACCTCATGCTATTACATTATCAGCTAGATGTTTGTCTGATGATAAAATCAATAGACCTGAAAGCAGAGTTTGAGAGAAAGAGAACCTGAGCTCTGATTGATGTTCTAAAATCTTCTCAAATAAATAGAGAGTAACATCTTGTAAATGCTCGTTATGTGATCCATGCAAAATCTCCTCAGAGCTTATGCATAATTTCCCCTTTAATCCTTATAAAATCCTAGCAAATTAAATATTATTTATCTCAGTCATAGGTAAAGGAACTGAAAAGTAGAAAAGTTTAAAAAGTCACCCAAATGACACAAGTGCTAAGCAACAGAGCTGGTGTTACATCTTAGGGGTGCCTGAGGTCAGTCCTGAGTTGTAAATTAACCCTCGCTACATTTTTCTTCAAGGACCAAAACTATTTTCTAGTCTTTTGAATGAGGTAATTACCAAACTCTGTTAACTGTGTCCCGAATCTTTTTTTCCATCCCCATTTCCACCACCAAACTTACATGGGATGTCCCCTGAGAATTGCACAGCAACCTGCTAAGCAATCTAACTGCTTCTAGTCTTCCCTCCAGCTTTATTCTCTACTCTGTATCCAGAAACCATTCTAATTCTATTTTATTTAGTATTTTTTTATCATATTCTTTTATTTTTTTATTTTGGTTTATTGTGAGGTCTTTGTGGACAAAGATTTGGGTTGTGTATCCGAATTCTGAGAGCCTGGACCCTAACAATGCCTCACACAACTGTCTTGGCCTTCTAAACTATTCTTTTTTTTGTATATAACTTCGGTAGTTTTATGTCCAGATTGGACCACTCCCCAGAATTTCCACTTGAAGATTTCAAACTGAACATATCAAAAGCTCAATTCCTAAACTTCCCTCAGGATCTGCCCCACTCTTCTTCATGGGACTCTGCTGATGGCAACCTGTTCATTCAGTTGCTCAAGCCAAAAACATGGAAGTTATTCTGGACTCCCTACTTTTCTTGCATGCCACTTCCAAGCCAGCAGCAAGTCTTGTTGGGTCTTGCTACAGCCTCTTACCATACCCACTGCTCCCACTCCAGTCTAGATCACCATCATTTTATCTTCCGAGTTACTATAATATCCTCATAACTGGTTTCCCTGCTTCTGCCCTTCCCTCTGCCGAGCCCCAGGGACCCTGAAGCCCAAACACACCATGCCTCTGTTTCTAATACTCCAGTGGCTTCCCTTCTGACTCAGGTTAAAAGCTGGAAACCACACAATGAACCCCAAGGTCCAATACAATATGGTTTCCATCCCCTTTCTGACCTCATCTCTCCAGTCCCATGGGCTTCCTTGCTATGCCTCAAACACTTCAGATGTTTGCCTGTCTTTTTTCATGGGATACTATTTTTTTAGGGGAGGGGGATAGGTTTTTCTTCATATCTTTGCTAAAATGCCACTTTCTCAGTAGTACTTGCCCTGTCCTCCGTATATAAAATTGCAACCTGCTTCTTTAAGGCAGGTTGTTTTGCCTGTGTTTTGTTTGTTTGCTTGCTTGCTTTCTCTGTTTTATCTCCAGTCCCTGTATATGATTAATAAATATCTATTAAATAAAAAGTACTAGATGTCCAATAAATATTTGCCAAATGAATGAAAGAATACATGAATAAATCTCACCTAATTATTTCCAAACTTAAAACCCCTTGATATCGCTCCCTTGTCCCAGAAGGTAGTTCAAACAGGCTCTCATTCTTGACTCTTGAGCTTTACCTCTCAGCAGCCACCACACCACAACCTACCTACAATCACATGGCCTGTGTCCCAAACATACGTAAACAATTTTTACATCCCTGTTCCTTCAAGCCCAGCACAGTGGCCAAAACTGTCTGATTACTTCTCACCAATACTTTTCACTGCAAAACACTGCCTCCATCTTATTCAATCTGGAAAACCACCACCTTTGCCCCATTGTAATCTCTTGGCTGATTTAATCCTCATTTTGTTAATATAACAAATGAGCGTGGTAACAATAAAAAGTAAACATTCTTATCCTTCTAAACAAAGCAAAACTCCAAAATTTGAGAAGTGTTGAAGTAAAATTTTTAATATCTCTTTCTGCTTTAGTCATCGTACTCATGCCTTTTATTTAGTCACTACTCTACGTGACAGTCATGTAAATAGGCATGGCTTTATTTAGAAGAATTAAAACAATGCACCATAAGAAAACATCAAGCTGGCTGAGCTCTATCAACAGAAGTCATGCAAGATGCTAATGATATTAACTGGATTGGGTCAGATTAGCTCTTGAGAAGTGATTACTTTTTCCTCCTGAAAAGGAGTGCCCTCATCTCTGGCCTCTCCTCTCCTCTCAAAGCCTTTGATCTGCAATCTCCCTTCCAATTTAGGAAATTAAAGAGACACACTCTCCGATCATTCACTGAGGGGAAAGCACACCTGAGAACTGGGGACCCAAGATAACTGTGCTCTCCAAATGAGCTGGTGAAAGGAAATGGCTTTCCTGGTGGGGAACTCTGGATGCTGCATCAATCAAAAAGGGGATAGCAGAGGAAGATATTGAGGAAGCAGAGTCAGTTCCCAGAGGCCTCAGTTGCCGTTCTGGAACTCTTAATCTTTGCAACATCGATCACCTTCTTTACCCTTTCAGACCCTTGGCTTTTGTCACAAGGATCCTTTGAGGGAATGAAGGATGCACAGCAGTAATCCACACATTCATGGGGAAAGAGATTCTGAGTGGGCTTGTTCATTTTCCTCTGTCCGCTATTCTTGGGTTTACCTAAATGCATCTAGATTGGTGATGTTGAAATGTCTTCTTGGGATGTCTGTTTGCAATTTGTTCTAAGAAATGCATGAAAATTGTTCAATTATGCTGGAGATGCAAGGACCAGGGCTGGTCTTCAAGGATACTTTTTAGAGCCTGGTTTTGATTTTTCCAAGTTGGAGCTCCCTAGTGCTTTAATGAAATTGTCATAGGATTGGATTCAGGGAACTTATGCTTTCTCAATTATTTTTTAGCTGTTTGAAATATTTACTCTGTATGGAATGTTTGGGAAGATGAAATTAAGTAATTTTTGTAAAGCTATAGCAGTTTGTGAGTAATAGAGAATTGAGTTAATTGCAGTTATTAGATATTTGACAAATATCTTCCATATCCTCTTTGTTTTATGTGAAACTTATAATTTCCTAAGCTAAGAGTAAACAAGGTATCCCCAAACTCACCTTTCTTCTGTCACATCCAAATAATATAATACAAGCCCTGATATTGAATGAATGCAAGAAGACTTGCCTGTTTTCCAACTACTCCTGAAAATCCCTTGGGTCATATATTTACAAATACATCCTAGTTGGGCCGCTCATCTCTCATTCTGGGTCAATGCCCTCAGTCTTCTCCTCCGTCACCTCTGACCATTTTGTACCACTTCTCCCTGATACTGTGGGCTCTCTTCTCACCCTCCAGTATGGAAAGAGCCATGTTTCTTTGTTCCCTTAAGCACAGGTAAGATGAGACAGTCATGTTTATCAAATTTCACTAAGACTTGAGATGATACTAGGGAATAAGAATGTGGAAAAAGAAACCCAGAGCTTGATTCCAAATATCTCTCTCCTTGAGTGAACAATAGATTAGAACTTACCCATATCTCTAAAGCAAAAAAAGCTCACTCAATAACCTTCTCTAAGAGACAGACTCCAGTTTCCTCTCCAGCATACAGAAACTACATTTTTAAGCTAGCTTTATGGGTTTGGGAAGAGGTGAGATGTTCTGCAAGCAGTAGTACCATTTTGAGGACTCTCTGACTCTATATAGAAGACTTATCAAGCTGAGGGTGTTAAGTTCTGAAGAAACAGCAGTTAACAAGATAGAATGCAGATTTCAGTCTAATAAAACACCTGGACAAGAAGCTGAACGACTTTAGTAACAGTGATAAGCCCAATGACAGGGTAGCCCAAGGAGCTGTGGGACCTCAGTGGAGCAGTGCTGTATCTTACAAAGTACCAAATACACTAAAAGACTGGCTTAGAGGTTATATTTCAATTAAGTCTCTTGAGTTGTGACACTTGGCAATCCATTGATTCTCTTACAAAAATAAACAACCACACCACCACAAAACCACACACTCCACATCTTAAAAGTCCCATGCCATTTAGGCTATTCAATGTTTCTTGCAAAGCAGTCTATCTCAAGAACTGTGAAAGCATTAGATGATATCTATTTTTAATGTCTATTGGAAGGCATGTTATCAGAAATAAGGTAAGGGAAGAACTTACAAATAAAGATTGGTTGGGCCCTAAAAAGGTGAAACAGTTTAAACATAATTTAATATGTTGTGTAGAATGCACAGATAATTGTGCATGTACTAGAAAACAAAAGTATAAATTAATTTTATTATTATTGTTAAATTGTAGTATTTTAATGCCAAAATTATTATATATTTATGTAGTGTAGAATAGTATCTATTAATAGAAACATGGATTTTTAGAAGCAGAAAATCTGTCTAAATCTCAGATTTGCTACACTTCGTCAGGTGGCCCTGGGCAAATCATGAGCTTCTCTGAGCTTCAGATTGCATATCTGTAAAGAGATCATTGTGATAATGAAATAGGATATAATTTTTTTTTAATATACAAATGCTCAATAGTATTTTACTTTTACTATTGCAAAACAAGGTGGAGAAAATGAAGGGATATTTAAAGAAAGAAAGACATAGTACTGATGTGGGCTATGGGTGGGAGGCTCTTCACCTCTTTGTAGATAACCTAAGCTGTCTGTGACTTGTGGGTGTGGGACGGTAAGAGGCTGCAGTCCTGCCCTTGGTGACCATGGCAATGACTGCAGGCCCAGGAAACAGTTTAGCAGTGCAAACTCTATAAACTAAATATTCAAGGAAAATGCAAACCAAATGTGCTAAAAGCTTATCTAGAATGTATAAGGTCCATTGTAAAAGCTTACCTAGGATGTGGACGATATATGCTAATTCAAGCCTATTGAGCACTGAAACAAAGAACAATTTGACCCTTCCTCTCTGTATAAAAGGAACTCAAAATTCTTGTTCAGGGCTCTCTAGTCAGGCTAGCTGTCAATAAATCATTTTTCCTTCTCAGAATCATTCCTGAGTTCTAGCTTTTCTATACGCAAATAATTGAACCTCTCTCAACTTCTACAACAGTACCCTTTATCCCACTATCTAAAGCCAGCCACAATTAAATTTATAGGTTTATATACACCTAGTTCTTTTTCCAGTGTGTGTGTGTATACAATTCAGAGGTATGGATTTTTCAGCCTATAATACTCAAAATTTTCTTTTCTGATGATCTGGCTTCTTTTTTAAAAATTATTATGATAACACATATATACAACATAAAAGTTCCCATTTTATCTAAGTCTGCTATTCAATGGTATTAATTAGATTCACAGTGCTGTACTACTTTCACCACCATTCACAATCAAAACTTTTCATCACCACAAATAGAAACTTCGTACCTATTAAGCAAAAACTTCCTTTTCACCCTTCCTCCAGCCCCCAGTAACCTCTATCCTACTTTCTGTCTCTATGGATTTGCTTATTCGAGATATTTTATTAAAGCGGAATGATATATTATTTTTCTTTCTGTGGCTGGCTCATTTTGTGCAAATGATGTCTTCAAGGTTCATCAATGTTGTAGCATGTATCCAAACTACACTTCACTCCCTTTTATGGATCCATAATATTCCACTGCCTGTACATGCCACATTTTGTTTATCCATTCATCTGTTGAGGGACACTTGAGTTGTTTCTATCTTTTGACTATTGTGAATAATGCTGCTATGAACCTTAGTATACAAGTATCTGTTCATGTTCCTATGTTTGATTCTTTTGGTTTTATGCCTAGAAGTAGAACCACTGGATCAAGTAATTCTGTTTAAATATTTGAAGAAACCCAGACTGTTTCCCACAGAGGCTGAACCATTTTATATTTCCACCAAAAATATCAAGTTACAATTTCTCTGCATCCTCAAGAACACTTGTTATTTTCAGTGTTTTTAATAATAACCATCCTATTAGATGTGAAGTGGTAACTCACTGTGGTTTTGATTTGCATTTCCTATTGGCTAATAATGTTGAACATCTTTTGATGTGTTTACTATAAATTTGTATATGTCTTCTTTGGAGAAATATAGAAGTTATTTGTATATTCTGAAAATTAAACATTCATCAGATATATAGTTTGCAAATCTTTTCTCCCATTTTGTAGGTTGTATTTTCATTTTCTTGATAATGTCCTTTGATTCACAATTTTTTTAAATTTTAATGAAACCTAATTTTCCATTTTTCTTTTGATGCTCATGAGCTTTGTGTGAAATATTTTTAAAGACATTTTTTTAAGTCAAGTAAGAGGAAGTCATCACTTTAACAGCTGAATTTTATTACATTGCCTGGTGATGGAAATATTTTATTAATTATTTATAACATTTAGGTTTTTATTCTCTCTTTTCATATTGTTCTTTTTAAAAGCACACACAGTGAAGATCACTGATTACATGCAATTTTTTTTTAGCATATGTCCTATTATTTATACAAATGCACCTGTTTGATCAGTGGCTATATTCCTTTTCATATTTGAGGATTGTCATCAGGCCACCATCCAGAATTTATAGTTCTAGAATGTTTTATAAGATTATCTGGAAAAAGCTACATTGGAGGCTGGGAGTCTGCCCTGAGCAAAGAGGCTCTCCAATCCCTGATGTTCTAGGGTTTCAGAGTGCTAGTGTTGGCTATGTATAACTAGGTCCAGAAAGGCACTTTGCCTGGAATGGCACATATTTAGCTAAGTCAGATTTCCTACAATTCTAGACAAGTTTCTTTAAACTCTTGGCCTCAGTACCCGCATTTGTAAAATAAAGATAAACTACACATTCTAATTGAAAAACTGAAAGACGTATATAATAAAATATACAGGGCCTTATTCATCATAGACACTTAATAAATATGTGCTCTTTTCCTTCATTCTTTTATAAACTGCAAGGTTTTAAACCATAGTAATTAGAAAAAATAGGTGCTCAAAAATTTGTGTTAACATTTTGAATCCTTTTACTTCTTTAAGGAAATAATAGATCAAAGAAGACATCTATGAGGTTAGGCCCAGCTTTAAAGAGCAGAGGAAGTAAAAGAAGAAGAGGAGGAGGAAGAAGGAAGAGGAGAAAAAGGAGGAGGAAGAAGGAGGGAGGGAGAGAAAGCAGGAACATTGGAAGGGAGGGAGGAAAGGGAGGAAACTGGATTTTGAAGACAGCCAGCATTAGATCAAATCCCCATCCTGTTGCTTCCTACCTGTGCAAAGCAGGGGAGAGGAATTAATCTCCTTGAGTTTCTGTTTCTTGGTCAATAGTCATGACTCTGCCTCAGTGGGTTCTTGTGAAGATTTATTGTGAGACTAGAGATAAATGTACAGAGTACTTTCAGACAAACACCACATTTTCAATAAATGGTGACTCATCTATTATGGCCATTTTTATTTCCATTGATGACATTATGAACCATTATTTCTGTGGTTAACTCTCTAAGAAATCCTCCTGGCTTCTCACAAAAGATAGATCATGGTCCCCAGTGATCTACTTGAGCGTCATGAAACCATTCATTCCTGGGAGAACCTAGAGCCACACACTGAATTACAGCTCTGCCAACTTCAGGGCTTTGCAAATGGACAGTGACAGATCATTTAGTTCATGTTATGAATTTAGGATTCAGGAAGAGCTCAGCATGAAAAAAGAGCTTCTTTCTGTCCTTGGCAATCAGCTGACAGTTGCTTTTCACCCATTATTTTAAATTTATGTCTATAAATATATATTTATTTATCTGCCTCTATATTTTGGGGAGTTTTTCTATTTATTTTTGGCTCACCATATAAAGGAAAAACTATGTCAGACCGTATCTTGAAGCAGAATATGCAGCACTGTCCCCAACCATTTGCTGCAAGGGCAGGTGATAAATGAAAACTTCAAGGTGAGTGCTTTCCAATAGCTGCACCATAACAGAGCTTGCAAAGATGAAGATGAAAAACTGATTTTTGCATTGTGTCTGACTGCCCACTCATGGAATATCTAGAGTAGAAAAGAACCACAGGTTTAAAGTGTGCCACAGAGGCAATACACACAGGTTTGCCTCAAGGACACTGCTCTTTCAGGTCATGTCTCTCACAGCATTCCAAGTGTGCACGTACCCTGCAGGGAAGCAGAGTTAAATGCTGAGATGAGGCTCAGAGAAAAATGAAAGAGACTTTTCTCCTAAGTGATAACTGAGGCCTAACCCCCTCCTTAAAGTGTCAAAATATTTTAAAATAAACTTTTGTAAATAGAAGTCGCTCTGAAATATTTTGTATGTGTCTCTGATGAATTGAACAATGAATACTAAATTTATTTAATTTTTTGTTGGTTCAGCAACCCAATGTTATATTATGGGGGAGGTAAGTTTCTTTGTCTGCTTTGATTTTATTTTTTCCTCCTCTATTTTCAAGCTGTCAAGTCTTCTATTGACATTTTCACTGTCTCTGACAACTCCTCTTCCTTATCCAAGGCACTTGTATTTAATCTGTTGGGGATAAAAAAAAAAAAGTAAGTATCAAGCTTGCTAAATAAAGTGTATTTAATAAGATTTCATGAGACTCAGCAGGAAAGCCGGAGTGTTTTGTGCCTCCATTCATTAAATTCAATGTACAAATATTCACTGGGTTTCCTTTGTGAAGGGTCCTGTGATAATCCACAGCTTGTCATAGGCAATAAAGCACATTGTTTATGGGCTGCAACTCTTTGAAAAAGATATTTCTACTATTAAGAGCTTTTTAAATGTCTGAATTTATGGCTAAATTGTGAATGATTGATACAGTTAAAACTTCTGACCTCTGAAAATCTTATTTATCACTAAATCTCCTTGAATATATAAATATATTTCCATGTCTCCCAAAGGATCAACACACATACATAATCTTTCATTTTGATCCTGCATTTAAGGATCAAGGTTGGAAAGTTTACACAGTTCTTAGAACTGAGGGAAGGGAGGTTCATAAACAGTGAAGTACTTCAAAAACTTTAAAATATCAGATTAAAATGGACTCCCCACATGGGCAAAAGTCCATACCCCATGCCTTTGTCCAAGTCTCAAAATAGAAAAGTTTCTAGATCTTTCTAATTGCCAAGCCTAAAAAGTCCATAGTGGAAATGGCACTGGTCCAGGAATTAGACAACTAATAGTTTCACATCTATAAGGCACTCACAGACAAGCATCTCTAAGTCCAATATTTGTCTTTTTGTTTCCTCTATAAAACGGGGATGATTATATGTGCCTCTCAGGGTAAGATAATGACTAATTTTAAAACACTATTAAAAGGCAAACTATATTACCAAGCCCCTCAGCTGCCTCAGGCCTTTCCAGAGATAACGCACGTTCTTCTTTGTAGCAGAGTCCCTGTGCCAGGCCTACAGACCTACCTCGCGGCTGGAGGCATCAGCCAAAGCCCAAAGATAATAGAGACACAGTGATGCTGTCTGTACAGGCTGTCTCCTTGGACTCTCTCCTTGCCTCATCCCTTCTACACTAGGCTGGGCAGGAGGAGCCATCAGGGGAGAGACTACAGTGGTTCCTTAGAGCCCTCCCTGGGAACCTCGGCGTGTTTCTCTCTTGTTGGTCGCTGGCTGGCCTAAGGTCACTCACAGGAAAGAACATCAGCTCCATCAGATTCCTTGCAAAAATGTCAGTGCTGCGTGCTAAAGACTACCAGATGTGAGCTTCTCCTGCACGGTCTCAGGCCAGACACCAGTTCTCCCGGACACGGGTCTGCACTCAGGGTGTCTGACAGCAAGCACCCAACAGGCCCTGAGGTTGGTAAGACCGCAAGCCACAGGCTTTGCATTAAATTTGGAGATGTAGTAGACAGTGGAGAGTGGTCAAGAGACCCGAGTAGACAAACCCCATCAGACTCCTTTTCTCAACGTCAGTGTTCTTCTCTTAAAAAAAGGAGGGGAACCACCTCATAGAATGTTTGTAAAGATTAAATGAAATATGTCAAAAGCACATTAGCATGTGACACAAAGTAAATACTTTCCATTTGTTCAGCCTCCTCCTCGTACCAGCCTACCTAGCGTGCCATCACTCCAGTCCCCGTAAGAGTTAGTGATAAAGGAAATCTCCAAAGCAGTTATTTTCTGACAGCTGTGCCATATGGAGCTCATAGAGATGAAAGTGCGTGAGTGTGGTTGTTTTTGTTTTATTTCCCTTGTCTCTTCTGCAAACTCATCAGACGATCTAGAATAGACTGATTCGGCTATTTGGAATAGAAAACTGAGCAGTGTTGGTTACCGCCCCCACTGCCCTCTAGCTTCCTATCCTTGCTCCCTGTTTCCCACCTCCCTGTCCCACCATCTACCCCTCCCTCCCACACATTGTGAAAGGGGAGGGGGCTGTGCATTGCCATCAAGGCTGCTGCTCCCTCCCAGCCACACAGTTCTAGCTCTAATTTCTTGTGAGAAAGGAGGGAAGCAGAGGCAAGAGGTAGCCAGGAGGAGCTCCATCCCCATCACTCCTTCAGGACTAGCCCACCCTTAACATCTGAACTCCTGGAGAACCACCTTTCCCCAGTTGGGTTCTGACTTTAAGGAAGGAGGTCTGAGCTACTGTGGAGAGGAATCAGCAGATGTGGGGACTGTAAGGAGATGTGGTGTTTTACTGATCTATAAATGGACCTAACTATAGGTGCTGTGTGTGCTCTTTTCTGGACCAGGAAACCTTTCAGTGAGATTTGAATAACCACAGCAGTTACAATTTGCATATTTATTATGAGCCAGAGTCTTGTGCTAAATATTTTATAGCCATTAAGGATATGTAAGGACACTGAGAGTAAGAAAAACTAAGCAACATTTCCAAGACCCACATCTAGGAAGCAAACAAATTGGGATCCACACCCAGTTCTGGCTGAATCCAAAAGTGTTTTCCGACACTGTTATGCTATTGTGCCTTGTACAATTGGTCTTAACCTTTGGGCCTTTCCAATCTAAGAAAATAGCAGTATCTGCAGTGATGTGGAGGTCCTTGGTGACATTCACACATCCAGAGATGCTCTTCCTGGCAGTGTATCATGGTGAAAGGCAGGTCCTCTTTCTTTGTCCATTTACCTATCTGTCAAATGGAGATAATTCTATAACAATACTAACTCTCTACCATTTAATTACCAATTCTTGCTTTAAGCTCTGAAAGTCATCTATAGATTAATGAGTTATTCCGTATAATGTTTCCAGTGTAGTTCTTGGCCCATAACAGGCACATAATCCCCTTCTTCCCTTCTATATATTGAAGGGACCCTGGAGAATTATTGTGGCTCCTTTGAAAAAGTTCACATCCTGTCGATCATTAGGCCAGCTAAGTTTCTGCCTTTTGGAATTGTCTAATAATTGATATTTGATAAAACATAACAAAATTGATGGAAGAAATATGTGTTTTTGTATTTATATGGGTATATGAATATGTGTATGTGTGTTTGAGAGTGGTGGGAAGTATAAATATTTCTTAGTGATTGGGGCAATGAATAATGGTCTGTTTTAGAAAGAATTCCAAGAAACAGTAAAAATGCTGAAATGTTCGAGGAAACCTGGCAACAAATACAGTATCTTCTTAAGAAGGAGATTTTGTTTTCATTTTAATTATTTGTTGTGGTTACACTGTTGTCTTATTTTACATATCTGGCAAAGCTGGAGATTTAGATATTTTCGTCTTAAGTGTCTTAGGCCACTTACATTGTGTGATGCGAAAGAATGTAGGTATGATTTTGAGCAGCTGTTGGAGAAATGGGAAGAAATGCAGCCAATCCATGCATTGCTCTTCTTGTTCGGAAAATCAAAACAGGAAGTGAATCTCAACAAATACTAGTAACCATGCTAAAGGAAAAATACTGGGGTTGGAAATTTTAAGAAATGCTCTTTTTTCGTGTTTTGGGGTGTTTTTGTTTGTTTGTTTTTGGTAATTTGCAAACTTACTCAAGTTACAGTGCGATGAAGTCGATGTAGGAGGGAGCACCCCTGCTCCAGGCCATCATTGAGAACCCAGGATCCTCCCATTTTAATGATGTTTCATCCTCAACATGTGGTCTATATGGTTGCCGCAAAAGAGGCAGAGTTTGGAATTTTGCACAGTAGGTTATGAGGTGGGAGTGAAGCCAAAACTCAGACACACCATGCTAACGTCATTGCAAAAAGCAAATGGGACAGTCCTTCTTTATCTCCCTTGCTTCCTCCTTTGCAATCTTCCACCTAATTTAACTCAGCAGCCAAATCAGATCATGCCACTTCTATGCTCAGAAGTCCTGCAAGTGGCTTTATGGTTTTTGCAGAGTAAAAATTAATGTCATTACAGTGGCCAGCGAGATCCCACATAATTTGGCTGCCATATCTTGCTAATCTCAACTTCTACCATATTCCTACATACAAGTTCCAACAAGACTAGACTCCTTAGAACCTCTTCCCTTGATTTGTCCTCTCTATGGAAAGCTCTTTCTCCAGATAGTTGCAGAGACTTCTCTGACCTCCTTCAAGCTAAAATTCATTTTTTCAGTGAGGTCTATCCTGATCATCTATTTAAAAATGTAATTCTCTTCCACTTAATACTCCTAATCCCCTTTACCCTGCTTTTTTTTCCAGATTACTTACCATCTTTTATCTAGTACTTTACCATCTTTTATCTAGTGTTGTACCAGTTTTATGATTACAGTCTATTAGAAGTTAGGAAACTAATTCAGAGAATAATGCAACTGAATGGAATCAATATCAATCCATTGTCCATTTTACAAAAGAGGTTGAAGTACCAGATTGAACTCTTAAAAGCTGTGGTGCTTTCACTTCACCTTTGCACTGCTACATTTCTTTGTTGCAAAATGAGGATTTTCACCATGTCTATTTTTTTCCAAGTTTAAAAGCAGTTTTATTAAGATATATTCACATACCATGCAATCTATCTGAACTGTACAATGACTTTTTTATCTTTTTTTAAAGAAACATAATTCACAGAAAATGTTACATTAAAAAATATAGGAAGTTCCCATATACCCCCCATCCCACCCCCCAGATACACACATCAACAACTTTTTTCATTAGTGTGGTACATTCATTGCATTTGTTTTTGTGCTTTTTTTTAACTTGGCGATTTTTAAAATTATCTTTTTTTAAAAGATACATAGATCACACAAAATGTTACATTAAAAATATAAGAGGTTCCCATATCCCCACTCCCCACCATCCCCACTCTGCCCACTTCACCAACCTCTTTCATTGGTGTGGCACATTCATTGAATTTGATGACTACATTTTGGAGCACTGCTACCCAGCAGGGATTATAGTTTACATTGTACTTTACACTATCTCCCAGGCCATCCAGTGGGTTATGACAAGTTATGTAATGTCCTGCATCTGTCCCTGCAATATCATTCAGAACAACTCCAAGTCCAGAAAATGCTCCATACCACACCTCTTTTTCCCTCTGCCTGCCTTTAGCAATGCCCACAGTCACTGTCTCCACATCAATGATATAATTTCTTCCATTGCTAGAGTCACTCTCATTCTATAGCAGAATACCAGTAAGTCCATTCTAATCCATATTTTATTCTTCCATGATGAAGACTCTGGGATGGTGATGCCCATTCCACCTCTAAATTGAGAGGGAGCTTAGATCCCACATGGCTAGTGGATGGGATTATCCTGCTTGCAGTTGTAGACTGTCTTGCTTCCTTGGTGTGGTGGTTGACCATCCTTTCCTCCTTGTTAGCTGACCTGGGTAAGTCCAACAAACTGGAGAGTAGGTGTTGCAACTCTGCTGAGGCTCAGGGCCCAGCTGGCACATGGGCAGTCCAGAGATTCAAGGTTCCTGGGCATACACCAACCCCAGTGCCAACCACAGGTTCAGTAAAAGTGACAGAAGAGGCATGTGTAGAGAAGTCACATCTGAGTCCAACTCCATCACACTCAAGAGTGCAAATTCCGATGTAGGACCCGCTGGCAAGACACTGAACTCCATAGCCATCTGCCATGACCATAGGACCTGGGTATCTCCATAGCCCTCAGGAGAACCACTATCTGGGGTGTATCTTCTTTAGCTCTCTCTGAGATGCTCCTGAGACGTGCATAAGTGTGACCCCTCTGATGACCTCCTGACTCATTTTGAAGTCTCTTAGCCATATAAACTCATTTGTCTTTACCATTTTCCCCTTTTATTCAATGTCTTTTTCTAGTTGCATCACCAGCTGCTGCTTGCTAGTAATCCCTCAACACCAGGGAGGCTCATCTCCAGGAGTCATGTCCCATGATGGGGAGAAGGTAATGCATTTATATGTTGGCTTAGAGAGTGGCCACTTTTGAGCAACATTGGAAGCTCTCAGGAGGTAACTCTTAGGCACCCTGCAGCTCTAGGCCTAGTTGAAATTTCAAGCATAGGTGTTGCCCTGTATGTACAGTGGCAAGGCAATCTCTTCTATTTCTTCCTCAGTGTCTTTTTTTTTTTTTTCATTATGTCTTCAAAAAAGTTTTAGGTCACGGTAAAGTCATATATATAATGTAGGGGACTCCCATATTCACAACATCCTCCCCTTTTCCCCCTTCCCCAACAATGATTGTTTTACATGTGGTTGTTACATTTGCTACAACTGATGTACAAATATTAAAACATAGCCACCAACCATAGTTACATTAAGGTTTACATTATGGTTTATATTTTAGACTATACACTTTTATAAATTTTTGGTTATATTATGGTTTACATTATGGTCCACACTCCAGACCCCACACTCCTATAAATTCTTGGTGAAATTAAACATGATCTGCATCCACCACTGCATGGTCATGCAGAACACCTCCACAGCACCCAAGTTACCCTTCTTCCATCCGATCCAACCCTCTCATGCTCCCCCAGGGCCCGAAATGACAACCAAGACTCACTGCCTAAAGGACAAGATTCACAGCTACCTGCAACAACACTGGAACTTGACACACTAGTCCATTCCCCCACACCGGGAGCTACCCATGCTCTTGAGAGAGACACACCCCTCTGCCTGAGAACACCAGGCCTCCCAGAATGGGGGCACAACATATCCCCCGCACAATGTATGGTTCTCCACACACTGATACAACACACTATGACAAGATGAGCATGCACTCACTACCCAGAAGTCCACCCCAGCTGCACCCCTTGCCTGATACTTCCTATCAAACACCTCAAAGCAGCAACTCCTCCCTATCATATCTTCCAAAGAACCTTGTCAACATTATAGTTTCAACCACATACATGGCAATCTCCCATGTTCTCCTGCTCCCCCCAATGCTCCCCTCAATTCCATGGAATTGACCCATCTTCCCAACCCCAACCCCCCTCAAGCCTGCAAATCTCAATCCAGTAGTAACCTTATGCCCCCATCTTAGCCCTTCACCGCACAACTACTTACCTCCACTTTAACATAGATTTTGCCTGTATGGGCATTGGCTCACAACCTTCCTCTCCACCCCTGTTTCCTAGAAGCCTATCTTCCAGTCTTTAGCTCTCTGAGACAGCTTGACTTGCTTAATTCATATTAGAGAGGTCATGTAGTATTTGTCTTGCAATGCCAAGCTTGCATCACTCAACGTAACATCCTCAAGATTCATCCATCTTATCCCATGTGTTAGTACTGTGTTCCTTCTTACAGCTGAGTAGTATTCCATTGTATGTATATACTACATTTTGATTATCCATTCATCTATTGATGAGCATTTGTGTTGATTCCAACTTTAGGCAAGAGTGAATAATGCTGCTATGAACATTGGTGTGCATATATTGGTTTGTGTCCTTGTTTTTAATTCTTCTGGATATATACCCAGCAGTGGAATTGCTAGGTTATATGACAAATCTATAGCTAGTTTTTAGAAACACCGCCAAACTGTCCTCCAAAATGGCTGGATCCTTCTACATCCCCACCAGCAGTGGATGAGGGTCCCCATTCCTCCACATCCTCTCCAACACTTGTAATCTTCTGTTGTTTTTTTTTAAATAACCACCAGTCTAATGGGTGTAAGATGGTATATCATTGTAGTTTTCCTTTACATTTCCCTAATAAAAAAGTTTTCATTTACATTTCCCTAATAAAAAAAAGATGTTTTTTTAGCATCTTTTCAGGTGCTTTCCAGTCATTTGCATTTCTTCTTTGAAGAAGCGTCTGTTCAAATCTCTTCCCCATTTTAAAAATGTGTTATTTGTCTTTTTATTTTCAAGATGTAAGATTTCTTTATATATGCTGGATACTGGGCTCCTGTCAGATATATGGTTACCAAATATGTCCTTCCTTTAGGCAGGCTGTCTTTTCATTTTCTTGATAAAGTCCTTGGAGGTGCAAGAGTTTTTAATTTTGAGGAGGTCCCAATTATCTATTTTTTTTTTCACTGCTCCTGTTTTGGGTATGAAGTTCATGAAGCCATTTCCTGTTACAAGGTCCTGTAGTTACTTCCCTACATTTTCTTCCACAGTCTTTATCGTCTTGGCTCTTATATTTAGATTTTTTATTCATCTTGACTTGATTTTTGGATAAGGTGGGAGATGGTATTCCTCTCTCATTCTTTTGCTTATGGATATCCAGTTCTCCAAGCACCATTTGTTGAAGAGGCCATTCTCTCCCAGTTGAGTGGGCTTGGTGGCCTTGTCAAATATCAGATGACTATATAGGCAAGAATCTATATAAGAACTCTCAGTTTGGTTCCATTTGTCAGTATGTCTATCCTTGTGCCAGTACCATGCCATTGTGATCACTATAGATTTGTAGTATGTTTTAAAGTCAGGTAGTGTGATTCCTCTGATTTCATTTTTGCTTTTCAATGTCTTTGGCTATTTGGGGCCTCTTACCTTTCCAAATAAATTTCATAGTTAGTATTTCCAGGTCATTGAAAATTGCTGTGTTGATTTTTATTGAGATTGCATTCAATCTGAAGATAAGTTTAGGTAGAATAGATGCCTTAATGATATTTAGTATTCCTATGCATGAACAGGGAATATTATTCCATTTATTTAAGTCTTCTTTGATTTCCTTTTAGCAGTGTTGTGCCATTTTCTGTATATATATATGTCTTTTACATCTTTAGTTAAATTTATTCCTAGCTATTTGATCTTTTTATTTACTATTGTAAATGGTATTTTTTCTTGATTCCCTCCTAGACTGCTTATTATTATTGTACAGAAATGCTACTGATTTTTGCACATTGATATTAAAACCTGTGACTTTACTGAACATATTTATAATTTATAGAAGCTTTGTTGTAGATTTCTCAGAGCTTTCTATGTATAGAATCATGTCATCTGCAAAAAGGGAAATTTTTGACTTCTTCCTTTCCAATTTGAATGCCCTTTATGTCTGTTTCTTGTTTCAGTGCTTGAGCAAGTACTTCTAACACAATGTTGAATAGGAGGGGTGATAGTGGGCATTCTTGTCTTGCTCCTGATCTTAGAGGGAAAGATTTTATGATTCCACCATTATATATAATATTAGCTGTGGGTTTGTCATATATCCTTTATCATGTTCAGAAAATTGCCTTCTGTTCCTATCTTTTGAAGTGTTTTTATCAGAAAAGAGTGCTGTATTTTGTCAAATGCTTTTTCTGCATCTATAGATATGATCATGTGATTTTTTTTTCTTTTGATCTGTTTATGTGGTATGTTACATTGGTTGATTTTGTTATGTTGAACCATCCTTGCATACCAGGGAAGAAATTCACTTGGTCATGGTGTATAATTCCTTTGATGTGTTGTTGAATACGATTACTAAGTATTTTCTTGAGGTTTTTTTAATCTAGGTTCATTAGAGAGATTGGTCTGTAATTTTCCTTTCTTGTGTTGTCTTTGTTTCTCTTTGGTATTAGGGTAATGTTGACCTCATAGAATGAGTTATGCAATGTCCCTTCAATTTCAATTTTATAGAAAAGTTTAAGCAAGATTGGTATTCTTTCCAGAATGTTTGGTAGAATTCACCTATGAATCCATCTGGCCCTGGGCTCTTCTTAGTTGGGAGGTTTTTAATGATTTACTCTATCACTTACTTGTGATTGGTTTGTTGAGATCATCAATTTCTTCTTTTGTTAATGTAGGCTGCTTATGTCTTTTTAGGAATTTGTCCATTTCTTTCAAATTGTCCTTCTTGTTGGCATATAGTTTTTCAAAGTATCCTTTTATGATAGTATTTATTTCTGGGGGTTAGTTTTGATATTCCCTTTCTCATTTCTTATTTTGTATATTAGCATCTTCTCTCTTTTTTTTATTGGTAGTCTAGCTAAAGGTTTGTCAGTTTTATTGATCTTCTCAAAGAACCAGCTCTTTGTTTATTTTTTCTAGTACTTTCTTTTTTCTATTTCATTTAGTTCTGCTCTGATGTTTTATATTTCTTTCTTCTTCCTTTCAGGTTAGTTTGTTGATTTTACTAATTTCTCCAAGTGTGCAATTAGGTATTCTATTTTAGCTGTTTCTTCTTTTTTGATATGTGAATTTATGGCCATGAACTTGCCTCTCAGTACGGTTTTTACTGCACCCCATAGTTTTGATACACAGTGTTGTCATTTTCATTAGTTTCAAGGTAGTTTCTGATTTCTTTTGAGATTTCCTCTTTGACCCATTGTTTGTCTAAAGTGTGTTGCTTAACCTTCATATCTTTGTGCTTAATCTGGTTCTTTGGCCCTTACAGATTTCCAGCTTTATTCCTTTGTGGTCAGATAAATTATTTTGTATGATTTAAATCTTTTTTAATTCATTGAGACATTTCCTATAGCCTAGAATGTGATTGATCTTGGAGGAAAATCCATATGAGAATGAGAAAATGTATATTTTGCTGTATTTGGGTTTAGTATTTTGTATATGTCTATTAGGTCCAGATCCTCTAAAATATTGTTCAAAGTCTTTGTTTCTTTATTGATTCTCTATTGAGATGTTCTGTCTATTGGTGATAATGGTATGTTGAAATCCCCTAATATAATTGTAGAGGCATCTATTCCTCCACTTAATTTTCACAGCATCTGTCTCATCTATTTTGAAGCACCCTGATTAGGTGCATAAATGTTTATGATTGTTCTTTCTTCTTGAAAGATTATCCCTTTTACTAATATATAATGTCCATCTTTGTCTCTCACAATAGTTTTGCATTTAAGTCTATTTTGTCCGATATTAGCATAGCTGCTCCTGCCCTTTTTTGGTTATTGTTTGCTTGTAAGATTGTTTTCTAGCCATTCACTATCAACTTCCTTGAATCCGTGGGTCTAAGATGGGTTTCTTGCAGACAGCATATAAATGGGTCATATTTCCTTATCCATTCTGCCAATCTGTGTCTCTTGACTGGTGAGTTTAATCTATTAACATTCAGTGTTATTGCTCTCAAGGAATTACTTACATTAACCATATTTTCTTTGGATTTGTGTATGTCATTTGCTGTTTTTCTTTCTCTTTTTGTGTTTTTGGTTGTTCTTACACTCTCCTCCAACTCTGTCTCCCCCGTTTTTTTTCTTTCCTCCTGAAGAAATCCCTTTAGTATTCCTTGAAAGATAGATTTCTTACAGGCATACTCTCTTAGTTTCTGTTTGTGAATATTTTGAATTCTCCATCATTTTTGAATGCTAGCTTTGCGGGATAGAGTATTCTTGGCTGGAATTTTTTTTCTTTTAGTACTTTGACTATGTCATACCACTGCCTTCTTGCCTCCATGGTTTCAGATGAGAAATCAGCACTCAACCTTATTGACCTTCCCTTGTATGTGATGATTCTCTTTTATCTTCCTGCCTTCAGTATTTTCTCTTTGTCTTGAGCATTGGATAATTTGATAAGTATATGTCTTGGAGTAGGCCTTTTGTGATTTATACTGTTTGGGGTGTGCTGCCCTTCCTGGACATGTACATCCATCGCACTCAATAGGTTTGGGAACTTTTCAGCCATTATTTCCTCCAACATCCCTTCTGTCCCCTTTTCCTTCTCTTCTCCTTCTGGGATATGTACGATGCATATGTTTGTGCATTTTGTGTTGTTATTCCAATTCCTAAGTCCTTGCTGGATTTTTTTTCTATCTTTTTATCTATCTGTTCTACTATTTGTTTGATTTCAGGTGTACTCCCTTCCACATCACTAGTTCTTTCCTCTGCCTCTTCTAATCTGCTGTTATTTGCCAAGTGTATTTTTGATTTCTTGGATTGTGCCATTCATCACCATCATATCTGTTATCTTTTTGTGTATGTTTACAATTTCTTCAGTATGCTTTCCTAGTGTTTTCTTAATATCCTTAATCTCTTCCTTCACTTTATTAAGTTGGTCCATGATATTTGTTTGGACAGCTTTGATTAGTTGTTTGATGTTCTCCTCCTCTTCCTTGTTTTTAGTTTGTTCATTGGACTGGGCCATGTCTTCCTAATTATTGGTATGGTTTGTAAGTTTTTGTTGCTGTCTCATCATCATTTTATCTTGACAGGTTTTTTCAGTTGATTAGCTCCTCCCTCTTGTCTCAGGTTTTATTTTGTTGATGTTTTTGTTTGTGTGTTAAGCTTTCTTTTTGACATTTTGTTCTTCTTATTCTTTTTCCTTGTTATTTTCTAAGTTCCCTTGAAGGAAAAAGATTAGGGCCAGGGAAAGTGAAAGAAGTTAGAAAAGAAAAAGTTTAATAGTAATTTTGATAGCAAAAGTTAGCAGAAGAACTGTATAAGACCTAAGAGAATGAATATTAATCTCATGTAAGCAGTGTAGAGTTATAGGTATAAAAAAGTGGAATACCTACACTGAAATCGGAAACTGAATATGGAGAAGAATTTGGTATGAATTAAAAGGTTAGCATGATGATGAGAGAGGGAAAGAGAAAAGAAAGGACAAAAACAGAAAGAGTAAATAAAAGATAGAAAACAGAAGTGTTAGAAATAAAAAGCCAGAAAAACTGGGGGCTAAAGAAAAAGAGGTGGAATGTAAGAGCAACTACAGAAGTCGGAAGATAGAAAGATGTAGGAAGGAAAAGAGATAGCATTGGTAGCCAAAATCAGTACAAACAGAAAAGAGGAAATTGAGGAAGAGGAAACACAGCAAACAAAAAAACAAGCTGGCAGCACCTAACTAAAAAAAGAAAAAAGAAAGAAAAAAAGGGGTGGGGATTAAAGAGTAAGGGAAGCCAAGAAAACAAACAAACAAACAAAAAACCAGACAAACCCACAAGCAAGGAGACAGCCAAACACTACGAAAAAATAGACTTCCCTCTTAAGCCCCTGTGGAGCTTGTCAGGCTGCCAGTGTTTATCAATTACCTTGAAGCTTTCTCGCTGCAGATTTTGAAGTGGGTTTTATTGAACAAAGTTAAATTATATGACAAAAGAAAACTTTTAATTTTAAGAAAAATAAGAGACCCAAGGGAAGCTAATACAAGGATAATGTCTATGCTGTTTTTTTCTGTCCTAAAGTATCCGTAGATATTTAATATCCTAATGGTTCACTACTCTAAGAGGAGCCAGGAATCGAACCCAAGACCTTGTATATTCAAGGCTGAAACTCCTCCACTGAGCAAATTTTCTTGTTGGGTTGATTAGCTCTTCAGAAGGAGTCCCTTTCCCTGGGATAGGACTGACTCTTTGCAATTGGATAAACTGCTGATTAGAAATCTGTCCTTCCTGCCCACCCCCTCCCTTTTTTTCTAACTGCTTTCTCTCCCAGGACAGCAGGAAGCAATAGCCTGTGTGACAGTTCTCTTTTGAAATTCAAATGGACCCTAGTCACTTAACTCACCACAGAAATAAATGACTCCCGGTCTCTTCAAGAGAGAAAACTCACACCTTGTTGGGAACCCTAACTATGTTCTTGGAAGCTTATTTAGCACTTCTTACTGTGCCCCTCCCTTAGAAGAGTTGCACAGGACTAGTTAATTGCCTGACTCCACCTTCTCCCAGACCAATTTTCCCTATTCGGGAGAGGTTATGTAAATCAGGCTACCTCAACAGATTTGTCTTTACCCTCCTTCTGGTTTCTCCTCAAGCCAACTGGTAAGCTCCTCAAAGCTCAAAAAAATGAGTCCAGACAATTAAACCTGCACTTGGAGGAACCCTCTCCACCCTTCACCAGAACCCTCCTACTCTCAGAGTTAATCTTCTCCAGCTTGGTGACCGGTAAGAGTCGGGGATCTCTGTGGCATCCAGCCCTGAGGGAGGGGCTTAGCCATCCCACAGTTCCTGCCTGAAGCACCATAAACGCATGGTTTTACCTGGAGCTATCACTCTTCTTCTTGTGCTCTCACTGGATCAATGTTCAGCAGCCTCCTGCTTTATGGGTTCCCAAAACAGCTCACTCCAGTAGGATTTTGCCCCTACTCAGCTTTTTTTTTGTAGGAGAGATGATGTGGGTGCACTTAATCCAATGCCATCTTGCTCCTCTTCCTCACTTTATCTATTACATTTACTTCTAAGGCTTTTTGAGGGTAATTACACACATTGAATAAGATATTATACAAAAGAAAATCATTTTATAGACAGAAGAACTGAAATAATTGGATATGATTTGGTTACTCTGCTTCTCACACAGTGAATATATATTGCCTTGACCTTATATCTTATTGAAGGTTGGGAGGGTCCAATTCCCTAAGAGCTGATGCCTGCCCATTGCTTGCCTGGGTACTCCTGAAAAGAGTATACCTGTTTGTTCCATAGAGAGACCTTACTGAGAAGGCTTGATGGCTTCTTCATGAGACAAGTTGTATTAGTTTCCTAGAGCTGCTATAATAAAATACTATTAATGGTGTGACTTAAAACAACACAAATTTATTCTTCCCAGTTTGGGAGGCTAGAAATCTCTAATTAAGGTGTTGGCAGGGCCATGCTCAAGAGGCAAGTCTTCCTTGCCTTTTCCAGCTTCTGGTGGCTCCAGGTATTCCTTGGTTTATGCCAGCTTAACTCTAAGCTCTGCCTCCATATTCCCACGGCTTCTCCCATGTTTCCCTATGTTGGTGTGTCTTCCCATGGCCTTGTTGTAAGGATACCCAATTATGGATTTAAGGCCTACCCTAATCCAACATGACATCATCTTAACTTCATACCTCTGCAAAGACCCTATTTCCAAATAAGGTCACATTCACAAGTGCTGGGGGTTATGTCTTGTTGGGTGGCACAATTTAAATTTAATCCACCACCCAGTTTAAGGCCACTGGAGACATACTTGCCAGTGGTGCTGTGATTGGACCAACTGGCACCTTCTGTTGGAAGTACTGTTTCCCCTCTGGTCAGGAAATAAAGAGTCCCTGGGCTGTTTGATAGTTCCACCTCTGCCTTAGCCATCAGCTTGAATGTCTATGTGGAACTCTGTCTGAGCCAGTAAGAGACAGGAATCCTCATTTTAGCTCTTCCTTGTTGGGTCTCAGATGGGGGTACCCAGAAGTAACATTGGAAGGTATCTTTCTTGTGCTTTATCTATCCTCTAAGAGTCTGTGTTCCTATATAAAGTCATGCTTGCTAAGAGGAGAACAAACCTACTTCAATTCCACCTCTGCACCTTGAATGCCAATCTTCAGCTAGAAGACTACAGGGAAGAATTATAGAGAATCATATGACTATTTGTGGTGAACCAATACAGATTGTTTGTAGCCAACAGATACCCACTTAAAAATGAACAGTTGCCTTAGATTGTTAGAATTTTTTTTCTTTCAAGCAAAGGTATTTTTTTTCATACAGTTCTATTAATAATCCTTATTTTTGATAGGTGAAAATTATTATCATGAAAGAACCTATCAAAATTACATCCTATCTAAATGATCATCAATACTTTCACTTATGAATTTGAAATGAGAAAATTTTCTTGAGCAGACCAGGATGACATTTTACCATGATTTTTATCCATAATCTATCTTTTTACAATTCCATCAAAAAGAAGCCTTTAGAAAACTGTTTGCCTTGTCCCTTATAACCTATCTTTATAAAGGAGAGGGGTTCCAGAGACTATATATAAATTTCACAGTCTAATCAGTTGATTGAATAGGAAAATTGGCCTCTTGCCCCACACAGAAGTAGAGTAAACATGGACAAGGTAGAAAGGAAATTGCCCTCCAGCACCAGGTTCTAGCCTGAAGATCCCTTCTAGCTCATTCAAACCTCTGAGAATGTCCAAGGAAGAAGGCTCCAAAAGAAATAAATGTTCCCATCTGTGACTGGCTCATTCCTGGCTCCTTATTAGAATCCCTGAACTTGCCCCTGAAAACCCTGGAGAATTATATCTCCAGCTGTGGACAAACTGATTTCAGGGGGTTTCCTTGTTACCAGAGTGACATCAGGGAAACAACAGATGATTTACTGACAAAACTTGCCCCCTTTCCTGTTATCCTCACCCCTCTGTTTTCCCAAACTGAGCTGATATGTAGGGACTGACATACATAATTCACTCCCTCAGTTTCCTTCATGACTTCCTCTACCTAATAAACTAATGCCCTCTTGCCGAGCTTCTGACCTGATAAGCTTTATTAGATCCCCTATGTATTGAGTTCCCACGCCGACCAGACCCTGTACTTTGAGGCTTGAGTGTATCATATCATTTAATCCTCAAAATAAACTGTGGATTAGGTTCCATTATTGCTACCATTTAACACAGGAAGAAGCTGAGAGTTAAGGAGTTTAAGAAACTTATCTGCATGGATTGTGGCCTGTGACAGAAATTGACAGCTAATAAAGCATACTTCTTTTTCCTCATCTCTTTTCCATGAACTTCCTTTAGCAGCTAATTGGAGGACATTGACGGAGTGATAATATGACACAATAACCTACATGACCTTGAATAAACTCCTCCTCCTTTCCGGACCTCAGTTTCACTTTATGTAAAATAAGATGATGGGCTTAAAGTTTCTTTCATGTTCTGACATCCTTGCATTTTAAGGGTACACATGAAGTTAGCAAATGACTTGCTGAAACACCCCAATCTCATGCCTTTTATTATTAAGCCTATTAAGAAATTACCAGCTGGCAATGTTATGTGGCTTAGAAAGAAGGCAGATGGTGGACAGCTCAACCCAGAAGTCAAGAGAATTAAGGCCACGACAGTGTACCAGAAATCTGTTGGCTTTTATAAAGGGTATTTATTTGGGGTAAAAGCTTACAGTCCCAAGGAGGCAGAAAGTCTAACACAAAACAACATAAGAGGTGCTTTCTCACCAAAGTCAGCTGCCAAATGTTGAAGCAAGAAGATGAGCGTTCTGCCTGGTCTCTGCCTTCCTCTTTGGACTCACCCTTTCCTCTTGAGCTCCATGAGCCCAGCCTCTTGAGGCTTTGTGCTTAAGTGATCCTGTAGTCCTGTCTTTCCTGGTATAGGGTTTGTTTCTTTCTGGATCTCCTATATCAGTCTAGGCTGGTCTGGTTTCTTCCCAATCTCAGCGATAAGCTATTAGGCAAATGGCTTATCTCTCCCCAAGGCCTGTGCTGTTTGTGCCTTCTCCTTTCTGTTACATGGCAAGATAAAAAATGACAGAGCCCTCTCATCCTGTGTGAGTGTCAGGCCCAGCAAGAAAGCAGGAACTCAATCTGAGTCATGCCCACTGGTAGTGGAATCAGGAGTCCTACCTAAATCAAACTTAATAAGTAATCTAATCAAAGTCCCCTCAACTGAATTCAATGCAATCAAAAGGTATCACACCCAAAGGAATAGATTAGTTTATAAACATAGTCTTTCTCTTTTTGGGATTCATAAAATAATTTCAAACTGCCACACTCATTAACCATTTTTCTAATTTTTGAAAAAAATGAAAGAAAGACCATTGGCTGCTCAACCAATTGTGTTATAGACTAGAATTTAGAAGAATCTAGTACACATTCTGGCTCTGCCACTATCTTATTGTGTAATCTTGGACAAATCACCAAACCCCTTAGGAATCAGTTTCCTCATTTATTTAATATGAAGTAGAGATGCTAATAACCATGATTTCCCTCACAGGATTATTGAGAGGAGCATACTCTACCCATAGATATGGTTAACATCTGACTAGCCCATCAAGTTTGTGCTTTCAAAAGTTCACATGTAGACATCCAATATGATCTCTTATTCATTCAGTCATGGAGAGTTGACCTCTTATGGACATAAATTTAGACAACTGAAATAGAAAATGTTGGGAGGTGATTAGTTTTCTCTCCCAACAGCCTGATTGTGGAAATTTGAAATTAATTTATGCATCCCAAAAAGATAAAAATTATGTTTGTGGGCTGGTCCCCTCCTGTGGGTGAAAGCAACCTTTTCAATTGGACATTGTCAGTGAGGTGTGACTCAGGTTGAGTCTCTGCCATCTTTCTGGGTCAAATAAAAAATGAAGACACACCGGAAAAGAGAGCACTGACTTTTTTGACCCTGCTATGTGACAGAAAGTAGAGACTCAAGCAGTTGAGTTCCCAGAGAGAGATGAGTCATTGCCTGATAGCTTACAGTTGAAATCAGGAAAAAAGTGGAGTAGCCAAGCCTGAGAGAAGAGACCCAATAAGAGACAAGCTCTGTGCCTAGTTGCCCTCAGTTGAGCCTGGGGAGATGGTAGTCAGGAGGGGAAGGCAGGAACCAGGCAGATATCACTTGCCATTTTGTTTCAACATGTGACAGTTGACTTGGGTGAGAAAGCACCTCTTATGGTGCCCTAATTTAGCCTTTCCAAGGCCTGGGAACTGTAAGCTTTTACCCTGAATAAATAGCCTTTATAAAAGCCAACACGATTCTGGTACTTTGCATTGGCAGCCCATTGGCAAACTAAAATACTGACCATTAGTGGAATTCAACTAGAACAATCCTCTCATCACTTGTACTTGCTCTTCTGAGCAGCAAAACCCAGAAAGTGACACCTATCGAAGACACTAATATTTTTGGTTTGGCCAATGGATTTGAAATACTTATTTGATCTTGAGCTTCTCAGTTTTGTACTGAATATTGTTTGAAAACTCTGGTTAAGATTACTACTTTCTCCCCTCCTGAATTTGTTTTGTCTTTAGATAACCTTGATTAAGAGTGACAAAGACATATTCAAAAGCCCTGTTTTACTTTTTTAAGGCAATGGTCCCTAATGGGAGAGTAGCTTTGACTGTTATTTGGATCCATGTCTCTAGGCACAGAGGGGACATGCTCCCAGAAATGTGCTTTCCCAGCATGCTTTGCTAAAGGTCATGCCTTCTTGGGCATTAGTCATTCTTAACTCATAAGATCAAAACTAAAGCTACATAAAAGCTAAAAATGGATGATTTGTCACCCAGCAAGTGTCAACAAAATGTAACCACATGGAAAGAAGAGTTAAGCCATCTTTCTCTTGGAGATAATTTCCTCTGATGTCTCACCAGTTACCATGTTTATTCCCCTACAAATCCATCATGACCCATAGAGCCAAGCCCTGCCCTTCATTCCTCCTTTATGAGTCTGATGACTCTTTCCTCACAGGAAATGTTATTGCCTGGTTTTCTGTGAAGAATTGTGCTTCTTCTGGGGAATAAATGAAAGAAAATGTCATTGTACATGCAGGACAAGAGATATTACAGTGGTGAAAGGCAAAACAAAAATTTTTTTCATATTTTTCATTATTTTTTTATTATCTTGATTTCTTAATTTTATTTTAATTTTTCTAAATTATGTATTTTATTTCTTATGTTTAAACCTACCATTATTATTTCATTTTCCTATTAATTGTATTTGGCAATATTCTTGGATTCATTTTTGATGAAGTTTTTTTTTAATTCATTTTTTAAAAAATATTACATTAAAAAATATGAGGTCCCCATTCACCCCCACCACCCCCACCCCGCCACTCCCCCCACAGGCAACACTCTCCCCCATCATCATGACACATCCATTGCATTTGGTGAGCACATCTCTGGGCATTGCTGCACCTCATGGTCCATGGTCCACATTTTCGCCCATACTCTCCCACGTTCCATCCAGTGGGCCATGGAAGGATCTACAATGTCCGGTGATTGTCCCTGCAGCACCACCCAGGACAACTCCAAGTCCCAAAAATGCCTCCACATCTCATCTCTTCCTCCCCTTCCCTGCATCCATCAGCCACCATGGCCACTTTTTCCACACCAATGCCACATTTTCTCGATTACTAACCACAATAGTTCATGAATAGAATATCAGTAAGTCCACTCTAATCCTTACTGTATTCCTCCTTCCTGTGGACCTTGGATTGGTTGTGTCCATTCCACATCTATGTCAAGAGGGGGCTTAGATTCCACATAGATATTGGATGCAATCCTCCTGCTTTCAGTTGTAGACACTCTTGGCTCCATGGTGTGGTGTCTGACATTCTTCAACTCCATGTTAGTTGAGTGGGGTAAGTCCAATAAATCAGAGTGTAGGAGCTGAAGTCTGCTGAGGCTCAGGGCCTGGCTATCATATTGTCAGTCCAGAGATTCAGATCCCCTAGATAATCTTAAAACCCAGCACCCACTGCAATTCCAGTAAAGTAACAGGAAAGGCTTGTGAAAAGAGATCCCATCTGAGTCCAGCTCCATCATGCAGAAACACCAGCTCCAAAGAAAGGCCAACTGACATGGCAGTGAACTCCATCTGCCATGACCATAAAATCTGTGGGTCTCTTTAGCCCTCAGAAGAACCAATACCTGGGGTTGTATCTACTTTATCTGTCTCTGAGACTCTGCTCAGGTGTGCATAAAGGCAATCCTTCTGACAACCTCCAGACTCTTTTGTGGAGACTCATAGCCATATAAACTCATTTGTCCTTTCCATTTCCCCCTTAATTTAGGTCAAACAGCATTTTTAACTCCTGTTATTATATGTAGACAGGGATATTCTGTTGGTCCACATTGAACCTTTAATTCAAGGTCATTTTCTAGTTACGTCATCAGCTGGTACTTGGTAGTGACCCCTCAGTGCCAGGGAGGCTCATCCCCAGGTGTCATGTCCCATGCTGGGGGGAAGGCATTGCATTTACATGCTGAGTTTGGCTTTGAGACTGGCCACATTTGAGTAACATGGAGGCTGTCAGGAGGGAACTCTTAGGCACAGTGCTGCTCTAGGCCTTGTTCTTATTTCAGGTGCATAGGCTCACAAGCATAGTCATTATTATCAGGGGCTCACTGTTGGACCCTCATTCCTTCCTGGTCCTTACCGTTGCACCTGGGGGGCTGCCGCTGCTCCCCTAGGGACCATGACAGAGCCTCCCCTGGCCAGAAACCCAGTACCCCCCCCAGCTGTAGTTTTTAATTGTTTCCACTATGAGTACATCCAAACATTTCCATGCACCCTGGACACGTGCCCTGTATAACTCCCTGTCAACCATATATCGCCTGTCAATTACATCCCATACCAGTATTCCTCCACTGCCATTGTTGAACCACTCTGTGATCCAAGACTTCCTGAAAAGTGAAGCCCAATATAATGTCAGGTTCCCTTACTAGTAAAATGGAATATAGCGATGAGTTTAAAGGTTAAATATAGAATACATATTGATTTGGAAAAATTCTACATCCTATCTTTTTCTTTTCTTTTTTCATAATTATTGAGCTTGTCTTCACAAGAGCCCTAGATCACAGTAATTCATATATACAATATACAGTACTCCCACATATCCAATATAAAACCTTTTCTCATCCATCAGCCACATGGGATCAAGGCCCTCTCTCAATTAGAGGTGGAGTAGGCATCGCCATCCCAGAATCCTCAGGATGGGGAATAGAATGTGAACTAGAGTGGACTTCCTGGTATTCTACCATAGACTTATTGGAATTCTAGCAATGGAGGAAATTATATCATTGATATGGAGACAGTGGCCACTGGAGGTGCTTAAGGCAAGGAGAGGGAAAAAGGGGTGTAATATGGGGGCATTTTGGGAATTTGGAATTGTCCTGAATGACATTGCAATGACTGATACAGGCCATTATATATCCTGCCATAACATCCAGAATTGAGTGGGAAAGAGTGTGAACTACAATGTAAACTATAATCCATGCTTAGCGGCAATGTTCCAAAGTGTGTTCATCAATTGCAATGAATGTACCACACTAATGAAAGAAGTTGTTAATGTGGGGAAGGGTGGGAGGTGTGGCAAGTGGGGTATATGAGAATCCCTTATATTTTTGTGTGTAACATTTTGTGTGACCTAAGTATCTTTTTTAAAAAAATTTAAAAATTGTTTAAAAATTTTTGCTTTCTGACTTGGGCAGGTACCATCAATTTGAGTGGACCAGGACTTGGGACCACTTACCAGCATTTGTCCCAGCTCCCCAACACATACACATTTGCCCCAGCCCATAAGAAAGTCATCACACTGACTTTTGGGGACAATGAAAAACTCAAATCTGCTTTCCTGAGTATTGTTATTTGGGAATAGAATGAAATTTTGTACTGGTCCATTCTTTTCAAAAGGTGATCTCAACTTGCCTAGCAAGTTTTACCATATAGATGCCGACTGTTGGTAATTTTATTGTCAATTACTTAATGATATGAAAACAAATAATAAGAACAAAACAAAAATAATTATTAACACTCACACTAAACAATATTGGTAGAAAACAGTAACAATAAATTCATACTCTAAAAACTCTGATACATATACTACTAACTATAATAATAATAAAACTAGTAAAAATAATACCCAGAATATGTTGAAATTTTACTTGGTATCAAATGCTCTGATACACACTTTTCTTGCACAATTTCCAGGTAGCTGTGTGTGGGGGGGTGTCACTGAATCTTCATTTTTATACAAAAAGAAACAAAAATTCCAAAAGTGAAATAACATCCCTATGTTATACACAAATAAATGCCAGGGCCAGGATTAAGTTCCAGATCTCAATTGGGAACTAATGCATTTAACCATTCTGCTCCTCTTCCCATTCACATGGTTGGGTAAATCGTCTATGAGAGCAAATGGAGCTTGATTCTCTGTCTTAATGGAAGAATCAGCATAAGGAAAGATGTGGACTGGACATAAGGAAATATGTGGGCCTCCATTTCTACTAGATTTGACCACCTCCTCCCACCATCACCAATAAACCCCTGAATTATTCTATTGTGAGCAGTCCTGGATGAATGGACCAACATCTAGACAGCTTTTGAGCCAGATAAATGAAGTGCCATTATTGTATACACTAGGAAAATCCTAAAATGTGGACTGCATGATTTCTCAGTCTTGTCCTTTTCGGTTACTCTTGGAGTCTATGAATGAAAGGAAGGAAGAAAGGAAGGATTGAAGAGAGAAAGTAAGGGAGGAAGAAAGGAGTCCAGCATTTATTTATCATACTAATTAGCATTTATTGTATGATTTTTAAGTGCAAACACAGCAGTAAGAACTTTATATATGCAATCTCATTTAGTCCTTCCAACTGCCCTAATGGTTAAGAAGTTTCCTAAGATCACATGGCTAGTCAGTAGTGGAGATGAGATTCAGACCCAGAGCAGGTTGCCCAGGGAATTTTCACTTTTCACCACAAGGCTATAATGATTTAGGTGGCAGGTACTCTATGAGTCACTTCCTGCTGCACCATGCACATAGCTGCAATACTTCATACAATATCTAGTGGACATCCCTTCTTTCCCTCAGTTGTTTATTCTTTCATTTATTCATTTATTCATTCTGACTCTTTAGCATGATTTATGCTAGACGCTACATCATCTGTTCTTTTCTTTTCATATATCTCCAACTTTGACTCTTACCACCCTCTCTTCCCATTCTATGCTATAACTATGCTGGGCTTCTTCCAAAGACCAAATAGCATGGTCTACCTCACCTCTGGTTCTTGGAGCACCTCTCCGTACCCATTCATGTGACTCCTTCCTTCTGTTCTTTCAGGAGTAACCTGGGGAGTCATCTCATCCAGGATTTTTTCCCCTGGGCCTCCTCTCTCAGCTTGGCTTTGATACTTTCGTATATTTCCTCCACATCCTGGGCTTCTCCATTATCATACTTATTGAGTCATTCTGCGATTGTGATTGGCTGTGTCTATCCTCTTCCCCCCAGCCCTAAACTTTGAGACCCTTGAGAACAGAGATTGTCTCATACACAGTACTGCATCGCCACCACTCAACATAGTGCTAGATGCATAGTAGATGTTCTAAAGATATTTATGAAAAAGAATGAATGAATTCTTTCATTCTGGAAGTTTGGATGGGATGGGTAGATGAGTAGAATTTGAGAATAGTTAAAACCAGTTGTTGCAGATGACGAAGTTTAGGCAATGTAATATACCATGACCTCTGATGGTCCCAAATTCTGCAGAAGTGAGCAATAATGCAGACTTCAGAAAACAATAAAAGAAATACTGGTTAGGAAATACAAAGCACATTTTTGAGAACCAGTAAAGTAATATTTTACCTCAGAGCTTAACAAGTTCAATCAACTTATTTTACAAATAGATATAATGGGGCACAGAAAGAAGTTATTTGCGTAAGATCACACATTGAGTCATAACCAAGCAAAAAATAGAAGCCAGTCTCTTGACTCTCAATTCAATGTTCTCTTTCTCTCCTCCTCGAGACTCACAGACAGGATGCTGCCTATATAAAATACGTGTTCTAAAGAGGGGCCTGGGGTTCAAATGGATTCTTCTTAATGAGAGGCAGTGCCAAAGCCATCAGAGTTTAGCCAATAAAAGGCAGTAATTGGAGCTGCAGCTACAGTTAGACTGGGGTGATAAGAAGTACATCCAATTTGCTAGGGAGTGAGTAAGATGCAGAAGATTCCCCAAAACATGATGCAACTACAGCCTCACTAGATGCCCAGAACTTGGGCTGACCTCTCCAATGATTCTTGGTTGTAACACATGTAAGTAATTTCAGATGTCCATAAGGAGAGGCATAAAATTAACAAGGAACTTCATTTGATGCCAGGAAGTTCAATGAGTTGGGTTTAAAATCAGGAGAGCAAAAGCTCATGTTTGTGTCTAATAACACCGAGATCAGTCTCCAACCCAAACCCAGGTCTCCAGATTCCTAGCCCAGGCAACATTGCATTAAAGTTATTTATTCTTGGTCTCACTGCTTTAATTCTATTTTCCTCAGTATATGCTCAAAAAAGAATTAAAGATGATCTCATTTAACCACAAAGCACATCTATATCACTTCACTCTTTAACATCCTTCACCCATTGCACTAAGAATGAAATCCAAGCTCCTCACCATGACCCATAAGGTCCTCAATAAACTGACTCTGCCGACCTCCCAGTCCCTTTCCTCTCCTGCTTGCTCATTAGGCTCAAATCACAGGAGCCTGTTGTCCCTTTTGCTTCCCCAACACACCAAATTCTTTCTTGTCTCTGGACCTTTTTGCCTCCTCTCTCCTTTATGCAGAATATTCTTTTTCCTAGCTATCCATAAGGCTGACTCTTTTTCACTTTTCAAGTTTCAGTTCAAATGTCATGTCCTCACAAAGATCTTCTTTGACTACACTTGCTAAAGTAACTCATTACTCCTTACCCGTAATGAATTCCCATCTGTTTAATTCCTTTGCAATATTCACTGTGTCTTTTTGTTCACCCATATTTTGACTCCAATCTAAGGCAAGATCCTAGATGCAGGGACCTTGTGAGTTTTGTTCACCGCTAAATCCCCCAACTCCTACAACAGCACCTGTTACCTAGAAGTTCTCCATAGTATTTGGTTAATGAAAAATTAACAATTCATTTTACAGAAGTCTATTGAGTGTCTACTATATGCAAACATTATGATGGGTACACTGGGCACAAAGATATGAATTATTTATAGCATCTACTAAGAGGGATTTTATAGATTTACAAACAAGGTAATTCTTGTAATTGGTAATGCACAAATATAACTTCAGTGCAAGCTAGACAGGATTTAAGTTATAAGAGAGAGATAGATAAAATAATGTGAGAGATTGTTTGGGAAAAGGCATTTCCAAATGAGGTCAGAACATAAGAGAGGAGTAAATTTACCTGCTGTGCTGTGAACACTAGGAGAATGAAATAGTGATTATATTGTTCATTGTTCTATCCCCAGAGTTGAAAAAGGTTTCTGGCACATAGAAGAGATTTGATGAATGCATGTTGAATCAATAAACAAATACATAAATGAGCTTATTGCAATAGAGATCTATTTCTAAAATATATTAAAATATGGTTGTGTTGGTTCAGTAAGGAAAACTGTCCCCTGCCCTTTTCATACACCACTTATAACAAAGTCTTTCATTTCTATTAAAGCAAAGAAGCACCCTCTTCCTCTACTTGCATCCATTCAAATTCCAGGATTATTGCTTTGAACATAAACTAGCATTGAATAAGAAGTCAACCCTCATCCATCCACACCATCCCCAATGACAAATGGTAATTAATAACCCTGGGAGAAAAGAGACTGTCCTGTGTTGGGATTTGACTGAGGTTGGAAAGAGAAATGAAGATGCCCACATGTGTGGAGTAGATATGAGAATGAAGAGAAGTCTTTGCAACTCCTGCTCCACATAATTAATTTTACAGTTTTATTGAGGTTGGCCCTACATATCATAAAGTTCACCTGTTTCAAGTGCACAAAATCAATGATTTTTATTAAATTTTTAGAGTTGTGCAACCAACCATCGCAACAATCTAATTTTAGAGCATACCCAACAACTCAAGAAGATCCCTCATGGCCATTGCAATTGCTCCCCATTCTCACCCCCAACCCAAGGAATGCAAATCTGCTTTCTGTCTCTATAGATTTACCCACTCTGGGCATTTTATATAAACGGAACTATACATTTCCACATCATGAATTTTCATGTCAAAATGTTTTACCTATTTGTTACTTCGAGGGTGAATTGGAACATGGTTAAACCAAAGGCTTTAGAGTCAAAGATACTGAACCATAGTCATGTTCTTGCATGATTTATTTATCCTCTGGTTCCTTAGTTTCTTCATCTGTAAAACAAGGCTAATTATACTCTCACACAGGATTAAAGCATTTAGTGCCTTGCCTAGCACACAATAATGCTCAATAAATCACAAGCTGTTTTCTTTTTACACTATCACAGTTCTGCAAGGCCAGTATAAAGGGTATAAAGGCATCAGTTAAGAAAGTTCATAGAAACTCACACAATTGGTATATTAAAAGGAGAGGAAATATTTCCATTCAAATCCTAGCAGAAGGAAGCTTTTGTCTATTCCAGGGTATTCTGTTCACATTACCTCTCTGTAGATAGGATGTGGATGGATATGGTTAGCCATCTAATTCATTGCTGATTTACTGCCAAAGAAATGACTCTGGAATCTGAGTAGATGTGAGTGGAGGGAGAGGGTGTTTTTCTGTTTTACTAGAAATGAAAGGAGATCTTTAATATGAGAGCCAACTGACAAGGACAGGGGACTGCTATTCCCATTAAGCCAACAGAGCACTGTTTTCATGTCTGACTATGGCATATCCATTAATAAGAAAGTTCAAAAAGTACATTGCTGTTTTAAAACCCTAGTGGAAATAGTTATTTTTTTCTGAAGGAAATAATTTCTTCCTTCTTTCAAATTAAAGAGAGAAAATATATAGTCCCTGATTAGAGTCAGGAGACCAAGTTTCTGATGCTGGCTCTGTCCCTGAAGCCTATAACTTTGGGCAAATCAGTTCCTCTTTCAGCACTTCAGTTTAACTTAGCTTTAAAAGGAAGAAGTTTGACCTCAGAAGCCCTTCTCCAATGTACGACTCTGTGGTTCAAAGGCCATGGGATTCTTTAAGTGAAGGCAGATCTCCTGAGTATACACCAACACCACTGCTAACCAGTAAAAGTGACAGAAGAAGCATGTGTAGAAAGGTCACATTTGAGTCCAACTCCATCACACTCAGGAACACAAACTCCAAAGTAGAACCAACTGACATGGCACTGAACTCCAGAGCCATGTGCCATGACCAAAGAACCTATGGGTCTTGCCATGGCCCACTGGATAGACTGGGAGAGAGTGTAAACTACAATGCAAACCATTATCCATGTGGTGCAGCAGTGCCTCAAAATGTATTCACCAAATGCAATGAATGTCCCACGATGATGAAGGAGGTTGTTGATGTGAGAGGGGTGGGGTGAGGGGGGTGGGGGGTGTATGGGAACCTCTTATATTTTTTTAATGCAACATTTAAAAAAAAATAAAGAGAGAAAAAGTGAAGGCAGAGCTGACAATAAGTGGAGAAGAGCATAGCCACTTGATTTCCTACAATATTGTGTTGTATTTTATGGACAAAAGGACATATACAGTTTCTTTAGTTTAAAGCAGAGTTGAGCAAACTATGGCCTGCGGGCCAGATCCAGCCCATCTCCTGTTTTTGCAAATAATGTTTTATTGGAACAGAGCCATGCTCATTTGTTTACATATGGTCTGTGGCAAAGCCTAAACTATTTACTGTCTGGCCATCTACAGAAACATTTGTTGATGCTGGTTTAAAGACTTGATTGGTTTCAGGAACCACTCAAAAGAAAATTAGAAATAAACAAACAGGTGTATAGTTGAGGAATTCAAAAAGCCCAGATTATTGACTAATATAACTTGGTTAAGGTCACAGAAATAGTAAGAGATAAAAGAGCAAGTAGAGATGATGATGATAATGAAGATGATGAAGTTGATAAAGAGGACATGTGTTAAATGTTTAGGTAAGCAAGATAATGATGTAAATATTTCATGCAATTATATTTAACCTTCACAACTGTTATCTTATTATTCTAATTTTACCAATAAGGAAAATAAGGCCTGGTACTTGGAGAAACGTAACCAACATAAAAAAGTTAGTAAGTCATGACATGAAAGACAGGATTGTATGTTCTGTTACAGACTGAGAGCGCTCCACAGATGGAAAGATCTCTTAGTACAATGGGAAACAGGACTCAGGTCTCCCAACTTCTTGACCAGTATTCCTGACTTGCAGCATGCTCTTATCTATCTCCTAAGTCCTGGGAGATCTATGTACCCATTTGTAGCCTACACATATTCCTGTCCACTTCCAGGCTATTAGATCTAAGAAAGCAAAGCTCACATTTATATTTCTTTTCCTGGTGCCCTAGCCTATGGTAAACATAAAATAAATGTCTGGTTATTACCAGACATTAATTTTCGCACTTACATGAATTATCACACTGCATCCTTACAACAGTCCTGTATGTTAGATGTTCTCGTTATTTGCATTTTACAGAAGTTTTCAAGAACGAGGAAATGGAAACTGAAATTCAACATTTCCCAGGTCTCACAGCTCTGAGTGGCAGAGCTTCGCTATGAATTTGGGCAACTGACCATATTCAAGACCTTGATCTTCAGTGTGGAGCACTGAGCAGCAGCCCAGGCATCACCTGGGAGCTAGTCAGAAATGCAGAATCTCAGGCCTACTAAATCATCATCTGCATTTTAACAAGGTCCCCAGGTAATTTGTATGCACAGGAAAGTTTGAGAGTCTTTGGTTTGAGACTCTCATTATGCTCTACTCTCTGTTGATCAAGTAATAAAAGGGGTGAATGAATAATTGCTGTCTGTGAAATGGCAAGAAAGAAACTGGTCAGATGAAATTTGTGCCCTGACAGAATGGATCAAAGTGTCCCTTTCTAAAAATCAAATCTGTTCCAACAAAGAATACTTTTTCTCTAGATGTCGCCCTGATTTTGCTACTCCTGTAGGCTCTTAAACTTGCCTCACTAAAATGTCTGAGATCTGTATTTATATCTGTTGCTGCATGATAAATACAGAAGCAAATACTTCAGGCCTGAGTAATAGAGCTGTAGCCAGGCCCGGACTTTGCTAGTGACGCACCCGATGTGTGTTTTTAGGCAACAGGCAGAGGAGAAATTGCCATCTGTTCAGTAACTTGTGAGTTACTAGTTCCCGAAAATCTAAGGTTTTTCCACTTCCATTAATGTGAATAAAAATACAATCTTAAAGTAATACTCACTTTTACCCCTGGAAAATACTATGCAGGCATAGTCAGAGGTGACAGGGGCCCTAGGGATTCAATCAAGGTGGTAGGATCATTTGTTTGGAGTTATTCTTTCAGGTTTTTAATAAATACCTTAATCAAATAAATTGCAACAGGTTTTTCAGCCTAAATCATCTCTCTTCCTCAGACCATGAAGATTCCCTCCACCCCCCACCTTCCCCTGGAACCCTGCCCTTGCTTTGGGCACTTGGGAATATGTGCAAGCACCTTACTGCTACTTCAGTTTGAGGGTGGCAAAAACCAACCATATCCCTCTTTTGTAACCATATCCTTTGGGTTCCTGTGCTGCTTGTCACTCTTCTGACCCTCAGTTTTCTCAATGGTCAGAGGAAATAAGTAGAACCTAACATTATTGGATCTTGATGAAGGTTATTTTCCTTCATTACATAACCTAGTAGCTTGCAAATATTCATGAGGATAGCAAAACTCTGTGAGCTAATAAATCTGTATTTCCCATTCCCAGATAGTTTGATTCAGTAGTTTGATACTATGGCCCAAAAATCAGCATCCTAAAGATGCTTCCCAGGTGATTTTAGGTCAGGTCATCCACAAACCATAATCTGGTATCTCTCCCCAACAGCTCTTTCCTTTTCTATAAGAAGGCATCGAACTCCCTAGGGAAATAAGAATCGCAGAAACAAGTTAAGCCCAAATCTGTGGTGACACCTTAGCACCCAGGGACAAATCTCATGTTCTGTACATCCCCCTGGCCTATCAGGCTGAGCTAAACCTCAAGGATATATGTACAGGGGGGATAAAATCACAAAGGGGCAGCAGGCTAAGACTTGAGAGGTTTTACCTTGGGCTAGCGTGGTCATGAGTTGAAATGGATCCATTTGAGTTTCAGATCTTAACCCAGCTTGCAGGTGGTAGGGCCACTGCCTGTCTGTATCACTACATAGGACAGCCCAGAGCAGGACCCAGCACATCCCTGCGCAGACCTTGCTCAGCGTACCCAACTATTATTAAAACAACAGAAGTTTCCACTTAGTTTGTTTCACCTCGATTGTCATCATGAACAATTGCACTTGGATTCCTTTTCACTTGCAGTGCTAGCTGCTCTGCTTCTGTGATCTCTCACAGCTGACATTGGTGTTAATTTCTCCAAGACATCCTACATCACCCTTCTATCCCGCCTGTTTTGCAATTGACCAGTAGCACATTTATTTATTGTGTAGATGCCAGTCTCAGGTCAGAGAAAAATCTCACCTTTCCTAATGTGCTGCTTTCAGATTTCTCTTTGTCTTTTTTTCCCACATCCCAGATCCTTCCCATCCTAATCAAAAAATTTTAGTTTTTGCTCTATCTATATATCAAGATCCAAGAGAAAGGGTTTGCTTATGGTTATTTCAACACTTCAAATCTACCAACACACACTGTCTCTTCAGGTTTCAGATCCTATGATAATCGCAGTGATATGATAATCAAATTTTCACTTTCTGTCATCCACCCTAGAATGTTATTTCCATGAGGGCAAGGAATTTTATCATTTTTGTTCACCAGTATATCCCTAGAGTCGACAACAGTGTCTGACCATTGTAAAAACTAAATAAATGACATAAATGATTGTTACATGAGTGTAAGAATGTAGCTAGTCTGTTACATCTATGGGTAATGAGACAGTTCTATTTTGGCTGCTGTTAGAGCTTAAAGGAGAGACTCTGATTCAAATGAAGCTTTCACCTATGTAACTGGTGACAGTGTCTGCAGCACTGTGGCAACTCAGTACAGGAGTGGGTACCCACTGTGGTTTCTATAAACAAGAGCCTCACATTGAACAAAGGCATTAATAATGATTCCACTTCCTTGGTGGGGAGATCTTTGTCCATGACTCTGGCAGTCCACCATGCCCAGTGGCTCAGCTCTGCTCACTCAGTTCCCCCCATGATATTCCTCTCCTTCTTGCTCTCTGCTCATTCGCTTCCATTGAATTCACACCTCACTCAGGTGTGTCTTGGACATTTAGCCCCAAATGACTCTTGCCTCCTTTCAGAATAAAGCAACCCATTCTGTTTTATTGTACTGCAAGTGTGAATCTCCAGGGTTTCAGCCCCAAGGAACAGCTAAAGGCAGACAGGTATATCTGTCAAAGGATTCTAAAGGAGGCCCACCCTTCTCTCCAAATATCTTTCCACATGGAAAATAATGCTGACTGCTGTTTACCTCTAGATGAACACACTTTCTAATGGATATCCATCTGGTTGTCCTGCAGACAGCTGAATCATAACATTCCAAATCATAACTCATTTCTTTCTCCCTCTGAATTCTTTTCCTATTTTGGTGAATGATACTTCCAACCACTCCAAGCTCTTTTCTCACCCAACTTGTCACCCTTGCCTAAAGCAAGGAAGCCAAATGTCATCATGCTTGCTGTCATTCCTATCTTTTATCCACAGCAGAACATTATTAATCAGCTACTGAACTCCCCCAGATGAGTTCAGATGAAGTTTCCTTAGCTTCTCATAACAACACCATTGTCAGACATCAACAATTGATCAAATCTAACATGTTTGTTGAAACTCATCTCTGCCTAGTACCTCTAAAAAGCAGTTCTAATCACTTTTTTTCTCACCTGCTAATTGCCTTTTTTTTTTTTTTTTTTTTTTTTTGAGGTACCAGTGCCCAAGGATCCTAACTTGGGACCTCCTATGTGGAAGGCAGGCACTCAACTGTTTCAGTCACTCCATTCCCATACTTTTTTTAAAAACAGATTTCTTATTGAAAGCAGTTTTCACATAACATTAATCTTACAAAATAGTCTGTGAAGATTTTTGTGATCACAATGATTTATTATAATTGATATACCAGGTCTCCCTCCAAAAATCTAGAGAATTCCTACAGGATCCAAGTTATTTATAATTTGATAATTCACCTTTTCCAAAGTCTGTTTGACCACTCAGATGATTCTTTACTTTATATTCATTAATATGAACACATATATTCATATTTTGGGAAATGCTTGTCACTGAATGCCTTCCAATATCTGACATTAACTATCTTTCCAAGTCAATATCCTTTCAATCAAGTTCTTTTCTAATTATTCCCTACACTAAACTATCTCCAGTCTACCTGCCCCTCAATTTGTTCATTTCAAGCCATTCTGCAATAGTTAGGTTCATATCTCTTGTGACAGAAACCATGCTATACGCTTACTGAAAGTGTTTCCCCTTCCTGGGTACATAGGAAGAAAACATTTCCCAGACTTCTTTGCATTTACCTTGGACCCATGGTACTGAGTGTGCCCACTGGAATGTGAGTATAAGTGAAAAAAAGCCACGTCTAGACCTGGGTCCTCAACCTTTCACTCGATCCTCCCCTCTTTCTCTCTTCCCTGTTCACATAGCTAGAAATAAAGAACTCTCTGATGGTGTAGTCATATGATGCAAAAATCTTGTATCCTAAGTCACAGTTTAGAAGAGAATATTGCTTAACCCTAACACAGAGTAAGAATTAAATTCTTATTCTGTTAAGCCATTGACATTTGGGGGTTATTTATCACAGCAGTTAGTGTTACTTTTCCTGACTATTACACTCTTCCTTAAAGCCCTAACCTGATGCCTTAATTGGAAAAGATTTTTACTTTCTCAGACTGTCACAATATTATGGAGCACTCATAATACTTATTACATTCTACCTCTCATCATTAGTATGATTTACATTGCTTCCCTATCTCTGTTATTAGACTGAGTTTCTTGAGGGCAAAATAATCCCCCATTCCGTTTTGTATCCCTCCACCTCACTTGGAAGAATTGGCAATTTTCAGTTGCATGAAATATAATGTGAGGGGCCTTCACATACTAACAGACAATTTCACCATGGTAAGACAAAGCTGTAGTCTTATGGGGATTCAGGACCTCTAGCATTGGGCAGAGACTGTCAGCCATCCTTGATATGCAGATCAAATGAGCTTACACTCCATCTTTTTTTTTTTCATGTGTTAATTCTTTTTTTTTGTCTTTATTTTTTTTCACATATTTTTTATTACTAAACCTTCCAACTTCCAACTTTCCAAGTCTAAAAATAATTACAACATAACTATGTATGTACTACTTCCATGGCAACTGACCTCTGTATTATCCTTTCCACATTTACCAGTGCTGTCCATCTCCCCTTAGTCTTTACAGATGATTTTTTTTCCTTTTTTAAAAAAGATGCATAGATTACACAAAATGCTACATTAAAAAATACACCCACTCCCCACCCCCTCCAACTCCTCCCATATCAACAACCCTTTCATCAGTGTGGCACATTCATTGCATTTCTCTTTTTTTTTTCTTCTGTCTTTATTTATATTAAATTCAAAAAATATGAGGTCCCCATATTCCCCCACCCCCCTCACCCCACTCCTCCCCCTATAACAACAACCTCCTCCATTATCATGAGACATTCATTGCATTTGTTGAATACATATCTGAGCATAGTCAATGGTCCACATCAAAGACCACACTCTCCCACAGTCCACCCAGTGCGCCATAGGAGGACATACAATGTCCGGTAACTGTACCTGAATCACCACGCAGGGCAACTCCAATCCCCGAAAATTGCCCCCACATCACATCTCTTCCTCCCACTCCCTACCCCCAGCAGCCACCATGGCCACTTTCTCCACACCAGACCACTTTTTCTTCGATTACTAATCACAATAGTTCATGAATAGAATATCAGTAAGTCCACTCTAATCCATACTCTATTCCTCCATCCTGTGGACCTTAGAATGGTTGTGTCCACTTTACATCTATATCAAGAGGGGGCTTAGATTCCACGTGGATGCTGGATGCAATTCTCCTGCTTTCAGTTGTAGGCACTCTTGGCTCCCTGGTGTGGTGGTTGACCTTCTTCACGTCCATGTTAGCTGAGTGGGGTTAAGTCCAATAAGGCCAGACTGAAAAGTAAGAAGAAGAAGGAAAAAAACAAAACAAAAACCTTCAGTTTTGGAATTAGAGAGTATCTGGCCAAATCCCAGTTTTCCCACTTGCTCCACTTTGACTTTGGACAAATGACTTCACACTTTAAGCTTCAGTTTTCTTATCTTTCAGTTGAAGAATAATCCCAACCTCATGGGACTGCCATGTGGATTAAATGAAATCTTGAATGTAAAATACATTTCCCCCTACCTTCCCCCCCCCCATCCAAATGGGCCTGGCGCATGCATATATGCTCAACAAATGGCAGCTTCCTCCATCTGGGCCTGGAAAACTTGTTGCTTCTGACATGTCAGCAGGGACCATCCTGGCCAGGGGAAGCCCGCCAGAGACCTAAAGGAAATTGGATGGCTTTTAAAGCAGAGCTGATTAAATATGATTTTGTGGTTCCTGCTGAGAGAAGAGCTGCAAAGGAACAGCTGTGTCATTTTACTGGGGAATCAAGGATTGAGTGTCAAATGAAGTCCTCTTAAAAAGAATCTAAAACTAGTTATTGATGCTACTGAACAGTTTGTTTAGTAAATGAAGTCCTCTCTCAAAGAGCCATGGCTAAATGGTGAGGTCGGAACAAAAAGCAAATTTCCCTTCCTCATTGGTCTTGACAGATTAAAGCATGCATATATTAATGTGCCTGCCTGCTCCAGGCTGAGCTAATGCAACACTGATGCAACTCTCTTCCTGAGTGGAAAAATGACCAATTAGAGGAAAGAGGCTCTTAATCTTTTGCATAAACTTGTTAGAAATGAAGTCCCTAGATGGAAATTTTAAATGGAAAGATAATACATATTCTAATTATTTTGAAATAATACAGTATATTCTGTACTTTCAGAATCTAGAATATAGGTTACCAGAAGATGGGGTGGGGATAGGGAATAGGGTGTTAAGTTTTAAAATGTACAGAGTTTCTATTTGGGAAAATGGATGTTTTGGTAAGGGGTGGTGGCGATGGTAGCACAACATTGTGACTGTAATTAACCGCACTGACCTGTGTATTTGAATATGGTTAAAAGGGGACATTTTAGGTTGTATATATATTGTTAGAATAATCTTTTTTTAACTCCATGGAACTGCACAGCACAAACACTGAACCTTAAATTAAACCATGGACTCTATTTAATAATACTACTATAAACAAATGTAACAAACATAGCACACCACTGCAAGGTGTTAATAACAGGGTGGTATATGGGATTTATGTATGATTTTTCTGTAAACCCACAACTTCTCTAATACAAAAAGGGTGGGGGAGTAACAGTACTTCCTTCAACCACCAATGCTCTTCCTTAGAAGTGGTTATGCCAAATAGAAGGTGATGAGATGGAGACATAACTGATTGGGATCTGTTTTTCTCTGTGAATGTCAGTGGAATGTGGCAGAGAGAGCATTTAAAACATCTGGGTTCAAGTCCTGGTTTTTCCACTGTGCAATCTGAGGCCTTTCTGGACTTCAGTTTCACTGTGTTGGACAATCTCTAAACCCTCCATGCAACTCCACTCAGGTTACCATTTTAGATTCCTTTTTATACTTTTTGATGGGCCTATGGAAAGAAATAAAATGGTTACATATGAAATGGAATTAAGAGAGAGTTTGAGAAAGAGCATTTAGTCTGGAAAGAAAATATTTAATATTAATGTTTGGTTCAGTTAAAAAATAATTATAAAACTTTAAGTAATCAAAGGATAAAAGAAGATTATGGATTTGAGTTTATTGTCCATCAGAGTTGTTATATGTGATTTCCTATAAAACACAGAACATAGCAGGAAGGATTCTGAACCACGCTCACCAATCCTGCCTCCTTAAATGAATAAGAGCCAGTCTTTATTGTACCCTCAATATGTGCAGAACTATGCTAAATTCTTTATAAATTTTAATTCATTTTTCTTCACTACAGCTATACAGAAGTAGAGGTTATTATTTTCATTTTACTAATTAGGAACTGAGGGTCAAACAGTAAGTCAGTTGTTCAAGGTCATGAAATTGAGGGCAGCATTGGAATTCAAAGCGAGTGCCTTCAGTTGCTCTCACCTTCCATTCAGTTTTGCCTCATGGTGACCTTCATTCATTTCTTTATCAAATGTTTATCGAAGGACTACGAAGTGCCTGGTACTGTTTGTCAGTGTCGGAGATTGATTCTGAAGGGGAGCAAAACAGAAAATATTCTTGTTCTCAGAGAGCTTGTATTTTAGTTGGGAGGTGGTAGAAAATAAAGAAATCCATAAATAGAAATATAAGGAAAACACCAGCTAATAGTAAATGATATGCAGATGATAACTTAGAGTAAGTATTAAGAGACAGTAGGTGACAGCTTTCTTTTGGGTGGTTTGGGAAAGCATCTCTGAGGATGGGACATTTAAGCTGAGACCTTGGGAAAAGCATCTGACCTAACTGAGCTTCAGTTTTCCTTTTTGTAATGTGGATAATAATAAGATATGTCCAGACAACAAGATTTTGGAGAGAATCAACTGGGACTGTGAAGGAAAACAGCTTAGTATACAGTAAGATCCTTGCAAATGCAAGGGTTAAACACTAAAGTGCACAATCTTTATATGAGGAGATTTGACACTTGGAAAATTTATGCTTTCTTAGCATGTGGCTGAGCCAAGGTAAAAACAATAATAGTTAAAGTTTATTGAGTGATGCTTATGTGCTAGGCAGCATTCACTGGACTTCAAATGTATTAAATTATTTAAACTTCCCAACTGCCCAATAAAGCAAATACTATAAGCCTCATTTTTACAGATGCAGAAACCAAGACTTAAGGACTTTAAATCAATTGGTCAGCTTTATGCAGATAGCAAGTAGTGGAGGTAGGATTTGAATCCTGGTAACCTGGATCCTAAGGCCATGTCCTCACCCATCACACTGCTGGTTTTTGTGTAATAGTTTTTAACTCAGATCTCTCAAATCCCCTTCTCATTCTATAGGGCTTTGCCCAGGACATGGCACTTTCACTCTGGAAGGTAATCTGTCTGGAGGGCACTGCACGTTCTCAAATCATTAGAGATCCTCTTAGCACTCAATGGGCTTTAAGAATGTACTTAATTATAAGCACAAGAAAAAAACAACAAGATTTCTAAAGTACTGAGCTCCCCACCAGCCAAGGTATTCAAATAGATGCTCAGTGGCCCTTTGTCAAGGACGTTGTATCATGGGCATTGTGCATTATCTAGAGCATTGGTCTAGAATCTCTCCAATGCTGAGTTTCCACTTTTCCATGGAAAAATACAAGGGTTTCTCCTGCCTTTCTTTCCCAACTCATAGATGAGTAGGAGACTGCCTATAAAAGAGCACTGTGAAGCTGCTCTTCTCCCTTAACAAGGATTTAATCCACGCTTGTCTCTTGGTATCAATCTGGAAATTCCTACTGCTCTGATTAAAGACATAAAAGCCTTCCGTAAGGATGAGATTATGATCTTTGAAAGGACATGTCTGTATCAGTGGCAAATTCCAGAGCTACCAGCTCCTGCATCAGGAGTTCCTGATCAGAATTAAACAGAGAACAAGGAAGTCTCTATGGGATAGTGAAGAGAGAGAGGGCAAGATCCCTGTTAGAGATGAAGGAAAGAAATTGAGAAGCTGAAAGTTCAAAAAATATTCAGAGGGCATTTCATATTTTGCCTGAGGTTGCCTTCATACATCTAAAATTATTTCTAAACCTGAGGAAAGGTTTTCTGATATAAGTTGTAATCTAAAATGGTGGAGGTGGGATGGAAGTAAACTCCTGATAGGCATCCCTGCCCATTCTGAAAAAAGGAGCTTTGTATTTACAGTCCAAGGGGATGAAAATAAAAAGCATGATCATGTTTGTCATGTATCCAGAAAAGGGCTCAGTTATAGACTCAGATACATAGTTCAGACCATGGCCAATTCATGAAGTGTCAGTCTGTGTGGGTTCATCAAAATAAACTAAAATAAATGATTAAAAACAAACTGTTGAGTGATTACAACTGAAAGTGGGAGGATTGCATCCAGCATCCATGTAGAATCTGAGCCTCCTCTTGACATAGAGGTGCAATGGACACAACCAATCCAATGTCCACATAGAAGAGGTGGCATTGGATTGGGAAAAGTGGACATGGTGGCTGATGGGTATGGGGAAAGGCAGGAAGAGATGAGAGGTGGAGGCGTCTTTGGGACATGGAGCTGCCCTGGATGGTGCTTCAGAGGCAATCACCGGACATTGTAAATCCTCACAGGGCCCACTGGATGGAATGGAGGAGAGTATGGGCCATGATGTGGACCATTGACTATGAGGTGCAGAGGTGCCCAAAGATGTACTTACCAAATCCAATGGATGTGTCATGATGATGGGAATGAGTGTTGCTGGGGGGGGGGGGGGGGAGAGGTGGGGTGGGGGTGGGGTTGAATGGGACCTCACATATATATTTTTAATGTAATATTATTACAAAGTCAATAAAAATAAATAAATAAATTTTTAAAAAAATTAAAAAAAAAAAAAAACAACTGTTGGAGCCCAAAGCAAAAAGGGGCTAGCTCAGCAGACTGGAGGGCTGGACTGGGAGGCGTCTTGTCCCTAAAGTGAGGGGCAGACCCAACGTAGTCCTTGAAGGGTGGCTTTATAAGGAAGTGTGGATGAATGGACCCTAAGAGTTCCAGAAGGAGAAAGCAAGGACCACAATATTTTAAGTTCCACTTTTGCACTGAGAACGTTACTCAGTGGACACTCAGGATTATAGGCTTCTGATTCTCACCAAGTTGGCATATCTGGGTGTAGCTCTTTCCCACATGGGGGATCGATTTTTTTCAAGTAAACAGCAGGACAGATAGACCAGGTTCACACATGGAGCCCTAAAGGCATCATTATATAGTAACATACCAAGCAATATTGACCTGGGTTCTAATTCCTCCTTTGTTACATACCACCCTAACTTTGGCCAAGTTGTTCCCTGTCTCTGAGCCACTTACATCATCTGTAAATGTAGGATAATATTCCAAATTTTACTTTATTCTTGTGAGGTTTGAATGAGATAATATAAATGACATACAATTCTTAAAACCCAGTAAATTTTGAGTAAACAACAGCTATTATCATTAGCATTGCTTTTATGATATATATCTTATAAATTTATATTTGTATTTATTGTTGGGAGAGATTTCTCTTGTAAATAGCTATACTACATTCTTTTGTATCTTCAGATTCAAATCTTAAAGGTGGTCTTTCTGAATGGCTTAAAAACATTACTTTTGGGTCATCAGTGACACAGTGGGTCAGATTTCCACTTATAGTCCAACAAGAGGTAAAAAGAACAGTCTAGAGAGGCTCCATGAGTCAGGACTGTGGACATGTTTGTCCATCTTATCAACTGAACTGGCCACATGTACATAAAAAAATCTTAAGAGAAACTCCAGGCATGTCAGGACACTCTACACACATTGGGACCTAATCAGCCACTTTAAATAAGGGTAAAATAGATATTCCAATTGGAATTGTCACCATTAGACTGTTGGATATCATTTTTGTCACAGATTCTTATTGGAGCAGCATCAAAGACCATTTTGTGTGCCCTTTTATTTTCATTTGGAGAACCTGAGTCTAGAGAGGTGAGGTGACTTGGAAGAGTCACATAATAATTTCTTTTTTACTTGCTGAATATGCAGTCAGTACAAAAATATTTTACTTTTTTTACACAAATTCTTTAAAATCTTTTATGTATGTGTTTTTTATACTTTTGACACATCTCAGTTTGAACCAGCCACATTTCAAATGCTCAACCATCACATGTTAATAGCTACCATATCAGGGACTCCAGGACAAGATGGAAAATAAAGAAATAAATTCAGTATATAGTATATATAGAGTGTATTTACAGTATATACAGGTAAGTATATAGGGTCTGGGGGAAGGGACATTACGGGTCTCTAATCTACTATCACCTGTATGTGTGCGTGTGTGTGTGCATATCAGTAAGTGTTGGTATCTGTGTGCATGTACCTGACTGTGTGTGGTTGAATGAGGTGAGAAAGGAGAACTTATAAATAAGAGTTCTCAAAAGTTTTTCTGTTGTTGTTTATAACAGCTTTATTGATATATAATTAGCATACCATGAAATTCACTTTCTACAAAGATTTAAGCTAAATAATGAAGAGTGATATCATTATTTGGACAAAGCAGGGTAAGGTATTCTAAGCTGAAGGAACAGTATTTGCAAAAACTTATGAAAGTGACTAAGTACAACATGTATGGGAAATTAAGTAATTTTTGTGGTGGTAAAATGCAAGCTTCAGGATAAGCAGGAGAGGTTTTGTGTATCTTGAAAGGTATTTGAGCTTTATCATTCAGACACTGAAAACCCACTGAAGTAGCTTGAAGGCAAAAGTGGTAAGAGCAGATTGGATCGTGTTGGTGGGGAGTCAATAGAACAGCCTGAAAGGCTTCCATGAGTCTGGACAAACATAGAGACAGGAGGGCTTACCTGCTGACAACTTGATTTTTTTTTTTTTTTTTTTTTTTTTTTTGAGGAGGAGGAGGAAGTTGTTATTTGGTCTGACTTCAATTTTAACATGTTATATATTTCAGCCTTGTCTCAAATAATCCAGGGGCTCCCCAGGGGAAGTGACCATTTGTTATGATTTATTGGTTCATTGTTCCTGGTCACTCTAAATCCTTTAGATGTTTTTCAGTTCTAATCTTCCCTATAACCAGAATAAGAAAGACTTAATTCATACCATCTTCTGATGACAAAAGAGAAGCAAGTTTGTAATTCAATAAATGCAGTCAAATTTGACCTTTGCAATGAATAACAAACATCTTGTAGCCTGAAATTCATACCTAGGACTTGCCAGGGACATTCAATAATATGATACCTTTGTTCTTCTGCACATAAAGTCCTGGGCATGCAATTTCAAATTCTGTGTCCCAAGTCTTTCATAAAAGATCATTGTGGAGTTCTTCCTTCTGAGATGCTAAAGATAGTTAGAATGAAGTCTCATAAAAGTCCGTGCCTTGTCAAGCTAGGCCCAACATGTCAGGGCTAGTTTCTTAAAATGATGAATTATATGAAAAGCAACTTGGGTCCAGCCAGATGGAAGCTGTCATCTAATGTATTAACCTTTGGAGAAGAGCTGTGTAAAGGAAGAAATGCAGTGAGCAGATTATGGAAAATTTAAGTCACAGTCATACTCAAACCGCAGCCTCTGATAAATGGCAATATCACTTGTCCCTTGGATTTTAAACCACATAAACAAATAATAGTGCAAACATGCTACCACTCACACGCATGCCTAACACATGTGTGCTCCTCTGCAATACTCTTGTCTTGCCTCATTTGAGTGTTACTGTTTAAAATAATCAGGGGAATTAGTTACATTGTTTGGGTAATCTCTTGAATAGTTTGTTGCTTGTCATGACAAACAAAAACTCTTATTTGTCTTGGTTTACATAAGAGAGACAGCAAGGAAGACTGGGTTCTCATTTCAGTTCTGTGTTTACCAGCTTAGGGAATTTGGATAAGGTACTTTCTCAGAGAGCCAGTTTACCTATCTGAGAAATCAAACATTCATACTTTAATCTTCCTCAAAGCTCTGAGAATGACCTTCCAGATATTTATGTCCAGATAATCTAATCATCCTAAGTGACTTCAGAATATCTGGGCCAATAGATAAAAAGTTCATTCTCGATGTTAACATCGAAACTGTGCTACTGTTGCTTCGGATAATGCTTGTGACCTTGTTAACTTGGACTTTCTAGAATGTGATTGCAGGGCATATCTTAGTTTGTGAATCACCATCCATTTCCCTTTCTTGAGGGTAATTCTGCAAATTTCCTTTGGGAAATTAACCCTACACTCTTCTTAGTTATATATTTTAAGTAGGATTGACCCATCCCCAGTCCCAGTGATAGACTTTGATTGATATCCTCTAACTGGCCACGTGGTTGATTTAGAAATGGTCAGGTGACAGCAGTCTGAGCAAATGAGATTGGAGTCATGTGCTAAAGACTTCTGGGAATGAAGCTTTCTCACTCCTTTAAAGAGAGCTAAAAGGACAACTGAGCAGAGTCAGAGAGACAGATAAAGCAGATACAACCCCCAGATATTGGTTCCTTTGAGGGCTAAAGAGACCCATGGGAGTTATGGTCATGGCCGATGGGGTTAACTACCAGGGCAGATGGCCCCTCTTTGGAAATGGGGTTTATGTGTGATGAATCTGGACTCAGATGGGATCTCCCTTCATAAGACTTTCATGCTAATGTGCTGGAGGTGCAGTTAATGTTGGGGTTTAAGATATATTTAGGGGATTTGAATCTCTGGACTGACAATGTGATAGCCAGATCCTGAGCCTCAACAGACTCCAGCACCTACAATCTGATTTATTGGACTTACCACACTCAGCTAAGATGGAGTTGAAGAAGGACAACCACCACACCATGGAGCCTAGAGTGATTACAACTGAAAATGGGAGGATTGCATCCAGCATCCAGGTGGAATCTGACCCTCCTCTTGACATAGAGGTGCAATGGACACAACCAATCCAATGTCCACATAGAAGAGGTGGCATTGGATTGGGAAAAGTGGACATAATGGACAAAGGGTATGGGGAAAGACAGGAAGAGATGAGAGGTGGAGGCGTCTTCGGGACATGGAGCTGCCCTGGATGGTGCTTCAGAGGTAATCACCGGACATTGTAAATCCTCACAGGGCCCACTTGATGGAATAGAGGAGAGTATGGGCCATGATGTGAACCAATGTATATGAGGTGCAGAGGTGCCCAAAGATGTACTTACCAAATCCAATGGATGTGTCATGATGATGGGAACGAGTGTTGTTGGGGGGGGGGGGAGAGGGGGAGTGGGGGGGTGGGGTTGAATGGGACCTCACATATATATTTTTAATGTAATATTATTACAAAGTCAATAAAAAATAAAAAAATTAAAAAAAAAAAAAGAGAGCTAAAAGGAGTGACTTTCTATCATTGTTCATGAATAAACATGTATATTTAGAGTATCTGCAAAATAGCTTATACTCATTTTATAGTCTAATGTGATAACAAAATAGTCCAAGGTAGAGGGAGGAAAAAGAAAAGAGACAGAGAAGTGGTTCAAATTGTTGAGCCACTGAAGTGAGTTTTATAAGAAACCTCTGAACTCTTATTTATCACCATCAATAAATTCCCTTAATTATCTAAACATATTTGATTGTTCCTGTTACATACAACCAAAAGAGTCCAATGAATCCAGCGATAAAGATTGCATTATACCTGAATACCCTTTCCTGCTTCGCAAACTCCGTGGCCACAAATTTCTTCTCCAATAGGATATCAATTTCATTAGTAGATACCAGACTCTTGAGCAAGTCTCTTCACATTAAACCAAACTCTGGTTTTCTTTGTGTATAGAAGGCGATACTTCATTAGATTAAAACAAAAAATGTATGCAATATTACAGTTTATTTCCAGAATACTTACTCTGCATGACTCAAAACAGAGACTTAGGCAAAACTGTTGCTTGGTTCTTGAAATTGCTAGTGATCAACACAAAATAGGTTTATATCTGACCTGAGTACTACAGAGTTAAATAAGATGATTTAAGGTTGTTTCAAAAAATAACTGTACAGAGAGTTTTAAATACCTAGATCACACAAAATGTTACATTATGTTCATTGGCATTGACATAGTGGGTAAAATTTCACACGACAACTGGGGGAGTGATGAGTTCCAATTCTGGGGAGCTCTGTCACACTCCCTAGTGGAGCAGCAACAATCCCCCAAGTGCAAGTGCAAAGACCAGTGAAGAAGGATTGTCCAATAATGGGCCCTTGATACTGGTGATTGCTTTTATAAATGAAAAAATACCCCATTTTATGAACTCAGCAAAAAATGGTCCTGTATGGCAAGGACTGTATCAAGTCCACTGTATCCCACTATCCCACTACTAAAATTCCATCTCCCAGCACAGGGCTTTCCACATTGCAGGCACTCATAATGCTCTGCTTGAATAATCAGTGAATGCTTCACTTTTTCATAGTCTTTGCTTTCAGTCCCATGGATGCCACATCAATTACCTACTGGCACTATGTAGTGTTTCATCATGGAAATATAAAGTCAAGGTTTTATTTAAAGAAAACAAAACAGAACAGAAACTTCATAGGAACACTAAAAGGTGGACTTTTAAACAGAAAACAGAAAGAAAAAGAATATAAGACATCATCTGTGTCTATATAACAAAAACATCTGGTTGAAGAGATTTCCTACATTTAGGGGGAAAATTGCACGATTCAAACAGTTGTAAGGTTAGAGGCATCTTGAAATTGTCTGAAGCCTTTGATTTTCCACTGAAAATACAGAATGTAGGTACATATCTTCCTGCACACACAGTGATAGTAAAGATTCTTTAAAAAAAAAAAATGAAAAAGAGAGAAAAAAAAAAACCCACCATGTTTCCTTATTTCAAAATTCAAAACACACTTCACTCTGCTCCCAAAGCTCTAGTGAAGCCAAGGTTACCATTGAGGGATGTGTCTGTTGGAAATTCCATCAACTAAATCCAAGTCTGAACATTCAGCCACCTCTCTGCCTTCAGGGACTAACAAAGCCCCACTATTTCAGCAAAAGTAACCTTCCATGAAAAGGCACAGCCTGTTCCTACCATTTCTAAGAAAAGCTCTTTCTTGAAACAAGAGCCAAAAGAGTTACTTCTACCCAGAGTTCTTCCTTTTGTCATAAAATTAACACCTCATCCCTGACAAGGAAGGAAATCATTTATGGGCAGGTAGATAATGGGATTGCTTTATCAACTTCTTCAAGATACAGAGCAAGTCAATGGTAGAGTTTGGATCTTGATCAAGATCAAACTGACTACAAAACCTACACCCTTCCCAACATACCTTACTGCAGGAGAAAAATAAAATGGGAATTACAAGTCTCAACAGAGTATTAAAATCTATAACTTTTACAGGAAAGATAGTGGTACTAAGTATCAGTTACCCATGTGTCTATGAGGACTTCGAAAGCAGGAACCACATATGAACTTTCTCTGTATCCACAGAAGGAAGCACAGGGTCCAAACCACAGTAGATGCTCAATAAAAAACTCAAAGTACTTATTGGCAACCTATTATATGCCAAGGACTACACAGGGGCTGGGGAAACAGTGGCAAACAATCTAGACATAGACCTTGCCTTGAAGGAGGAGATGATCTTTTGAACAATTGGTCAACCAATCATTCAAAAATGCCTAATTGGAATTATGGCAGGTACAAAGAAGGAGAGCTAGAAGCCTATAAGAGAGAATTTAATCTAGTTAGGGAGATCAATAAAACTCCCTAAGAAAGTAACAATTGAAGTGAAATATGAAGCATAAATAAAAGTCATCCAGGTAGGTGCGGTGTTGAGGTAGGGAGAGGAGGATAAATGAATAAGGTCTCCAGGTGCCCAGGACAATGTGCTTTCTCCTAAGATACTTACAGGGAGGAGACCTCTCTGTAAATCTTTGTGTCTCAGTTTCTCCATCAGTACCATTGGTTCATGATCCTTACTTCTATGTGTAGTGTTTGAAGATAAAATGAGAAAATATATTTGAAGTGCTCTGCACAGTGTTTGACATAAATTTTTTCATGATAAACTCTAATGCCCCTAATCATTCTCCCAATAATGGCAGGAGACAGCATATGGTGACCAGTACAATACCACATGGGAATTTGCTTAAAATGAAACAAGACTAACTCCATACTCTCAAGTATGGAGGGTAGTTGACCTCTGAATATTCTCTCTAGTTCTACTTTATTTATTCATCCATTTTATTGGACAAATTCAGGAGACCCTTCAATTCTCTCACTCACTTACAGATAAGTCTCTGAGTTGAACCTCAGTGATGTTCCTTTTATATTTAGTTCTCTCTTTCCTTGTTTCTTTATTTTCTTCCCTACCTCTCTTTCTCCATCCTTTCTTTCTTTCCCTCTCTCTCTCCATCGTCACTTACTATTTAGTGCAACATTCAGCCATACCTACAATGGGCCAGGTACTGGTAACACAGGGGTGATCAGGTAGACCTATCCCAGCCCATTGGAACTTACAGACTAATGGAGGAGACAGCTGTCCAACAAATAATCACACACACACAGCTATGGAATTACAATTGGGGTAACTGAAAGGAAGAAGATGAGGTTATTGTGGAAACATAACAGAAATCAAATCTAGTATGGGAGGACAGGGAAGTTACATTTCATCTATACCCTAAGAATTAGTAGGAGTTAGTGAGGGCAAAGTTTAAGGGGCAAACTCTCCAGAATGAAGGAATAAAGCTGTCACAGAAGAACACATAGCGAATGGACACAGAGAGCAGACAACTGGGGGGAGAGTGGGGTTGGAAGGGGAAAAAAATAAATAAAAAATAAATCTTAAAAAAAAAAAAAACCTTGGGAAGGGACTATCCAGTGGAGGGACTAAAAGATAGTCAGTCCAGCTGGAGGCAAGATAGTGAAGGTAAGACTAACCCAGGTAGAGGCTAGAGAGACAGACTGGGACCTGCAAATGCCAATTTGAATTTTATATTAAGAAAATTTGAACTTTATCCTGAAAGCAATGGGAGTAGCATGATACTAAGGTTCTTCCATCTCCTCTTCAAAATTATGTTTTTATTACAATGAAAACCTTAGCAATAATTCATGGAAATCATTTTCTTCTTTTTCTTCTCCTCATCCACTCATGCCTAGAGAGATCCGTTTTAGATTTTTCCCCTAACCTCCATCAATAAGGCATAACTCTAAGGAGCCTGGAAAGTTGCCCTAGGAACCAGGGGCTGCTACTAACACTGCCCACCACATTACTGACCCAAATGAGAATCAACCGGTAATTATTGGGTGAAGTCCATCTGCTGGCTGTGTACCCAGCCATGTGGTCACAGCAGAATAGCTTGCCCCCTAAAAGCAATCATGCCTGCCTATCGAGAAAGAGCTGAGTCAATGGCCCCATTCATCCGTCTGCCCACGCCTCCTGGGTCTCCTCTCCAGAGATATATGGCAGGATATCCATACATGTGGCAGTCAGTGGAAAACCATGGAATGGGTGGGGAGGGTGGAAATAGCTTTATTTTGGCAAATTTATGGAAAGCAAATACTGCTGTTCTCCTCTCTCATAATACTAAATATAGTAGTTAACAAATCCTCCTTTTAAACTTAAATGGACATTGATTTTTTTCATAAAGAAAAATAGCAAGAACACAGGAGACAGGCAAATCTGCTACAATCATTGAGAATTGATTCAAAGACCAATTATTTCTAGTTAGACCCAAAAACTACTCAAGCAAAAGACAGCTGGTATATAGTCTTAATTCAGAGCTTATTAATAATGACAATGACATGTTCATGTTCAGCACATTCCTCCTAAGGTTCTAAGCCACTAACACCATGTTAAAGTATATTCCATTTCTCTTCATTTTTCATAGAAAGCCCATTTCCTTGTATGGTCTTAGCCTGTAGTATCAGTCCCTCCAGACTTGATAATGCTTCTTGATATTAAATGAGATAAAAATACAATTTTTATGAAGATCAGTAACTATAGTCTATTCCAGGATATCTTTTTATTTATTTGTTTGTTTGTTTATTTACTTGCTTATTTTTATTATTTGCTTCTTTTAAAGATAAATAGATCACACAAAATGTTACATTAAAAAACATAAGAGGTTCCCATATACCCCACTCCTATATCAACATCCCCTTTCATTAGTAAGGAATATTCACTGCATTTGGTGAATATACCCTGGAGCACTGCCACACGGCATGGACCATAGTTTACATTGTAGTTCACACTCTCCTCCAGTCCATCCACTGGGTTATGGCAGGATATACAATGTCCTGCATCTGTCCCTGCGATATCATTCAGGGCAACTCCGAGTCCTAAAAATGTCCCATATCACAACTCTTCCTCCTGCTCCCTGCCCTCAGCAACTCCCATGGCCACCATCTCTATATCAATGATACAATTTCTTCCATTGCTAGAGTCACAACAGTTCTGTTGTAGAACACCAGCAAGTACACTCCAATCCAAATTATATTCCTCCATCCTGTGGACCCTGGAATAGTGATGTCCACTCCATCTCTAAATCAAGAGGGGGCTTAGATCCCACTTGGCTGATGGATGTGGTTTTCCTGCTTACACTTGTAGACACTCTCGGTTCCCTGGTGTGGTGATTGACCATTCTCACTCCCCATCAGCTAACCTGGGTAAGTCCAATGAACTAGAGAGTAAGTGTTAAAACTCTGCTGAAGCTCAGTGCCCAACTGACACATGGATAGTCCAGAGATTCAATTCTCCTGAGTATACACAAACCCCAGTGGCAAACAAAGGTTCAGTAAAAGTGACAGAAGAGGCGTGTGTAGAAAGGTCACATCAGACTCCAATTCCATTACACTCAGGAGCACAAATTCCAAAGTAGGGTCCACTGACAAGGAACTGAAATCTAGAGCCATATGTCATGACCATAGATCATGTGTGTCTCTGTAGCCCTCAGGAGAACCAGTACCTGGGGTTGTATCTACTTTGGCTGTCTCTGGGGTCCTGCTGAAACATGCATAAGTGTGACCCCTCTGATGATCTCCCCACTTATTTTGAAGTCTTTTAGCCATATAAACTCATTGGCTTTACAATCTCACCCTTTTATTCAAGTCTTTTTATAGTTGTATCACCAGCTGGTTATGGCAGTAATCCCTCAGCACCAGGGAGGCTCATCCGCATGAGTCATGTCCTACACTGGGGAGGGAAGATAATGCATTTACTTGCTGAGTTTGGCTTAGAGAATGGCCGAATTTGAGCAATATGGAGGCCCTCAGAAGGAACCTCTTAGGCACCCTGCAGCTCTAGGCCTACTTGAAATTTCAAGCACACAGGCTCATAAGCATAGTCATCAGCATCAAGGGCCTATCATTGGACCATCCTACTTCACTGGTCTTTGGGAAATTGTTGCTCTTCCATTGGGGAATGTGACAGAGCTCCTCAGGATGGGACCTTAGCATTCTCTCAGTTGTCATATGTAACTCTGTCCACTATGACAATACCCAAAGATCATCCAAACATATCTATATGCCCTATATGTATGCCCTGGAAAACTCCCTCCCTCCCATGCATCCCCCATCAATGACACCCCACAACAGTCCTCCTCCTCTGCCATAGTTGAACCCCTCTGTGATCCAAAACTTTTTAAAAAATGAAGCCTAATATATTGCCAAATTCAATTGGTAGGAAAATGAAATACTATTGACAAGTTTAAAGATTAGAAATAGAATACATAATAATTTAGAAAAACTAAAATAAAGTAAAAAATAAATTGGGATATTAAAAAATGAAAAATATCATAAAACTTTGTTTTTGACATTTTGCCTTTCATCACAGTAATAGGTGTGCCCTGCATGTACAGGGCAGGGCAATCTCTGTCATTCCTTCCTCAGTGTCTACATATATTTTTTTTTAATTTTGTCTTCTAAAAAGTTTTAGATCACAGTAAAGTCACATATAAAAATAGGGGACTCCCATATACCCGACATCAAACCCTTTCCCACTTCCCCAGCAAGGATCTTTTTACAAGTGGATGTTATACTTGCTGCAGCTGAAGTACAGATACTGAAACATAGCTACCAACAATAGTTCCATTATGGCTTACATATGGTCTATATTTTAAACTGTACACCTTTCTGTTTACATTATGGTTTACATTTTAGACTATACATCTTTATAAATTTTTGGTGATATTTAACATGGCTTATATCCATGATCTTGTGGAACACTTCCATTGCCCCCCAGTTACCCTCACTTCCATCTATTCTATTCCTCTCTCCCCTCCCCTCAGGGCCCACAGTGACAACCAAGCTTCACTGCTTGAAGGACAAGATTCATAGATACTTAAAACAATGCTGAGGGCTTGATACTCTAGTCTGTCCTCCCCCACTGGGAGCCACCCATGCTCTCAAGAGAAACCCTTCCCTCAATTTGAGAACATCAGTCAGCCCCAGGATGGGGGTACAACAATTTCCTGCTCATTGTATGTGTCTCGACCCACTGATATAACAGAATATGACAAGATGAGCACTCACACCCTCCCTAGAAGCCTACCCCAGGTGAATCCTGTGCCAGATACCCTCTATCAGACACCTAAAACAAGTAAGTCTTCCTTATTATATTTTCTAAAATGATTTCTCAACATTATAGTTTCAACCACATACCTGACAATCTCCCATGTTCACCTATTCACCCCAAACCCTCCCCCCTATTCCATGGACCACCTGACCCATCCTCCCAACCTTACCCCTCATAAAGCCTGAAAAGCCCCACCCAATAAGATCCCTATGCCTCCATCTTATCCCTTCACTGCACAACTACTTACTTCCACTTTATCATAGGTTTCACCCATGTAGGTATAAACTCACAACCTTCCTCTTCCCCCTTTTCCTGTCAGCCTATCTTCTGGTCTCCAGCTCACTAAGACACTTTGATTTGCTTAATTCATATCAGAGAGGTCATGTAGTATTTGTCCTTCAATGCCTGGCTTGCTTCACTAAACATAAGGTCCTCAAGATTCATCCATGTCATCCCATGTGTTAGTACTGTATTTCTTCTTACAGCTGAGTAGTATTCCATTGTGGGTATATAGCACATTTTATTCATCCATTCATTTGTTGATGGGCATTTGGGTTGATTCCAACTTTTGGCAATAGTGAAGAATGCCACTACAAACATTGGTGTGCATATATCAGTTTATGTCCTTGTCTTCATTTCTTCTGGGTATATACCCAGCAGTGGCATTGCAGGGTCATATGACAAATCTATACCTAGTCTTTTTAGGATCTGTCAAACTGTCCTCCAGAATAGCTGAGTCCTTCTACATTCACACCAGCAATAGATGAGGGTCCGCATTCCTGCATATCCTCTCCAACACTTGTAGTCCTTTGTTTTTTTAATAGCTGCCATTCTAATGGGTGTAAGACAGTACCTCAGTGTAGCTTTGATTTGCATTTCCCTAATAGCTAGTGATGTTGAGCATCATTTCATGTGCTTTTCAGCCATTTATCTTCCTTCCTTGGAGAAGCATCTGTTCAAATCTTTTACCCATTTTTTGAAGGGGTTGTTTGTCTTTTTATTTTTGAGATATCAGATTTCTCTATATGTGCTGGACATTAGGCTCCTATCAGATATATGGTTATCAAATATTTTCTCCCATTGACTAGGCTGTCTTTTCACTTTCTTGATAAACTCCTTTGATGTACAAAAGGCCTTAATTTTGAGGAGGTCCCATTTATCTATTTTTTCTTTCACAGCTTGTGCTTTGGGTGCGAAGTTCATGAAGCTGTTTCCTATTACAAGGTCCTCTAGATGCTTTCCTACATTGTTTTCCAAGGTCTTTATGGTCTTGGCTCTTATATCTAGATCTTTGATCCATCTTGAGTTGATTTTTGTATAAAGCGTGAGATGGCAATTCTCTCTCATTCTTTTGCATATGGAAATCCAGTTCTCCGTGCACCATTTTTTGAAGAGGCCATTCTCTCACAGTTGAGTGGGCTTTGTGGTCTTGTCAAATATCAAGTGACTATATATGTAAGAATCTATATCCAAAATCTCAATTCAGTTCCATTGGTCAGTGTATCTATTCTTGTGCCAAAACCAAGTCATTTTGACCACTATAGATTGGCAGTACGTTTTAAAGTCAGGTATTGTGGTTCCTCCAATTTCATTTTTTCAATATGTCTTTGGCTATTTGGGACCTCTTTCCTTTCCATATAAATTTCATAGTGAGTTTTTCTAGTTCATTAAAAAATGCTGTGTTGTTTTTTATTGGGATTGCATTAAATCTGTAGATTAGTTTGGGCAGGATAGACATCTTAATGATATTTAGTCTTCCTATTGATGAACGGGGAATATACTTCCATTTATTTAAGTCTTCTTGGACTTCCTTTAACAGTATTGTGTAGTTGTCTGTGTATAAGTCTTTTACATCTTTAGTTAAATTTTTCCTAGGTATTTGATTTTTTTACTTACTATTGCAAATGGTATTTTTTTTTCTTGATTTCCTCCACAGATTGCTAATTATTGCTGTATAGAAATGCTACTGTTTCTGTGCATTAAACTTACAACATGCAACTTTACTGCAATCATTTATAAATTATAGAAGCTTTGTTGCAGATTTCTCAGGGCTTTCTATGTACAGGATCATGTCATCTGCAAAGAGTGAAATTTTGACTTCTTCTTTTCCAATTTGGATGCCTTTTATATCTACTTCTTGCCCCAGTGTTCGAGCAAGTACTTCTAACACAATGTTAAATAGGAGCAGTGATAGTGGGCATTCTTGTCTCATTCCTGATCTTAGAGGGCAGGATTTTAGGATTTCACCATTTTAAATGATGTTAGCTGTGGGTTTTTCATATATACCTTTGATCATGTTCAGAAAGTTTCCTTCTATTCCTATCTTTTGCAGTGTTTTCATTAGGAAAGGGTGCTATATTTTGTCAAATGCTTTTTCTGCATCTATAGATATGATCATGTGATTTTTTCTTTCAATCTGTTTATGTAGTGTATTTCATTGATTGATTTTCTTATGTTGAACCATCCTTGTATACCAGGGATGAAATCCACTTGGTCATAGTGTATAATTTATTTGATGTGTTGTTGAACATGATTAGCAAGTATCTTGCTGAGGATTTTAGCATCTAGATTCATTAGAGACATTGGTCTGTAGTTTTCCTTTCTTGTGTTGTCTTTGTTTGGCTTTGGTATGAGGGCAATGTTAGCATCATAGAATTGGTTAGGTAATGTTCCTTCTATTTCAATTTTTTGAAAGAGTTTAAGTAAGATTGGTGTTATTTCTTTCCGGAATGTTTTTTATAATTCACCTGTGAATCTGTCTGGCCCTGGGCTCTTCTTAGCTGGGAGGTTTTAATGAATGTTTCTATCTCTTTACTTATGATTGGTTTGTTGGGATCATCAATCTCTTCTTTCATCAATGTAGTTTGCTTATGTGTTTCTAAGAATTTGTCCATTTCCTTCAAATTGTCCTTCTTTTGGCATATAGTTTTTCAAAGTATCCTCTTATGATAGTCTTTATTTCTGTGTGTTCAATGGTGATATTGACTTTCTCATTGCCTATTTTGCATATTTGCATCTTCTTTTTTTTTGTTAGTCTAGCTAAGGTTTGTCAATTTTATTGATCTTCTCAGAGAACCAGTTCTTTGTTTATTTTTTGTAGTGTCTTCTTATTTTCTATCATTTAATTCTGCTCTGATCTTTGTTATTTCTTTCTTCTTTCTTTGGGGTTAGTTTTCTGGGGCTTTTTTTGTTTTGTTTTGTTTTTTTACTAATTTCTCCAAGTGTGCAGTTAGGTCTTTGATTTTAGCTTTTTCTTCTTTTTTGATGTATGAATTTATGGCTATGAATTTCCCTCTTGGTACAGCTTTTGCTGTATCCCATAAGTTTTGATACGTTATATTGTCATTTTCATTAGTTTCAAAGTAGTTGCTGATTTCTTTGAAATTTTCTCCTTGACCCACTTTTGTCTAAGAGTGTGTTGCTTAACTTCCATATCTTGGTGCCTCATCTGGGTCTGTGGCCCTTGCCAGATTTCCAGCTTCATTTCACTGTAGTCAGAGAAATTATTTTGTATGATATCAACCTTTCTGAATTCACTGAGACTTTCTCTGTGGCATAGCATGTGGCCTATCTTGGAGAATGAACTATGTGCACTTGAGAGGAATGTATATACTGCTGTATTTGGATGTAGTGTTCTGTGTATGTCTACTAGATCCAGATCCTCTAATATATTATTCAAAGTCTTTAGATTTTTCTTTATTGATTCTCTGTTGTGATGTTCTGTCTAATGGTGATAATGGTGTATTAAAGTCCCCCACTATAATTGTATTGGTATCTACTCCTCCACTTAGTTTTTCCAGTGTTTTCCTCACATATTTTGAGGCACCCTTACTAGGTGCATAAATATTTATGATTGTTCTTTCTTCTTGAAAGATTACCCCTTTTACTAATATGTAGTGACAATCATTGTCTTTCAAAGTAATTTTCAACTTAAAGTCTATTTTTTTCTGATATTAGTATAGCTACTCCTGCCCTTTTTTGGTTATTGTTTCCTTTTAAGATTGTTTTCCAGCTGTTCACTTTCAACTACCTTGAATCCCTAGTTCTAAGGTGGGTTTCTTGTAGAAAGCATATAAATGGGTCATATTTCCTTATCCATTCTGCCAGTCTGTGCCTCTTGACAAGTGAGTTTAATCCATTAACATTCAGTGTTATTACTCTCAAGAAATTACTTACATTAGCCATAATTTCTTTGGATTTGTGTATGTCATATATTTTTATTTCTCTTTTTGTGTTTTTTGGTTGTTCTTACACTCTCCCCAACTCTGTCTCTCTTGTTGTTGTTTTTTTTTTTTTTTCTTTCCTCCTGAAGAAATCCCTTTAGTATTCTTTGAAAGATAGGTTTCTTACTGGCATATTCTCTTAGTTTCTGTTTATCTGTGAATATGTTGAATTCTTCATATTTTTGATTGCCAGCTTTATTGGATAGAGTATACTTGGCTGGAATTCTTTTCTTTTAGTACCTTGACTATGTCATACCACTGCCTTCTTGCCTCCATGGTTTCAGATGAGAAATCAGCACTTAATCTTATGGAGCCTCCCTTTATGTGCTGGTTCTCTTTTCTCTTGCTGCCTTCAGTATTTTCTCTTTGTCTTGAGCATTGGATAATTTGATAAGTATATGTCTTGGAGTAGGCCTTTGGGGATTTATGCTGCTTGGGGTATGCTGCATTTCCTGGACATGTACATCTATCGCACTCAATAGGTTTGGGAAATTTTCAGCCATTACTTCCTCCAACATCCCTTCTGTCCCCTTTCCCTTCTCTTCTCCTTCTGGGATGCTATAATGCCTATGTTTGTGCATTTTGTGTTGTCATTCAAATCACTATGTCCCTTCTGGGTGTTTTCTATCTTTTTATCTATCAATTCTACAATCTGTTTTATTTCAGATGAACTGTCTTCCACATCACTAATTCTTTCCTCTACCTCTTCTAATCTTCTGTTATGTGCTTCCAGGGTATTTTTTTATTTCTTGAATGATGCCATTCATCACCATCATATCTGTTATCTTTTTGTGTATGTTTACAATTTCCTCAGTATGGTCTCCAAGTGTTTTCTTAATATCCTTAATCTCTTCCTTTACTTCATTAAGTTGCTTCTTTGGAGACTGACATATACAGGGTAGCATCTGGATTTCCATACAGGGTCCTTGCAACAAAGCAGTTCTGAGGTTGAGCCAGGGCATCTGTGATATTTGATTGGACAGCTTTGGTAAATTGTTCCAATGATCTGTTCTTCTTTCTGGTTTTTAATTTTTTCATAAGACTGGGCCATGTTTTCCTGTTCATTGGTTTGGGTTGTACTTTTTTGTTGCTCTCTAGTTATCATTTTATTTGGTGGGCTCATTCAGTTGATTAGCTTCTTCCTCTAGTCTTGGGTTTTTTTGGGTGCTGTTTTTCTGTGTGTGTTAAGTTTTCTCTTTGACTCTTTGTTCTTTTTATTCTATTACCTTGTTGTTGACTAAGTTCCCTTGATGGAAAAAGATTAGGGCCAGGGAAAGCCAAATAGGTATGAAAAGAAAAAATAAAATAGTAGTTGTAGTAGTATATGTTAGAAGAACTGTTTAAGACCTAGAAGAATAAATACTAAACTCATGTAAGCAGTGTATAATTATAGGAATAAGAAAGTGGAGTACCTACAATGAAATGGGATACTGAATATGAAGAAGAATATAGTATGAATTTAAAAACTAGCATGATCAGGAGAGAGGGAAAGAGAAAAGAAAGGACAATATGATAAAGAGTTTATAAAAGATAGAAAACAGAATAGAAGTGTTATAAATAAAAAGCCAGAAAAAATTGGGGGCTAATCAAAGAGAGGGAATGTAAGAGCAACAACAGAATGTGGAATATAGAAAGATATAGGAAGGAAAAGAGATAGCATTGGTAGCCAAAATCAGCACACACAGAAAAGAGGAGGTCGAGGATGAGGAAGCACAGCAAAAAATAAACAAGCCAGCAGTACCTAATTGAAAATAGGAAAGAAAAAAAAAGTAAGTAAAATAAAAGGGTGGGGTGATAAAGAGGAAGGAAAGGCAAGATAACAAGAAAAAGAAAAACCAAAAGACAACACAAGCCCTCAAGCAAGGAGACAACCAAACAATTAAAAAAAAAAAAACAAACAGACTTCCCTCTTATTTTACCCTCTTATTAGGTAAAATAAGAGACCCAAGGGAAGCTAATATAAGGAAATTATCTATGTTTTCCCTGTCTCAGAGTGTCGGCTAATATTCCAGTGAGTCACTACTCTAAGAGGAGCTGGGAACTGAACGAGAGACCTTGTGCATTCAAGGCTGAAATTCCTCCATTGAGCCAAACCTTCCTTCAGGGTCAATCTGCTCCTCATAAAAAGTTCCCCTCCAGGGACAAGATAGACTTTTTTCAATTGAATAAAATGATTAGGAATCTACCCTTCCCCCTTTCTTTCTTTCTCACTTCCCTCTCCCAGTGCAGCAGGAAGCCTGTGTGAGAGCTCCCCTCTGAAATTCAAGTGGGACCCTGGTGAACCAAATTACCATGGTAAATAATGACTCTCAGTTTCTTTGAGAGACAGCACCCACACCTTTCTGGGAACCCTAAATATGCTCTTGAAATCCTACCAAACACTTGCTACTGTCTCCCTCCCTTAGGTGTTGCACAGGATTAGTTAATTGCTTGGCTCCACCTTCTCCCAGACATAACCCACAAAGGTTAGGTAAATTGGGCTGCCTCCACAGATTTGCCTCTCCCCTCCTCTTGCTTTCTCCTCAAGCCAGCTGGTAAGCTTCTCAAAGCTCAAAAAGGGAGGTCCAGACAATTGAACTCATATTCATAGGACCCCTCTCCACACTTCACCAGAACCCTCCCACTCTCGGAGTTTTTCTCCTCTGACGGTGTGACCAGGGAGGTTCAGCAAAGCTGTGGCTTCTTGCCCTGGGGGAGGGACAGAAACTTTCAGTTTTACGATAAGCTATCACTCTTCTTGTGGTGCTCTCACTGGATCAATGTCCAGCAGCCTCCTGTTTTGTAGGTTCCCAAACCAACTCACTCAGGCAGGATTTTGTCCCCACTCAGCCATTTCTTTGTAGGAGCAATGATACAGGTTCTCTTACTTGGATGCCATCCTGTTCTGCCTCTATTCCATGATTTCTCAACTTCAGTATTATTGACATTTTGGGCCACATAATTTTTGTTGTTCAGGATGGACTGTGCATTATAGGATGCTTAGCAGCACTCCTTGCTTCAACTTACTAGACACTAGTAGCACCCTTCCCCTTTCCCATCCAGCAGCAGTGACAACCAAAAATGTCTCTAGGCATTGCCAAATATCCCCTAGAGGGAAACATCAAACTTAGTTGAGAATCACTGGTCTCTTCTAAGGTAAAAAATGGGTACATTGGTAAGGAGACTTGGCCCAATGGTTAGGGCATCCGCCTACCACATGGGTGATCCGTGGTTCAAACCCTGGGCCTCCTTGACCTGTGTGGTCAAGGCCCATGTGCAGTGCTGATGTGAGCAAGGAATGTCATGCCATGCAGGGGTGTCCCCCACATAGGGGAGCCCCACACGCAAGGAGTGCATGGCCACCCAATGCAAAAGAAAGTGCAGCCTGCTCAAGAATGGTGCCACACACAGAGAGAGCTGACACAACAAGATGATGCAAGAAAAAGAAACACAGATTCCTGGTGCCACTGATAAGGATAGAAGCGGTCACAGATGCACACACAGCAAATGGACACAGAGAACAGACAACTGGGGGAAGGAAGGGAAGAGAAATAAATAAAAATAGAAATAAATGGGTGCATTATCTCTGAGCACCCCCAATAAAGAGAAGACCATCGCCCACTCTACTGTTGAAATACTTATCACTATTACCTTCAATTTCAACCTTCTAATAAATAGTGGTCTTCCATTCTTCTTGATCTCTCTTCAACATCAGAGACTTTTTTCAGCATTCTCTTTTAGATACCTTCTGACTCAAGAAGCAATATAGCCCAGTGGTTAAAGAAATGGTAGACTTTGAAAGTTAGAGAGAAACTAAGGTTGAATGTTTCTCTTTAACTTAATAGTTCAATTACCTGTAGCAAGTGATTTAACATCTCTGAGTCTCAGTTTCCTCAGTAACATAAAGATAATATTTATCTCAACATTTTGGTGAAGATTAAGTGATATAATGTTATCAAAGTACTTTGTACAACCTGGAATATAGTAATTACTTAATAAATGGGAGTTGTTATTAACTAGGATCATTATAATTAATCTCTATCTGTTCTTCTGCCTCTCTCCAGCTTCTTCAGGTTCAGTCTTCTCTTTATTTCTCTATTCACACATTCTCTTAATATCTATCTATATGCTAAGAACATAAAAAATCACTCTATTATATTATTAACCTTCCCCCCTGAATTCTAGTCCTCTATTTCTAAATGTCTAGAAAATTCCTCCATTTAAGTGTCATGGAAAAAATCAAAAAGCGAATGTCAAGAAGCAAATAAATCCAAATTTACCAGGGGTGAATTTAGAAAGAAACCTTTAAGGGGAAGGCAGAAGAATGAAATGTTTAGAGGACTCAAATGAGGCCATGGTTCTCAGGAAAACAAAGCAGATATAAATCCCATTTCAGTTTGAGATTTTTTATGAATCCCAAAAAAAGAAAGATTATGTTTGCAACCTAATCTATTCCTCTGGGTGTGATATCTTTTGATTATACTGGATTTAGTTGAGGGCCCCTTGATTGAATTACCTGTTAAGATTAGGGCTTTGATTTGACAATGTCAGTAAGGCATGACTCATGTTGAGTCACTGATCCCTTGGTGGACTGATATAAATGGACACTAATGCAAGAAGACACATGGGGAGAGAGAGAGTGCTGCCATTTATGATTCTGTGGCACCAGGGAGAGATGAGCCATTCACCTGATACTTTGCAGCTAACCTTATGAAAAGAACAGCAGCTGAGTAGCTGAGAAGACCCAGAAAGAAATGAGCCCTATGACAAAGACTGATATAGGAAGCTCTGAGAGACAAGCCCTATGCCAGCCTACAGTTGAGATCAGGAAGAAGGTGGGCCCACAGAGATTTAAGAGGATGAGGAAGCCCAAAAAGAAGAAATCAGGCAGAGATCAGCAACCATCTTGCTTCAACATGTGGCAACTGACTTTGGTGAGAAAACAACTTTAAACTGGACCTTTTAGAGCCTTATAACTAAAATATTTTACCCCCAAATAAACACCCTTCACAAACATCAACAGATTTCTCATATTATGCTTCAGCACCCCTTTGACTGACTAATACAAATCCATCGAGGGGAAACATTAAGATTTAATATGACCACAGAAATCTTAGAAAGACAAAGAAAACTCTGGAGAATCTAGAGCAAAGAATACAAATTGAGTTAGGATCTGATGAATAATCCATCCAACCAATCAGCACATTCACTATTAAAGTCTACTTGGATATAGATGTCTAAATTGACTACAATATGTAGTGTAAAAAGTGTTATATTGGAGGAGGGAGCAGAGTGCTATCTCTAACTTTTAGAAGAAATGAGAAGTGTCAGGAAAACTATATTTAAGGGCAGGCTAAAGGGTGAAAAATATGAGAAATTACTGAGATAGTTAAACTGGAAAAAGGGCTTAAAGGAGATATGGTCATTTTAGCAAAAACATGCAGTTTGGGGAAGGAAGTATAGTATAGCAGAAAGCAGGAGTCCTTTGCAGTAAGGCAAGCCAAGGTTCTAATACTAACTCTGTCACTTCCTTGCTGCAATTGGCTCACAATAGGTTGGCTCAAAGGAAAGGCAACACTGAACTTACAGAAATAAGGGACAGAGAGAGAGAGACACCAGAGAGGAAATAAAGATGGGATCAGGGAACTCACAGCTTCTGGAACTGAGAGTCTCAACCCATTTCCACATTTTATTTATTTAGGATCCAACAAGCAGCTGTTTTTTATTTACTAAAATTGGGGACAGGTGTGACATTTACAATAATAAGGAACAGGTAAGCCAGTTTCCCACAACATTTTCCCCTTTTTGTTTTTGCAAAGTCTATGCAAATGACGTTTCACTGATTAACAAAGCTTCCTGCATATTTTCACTTTTAGGTTTGAACAATACTCATCAATTTTTTTTTTTTTTCTTAATTGCGGCGGCTTGCTCTGTCGGTGGCGGTGGGGTCTGGCTGTGGATGAGGGGTCAGTCCAGCTTGGGACGAGGGGTCAGTCCGGCTTGGGACGAGGGATCAGTCCGGCAGCAGATGAGGGGTCTGTCTCACAGGGGTTGCTTGGTTTGGCTGACGGGGTCGCCCGGCGAAGCCGGCGACGAAGGGGTCGCCCGGAGAAGCAGGTGATGAACTGGGGACAAGGGAGGCCAGGCCCTTGTCGGGGGCTCTCAGGACTGGAGGGCGCATGGCAGAAGAACTACCGCGGAGATGAGGTAAACACGCAGGTCCAACTTTATTGAGGAAGTGGCTACAGTTTTATAGGGGCTGGGGAAGGCAGATTGGTCGAAGCTTATGCCATGTTCTGATTGGTTGCTGCAAGCAGTTACTGGGGAGAAAGGTCAGTGGGAGGTACTGGAAGGGGGAGGGGTGGTGGTTAGGGATTGGCTGTTGCTGGGGTAAGTGGCAGGGTTTAGGGATTGGGGGCTGCTGTTGCTGGGGTAGAGGGCAGACTTGAGTTTCCCGCCTTGTGCTTGGCTGTTGCTGCTGTCGGGGGGGGGGGGGGGAGGCAGACTGGAATTTTCCTCCCTGCACAAGAAGAAGGGTGTTGCCTCATAAGGCATCGTGTGGCGCTATCCAGGAGGAGGGGCGGCCGCGGAAGCATGGCTGCCGAGAAGGGGAGACCCGAGGGCACTCTGCGCCCATGCCGAGCTCCCTTCAGGGGTGGCGGTGAGTCCGACCAGCCACCCTATTATGGGGGCAGCAGTTGGAATTAGGCCTACCACGGCCGCTCCCCCGCCAGGCCAGCAAACCACACTTCAGCCCGAGGGGTGACCGCACTTAATATATTCAGTCCCCGGATTGTTCAAACCCAGAACAAGAGATTTATGTCAAGGTACATTTATATATCACTTACAGTTCATCAAATCACTTAAGTACACAATATGTTTCATGATTAAAGTTCTGATTAGTATTCAAGCATTTTATGCATAATCCATAACTGCAACAACAAACAATAAGACTTCCAACTAGCAGACATTTAAAAAATAAACTCATTTCTCATGGGCTTAAGATTTCCTACAAGCAAGGCTATATAGGCCAGTACTTGATCAAAAATGACCTCATTTTCTCCAATTTGTATAGTTTGAGGCATAGGCAATGACAAATTATTGTTATTTCCCCATTTGGGGCTGTGGGACATCTGTAAGTTTATCACATAATTTCAATGCCTTCCTTGGTCCTGCTCTTAGCATCTTCACTGGACTTGGGGCCACAACTCAGTGTTGAATTTAAACTTAATCAATCATTTTGAGGACTCACTTTCCAGGCAGAAAACAATAGCTGGCTTGTTGTAAGAGTCCCAATGCAGTGTCTGTAGCAGTGAAAGCATATCTTGCCCCTCCCAAGAGCAGGAGGAGACTGATGTCACAGTCACTGAAGTGAGCATGAAGGACCTTCATGGGTGATGTCCACCAGCTGCTGGTGAACAACAGGCAGCTGGAACTGCTGGGCTAGGCACCACAAGGTCTGGTACTCATGATGTTTGCCTTTCCAGTAGAGCTATTCTGCTTCTTCTCAGGTCTCAACTGTATGGTTCTGGATCTTCATGAGGCATCTGTCTCAACTTTAGATTTAGTATCATCAAAAAATTCAGTAAGAGAAACTTCCTCACATTCCCTATTTTCATTTTTCTCTTCCTCATCTTCTGTTTGCAAGGGTTCCAAAATAGATTTAATAATAGTGAAGGTGGTTTCTATAATTTGTAAGAGTTCTAAAATATGAGGCTCACTGGCCTTGGCTCCTCCTGCTTTAAGGAGCAGTTACAGGAGGCAGACATACAGATAATATTTTGTTGAATTGTCTCCATTTCCCATCATAACCCTGCTAAAATACTTGAGTTTCCTTACTCACTGAGGACTTGGAAGGCCTTCTAAACCACCCAGGGCTCTGCACCATGAGAACACCTTTAGTTTTACTCGAAGCAATTCTTCTTCCCCTCGAGCCCCACATTGGGCACCACTTGCTGCAAACAGCTCACAGTAGGTTGGCTCAAAGGGAAGGCAACACAGAACTTACAGAAATAAAGGACAGAGAGAGAGAGACACCAGAAAGGAGATAAAGATGGGACCAGGGGACTCTCAGCTTCCGGAGCTGAGAGCCTCAACACTAGTTTCCACATTGTATTTATTTAGGAACCAACAAGCAGCTGTTTGTTATTTACTATAATAGGGGACAGGTGCAACATTTACAATAATAAGGAACAGGTAAACCAGTTTCCCACAACACTTCCTTGTTAGCTGACCTTGGGAAGAAGTTTTAATATTAATGCATACATCATTCATTCATTTATCTATTCATTCACAACAGTCCTGTGGCTGGAAGCAGCATATGTACCCCACCCTCAGGGCAAATAGCCTAGCTGGAGCTGCTAGCTCCCTGCTCTGAACCAAGTGTAAGGGTGGATTCCCTTTGAGAAAGAGGGGTCTGGGAGGGTAGAGAGTGATTTCTTTGCAGTGAGTTTGGCCAACTGAGCCCTCTTTGAATATCAGATGGGACACTGACTTGACAGGAAGAAGAGAGGGGGATCTTCTCAGGCAGGCTGTCACAACCAGCCACCCAGGTAAAGAGAGGAATTAGATTAGAGAGGAGGCAGGGAAAGACAGGTGCCTAATCAACAGGACTCTGACAAACTGAAAATACTTTAACCTGCCTGAGGGATAGGGGGCTGATAGCCTTCTGAAAAGCTAGCTAACCTAAGGAGAAACTGTAGTTCAGTGGAAGAATTTGCATTGCATATATAAGGCCCCTGTTTCAACTCCCAGCTCTTCTTAGGGAAGTGATCCACAAAGTTATCAGGCATCCAGATGAAACTTTATGACAGGTAACATATAGACATTCTTTTTGAACTATCTTTTGTTGGATCTTTTCTTTCTAAAAAAAAAAAAAAAATAGTTCCTTTTTTGTATTTTCCTTATTTTACTCACCAAAACCCAGTTCAAAACCTGTAGAGGGCAGGCTATAAGGTGATTAATTGATGAACACAGACAGCCTGAGAAGATCCTTAGGGGTCAAAGAAAGAAGGCTGTTTTTCCATGTTTATTTTGGGTTTTTTTTTTCTTTCTTTCTCCTTTTTTAAAAATTTGTTGCTGCTGTCCTAGTTCTTATTTGTTGTGTTTCCCCTTTGTTTCCCTGTTTTTTTTTCTGTTCACTAATTTATTATACCTACATTATTTCTTTTCTCTTTACCTTTCAATCTTCTGTTTTCTGTTGTTGTTCCTTCATTCCACCTCTTTTTGTTAGATCTTTAATTTTTCTTATTTTTATTTCTCTCTCTCCTTTTTTCTCTGTTTTCTTTCTTTTTTTACTTTCTCCTTTCTTTTCTTTTTTCTTTCCCTCTCTTCTCATCATTCCAGCCTTATAATTCATTCTATATATTTTTCTCTATTCTGATTCTCATCTCATTTTTTCTATTCCACTTCTTTATTCTTATGTCTCTGTACTTCTTACCCATGTTAATTATTCACTTTCCTAGGTCTTATACAGTTCCTCTTCTACCTTTTACTATTATTATTATTACTATGATTCTTTTTCACTTCTTATCTCTTTCCTTTTCTCTGGTTCTGATCCCCACCCCCACCCCCAAGGGACCATAGACAACAGCAAGGTAATAGAATAGGGAAAACAAAGTGTCAAAGTGAAATCTTGCCACACACACACAAACAACAACAAAATAAAACCCTAGAGAGGAAAGAGAAGCTAATAAACTGAATAAACCCATCAAGATAAACAGATGCCTAGACACCAATAAAAAATTACAAGCCATAATAAGTAACAGGGAGACATGGCCTAGGTCAATGAAAAAAACTAAAAATTAGGAGGAAATGCGGAACATGGAAAAACTAAACAGATATGTCCAAACAAATATCATGAGTCAACTTAATGAAGTGGAGGAAGAGATTAAAGATATTAAGAAGACACTGGGATAACATACTGAAGAAATCATAAAGATACATAAAAAGATAATGAATATAATGGTGATGAATGGCACAATCCAAGAAATCAAAAATACACTGGAAGTACATAACAGCAGATTTGAACAGGCAGAGGAAAGAATCAATGATGTGGAAGACAGTATATATGAAATCAGTCAGAGAGTAGAACAAATAGATAAAAAGAGGAAAAAATCCAGCAGAGACTTAGGGATTTGAATGACAACACAAAACACAAAACTTACGTATTATAGGCATCCCATAGGAAGAAGAGAAGGGAAAGGGAACAGAAGATATGTTGGAGGAAATAATGGCTGAAAACTTCCCAACCCTATTGAGAGACATGGATATATATGTCCAGGAAGTGCAGCACACCCCAACCAGTATAACAAACCTACTCCAAGACATATATTTTTTCAAATTGTCCAATACTCAAGACTAAGAGAGAATACTGAAAGATTCAAGAGGAAAGAGATCCATCACATACAAGGGAAGCATGACAATATTAAGTGCTGATTTCTCACCTGAAGCCATGGAGGCAAGAAGACAGTGGTAAGATATAATTAAAGTGATTAAAGAAAAATTTCCAACCACGAATTCTCTATCCAGCAAAGTTGGCATTCAAGAATGAAGGAGAGTTCAAAATAGTCACAGATAAACAGAAATTAAGACAGTATGTCAATAAGAAATGTGCATTTCAAGAAATACTAAAGGGAGTTCTGCAGATTGAAAAAAATAGGAGAGAGAGAGTTGGAGAAGAGTGTAAGAAAAACTGAAAAGACAAAACAACAACAACAACAACAACAACAACAATATATGGCATACATAAACCTAAAGAAAATATGGCTAATGTAAGTAATTCCTTGACAATAATAAAATTAAATATTAATGAATTAAACTCACCAATCAAAAGACACAGATTGGCAGAATGGATAAGGAAATATGAACCATCTATATGCTGTCTACAAGAAATCCATAGGCCCAGGGAGGCAAGAAGACTGAAAGTAAAAGATTGGAAAATAATTTTACATACAAACAATAACAAAAAATAGTGGGAGTAACTATACTAATATTGGACAAAATAGACTTTAAGTGCAAAATGATTATAAGAGACAAAGAAGTACACTATGTATTAACAAAAGGGGTAATTTATCAAAAAGAAAGAACAACCATAATCATTTATGCATCTAACCAGGGCACCTCCAAATACCTGAAGCAAACACTGGGAAAATTAAGAAGAGAAGTAGATTCCTCTAAAATTATAGTGGGAGTCTTTAATACACCATTATCACCATTACAACATCTTGACAAAGAATCAATAAAGGAACAAAGACCTTGAATAATACATTAGAGGATCTGGACCAAATAGACATATACAAAACATTATAACCAAACACTGTGGGATATACATCCTTCTCAAGTGCACATGGATCATTCTCCAGGATAGACCACACGCCAGGGCACATAACAACCCTCAATGAATTCAGAAAGATTGTACTTATACGAAGTAATTTATCTGACCACAATGGAGTGAAGCTGGAAATCGGTAAGGGGCAGAAGCAAATTAGGCACAGAGATATAGAAGTTAAACAACACACTCTTAAACAATCAGGGGGTCAAGGAGAAAATCACAAAATAAATCAGTAAGTACCTTGAAACAAATGAAAATGACAACAAAACCTATCAAAACCTATGAAATGCAGCAAAAGCAGTACTGAGAGGGAAATTCATAGCCATAAATGCCTATATCAAAAAAAGAAGAAAAAGCCAAAATCAAAGGCCTACTGCACAACTTGAGAAATTAGAACAACACCAACAAACTAACCCCAAAGGAAGAAGAAAGAAAGAAATTTTAAAAAATTAGAGCAGAGCTAAATAAAACTGAAAATAAGAAAGCCCTAGAAAAAATAAAATAAAACTAAAAGTTAGTGTATTAGTCAACAAAGGAGTTCTGGTGAAAATACCAGAAATCTGTTGATTTTTATAAAGGGCATCCATTTGGGATAGAAGCTTACTGTTACCAGGCCATAAAGTAAATTTTCTTCCCTCACCAAAATCTATTGCTGTGTGTTGGAGCAAGATGACTGCTGACATCTGTTAACAGTTCAGGCTTCTTGGGGTATTCTCTTTCCACAGCTTTTTTCTCTCTGAGCTCAGCTACTCTACTCCTCTCTGTGCTTACTTCCTAGGCTCCAGCTCAAAACTCCAACCTCCCTTCTTGGTGGTGCAGTTTCTTCGTGAATGCCCATCTCCCAAGGGAGCAAGAATGCAATGTTCTACTGATGTGGCTCAAACAAAGCCCTTATCATTATTTAATAAAGTAAAAGTGAAATCTCTGAATCCAATATAATCTAATATGCCAGGAGGGAAAGAGCAGTTTAAAAACCCAATCCAATATCTATTTTTGGAATTCTTAAACAATAGCAAACTGCCACAAATCATTCTTCAAGAAGATTAATAAAATGGACAAATTCTTAGCGATATGAACAAAAAAAAGGAAAGCAAACATATAAAATAAGGTAGATAATTTAGAAGAAATGGGCAAATTCCTAGAAATGCTCAAGCACCCTACATTGATGAAAGAAGAAATTGATGGACTCGACAGACCAATCACAAGTAATGAGATTGAATCAGTCATCAAAAACCTTACAATTAAGAAGAGCCCAGGACCAGATGGCTTCACAGGTGAATTCTACCAAATATTCTGGAAAGAACTAACACCAATCCTGCTTAAATTCTTCCAAAAATATAGAAGTGGAGGGAACATTACCTAATTCATTCTATGATGCCACCATCACCCTAATGCCAAAGTCAAAGACACCACAAGAAAGGAAAACTAAAGACCATGGGAAACGGACTTTGGCCCAGTGGTTAGGGCATCCGTCTACCACATGGGAGGTCCGCAGTTCAAGCCCCGGGCCTCCTTGACCCGTGTGGAGCTGGCCCATGTGCAGTGCTGATGCGCGCAAGGAGTGCCGTGCTACACAGGGGTGTCCCCCGCGTAGGGGAGCCCCACGCGCAAGGAGTGCACCCATAAGGAGAGCAGCCCAGCATGAAGGAGGGAGCAACCTGCCGAGGAATGGCGCCGCCCACACTTGCCGTGCCGCTGACGACAACAGAAGCGGACAAAGAAACAAGACACAGCAAAAAGACACAGAAAACAGACAACCAGGGGAGGGGAGGGGAATTAAATAAATAAAAATAAATCTTTTAAAAAAAAAAAAAAGGCCAATCACTCTAATGATCCTAGATGCTAAAATCCTTAACAAATACTTGCTAATCATATTCAACAGCTTTAAATGAATTATACACTATGACCAAGTGTGTTTCATCCCTGGTATGCGAGGATGGTTTAACCTAAGAAAATCAATCAGTGTAATACACCATATAAATAGATTGAAAGAAATAAATCATATGATCATCTCTATAGATGCAGAAAAATCATTCGAGAAAATACAACATACTTTCTTGATAAAAACACTGCAAAAGACAGGAATAGAAGGAAACTTCTTCAACATGATAAGGGATATATATGAAAAACCCACAACTTACATCATATTCAATGGTGAAACCTGCCTCTAAGATCAGGAGCAAGATAAGGATGCCTTTTCAATCCTCTTATTTAACATTGTCTTAGAAGTTTTGTTTGAGGACTTAGACAAGAAAAGATATAAAAGGGGGAAGTAGACTTGGTCCAGTGGTTAGGGTGTCCATCTACCACATGGGAGGTCTGCAGTTCAAACCCTGGTCCTCCTTGACTTATGTGGAGCTGGTCCATGTGCAGTGCTGATGCACTCAAGGAGTGCTGTGCCATGCAGGGGTTTCCCCATGTAGGGGAGCCCTATGTGCAGGGAGTGTGCCCCATAAGGAGAGCTACCCAGTGCAAAAGAAAGTTCAGCCTGCCCAGGAATGGCACTGCACACATGGAGAGCTGACACAACAAGATGATGCAACAAAAAGAAACAGATTCCTGTTCTGCTGACAACAATGGAATTGGACAAAGAAGAACATGCAGCAAATAGACACAGAGAATAGACAACTGGAGTGGGTGGGGGGTGGGAAAGGGGAGAGGAAAAAAAGATATAAAAGGCATCCAAATTGGAAAGGAAAAAGCAAAACATTTCAATATTTGCAGATGACATTATCCTATATGTAGAAAACCATGGGAAATCTATAACAAAGCTTCTAGAGCTTATAAATGAGTTCAGTAAAGTGGCAAGTTATAAGATCAATGTGCAAAAATCAGTAGCATTTCTGTATACCAATAAAGAGAAATCTGAGAAGGAGATCAAGGGGAAAAATCTGTTTACAATAGCAACAAAAAGAATCAAATACATAAGAATAAATTTAAATAAAGAGGTCAATGATTCATAAAAGAAAATTACATAACACTGTTAAAGAAAATCAAAGAAGTCTTAAATAAATAGAAGAGTATTCCCTGTTCATGGATAGGAAGACTAAACATCATTAAAATGTCCATTCTACCCAAATTGATTTACAGATTTAACACAATCCCAATAAAACTTACCACAGCATTCTTTCCTGAATTTAAAAAGCTAACTATGAAATTTATTTGAAGGGCAAGGGGCCCTGAATAGCCAAAGATATATTGAAAAAGAAAAATGAAACTGAAGGAATCATACTACTTGACTTTAAGACATACTACAAGGCTACCATGGTCAAAACTGCATGGTATTGGCACAAAGATAGGCATACTGAACAATGGAACTGAATATGGAGTTCTGGTATGGATCCCCACATATACAGTGACCTAATATTTGACAAGGCCACCAAGCCCACTCAACTGAGAGAGAATGGCCTCTTCAACAAGTGGAACTTGGAGAACTGGATGCCCATACACAAAAAGAATGAGAGAAGAATACCACCCCACACCTTATACAAAAAGTGACTAAAGATGAATCAAAGATATAAATATAAGAGCCAAGACCATAAAGATCTTAGAAAATAATGTGGGAAGCATTTACAGGATCATGTATTAGGAAAAGTTATCATGAGCTTCACACCTAAAGCATGAGCAATGAAAGGAAAAATAGATAAATGGGACCTCCTCAAAATTAAAAACTTCTGCATCTCAAAGGAGTTTGTCAAGAAAGTGAAAAGGCAGCCTACTCAATGGGAGCAAATATTTGGTAACCATGTAGCTGATAGGGGCCTAATATCCAGCATATATGAAGAAATCATACACCTTGAAAATAAAAAGTCAAACAACCCATTCAAAAAATGGGCAAGTGATTTGAATAGACACTTCTTCAAAGAAGAAATACAAATGGCTAAAAAGCACATGAAAAATGCTGAACATCACTAGTTATTAGGGAAATGTGAATGAAAACTACAATGAGATATCATCTTACACCCATCAGACTGGTGGCTATTTAAAAAAAAAAAAACAGAGGACTACAAGTGTTGGAGAGGTTGTGGAGTAATGGAAACACTTATCCACTACAGGTGGGAATGTAGAATGGTGCAGCCATTGTGGAGGACACTTTGGTAGCTCCTCAGGAACCTAACTATAGAACTGTCATATGATCCAGCAATCCCACTGCTAGGTAAATACACAGAAGAATTGAAAGCAGGGACACAAACAGATATAGACATATCAATGTTCGTAGTGCTATTAATCACTATTGCCAAAGTTGCAAACAACCCAAACGTCCATTAACAGATGAATGTATAAACAAATTCTGGTACATACATACAACGGAATATTACCCAGCTATAAGAAGGAATGCAGTATTAGCACACAGGATAACAAGGATGAATCTCGAAGACCTTGTGTTGAGTGAAGCAAGCCAGGTACTGAAGGACAAATGTTACATGACCTCACTAATATGAATTAAGAAAATTGAGCAGATTCACAGAGCTAGAATCTGGAAGATAGGTTTCCAGGAGACAGAAGGGGAAAAGAAGATTGTTAGCCAATGCCCATGTGGGCAAAACCTATGATATGGTGGAAGGGTGTAGTTGTGCAGTGGATGGGCATAACAGTTGTGCAGTGATGCTATTGGGCTGGGCTGTGCTGGTCTGTGAAGTTGGGTAGAATGGGGAGAGTGGGTTAGATTGTCCACAGAACTGGGACTAGGGTTTGAGGAAAGAGCAAGTAACCTCTGGGGATTTATGGGTATGTGGTTGAAACTACAATGTTGCAAATGTTATTCTTGGCAAATATGTCATGGGCGGGTTACTGGTTTAAGATGTTGGATGTGGGGGACATACAGCACTGTTCATGCCTGGAGCAGGTTTCTAGGGAATGTGTAGCATTCATCTTGTCATGGTGTATTGTATTGGGGGTGGAGACTCACATAATGAGCAGAAAGGTGTTGGAGTCCCATCCTGGGGAGTCCTACTAGAGGGGTGGGAATCTCTTGAGAGAATAGGTAGTGCCTAATAGGAGAGGAAAAATATGTCAAGCCCTCAATGTTGTTGCAAGTTACTATGAATCTGGTGCTTCAGTGTATTAATATTGGTGGTTACTATGGGTCCCAAAGGGAGAGGGAGGTAATAATGGAATAGATGGAACATGGGACATATTTGGGGTGATGGAATTGTTCTACATGACCCTGTAAGGATGGATACAGACAATGTCAAAATTCATAAAAATCTATAAAAGTGTATGATACAAAATGGAAACCACAATGTAAATCATTGACTATGGTTAGTAGAAAGGTTTCAATATTTGTACATCATTTGTAACAAATGTACCATCCACATGTTAAGTGTTATTAATAGGGGAAAGGAGAAAAGGGAGAGGATGTTGTATATATGGGAATCATCTATGTTGGAGATTTGTACCTGAAGGGTATTGGGAATGAAAGAAAGAGAAAAGGGAGAGTGAAAGAAAGAGAAAGAAAGAAAAAGAAAGAATGAATGAGAGAGCTGGGATCAGGGGGTCTGCTAGTAGAGACTCATCAGACAACTTTATTGTTTATAAGGGGCTCTCTATATACCCCAGTCTACATGACAACAAGCAGGAACATGTAGCCTGCATGACAACAAGCAGCAACATGTAGCCTATGGGACATCAAGCAACAACATGTAGCCTATGTGACAAGCAGCAACATGCAGTTACCTATCAGCATTACCCATAGTCTAAGGAATTTAAAAAATCTTATCTCAAGGTACAAAGCCTAAGTGTTCTATTCACTACAAAAGGCATGTGCTCATCTTTTCTTTCAGCCTTTAACAGCTTCATCCCATTTGCTGGGAACTCTTAATTACCACATTCCTTAGGGTGCAAGTGTAGCCATGGAGACAACACTAGCATGGAGACAGCACGTCTCTCCTTGTGAGGCCACTGTGCCTCAGTTTCCAACATCTCCCCCTTTTTGTTTTAGTCAAGGTGACCATGCCTGTCTTAGGTTGCCTCCTCTGAGAGTCTTACCCATCACTGACTACCAGCCAAGCTCTTCCACTAGGGGAAGTTGTTGAAGTGCTTTTGCTAGCACCAGATTACTCGCTTGTCCCACGGTTGTTATGTTTTGCAATTTTTCTTTGAAATTACTGTCTGGCACAGGCAAGAATCATGAACAACAGAACAAATATGATTAACACTATTCCTAAAGCTGACAGGAAATGCTGTGATTTCCACCAATTAACTGGGTTAAATTTTGAAATATGTGAAATCACATCTGAGAAAATATCCTTATCATTGGCTACATGAATTTGATTTAGAGACATTTCTAATATTTTTCTTTGTAATTCAAATATTTCCAGAGAGATATTATTTTTATGGCCTAGCAAATGATTCTTAATTTTTTTTTCATTCTATATCAGATGAATTATAGGCAAGAGGAGTAATACAAAAATCGCTTTCATTCCAATCACATTTCAATCCCCTTAACAATTTTAAATTATACAATTCATCTCCAATATGCAAAACAGCTGATACTAAATCATTAACCTAATTATTTAACTGTTCATCTTTGTGCTCTTGACTAGGCCACAAACCACTAGCATTTTTATGCCAATCATGCATGTATTGTTTTTTTTTTTCAAAGTCTACTCAATTTATTCATTTTTTAAAAAAATATTACATTCGAAAAATATGAGGTCCCCATTCACCCCCACCGCCCTCCCCCACCAATCCACTCACAGTAACACTCTCCCCCATCATCATGACACATCCATTGCATCTGGTGAGTACATCTCTGGGCATCACTGCACCCCATGGCCTGTGGTCCACACCATAGCCCACACTCTACCACATTCCATCCAGTGGGCCATGGGAGGACATACAATGTCCGGAAATTGTCCCTGCAGCACCACCCAGGACAACTCCAAGTCCTGAAAATGCCTCCACATCTCATCTCTCCCTCCCATTCCCTGCACCCAGCAGCCATCATGGCCACTTTTTGCACACCTATGCCACATTTTCTCAATTATTAACCACAATAGTTCATGAATAGAATATCAGTAAGTCCACTCTAATCCTTACTGTATTCCTCCTTCCTGTGGACCTTGGCTTGGTTGTGTCCATTCCACAACTATGTCAAAAGGGGCCTTAGATTCCACATGGATACTGGATGCAATTCTCCTGCTTTCAGTTGTAGGCACTCTAGGCTCCATGGTGTGGTGGTTGACATTCTTCAACTCCATGTTAGCTGAGTGGGGTGAGTCCAATAAACCAGAGTGTAGGAGCTGAAGTCTGTTGAGGCTCAGGGCCTGGCTATCATATTGTCAGCCCAGAGATTCAAATCCTGTAGATATATCTTAAACCCCAGCACCAACTACAATTCCAGTAAAGTAGCATGAAAGTCTTGTGAAAAGAGATCCCATCTGAGTCCAATTCCATCACACAGAAACACCAGCTCCAAAGAAGGGCCAACTGACATGGCAGTGAACCCCATCTGCCATGACCATAGAACCTGTGGGTCTCTTTATTCCTCAAAAGAACCAATACCTGGGGTTGTATCTACTTTATCTGTCTCTGAGACTCTGCTCAGGTGTGCATAAGGGCAATCCTTCTGACAACCTCCAGACTCTTTTGTGGAGACTCATAGCCATATAAACTCATTTGTCCTTTCCATTTCCCCCTTAATTTAGATCAAAAGCATTTTTAACTCCTGTTATTATATGTAGACAGGAATATTCTGCTGTTCCATGTTGAACCTTTAATTTAAGGTCATTTTCTAGTTACGTCATCAGCTGATACTTGGTACTGATCTCTCGGTGCCAGGGAAGCTCATCCCCGGGTGTCATGTCCCACGCTGGGGGGAAGGCATTGCATTTACATGCTGAGTTTGCCTTTGAGACTGGCCACATTTGAGTAACACAGAGGCTGTCAGGAGGGAACTCTTAGGCACAGTGCTGCTCTAGGCCTTGTTCTTATTTCAGGTGTATAGGCTCACAAACATAGTCATTAGTATCAGTGGTTCACTGTTGGACCCTCATTCCTTCCTGGTGCTTGCCATTGCACCTGGGGGACTGCCACTGCTCCCCTAGGGACCACGACAGAGACCCCCACCCCTGGCCAGGAACCCAGCCCCCCCCCCAGCTGTTGTTTTTAATTGTTTCCACTATGAGTATATCCAAACATTTCCATGTACCCTGGACACATGCCCTGTATAACTCCCTGTCAACCATATGTCCCCTGTCAATAACATCCCATACCAGTATTCCTCTGCTGCCATTGTTGAACCACTCTGTGAACCAAAACTTCCTGAAAAGTGAAGCCCAATATAATGTCAGTTTCCCTTATTAGTAAAATGGAATATAGCGATGAGTTTAAAGGTTAGATAGAGAATACATATTGATTTGGAAAAATTCTACATCCTATCTTTTTCTTTTCTTTTTTCATAATTATTGAGCTTCTCTTCACAAGAGCCCTAGATCACAGTAATTCATATATACAATATACAGTACTCCCACATATCCATTATAAAAACCTTTTCCCTTCCACAGCGATAATCTTTTAACTTATTCATGTCATATTTACTGAAACTGATGTACAGATATTGAGACAATAGCTTTCAAAGTGACATTTGTGTGTACATTGTGGTTTATACTTTAGGCTAAACAGTTTTCTAAATTTTTTAGTTATCCTATGTTTTACATTATGGTTTACATTATTAGTCTGTCGTCCCCTATATATTTTTGGTGTAATATTACATGTTTTATATCCATCCTTGTGTACTCTTGTGAAACACTTCTTTTGCCCTCACATTTACTTTGGTTCCATATATTCAATATCTATTTCCCCCTCCCCTTGGGGCCCACAGTGACAGTCAATCTTCATTTCTTCAGGAGCCGTGTTCAGAGATACTTGCAACAGTGTTGAGGGCTTGACTTGCTCAACTGCCCTAATCCCCTGGGAGCCACCCTTTCTCTTGAGAGATACAGTTCCCTCTCTTTGATGGCATTAGTCCTCCCCAGGATGTGGGTCTACCTTCACTCTCATTATATGGGTCTCTACCCAATGGTATAACCCACTCTGGCAAAATGAGCATTCAGATATTCCCTAGGAGTCTATCCTTCATCAGATTATCCCCTTTGAGTATCTTAAACAGGTAACTTTCCTAATTGTATTTTGAAAAGGTTTTCTCAGCATTATACTCTCAACCAACACCTGACAATCTCCTATGTTCATATGCTGCCCTACCCTCCCCCCAATTTCTTGGGCAATATTACCCATCCTCCCATCCCTAGCCCCCCTCAAACCCACAAAGCCCCACCCAAAGGTAACCCTATGCCCCCATTTTATCTCTTCCTTGTACACATACTTACCTCCAGCTTATCATAGATTTCACCCATGTAGATGTCAGCTTACATTCTTCCTCTACCCCCCGATTTCCTGTAAGCCTATCCTCCAGTCTCTAGCTCTCTGAGGCAGCTTGCTTATTTAATATGATTGAGGTCATGTAGTATTTGTCCTTCAATGCCTGGGTTGCTTCACTCAACATAAGGTTCTCAAGATTCATCCATGTTATCACCTGCGTTTGTAGTGTATTTGTTCTTAAAGCCAAGTAATATTCCATTGTATGTATATACCACATTTTATTGATCCACTCATCTGTTGATGGGCATATGGGTCGATTCCAACTTTTGGCGATAGTGAACAATGCTGCTATGAACATTGGTGTGCATATATCAGTTTGTGTCCTTGTTTTCAGTTCTGCTGGGTATATACCCAGGGGTGGAATTGCTTGGTCATATGGCAAATCTATGGTTAGTTTTTTGAGAAACAGCCAAAGTGTCCTCCAGAATGGTTGTATCCTTCTGAATTCCCACCAGCAGTGGATAAAGGTTCCCATTTCTTCACATCTTCTCCAGCATTTGTAGTCTTCTGTTTCTTTTCATAGCTGCCAATCTTATGGGAGTAAAATGGTATCTCATTGTAGTTTTGATTTGCATTTCCCTGAGAGCTAAAGATTTGGCGCACTTTTTCATGTGCTTTTTAGCCATTTGTATTTCATCTTTGGAGAAGTGTCTGTTTAAATCTTTTGGCCATTTTTTAAATGGGTTGTTTATCTTTTTATTTTCAAGCTATAGGAGTTCTTTATATACGCAAGTTATAAGTCTCTCATCGGATATATGTTTGCCAAATATTTTCTCCCATTGTGTAGGTTACCTTTTTACTTTCTTGACAAACTCCTTTGAGGTGCAGAAGGCTTTAATTTTGAGGAAGTCCCATTTATCTATTTGTTCTTTTGCTGCTCGTGCTTTTGGTGTGAAGTTCATGAAGTCATTTTCTATTACAAGGTCTTGTAGATGTTTCCCTACATTGCTTTGCAAGGTCTTTATGGTCTTGGCTCTTATATTTAGGTCTTTGATCCATCTTGAGTTGATCTTTGTATAAGGTGTGAGATAGTAATCCTCTTTCATTCTTCTACATATGGATATCCATTTCTCCAGGCACCATTTGTTGAATAGGCCATTCTCTCCCAGTTGAGAGGGTTTGGTGGCTTTATTGAATATTATATGGCTATATATATGAGGTTTTATATTGAACTTTCAATTCAATTCCATTAGTCTGTGTGTCTCTCCTTATGCCAATACCATGCTGTTTTCACTACTGTAGCTTTGTAGTATGTTTTGAAGTAAGGTAGTGTGATTCTTCCAATTTCGTTTTTCTTTTTCAATATGTCTTTGGCTATTCAGGGCCTCTTTCCTTTCCAAATAAATTTCATAATTAGTTTTTCTAGTTCCTTAAAGAAGGCTGTGTTGATTTTTATTGGGATTGCATTGAATGTGTAGATCAGCTTTGATAGGATAGACATCTTAATAATATTTAGTCTTCCTATCCATGAACAGGGAATATTCTTCCATTTATTTAGGTCTTCTATGATTTCCTTGAACAGTCTTCTATAGTTCTCGGTGTATAAGTTTTTTACATCTTTAGTAAAATTTATTCCTAAATATTTGATTTTTTAAATTTACTATTGTGAATGATATTTGTTTCTTGATTTCCTCCTGATCTTGCTAATTATTGGTGTACAGAAATGCTACTGATTTTTGCGCATTGATCTTATAACCTGCAACTTTACTAAACTCATTTATGAGTTCTAGAAGCTTTGTTGTAGACCTCTCAGGGTTTTCTATGTATAGGATCATGTCATCTGCAAATAATGAAATTTTGACTTCTTCCTTTCCAATTTGAATGCCTTTTATACCCGGTTCTTGCCTCATTGCTCCAGGAAGTACTTCTAAGACAATGTTAAATAGAAGGGGAGACAATGGGCATCCTTGTCTTGTTCCTGACTTTAGAGGGAAGGATTATAGGATTTCTCCATTGTAAACGATGTTGGCTGTAGGTTTTTCATATATACTCTTTATCATGTTCAAAAAATTTCCTTGTATTCTGATCTTTTGGAGTGTTTTTATCAAGAAAGTGTGCTGTATTTTGTCAAATGCTTTTTCTGCATCTATAGATATAATCATGTGATTTTTTTCCTTCAATCTGTTTATATGGTGTATCACATTGATTGATTTTCTTATGTTGAACCATCCTTGCATACCTGGAATGAATCCCACTTGGTCGTGGTGTATAATTTGTTTAATGTGTTGTTGAATACGATTAGCAAGTATTTTGTTAAGTATTTTTGCATCTAGGTTCATTGGAGAAATTGGTCTGTAATTTTCCTTTCTTGTGGTATCTTTGTTTAGCTTTGGTACTAAGGTAATGTTGGCATCATAGAATGAGTTAGGCAATGTTCCTTCTGTTTCGATTTTTTGGAAGAGTTTCAGCAAGACTGGTGTTAGTTCTTTCCGGAATGTTTTGTACAATTCACCTGTGAAGCTATCTGGCTCTGGGCTCTTCTTAGTTGGGAGGTTTTCAATGACTGATTCTATCTCTTTACTTGTGATTGGTTTGTTGAGACCATCAATTTCTTCTTTCATCAATACAGGCTGGTTGTGTGTTTCTAGGAATTTGTCCATTCCTCTGAATTGTCATTTTTGTTGGAATATAGTTTTTCAAAGTATCCTCTTATGATAGTCTTTATTTCTGCGGGGCCAGTGGTGACACCTCCTTTCTCATTTCTAATTTTGTGTATTTGCATCTTCTCTCTTTTTTTCTTTGTTTGTCTCACTAAAGGTTTGTCAATTTTATTGGTCTTCTCAAAAAACCAGCTCTTGGTCTTGTTTATCTTTTCAAGTGCTTTCTTATTTTCTATTTCATTTAGTTCTGCCCTTACCTTTGTTATTTCCTTCCTTCTTCTTCCTGTGGGATTACTTTGTTGTTGTTGTTTTTTTTTTCTAATTCCTCCAAATGTGCAGTTAGTTCTTCAATTTTTGCTCTTTCTTCTTTTTTGATGTATGAATTTATGGCTATAAATTTCCCTCTCAGTACTGCTTTTGCTGCATCCCATAAATTTTGGTATGTTGTGTTATCATTATCATTTGTTTCAAGGTAGTCATTGATTTCTTTTGAGATTTCCTCTTTGACCCACTGTTTTTCTAAGAGTATGCTGTTTAATTTCCATATCTTGGTGTGAAATCTGGGCCTCCGACCCTTGCAGATTTCCAGCTTCACTCCACTATGGTCAGAGAAATTATTTTGTATGATTTCGATCTTTCTGAATTCATTAAGCCTTTCTTTGTGGCCTAGCATATAGTCTATCTTGGAAAATGATCCATGTGCACTTAAGAAAAATGTATATCCTGCTGTGTTTGGGTGTAATGATCCATATATGTCTATTAGATCCAGCTCCTCTAATATACTGCTCAAATATTTTGTTTCTTTAGTGATTCTCTTTTGAGATGTTCTGTCCAGAGTTTATAGTGGTATATTAAAATCCCCCACTATAATTGTAGATGCATCTATTCTTTCACTTAGTTTTTCCAGTGTTTGCCTCATGTTTTTAGAGGTGCCCTTGTTAGGAGCATAAATATTTATGATTGTTCGTTCTTCTCGACAGATTTTCCCTTTCACTAATATGTAGTAACCTTCTTTGTCTCTCACAATTGTTTCGCATTTAAAGTCTATTTTGTCTGATATTAATATAGCTACTCCTGCCTTTTTTTGCTTATTGTTTGCTTGTAAGATTGTTTTCCAACCATTCACTTTCAGCCTCCATGAATCTCTGGGTCTTAGATGTGTCTCTCGTAGACAGCATATAGATGGGTCATATTTCCTTATCCAATGTCCCAATCTGAATCTTTTGATAAGTGAGTTTAATGTTATTACTTTCAAGGAATTATTTATGTTAGCCATATTTTGATTGGACTTGTGTTTGTCATATTTTGTTTGTTTCTTTTTTCTTCTCTTTTTGTCTTTTTTGTTGCTCTTACACTCTCCTCCAACTCTGCCTGTCCTGTTTTTTCCTTTCTTCCTGCAGAACTCCCTTTAGAATTTCTTGAAGGTGAGGTTTCTTGTTGGCATACTCTTTCAATTTCTGTTTATCTGTGAATATTTTGAACTCTCCATCATTTTTGAATGCTAGTTTAGCTGGATAGAGTATTTTTGGTTGGAAATTTTTTTCTTTTAGTACCTTGACTATATCATACCACTACCTTCTTGCCTCCATGGTTTCAGAGGAGAAATCAGCACTTAATCTTATGGAGCTTCCCTTGTATGTGATGGTTTTCTTTTCTCTTGCTGCTTTTAGAATTTTCTCTTTGTCTTGAGTGTTGGATAATTTGACAAGTATATGTCTTGGGGCCAGCCTGTTGGGGTTTATGATGTTTGGGGTGCACTGTGCTTCTTGGATATGTACATCTGTCTCTTTTAGTAGATTTGGGAAGTTTTCAGCCATTATGTCCTGTAACACTCCTTCTGACCCCTTTCCCTTCTCTTCTCCTTCTGGGATGCCTATAATATATATGTTTGTGCATTTTGCATTGCCATTCAGGTCCCTAAGTCCTAGCTGGATTTTTTCTATCTTTTTATCAATCAATTCTACTATCTGTTTGATTTGCAATGTACTGTCTTCCACATCGCTAATTCTCTGCTCTGCCTCTTCTAATCTGCTGCTATTTGCTGTGAGCGTGTTTTTGACTTCTTGAACTGTGGTGTTCATTCCCATCATATCTGTTATCTTTTTGTGTATGTCTGCAATTTCCCCTCCAAGTGCTGTCTTCATATTGTTAACTTCTTCCTTTACTTCATTAAATTTGTCTGTGATATATGTTCTGAGATCTTTAATTATTTGTGCTAACTTCTACTCCCCTTCCTGGTTTTTAGTTTGTTCATTGGATTCAGCCATGTTTTCCTGATTATTGGTTTGGTTTGTAGACTTTTGTTGTTGTCTGGTCATCATTTTATCTTGATGGGTTTAATCAGTTCCTTAGCTTCTTTGTCTATTCTTGGATATTAATTAGCTGTTGTTTTTGCATAAGTGTTCTATCTTCTCTTTGTCACTTTTTCTTCTTATTCTAATTTCTTATTGCTGGCTGAGTTCACTTTGAAGGAAAGTATTAGGGCCTGGGAAAGACAGTTGTGTAAAAAAGGAAAATGTGTAAAGTAGAATTGGTAATAAATGTTAACAGAGCAACAATATGAGATCTGGGAGGTTGGATATTAGATTCATGTAAGTTGTGTAGAGTTATAGCAGTAAGTAGAGTACCTGTAATGAGTTAGTCGACTGAACATAGGAGGAATATGGTATGAATTAAAAAGCTAGTGTTTTTGTGAGAGAGGGAAAGAGAAAAGAAAGGCAATGGTTTCAAGAGTGGATAAAAGACAGAAAACAAAACAAAGGTATTAGAAATTAAGAGTTAGGCAATTTGGGGATCAAAGAAAGGGAGGTGGAATATAGGAGAGACAGTAGATGATTGAGGATATCAAGATGTGGGGGAAAGGGGATAGTGTAGGTAGCCAAAATCAATTCACACAGAAACGAGGCAACGGAGGATGAGGAAACCCAGCAAATGTGAGGTGTTCCCTGCAGCACCTTTTGTATAATTAAGATAAAATAAAATAAGAAGAAAATGAGGGACAAGAGAGAAAAAAAAAGAGAAGAAAGAAAGAAAAAGGGGGGTGGGTAAAGAGAGGGGAACAAGTAAGGAAAAGAAAAAAAATATAGAACACCAGCAACAACAAAAAACTCCCATAAATAACTGAAAAAAAAAAAAAGGCCTGGGGGGATACAATGGGAGAAAAGACTAGGAGATAATGCAAGGTTAGCAATCAGGACAATAAAAAATAAAAAAAAATTTAAAAACAAAACAAAACAAAAAAAACAAAAAAGAAAAAACACAAACGTTGAAGGCTAGGACATTCAAGGACCTCAGATGGACCTCAGGGCATGGTGGATTCAGGGATGGAAAGTCTGTGATATTGCAGACTCAAGAGGTGTGAGTCTCCGGGGTGTGGGCCACCAGGGTTTAGGGGACACAGCCCTGGCAACCTCAAACCTGGTTAACAGGGAGTCTGGGAGCACCACAGTGCAACACAGCTGTCAGGGATCCCTACAGCTGGGTGCCAGCCCTATGGGAGAGGTCACATCCGCAAACTCTGACCTATGTGTCAGAACCCCGCAATTCACCCTCTCACTAGGGTCTCTTCTGTGGCTGTATAACCAATTCAACTTCAGGACACCTTCTGCCCTGCAAGCCCCAAAACAGCCACCTGGGGGTGCCTCTACACTGCAGCCAATTTACTGACGCTGCAGATCCACAGCCAGGCCCAGGGGGCGGGGCTCCAGTGGAAGCGCCGATATCAGTGTCCGAAACCAAAATTCCCATGCCTCACAAAAGAATCCCCTAATCGGCTTCCAGACGTCTCCCACCCTGCAGGCCCCTGAAACAGCCTCCTGGTGACATCTCTTTATTGTGAGCAATTTAAGGCCACTGCAGACCAGCAGCCGGCCTTAGGGGTGGGGCTCTAGCCGGAAGCGCTATTATTCATGTCAGAAATCAAAAATTCCCTGCCTCGCACAAAACTCCCGTCTGTCTCCCCAAATTGGTCTGCGAAGGCCTCCTGCCCTGTTAGCCCCCCAATAGCCCACTCAGGGCTTATGAATTCCCCAGTACCACAGAGCCTCCAGGAATTGCTGCCACAGTGCCGGTGCTACCGCTCTGCCCCATGCATGTATTGTTGAGTCTAAACAGTCTCATGTAAAGCGACAGCAGCAGTTGCAGCAGCTGTGATGATTCCAATTAGTCCCATTATACTAATTATTAGGAGTCCAATAAATCTTTTTGTCTGTTTCATGATTTCTTGTGCCATGTGAAACAATAGCGGACTTTCAGATGATGACTGTTATATTTGGTTCATTTGGATGGGAATCCATATATCTCTCATCTTCTGGCCATTGTGATGGTGTCTCCATTCTGCAACACACTTTCTGACAGACATGTATACAAGGCACCATTTTTATAAAACAAGTCGTTATTTTTTTATAGTTATTTTTCCAGTAATGAATATGAACGGATCCCTGACACATGCTTTCAATTGATAGGTTTGGTTTAATTGTAGATATTGACTTGTTTGACTGTAATTATCAATCCATTCATAAGTAGAGGCAATTCCAAGAAATACTTTCCACAACTTTTTATGTATATTAAGATTATAGGTGTCATTACTCCAAGGGGTTGATAACCATTTTCCTTACATTTCCAAATAGTAAAATTGTTAGTATATACTACCTGTTCACCCAAGAATAGAGATTTTGAAAAAGGATATTGCATATTACTAACTCATTGACCCTTATTGTTAAGTCCATACCATATAAATCTGCCATTACATTCTTTGGGGGTCTCCATAGGAGCACTTTCCCACACTATTCTATAGGAATCATTAAAAACAACAGATCCTCTTCCTATATGGCATTCCTGCCATCCCTTTTTCTTTTCAGGTTCTTTGGGTGGAAAATTATAATTTTGCTTTTTAGTTACCAAAGAATTATATGAAGGAAACAAAGTTATTAATAATTTTGTACCATTATTTTTCATGGTAACCATAGTCTGATTTTTTGTTTGCATGCAAAGGTGACTTTTTCCAATACATAATGGTCTATGATCAAAAGGAAGGATAAGATTATATATTTCCTTCCCTTCTTCATCAGGTTTTAATGGTAGTCTGTCATCTATAGGCCCAGGAAACACGTGTTTATTCAAAAATACAGGAAATGATGGGTTTCTCCATGTTAGAGCACATACTAGAGGTGGGTTAGGAATATATGCCTAATAAGTATGATTTTCACCTTATGACCCAGAGATACCATTAATAAGATCAGGAGAGGAGAAATCATCATCAAAATTCTTTCTTCTCCTCTAACCACAGTTTAATCCATCAAGCTGGCAACCAAATTTGTTCTCTGTCTTCTGTAATGAAAAGAGCATATCCTCTCCCCCATACTTTAACCCTTCTCTTTTGCCAAGTGTTAGTACATCTTTCCAATATATTGGCTGATATTCAGCTGAGCCACACAATACCTTTTCTTTATTCTTATTCAATGCATAATGCTATTCAGCAGGTGTTATTGAATCATATACATTAAGGAAATTTAAAGTGAATAAAGCTTTTGCCAGTTGGTCCTTTGGTAGTATAATGCCATCATTTCTGACTTGCTTTTTGTATTTGCAATCCACCCCTGGATAAGGATGGCAGTCTTTAGAGTGACCAGACACTACTGGGTTAAGTCTTTCAATTTTAGCAAGGCCTCCCATGCTGCATACAATTGCTTTTTTATATTTTGCTTTTGGCCTATTTTTAGAATTGTGATTAAAACCCAAGGGTTACTTGTTTAGAATTTTGCTTTTTCCACAAACTCCACCCAAAGCCAATATTGGTACTTGCTACATCCAATTCATAGGCTAAGTTAATGTCCACAATTTACCTTCCTTTTATTATTATTTAAAGCAGCTTGCTGGAGGTTTTCCTACTTCCATGAAGAACTTTTCCCAATTAATACATACAATTGTTTTAATATTTGAGCTAAATGCGGGATGAAAGATTTTTAGCACTTCAACATTATTACAAACTCTATTAACATGAGAAGACATTGCATTCCATCAGTTACAACAGAGGGCATAGTTTTATCCCACCCAACTAAACCACATTTAGGAATCTGATAGAGCAGCAGGGACTTTGCAGCCTGTCCTAATTGTTTGCCTAGTTCAGACTCTTAAGATAACATACTATTGTCTATGATGTTTCTTGATGTTTCTTTTCATTCTGAAAAAAGGATTACTGTTTAACATAATGTCATCAGTAGAGTTTCAGACACCAATTTTTTTCTATACACCTAGATTATTATCACCATGCCAGGACAGATGGTTGGACTATGCACAGAGCCTTAAGTAAGCACTGCAAAAGTCCATTGTTGACTTTTCTACAGGTAGGAGAATGCAGGCTGGCTTGACTTGCCTAAGGAAATACTAAAGAAAGTCTTAGCACGTTTTAAAACAAAGTGATAGTGACATAGTTGGATATTAATTTTTTGCAACAAACTAGCAATATTTGAGACTGCTGCTTACTACAATGGTGTTACTTTAATTTACAATAAGAGGTTGTTTCTGTGACACACACCTTTTTATAATAATTAAAACTATAATTAACCACATTGTACTTCTGCTTAATATTATGCTGAAATATTGGTAAATTTACACACTCTTAAGTACTCATTTGAAACTTTTACTCATACAACTTTAATTAATAGGGGGTTAAAAAAACTTAAATTTTATAACACTTTTAAACACCTTCTACTTATTAGATGAACTCAACTATTACTTTAAATTTTTATCTTCAAGGTAAAAGAACAAATCTCTTGTAATTAGTTTGAAATAAAAAGCTACTTTTCAGGATTTGATTTTTAGAAAGCAGGTTTGAACATTATGTTCCTTTAAAAGAGATAAGACACTTTCTTCTTCAAACACTGAGGAAATGATGAGGTTAAAGCACAAGAAGCTATTTTGATAAAATACTTTCTTTGTATGCTAATTATTCAGGAAACTTTTACCAAAACAGACTAATGACTTGAGAGACTTTAAAAACGGACAAAATTTTTAACTTTGCATTAGTATACTATTTGATACTAAACATTTTTAAACTTTATAGACAGACCCATCAAATCTTACTCCACTTTAATCATAAAAATTTATTTTCCATGAACCTTCTACACTTTCAGTATTCATTCAGGTTTTGTCCCACACTTGACTCTTTCCCAATAATCATTTTATCTTAGGACAAAATCATCTCCTGTTTCCTTAGTAATAAAAACACATTCCATATTTCCCACATACTAAGTTACCAGGCAAACTTCTTACAATATATAATTGTCATCAATACTAAACAAGCTCATTAAAATAATAAACTTTTCTTCACTTTAAATACTTAGTAGCATGCAATACCAGAAACAGTCCCCTAGAAGCAAGTTGGCAGGGGAGGCTGGCCACCAACAAGTTTTCCTGTTATAAAATTACCTTTTATTTTTATTATTATCAATTCAGTTTTTGTTTAATAATGACTTTTTGGAATTAGCCATTTAAATACCTTAATTTAAACAATGCTTCATTAAACTTCCTATAATTATTTATAATTTTAAGACAAATTTTACCTTCAGAGAACACATTCCCTTACTTAAAGTTACCACAATACCTTCTATAACTTGCCACATGCATTTAGGTCCCATGAGTTTATGAAAATTAGCAATCCTATTTTCGGACAAAACACACTTTTTTGAAAAAACTTATTAAATTTCAGCCAGCATTCCCACAAACTTTTAACCTTCTTTAATAGTCATTTAAGTTTTACATCCTTCATTTTATCCTGTGAAGAAAAATATTCATTTCAATCTAGGCAAGAACAACTTTTTATGAAAAGACTTATAGTAATTTTGTTAATCAAGACTTACAATTTCATCATTGTAGAGATCTTATTAACATTTATACTTACGTATTAATATAAGTGATTATTTAATTTTTGGCCATTTGAATAGAGCTCTTTTAAAATTTTTTATTTATTAATTTATATCACCATCCGGAGGTATCAAAATATACACTGACATTGAACAAACAGACAAACACAAAACAAAACACCAATACAAACATACAGTTTACAATTGACTCATCAACAATGCTTTTGTATTAAAGCAAACAATTCTAGTAATTCATAACTTTTTACAGGCACCCCATTAACTTTCAGTAAAGTTTTTAACACTTGCAAATATGCTTCCACATATCCCATTTGATTACCCATTACCCTGATGACTTCATGGAAACTGTTACTTACCTAAAAGAAGACTCGAGTCACACTGCTTTGGACATCACATGACCCTCGATGAGATCTTTTCCATGGTTCCCGGTACTGATTTGGAAGACTCGCTAACTTCTTCAGGCCCCATATTGGGGACCAGATGTTGGAGATTTGGACCCGAAGGGTATCAGGAATGAAAGAAAGAGAAAAAGGCGAGTGAAATAAAGAGAAAGAAAGAAAGAAAAAGAAAGGAAGAACGAGAGAGCTGGGATCAGGGGGTCTGCGAGTAGAGATTCATCAGAAAACTTTATTGTTTATAAGGGGCTCTCTCTATACTCCAGTCTATGTGACAACAAGCAGGAATATGTAACCTACCTGACAACAAGCAGCAACATGCAGTTAACTATCAGCATTACCCAAAGTCTAAGGAATTTAAAAAAATCTTAACTCAAGGTACAAAGTCTAAGTGTTCTATTCACTACAATAGGTATGTGCTCATCTTTTCTTTCAGCCTTTAACAGTTTCATCCCATTTGCTGAGAACTCTTAATTACCACATTCCTTAGGGTGCAAGCATAGCCATGGAGACAGCACACTGTGCCTCAGTTTCCAATACACCTATACTCTGTAACTTTTTTGTAACCTAAAGCTTTTTGAAGACAAAATGAAAAAAATAGACACTGCATGAATAAAAATGGAAGATAATATCACTGTACATACAAGACAACAGATCTTACTGTGATGAAAGGCATAATATTAAAAACTTTTAATTTTATATTTTTTTGTTTTTTTATTATTTCAAACTTTAAAAAAAATTTGTATCTTATTTGTTATTTTTAAAACCATCATTATTATTTCATTTTCCTATTAGTTGTATTAGGTTATTTTGTTGGATTCAATTTTGAAGAACTTTGTGCACAGAAAGGTTACAGTTGTGGCAGGGGAGGATCATTGGTGCTGGTTGCCAGATATGGGGGATGCATGGGAGGAGGTTTACCTGGGGCATATTTATAAGGCATATGAATGTGTGCAATTGTTCATGGGGCATAGTCACAGTGGGTGAAGATCCACACAATAACCAAAAGAATATAAAATTCCCATCCTGGTTCTGCCACATCTATCAGCCCCCTCTCAATTAGAGGTGAAGTGGGCATCATCATCTCAGAATCCTCAGGATTAGATAATGGATGATGAACTAGAGTAGATTTTAAATTGTTCTACTCTAGACTTGTTGTGATCCTATCAATGGACAAACTTTTAAGATGGTTATGGAGGTAATTGCCACTGGAGTTTCTGAGGGGAGGGAGAGGGAAAAATAGATGTAATTTGGGGGCAGTTTAAGGACTTGGGAATTATCCTGAATGACACTGCAATTGCAGATACAGGCCATTGTATATCTTGTAATAACTTGCTAAAATGTGTGGGAGAGAGGATAAACTACAATGTAAACTATAATATCACTTAGTGGCAATGCTCCGAGATGTGTTCATCAATTGCTGCAAATGTATCACACTAATGAAGGATGTGGTTGATGTTGGAAAATATAAGAGGACTAGGGAGCAGGGCATAAAGGAATCCCCGATTTTTTGTTTGTGTTTATGTTATCTAAGTTTCTTTTTGAAAATTAAAAATTAAAAAAGTATCTTGATTAATGTTGAAAAAAAAGATAAAAGGGTAAATTTTCAAAGGATGTATTAACCGATTAATTGAAAGTTTTCAGTGTTCAAATATGTTAAAAGCAAATGCTCTGCTGGAATCTAGCATTAGCTTTAGAGCATTTGATTGTTTATATCAGTGTATTTATAAACAAGTTTTTCAAACTCCTGCTTGCTTCCCAGCCATTAAGCTTTCTCTCTAGTCAATAAAATTCCTTAAGGACATTCTTTAACTTGAATTATCTCAAAATAAAGTTCAATCCTCTTCTTTTAGAAAAAAAGAAAAAGCTTATAGTTCTGAAGCCATGGAAGTGTCCAAATCAAGGCATCATTAGGAGATCCTTTCTTCCTGAGCTGCAACTGTGGGTGGCATCTTCTTGTCTCTTCCCTCTCCTTCAGGCTTCATTGCTTTCAGCCTTAAGACTCATTCATCACTGGTTAGAATATAAAATGGCATAGCCACTGTGGAAGACAGTTCAGTTTGGGAGTTCCTTAGGAAGCTAAGTAAAGAATTTCCACATGACCCAGCAATTCTGCTTCTAGTTATATACCCAGGAGAATTGAAATCAAGGACTCAAACAGATATTTACACACAGATATTCATAGTGGCATTACTCATAATTTCTAAAAGATGGGAGCAACCCAAGTGCCCATCAACCAATGAATGAATAAACAAAATGTGGAATATACCTGCAGTTATACACTATTCAGCTGTAAGAAGGAATGAAGTACTGATTCATGTGATAATATGGATGAACCTTGATGACATAATACTGAGTGAAATAAACTAGACATAAAAGTACACATATTATATGATCTTACTGATATGAGCTAATTATAATAAGCAAACTCATAAAGGTAGAATGTAAAATATAGGTTACCAGGAGACAGATTGAGCTTAAAGAATTTGGAGCTGATGCTTAATTTGTACAGAATATCTATTTAGGTTACCTGTAAAGGTTTGGGTATGAATGATGGTGATGGTAGCATCTTATTGTAAGTATAATTAGCAGTACTGAACTATGTACCAGAACAAACTCTGATTGTCTTTCTCTCTCTTTAATACACACACTCTCTCTTACACACACATTTAATGATCATTCACTGCATGACAGCTGCAGGACTATGTGCTGTGCCTCTATCCTCATGCCAATCCTCTGAAATTGTTATTGTATTACTCAGCCAAAGGTATGCTGATACAAAATACAAGATATTTGTTGGTTTTTATAAAGGGTATATATTTGGGGCCAGATACCAGGCCCTGAAGTATAAATTACTTCCCTCACCAAAGTCTATTTCCATGTGTTGCAGCAAGATGGCTGTCGACGTCTGTGAGGGTTCAGGCTTCCTGGGTTCTTCACTTCCTGGTCCTGCTTCTCTCTGGTCTCAGGTCCTCCGTTTTCTCCACAAGATCAGTTATAGACTATAAGGCTCTCTAGGTTTTGCCTCTCTCCATAAGGTCAACTGTAGGTTATCAGGCAAATGGCTCTGTCTCTCTCCGCAGGCTTCTGTTGTTCTTCTCCTCTGTGTTCTTCTCCTAGCTCAAGTCTTCTCTTCACAGGGCTTGCTTCTCTTTCCTCTGTGTGCTTACTTCCCAGGGTTCCAGCTTAAGGCTTCAGCATCAAACTCCAACATCAAATCTCCAACATCAAAAAAAAACCCCAACTCTGTCCTTTACCATGCCTTTTATCTGTAAGTTCCCACCCACCAAGGGGTAAGGACCCAATGCCCTAACACAACGGGTAAGGACTCAATGCCCCATCAAAGCCCTAATCATAATTTAATCACAACCAGGTACAGACCAGATTACAAACATAATCCAATATATATTTTTGAAATTCATAATTATATCAAACTGCTACAGTTATTTATTAACATTATTTTGCAGATGGTAAAACTAAGACCCAGAGAGGTTAAGTAACTTACCTGAGATGGCACAACCAGAAAGCAAAGCAGTGAAGATCATATTTATGCACTGATCTCCATTTCCAAAGCCCCTGCTCTAAATGCTCTGACTGCTTCCCTTTGTATCGGCCAGCTGAGATATACTGACATTTCTTCCCAACCAAATGAAAGTCCCCAATACCACCCTTCCATTTGGATTGATAAGGAGATACTGTAAGGGTATTCTCATTTGACCAAGTCATTGGATGTCTCTATGTTCTCTTGCAAGATAATCCCTTTCCTTGGATGTCTTTAACAGAGAACTACTCATTATCTAAGGCTCACCTCTTATTCCTCTGTGAAGCCTTCTCTGACTTCCTCAATCATTCAATTCAAATCCAGTTGCACTAAGTCCCATTCTTCTCTTGGTCCCAAAATTTTTTGTCATTTCTCTATCTTATTACTTCTAGCTCATCAAATACTTTTAAATGTATCTGTCTCCATTCTAAACTAGTTGCCAAGAGAAAGATTACCTTATTTGTCTTTGTAAGTTCTACACCTTGTATCTAGAAGTTCAGAGTAAATTTGTGTTGAATGAATGATTATACAAATAAATTCCCTTTAGCAAAAAGCAGTCACATAACAGGCACAGGACCGAGTACTCTCCTACATTCTGTAATTTAATTCTTACACCATCCCATATGGTAGTGTGGTAAATTGGATTGTGACCCTATTTGGACAGGTTCTTGATCTTGGTCCACATTATGGTGGTTATGGACCCATTGTAAATAAGATATCTTGTAGATGTTTCCTCAAATATGGTGTGGCTCAACTGGAGTAGGCTGGGCTTTAATCCAGATTACTAGACTCCTTTAAAAGCAGAGCAAGCTCTCTCTGCCAAGGGGAGCCTGCACCAAATCTCCGTGCATATTTCTGTCTTTCTCTCCCATTTTTCAGCAAGCTCTGTTCTTTTCCCCCATTTCTCAACAAATTCTTCTTACTGGCCTAAAAAGAAAAAAGAAAAAAGAAAAAAAAAAGCAGTATGAAAGTCTTATAGAGCAAGAAGCCACAGTAAGCAGCCAGAAGTCAGAGGTCAACAGAATTTGGAGAAGTAAAAGACATTTCCATGTGCATTGTCATGTGAGGAAAAGCCAAGGAACCTCAAAGATTGCTGACCAGCTAGAAAATAGCAACCCCAAGAGGAAGCAAGCCTTCTAGCCTCTGGAACAGCTAGACAATAAATTCCTGTTGCTAAGCCAAGCCATTCCACAGTATTTGTTTTAGCAGTCAGGTAAATAAAACAGGTAGGTACTGCTTGTTGTCCCACTTTGTAGATGAGGAAACAGGTGAAGAAACAATTTGCTAGTATTTTATCTTGAATGGTAGAATGAGAAATCACATCAAATTATGTCTCACTCCAAGTCCATGCACTTTCCCCTCCTCATTGAATAAAGAAGGTAGCTTCTTCTTTAAGATACCGCATCACCCCCACCCAAATATACAGTCTCACACCTACAATAAGGTACCATCATGCTGACTGGCATCACACAATTAGGGTTTTGATCCTTAAAGTCAGAGTAAGTTTTCCATGTAGCATAAACTCTACTTAATACACACTTTCCCTTTCTCTGCTCCTCTACAGGATCATCACTGTAACTATACAATTTTATTGACTGTCTCCTTAAACAAAACTGAAGAAAAAGGATGAGTTCTGAGATGGTGTCCAGGAAAAGAATGTGCCAGGAAAGGAGAGAGAGGACTGCAAGGAAGTCCAAAGGGCATGGAAGAACTGAGGGCAGCTCCCGCCATCCCCGACTGTTAGTAGGAGCTTAGAAGCTGCAACCGTCAGCAGCCAAGCAGTGAGGCCAAGGCCCTCCCTGTCTGTCTCTGAGGTCATTCCCCAAGCACTCTGCCACCCTGGCTTGCCAGGAATTAACGCTGACTCTCAGGAAGGGGTTGACCCTGCCTGGTTCTTTGTCCCCTGGTTCCAGATGCTGTGCCAACCCCAGTGTGGACTTGCTGGCTCCCTCCTAGGAGCCCCTTTCATAAGGGGTGTGTGCCCATTCTGTTAACTTATCTCCTTCCTCACTACTTAGCATCAATTTATCTCTGTAGCCCCAGAACACAGCATGGGCCCTGGCACAGACTTGGTGCTTAGTCAATGCCAGCATTTGCTTAAGCAGCACTGAGGTATAGGGGGGAAAGCACAGACTTCAGAGTCAAATACACGTACACCCTTGCCACTTAGTCTTTCTGACATCTTGGGCAGTTTTCACCAAGGGACTAAAGGTCCATTTTGCATTTGAAATTGGGAATAATTGTTCTGATTCAAGTTTGTTGTGTGGATCAGAGAAGATAATCTAGGTGAAAGTAGCATATAAGCTTTAAACTGCTGATGAACAAGTAATTATTATTGTGACCAGATAGTTGAATATTCCACCATTACAGCTGCTATCCTTCGATTGTCCTGACCAGAGACCAGTTTCACAGGGTTTGTGCACACATTCTTCCCAAATCATTTCCTTCATCTTCTGTGTTCCTGGAACTGACACCTTAAGTTATTTTTGTAAAATCTACTATATTCATTCAACATTCACTCATTTATATTATTTCATCCAGAAAATATTTAATTATGTGCCAGGCTCTGTGATAAGCCCAAGAGATATCACAGTGAGAAAAGCAGTCATGGTTTTTGTCTCTTAGTGCTTCTACATGGGAAAAAAAGAGGCATTACACAAATAGGCTGTCATATTGCTGAAAATGGAAAGTACAGGAAATCTAGGAAGCACAAAACAAGGAATGAGCCATGTGTGTGCATCTCCATGGTAGTGAGAAGGCACTGCTTAAACAGTAAAGTCTTCTCTGAGAAAGTCTCAAACACATCCTGAAGAATGAGTACGACGTACGTAGGTAAAGTGTGGGTATGTGTGCATGAAGAGGTTAGGTAAAAACCTTCCAGAGACAGGGACCACATTGGCAGGGAAAAAACCAACTAGGTAGGAAGGAGATTAGCACCTTGAGAGCTGTGTGGGGAACAGATAAACAAAGACACTTTCTGGGAACTCTAAAATCTGTCTCACATTTTCCTTTTGGCTTATAAAATCTCCTAGCTCTATGGAAGAAAGGGCGAAGAAAGAGAAGGAAGAGGGAAAGGAGGAGAAGGAAAAAAGAAAGGAGAGCAGGAGGAAAAGAGAGAGAAAAGAGAAGGAGGGAGAGAATAAAAAGAACAAAATGCAATTCCTTGCAACTAAACAGCATTGCTCCTCGCAAAATATCCTGCCACTCTCCACCTGGGTTCCTTGTCTCATCAGTGGCCCCTCTTCACTGGGCCATCCAGGCTCAAAAGATGCAGCTGCTCTCTCCTTTTTACATTCAGCACCCAATTATCATATCTCACCACTTCGACCAACTGAATATCTCTGGAGTCTGATGCCTTCTTCCCATCATGGCTCTTTCTGCCTTTGGTCAGAATCCTCTAACCTCAATTATTACAGTGGCTTCCACCCTGGCTTCACCACCTTCAGTCTCCTCAGATACAATTTCTGACTGCTGTTTCTACAGCCCTACTCTGACCATAACCTCTGATTAAAATCATTCAGTGACAAAACACTGTCCTTAAGCAAAAGCCTAAACTCTTTCCTGGCACCAGAGCTACCTACAGAATTTGTGGGGCCCAGCACCAAATAAGAATTCAGGACTCTTGTTTAAAAGTTATTAAGAATTTTAAGATGGCAACAGCAGAGCATTGAAACAAGCATGAAGCCATTCCTGGCCTGGCCCCCAGCCCCAGCAACTCCCCAGAGCTGCCCCTGACTGTGGACTCCTCTGTCTCATACTCTATTATGCCCTTCCTTTGTATATGTTGTCCCACCTGGACTTTCATTCCCTGCCAGTTAACTACTTTTCAGAGTTCATCCCAGACACCATCTTCTTCCAATCAGGCTGGATAAATGCCCAGTTCTGATTTCCCACAGCCCTGACTTTCTCTGGCTGATAACATTTACTGAATATCATTGTAAGTGTTTATTTCTCATTTGTGCAACCGTATTTTGAATTTTCTGAATGGCAGGGACAAGCTCTTCCAACTCTATAACATGAATACCTAATATCAATATTTTCTGATATCTACTGGATTCTTCCTTCATGTTAGGAGCTAATTGTGATAATTAAGTTAGGTAGATAATCTCATGTGATGCATTGTTGTAGTGGAAATAACTCACCAAAGATCACAGCTAAGAATTGGCAGAGAGTGTGCAGGACCATATCCCATGTACATTTTTATCTTTTTTTATTTTTTTAAGAGGCACCAGGGATTGAACCCAGGTCCTAGTACGTGGGAAGCAGGCACTCAACCACTGAGCTACATCCACTCCCCTGAACCCATATACTTTATCTGCTCTCAAAGTGCCAGAGAAGCACATAAGTAGTGGACATGGTAGGTTGAATAATGACCCACAAAAGATGCTCATGTTCTACTCTCTGGAACCTGTTATTTTATATGGAATAAGTTACCTTGGATGACCAAAAAGGACTTTGCATATATGATTAAGTTAAAGAGCTAGAGAAGGGGAGATTAACCTGAATTATCTGGGTAGGTTCTAAATACCATCACATGATTTTTATAAAAGGGAGAAGAGAAGGCAATGTGACCACGGAGGTAGAAAGGTCAAAATTTCAGTTATGAGAATTGAAGAAGCAAACAACAAGTTCTGCCTTAGAACCTCCAGCCCTGCTGACCCTTTGATTTTGGTCAAGTGATACTGATTTTGAACTTCTGGCATCCAGAAATGTGAAAGAGTAAATTTCTGTTGTTTTATGCCAAGTTTGTGGTAAATTATCATATCAGCCATAAGAAATTAGGATAAATGAACAAATGTGTGCTCAGAAAAATGAGTGGCCAATGCGATGAAGAAAGAATGACTAAAAGAATAGAATGAATAGAAGAATGCATGAATTGTATTGTGGATGATCCTTACCAAACTCAAAAACACATATGTATGTGTATGCATGCAATTTCCAAGGTAAGCATCACCCCATTATACATATGCAGGATCTGAGGCTAAGAGTTTAAATAACTTTTATAAAATCAGCAGCTAAACTACAAAGAAGCTGAAAGTAGATCCCAGGCCTCCTAACTTCTAGCCCTGAGCCATTTCTACTGTAACCCATGTTTTCCTCCTTCAATAAGAAAAAAAAATGCACCTCAAGTGTAATAGAATCCATACAGGAGTTTTCTGCCTCACACTTTGAATCTCCATTTCACTCCATGCCCATGTCCAGCTGATGTAAACTTGGTGGGGGTGCCGCTCATGGATACTCAGCTAAACCAGTTGTGAACCCCTGGAGGGAGGAACCACCTCTTCTTTACATTATTCCTAGACTCTGGCACAGCATCTGACATGTAGCAATAGTTGGTGAATATGTGGTTAAATAAAAGAATATGTGAATAAAAGAAATTCTGCATTGGACAATGAAAATGGCAATTTAGTGACTTTTCCCCTTTTATTATGACCTTGGATGCCCGAGTCACTAAAAAAATAGTAAAAATAATTTCTAGACAAGTGGAAAATATTAGCTTGTACTATAGTTAGAGAAGTGTCTGTCTGCACCACTAGCTGGTGAGAGTAGACAAGGTTTTCCTCTGTCTCTAAGTCTCTCCACTATGGGTGATGTTCAGTAAAATCTTACTTAATGCATGTAAAGACCTGGTAAAGCAACTCCACTCTTTCCTGAGTAGGCAAAGCTGCTATATTCTAGGTTTCAAATCTAACTATTCCTTTTCTGTGACTCCGTGTGATAGTTCCAACTTGAATATAAGTAACATTTGTATAATTTCAGCTACCATTCCTTTCTATCTCCCTATGTAATTGAAAGCTAACTCTGGCTTCCTCGGGGAAGAATTATGTATGGAAGATTCATGCTTTGGGGATGTCAAGTTCTCAGTTGAAAGGCCCCTGCTAATTTATAGGAGGTCATAAATCAGCAGGAAAAGAATATTGGCTCACAATCTATGGAAGGGAAAGACATCCTCAAGGTCCAAATAAAAACCAGGCCACAAGTGTAAGGATGATATAAGACCTGGGCTCACTTATCTGTCCTTGACTGATTTAAATCCCATGGGACTTCTCTGCTTAGACCAAGGGACAGGAAGGTTTTGCACTGCCAGTGACCATGAATGAGGAAAACACAAAATGATATTCAACTGACAATCCATCACAGTCAGTGCCCCTTCTCCCCAGAAGAGTGATGCCATCCATTGCACCTTTACTGTGATTCTGCCAGTTAGCTGTGCCCATCATGGTCCCTGGGACCAAGGTTTGTACTTGCAGGTAAGGGCTCACATTCCAATATTGACTTAAAACTGGGATTCTGTGCCTAGGCTACAGTGTCTAGAAGAATGCTCTTACCGATTTGGAAACAAGGAAGTAAACAAGGAAGGAATGATGTATAACTTCTTTGAGGTGGTAGTTACATAATCAAAATTGTCAAAGTGTCAACATCCATATAGCTGAACAATTAGGATTTATACATTTTATTTTATGTAACATGGGTAGCTTACAGGCCAGAGATAGAGGTAAGGCTTGTGAATGAGTAATTGTAATATAGTCCCATATGTGCTATGATGTAGAAAATGTATAGAGGGAAACTAGGAGCAGAAGTGACCCATTCATCCCACTTGGGAGTCAAGAGCAGATTCCTGAGGCTTGAAGGACACATAGAAGTTCTCCAGTCAAAGATTGGGGAGGGCAGTTAGAATAGGAAAATGAGCTTTATCAAAGGAACTGCCAGAAGTATGAAATAACCTGGTGTATGTGTGTATCATTATGAGAAGTTGGAAGTTGTTGGATCAGAAATTTTGTGGTTGGGGTGGGCAGTCCATCAGACTGGAAATGTTATGAAATAAAAATTTTCCAGATGAGAATTTGTCTCTGCTGTGTTAAAGTGCAGCAGATCAGAGGTTATAGCTAGATTGGGTGGACATGGGAAATGGGCAACATTATTTTGTTTTATTTTACCCACTGATGTGGCAGAATGAGGGGGAAAAGATAAAGAAGGCAGCCTCATGCAGGGATAAATGGACTGGAAGAGAGTTAAAATACCCAGGTTCTAGGCCCTTCTCTTCCACTAACTTCACTGTGGGACTTTAGGCCAGTCTCTTTACCTCTTTGAGGCTCGATTTCCTCATCTGTCAGCTGGGGACAATAAAGCTACTTTATAGTAGAAATATTGGGTAAACCTCTTTGGAAACTGTAAAGAACTTTCTATAAATTTGGTCATAAAATTGATGAGAGGGCAGGGAAAAGATAACATAAAAGAGAGGTTATGTATATCAAGTTCTTTCCAACTTTAAATCCATGTGCAGTCCACAGAAAGAGGATGATGAAGATCTAACTGCCTGAGTGGAAACATGGATAAATCCAGATACACATTCAGAGAAGAAAACTATAGATACATAGGAAAGAGAAGAGGTGGCATTGCTAAAGGGCAAGGGCAGTGAATGTTTTATGGACTTAATGATTTTTGTGAACTCCACAAGGTTCTTACAAATTTCCCCAGTGTGGTGGCCCTTTGAAATCATGTCACGTTCCCTGCTCCAGGGCCTTCAAAGTGGGAGGCAGGGCTGTAATTCTCTGGGCAGAGTCGAGAAATGGGCATAGCATTTGGCATCGCTGAGTCACCCACAGGATGCTGAGACACATTTGAGCACCTCCCCTGTGCCTTCACTGACCCGTCTTAATGTTCTGTTGAGGCCCAAATCCTGTTTGTAAATGGAAGACCCCAATCCTCATGGGGGTCCCCCATTGCTTTTCTGTGGGAGCCATCTAGTCCCGTCCAATTGATTGATTTCTCCGGATACGCTGAGGGTGGTCCTGGGGGGAAGGGGGTCTTGGCAGGATTTCCCCCTAACTTCTCAGCTCATTTGCCTCTGTGCCCTTGCCAAGTTTTGATTCTTGTACATTTCACCAGATCATTCCTTAGTCTGTCTCCTTAAGGCACATTCAGAGAATCTGAATTAAGCTTCAGTCAGCCTTCCCCCAGAAAGCGTTGTTAGGGAACTTGCCTACAAAGGCGGTCTGGGCGCTGTCCCAGACTCCCATCTCCTTTCCTCTCCTCCTCTTCCTCCTCCCCATCATTCAGTTAATTCTCAGGCTGTTTTCCTCAGTGGCCCCTGCTCTCCTGGTCACTGGGCAAGCTCTTATATATCCTGAAGCACTATGCCAAGAATCTGCCTGTCATAGTCCTCTTCTGCTCACTAAAGCTGTGAGACTTTTCCCTAATTATCGCTAGACCTGGAAGCCATTCATTTTCTGGCCTCTATCTTCCCCTATATCAAAGACAGGCCCTTTGGGTAACAGGCTGGCATGAGGCCTGCAGTCAAGTACCTCCACTCCCAATGTAAGTCCTACTCGGAGGCAAAGAAAGAATTAACTTGCAATATCTTACTCATGAGACAAGTCATACATCAAAGAAAGGGATACAAACACTTCTCTGCTTCCATGCACATCCTAAGATGAGAAGTTTTTAGCCAGCATTCTCTGAAACATCAACGAAATCTTTCCTAACATGGCTATTGGGAACACAGTGAGCAACTATCTCTCAGAAGCAACCAAGATGACTGCGAAATAAATCTCACATCTGCATACCTATCTTCATCACCACCATGCTCACTCTAGTCCAGCCATCATTAGCTCTTACCTGAGCCACTAAAGAAGCATTCCATTTGTTTCCTCTTTAACACCTCTACAATCCATTTCCATCTCTACAATCCATTCTCCACCTAGGGAGACTCCTTTAAAAAATGTAAATCACATCCATTTGCATCTCCCAACTCCCTGTCAAAATCCATTAATGACTTTGCCACCCATAGGTTAATGCCAAACCCTTTATTCCTGTTTCAAAGCCCAGTGTTCTTGCTCCTGCCTACCTCTCCAAATTTGACTCCTTTGCCCCACCTGCCACAAAAGCAAGCTTACAGTTTTCAAATTGCCAAGGTGGTACCCTCCTCAGAGCCTTTAGAATGGAAGTTTCCTTTTCTATGAGATATCCTCCCTTCTGATTTTTACATACTACCTCCTTTTGTCATCAGATCTCAGGCTCTGCCATCTTTTCAGAGGCCTTCCTTGGCCACGTAATTTCAATTACTTGGCAAATAGTATTAGGCTGAGCCCTGTGGTATTGCTGTTTCAAAAGTTGAATATTGTTAAGTTTCCTGCAGGCCAACCTAATTAAAGTTCTGTAAATATTTGCATGAATAGTAAGATTTTATACTTTTGTGCTATTATATAGTACATAACATTATGGCTGACACATCACATGCATTTAATAAAAGGTGGTTGTTGTTATTGCTGTCATCATCATCATCATTCTCAATATGCAGGAGGATGTGGAAGATGAGAAAGGTTGGGAATAGAGGAAATGTCAACATTGCACTGGTTTGGGATATGGGAGATGAGAATTCTGAGAGTAGATCTTCCACTGCAGCCAAACTGTGATCTTGGGCAAAGCAGTAGCATCTGGAGATCACACGAATGGATGGAATTTCAAATTTAACTCACAGTAAGCAACTATTGTATCAAGTGTTAATCTTTATGGATAATTTCAAGGCTCTAAGCAATCACAATTCACAGATTAAGGAAGGAAAGGTCCAGGATGGCCAGCACCATTTCCCAGGACCTTTCTTGCCATATTAGGACTTGCTGTAACCCAAATTTAGCACTAGGTTTCTAAGAGACAAATGTAAGTGCATCACTTATACAAAAGGCAGCTCTTTTGGTGAAGAAACATCTCCATTTTATATTCCAGTAGTTATGTACTTTATGTGATATTTTTCAGGGAGCCAAGCTCCAGGAATTCATACTTTCCAGGTTAATTTATCATAAGCATCCCTAATGATATGGTACACACTGCTAAAGGTGAGACATCAATAAAACTTTTGCCTCTAATAGATACAAGCAGTGGTTCACCTGGTGGTCTATCCCACCAAGTTTACAAGGAGATTTGACCAGGTCATATTTCTTTCCTGGGGCATCTCCTAGCAGAGGGAAAGAAAGGCATTCAGGCCTGGCTAATTCTTTCCTCCCCACTTCTCTGGGTTTTGGTTCTGTCATCAGTAAAATGCAAACCTTGGTCACTATGTCTGAGGACCCAAAGAGTTCCAAATATTATCGAACCCAAAGAGTTCCAAATCTCCTGTCACTGAGTATACTAAATACAAGTCACTAAACAGCACATAGTAGAAGGGATTCTCTATCAGAAACCCATTGGACTCAACTAGAAAGGTATCTTTCTACTTCAAGTTTGTTTAGCAAGAAAGCAGTAATGAGAGGGTGAGTTCCTGAAAGGTGGCTTTGAGACTCAGCTCTCAAGGTCTTAGAGAAAGTAATCCAATCTGTCTAAGCCTCTCTTTCCTTTAGATGGAATCATATTATCCTCCCAGGAATGTGTGAATTTTGAGTGAGTGCTGCATGTCAACACTAAGTATAGTATCAGACATAAAACAATTGGCAGTGATGAAGTCATTTATTCATTCATGCTATTGTATGCATCAGTCATTCCACAAAGTCTTGTTGTCCACAGTGTCCACAGTATATAAAACTAGAATAAGACCATAGGAGTTAAGCACAGCCTAGCTGGCAGCACAGATGAACCACTCATTCCTCTCACTTTTCATCTTGCCTCTTTCTCTATCCCATTGTATACTCAGCTTAAGTGAACTTCTAAATCACAGATCTGAGCCACATCTTTGCTCACAACCCTTCAATAATTCCCAATAACATTAAAGATAAATCCTAGATTCCTCCATCCGATGAACAAGGCCCTCGGTGGCAAGGTTGCTATTTTCACCCCACCTCCCCCTGCCAACCTCCAGGAACAACCAGGATAGTCCAAGTGCTGGATCAAGCAACCCTATATTTTTGTAGCATACCAGTAAAAGTTTACTGCTCATTCATGCCTCCATCCAATGTGGGCAATAATTAAAAGACTTTGTTTCCTCTGTCTCTAGGGTCACACTTACCTAGATTTTCAGAGTTCTCTCTGCCAGCAGATGAGGAAAGAGAAAGGATGGTCATGGAAGGCATGCTATTTTGAACCTTTCATGGATCCAGAAAATCCTATTCTTAAAACAAACCCATTCCTGTACCTATAAACCCATTGTAGATGGAATCTTTTGATTATGATTAGTGAGCTTGGAGGAAAACACAAAGATCAGCAGAGCCACCGTTGTGCCTGATAACCCACAGCTGAGCTTGGGAAGAAATTGAGCCTGGAGGGGAAGGCAGACACTGGTGGAACCATCATTATATCTTGCCATGTGACAGGAGTCCAAGATTGCTAGCAGCCAATCTTCTGTGAGACAGCATCTCTTGATGATGTCTTGATTTGGACCCTTCCTCAGCCTCAGAACTATAAGCTTTTAACCTAATAAATTTGCATTATAAAAGCCAACCCATTAATGGTATGTTGTGCCCCGTAGCTTTTAGAAAACTGGAATAGAAGGATTTCATGGTCCAGATCTAGAAGAGGTGCACATCACTACCTTTTTCATTTTATTAACCAGAAATGAAATCTGCTACAAAGAAGGCTGGACAATTTGATATTGGAGATCACTTGCATTCTTTGCCATATTCTCTTACAGTTGGCACTGGAACAACTCGAAACTCCTTCTCTGCTAAACCATTCAAGTCCATACTTCTGCACTTTTGCTCCTGTTGGTCTCCCAGTCAACTGCTTAAGTAAACTCTTATTTGTTTTTCATTTCTTATCCAAGCGTTTATTGGGCTCCTTTTCCACCCAGAAACAGATTTAATTGTTCATCTTTCTTAGGGCTTCTAGAATTACCCACACCATTATTTTATCCAGGGATTCTTAACTAGGGGTCCAAAGATTTCAGGAGGTCTACGAGCTTGAATTGAAAATTCAAAAAAGCATTGTTTTTGTGAGGATGTGTTGGTGTGGGTGTGATGTATTTATTAAATAATACACAGTATAGTGTGGACTTAGTATGACTTTTATTTTGATGTAGCATGTTCTGAATGCAGTTGATAACTACCTGCAAAAAGTTGGTAAGGATGGCAGAGAGGGTTTTATGATGCTATGGGAAAATTCAAATTTCTAAATGTTTCACAAGGTGACCGTTTGAATAGATGTTGAACTGTGTTAGGTTACCAGGTATTGAAATTAGGGAAAAGTTGTAAAACATAATTTTGAATACTCCTAAAAATTTAATTTAAAGACATGCCGCTGTTGAATGTCATAAAACTATCTGCTACTACATTCTGAGAAAGGGTTTCACCTGACTGGCAAAGAGGTCCATGGAACAAAAAAGGTAAGAACCCTTGCTTTATCCTGCTAGCTTGTTGCTATGCCTGTCTCCCCTCTAGAATTTCAGGTCCTTCTGAGTAGAGACATGTACTAATTTATCACTGTGCTACCCAGCATCCAGAACACACTCCAGGGTTGAGTGAGCTGCTTAATGGGGGCTTGCAATAACACTTGACATCCCCCAGAGAAAGAACAGAGCATTAAGAGCCAAGTTTAAAGTCAGACCACCTGCGTTTGAAGGCCAGCACTATTGCATAACCATGATCAATTGCTTACTCTATGAGCCTCAAGTGCCTTCTTTCTCCAGAAATTCAGAAGAATATTTTCTCTCCATATCACATGTTTGTGAAGAATTCATAAATTATTCATGACTCTTTAACTCTCAGCACAGTGCTTGATATGCACAAGAAATACTCAATAAATACTATAAGTTGTTATTATCATATCATTCTGACCTAATTTGTGGAAGGAAACAGAAATTCTCTACCCAGATTTACAGCAGCCTTGAATTAGGACAGAGAACCTCGCCCTGTGGACATGTGGCCTCAGGGAGTGACTCAGGCAGGCTGAAGACTTGGTGAGTTCCCATAGCCCTGGAAAGGTTCCTTGAGTGAGGTCTGGCAGGGACAAGGAGAAGCTGACAAATTAAATGATTAGTCTGCTCAGCAAAATAAATGCAGCTCCAGGAAGCTAGAAGTAACTCAAAATGGAAGCTTCAACTGCCACTGGGTAGAGGAATTTTTTTTTTTCCAAATTCAATTTGTTTTCACTTGAGCTGCTCCATTTCATCAACACAGTCTTTGGAACATTGGCTAAATTCCCTGAAAAAGTCTCCTTTTTAATTTTTGTTTCTCTGTCCTCCCTATTTCCTCAAAATGCAATGAAAATTAAATCCTTAGAAAGTTAAATAAAGGGCATCCCCTCTCCCCACCCAAAAAAGCACTACTAGATCACATAGTTGTACACCAGGTATGTGCAAATTTGTTGGAGAAGGTGGGACCACAGGTTCAGATATAAGGTTACTGTAAGCAGTGCAGTGACTATAATGAAATCATCCCCTGAAATGGCCCTGCAGTTGAAAAATGGCCCTCTCTTCACAAAGACCCCTTTATCCAGTTCAGTCTTGTGTGAGGCCCTCTATATTTCCCCATTTCAACCTCTGGAGGAAACCCTCTTCTGTAGCAACATGAAAGTTTTCTCAATTGATACCCATTCTCTGCTCTGACATCTGAAAGACACACATGCCATTGCTTCACCAACATGACCAGGGCAGGGACCCAGAGCCAGAAACTGCCACTGGCGCTTCCTTCTTCATGACCCAGAACTACTTTAAAAAGAAAACAATAAGCCAGAGAACCCTGCTGTTACTGGCCCATGGAAGATTCTGAGATGAACTAACCCTTCCAGTTCAGAACCAGCTAATTCCAGACCAGTTCTGGTTATTTCTGAGTATGAATCATCTCAGTTTTAAAGTTGAGTTATCTCTGTTGGAGAGGAAATACGCAATGTAAATAGCAAAAGACTACATCAAGGATATTTTTCTTAATTTTTCCTCCTGCCACTCACCTTTTTTTGTTTTTGTAAAAACTTGGCAGAGCTGATAAATTAAGCAGATTTTTCCATGCAAGTAACAAAGATTCATTGTAAACTACAGGAGTTAACATGACTATGGTGACCTAGTTTTGGTCAATAATTTTACTTAATATCCCTTTCTAAATTATATGTTTAACGCTTAAAGATAGGAAAAATTGTCTGCAAAGGGAAAGCAAAAGAATGCCACCACAATTTTAATGGTATTTGCCAGGAGATTGGCACCCTGTTTTAATTCTCATACAATCCTGTAAGGCTTCCTTGCTTAGAGAAAACATAAGCTCCTATAAGACAGGTACTTTGCTTGAGGTCATATAAATAGAGCCCAGCAAAACCATCGATTAATCAAATTTTATCTTATTAGACTCTAAAGTCCACTCATATCTTAAACCACGATTTTCCTTGCCTCACTGTCCTCTTCTTCCAAATAACAGTATGATCTGCCTATTGGGGTGATAGAATGATTGACTTAAATCTATTTTTTTTAAAGATTTATTTATTTATTTCTACCCCCCCCCCCCCATTGTCGTCTTCTGCATCTGCTTGCATTGTCAGGTGGCACCCGGGAACTGCATGTCTTTTCTGTTGCATCATCTTCCTGCGTCAGCTCTCTGTGTGTGTGGCACCATTCCTGGGTAGGCTGTGCTTTTTTCACATGGGGTGGCTCGCCTTGAAGGGTGTACTCCTTGTGTGGGGGGCACCCTATGTGGGCACCCCTGAGTGGCAAGGCACTCCTTGCACATGGCAGCACTGTACATGGGCCAGCTCACCACATGGGTCAGTAGGCCCTGGGTATCAAACCCTGGACCCTCCATATGGTAGGCAGATGCTCTATCAGTTGAGCCATGTCCGCTTCCCAACTTAAATCTATTTTAAGTACCTTTCATGTGATTGTATATGAAATTCTGCCAACATAGTCTGAAACCTCGACCATTTGGAGAAGTTTGAGGCAATGAAGTGTGTGGCTGTGTCAAGGAAGGAGCAGAACCCTCCCTGGCCTCTCTACCTGCCACTCTCACCCCAGTTTGGTTAGAGACTTTCCTCTCTCACTGCACTAACCAGGTCACAGGAGGGCTGACAGGACTTGATTCTCAAACCTCTGGTTAATGACTACTTCATAACTGCTTCTCCTTAAATACTGGTTGAAATGTCAGCCAGGGTCTCCCCGACCTTTGAAATATCAAAAAAATTAACTTGACACCTTCCCCAAATCTAAAGATTAAAAATTTTTAGATAGCAAGATCCAAACATTTCAAGAAGTTATGTGCAGGGGTTAAGTTGGGTCAGGGGAGCAACTGTGTTTTAAATTGTGTAATCTATCTCCCATACTGTCAGAAAAGGCAGCATGGCCACTGAGCAGACTGCTTCCTCTTGAAAGGTCCTTGGGGGGAGATAGAGGTTGTAAAGAGACAGAAGGAAAGAGCTCTAATTTACATGAAGACCCATGTTGCTACAAAGGAAGGGCCCTTAGTCAGATGGTAAGCTCAGGAAAGTTTCCATTTCCAAGTGGTCTTTGTTTCCTACTTGGAAACCATTATAGTGATCTATATCTGGATGACAATGTCTTTTATAAGAATACAACTTTCTCATCTTTATTCAGGGGGGTCTGTATAACCAGACCTGGGTGTGGTAGTGAGTTGAGCAAGTTACAGTTCTCTCTCCCAGCTCCCTTTTTTAAATACTTTGTTCTTGTCAACAAAGGAAAAATAAAATCGTCCTGTATTTCCAGACCTATTATTGTACAAGAGTACAATAATCTGATGATTAGGTTCTTTGACATTTTACGTTATTTAAAGATCGATCTTGAGAAATAAAGATCTCATTGACTGAATGATTTCATCTTTTCCAGTTGGTTAACTATTATACCTTCACTGTCCCTCCACTCAGATTAATTTAAAGATTATCTCAGTAAACACAATACTTTCTCTTTAGACTCCAGCAGTACATATAGACAGATAGCAATGATAAGAACAAGAATGTACATTAAATACTATGTGGCTACACCATGATGTCGGTTTGAGGAACATAATTTTATTGAAGTTTTAAAACAATTCAGAAGCAAATAATATTATCTTCTTTTTATAGTTGAAGAAACCAAGGTTCAGCGAAGGTCCCACAGGAAGTAAATGGCAGAAGGGAGATCCAACCCAGATCTGTCTGACTCTGTGGCTCTAACTACCTCACTAATCTCTCAGGCTGAGATATGGCCACTAACATGTGTGGAGAATATGGCAGAATTCACTGTCTCCACCATCAGACTGTCTGCTCACTCACTCATCCTGAAGGTTATCCCATCACCAGAGAGCCTCTATTCACTCTCTGGGAATTGTCACGACAGCAAGAATGAGCCAGGAAACTCTCCAAGGACCCTCTCCATTCAAGACATACAGCAGAGCACACAAGTGGAGTCTGTTCTTCCTCCCATATCATGTCACTAAATGTTGGGAGTACATGTCCTCTTGGTTTTAACAGTCACTCCAAGTTAGATTTCTTCAGTCCTTATATACAGTTCCCACCCTCTGAGGTGTTTGCCTATGGTTATGCCTTCCTATACCCCTGCTTAGCCCTGCCATCTAAAGACTTTCTATCCTGGCCACTCCTCATTCTTTAAGATTGACAGCTGTCTTTCAGTCTTTCTCTCAACATCATGCATTGCTCTCATCTTTGGTTACTTCAACATCGGATGAGCCTTTCAACACCCTGGACTTTCAGATTCATTGCCCTTCCTTTTCATTTCCTACAATCTTCTCCATCTTTCCACTTCATCTGCACTATCTCAATTAAATTTTACCCACTATAAGACTTTCTAGGTGCTTCTGTTTTACAGACCCCTCGACTTTATCCCCATCTCTCAGTACTCCCCTGTTTTTCATTCCTTCATTACCCAGCTAAGATTTCATGACATCACAGCTATAACCTTTCTCAAAATCCTCCATGCCCTTGCTTTGTAACTATTTTATTGTGAGACCTGTGTAGAACCTAAAACCTGAATCAATCTAACTTGTCCTCTCCACACTTTCACTTGGGTGCCCGGGTAATTGTGGAGAAAAATCACTTTACATTAGAAACAGTCTTAATTCATAGTCCCCAACCTTGACTAGGACCTTAATGATGCCTAGCATTCCTATGTTTCTTTAGGCAGTGTTCTTCACTTCTCTGAGGCAGATAATTCAAACTGTCTCCTCTGTTTCCCAGCAGATGACCCTTGTTTCTCCCTTGCCTCCCATTGAAAAAGTAGAAGACATCAGTCAAAATTCCCACAGCTTCCTGTCATAAAATGTATATGTATTTGCATCTGCATTCACTTGTTCCTCCTCCCCTCTTGAGATACTGGAAGGAATACACTTTAACATACCTAACAATATCCTATACTCTGGATCCCATCACTTCTTGCTTTCATAGGAATGCCACTCTATTCATCTTTCCCTCTCCTCTGGCTACATACCATTAATATTTGGATATAGTTTTGTCCCCAAGCCCCAGGTCTTCCTCCACATTCCATATACACTCCCTCATCCTTTTTTACAGAGAAGGTTTTCTAGAGTCTATATGAAATATTTTTTTTTAATTCTTTTTTTTTAATTTTTTTTTATTGACTTTGTAATAATATTACATTAAAAATATATATGTGAGGTCCCATTCAACCCCATCCCCCCACCCCCCCTCTCCCCTCCCCCAACAACACTCGTTCCCATCATCATGACACATCCATTGGATTTGGTAAGTACATCTTTGGGCACCTCTGCACCTCATATACATTGGTTCACATCATAGCCCATACTCTCCTCCATTCCATCCAGTGGGCCCTGTGAGGATTTACAATGTCCGGTGATTGCCTAGTACCATCCAGGGCAGCTCCATGTCCCAAAGACGCCTCCACCTCTCATCTCTTCCTGCCTTTCCCCATACCCTTCGTCCACTATGTCCACTTTTCCCATTCCAATGCCACCTCTTCTATGTGGACATTGGATTGGTTGTGTCCATTGCACCTCTATGTCAAGAGGAGGGTCAGATTCCACCTGGATGCTGGATGCAATCCTCCCATTTTCAGTTGTAATCACTCTAGGCTCCATGGTGTGGTGGTTGTCCTTCTTCAACTCCATCTTAGCTGAGTGTGGTAAGTCCAATAAATCAGATTGTAGGTGCTGGAGTCTGTTGAGGCTCAGGATCTGGCTATCACATTGTCAGTCCAGAGATTCAAATCCCCTAAATATATCTTAAACCCCAACATTAACTGCACCTCCAGCACATTGGCATGAAAGTCTTATGAAGGGAGATCCCATCTGAGTCCAGATTCATCACACATAAACACCATTTCCAAAGAGGGGCCATCTGCCCTGGTAGTTAACCCCATCGGCCATGACCATAACTCCCGTGGGTCTCTTTAGCCCTCAAAGGAACCAATATCTGGGGGTTGTATCTGCTTTATCTGTCTCTCTGACTCTGCTCAGTTGTGCATGAGGGCAAACCTTCTGCCAGCCTCCAGACTCTTTTTTAGAAACTCGTAGCCATATAAACTCATTTCTCCTTTCCATTTCCCCCTTACTTTAGGTCAAACAGCATTTTAAAGTCATGGTATTTTATGTAGACATGGATATTCTGCTGATCCGCATTGAACCTTCCGTATAAGGTCATTTTCCAGTTGCATCATCAGTTGGTAGTTGATAGTAGGATCCTTTACTTTATACTAAAAGGATTAAGTACATGACTCAGTTTATAGGGTGAGTTCCCCAGGTGCCTATAAAATAAGATTTGATTTCTTAAAAATACCATTAAGTAATTTTTCAGGAATGAAGTTCGTGTGTGAAACAAGATATACTTTATGGTGTTAACTCAGATAAAACATACCAGGTTGGCTAAGTGTCAAAAGGAGCATGTCAAATGGTAAGATGAATTCCCCTGTGACTAAACTCTCTCAGGTGGCATGTCTAACGTTATGAAGAGACAAACTCATCTTTTTCACAATGTCATTCTTTACATGTACTAGTGATGGTGGAGACACATCCAGAAGATGGGAAACTGATAGTCATTTGTCTCTCCTCTGCCCCAAATCTAAATATCTGTGACCTCAATGAAATCTCCCATTAATCCCATCAGGTAGGTATTATTATCACATTATTTTGCACATTATGATTTTACAAAATAGGAAATTTTTTGATGTCACAATGACCCAACTGGTAAATACCTGCCCCAAGATTCAAACCCACTCCTGTCCAGCACCATATTCACATCCTGTTACTCATTACATGTGGTCTTATTGCACACTATCAAATGTGATTACTGCCATGAGATGGTCCAATTGTAAGTTCTCTAAAAATGTAAAGGGTAGAGATGATACTGCATCTTGGGAATCCAGGAAATACCATAGGGACATGGCATCTGAACTGGACTGGGAAGGAAGAGGAAAAGGCAAGAGCACAAATTTTTAAAAATTTCAAGCATGCTCCCAGAAGCAAATTCAGGTGAGGTGACAGATGTTAAATTTCAATCAATAAAATTCCAGATGCGTCTGCTGAATTTGATATCCCACAGATATTCCAAAGATTATCAAATAAAAACCACCATTGCTGAGAGAAACATCAATCTAGAAGCAAATTAATCATTTAAAAGTAAGGGGAAATGGCAGCACAATATTGTGAATGTAATTAATACCATTGAATTGTATATTTGTAAGTGGTTAAAATGGGAAATTTTAGGTTTTATAGATGTTACCATAAAAATTTTAAAAACCATAGAACTGTAAAATATAAGCAGTGAACCATAAGGTAAACTATGAACTCCAGTAACAGTATAATTATAATAGAGAAAACTTCGTGTGTGAGGGGGGTATATGTGAATTCTACTTTCTGCATGATCTTTCTGTAAACATACAACATCTCTAATTAAAAATGAAGTAAGAGGAAATACATCATGTAAAATATAAATTTCAAATTTTTTTTTAAAGGTTTATTTATTTATTTAATTTCCCCCCCTCCCCTGGTTGTCTGTTCTTGGTGTCTATTTGCTGCGTCTTGTTTCTTTGTCCGCTTCTGTTGTCGTCAGCGGCACGGGAAGTGTGGGCGGCGCCATTCCTGGGCAGGCTGCTCTTTCTTTTCACGCTGGGCGGCTTTCCTCACGGGCGCACTCCTTGCGCGTGGGGCTGCCCCACGCGGGGGACACCCTTGCGTGGCACGGCACTCCTTGCGCGCATCAGCACTGCGCATGGCCAGCTCCACACGGGTCAAGGAGGCCCAGGGGCTTGAACCGCGGACCTCCCATATGGTAGACGGATGCCCTAACCACTGGGCCAAAGTCCGTTTCCCTCAAATGGTTTTTAATAGCCTTTCAATTTATCTTTTCTCCAGAAATTTCTTGTCTTTCTTTTCAGATCTGTTGGCAATAACTGCAAATCTTCAGCCAAAGAAAAGGGACTGGCCAGCCCTTCTTAGGCTATGACTTCAATCATGAAAGAAAAAGATAGAGTTGACAGCAAATAGGTTACAGAAACAAAAAAACATTCATACTTGGACTAGCAGCTCAGTCTTTGTAGTATGTTGTCTTCTTCCTGGGATGTCACAGAAACCACCACTCATTGATGAATTTGAGTAATGATGCCTGTCAGAGAGGCCCACAGTAGGGAAATAGCAAGGTTAGTTCATGAGAGTGCTGGCTTTCTCTCAACTTAAGCCATCACCCAGCACCCCAAGACATCATAGTACCAAATATCAACTTCCTAACTTGGAGGTACAACAGTCCATTGTAGGGTTTTGGTCTTTTCTTGACTTTTCTTTTCTTTTTTCCTAATATAAAGAAAAATAAATGAGCTTTGATAGGAATAATTAGAAAATGAAAAAAATGAACCTACAGAAGAGGAAATAGGTGAAAGAAGGTGGTAAAGCAGTAGGAAATTTTTAACATAGTGTATAGAACAAGAAATAAAATGAGACATAAAGAAGATAAGGCAACATAAACATAAAATAGATATTGGATCAGAATTCTTATCTGTTAGCAGAGAAAACTAAGATAAAAAAGTTACATTAGCCAGGAGACAGTATTAAGTTAAACTTTGTTAGGTGTGGGCATGGGATCATCGTAGATGGCGTTAGGTTCCCCCAACCATTATTGGAGAAACAGTGTAACAAAGTAGTTAAAAGAATGTGACTTGAAGTTAGAGAATTCTTCATTAAAATCACTACCTCTGATCTGTGTACACTAAAGCAAGTTGCTTAAACCCTAAACTCGTTTCCTTTCTCTGAAGTGGGGGTAACATTAGTAGCTATCCTTCATGATTTTTGTAAATACTATGTAAGATCATATATATAAAGTGTTTACACAGTGCACAACCTACAGTGTGCCCAATTTAATAATCATTAATGAATTGTTATTGTGAAAGGTGGTCGTGATAGATCCTTGATTCACCGAGCATTTCACTATTAGCTATTGATGAGATGAATAGGCTAAATGAAGACTACCTAGATATTTTTCTACTTCAGAATCCCAGTCATTTCTCTTGAAACAAAATTGGCACCAGCAAGTATGTATCAAAATACTATTTGTTTTACCATGGTGAAAGTACATATACATGTAATATAATTAGAAAATGGGCCCATGGTAAAAAATAGTAGGTGGAATTACCTAGTAGAGAAGAGATATATATTGATATTAGAATTGCCAGAAAATATAATAACACCAGAGCTCCCCCAAAATATAAAAAAGTTACAGATTTCAAAAATCTTAATTGTAAAATATTAAGCAAAATAGCATATTACGTCTAGTATTGTACTAAAACTAACACATATCATGCCTCAGGAAGATTTATCACTGAAAAGAATACATGCTTCAGTATGAGAAAATCTATCAAAGCCCAGTAATGCAACATATTAACAAATTAAGAGATAGCAAATGGAAAGATTAATAGGTGCATAAAATCATACAATAAAATTCAACATATAATACAAAATAGTGACGCTTTAGAAGCTTCTCTATGAAAGTCAAGAAAAGGTAATAGTGCCCATAATCACCATTGCTAGTCACCTGGATGTCCTAATTATGCAATAAGACAAGAAAAATAAATAAGGTATAAGCATTGGAAATTGCCACTACATAAATCCAAGAAAAACTGTGTAGTACAGCTACCATGGGGATCTTGGAAGGATTGAAGAATATGTAAAAAATGTATACATGTGAGTAGTAATGTGAGATAAAAAGTATTTATAATAGCAACAAAAATCTTAAGGTATTCATAAATAAATCTAAAAGTACAGATTTGTAAAACTTAATGAAGAAAATTATGAAATATTTTTGAGAAATATGAAAGAGAACAAAATATTTGGAGCACCATGCGATTTCCATGGCTAGAGATACTTAAAATTAAAAAGCTATCAATTTGACCCAAATCAAAGATATATCTAATAACTTTACAAACAAAATTCCAACAAGATCCCCCGCCCTTCCCCCCAAATAGAGAATTCTACACGTATTCTAAAATTAATCTGGATTGTAAAGTTCAAAGATTAGTCAAGATAATTATGGAGGAAAAAGAAGAACTTGACTCCCTATCCATTAAGACATATTTTTATGTCATAGAAATTAAAACAAGGAGAGAAAGCCAGGTCAATGGAGCAGATTTTGAAGCCCTTACATAAGCTCAAATACCTGTTCAAAACTAGCATATGATAAAAAAAAAAAGTGTCATTATAAATTAATGGGAAGAAAAAGAAATTTTTAAAAAATGGCAAAATTTTCCATTGGTAACTCAGTTCACACATAAAAATCATGAAATGAAATGATAAGTGGGGAAAATATTTAAATTGGAAGAAAATGGAGGATAATTGTTGACAAGGAAATGAGAAGAGATTTCTGTGAAAACTAAAAAATCAGTAGTCTATAGGAAAGCAGTGATAAAACTGACTCTAGCAAAATTAAAATGTTTGCTACTATAAATCACACCATGAAATATGATAAGAAATAAATGAAATAATAAAATAATGAATGAAATAAATAAAAAATAAACAATGCAATGGCAGACTTAGAAGATATTTGCAATGTGTAAAACTAACACAGAATAAAATCCTGAATAAACAGAGAAATCCTACTTAAAAAGACAAATAATAAAACTTAAAAGTAGGCCAAGAGTAGGAAAAGACAATTCAGAATATCCAACAAACATATGTAAAAATGATTATCCTCACTAGTAAAAAGTGAAATGCATATTAAAACAACAGTAAATGCCATTTCATACCAACTAGTTTGACAAGCATGAAAGCACCTGTCAATAGCAAATATTAATAAAGGCATAAGAAAACTCAATCCTCATACCCTGCTGGTAAGAATATAAATTACTGAAATCACTTTGGAGAACAATTGGATAAAGATAATGAAATTAAAATGTGCAGACCCAATATCTTAACAATTTCATTTTGGAGAAACCCCTATATATATGTCCCAGAAAGCACAAGGATTTTCATTGTAACGTTGTTTGTAACAGAGAAAAACTGGAAACAACCTCCATGCCCTTCAACAGGGAATGAACATGTTGTGGTTTATTAATACAATTTATGCAATAACAAAGTCAAATGAATTAATTAGACTATGTGTAAAGACATAAATGATTTTCAAGAGGAAAAAACTAAGTTGTTAAAAGATGTTTAATATGAAATCATTGTGTAAAATATAAAAGAACCAGCAACTGCATATATTATTTATGGATACATTCTCATAATAAACTTATAAAATAGAATCTACAATTATACACACCAAAATCATGTCAGTGGCTATCTCTACAATAAGTAGATAGGGTTGGGGAGAGGAGAAAGGAGCTTAAATTTTATATGTGATATTCTATATTTTTAAAATAAATGAAGTGCATAGTGAATACATTTTTTTAAGATTTATTTTTATTTATTTCTCTCCCCTTCCCCACCCCACCTCCCATTGTCTGCTCTCTGTGTATATTTGCTGTATGCTCCCCCATGTCTGCTTACATTCCTGTCAGTGATACCAGGAATCTGTGTCTCCTTTTGTTGTGTCATCTTGCTGCGTCAGCTCTCAGTGCATGCAGTGCCACTCCTGGGCAGGCTGAACTCTCCTTCATGCTGGGCGGCTCTCCCCATGGGGCACACTCACTGCACATGGGGCTCCCCTACGCATGCATCAGCAAGCTCACCACACGGGTCAGGAGGCCCTGGGTTTGAACCCCAGACCTCCCATGTGGTAGGCAGACACCCCATCTGTTGAGTCAAGTCTGCTTCCCCTGAATTAAAGTTAGGGACAGCTTCTGGAAGAAAATCTGTTTCTACTAGAATTTAGGTAAGAGACAGAAGGAAATATCTTTTTATTTTTATTTTTTGGGCTTTCTCCTCTTTGTTATCAGAAGAGAGAAGGCACATAATCACTGTTGATGTTTGTTCTCTTCCCACACATACTGAAGCCAGGATGCTTCAGGATCAGTGGGAAATACAGAGATAAATCAGACACCATCCAAGTGGTGATGGGCATAACACACGTCACACACATGCAACTGCTTGTGCACCACCACAACACTAAATTAACCATAAGCCACTGAACTAAAGTTCTTCCAAGGCTGAAGGAAATCACCTTGTTTCTTCAGTCTGGGATCCCTTTGCATGTCTGCTTGATCCCCTTGAGTTAGCAATGTCCAAGGCAAACTGAAACTTCAACCCACTACTCAACCGTCTTCTGTGGTTTATCTCAATTCTCCCCATAGGTTCATTTAATCCTTCACTCAACAAACATTTAATGAGTTTACCAGGTTCTATACCAAGCATTTTAGATACTCTTCTTTTTCTTTTTTTCTTCAAAGATTTATTTATTTCATTTATTTCTCTCCCTTTCCCTGCCCCCTTGCCCCCCCCACCAACCTCCACCCCAGTTGTCTGTTCTCTGTGTCTATTTACTGCATGTTCTTCTTTGTCTGCTTCTGTTGTTGTCAGAGGCATGGAAATCTGTTTCTTTTTGTTGCGTCATCTTGTTGTGTCAGCTCTCCGTGAGTGCGGTGCCATTCCTGAGCAGGCTGCACTTTTTTCGCACTGGGCAGTTCTCCTTGTGGGGCGCACTCCTTGCGCATGGGGCTCCCCTACTCAGGGATACCCCTGCATGGCACAGCACTCCTTGCGCGCATCAGCACTGCACATGGGCCAGCTCCACATGGGTCAAGGAGACCTGGGGTTTGAACCACAGACCTCCCATGTGGTAGACGGATGCCCTAACCACTGGGCCAAGTCCGCTTCCCCACACTCTTTCTTAATCATCAAAACAGCCCTAGGTGGTTAGTATTTTTAAGCAATTTTACAGATAAGAAAATTACAGCTCAGGCATTCAGCGTGTCCTATCCAAAGTCACACAGTTTGTAACTGGTGGAACTGGAATTAAAGCCCAGTTTTGAATGGCCCAAAGCTAACCTATTTCCACTTTCAAATAGACTGAGGAATACAGTTACTGAATCAGTTCCTTCAACTCTAACTACATTCAGGGCTTCATCCCAATCACCATGGAAAGAATAAAAAATAAGTAAGACACAGTGCCTGCTACAGAGCTACTTGGGATCCAGTAGTGGGCTTACCACATTGGAGATATAAGAACCCTCTATATACTGGAAGGGTATAATTAAGCCATCTTTCAGTCCTCTCCAGGCTGAACAAGACTGTTGCCTTTTATCTTTGCTCATAAGTCTGATATTCCAGGTGTTGCAGCTCCCTCCAGATTTCAACATCCCTTTTTGGTTTGGGGGCCAAGAATTGATCACAACCTTTCCGTGAGGGAAAGACCTGTGCTGTCTGCCTCCGGCCAAAAGTTTTCATGTGTGGTGTAAGGGGATCCCCCTTCTTGGTATAGCCTGGAGGTCTCAGTGCAATTAATGCTGTTTTCAAGTTGTAAGAAGTAACACCTAAAGCCTCTTTGCTGATGGCCAAGCTCCAATGAATTTTTCAGCTGTGCTGGATGATTTTTCCCCATGTGTCTACAAGCAGCATCTGCTGGGCTCATCTGTAGCAGGAAGCAGGATCAGTGAAAACACCAAGAGGCCTGGTGGGGAACGTGTCCTTCCAGCAAAGTTTGCATAAAGGAACTCAATTCCTGGATATGCCTTGTCTATTAAAACTTTTAGTTTATGAATGGTCTTTTTTTTTCTCCTGCATTGCCCACCACACTTGGAAAAAAAAACAACTGACCCTCCATTCCAATGAACCACAGAAGTGATTTATTATAGAATGTCCTGGTGTGAGATTAACCATGTGTCTTTAAAAAACACAGCAGGGACTTGTCTCCATGCCAGTTGTGTGAAGAGCAATAATTTTGGCTTCATCTGCTTGGCCAACCTGTGTCATGGTGGTCAGTGGGGAGCAGGGCATAGAGTGGGAGGTGGTGAGACCCAGTGTGGTCACCAGCATGCAGTGGTAGAATGTGGAGGTCCCACTGGATGCCAGATGCCAGCTTACATCTGCAGAGTCAGCAGGAAGGAGTGAGAACAAGGGGGAAAGTGCATTCAGAGATGTCTAGCTGTAAGAATCCTCAGGGCTCTCCTGATTCACAGGTCCTCAACATGACTGGACAGAAGCATAACCTGGGAGACTGAAAAGAACACATTCCTGGAGCACACACCAGACTCACAGAATCAGAGTTTCTAATGGCAAAGTCACAGACACATGTTTTGGGAAACACTGTTTAATAACCACTAATTAATGCTAAATGCCGGTAGTGATTTTCCTACAGTCGGTAACAAGTTTGTCAAAAGCAAGTAACCAGAAAATCCTCACACCCTCTATCTTAATACACTTTGAAGTCACAAGTTCCAGGTTATAATGACAAATTCATCACTTTCTTGCTTTTGGTGAGAAAAAAAATTTTTTGTGTGTGCGTTTTTCACGAGCAAAATTAGTATAAGTTTATTTCTTCAGTATTGAGGATCAGGGAGGTACCTTCCTGTATGGATGCATAATTCAGTATAAATCCTTCCACAGGGTGTCTTTATGAGATGAATATAAAGTCTAGAGAAGTATGTATTCTTTGACATAGCAATTCTACTTCTGGGAATATCCAGAGGCAGGGGTCAGCAAACCATGGCATACAGGACAAATCCAATTCACTGCCTAATTTTGTATTTAAATTTTGTTGGAACATGGCCACACCAATTCTTTTATGTATCCTCTATGGCTGCTTGTATGATACAATGTCAGTGTCAAGTAGCTGAGACAGAGATGATGTGGCCCACAAGGTCCAAAATATTTCTGTCTCTTTATAGAAAATGTTGGTTGAACTCTGCTATGGAGTCATGAAAATCTGAACTGCTCTTGTTCCAGTTCCCTGTGTAGGCCACATGATCCTTCAAAGGTTAGGTCTTCTACTCCCCCAGCCCCAAACTGTGTCCTTAGTTTTTCAGGATCAGAGATCTCCAAGCTCACCTCATTGAACTCCAGAGGCAAGGGGTCAGCCCTGCCAGGGGAGCTGAGTCAGGAGCGACTCAGCTGTCTTCCTCCCCTCTCCCTGGAACTTTTCACAAGGATTCTATTTACTTCTCCTATTGAGATCCTAGAAAACTTAAGTTCCCCTTTTCCTCTTTCACTTAACTCTTCTAGGGAACAAAAATCACTATAATAGAGAAAAATAAGACTTGCAAAGCTCATTTCCCCTAACAAGAGCAATGATTGCCTCAGGTGGTAGACCAATGGTTCCACTTCAGGAAATGGAACCACATTCCAGCCTCAAAGGTGAATCATCTTCTCAAGAATGATGGAAGTAGCTTCTGGCTCTTTTTTTACTGGAAGAAAAAAAAGTTAAATCTTTAACAGAGCACCTGGGTATACATGTTTTCATTTTATAATTGATAAAGCAATCAAGTTATTTTAAAAAATAAGAAGAAACCTAGTTCACAGGTAGTTTCAAGGACCAAAGAAATTATGCAAAGTTAATTAATACTTATTAATATCCCCAAACAACACAAGTAGAGATTATTGTTCACATTGCAAAAGTCATTTTCATTATCTGCCGTAAAGTTCTTTTAAGGAATTAAGTTACCCCCAAAGCAAATCCCACCAGAGGAATAAGCCATTCCTTCCTATATGCACATCCAGGCATCTTTTTCCTCCCAAAGGATATCTTATGACACTTTAGTAAACTCCTAAAGCAGATAAAAGCAAAGCTCTTCTTTTCAACACAGGATTGAATCCTCCTCACTGGTTCCTGGGGCATCCCAGAAAGGCATGTGTGTTCGGCAGGGCAGAATTAATAACAAGATAGGACTGCCAGTTCTAAAAATTATGGAAAGTTGGCTCTGGAAGAAAGCTTGGGGAACATTCTGGGCCTATTCCTCATTTTCTAGATCAAGAACAGATTAAAAAAAGAAAAGAAATGTCTCACTCAAATTCACAGCAAGCTCCTTGGTAAATGGACCTAGGCTCAAACTTAGATGGTCTGCCTAGGAGAGTAGACCTCTTTGCTATGCCCACTTCTCCCAATAAATCACAAATATGCCTGAGATGTAAAGTGAGATCCACCTGGAGGAGGCACAGAAAACAGTTATGTTCCCCAAACCTGGGAGAGCTACCTTACAGTCTTGAGAGCCTTGAAGACTGCAGGTCACCCCACACTGCACAGCAGGGTTCCTGCACTCACAGAGCTGCCAGGCCCTCATGCCATTCATCACTCCCCTCTGAACCACTTTCCAGACCTACATCAGAACCTACTTTCTGACAGGTTGTATATCGTTTCCCTCTCTCCACTCAGGGTTCATTTTTCTCCCATTTATGGCTCTGGTTGCCCTTTGGCAAAGCACTCACCACTCACCACTCTTCTCCAGACTTGCCAGCTCCAACCCAGGCATAAACCTCAGCACACTTATTCCCAGATGGGTTGCCCTGCCAACACCTTTGCCCTCTGAATAGGACTCTGGCAGGACTGAGGGCAACTCTTTCTTGTAAGACCAAATCTCTATACTGTGCACAGGAGAGATTCAGGTTCTTCTGGTCTCATTCCCTAGGAGCACCCATTTGCTGAATTTTGCCCTCACAGCTAGAATAGTCAGCACCCTCAGCATCACTAGCAGATACACATGCACACACATGAATTTGAGTGTCTCTTACTCTGCTGGTAGGATATTCCCCAATGCTAATAGTTATTATTACTTGGAACACACAAAAGATCTTTCAGTTTTGGAAATTCCTCACAAAGACATATTAATTGAGAAGACTTGTCTGCTCTGAATATTTTCATTCTACCTCTCAGGCTTTTGGTTATTTATCCAAGCTACACCCATGCCCCATGCAGAAATTTCAGCATCAACTCTGATTTAGGAAACTGACAAGAACTTAGTTTATCAAGCTTGACATCTCCACCCCCATAGATTATCTGAGCTACATGATTCCCTCTAGCAGGTTCTCAAAGGAGGACTATTTCCAGGAGCTTAGAGAAAACTTATTAAATTGGTTATTGCATTGTTATTATAAGAGACAATATACATGGAATTTTAAAATCAGAAAGATTGACATTCAAAATCTAGAAAGTGTACTGGGCAAATTACTTAACCCCTAAACTCCAGGATTCCATAGGTAAAACAGAGATGATAATTCTAAATGAGCTGTCATGAGAAATAAAGAACTTGATGCTTATAAGATAATATCTAGTACATAATAGACAACACTTATTGATCAGTTGGTGGTTCATGTGGTATTAATGCATGCAAGTCTCACAAAACACTCCATCATTTTACAGATGGGGAAACAGAGGCACAGAGAGACTGAGCAACATGTACTAGACCACATGGCGATTATGTGGGTAGCTAGGATTTGGGCCTAGATAGCCTAGTACCAATGTCACCATACTGTTCTTATAATAATTCTCAATAGGTGGTGGCTATTGTTAGGGTCACCTTGCTGATGAGAGGTGGTCAAAGATCTTCTGAGTTTTGGATCCAGGTCAGGATATATCCTGTTCCTTGCTGCCCTATGCCTTGCCCTTCCAAGATTTTCTTGAGTATGGACAAGAACAAAAATCTTATCTGGGCTTTATATTTTTGAGTGATAGCCACAACAAAATACGTGATTAGAAAAAGTTGTACACATATTTTATTGTTTTTCAGTACTTTTCAGTCACTTGTGGAAAGAAAATCTCCTGAAATTAGACCCTAACTCCACCTCTTCTCTTGTTCTGTCTCCTCTGTGGAAACTGTTTTCTTACCTGTAAAGGTCAAATCATAGCATCTTAACTCAAAGGAGTGCTGGAAAGAAAAAGAAAATGGTATTAAGATTCTTTATTAACATGAAATTTCTGAGTTTTAAAATCTATTATTAGTGACAAATTCTGAGTGATTTGCTGGGACAAAATGTCCATTTGGGAGGAAGGTGGACATGGGCCTTCCATAAAAATCTCAGTTCCAGAAGGACCGGAATTTATGCAAGCTCCCGGAAAACTGGCTTTTTCTTCCATTTGACAGAAATATTATAGTCTTTAACTTGTTCAATTAGCCTGTTTGGCAGCACTTAATATTGCCAGTTCCTATTTGAGGTTGCAGAAATACCAAGATGATTTAAACACAAGCCCTCTGTGGGGACACAATGCCATGTAATAAATGCATTGATGGCCGTAGTGTTGCCTAGGAAATGGAGTGATTAACTGTTAGGGGAGGCAGAAAAGATTTCTCTGAGAAAAGTCCTGGGCTGCATTTTAATGATTGAATGGACTGGATAGGGGTTGGGGGTAGGGATGCAGGGTCAGGACTGGGGTGGGCTTTACTAGCAGAAAAATAGAGCAAGAAAAGACCTGTAGGTATGAACATCATGATGCAGTACGGCAACTGCTAATACTTCCACTTGGACTTAATGACGCCTGTGTGGGAGGTAGAGTTAGATCAGGAAGGGCTTTGGATGCCAAAACATGGGAGCCCAGAATTCACCCTCATAATGAGGAATATATTGCATTTCCTTGTGTTTTCAGAATGTGCAGAAATGTTACATTGCCTGGATCATTGTCCCTGGGGATCTTGGGGGTCACTGCTCCCCTCACACCCTGATTCCCTGACCAAGATGCTTTTCTCCATCTCTATGTAATCTCTATCCAGGCTCTTAGCAGGTTCTGCCCTTCTTCTTCAGCACTGCCCCCCAGCACATGCAAGATAACCTGAAGTGCTTATGGCAGCAGAAAACAGGGGCTGCTTCCCAGAGCAGTGGAAAAATAAGCTGCTGAAAGATTTATTTCCCTGCTCAGAATATTTTTACAAAGCAGATCCGCAAGGCTTGTCACCACACACTCAACTATTTTTAAGCTTCCTGACCAGATCTGCTGGGATGGGCCGTTGGGGACGGTAAATGGCGGCAGGGAGGTGGGAGTTGCTCTTGGCTTTTGGTCTGCTGGGTCTTCTGGGAGCCCTGTGATTTGGTTTGGCCAGAGAGCATTTCTGGAGGAGGGAGCGGGGATGAAGTGGAAACAATTAGCTCCTTTGCCTGTATGCCTTATTCTTCGACCATTAGGAACCTTAAGTCCTTTCCTTCCAAGTGTCTCTGGGGGCTGCCAAGAGAAATGGACCTGGGATTTCTCCTTGCTCAGGGCCACTATGCCATGGATTCAGATCACAAAGGAACCTAAACTGATCTTGTGCCGTACGTGAGGCCTGAGTCATGACTCAGCTGTACAGACTTCTTTCTCTTCTCCCACACTAACCAAAGCGTCAGGCAGATGGGGCTAGTGGGTGGACGGTTGAGAAGCCAGAAAGATCAGAGCTGTGTGGGTGACAGGCATTTTCAGAATTTCCAACAATGGTGTTTCTCAGCTCATGAATTCCCAAAGCAAGTCCAAACAAGAGGTCAAGCGAAAACGATACAGGTTTTTCTGGGTGCTAAGGTTGACTTTGTCACATTTTATCTAAATAATGGTACATAGTGGCTGTTTATAAAAGAAAAAATGTAACAGTGCATTTATCATTCAAAGCAGAGTGAATTGATAATGATAACTCATCTGTTTCAACAAAGTTGACAAGGTGCTTATTACATTTGTTCTTCCAAATAATTTGGTGAGGGTATGATAGTGTCATCTTCCCCATTTTACAAATGAAGCAAACTATTAGCACTGCTAGAAATTACAGAATGAATATCAAGATATAGCTCTTCTGAGTTCTAAACAAGAGCTCTTTCAATTATATAATGTGCTTAAATTTTTTTTAAAGAGCATGTTAAGTAAGAGAATTACAGTGACTGAGAGAAGTGAAATGAATTATCTAATGAAGGAGAACTGGTAAATGGCAAGCCAGGATTTCAAACAAAACCTATCTGGCACAAAATTTATGGTCTTTTCTCCTTGCTATGTGTCTCTTCACTCTCCTTTATTTTTCTTTGCATTCAAATTTAATATTCTGTGTCCCATTTGGCATAATTTTGAGAATTGGAGGGATGTGGAGTGCCTACCAGCTCTAGGTATATTTCTTATCCACTCTTGTCTTTTATTACTCTTCCCAGACTCTGCTCAATTCATCTGGTCACCTTGATACCACCTCTACTGCCACTTTATCTTACTCTATCTCTTCCCTCTTCCATTCCCAGGGTCTGCTCACACAAAATTGTTGTGTGCACAAAGACCTAGCCGTAAGAAAGGGACATTATAACAGAAGCAGAAACTTAAAATTAGGTGCCAGGAATGACTATTCTGAAAGGTCATAGGCCAATGCCCTCATTGGAGAAATTTTTCTATCTCCCTTTTCCTGCCACAGTGCTCCCAAGACCTCCTCTTCTCTTGCTCCTCTCCTTACATCCTTAGTCCCAGAGCCCTCGTTAATTTTACTTTATTAAGCAAAAAACCTTGGCTTCTTTATCACATTACCCCTTCCTGTATCCAGTCAAAGAGGAATGATCTCAATCAGTGGCTCCTTCCTAAGAGCAAGAAAATGTTTTCTGGAGTTCCCTCACAAAGCTTTACTATCGAGTCACTTATAACCCCTAAACCAGTCACTGGCAAGGGAATTGACAAAAAGAGGCTGAGAAGGATTTTCCTTTAGAGTAAGGGATAGGGGCATCTCCCTTGAGCCTTAAGGAAGAAGGGTAAAACCTGAAAAAGATTGGAGCTCTACATACAAGAAAAACAAGAGCTCATGTAATGTGCTAATGTTAATCATTAACTTCTATGACAATGCACACTTCTTAGAGGTTTCATTTTACAAAAGTTTATGTCTGACTCAGAGTCTGAAAGGTTCAAGCGACTCTCCTGGATGATTCTCTCTAAGAAATGACTCAAGTACCTGACATCCTTTCATCCCTTTCCATCATCTGATAGCACCCCTTGTAGCTGCAGGGGTAAGGGAAGGAGTTGAGGGTTTGAAGGGATGCTTAACTGCTTTTCCTGTAAATGACCACATTACTTCTACTTATATCCCATGGGTCAGAAACAGTCACATGACCAACAGAAGTGAAAGGAAGACTGGGAAATCTTGAGGAGCACATGGGTATTAATAAACACTAGCAGTCTCTGGCATAGTGGACAATACACAGCAAGGAATGAGTTTCCTTCCTCACAAAAAAGTCATCCAATCCAGGTCTCCACTCTTAACAATACAAAAAAATTTATCAGGAGTTCTGACACTAAAATCTTTTCTTAAGTATTCAGTTGTTAAATTCCAACTGGTTAGGCCAAGTTCAATGTATAATACCTGTGCTTCCCTTCTGTCTTAAGCTCTATCCCAAGGCATTCACTGAAAGTGTAAAGGTAGTGTGTCAAGCATAGATATATTTTTCTTCCATTGCCCAAAGCGAGTGCCAAGGATTAAAGCTTATTTCTTCTCATTACCAGTCCATTTCCCTTTATCTGCTTTGAGATTTAGAACCCTACACAATTTTTGCCCTAAGAGAACTTAGTCTCAGAATACCATTTACCCAAGTACAAAACAAAATCCAAGCTGTCCTTTTTTTCACATAAAACATCTCCTTCTCCATCATCTTCTTTCTGGTTTTTTGTGGACAAACATGGATTATGCCCTAGCCTTGTAGTCTGAGTTTTCTTGACTGAGGCTTGTCAGTGATGGAGCTAAGAGAAGAAATTCGAGTGGTTTCCAGTGGAATTCTATGGTTTTCTTCCTGAGGTAGACTTCCACCTCCAGAAAATTCTAGGGAAATACAGTATGAGCTGTTGCTGACAGGGAGTCAAAACTTCCAATTCTGCCTCCAGTGGAGATTGCTTAGTCACAGTTAGTCAGTGGGAAAGAACTGGTCCCTTTGCTTGTTTCAAAGACTCTAAGACATCATCATGCTGTAAGTGGATATAGAAGACCTAAGACCAAGAAGTGCAAACAGGAAATTGCAAGAAACAGCCAGTAATGCAAACATGTATTTTTTTCAATTTTCAAAAATGGCATGCTAATATTTCCCTGCCATAACTGAAATTTCCACTTACCATTATGAAAAGAACATTGACCTTCAAGTCAGGCTAAAATTAGAGTCCGGAGACTTTAATTTTTACCCAGATTTGCTAAGAACTAGGTTTGGGACTTTGAACAAAACAACCCCCTCTCTGAGTCTGTTCCCCACCGAATATCATATGATCCTTAGGGTCCCTTCCAATGTCAGAGACCATGCCTTATTTACTTCTGTGTTCCATCACTTAGCATCTGGCCTGGTACTCAATAAATATTTGTTGAATGACTAATGAATCAGATCTATCAATTTCTATTTTTTAAATCTTTAATGGAGCAAAATCATCATAATCCATTGCATTTCTATTGGGCCTTATGCAGGCTCCGTGTGATGTTTTCATAGGGTTTTTAATGTCAACATTGTCAAATATGAATAATTCTCACTGCAGGTAATTCAGGAGCATTTGGAAAATTGAACTTTAGAGAAAAATTTAATGTGACTTTCACAGTTAAAAGCGTCTCCAATTTTGCTAGCCTCAGGTCATGATAACTCATCTCACACTAAATGCACCACAGAGCTAAAATTAGATTCCTTTGTGAGCATACAACGCAGATTTTCTCTCCTTGAAATAATGTGTCTTGAAATATGTACAGATTGTCTGATACCTAAAATTTAATTGTGAAATTTTAGCCATATATAAGGATTTTGTGACTATAATAAAATTGAAATGTGTCAGGGACTTAATGCAGGTGGACCTTAAACTTTTCCAGATTCTTTCACATCCTCTTCAGGTGCAGGCTTCAAAACACAGACTGATGGTAGATTAAACAAAGAGAGTGTGAAAGAGAGAGACTGAAGATAAGAGCAAAGTACTTATCCACCCTATTTGAATGCAGACCTCATTTCCTTAGAAAGTTGGGTCTGATGTTGTTCAAGGCCGCTCATATTGCTGGTTTTGCCGAATCATTTATATGCAAGTGAGGCCCCTGGTGCAAAAGGCAACAGAACTTTCTCTACTACCAAATGAAGATCATGATGGTAAGTTTATCAGTAAAAATATGTATAATAATTGTATTAGGCTTACTGTAATATATTCCAATCTTTAACATTTATATAAGACTAATGGACTTTATTATTAAAGTTATTATTAAAGACCCTCTCCGAGGGTCTGTTGCACTTACTGAGGTAAGCATCTACCACATCTCACATGCATGTTGCATGTAATTAGGTACCCTAGCTTTAACTGCCCTGCAGGAAATATTTTATTTTAATGATAAATGAATGACGTTTCCAGTTCCTCTAGAGATAGATGCTTACATTTGCCTTTTATTTTTTGTAGTTTTTAAAAAATCTTTTCTTTTGTCTTTATTTTTTTAATATTACATTAAAAAAATATGAGGACCCCACATAACCCCCACCCCCCTTGGGGAGAGAGGGATCCATTAGTTTAATGGACTTTTTGCTTCTCAAAAATAAGGTAAAGATTCCATTTCATTTCAAGACAAAGAGTAAATGGTTCTGTGCTTGCCTTCATTGTGGATGAATTTGCAACTCTGCAGATTATTTTCCCTTCCATGAAAGCTCTTTATATGCATTTTCTCCCTTTTTTGAGAAGTTTCAGATGAGTTCTGGACTAAATGTAGGAATGCATGGTATTAAATATACCATCATGTGGTAACTGCTTTGAGCCAGACTGTTTGCAAACTTCTCTACATTTTAACCCAGTTAATCCTTACAGCAACATTATGAGGCAGGTACTATTATTATCCTCATTGTTAGGATGGGTAAACTAAGACACAGAGAAATTTAGTAACTTTCCCAGGTTCACCCAAATTAGTAAGTAGCAGAACCTGGATTCAAATTCAGACATATTGATGGGGACTCTTACTGGGAAAAGGGGAGCTGGGCATTGCATCAGAGTGACTCACTGAGAGTCAGTGAGCAGGTGGGTGGGTGTGGTAGGTTGAATTATGTACACCAATTTAGATAAATTCTTATTCTGCATTCCTGGGGTGTGAACCATTATACATATGATCCCTTGAGGATGTTATTTTAGTTAAGATGTGGCCTAAATGAATGAGGTTGGGGCTTAATTTTGGATCACTGGAGTACTTAACAAGCCGAAGATATTCAGACAGAGAAAGCCATGGTAAGGAGCCAGACGCCAGACTTTAGTGAAACCGCGAAGAGAAATGAGAGATCATAGCCATGTGATGAGAGGCAGGTATAAATGCCAAGAAACCCCAAGGATAGTTAGGAGTTGGCACCGGAATGCTATAGACATGGAGGAGAAAGCCATGCCTTGTTGAATTGATGCCTCGATTTTGGGCTTCTCCTAGCTTCAAAATCGTGAGTCAACAAATTCCTATTGTTCAGACCAATCCATTGTGTGGTATTTGTCCAGCAGCCTAGTAAACTAAGGCAGTGGAAGACTAAGAAAAGTCACTAGCCAGTTGGGAACCCAGTTGAAGGAAATTCCAGTAAAGTATAGTCTTCATTAGGGCTTAAGGTAGATACATATTTTTACTAAAATCCATCCTAAGACTAATGTCACTTATTAATGAAAGAGTTAATTTTGCTCATCTACATATTGAGACCTTCAACTATGCTAAGTTCTTTACATTCATGATCTCACTCATGAACTCATGTATTCCCTTAAGAACAAATGTGGAATGTCATTGAAGTAGGAAATCAGAGGTCAACACATGAGAAGGGTTTAGGCCAGGGGTTCTTGAGTTTGAAATGAAAAAAAAAACAACTTATTATCTTTATTTTCTCCGACCTCTAACTGAAATCTAGCATTTCCTTCACTTATGAATGTATGCAATAAATAAATTACAGTAGTATTCATTTAACCTGGCTGGCAAAGGGGTCCATGGAACAAAAAAGGTTAAGATCCCCTGGTTTAGGCCAAATGGGGGTTTGGTGGAAACAGGAAGAATCCAGTGAACTCAGACTCAGGTTTGAAGCTAAGTATGATGTATCAAGGTAAAAGGTTCATGACTCAGATTGGGAAGGGTGAGAGGGATCTTATTAGATGTTGGAAAAGCAGATAAGGTGTTCTTAACACACTTAGGGAGAGGATTACTGAGTCTTCAAATTGATAAAATTATTTGACCAAATGCCTCATGTCATGGTCAAGTATATTTGACCCTCTCTATGTAAGAGGAGAATACTTTCAGGGACAGTCATCACAGAAAGCCTTGTCAGCATCACCAGAGGTGATATTTATCTTTAAGCATCTTGAAATAAAAGATATAAAGAGGCACAACAGATAAAGTCTATTTTAAATTAAGAAATTGAAACAAGGATAGGAAGGCAATGGGCTTATAAGAACTCTATGACTCCTAAAGCTGTCAAATAATAGTTCTGTTTAATTTCATGCCAGGATAAGTCAGTTTGTGGAAGTTTTAGATCCTAATATTCAGTACTTACTCCAAATCCACTTTAGATAGTTAAAAAGATGGAATAACAAAATAAACAGACAAAAATGACATTCAAGTGACTCTCTTACTGGGCTACACTTTTTCTACATATTTGAAAGGAAATAAATGTGATTTTTTTCTTTTCCTGTGGGTACCATGCAAGTCTCTCTCTCTTTCTCCCTTAGATATATGTACTAAAGTATCTCCTACTAAATATGAGAATCATATCAACCAGGTCCCTGCCCCTAAGGACACCAGGTGATATTCTGGTCTCCAAGGAGATAACTGGGAAGAGGGAAGAAAGAGGGAAAATTTCCTGATGGCAGTGTTTCCACTGCAGCAACAATGGGCCAAGTTAGAATGTTGGAAAAACACTACACTTTAGACAATAAATCCTTTGTGCTTGTGCCTCAGAACACCAGCCTCTCATAGAATAATTTGGGTGCCCAGATTTTCCTTATATAGAATAACCCAAGCAACTCTCAGCATCATTTTAGACAGACTCTGGTTTCAGCCTGTCTGCACAAGTCACGCTTTCCTGGGCCACTCAACTCCACATTCTGTGAACTACCTCTTATGCTGGTGAATGAGCTGTTTTTCCAACTATTCCTTTTATCCTGTTATATTCCTCTACATATTAACTCCAGTGAACTATTGCCAAACAGTTTTAAATTTGCTATACTCCTGTATACTACCCACCTTCTGCAAGCTAGACTCCTCATGAACATTGCTGGTACAAAACAGACAGAGAAGGGTGCCTCCAAAAACTGCATCACCTTCTCAGAATTAAACTAAGAAAATCTACACTTATGAGGCTTTCCTGATCTGGCCTCTACTTATCTTCCCAGCCATATCTCTTGCAACTCCCACATATACACACTCTTATCTTCCATCCAGTCTGGGTGACTTGCATTTTCTAGAATAATTTGTATCCTTATGTGATTCCCTGTCTCTTCACAGATGTTCACTTTACTCTCAGTACTCTCAGTACTTCTCTCACTCACCCAGTTAACTCCTATAACTTCTCATCGCTTGGCTCAGACATATTACCTACTCTCAGAAATATATGTATGTGTGTGTGTATGTGTGTATATATATATATATGAGAGATATATATCATACCCACCTACCTCCAAACTGGTTTCATTTGCATTCTTCCATGTTTTCCACGTTTTTCTTCCTTCCCCATGTGGGAAACTTCTATTATAGAATTTAGAGTAGCAGACCCTCTATTATAGAATTCAAAATTATCACCATTGAGTTCCTTCTCTGTCTCCCACATGAAACTCTAAGTTCCCTGATGGACAGAGAGTGTGAATTCCTAAGATCTTGTAAAGGGTTTGGCTCCAAGTTGGGACTCAGAGCACGCATGCCAACTTGCTAGAACAATGAGATGTTATACAAAAAATCTGGTTGAGGAGACTTGAGAAGCCCCCAGTTCTAATCAAGATGAATGAGATAGATCCTCTGAAATGGAATACAGCCAGATTCATACCAAATAGCCCAAAGTGTACAAACAGATTCACTTCCTTAAAAATATATGTTTTCATTAGTTGTCCCTTAAGATTTTCATGATCTAGCTGCAATTTCCCTCTTAATCTTATTTTATACCCCATCCTTTCCCTCTTAGTAAATATGCCAGCCAAACTGCATTTCCTTTGGTGTCTTTTAATGTTTAGAATCATATTCTTATGTCATTCCAACCTATACACATGTTCTCCATTTTATCCAATGCTTCCCCACCTCCACCCCAAATCTTTGGCCTCAACAACTTCTTTTGGTTTTTCAGGTCTCACTCAATGTAGCAAAACCTCCTATGAGGATAGAAGCTTCTTCCAGTCTACAGATCAGGGTTACATGGACCTTCTCTATCTTTCTGTAGAACCCAACACTTTCTTCCATAGAGATACTTATCACACTGTATTACAATGGTAGTTATTTGTTTTTTTATGTGATCTTTATTTTTATATTGCTAACATCTAACAGAGTGCCTATCACATAAATGAAGGGCAAGCAGTATTTTCAGAAAGTTAAAGGGAAAAATAAGAAGGAGGAAAGGAAAGAAGAGTAATGGGATGTCTTAGCAGGATGCTGCCTCACTTTCAGGTAGGTTCCTAAAGCAGTGGTTATCAAAGATTTGGACATTTCCAAGTAAGGTGCTTGCCCACCTTTCAGGACTTGCAAAGGAAGTGGCTTAAAACTGATCTTGCAAGTACGTACCTAACAGCTACCTTAAAGGAATGAACAATTTAAATCTGGGCATTAGAGCTGGAATGTCATTGAAGAATACTTTGAGTCCCACCTCACCTCCATCCCATGACAGGGTTTATTTTCTCTTCAGCTCAAGCTAAGTTCAGCTCAAAGAGCCTGGATGCATTATCTAGAGTTTGGAGAATACTCGGGAGGTTGGTAACTGACCAGCCTGAACTGTATGAGAAATCTAAAGAGGAGGCTGGCTGAAACAGCCTCTGGCAGCTGAATAGAGCAGATTGGGAAGTCATTGCACACCTACTGATGTTGGATCCAAGAGAGGGAGCCAGGCAGCCAGGCAGGAACCATCTAACAAGCTTCATTTAAGAGGGACAACAGGAGATGAAACCCAGCAGAGACTGTGCAGAGAATGGCCATCTCCAAATTAACCAGATCCAGGAGATGCACTCATCTATGGAATCTTGCAGAAGAGAGAGCCTCAGCAATGGGACAGGAGCAAAGGGAGTCTCCGGAGAGTCACAGAACTTTCCATAAGAGAAAGAGTCAGTTTTAAACAACTGCCAAGGTCAGGGAGCATGGATACCAGTTCACAATGCTCATCTCAAAACCTTGCCCTGCCCAGCTTCCCTCTCCATCCTTGACTCAATTTTCCCCCTAAAAGAATCAGAAACAGAATTTTTTGTAACTGGGAAGACAAATTAAAACTACAGTTTGAGGAGAAACAAAAAACTGGTCAGAGAATTGCCATAACCACAATTATATTCCTTCTCTACTATGGGTTTCCTGAGCTAGAAAGAAGAAAAACTTAAATTGTAAATGAGGTCGAGAGTTCGTTTACTAAAGAAGAGCAGGCATTTTGATTACTGAAATGAGACTGTATTGTGATTTGAAAGGGATGAAATGTATGTTGTTTTCTAAGGGTGAGTAGATAAGCTGTTGGTCTACCACAGATTTCATCCAAAGACACAGTGATAAAGAAGTGCACATAGGGTCATGGAGTAGCTCTGAGAAAAAATATAATTGTTTTCCGATTGCATCTATTCTACTCATTCAATATACTAGGAACATACTAGGAGAAAGAATGGGAGGGAGAGAAATGGTTTAAGAATAGTTGTTGTCCACTTGGCATGAACACACCAAGTTTTTTGATAGTTTTCTCCCTGTGTTGGAGAAGGGCAACCAGGAAGTCATGGTTCCTTCACATTAACCAATAAGGCTCTTGAGTTGGTCTGTTCTCCACTCTGTATCTTCTAATCGCCCTCTCCCTAGTAGAAATTTAGCTCCCCTTGCAAACATTTTTTTTAACATTTATTTTATTTCCCTCCCCTTCCCCCCTGTTATCTGCTCTCTGTGTCCATTCACTGGGTGTTCTTATGCATCTGCTTGCATTATCAGGTGGCACCGGGAAACTGCATCTCTTTTTGTTGCATCATCTTGCTGTGTCAGCTCTGTGTGTGTGTGCTGCCACTCTTGGGCAGGCTGCACTTTTATCACGTGGGGCAGCTCTCCTTGCAGAACACACTCCTGCACAGGGGTGCCCCTTCATGGCATGGCGCTCCTTGCACATGGAAGCACTGCATGTGGCCAGCTTACCACATAGGTCAGGAGGCCCTGGAAATCAAACCCTGGACCCTCCATATGGTAGGCAGACACTCTATCAGTTGAGCCACGTATGCTTTCCTGCAAATATTTTTATGTACAGCAAAGAAAATAAGCTGCCAGCTCTCATGAGCACTCAAACCTACAGGGTAATTGTGTTTTTTCCTAAATATAAGTGAATTAAGTGTTGCTCTGCTTTGGACTTCTAGGTATCCTGACAAAAGGGAAAAGGCATAGAACAGCTGGGAAATTCAGAACTATATTTGCTCATTTCAGTGGGCATTTTCTGAGGCTTAGTGTGTCCTCTTCTTTGGAAACTCTCCCTTCAAACTCCTCTCTAAGTTCCTCAAATACTTAAAATCAAATTTAAAGAAAAAATTGCAGTCATTTTTAAGGTATCTTAGTTGCCATGTGATTTTCATGCCATCTCTTATTTGGACTTTACAAATAACAACCCTGTAAATTAGATATCAGAGCCTATATTTCACAGATGAGGAAGTCAACACTAAAAAGCATAAAGTAACATGTCCAGGAGCACAGCTAGTGTGGATGGAGCCAACACGTGATCCGAGATCCACAACCTAGTTGCCTTTCCCCCTTTCATTGTTTATTTAACAAGAAGGGGAGGGGAAATTTCTGAAATATGAAAACCCCTTTTCCTTAACTCTGGGCAGTAAAAATCCAATACATGCCTAGCCTCTCACCTCACCCTACACAACTCAGCAACCTATCCAAGAGCTAATCAGCATCTGAACAGAAAACTGTGAGAACTCTGGCCTAAGGACGTTCCAACATACCATTTTCATCATTTGGTGGAAAGCAGTGGCAAGAATCAACTAAGCATTGTGAGTTTCCCTGATAAACCAAACCCACAAGGCATTGGAAATGCCTAGCACATCTTGGCCCAATTCACCTGGATGCAGGGCTTTCCAGAAGAGAGCCATTTTGCCCTGTCTGGCCAGCAGGAATCTGAAAAGATTCCTGCTCTTACCAAATCCAAAACTGGACTCCAATTTCTGAGAAAACTGCATCATAGAAATGCCAAGGATATAAGTGTACTTGAAGGAATTCCCTTCCCTGAAAATGTCCTGGGATCTACAGGAAACTTTATTCAAGAACCTGAATGTTTTTGTATCTAAGTGAACTGTTAATGTTTATGGATTTTCCTTATGGCCCCAATGCCTATGAATCATACTGATTGTTTACTTTCTCCTCCCTCCAGTAGATTGAGGCTAAGCAACTAACAATTAATATTCTTTTTGGCAAATAATGTTTTTTGGAAGCACAAAGAGGTTTCAAATGAAAAGTCCCCACTGGAAAGAAAAGGGCACAACTACCTTCTAACTCAGATCTATCTTCCTGTGTGGTATTGTTTTCATAATCCAGAAAGTCATGGGTGCAGAAATCTATGTATAACGCTGATGTATGTGTAATTTATTACCCACTAAGGCAAATATCCACCATAAATAGAGCTATTTCTAGAAGAAAAGACACTTGGGGCTAGGAGGCTGTTAAAGAAATTTGATTCTAGCTTCTTAGAGAGAGTGATCTAGAACTTCCCAAGCTGGCAGTGCTTTTCACACATTTCTCCCTGTCCAGAATGTACTCTAAACTCATCACGCATCAGGGCCTAGATCAGGTCTTCCCTCCTACAGAACTGCCCCCTAAATACCTCCACAAAAGCAGAGCGCCTTTCAGGTGTTTCATTTTGTTGTTGTTTTTAAATACTGATACGTTCTCTTTGAAAATTGTTTCATGTGTCAGTGAAACAGTAAGCCTCTTGAAAACACAGAAAAGGCAAATGCACTGAACTATGAGCAAAAGTCCAGGTTTCGCAGTGACTCCCTGTGCTTTTAAATAGATTTAAATAGATTACTCTTCTCCACGATACTATTCACCCTTATTTGTAAAAAGATTATTAGGTCTCCAATGTCCTATACAACTTTAGTATTCAATGGTTTTATGACCTACTATGTAATCCAAATAATTTATCCCCAACTTTCCTTACCCAATACATAAAACATAGATTTACCAGATTGTAACCACCACAAATACAGTGATCACATGGCTGACTTGCTCATTGCCTTTATTCCTGGTGCCTAACACACCGTGGCACACAGAATAAGCTCAGGAGACAATTATCAAATGGATGAAAACATAGTTTGTAAGTGAATTAACATTGATTAAGCACATAGAATATTTCATTCATTGTACCAGGCATTTAAAATGCATTGTCAAATGTAGTCTTCACAATTCAAAGTAGACACTGTTACTACATTTTAACTAAGGAAGACAGCAGAGGTTCAGGGAGAATAAATGATTTGCTCATGGTGCCCTAGCTGGGTTGTTATGCACCAAAACTGGCCCTCAAGTCTCTGGATCCCATGTCTGTGCTTTCCCCCAACTACATCACAAGTCCCTCAAACCTGTCAGAGAAACAGTGTGCTCATCCACACTGCTATGTTTCATGCTACTCTAAGGAAGGGGCTTATATATGCTGATTGGGATGACAACAGTACCCAGCCCTAATTTGAAGAACAAAGAAATAGGGTAGAGGTTGGAGTTCCCACCAAACCCTCTCCAAGCAAATCAGCAAGCCAGAATGCAGTTGCAAAAGGAGCTGGGAAAACGCATGCATGATGAGTTGATGGTTCTTTAGGTTTGTGATCAGGGAAGCCTGAGGTTTCTGCTACAGCTGCCAGGCGTGGAGATTAAGCTTCTTTCTTTCTTCCTTCAAAAGCAAGGATTCTGAGACCCTAAACTTGTTTTCTTTTAAATGCTATAAGCCTTTCAGGAAACAGCTTTCTCTGGGAACCTGCTCATTACAGAAAGCCCCTTGAAGAAGTGCCAAATCGTAGTTAGCAGGGGAGGGGAAAATGTTGAGTTGATTCAGTGGAGCTATTTGATGGTGAAAGTGCCTTTATCAAGGGAGCAGAGAATAGCCCTGTGCCTTCTCAGCTATGCAGAGCACACAGATCCCTGGGAAAGGAACTCACATTTGGGGAAATGTGGTCAGCCACAAAGATCCAACAACTGATGAGGATGATGAACCTAACAATTATAACAACAGCTCCCATGTAGCAAGGACTCCAGGCCCTGGGCGAAGAGCTTTCTACCTTATTTAACCTTATAGTCACTCAGTGGATAGATGTAATTATTCTACCTTTATAAAGAAAGAAATTGAATCTCAATGAAAAGAAAAGGCTCACAGAAGTCACATAGGTAGGACATGGACAAGGCATTATCTGAACCCCTGTCTGACAACAAAGTCCACATTACACTCTCTCATTCTTCAGCATCTGAGTAAGGAAAGCTCTAAATTTGTGAGGCCAATTTGATGCTAAAGGAGTATCCAGGATGGAGAAAATGGAGGAACAGTTTCTTGAGTTAGGATTTCACATATGACAATCATGAGGACAGTCCTTGTACTAAGAAGGACCTGGAGCCCTTGGGTGCATAACTATTGCCATACCCGTGTATAAGTTTGTGGAACATCAATGAGGAGAGTGCCACTTATTCCTGAGCATCATCTGTGAATATAGACAGCAGGACCTGAAAACTTTATCCTAGAACCATCATTTGAAAGGTTCTTGAGAAAAAATACTAGGAAGTCCTGGAACCACAGTGGAACAGTGAACAGCCTGGAGTTTTAAACAAGACAGTTGTGGATGTGTACCCTGGTTCTACCACATATTAGCTACCTAGTTGTGAGCAAGCGATTTAACCTTTCAGAACATTGTTTTATCATCTGTAAAGTGGAACAAAGAGGTATTTACCTTATAGGGATGCTGTGAGGTCAGAAAACACTCTAAAAAGAAAAGATGTGCATTACAAAGCAGCTCCTGTGATTATTGGTGGGATACTGGGGTTGTTACCACTGATGATGTTGGTACTATTATTGTTATTGTAATTGTTATTATTTCTATTCCAAGAAAAAAGGCATATAAACACACTGGCATAGACTGGTTTCTCAGAGTAAGTAAAAGTTGATTATTTAAGTTAGAGCCATAAACAATAACCAAAACAATGATATATAAAATATACTGGGTTATCTACGTGCCAGGCAAGATTCTAAGTATTTTTGCATAACTTATCTCATGTAATCCTCAAGGGAACCATATTTTTGGTGAAAAAAATGTTATTTATTTAAAGATAAAGAAACAGACATAGAGAAGTTAAGTAATTCCTTCTGGAATCACAGAGTTTGTGAGGGTTTGAGCTGGAATTCAAACTAGGGAAGTCTGACTCAGACAAATTTCCCATGAGATTTCAAGATTGGGGATTATCTGGATGACATATTTGCAAAGTAGCTTCTGTTGCTCTCTAGTAGCAGTCAAGAGGGATGAGGAATAATCTAGGGGGGTTGAGCTCCATGATGTTCATACCCATTCCAGCAGTGTTGCTTTTATCTATTTTACATACAGAATTGTCACAAAATGCCTCATTTGAATAAAGGATTTTGTGTCTGACAAGCATTCAGTAACTCTTGGCCTGGGTAAATAGTGCTTATGGGGTAAATGACTGAGCCATGGATTCTGGTACAGCTGGGACAGAATGAGAACCCCAGAGTGATGGGGAAGGACCATAGTCAGTATTAGGGTGGGTTTCTCATAATTGGTAAAAGGGCTGACTCTGTGAATCCTGGAACTAAGAGGTTATTCTTCATGATTGGGAATGAGTATGGAATAGCTCAGTTATGATAGCCTCTCTTCCCTCAGCTGGACACTAAACAGTCTGAGAGTTTCAGCACTCTCTTCCTGAACAGCAGCCCTGCAGCCAAGTTCCAGGAGGCCTAAGTCTAGTCAAGGGAAAGACTGAGTTCCAAAGATGCTTGATTAGTGGACCTTGCTGGTGTAGGCAGTAGATATGAGTTAGAATGCATCATCACTATCAGTATCATATGAATATTTTTACACATATAATTTCAAAGTATGTTCCCATATATCTGTGCTTCTTTAAAAAATTCCCCCCAAACTACCTGTTTTAGAAAGAGACTAAGGGTGGATCCTAGGGCAGGGGATGACTTTAAAGGAATGTAGGGATATTCTAAAGCAGTCTGTGATTATCTCAAAAGTCCTGTGTTGTATTTTAAAAAGTCAAAAAGATTACTCTACACATCTTGCTGAGGGTTAGGTTTTAAGAAATCTATTCTTGTTTTCTTTCATATCTAATAGTTGCCAAGTAGACTTTGAAGATTATTGATTTTATTTCATTTGTTATTTTAAATAGGATTTTTTGTGTGTGTTTTTGTTGGTCTATTTTGCTTTCTACTAATTTTATCACAGTATGTGGTGCCATGCTTAAGTTACAAAGAGAAGTTTCAAAAGGTCAAATGATGAAAAAGGCATATAAAATGTGTCTCAAGGACAGGAGCCAAGTCTTTTTCAACTTGTCCTAATTCAATCAGATCTGCCGAAAGAGTTATCCCATTGATGATCAGTGTACAAAAGAATAAATTAATGAAGAACAATTTCACTGCAGAACACCATTACAGGGTTGGAGAGGTAAGGGTCCCAGGCACCATTTGCAGCACACCTTGATCAGTTTATTTAGAAAAGGAAGAATTGATTTTCTTTCTACATTGGCCCTGTGAATAAAGGCCATCTGCTTGGATGATTCTCCCTATGCAGGAGCCCAGGATCTTCTCTAAACTCTTACAGCCCTCCTCATGTATAGAGACTTCCCCATGTTTAGGACAAAGGGTCCCAGATACTAGCCACTTACTCATCAAATGGATGAATCATTATCTCCCTGAATCAGCTCCTTCCACTGCATATCTTTTCTCAACAAATGACACTATTCCAAGCCTAGGCTAGCCAAATCAGAAACTTGGGATCGGGGAAGCCCCCAATCTCTTTTACTTTACCATTCAAACCCAGCTGGTCACCTACCCTAGGTAACTCGATGCAGATGAGTATTCTGTTCTCCAGTCTCCTTTCCCTGGTCTGACTGGATGGCTGCAACAGCATCATGATTGTTTTCATGCTTGTTCATCCTACCCATTCTCCAGGCTACTACCAGAATAGATTCTCAAGCATTAATGTGACTATTATTCCCCTACATAAACACTTCCATGACTCCCCATTACTCATTGCAGGGCTTTCCAAACTTTTAAAATTGTGGACTGTGTTCTTTGAGTATACATTTAAAAAACACATAATATGCTAAAGAGATAAAATTAGAACTGCTCTGTTTTAAGTTAAAAAGAAGAGCACAGTGCCCGCTTTTCCCTGCAACAGAAAGATACACACAAAGAACAAGCCTGTCTCAGAAGCGACTCCTAGTAACCCTTAGAGAATCAAAGGAGCATAGTTTAAAAATCATGGCCATGTGGATAAAATCTAAGATTTCAAAGCTCTTAAATAAGAAAGCAGGCATTATGTAGCAGACTTCTTGGGTGCCCACCTCATATTCCCCTCAGGTCACTGTTAATTGGAGTTCTCATTATGGTAGATTATTCTCTCTCACCTGATTCTGCCAAGGACCCTCATCAAGTCCTACAATACATCTTTCTAAAATATGCCCCCAGGTTTCTTTGACTTACCACTAACTGGCTCATTGGCAGTCAAGCATAACCCAGAAGTACGAGGAAGTTAAAGTCTCTGGGAGCTCTCAATTGATAGAGAAAGGAACCACTACAGAATGCTGCAAGCACCCATCTTGCAGCAGAACCATTCTGAATGGCATTCTGCATGCTTTCTAGACACACTGATGAAATAGAGCTTCCTTGCTTGAAATTGAATTTTTCTCCTTGCTTGTCTCATTTTTTCTGTTCCTTCACTTCCTCTTAGGGTTATAGGATGGCCATACCATCCATGGGACAATTTTTTCAGTACTGCCCAAGGTTTAAAACTAAAAGCCCTTGTATTAGGGTTCTCTAGGGAAACAGAATCAACAAGAGATATCTGTCAATAGTATGCAATTTTACAAGAGTCTCTCATGTAGCCCTGGGAATGCACAAGTCCAGGTTCTGCAGGTAGGCTGCGTGCAACCAGGGGCCCTGATGAAAGTCCAATGAAGGTTCTTGACAAGTTCTTGGAGACTTTGGTTGTCCAAAGATGAGCTGGGAAAGTCTCTCTATGCTGGAATCACTTCCCCTTTTAAGGCATTCAACTGATTGGGTTAAGCATCACTCATTGCTTATGGCAGTCTCTCTGACTGATGTAATTGTAATCAGCTATCTGTGATTTACCACTGCAGCAAAGTCAGTGGTGACTAAAATCCATAAATGCCCTTGTATTACAGTTAGCCCAGTGCTTGCTTGATCAAACAATTGGGCACAATTACCTGGCCAAGTTGACACAATAGTCTAACTCTCACAGACCTGTATCCCAGAAACCCTCATAGTCCAAGGCAAACTGGAATGGTTGGCCACCCAATGATTCCCCTCCAAATATTTTCACCCTAGTCCTTGTCTTAGGATTTGTTTGGCAGAAACACAAGGTAGGCTATATGAAGTGTTGGAGTAAGAAGTCCTGTTGTTGGAACACCAAAATTAGAGTCCAAAGAAATCTTAGCCACTTACTAGTTGTGTCACCATGGGCAAGTTTTCTTGATTCTATAAACCTCAATTTCCCTATTTGGAAAATAAGGATAAAATATTTACCTTTAGCAGAGACAGCTATTCTTATTCACAGAGAGAGAATCCACTTTTTCAGCTGAACACCTGTTGCCTATAAAAAAGGCTTCCTCTATAGCTAGGTGTGGCCATGTGACTAATGACAGGAAAACAAGATGCAAGTGAGGTATCTCAGGAAGCTTTCTTGGAATGAATCTAGTATAATTCCATGATCCTCTTTCTTTTATCCCTTCCTTATTCTGTATTCTCAGAAGAATACAGACAAGATACCAGGCCTTTTACATAAGAGAAAGACAAATTTTTATTTTGTTTATGCTACTGTTATTTAGGGCACAGGAAGGGGCATATTACTCTCAACCAAAATCTGTTCTAATTGAAATACTATTTCCACCTTCATGAAGAGAAAAAGAGATGCAATATGTGAAACACTTAGTATGATGCATAATACATAGTAAGCATCCGTTATTGACCATATCAGTTAGACTGGTAAGAGTGGTCGGGTTGGGGGGGCAGTGATGCATATTGAGGGTGGTCAACTGAGAGAAGATTCCTAGCATCTTCCCTTCCCCAAATTTGACCTCAGTCAATATTTCCAGTCTGGTCTGACACTCCTTCCCAGAAATTCCAGAATACTTGTTTCTCCCCATTCCGCAAACATCCTGATAATGTCTATTCTTCCAACTCTTTGTAATTCTCATCTCTCTGCTGAACTTTCAGTTTTCATGACTCTGTCAACCTTAATTCCCTAAATTCCTGGGAAGGATTAAACACCCACTTCCGTACTCCCACAGGACATTGCACCACTCCTTCATTATAGAATCCACTACATTTTAGTCCCATTAGCTGTGAACATTCTTCTGACCAGGATTTCTTAAGGGCAGAGACCATGGTCAGTCACTTAGATCCATTTCATTCAACCACGTCCTTCCTCACTTCTTGAGCATAACCTCAGCTCCTGTCCATTTTGCCAACTTCATCATTACTCAGATTCTGATTTGACATGCATCTTGTGATCACGCACCTAGACCAAGCTTGACTCATATGCCAGGAAATGCAATATGTCATAATCTTATTACAGTATTTCTCCAAAAACACATGACTTCCAAAACTTGATGATGAATACCCATGAGAGCCTAAAGGGATGCTTTGAAATGTTACCTTGTTCAAAAGACTTTCTTTTGGAAAGAAATCTGGTAGATGAAGGTAAGTGACTTACTTCTACACTTTGGTCAAGTAGTGTAAACTACTTCAGAACAGTGAGGAGTCTGCTCATGATCACACAGGTAGTAAAATTCATAGCTACATTTTTAGCCAGCATTTTCTGATTCCAATGACAATACCACATAACAAGTCTGTCTGCAAGGCAATACCCATCAACATCACATAATAATAAAGGTAAGAATGAAAACTAGATCTAATGTGTCTAACAGGTATTAGATGCCAGAAAAGATGCTAAACACTTCATAGCTGTTATTTCAGTTTTTCTCACTTTATAAATATTTATGTGACATGAATTCTTTCCCCACTTCGCAGATAAAAGAAATAACTCTGAAAAACTTAGTGACTTGCCTGCGGTCACAAAACAAGTAAGCAACAAAGTGGAAAGTTGAGCACAGATTTAAGAGATGGCAAAGCCCTCACCACTCTGCCATAAATGTATGACCCCGAATATAATGTCTAGATCAAATTTAACTTGCATTTTCAACTTTCTCCAAAAAGAATTAAAGGTTCTCTCTTACGTGCTCCAATAGTACTGGAGACACCCCTCTAATAGACCACTGGCTATGTTGTATTATATATAGTTATTAGTTTAATTATCTGTCTCCACTACTTGCCTGAGTGCCTCTTGAGTAATATTCTGCATTATTTATACCTTTGTATGCCCAGGTACTGGTGGAATGGCTTATAAACAACAACCAGCCATTCAATTTAACAAATAGTGATAGGTACATAATGATATAATACTTCTTGAGTTGGAATGGGATTTAGTCTCTCCACCTGTAAAGTGGGAACAGCTCTCCTCTTATAAATAGGAACAGTTCCCTTTGTTTGGTGCCAGGAAATGTTCAAGTCTTCAGGAGCCAATACATGTGTGCAACTGGCAAGGAACATCTTGGGAAAATGCTACCCTATTATTACAAGGCTATATTGAAAATAGACCAATTCCTAGTGTCTTAACATGATCCAGCTGCAAGAGACAAGTTGTCATTACACCAGAAGAAAGTTATTGCCTCTAGTCTCAAAACCAGCAAATTGTCCTGTAGGTATGGGACACAGTTCTCATTGTATATTGCTATAAACTCTAGCCACATTCTGAAAATATATGCTATCCTTAGGTGGGGAAGCTGTCATTGTGTCTCCTGCCAGGTATGCAATCAGTGTCTGGTGGGCAGATTGCCAGTCCAGCCATCTGTGTTGTGCTTGGTTGCTAGGGCACAGGCAGGGAGCTGTGTAGTGTCTTGCTTTCACCCTAGCCACAAAAGCCTGGAGCAATGACAAAGGCTGCTCAAAGTGCAGGAGCTCTAAAGAAATGTACATATTTGACTTCTTTCATGGAACTGTCATTGAAGGCCAGCTCAAAAGACCAAGATTCTTGCTCAGGCCTCATTGCTGTGGGACCTTGGTTAGACATGTAGATCTCTGAGCATATAAAATCATCACTTGTAAATAATAAAGTCCCAGTGTTCAGTGTATCCCAAAGGGGTTTGTGTACCAAGGGTGGTATGTGAAATGTTTACAGATACTACACAGACAAACTTCCAAACATTTTAGCAGTTACTAATTTATCATAGTGTTCATTAGAGAATAACTATCTGATAGGCCTTTGACAGCAATATGTAGTTGCTTAGAATGAATGTTAAGTAAATAGTTCACTTTTTTAAAGAATAAACTTAAGAAAAATATTAATACTTTTAGAGAGGGTATGTAAATATGCCAGAAAACTATAAAAGTATATCATAAACGACTAGAGCTGTATGAGTTGAATGAGTTGGAACTCATTTGATTCTGTGATTCTCTCACCAATGGCTAATTAGAAAAATCATTTGAACAATTCAAGCAAAAGCAAATTTATTCTGAAAATGTCTCCATTTATACAGGCCAAATCTGTCAAAACAAACATTTTTGAACTCCTATGGGACATCAATAACTAGACTAGGCATTACGGATATAGAAGGTGAAGAAGACAGGATCTTGGCATCATTTGATCAGGGACGAGCCTGGGAAAATAAATAATTTTAATTTGGTGTGATGTTTATCATAGTGTAAAGTAACATGGAAGCCCACAGAGAGAACACCATTTCTGCCTGTGTGAGGGTAATAGCCAAAGAAGTCTTCATAGGGGAGATGACTATTGAGCTAAGACTTGAAGTTTAAATAAACATTATCTGAGCATTAAGAAAAGGAAGACACTTCAGGCAGAAAGAAAACCATGGAAAATGGGCTGAATGACAAATTATGTTTTCTTACTCTATATTTCATGTGCAAACAAAGACAGTCAAGTAATGATTTCCTGCCCTTTATTAGTGAGGGATCCAGGTGTTGAATGGAACAACTATATACAATTCCAAGCCTGTGCTCTCGCTGGTACCTCATAACATGTTTATTATCACTCATATATGAAACCTTACCAATGTATCAACTGTTATTGCTCTTTCCAGCTTATTTAACCTCAACCCACCACCTGTGAAATACTAATCAACAGAGGGACAAATGGTGAGATATTCTTAAATGTCAGTATCCTCAATTGCAGGCAATTTCTGGATTTGTGTGTGTGCATGTGAGTGTGTGTGTATATATATATATATTTATTTACATGTTGTGTGTGTGTGTATATATATATTTATATGATTTTCTCTGTGGAATAATTCTCCAACACACTTAGCATTAATTCTTTTAGGCAAAAGCCAGAAAGTCTCAAAGACGCTCCCTTGTTCTCCTGCCAGTTCAGAGACGGATGCATTTCTCGGAAACAGGGATAATGGAAAGATCCTATTCCTGGGGAAATTTTCATTAGACAAGAGGCAGGAAGGATACATCTGGGCTCTTGTTGCTAAACTATGGCATTTATTAATAAAGTCATGACATTTGAGGATTCACAGTTGAGGAATGCTCCAAGAGAACTTCACTCTAGTGAGGACACTTAATCCAATCAAGTTGGAGAAACACAGGCCCTCCACAGTCCTTCCTCCCACTATTTCAAGTTTTAATTTGAACAACAAGGACAAAATGGCACAAATTCTCTGCGTTCAACTTTTAAAACAAAAAGGTGGTTTGAAAAGAATATGACTACAGTTTTGTTTTTCCTGATCTGTAAGCCAGCGGCTAAATCCAAACCAGATATCAGCTAATGATTTTGGATAGGTGCATTTGGCCTATGGGAATGGGAAGGAGACTGCATGGAAACTAAATATGAAAACGTTGGCATAGAAGGATGGAAAATCCTTGGAGGAAAATAGTAGTTGATGGTCTTCTCATGAAAAAAGAAGATCTTCAACTTCAGGGGAGAGTTTTATGACAGATAACTCAACCAGGTGGCAAGTTATAGTGGCATATTCAAACTCCATGAATTTTGGAGTCAAGCAGAATAGAGTTTTATTTACATTGTGCCATTTGTCAGCTGTGTGACATAGAACTCTCTCATACCAATCTCCTCAAATGCAAAATGGTGCTCTTAGTATGTACCAAAAGTGTTGAGGATCATGGTATGAGTTGTCAGCAGAGTCTCAGAGACAGATAAAGTAGATACAACCCTGGGTATTGGTTCTTCTGAGGGCTACAGAGAACCACAGGTTCTATGGTCATGGCAGATGGAGTTCAGTGCCATGTCAGCTGGCCCTACTTTGGAGTTTGTGTTTCTGTGTAATGGAGCTGAACTCAGATGTGATCTTTGTTCACAAGCTTCTCCTGTTACTTTTACTGGAACTGTAGTTGGTGCTGGGGTTTAATATATACCCAGGGGACCTGAATCTCTGGACTGACCTTGTGATAGCCAGGCCCTGAGTCTCAACAGACTTCAGCTCCTACACTCTGGTTTATTGGACTTACCCCACTCAGCTAACATGGAGTTGAAGAAGGTCAACCACCACACCATGGAGCCAAGAGTGCCTACAACTGAAAGCAGGAGGATTGCATCCAGCATCCATGTGGAATCTAAGCCCCCTCTTGATATAGATGTGGAGAGGACACAACCATTCCAAGGTCCACAGGATGGAGGAATAGAGTTACAGATTAGAGGGGACTTACTGATATTCTATTTATGAGCTATTGTGATTAGTAATCGAAGAAAATGTGGCATTGGTATGGAGAAAGTGGCCATGGTGGCTGCTGGGGGTAGGAAATGGGAGGAAGAGATGAGATGTGGGGGTGTTTTCGGGACTTGGAGTTGTCCTGGGTGGTGCTGCAGGGACAGTTACCGGACATTGTATGTCCTCCCATGGCCCACTGGGAGGACTGTGGGAGAGTGTGGGCTATGATGTGGACCATTGACCACGAGGTGCAGCGGTGCTCAGAGATGTATTCACCAAATGCAATGAATCTCAAGATGATGGAGGAGATTGTTGTTATGGGGAGAGGAGTGGGGTGAGGGGGTGGGGGTAAATGGGGACCTCATATTTTTTAATGTAATATTAAAAAAAAAAAAGAGCAAGCAGGAGACATAGGATGGCCTCAGTAAATGATAGTCTCCTTGTCCAATTCAGTTCTATTGACAGTGATGTTTGGTTTTCTTATGGAAGTTAGGACTGTTTGCTCTTATAGATTTCTCAATCTCTGGAGCTTATCAGTGGTCTTGTTTTGGTATTTTATTTAATGTATGCCATTAAATTTTCTAGCCTTTAATGCTGATGTATAAAAAAAATGATTGGTTTTAGTCTACTTGCTATGTACTTGACCAATTTCCTTAACTGTTTTATCAGTTCTGACTTTATTTTTAATTATCTTTGAATCTCCAGATATGAAATTGTATCATCTTCAAATAATGATCATTTTATATCTTTTTACCATATTTATCTCTGTCATTTATTTGTTATTGCATCATTGTCCTTTTACTGGCTTTTTATTAGTTCAAATAAGACAAGTTAAATTTTCTTTGGAATGAGGCAAATGACAGAGTAACTGCCTTTATATCAATGATAAAAGTTCTTCCATTGCCAGAATAGCAAGGAGTCTGTAATAGAATAACCATAAGTCTACTTTAGTCCATTGTTCATTCTCCATTCTTGAGGATTTGGGGATGGTGATACCCACTCTGTTTCTAATTGAGAACAGGCTTAGATCCCATGGGGCAGATGGATGGAATTATCTTACTTGAAGTTGCAGACACTCTCTGTTACTAGGGATGGTCATTGTCCATCATCATGTCCTTGTTAGTTGTCCTGCGTGAGTCCAATGAACTGTAGAGTAGGTGTTGCAACTCTGCAGAGATTCAGGTCCAAACCAGCACATGAACTGACCAAAGTTTTAAGTCTCTGGGACATATATTTAACAAGTATAGTGCTAATTAGAGGTTCACATAAAAGGGACAGAAGAGTCTTGTGTAGAGAAAGTATAAATGAGTCTAAGTCTGTTATGCTGGGGAGTATAAATTCCAGAGTAAGGTTCACTGACAGGGTGCCAAATTCCTGAGTTTTGTCTGTCCTGCTTATAGTGTCTGAATGTCTCTAGAGTCCTCCGGAGGTTCTAGAGAGCCTGTTTGAGGCTCTCTGTTCTCCCTTTTTCCTTCATCAGGACCCAGGTTTCATTCAACACATGGGGAAGGCATGCATGCCCTGGGATAAGATTCGCTCCTTCCTCCCTTCCCCTTCCACTTTCTCTTCCTCTTTTCCCTTGTCCTTTCCTTGGGACACAAATTTTGATAGCGTTGGGGGAAGGCTGAAATGTCTGTAGGTATTCATGCCAACACAACCAGATCTCTATTATATTTAGGGGGATTGAAAAAATTAGTAAATACAGTGAAAATACCTTAAGCTGGGTTTTTCACTTGTATAGAAAGAATTTACAAAAACGAAGAGGAATAAGACCTGTGAAGTGAATAACCCTGTGAAGTGATATAGATTGGATTTGGAGGTATTAAGGTGAACTTATGGTTTTTAAATTTCTATAAATAAGTAGATAACAGATATTGATATAGCTGTATGTGTATATATATGTGCTTGGGTATATGTGTGATTTCTAGCACTGTTGATTAAAAGTACCTAAAGTGTTTTTGATAAGAGTGATAAATTAAGGCTTTAAAAAAAGTACCTAGAAAATGACATCTAATTCACAATGGACTCTCCTCGATTTTGGTTTCTATCCACAATTGTCTGGTTGATCCAGAGCTGGAGAAAGGAAAATTTAAGATGATTCTAGAACATCTCATTTTATCAAAAAACATGACAGTCCTGAAATAATGATGGAGGCAGTTCAAAAGGCCACTTGAACCAAGTGGAAGTGCCTCCATTGGCCAAGTATGGGAAATTTTGGTCATGAAAATAAATAATATTTATAGATGACCACCCTTTGAGTACAATAGAAATCCATTAATCTATATTGATTGACATAAATAAATACAGTAGAAGGTAAAACATTGACTTATTGTGGAAGACTAGAAGTGCCTAGTCCCAAGAATATGTTTTTATTTACCATTAATTTATAAGTAAAATATACCATCTGATGCCCCCTGATATGATGCCATGATTACAGCATTTGACAGTTATTATTACAAACATTTATACATCATTATTTTACTTTTTTTTTTATTTTTTGTATTTTATTTGTCATTTTTAAAACTATCATTATTACTTCATTTTCTAATTAATTTTATTTGGTTATTTTGTTGGCTTCATTTTTTTTTCCTCTTTTAAATTCATTGCCTTTATTTTTTTTATTCATTTGTAAAAAAATATTACATTCAAAAAATATGAAGTCCCATTCAACCCCACCGCCCCCACCCCCCATTCCCCCCACAGCAACACTCTCTCCCATCATCCTGACATATCCATTGCATTTGGTAAGTACATCTCTGGGCATCGCTGCACCTCATGGTCAATGATCCACATCATAGCCCATACTCTCCCACGTTCCATCCTATGGGCCCTGGGGGGATCTACAATGTCTCGTAATTGTCCGTGAAGCACCACCCAGGACAACTCCAAGTCCCGAAAAAGCCTCCACCTCTCATCTCTCCTCCCATTCCCCACACCCAGCAGCCACCATGGCCATTTTACCCACACCAATGCCACATTTTCTCTGTGGACATTGGATTGGTTGTGTCCATTGCACTTCTATGTCAAGAGGGGGCTTAGATTCCACATGGATACTGGATGCAATCCTCCTGCTTTCAGTTGTAAACACTCTAGGCTCCATGGTGTGGTGGTTGACCTTCTTCAACTCCATGTTAGCTGAGTGGGGTAAGTCCAATAAATCAGAGTGTAGGAGTTGAAGTCTGTTGAGGTTCAGGGTGTGGCTATCATATTGTCAGTCCAGAGATTCAAATCCCCTAGATATATCTTAAACCCCAGCACCAACTACAATTCCAGTAAAGTAGCATGAAAGGCTTGTGAAAAGAGATCCCATCTGAGTCCAGTTCTATCACGCAGAAACACCAGCTCCAAAGAAGGGCCAACTGACATGGCAGTGAACCCCATCTGCCATGACCATAGAACCCGTGGGTCTCTTCAGCCCTCAAAAGAACCAATACCTGGGGTTGTATCTACTTTATCTGTCTCTGAGACTCTGCTCAGGTGTGCATAAGGGCAATCCTTCTGACAACCTCCAGACTCTTTTTTAGAGACTCATAGCCATATAAACTCATTTCTCTTTTCCATTTCCCCCTTACATTAAGTCAAACAGCATTTTAAAGTCCTGTTATTATATGTAGACAGGGATATTCTGCTGGTCCACGTTGAACCTTTAATTCAAGGTAATTTTCTAGTTGCATCATCAGCTGGTATTTGGTAGTGATCCCTCGGTGCCAGGGAGGCTCATCCCCGAGTGTCATGCCCCACGCTGGGGGGAATGCACTGCATCTACATGCTGAGTTTGGCTTCAAGACTGGCCACATTTGAGTAACATGAAGGCTGTCAGGAGGAAACTCCCAGGCACAGTGCTGCTCTAGGCCTTGTTCTTATTTCAGGCCCATAGGCTCACAAGCATAGTCATTAGTATCAGGGGCTCACTGTTGGACCCTCATTCCTTCCTGGTTCTTACCGTTGCACCTGGGGGACTGCCGCTGCTCCCCGAGGGACCACGACAGAGCACCCCCAGTCAGGAACCCAGTACCCTCCCCCCCCCAGCTGTTGTTTTTAATTGTTTCCACTATGAGTATATCCAAACATTACCATGCACCCTGGACATGTGCCCTGTATAACTCCCTGTCAACCATATATCGCCTGTCAATAACATTCCATACCAGTATTCCTCCGCTGCCATTGTTGAACCACTCTGTGATCCAAAACTTCCTGAAAAGCGAAGCCCAATGTAATGTCAGGTTCCCTTACTAGTAAAATGGAATATAGCGATGAGTTTAAAGGTTAGATCTAGAATACGTATTGATTTGGAAAAATTCTACATCCTATCTTTTTCTTTTCTTTTTTCCTAAATATTGAGCTTCTCTTCACAAGAGCCTTAGATCACAGTAATTCATATATACAATATACAGTACTCCCACACATCCACCATAAAACCTTTTCCCTTCCACAGCGATAATCTTATAACTTATTCATATCATATTTACTTAAACTGATGTACAGACTCTGAGACAATAGCTTTCAAACAGGGTGACATCTGTGCTTACATTGTGGTCCATACTTTAGGATATACAGTTTTCTAAATTTTTAGTTATCCTATGTTTTACATTATGGTTTACCTTATTAGTCTGTCGTCCCCTATATGTTTTGGTGTAATATTACATGTTTTATATCCATCCTTGTGTACTCTCACGAAACTCCTCTCTGACCCCCACATTTACATTGGTTCCATCCATTCAACATCCATTTTCTCCTCCCCTTGGGGCCCACAGCGACAGCCAGTCTCCATTTCCCGAGGAGCCATGTCCAGAGATACTTTCAACAGTGTTCAGGGCCTGATTTGCTCAACTGCCCTAATGCCCTGGGAGCCACCCTTTCTCTCGAGAGATACAGTTCCCTCTATTTGATGGCATTAGTCCTCCCCAGAATGTGGGTCCACCCCAACTCTCACTACTTGGGTCTCTACCCAATGGTACAACCCACCCTGGCAAAATGAGCATTCAGACATTCCCTAGGAGTCCGTCCGGCATCACACCATCTCCTCCGAGCATCCTAAACAGGTAAACCTCCTAATTATATTTTGATATGATTTTCTCAGCATTTTACTCTCAACCAACACCTGACACTCTCCTATGTTCGTATGTTGCCCCTCCCTCCCCCCAAGTTTTGGGCAATATTACCCATCCGCCCATCCCCAGCCCCCCTCAAACCCGCAAAGCCCCACCCAAAGGCAACCCCTTGCCCCCATTTTATCTCCTCCTTGTGCTCATACTTACTGCCAGCTCATCATAGATTCCACCCCTGCAGATGTCGACTCACATCCTTCTTCCACCCCCCGATTTCCTGTAAGCCTATCTTCCAGTCTCTAGCTCTCTGAGGCAGCTTGCTTATTTCATATCATTGAAGTCATGTAGTTTTTGTCCTTCAATGCCTGGGTTGCTTCAGTCAATATAAGGTCCTCAAGATTCATCCATGTTATCACGTGTGTTTGTAGTGTATTTGTTCTTACAGCTGAGTAGTATTCTATTGTATGTATATAACACATTTTATTGATCCACTCATCTGTTGATGGGCATTTGGGTTGATTCCAACTTTTGGCGATAGTGAACAATGCTGCTATGAACATTGGTGTACATATATCGGTTTGTGTCCTTGTTTTCAGTTCTGCTGGGTATATACCCAGCAGTGGTATTGCTGGGTCATATGGCAAATCTATGGTTAGTTTTTTGAGAAACCACCAAACTGTCCATCCTTCTGTATTCCCACCAGCAGTGGATGAGTGTTCCCCTTTCTTCACATCCTCTCCAGCATTTGTATTCTTCTGTTTTTTTCATAGCTGCCAATCTCATGGGAGTAAGATGGTATCTCATTGTAGTTTTGATTTGTATTTCCCTGATAGTTAAAGATTTGGGGCATTTTTTCATGTGCTTTTTAGCCATTTGTATTTCTTCTTTGGACAAGTGTCTGTTTAAGTCTTTTTCCCATTTTTTAAATGGGTTGTTTATCTTTTTATTTTCAAGATATATGAGTTCTTTATATATGCAAGTTATAAGTCTCTTATCAGATATATGGTTGCCAAATATTTTCTCCCATTGTGTGATTCCCTTTTTACTTTCTTGACAAACTCCTTTGAGGTGCAGAAGGCTTTAATTTTGAGGAAGTCCCATTTATCTATTTGTTCTTTTGCTGCTCGTGCTTTTGGTGTGATATTCATGAAGCCATTTCCTATTACAAGGTCCTGTAGATGTTTCCCTACACTGCTTTCCAAGGTCTTTATGGTCTTGGCTCTTATATTTAGGTCTTTGATCCATCTTGAGTTGATCTTTGTATAAGGTGTGAGATGGTAGTCCTCTTTCATTCTTCTACATATGGATATCCAGTTCTCCAGGCACCATTTGTTGAATAAGCCATTCTCTCCCAGTTGAGAGGGTTTGGTGGCTTTATCGAATATTATATGGCTATATATATGAAGTTCTATATCAGAACTTTCAATTTGATTCCATTGGTCTATGTGTTTCTCCTTATGCCAATACCATGCTGTTTTCACTACTGTAGCTTTGTAGTATGTTTTGAAGTCCGGTAGTGTGATTCCTCCAATTTCGTTTTTCTTTTTCAATATGTCTTTGGTTACTTGGGGCCTCTTTCCTTTCCAAATAAATTTCATAGTTAGTTTTTCTAGTTCCTTAAAGAAGGCTGTGTTGATTTTTATTGGGATTGCATTGAATGTGTAGAACAGTTTTGGTAGGATAGACATCTTAATAATATTTAGTCTTCTTATCCATGAACAAGAAATATTCTTCCATTTATTTAGGTCTTCTTTGATTTCCTTGAACAGTCTTGTATAGTTCTCAGTGTATAAGTTTTTTACATCTTTAGTTAAATTTATTCCTAAATATTTGATTTTTTAATTTACTATTGTGAATGGTATTTGTTTCTTGATTTACTCCTGATCTTGCTCATTATTGGTGCACAGAAATGCTACTGGTTTTTGCACATTGATCTTATAACCTGCAACTTTACTAAACTCATTTATGAGTTCTAGAAGCTTTGTTGTAGATCTCTCAGGGTTTTCTATGTATAGGATCATGTCATCTGCAAATAATGAAATTTTGACTTCTTCCTTTCCAATTTGAATGCCTTTTTTATCTGGTTCTTGCCTCAGTGCTCGAGCAAGTACTTCTAAGACAATGTTAAATAGAAGGGGAGACAATGGGCATCCTTGTCTTTTTCCTGAGTTTAGAGGGAAGGATTTTAGGATTTTTCATTGTAAACAATGTTGGCTGTAGGTTTTTCATATATACTCTTTATCATGTTCAAAAAATTTCCTTGTATTCCGATCTTTTGGAGTGTTTTTATCAAGAAAGGGTGCTGTATTTTGTCAAATGCTTTTTCTGCATCTATAGATATAATCATGTGATTTTTTTCCTTCAATCTGTTTATATGGTGTATTACATTGATTGATTTTTTTTATGTTGAACCATCCTTGCATACCTGGAATAAATCCCACTTGGTCGTGGTGTATAATTCATTTAATGTGTTGTTGAATACGATTAGCAAGTATTTTGTTAAGTATTTTTGCGTCTAGGTTCATTAGAGAAATTGATCTGTAATTTTCCTTTCTTGTGGTGTCTTTGTTTGGCTTTGGTACTAGGGTAATGTTGGCATCATAGAAGGAGTTAGGCAATGTTCCTTCTGTTTCAATTTTTTGGAAGAGTTTCAGCAGGATTGGTGTTAGTTCTTTCTGTAATGTTTTGTAGAATTCACCTGTGAAGCCATCTGGCCCTGGACTCTTCTTAGTTGGGAGGTTTTTAATGACTGATTCTATCTCTTTACTTGTGATTGGTTTGTTCAGATCATCAGTTTCTTCTTTCGTCAATATGGGTTGCTTATGTGTTTCTAGGAATTTGTCCATTTCCTCTGAATTGTCATTTTTGTTGGAATATAGTTTTTCAAAGTATCCTCTTATGATAGTCTTTATTTCTGTGGGGTCAGTGGTGATATCACCTTTCTCATTTCTTATTTTGTGTATTTGCATCTTCTCTCTTTTTTTCTTTGTTAGTCTCGCTAAAGGTTTGTCAATTTTGTTGATCTTCTCAAAAAACCAGCTCTTGTTCTTGTTTATCTTTTCAAGTGCTTTCTTATTTTCTATTTCATTTAGTTCTGCTCTTATCTTTGTTATTTCCTTCCTTCTTTTTCCTGTTGGGTTACTTTGTTGTTGTTTTTCTAATTCCTTCAAATGTGCAGTTAGTTCTTCAATTTTTGCTCTTTTTTCTTTTTTGATATATGAATTTATGGCTATAAATTTCCCTCTCAGTACTGCTTTTGCTGCATCCCATAAATTTTGGTATGTTGTGTTATCATTATCATTTGTTTCAAGGTAGTCGTTGATTTCTTTTGAGATTTCCTCTTTGACCCACTGTTTTTCTAAGAGTGTGCTGTTTAATTTCCAAATCATGGTGTGAAGTCTAGTCCTCTGTCCCTTGGAAATTTCCAGCTTCACTGCACTGTGGTCAGAGATATTGTTTTGTATGATTTTGATCTTTCTGAATTCATTAAGCCTTTCTTTGTGGCCTAGCATATGGTCTATCTTGGAGAATGATCCATGTGCGCTTGAGAAAAATGTATATCCTTCTGTGTTTGGGTGTAATGATCTATATATGTCTATTAGATCCAGCTCCTCTAATATACTGTTCAAATGTTTTGTTTCTTTAGTGTTTCTCTTTTGAGATGTTCTGTCAAGAGTTGATAGTGGTGTATTAAAATCCCCCACTATAATTGTAGATGCACTATTCTTTCACTTAGTTTTTCCAGCGTTTGCCTCACGTATGTAGAGGCACCCTTGTTAGGAGCATGAATATTTATGATTGTTCAATCTTCTTGACAGATTGTCCCTTTCACTAAAATGTAGTATCCTTCTTTGTCTCTCACAATTGTTTCACATTTAAAGTCTATTTTGTCTAATATTAATATAGCTACTCCTGCCTTTTTTTGGTTATTGTTTGCTTGTATGATTGTTTTCCAGCCATTCACTTTCAACCTCCATGAGTCTCTGGGTCTAAGATGTGTCTCTTGTAGACAGCATACAGATGGGTCATATTTCCTTATCCAATGTCCCAGTCTGAATCTTTTGATAGGTGAGTTTAATCCTGTTGGCTTCATTTTTGAAGAAGTTTTGGATCACAGAAGGGTTGCAGCTGTGGCAGGGGAGGGTCATTGGTGCAGGGTCCAGTTATGGGAGGAGGTCACCTGGGGTGCACCTCTAAGGCATATGGAAGAGTTCAAGTGCTCATGGGGATTGTCACAGTGGGTGGAGATCTATACAATAACCAAGAGAGTATCCAATTCCCATCCTGGGGAATTCTGCCACCTTCTCTAATGGAACAGCAAGAATCCCAAGTATAGGGGTAGTGAGTAGTAAAGAAGGATGGACCATTTATGGGCCCTTTTCTTTTGAAATTTAAACTTAGTTTAGTATTGTGGGTTGCCTAAGAGTACCTCATAAGAGCCTCCTCGATGCTCAAATGTGGCCTCACTCTAAGCCAAATTCAGCATATAAATGCATTACCTTCCCCCCCCCCCAGCGTAGGACAAGACTCCCAGGGATGAGTATCTAGGCACTGAGGGATTACTATCAAGCACCAACTCCAATGCAACTGGAAAAATATCTTAACCAAAAGGGGGAAAGGGTAAAGAAAATGAGTTTATATGGCTCAGAGACTTCAAAATGAGTTGGGACGTCATCCCAGAGGTTATGCACATCTCAGCAGGATCCCATTGACTGCCACAGTAAATATTGCCTCAAATAGCAGGACTCTTGAGGGCTCTGGAGACATCCAGACACCAAAGACATGGCTGACAGTTCAGGAGTTTGGTACCCTACCAGTGGGCCCTACTTTGGAACTTATGCTTCCCAGTGTGACAGAGCTGGACTCAGTTGTGGTTTCCCTCCATATGGTTCTTCTACCCCTTCTATTTGAACCTATAGTTAGTACTAGAGTTGATAGGTTTATATCCAAGAGACTTAAATCTTTGGGCTTTCCATGTGCCAGTCAGGCCCTGAATCTCAACAAAGCTGCAACACCTACTCTACAGTTCACTGGACTCACCCAGGACAACTAACAAGGAAATGAAGATGGACAACAACCATCCAAAGGAACTGAGAGAGTCTAAAACCACAAGCAAGATAGTCCCATTCATCTTCCTCTCAATTAGAGGCAGAGTGGGCATCAACATCCCAGAAACCTCAGGATTGGGGAATGAATAATGGACTAGAGTGGATGTGCTATTTTTCCACTATAGACATATTGTTATTCTAGTAATGGAAGAACATTTATAATTGATTTGAAGGCAATGGCCACTGGAGGTTCTGAGGGGAGGGAAAGGGAAAAATAGGTGGATTATGGGGACATTTTTCGGACATTGGAATTGCCCTGAAGGACATTGCAATGACACAGGCCATTATATATCTTGTCATAACTTACAAAATTGTGTGAGAGTTCAAACTATAATGTAAACTATAATCCACACTTAGTGGCAATGCTCCAATATGTGTTCATCAATTGTAACAAATGTACCACACTAATGAAGGATGTTGTTAATGTGGGAAAATGTGGGAGAGGTAGGCAGTGGGGCATATTGTAATCCCCCACATTTTTTATGTAATATTTATATATTCTAAGTATCTTTTTTAAAAAGTTAAAAAAGTATTTATTAAAGAAAAAAAAAGAAGCATCAGGCAAACCCACACTAAGGGACATTCTACAAAGTGCCTAGCCTGTCCTGTTCAAAAATGTCAAAGTCATGAAAGATAAGGAAAGACTAGGAATTGTCCCAGATTGAATGAGATTAAAAATATATGACAACAAATGTAACCATATGTTCCTTGACTGGGCCGTCAACCTAAATGTCATTACTGAAACAACAGAAAAATCTGATGGGGTATATGGAAGAGACAGTAGTTTTAGTTCAATGTTAACTTCCTGATAATGATGGTTGTACTGTCATTATGTAGGACATTATCCTTGTTTTTAGGAGATACAACCTGAAACCTTAAGAGGTAATTGAACATCAGATTTGCAACTTATTTGCAAATGGTTCAGAAATAAAATTATAGATGAACATGTGGGTAAGAGAGAAAGAGAGAGAATGTAAGCAAATGTGAAAAAATGCTAGCAAATGAGGAATCTGGGCGAAGGAAGTATGGGAGTCTTTTGAACTATTTTGCAAATTTTTGAAGATTTGAAATGATTTCAAAATGGAAAGTTAAAAATAAAAGGAAGAATAGGAAGGTGGATGCTGATTAGCAACCAACAGTGTTTATGGTAACATCTGTCTCAGACCTCACAAGCCAGACTCTACCAAAAATACTGCACTTCTTTGTATTTCCAAATTATGGGGTATTACCCCTCAGGCTACTCAAATATAGAAAATCCTTTCTTTAACCAGCTTTCCCCCAGGCATCACTGCAGAACACTTTATAATGTTCCATAAATCTTTCCTAGTTGTCATTTTTTGTATAAACCAGTAATTTGGCTCTAGACGGCCATCTGCTCTTCTGTAGATCACTCCTTTCTCTACTGAGATGACCTCACCCATTGCAGCTGGGGTCTTTTTACTTCCTGTTATGGCCTCCTCACCTGCCCATACAATCACTGAGCTTATAGCCTGGCTGGTCCCAGCTGTGCTCCACAGAGGCCACAATGGCTGGAGTCTAGAAGTTTCTTCCTTTGGTTGCTGCCTCCAAACATAGCAAGTACTTATTTTGAAAGTACCCCAGAGACAGTTCACTCCACCAAGAATCTCTAGAGTTTCCTGTGACTTGGAGTACTGCCCCAAATGGAGGGAAGGGGAAAATATTTTTCTTAAGAACTATAGATAGATGTTTGCTATATATTTGTAATGGGGGTTGACAAACTATGGTCCACAATCCAAATCCAGCCCACTGGATCTGTAACTATTTACAAATAGTTATAACTACATATAACTATTTAAATGACAATATATCACCTTAAAAACTGCCTTAAGTTTTAGATATCAGAACTGTGACAGAAAACTCTGAGTAAACATCTGTTGAGCTGAACTGATCCTTTGGTAGTTGGGATTTTAAAGAGTCCTGGTTCTTGACTGAGTCTCCAGTACTTCTCAGATAATTTGTCCAGGTCAGACTAGGGAGTAAGTTAATGACATCTATTAGTAGAAGCCCCCTCAATCATGTAAGGAGAGGAGATACAGGGGTGGTAGGAAGTTATAAGATGGGAGAGTGTGGAGGAGGAAGAAAATAAAAATGTAGAGTAGTATTAACTAAAAATCTGGGAATTTGTAATTGAGCACAACCAAGTTTCCACAATTTCTATTTGTGGATTCACGTACTAGAGGAAAAAAATGTCATCACTGCAATTCTATTTTTATCAATATTTCCACAGGATACATTTCTGACACTCGTATTATTAAGGTTACATCTGATAATAAAACATCTCTTCCAAAACTGATGCCCCCCCTTGTAGCTTGCTTGCTGTCTGCTCTCTGTGTCCATTTGCTGTGCATTCTTCTGTGTCTGTATTTATTTTCATTTATTTCCCTCTCCCCTTGTGGCTTGCTTGTTTTTTGTTTTTGGTTTTGGTTTTTTTTCCACTCTGTGTCCATTCCCTGCACGCTCTTCTGTGTTCTTTTACTTGTTTCCCTTTTTTTGTGTCACCTTGCTGAGATGGCTCTCCATGGCACTTGTGGTCTGGGCAGCACTCCTCGGCGGTTGCAGGCCAGCAGCTCTCCATGGCATGTGGGCGAGCTTGTCTTCACAAGCAGGCCCTGGGATGCAAACCCAGGGCCTCCCCTATGGTAGACAGGAGCCCAGCTGATAGAGCCACAGCTGCTTCCCTGCCTATGTAATTTTGAGTGAATTTTCATGCTTATGCTTAGAAAATATTATTTATATTGTTTCTATTAAAGTGGAAATGAATTCAGAGTGAAGAAATTTAAATCTGCCACCCTTTCTCTATTCATTTTATATAGGCTTTCTAAGGCAGAAGTATTTTATACTATAGCTATATCCGCATTCAGCTTTTTAATGGCCCAGTTGGAAGTAACCTTGCTCATATATAAATACGATTTTTTTCTTCAAACACAGGACTTAATGTGTTGATGGTGGTATAAATTTTCTATTACCAGTAATGAGACATCTCCACTGAACAAGACTGTATTATTCTGCTCCACATTATGGTGAAAGGGCAGTGTAAATGGGAGGAACTGAAAGAATGAATGTAAATCTTGATGTATAAATTCTTTCTCAAAGTTTATCCCAGGTGGTAAGCAGGCTTCTAAGATGACCCCAATTGTCCCTGCCTTCTAGTGTGCAGTAATCCCTTCCCCTTGAGTGTGAACTGGACTTAGTGAGTAGAAAAGGTAAAAATAGGGGGTTGTCTCTTCTGAGATTAGGTTACCAAAGGCTATGACTTTCCTCTTGCTGGCTCTTTCTCCCTCTCCCTCAGTTGCTTATATTTTTGGAAGCCAGCTCTCATGTTGTGAGAGGCCCATTTGGCAAAGAACTGTGTAGGGTTCCTCCAGCTAACAGACAGTGACAAACTGAGACCCTCAAGTTACCAACCAAGAGAAAACTGAATCCTATCACTACCATGTGAGTGAGCTTGGAAGCAGATCTGCCACAGCTGAATGTGATGTGCTTGCAGCCCCAGGTGCATGCATCTTGGTTGCAGCCTTGTGAGAGACCCAGAGACAGGGGTTCCAACTAACCATGCCCAAAATCCTGACTCATAGAAATGGTGAGATAATAAATGCATGCTATTTTAAGGCACTAAGTTTTGGGATAATTTGTTGAGCTACAAAAAATAACAATGCATTTCATAGGAAAAACCAACCAACCAACCAACCAAACAAACAAACAAAAAACACACCACCTCCTAATGAGCTGGTTAGCATCTGACAGTTCTAACTGCACTGTATTGTAATGGTTGCTTAAAATTTTGATCTTAGAGATCACAGTGGTAAGACTCCCTAAAGAAGTCTATTCTATTCACTGTTTCCTGAAGATATTGTGGGTAGGTGTGAAGACTTATGTAAGCAGCATACATACATGTTCTTACTCCTGGATTTTAACCATCACTGTAAATACTACTTTTTAAAAAGTAACTGTGTTACCTTTTATAATGTAGCTTCAACTCTTAATTGAAAATTCAGGTAAATATACAATACAATCAAGATTTATTGAGTTCTTACTATTTTATATGTCATATTCTTAATAAAACATTTTAATTAATTCTCACAATAGTAGGAACTATCCACATTTATCTTAGGAGGACTTGGAGATTTAGAAAAATCATTTAAAGTGTCCAATCTCACAACTGGGGGCTGTGGAAGCTGTATTCAACTCTGGATTTCTGCTCTGCCCTGAACAACACAACCATGCTTCTAAGAGAGAAATTAGATAAACTTAAAATTCCTGGTTGAAGCCTAATAGATACAAATACTTAAGTTAAAAAAAATGAGAAAGCATATTTACATTTACATTTACATGCTGGCTAACAGGTAAGCAAAGTCAGGGTCTAGTCCCTCCTCCTTGAAGAAAGGGATGTTTAGATCCTTAGAGTTTTGCTGGGGCCAGACCTCAAGACCTGTCCTTACCCCAATTGGCCTCCTGTGAATTCACCCAGCAGTTCCAACTCCTTCTCCATGGAGGCAACAATGGATAATGTCATCTGGGGCCTGAGGCCCCTGAATGCAATTACCACTGACTCTGTGGTGGGCAAAGCCTAGGGTGACCCCATGGTTCTCACTACCTTGTGTTTACCTCTGTTTGATACCCTCCCTTTTAGTGTGAATGGGACCTGTGACTTGCTGCTCTAGCCAGTAGAATAACACAAAAGCGAAGTGATTTTGAAGCTATAATCAAGGTGCCAAGTCTGTATATGTTGAGTTAATCCAAAGGTCGATGATCCTTGATCCTGTTCAAAGTACTTAAAATACTTAAAAGGGGGACTGATCCCTCTTTGAGGTCAGAGCTTCTAAAGATGGGAGACTACCCTTGTGGGCATGCTGAAGTAAACAGCCAAGTTGGAGAAACCCACATGGCAAGGAACATGGAGAGGCCTCCAGCTGACAGTCTGCAAATTGTTGAGACCCTCAGTCCTATAAGCACAAGGAAATGAAAACTGCCAACAACCTGAAGGAGCTTGAAATGTGTTCTTCCCCAGTCAAGCATCCAGATAACGATGTAGTCCTCTGAGACCCAGATCGGAGGATCCAGCTAAGCCATGTCTCAACTCCTGAGCCACAGAAACTGTGAGATAAGGAATACATGTTGTTTTAAGCCACTAACTTCATGGTAATTTGCCACACAGCAATAGAAAATTAATACACTGTGCCACATTCCCATGCCCATTCTCCCTTCCCTAGGATAGCAATTATCTGCTATTAGGACATAGTTCCTGCCTTCCAGGGCCAGACGTGTGAGAAAGAGCTCTCTGAACTCATTCTGAGAGGCTTTCTTCATCAGCCAGCTTAGAAACTACTGGAGAACCTGATACCTGAGTGGGCACTGCGAATGGAGCCTGATGTGTCTGTCCCCTTCCACAGCCCTTGCCTGCCACACATGCCTACAAAAATTGTAAGGGGACAGTGGAAGATGAACACACAGGTACGGGTAACTAGCCTGAAAGGAAAACAAATGATTTTACATGTGTATATATCTGAAAAAAGCATTGTTCCTGGCAAGCATGGTACCAATATAGTAGAGAAGGAAAAGTATGATGTTTGGTATCTGAACATTTGTGTATTTTGAGACTTGACTCTGTCACTTACTATATGAGGCCTCACTGCAGGAGGTTTCTGCCCCATTTTCCTCACCTATAAACTGTGTAATACCTAAACCATTTGCTCCAAAATATTCATTGTGCCTTTCAATGTATATTTTTTGAAGAAGAAGAAGCAGCTTTAGATTACATAAACATTACATCAAATATAAAGGGGATTCCCTTAAACTCCACCCATCATCCCCCTCCCACACTTTCCCACATTAACAACATCTTTCATTTAGTGTGGTACACTTGTTACAATTGATGCACACATATTGAAGCATTGTTACTCACCTTGGACTATAGTTTACAATATAGTTTATACTCTGGGCAACATGCAATGTCATGTAGAACAATTCCAATGTCCAAAAAATGCCCCATGCTACACATATTCTTCCCTCTCTCTCCCGTCAGAACCTCTGGTGCCCACTGCATTTATACCAATAGCACAAGTTCTCCCATTGTTAGAATAATAAGAAATCTATAACTGAATAGTAGTAAGTCTACTTTAGTCCATTGTTCATTCCCCAATCTTGAGGATTTGGGGATAGTGACATCCACTGTTGCTAACTGAAAGGGCGGCTTAGATCTCATGAAGCAGATGGATGGAGCTATCTTGCTTGAAGTTGTAGAGCTCTCTGTTTTTTGGTATGGGCGTTGTCCATCATCATCATTTTGTTAGTTGTCCTGGATGAGACTTAATTATTTGGTCTGTTTTTGTGCTGGTTGTGCCCTGAATCTCAGCAGAGTTGCAATACGTATTCTCCAGTTCATTGTAGATATACATTAAACAGATTCTAGGGTCCAGGGATAAAGAAATATAGTAAATGAATGTGGAACCTGCCTTTGAGAGTTGTAAGGCAACTCTTTTAGTTGTAAAAAATTAAACTAAGCTGGAGAAGAGAGTCAGAATCTTCCCTTTTTCACCTCAGGTATTTACTAGGACCTATCATTTCATACATCCATGCCCAATATGTGTCTACTGACTGAATGTGCATATGTTGGGTTGGGGGGGGAGGAGTTGTTAGCTTAAGAACACGTGTTTACATTGTTCTTAGGGAAAGAATGACTTTTATGCAATAAAATCCCTTGTAGAATATGTGTGGTGAAAAACTAGCACTGGACAGGGCTGGGAGAAAAAAGCTGAACTATTCTCCCTAAGAAATAAGCAAGAATAGTGAAGAGAGAGTGGTTGAAAGTACAAGAAAGAAGGAGGGAGGAAGAAAAATGAAAAGATTGAAGGCTGAGTTGAAATAACTTCAGTGATGAGCTGTAGTGGCACATACATACACACATGCACTGCAGGTAGATTGCCAGTAGAAGTCTGCTCTCCACAACTCCCATGCGTGTGTTTGGGGAAGATAAATTTAAAGGAGCTGTTTTCCACATGTTGATGAATGGCGGTGGTGAGACTGGCTGTGGGAAGAAGTGGAGACAGGAAACAAGTTAGAAACATGGACTCAGAGCCAGAAATGACAATGTAAAACACAATCTCACTTGCCTGGATCCCTGGAGGTCCCACTTGGGATCCCACCATCTGTGGAAAGGGGTTTTGAGCCAAATATACCTTAATCTTGACAAATAATATGATCACTGTTAGCTGAAGGACTATGGGACATCTGGGGTATGACACTGAGGGAATGAGCAAATGGATGGACATGCTGCCAAGTTCACTGAGAGAAAGGTAGAAAAGACTCTATCTGGGAAAAAGTTAGGAGAGAAATTGTAGGAATTACTTAATGGGGTAGGAATAAAAGCTGATAAAGAGCATCATTGTTCCCCAGGGCATAGAGTCAAGCAAACTCTTAGAGAAGGAAACCGTCAGTGATAAATGATGAAGTCCGAAGTTCTAGGATCAGGTTAACACTTTGGTACATAGGAGGAACTCAATGAACCTTGCATTTGAGGCTTCTAGAGTCAGAACTAGTCCCATAAGTGGAGGGATGGCCTCTCCTTTCAGGCAGATGTGGCTTTTCTCCAGAGGGACTCCTGATTCACTTTTCTTTTTGCAGTCTTACCTGTTGCCTGAGACATGGCTCTTCTAAATCTTTTCACTTAAAAAACAAAGAATTATTTTTTTAAAAAAGGAAAGAAAAGAACAACCATAAAAGAGGGGGAGAAAAGAAAAAAGAAAAAAGAAAAGGCAAACAAAACATCTGTATGGAAAAGAACATATTTGCAAGGACACAGACCTATATTTGAAAATGATTCTTGAGAAGAGTCCTTTGGTCACAAATAGTTGAGCTGCTGCCAGTCTTTTATGACTCCTTCTTTATCACTGCTCCTCCAATGAGGCAGATCAAGACAAATCCACATTCCATCCCCTATGTCTGGGGCCTGCTCCTAGCCTTGTCAGCTGCTAGTTCACTGGGGCTCTTGGGCTTGAGAAAACCCGCCTGGCGGCTCCATCTCATTGCCGTAGCACTTGAGCAGATGGGGTGTCATCTGGGAGTCATGGCAGCAGAGACACAACAAACAAAAGCAATCCACTGGCTTCCAGGGCAGAACAATGAAGTTGTCCTTAGCTCCCCAGCACTGTTTATGGAGTAGCTGAGTGGCCGCATATCCTTGGTCCCCAAAGGCTAGATACCAGGCAGCTGTTGCAAATTCTTCCTGAAGAGCTTATATTGTACATTAAATAATTCAGACTGAGCTTTACTATGGGACCATGAATGTTTCCTGCTGCCATTTGCTTGTGACTATTGTACCATTCTCTGTCATCCATTCATTCTTTCCCTCAAGGACAATATATTTGAGCAAGTAATAGATACTAGGTCCTGCCATTAGAACCAAGAACACATTAGATAATGCATTACTTCCATCCTCATGGAGCTCAGGGTTGAGTTGGAGAAGTGACAGACATGTAACCAATTGCCTTTAGAGCAGTAAGTAACACAAGAGAGGAAATATAGGGGCTGTGGAAAAGCAGTGAATAATTCCTTTATCAGGCCTAGGGGCCTTCAGAGAATTCCTCCAGGAGTAGTGGGGTCTGAGCTAGGTTTTGGAACAGCAGTTAACCAAATGGAGAAGTGGTAGACAGGCATCTTCCTGGAAAACGATGTAGCATATGCAGACACGGATGACAAAGAAAGCACAAAACGTATCTAAGGATGCCTGGGACAACTTAAATATAGGGCATTTGTGGTTGCGACTAAGATATGGGGTGATAAACCTCAGCAAGAGCAAGTATAGAATGATTTGGGAAAATAAAGGATAGATTTTAGGCAAATGACACCATCTGTGTTTCAGAAAGATTTTGCAGCCAGCAGCATGGCAAGGATGGAATGAATGACAAGAAAGCTGAAAAGACAAAGACCATTCTGTAGGCTTCCACTGAGCCAGCAGCAGAAATACTCCAATGGGAGAGTATGAGTGTTTAAATTCATTGGCAATAGTTCATTAGGTAGCATAGAAATTTATTCCTTCATGGATAATTGCGATCTATATTTATCCATATTACCCATAATTCTTGCTCCACTCAGTCCTCAGACTTGCTCAGCTTATTTTAATATTCATTTACTTATTACCTAATTTATGCCAAGCAATGTTTAGGACACAGAGTTATCCAGGTAAAATGACATCTACTTTGTACTTTTCCCAGTCTGATAATCAGGAGCTATTTGTGGTATTAAAATACAGCAATCAATAACTTGACTCATTTACCAGCTGTGCACATTTCAAAATTTGCTTTTATTTGCAACATCAGATACCAGGAAAATAAAATAAGAATTTTATTGAATGCTTTGTAGACTAAGTTAGCAATGAAAATACACATTTTCTCAAGAATGCTGAAGAGCTGAGAAGAGGTTAATGAGAACAAAGCTGAGCTGTCAGTGAGAAAGGTGAGGTGCTCACCCTTAGCTCACTGGTGTCCTATAGTTTGGCATGGCTGGAGATCTGCACTGGGGGTAGATGATGGTATTGGCACAGTTGACTGTCATGTGGAACAGTAGGAAGTATAGGTTCCATAGTGAGCATGGGAAAACCAAAGTATGCCCAATAAAAATTCCCTGAAAGTACAGTCCAGAGGATTTTGTTGAATTATCACATAACTGTCTGAGTTTGCCTTTAAAGCCTACAGGCTCTGAGCTTTATGAGTATGCCCCTTTCTAAATCTCCTCACCCAGATATTCTTAGTGGACACCTCTGAAGCCAGGAAGAGACTACTAGAGCACTTGTTACAATCCCTCTTATAGTATATAATATGGTGAATATTATGTTTTTAAATATGTGATATTTGCTATTTTATATAGTATATATTATATATGATGTAATACACTATGGTATGATATATGATATATTGTAATTCCTTGGCCATGACACTATGAGCTATTTAAGGGCAGGGACAGTGGCTTATAGCAATGTCTGGCAGTTAGTAGAAGCTCAGTATGTGTTCGTTGAAGGGAGGAAAGGGATGGAAAATTATGGGACATAAAGGAATATAATAAAACTCAATGGAACAGGAAGGAAAGGAAATGAATGGGAAGGAACTAAATGGAATGAAGGGAAGAGGAAAAGGAAAAAGAAAAAGAGGAAGGAAAAGAGAAAGGAAACAAAGGAAAGTAGGAAAGAAATAATTTTCTTGCAAAGAACCACGCTTTATTCTTTCATTGAAATTATCTTCTGTACTCACAAACTCAGCTGGTCTTCCTGGAAGCACACTGGCACTTTTCTAATCAAATAACAAGAAAAAATCAGAATGCAGTTTCCCTATCTTTGCATCTTCTCAAGGAGGGCTTAAGTTCCCTCATTCATTTATGTACAATCTAAAGCAGGGATTCTTAACCTTTTTTTTTTCCACAGACCCCTTTGCCAGTCAGGTGAAAGCCACAAACCCCTTCTCAGAATGGAGCAGCAGATAGTTTTATGACACTCAACTAGCGTCAGATCTAACAACTACTGTAATTTCTAAGTGTGGATGAGTGTAAGCGATTTTTTGAGATGTGCAACAACTGTAATGTGATATGAAATGAATTCTATCGTCATTTATTGCACACATTCATAAAGAAGGAAATGCTAGATTTCAGTTAGAGGTCAGAGAAAATAAAAATAATAGATTGGCTAACTTTTTCAATTCAAACTCACAGATCCCTTGATATCTTTCACAGACCCCTGGTTAAGAACCCCTGCTCCAGAAGAATGAGATATGGAAAATAATAATTATACATAAAGATAGACATCATTATTCAAGTGTTTACAAAGTAAGGTGTTATGGGTAGAAAGAGGGGGAAATAATTTTACCTATGAAGATCAAGGAAGCAGGAATATTTTGTGATGGATTTAGAAGGCTAAATATAAGCTGTAGCCTAGGTGGGAAGAGTATTTCAAGATAGATGAGCTTTACCAAGATGCATCCACAAATTTTCCAGTCCTGTGTCACCACTTGGGTAGGTACAGAGAGTTCAAATATTTTCAGCAACAGTTATGCATGTACTGATGGCATTTCTTCAAAGCTATGTCCTTGAGGATTGATTTTGATGAACGTTGTCATTCATAAAATAGTGTAACTTGTTGACTTCACATTTGGGAAATCTGAGGAAGAAGAGGAAAACAGACTGTGAAAATGCATTCACAGCCATAGAGGCAGAGAAACAAGAACTGAATCAAGGATCAAACCCATTAAGAGGGTGACAATTGAGTGAAACTAAATATGGGACAGGGAATCCCTACCCAACTTAGCATGTTCCTACATGTGTAATCCCTACATATTGGCTATTCTGTATTCCCTCACTCTGAAATGAATTTAGCAACAAAAGTCAATGTAACTAAGCTCTTAGAAGAAAGACAAAGTTCTCGGGAAGATTGTGATGCATTAAAAAATACCCGAGCAGGTTCTATAGCATAAACTATAATCCATGCTGTGTAGTAGTGCTCCAAAATGTACTTATCCAATGCAATGAATGTACCACACTAATGAAAGTAGTTGTCGATGTAGGAGGTGTGAGGGGTGTGGGGAGTGGGGTTTATGGGAACCTCTTATATTTTTTAATGTAATATTTTATATGATTTATGTATCTTTAAAAATAATAATAAACTTTAAAACGGAAAAAAAAAAATACCCGCGCTTTTCACAACAGGTTTGCCGCCAGAACACAAGTGTTGTGAAAACCGCTGCTATAGCTTAAAGCCAAAATGGGAAAAGAAAAGACTCATATCAACAGTGTTGTCACTGGACATGTAGATTAAGGCAAGTCCACTACAACTGGCCACCTGCTCTACAAATGTGGTGGAACTGACAAAATAACAATCGAAAAATTTGAGAAGGAGGCTGCTGAGATGGGAAAGGGATCCCTTAAATATGCCTGGGTCTTGGATAAACTGACAACTGAACATGAGCTGGTATCACCATTGATATCTATCTCCCTGTGGAAATTTGAGGACAGCAAGTCTATGTGCCCAGGACACAGAAACTTTATTAAAAATATGGTCACAGGCATATCTCAGGCTGTCAGCTGTCCTGATGGTTGTTGCTGGTGTTAGGGAGTTTGAAGCTGGCAACTCTGAGAATGGGCAGACCTGTGAGCATGCCCTTTGGGTTTACATACTTGGTGTGAAATAACTAATTGTCATTTATATGTGTTTTTTATTAGTATGTTTAAAAAAAGTTTTTTAAGATACTTAGATTACATAAATGCTACATAAAAAATAGAGGGGATTCTCATATGCCCTGCTCCCTACCCCTTGCACTTTTTCCCACATTAACAACATCCTTCATTAGTGTGGTACATTTGTTACAATTGCTATTTGAGGTAGTATTTGCTTTGGCAGTCAATGAGATCCTGCTGAGACGTGCATAACTGTAACCTCTGGAATGACTTCCCTACTCACTTTGAAGTATCTTAGCCATATAAATTCATTTGTCTTTATCTTTTCCCCCTTTGGTCAAGGTCTTCCTCCAGTTGCATTGCTAGTTGGTGCTTGGTAGTAATCCCTCAGCACCAGGGAATACAACTAATTGTTGGTATTAACAAAATGGATTCCACTGACCCACCCCATAGTCAGAAGTGATATGAGGAAACAGTTAAGGAAGTCAGGACCTATGTCAAGAAAATTGGCTACAGCTCTGACATAGTAGCATTGTGCCAATTTTGGGTTGGAATGGTGAAAACATGCTGGAGCCAAGTGCTAACATGCCTTGGTTCAAGGGATAGAAAGTCATCCGTAAGGACAGCAATGCCAGTGGAACTACACTGCTTGAAGCTCTGGATTGCATCCTGCCACCTACTTGTCCACTGACAAACCCTTGTGTCTGTCTCTTCAGGGTGTCTACAAAATTGGTGGTATTGGTACTGTCCCTGTGGGCCAAGTGGAGACTGGTGTTCTCAAACCAGGCAGAGGTGGTCACTTTTGCTCATTCAGCATTACAACTGAAATAATGTCTGTTGAAATGTATCATGAAGCTTTGAATGAAGCTCTTCCTGGGGACCATGTGGGCTTCAATGTCAAGAAACTTTCTGTAAAAGTTGTTTGTCATAGCCACGTGGCTGGTGACAACAAAAATGACCACCAATGGAAACAGCTGGCTTCACTGCTCAGGTGATTGTCCTGAACCATCCAGGCCAAATCAGTGCTGGCTGTGCACCTGTGCTGGACTGTCACACAGCTCACAGTGCTTGCAAGTTTGCTACCCTGAAGGATTAGATTGATTGCTGTTCTGGTAAGAAGCAGGAAGATGGCCCCAAATTCCTGAAATCAGGCGATGCTGCCTTCGTTGACATGGTTCCCAGGAAGTCCATGTCTGTTGAGAGCTTCTTTGACTATCCCCCTCTGTGTCGTTTCACTGTTCATGATGTGAGACAGACAGTTGCTGTGGGTGTCATGAGGGCAGTGGGCAACAAGGCTCTTGGAGCTGGCAAGGTCACCAAGTTTGCCCAGAAAGCTCAGAAGGCTAAATGAATACTATAGACAACACCTGCCACCACAGTCTTAATCAGTGGTGGAAGAAAACTCTCAGAACTGTTTGTCTTAATGGCCACTTAAGTTTAATAGTGAAAGACTGGTTAATGATAACAATGCATCATAAAACCTTCAGAAGAAAAGGAATGTTTTGTAAACCATTTGTTTTTGTATGGCAGTTTTAAGTTACTCATTTTTAAAATCAGTACTTTTTAAATGGAAAAAACTTGACCAAAAATCTGTCACAGAATTTTGAGACCCATTAAAAAAAATCTAATGAGAAAAACAAAAATCTGAAGTGTGCACCCTACTTCTGGCACTTTCTAACTCTGTGTCCATGTACAAATTCATTGCTGCTTCTCTGCTTCCTTATCTGTAAAATGGGAATTTTTATCCATAATTCACAGACTTGTGTGAAGTCCATGAAATAATGTATGTAGAAAAATTAGCACAATTCCTATAATATAGTAAGTTTTCAAATATAAATATGTAGATAGATGATTAGATAGATTTAGATATAGATATGGATATAGTAGATAGAGATAGATATAGAAAGTCCTGTCTCCGTCTGCTAGAAGGCTCATTCTGAAAGCACAACAGATTTCTTTATTCCTTTCCTTTTGCTTTTTTTTTCAACTGGGTGGTAAGGAGGATATGCCTATGAGACATTTGCTCCATGAGCTCTGTTCTGGTCCCCAAGTATGAACTTTGATATGCTTCTGGCTTAGAGTAAATGGTAAGACTAAGACTAAATCCTTTGTGAACAGCCCACCCAAGAATGGGGAGCCAGTGGAGAGGAAGATGGAAAAAACAGTGTTAATATAATTCTTTTCATTGAGCTGCAACATGAGACAGAGCAGAAGAGGCAGGTCAGAACGGCTGTTTCCATATTTTTGCTTTAAACTTTTTTCCTGGGAATGATATACTGGGAACAACACAGTGGCTACATGTCTCCACTCCACCACTAACTCACAGTGTGATGACTACTCATAATCCTCCTCTGCAAGCCTCAGTTTTCTCACCTATAAAGTGAACATTTGGTACCATATAAATTTGATGGGAAAAATGAAGAGGGAATTGTTTTCTAGCCAAAATTGCTCCTAGCTAATTTCCCTCTTCATCATATTTCTATACTTCAAACATGAAAATGAAAAATAATTCACCCAGTTACGTAAATATTTGTTTTGTTATGCATTCTAACACTACCACCTCTTGGGTTATAACAGCATGCCAATTACTCTGACATCCAAGGCTCTGCACATTCTCCCAATTAATTTCTTACTGTTCTACACTCTCACACTTGACCCCAAGCCTTACTAAATGGTTTACCACTAGATACTATTTTCCTACTCATACTTGCGTTCTTTACAAACACCCCAAAACAAAATATCAAGAATAAGTAGAGAATCCGATATAGGTCAATTCTCACTTTTGCCCAGACTCCTTGTATATCTCAAGTAATCCAGTGCAATCCCAACTTTTAAGAAACAAAAGAGATGCTTACGGAAAATTTGGGATCTTAGCCACAAATCATTCCACAGGTGAATTCTATACCATGACTTTCTGTTTCATAATTCTTTCTCATAGTTCAAATTTGATCAATTTGTATCAAAAAATATTTGAGTAACATGAAAAAAATAGGATATCTTACTATTTTTCTAATATGGAAAATCAAGGCCTATGCAGGAAAGAGATGTCTAGCCACATACCATAAATCAGTGACAGAGGAAGGACTAGATCCCAAAATATCCTGAGACATACACCCAACCCCCAGTCTTTTCAACAGTGTGACCTTTCAGTGCCCAGTGTTGGGGTACATCAATGTATCAGGGTGCACATGGAGGAAGTTAGGGAGAGGTTATAACCAGCCCAGCCAGACTGCATTCCACCATCCTTTGGCTTTAAGGGTGAAGAATAGAGTGGTAGGGATCACTTCCTAGCTGGGTTTCACTAGTACAGTTGTTCTCACTGAGGTGGGGGCAGCGAGGAGGGGATACTCCAGGTAACATTTGGTCTGGAGACATTCGGTTGTCACAACCCAGAGGAGGATGTTACTAGTTTCAAGTATGTAGTGGCCGGGATGCCATAAATATTTTGCAATACACAGGAAAGCCCCCAATAAAAAATTGCCTGGTCCAAATATTAATAGTGCTAATCCTGTACTAGTACAGGATTTCTCTCCTACCAAGACAGCTTCTAAGGGAATCAATATCCTGATAAACTACTTCAGCTAGAAATTGATAAAAACTCAAGAATTTGGGGCATAACTAATCTAGCCTTTGAGATACACAAAGAGACTCATGATAGTCATCTCCATAGATGTGCAATGGACACAACCAATCCAATGTCCACAGAGAAAATGTGGCATTGGTGTGGGAAGGGTGGCCAGGGTGACTGCTGGGTGTGGGGAATGGGAGGAAGAGATGAGATGGGGAGGCGTTTTCGGGACGTGGAGTTGTCCTGGGTGGTGCTTCACGGACAACTACGGGACATTGTAGTTCCCCCCAGGGCCCACTGGATGGAACGTGGGAGAGTGTGGGCTATGATGTGGACCATTGACTATGGGGTGCAGCGATGCTCTGAGAGGTACTTACCAGGTGCAATGGATGTGTCATGATGATGGGAGAGAGTGTTGCTGTGGGGGGAGTGGGGGGTGAGGGCGGTGGGGTTGAATGGGACCTCATATTTTTTTAATGTAATATTTTTAATAAAAATAAAATAAAATGTTAAAAAAAAGTTAAAGAAACTAGTATAAATAATCAATAGTGGAAAAAGTGGGAGGCGGGGGAGTGGGGAATATAGGAATCCTCTATATTTTTTATGTAGCATTTTATGTAATCTATGTATCTTTTAAAAATAAATAAAAAATATTTTTAAAAAATAATCAATAGTAATCTATGACAGTATTATTTTTTTAATCTTCCCAGTTTTGTTTCTTCTTTTTCCTTTCTAGCAATATATCTCCCTAACCCATGTTAAATGGACCAAGGCATGAACAATCTTAGTATCCTATTCCTTTGGATCCAGTGATTTGTCCAAGGTTAGACAGGAGATTAAACCAGGGCCCATCAAAATCCTTCCTTGAAGTAGTTATACAGGAGGCTATTGGGAGATTTATCCCTTTTGGCTGGCTTGAAATACTGAAATAATATGAAGTTGGGCTCTTGGTACCATCTTGCTCAGTATATGAAAAAGGTCTGTCTGGAGTGGGAGAGAATGAAGCCATAAGGAGTGACAGACAGGTGGAGAGTGTTCAGGATATCTTGAGTGTCACTTTTGGTCCCCAAGGCTCCAGTTCCTGATGTTCTTCCTTCAAGTCTCTGAGCTTCCCCAGTACCCAGCTATAGGAGCCAAAAATCCTTTTGTTGTTGTTGTTGTTTTTGTCACTTTTGGTGGAGTTTCAACCAATAAACTCATATTTATGAAGCACTTGAGAATTAGCTAAGTGTTTTCATATTTGTGATCTTATTTGAGCCTCAAAAAAATTCTGTGCCAGAGTAAAGATGGGGAACATTGTCTCATTGATATGTGTGAAAGCCCCAAAGTGGCTGAGGTTAAATGTCCAGACCAACACCATCCCCAAGATGTAGAAAGCAGTGGAACCTCACCCCATGAAAAAATGTACAGTCCTACATTCAGAATCGCAGGAGGTGGTAAAACAAAAATGATACAATAATTGTTAACACATAGAGTGCCGACCACATACAGAGCTCTGCTCTAAGTACTCTGTATATGATAAATCATAAAGCTTCACAACAAAGTTGTGACAGTAGGTACAATTATTTTCCCAGTTTCACAGGTATTGAAACCAAGGCATAGAGAATTGGGTAAATTGCCTGAGATTTTCTAGATAATGAGTGACAGAGCCAGTGTTTAAGCTCAGAGGCCAGATCCTCAATGTTCACCATGTTGAAGCCCAGAAAGATTATGCAATTTACCCAAGTCCTCCCCACACATAGCTAGGAAGGGATGGAGGTAGCAGTAAAATTCTGATCTACCTAACTTAAAGATCTTTATTTCAAAGTGGCACACAGCACTGCCTCTTGTTCCAAAGTGGCCTACAGTGCCTGGATTAAAACCCAGATCTTCATAATGTAAGCCTAGTGCTTCTGTCTTTTATATATACGCCAGGCATTTTATAAAATTATTTGGAATGAGGAATGTAGAGATGAGGCACAATGAGCCTCATTTCTCTCTGAATTACTAATCTATTCTTATCCTTGAAGAAGATGAGGTTCATACTCAAATACAGCTTTGGGGACTTAGGCACTTGGGAAGGAGAGCCACCTATATTTTATTAGGGGTGAATAACAAAATCCCCTTCATGAACCTCAGAAGCCAAGTTAAAAATACGCTAGTTCACAGTGCATAGCAAAAGTTGGAACTGTCACACTAAAATCCCTTTTGTTCCAAGAGCACATGTGGTGATGATGGTGAGGATTTGTTTATTTTATGACTTGTTAGTAGTAAGCGTGGGCTGAGAAAGAAATTTTGGGTCCAAAGCACATGGCCTTTCACCAGAGGTGAGAAAATCAATTATCATTATTTTGGCATAGAAAGAAACAGATTCGGAGGAATTAAGTAGCCAAAGTCTTTCTAGTTAAAATAGAATCGGGGTTTTAATATGTTTGCTTGAATCCAGAAACATCTGTTTGCCCCTAACATCGGGTCAATGAAGCTGTGGATACAAAAGTCCTTTGAAGAAGTTTCAAACAGCCATAAAGTGTCACTATCACTATCACTGTCGTCACTGTCGCTGTCACTGCAGGGGACTCTTTATATAATAGAGAGAATATATAGCCTTCCTTTGTCCTTCCTTGGGTTCTGGTCACTGTAGTAGATTCCTCTATGCTATGATAACTGGCCTCTCCTCTCCTAGCCATAGGTTCTCTGGAGGTAGAGATCATATCTCATTCAAATTGTGTTCCTAGAGCCTAGGATATTGTTATATGGCATTTAGATGTGGCCCAGATTATTTGTTGAAGAGTGAATGATGAAATAAACATTTTTACCTGTGAGGCTAGTGCATTCTCTTCATATTAACAGAGAGGATGACTTGACAGCATCGTTTCTTTTTGTAGAAGCTAAGATTTTATTTCTATCTAATTTTCTTGTAAGATATTTGACATTGGTACTTTAAAAAATAAGTATGCTTTCTGTATCTGTCAAGTTCCAGTTAGGAAAATAGAGAGTATACTAGGAATTTCAGATGGAGAAGATTTAATGCAGAAAATTGCTAGGCACATGCTATGAAGAAGGGAATGCCGAGGTAATCCAGACATGACTCACCGCAGGAAGTAGCTACTATTCCTAGAACTGGGAGAACAAAACATAAAAGGTGGTGTTAGGAGGGTTTAGGGGTTTGAAGGAAGAGCCTGCATGGATTACAACTGGAGATTTAACAAGTGGACACCCTGTGGCAAGTGCCTACACATCTGGGTAGGGGTGCCTTACAACTGGCACTCAGACCTCCCTGGGTGCACCCTTTGGCCAGTGCTTAGACACCTGAGGGGGTGCCCCAAGGCTGCTACTCAGACCTTAGTAGGGGCACAGCATAGTCAATGCTGAAACTTCTGAGAATGTGAACTGCACATTTGAGCTAAGACTTCAGACATCCCACTGCAGGTGCTAGGAGCGCTGAGGGAAGCTGAAGGTTGTATTTTGCTCATGGAAGGTGGCTGATAGGGAAATAGAAAGACAATCTTCTTCTATCCTGCCACTTTTTAGTCACTTGTCAATTTTTTCATGTTGAGAGATCTGAGAGAATCAAGGCAGCAAGGGAGCCTGGGCAATGTAGTTTGCAGACTCCCAACTCCTGCATCCCAGAGCAGGGTACAGATTGGGTGGGAAGGCTTAAGGCTGAGATATGCTGGGTAAGCAACCAATATATACTCTTAAGGAAGATTAAGTAAAGCTGGCCTCCATGGTAATGTGGTGAAATACAGTCTCCCTGTTTTGTAACCAGTTTCCAGCATGATTCCCAATAACTCTCTAAAGAACTTGCAGCTTGGGATAGGATGTCTGGAAAATACCAGTGCCAATATGGAAAGTGGCTCCAAAGACAAAGCATTCCTGTAAACCCCGACGCATGGAGCCCATGATTTATTTTAGCTTTTGCTTATTTCACCTCCTTCTGCAGTCCCTGCTTCCAAGAAAATCTTCTGGACCAAATACCCCCATGGCTCAGAGCCTTGGAAATATAGCCACTTACTACACAACCCGCTGTTCTGCAGGCTACTCTGCCAAATCCCTTGCTGTGTGAAACCACACCTTGTTCCTCCAAGATTGCATTTCTCCTCATGTCACCCTTTTCTTGGGAAGAGATCATAACTTTACACATCCACTAACTCAACCCAACTTCTTTGCTTCATTCTCCACTCTTTTTGCTCTTTTTGCTCACTCCTTTAATTTTGACATTGGGTGGACATCTCTGGATCTGTTCCTAACTATTATACTCTTCTCCTAGGATTCTAGTTTACCTGGAGGTTTCAAGGAAGCATTGCAGAGAATATAGTTCCTTACCTGACCCTTGAATGGAATATTAGTTGGTTGCTGTTGCTGTTGTCCAATTGCAAGAAGCAGAAACTAACTGAATGACTTAACCTAAAAAGGCACATGTAGGGACCTTACTATTAACTCTGAGGATCAGGGAAAAGGCTGAAGAAGGAGACTTAGAGTAGATGGAAACCAGGCAGTTCTATAGTATATTGGTGGCAGAAATGACCTGATAATGAGGCTCAGCACCACTACTGGAATGAATGAATCCATACATATCCTGCATTCTCCTGGAACCAAAGTCCAGTTGGCCTTAGCTTAGGTCAAGTGCCCATCCCTGAACTATACCCAATAGGTGAGAATAAGGATCTGGCAGGGCATCCTTGCTGGTAATTGGAAAAGATAAAGTTCTCCAAAGAGAAATCAGGGTGTTCTGGGGAAGAGGAAATAGAAAATAATCAATTGGAAACAAGGTTAGAGGGAATAAAAGAGAAAGGAATAAAGGTGCTCACTGCAAGAGCAGTAATTTTCCAGATGCAAAAGAAAAGGAAGGGCGTTTCAGGCAGGGATAGTGGTGTAAGTAAAGACATAGTGGTGAGAAAGACTCAGAAAAGGACCATAAAATCCTGAGAATGCAAAGTGTAGGTGACACTGCAGACATAAGCAGGGATCAGAGGCTAAAATTCACATGCTCCACACAAAATAACCTCCTGTAAATGCTACAAGATCCAGGCTGAGTCTTAGATGAACATCGGCTATCCATCTACTCTTGAAGTTGCAAGTGTGTGCTTCTGCCTCCTTTTGAGGGGGCGGGGCATGTGGAACATTGCATTTTAACCTCGACAAGCAAATTTTCAGTAGTGGAAGGGACAGTGCCTAATTAGAGTGTGCTAAGGAGAGAATGGGCAGAGAGGAGGTGGAAATGTGAGAGAGATAGTATATAATTAAGTACTAAACCATTGGCACAAACTTAATGTTGGGTAGGAGTTCAGGAAGGGCAAGTTCAGTGAAAGTACTAAGAGAAAATGTGGCACTGAAGGAAATCTGAACAATACACCCCTTGTAGTAAAAGAGGTGGTTCTCGGTGTCCTTTCTATATATCAGATAGGGAAGCAGGGCAGCCTCCTTTGTAAAGCAATTACTTTATAGAAATCTTTTAAAAATAAATCATAAGTCCCCATGAACTCCTGAGATTTTAGACTCCTCCAGGGCTTAAAGTGTATTTTATTCATTAACCCAAATGTGTGATATCATGTAGGCAATCAAAGCAGCCTTTGGAATCAATTGATTAATTAAGTGAATAATAAATTTAGCAAAGACCACATATTATATTGGTAATTATTTTAAATAATCAAAACAGAATGTGAAGACATCTGTATTTAAACAAATATGGGAAACTGTGATTACTACTCTGTAATTTTCTCTTTGTTCTTAATGTAGCATGGGCACCTTTCTTTGTTGGCTCAGCAGAGCTTTAAAATCTCACAATTGAAAAGCTGGAGATAAGATTCTGGAAACCACTCAGTGAAGGGCTGAATGAGCAGATCCTCAGAGAGGCGAAATGATTTGGCCAAGGTCATGTTTGTAGCAGACCTCCAGTCTGGTGAGCTGACTTTCCCCTGAGGACCTTTGACACCTCCACCATCCTATGCCAGGAAAGGAAGAACAGTCCCCTGTAACCCCCGGAGGGCTAGACTCGTGTGCCAGGCCTGAAAGGTGAGACTGGACCTTCTAAACAAGGGCACAACTCAAGGCAGTGGTTTCCATGCTGAGCTTCTCAGAGAGGACTGAGGGGAAGATCAAATAACCCTCTCCTCTACAGCAGTACGGCTTTTACTTGTTTTAAAATTATTCATTTGCCTGAGTAGTTTGGCTGCTGCCCCACCCCCCATCCCTGCCACCTAAGTCTGCCACAGTGAGCTCTGAGGATGCTAAGAGAAGGTGATAGCTGAGTAAACAGGCCAGGCAGGGTGTTAACCTATCTGATAACCACAAAGACTGGAGGTGGTTGCATACCTCTTTCAGCTACCTGAATGCCACAGAGGAAAGAACCTGGCACAGGTACACTTAGGAATCTTTCCAATACCCTTTCTTTAAAAAGAACAAAACAAATAATCACCAACCAGCTATCGATGTTTCTCCATTTCCTTTCCTTATCTAATTATTTGCAGAACAGGGTTGCCAGAAAACACTGCTAAGATCAGATGTGGGCAGCCTCATGGAAGTGGGCAGATTAACATTGGAGATTAGTCAGTCTTTACCAGATGGTATATCTGGTTTCAACTGGTCCATTTCCCCAGAGGGTACCCAGAACCAGAGCATTTATTTCTCCCCCACTGATTGTGGTCTCCTCTGTGAAGGACCAGAAAAATTTATGAGCTTGGAGAATTCAGGGAGAGATATTTAATTTGAAGATGGATAACAAAATTGGCAGGGCTGGTAGATAAATGCAATGTGCTACTCATTGTATTGAGTATAGCAGTATTATGGTAGAAAAAGCAGAAGTTTTAGAGCTAGGACATGCAAGAAGTTAACCAAACTAAAGGGTTAGAGGTGCAGTCCTCCAGACTTCCTTGTCTGCTCAACACTTCTGACAACAACTTCAAGTTTGGGGTATCCCAAAACTACCCTCAGATTTGATAATTCTCTAGGAAGACTCACAGAAATAACAGAGAGCTATGATACTCACATATTCAGTTTACTGCAAAGAAAAGATACAAATTAGAACCAGGCAGAGGAAGAGATACATAGGGCAGAGTCTGGGATGGGTCCAAATATGGAGCTTCCCATCACCCTTTCACTATGGAGTCACGGATACCATTACCTTCACCTACCACAATGTGTGACAAAACGGTCATACTGCCAACCAGGGAAGCTTAACCAAACTTTGGTACCAGGGTTTTTAATGGGGCTTCAGAGCCTGGGCATTATTGATTGGTTAATTGTCCACATGGTTGAACTCAATAACTAGCCCTCCTTTCCCAGGAAGTTTGACTGAGATCAGGATCATGTGGCCTAAGGAGAACAACATGAGTTACTTTGTTAGCATGAATTATTAGGTGTGGTCCTTGGAGCCCAAACGAATAATAAAGACCCTCCTATTACTCTGGATGAAATTCCAAGGATTTAGAGGTTACCTCCCAGGAGCCAAGGACAAAGGCCAGACCTTTCTAGGGGTGGGGTACCAAACAGGACAGAAAGCTACTTTTATTTTCTAGCCGTGTGGTCTTGGCCAAATAATTACTATTTGTGAGCCTTGGTTCCCATATCTGAGAAAGTGAATCAGCATTTACTCCTATTGAAGGTTTTTGTAGGAATAGATGAGAAAATTTAGGTAGAAAACCAACACTTATCAGTCACTTGGCTAATGGTCCTCAATTTTCTTCTTTGAGAGGATTTACTCAGAGGTTAACAAAGTGACAAGCTAGTGTGTGTGTCATACTTTTAAGAAAAGACTCAAGTTATTCTGAGTTTTTAAATTATTCAAATGCTCATAATTAAGATAAGCACTGGGATATAGCAATTTCTTTCCATAAAAAGAAAAGTCAAGGGCAGAGTGACAAATTAAGAGGTAACCATAAGTACTTTGATTCTAAAAGCAAAGACTATTAATGGAACACAAATGAGAGTCATCTAACTTTCTCCAGGATCAAAGAAGGCTTCCTGGAGGAAGTGATAGGTAGATAAGTACCTAAGGCATACTTAAGAGTTAGCCAAATGAAAAGAAGGAAAAATGAGTAAGAGATGCTCAGGCTTTCATTTGTTCATTCATTCATTCATTCACTCACTCACTCAAGAAACAAGTCCTGGGTACCTAATATGTTCAAGGAACTATTCTAGGCACTGGGCATACAGACAAGGTCCCTGACCTCATAGAGTCAACTCTGCTGCAGGGAAGACAGATAATAAATAAAAAAATAAATAACTGATTAATGAATATCAGGAAGCAGCCCATGCCATGATGAAAATAGATCCGAGTGCTATGAAAAGGAGCTACTTTACATTTGGTGGTCAGAGAAGTTCTCGCCAAGGAAATTCTGTTTCAGTTGAGACCTGAGAAAGGAGAAGAAGCCTATCATGTCATCATGTAGGTAAAGTGTATGTAGGCAGAGATAACCACTAGTGCAAAGGTCTTAAGTATGAGCTTGACACATAATGGGCAAAAGAAGAAGTCAATTATGGTTCTCCTAGGTAGAACAAGCAGAACAAGAAATGGTGGAAGAATGAGGACAGGGCTAGCTCTTGTAAGACCATGTAGGGCATAGTGAGATGTTTGGATTTATTCTAAGAGTAATGGTAAACTCTGGAGGATGGGGGTGGTTTAAACTGGAAGGAGATATGGTCTGTTTTACATATTTAAATATCACTTTTTTTCCCTTATAAAAATTAAAAAGTCAACACATACAAAGGCTCCAGAAGAGAGATGACATGGCATTTGTGGAGGTAAAAAAAGGGAAAAAAGTAAAGAAAAAAGAAAAACCACTTAGCCCAGAAGAGAAGCGATTTTGAGAGAGGGAGCAGCTAGGCATGATCCTGGAGGAGTGGGCCAGGGCTCAGTCGTCCAGGGTCTTGAGTGCCCCTATGAGGATTTGTACTTCAAACCAATGGCAATGGATGCTATGGAAAGATTTATGGATGGAAATCAGATTTGCATCTTATAAACACACTGGCAGCCATGGTGATTCCAGAAACCAGATCTTGGCTCATAGCCTTCCTCCCTCAGGGTCAGCATTTCCGTTGTGTAAGAAACATGTGTGTGCATGTACGTAAGCATAAATGAGCAGAGGGGGAAGCCCTGAGCACACAAAGAAAGGGAAGCTGAGTGTACAGGGCCTTTCAATGAGTCAGAAAACACCCAGCAGAACTTCCATAGCAGCCCATGACCCTCGCACAGCTCTCTTAGGCCAGAAGCGCTCTGGGATTCCACATCCTCCTCCGTAGTGTTTGTCGAAAAAGACACAGAGTGGTTAGACCTGGGAGAGATGAGAGTGATAATTATCTCATCCAGCCCTATCATTTTACAGATGAAATTAGTCTCCTTGTTTCTACCAGCCATATGGCTCTGAGGTTAGTTTCTCCGGAACTCAGCCACAAAGACTGGTAAGATTTTTTTTTTTCCGGTTAGGAGATACTGTCTAAAATGACTGTCTCTGTCTCCACCACAAATAATTTACTTTTCTCCCTCAGGCTGAGAGGCCATCGGTTGCATATCCGATTTCCCATGGCACAACTTTCTCCTATAGCAAGTCAGTCATACAGAGCCTGGAAACCTGGGTCTCTGAGAGGACTTGACATTGTTCACTAATGAAGAATTTGCCTACATGAGGTTATATCCTTTTTCAAAGATGTCAAGCTGGAAAGTGGGTCATATTTACAGGGCACAATTTCCTTCAAGGAATATACCCAAATTCCTTATGGCTGGTTTATTGATATGAGTATGAAACAAATTTATGTATCACAGGGTTCACACATTCATTTTTAAATCCAGTACAGTCTCTTTACTTATCCACCCACAAAACATAAATGGAGCACCTATTAAATGTCTCTCACTCTGCTTGTCTCAGAAGACATAATGGTAATGATATGGCTCTGCCTTAGGAAGCTCATGGTTTAGCAACTTTTATTAAAATTAAGAAAACATGTAATAAACATTAAATATAAATGGGCTTCTACTTTTCCTCTCAGATTCATAAACATTTTATAACTAATTTTGTACTATTCAAGAGAATAAGCACAGTTTTAGCTCTTAAAAAATAGAATTTTACTTGATACAAAAAAATCTCTAGCAATGAATTCTCAACTCTTGGTTACTGGTATATATCTCAAATGCACGGCAAGTGTCTATTATAATAATGGTGAGGGGTATGTTGGTAAAAGGGAAATAGGTTTATGGATAGGAATAATGATCACACCTCTGATCTCATCTTAACCATCATTTTCAGCAACTTTAATAAGGAAACCGAAGGCTAAAGAAAGTAAAACACCTAACCAAGCTCAATCATTCAGTAATTTCCATCAACGACAATATTGTCAAAATTATCATAGTTAGGGAAGCGGATTTGGCTCAACTGATAGAGCATCTACCTACTACATGGGAAGTCCAGGGTTCAAACCCAGGGCCTCCTGGCCTGTGTGGTGAGCTGGCCCACACGCAGTGCTGATGTGCACAAAGAGTACTGTGCTATGCAGGAATGTCCCCTGTGTAGGGGAGCCCCATGCCCAAGGAGTGCACCTCTCAAGGAGAACTGTCCCATGAGAAAAAAGTGCAGCCTGCCACAGAGTGGCACCACACACACAAAGAGCTAATGCAGCAAGATGACGCAACAAAAAGAGACACAGATTCCCAGTGCTGCTGACAAGAATGCAAGTGGACACAGAAGAACACACAGTGAATCGACACAGAGAGCAGACAATGGGGGGGAGGGGGAGAGAAAAAATTTTTTTTTAAAATCTTTAAAAAACAAAACAAAACAAAATCATCATAGTTAAATGTAATAACCAGTTATTTATATAAGTATTTTATTATAGCAGTAGTAGTCATCTATTTATTTATTTATTGAATACTCATTCACTTAATGCCCTTTATATTAAAAAAATTTAATAAGTCACAGTCCCTTCCATCAGGGCACTCTTAGTTCCATAAATAAAAAGTCATTCATCAGTTGATAGGCATTATGTTGTATATATGTTTTGGCTATCATGAGTAATTCTGCTGTGAACATTCATGTACAAGTTTTTGTGTGGACATATGTTTTCATTAATGGAATATTATTCAAATCTCAAAAAGAACTGAAGTACTGATTCCTGCTACAACATGAATAAACTTTGAGAACATCATACTACATTTTGTAATGATTCTGTAAATATGAAATGTCCAAAATAGACAAATATATATAGACAGAAAGTAGAAAAACAGTTGCCTTCACCATGATCTGGTGAGAGGGAGGGATGGGCATGACAGCTAATTGTCCAGAATTTCTTTTTGGAGTGAAGAAAATGTTATGGACCAGATAGTGATACTGGCATAATTTTGTAAATATACAAAAAGCCACTGAGCTATATACTTTAAATGGGTGAATTTTATGCTATGAAAATTATATCTCAATTAAACATGTAAATAAATTTAAAAGATATGTGTGATAAATGAAAATTCACAGAGTGCTCTAGAGTACATATGGGCTGTTAATAGTAACATCTACTTCATTGGGAAACTACTATGTGCTTCATATTGTACTAAATGAATGGTTTTGTTTTATCTCATTTAATCTTCACATTAGCACTATTTCATTCATTCGGCAATAATTTTTATGGGGGTTATAATATGTGCCAAGCATTGGGTACATAAATCTTAATAAGAGACAAAATTCCTTCCCTAATGGAGCCTGTATTCTACTGGATTGGGGAGATGACAGAACGGGGATATAATGGAAAAAAATAACACAAAATCAGGGCATGCAAAAACAAGATAGCTGGGAAGTTGATGAGACTTATTTTTATGAGATGGTAGGAAATTCTAAGAGTTGATATATGAGCAAAGTTAACAAAGTAAGGGAATGAACCATGTGAAAATTACTAATGTAAATATTCCATTCAGAAGGAATGCAAAAGCTCTGGGGTTTAAATGAATTTGACATGTTTCAGTAATAGCGACAAGATCCCAGAGAAAACAAGAGGAGAATACTAGGAGGTAAGTTCAGAGAGATGGGCAGGGCCAGATGCTTCTTGGGATATAGTCACATAGGGGGTAGTTATATCTTTGCATTGTGTCCCATTTATTATAGAACTCTATTAGGAGATTCAGATGAAGAGTGTCATCATTTGATTTAAGTTTTCAAAAGATCACCTATGACTGGTGAGAAGATCATAAGAAGGCAGATCAGGAGCAAGATAATCTGTGAGAAAATTTCTATAGCTTAAGGAAGATATAAAGATGGCTTGACTTGTGGTGATAGGAAGTGACAGGAGGAAATAAGAAATAGTTCAGAATATGGTAGAAAGTATAGTTGGCAGGTCTACTGATGCAGTAGATATGGGAAGTAAGGTATGTGAGCAACCAGGAGAAGAGAGTTTCCATGTCCTGATAAGGGAAAGCCTGGGGAAGAAGCAAATTTGGTGGTGATAGAAATCGAAGGTCTGTTTTGTACAGGCTAACTTTGACCTACTTATCAGACATCCAAGTAGAAATGAAGTGTAGACCCTTAGATACAGTAATCTGAAGCTCTGAGAAGACACCCATGCTAGAGATTATATTTAATGCTTACCTCCATATAGGTAATTTGTAAAGCCAGGGGACTGGATGAAAATACCTGAAGAGATAAAAAGAAGATAAGAAAAGAAGAGAGGAAAAAGGAGGAAAGAGAAGGGAGGAGAAGGATGGAGACTGGGGAACTCCATTCATTATTCAGTTGCCAAGCAGTAAAAGAGAGACCCAGAAAGAAGATAGAGGATAGACTGGTGTAACAAAAGGGATCTAGGAGAGAGCTGTGTCCCTCAAACAAAATGAATAATGTCTTCTTAGAAGGACATTAGATTGACAGCATCCAATGCTCCTGAGGAGTTGAATAAATGAAGAGAAAATGTTGTCCATTGAATTTAGCACCCTGGAGGTCATCAATGGGATAGGATGGTAGGAGAGCATTGGAGTTTGAAAACAGGAAAAGGTGTGAAATAGTAGTCCCAGGGAGTTGGAAGAGGAACTGCTAAGGAAGATGAAAAGGATTGCCAGGTGGTGTTGAGGTCCATTTCAAATGCCTGGTTCTAGATTTAAAGTGAGATTTTCAACAAAATTGTGTTTTTCTTCCAAATATTCTTCAGCTGGGGTATAAACCAAAGGAAATTATTAGAGTAGGATGCTTGAAATAAAAATATTGACAGCACATAGATAATGAGAAAGCTGTTATGATGACAGAAATAGTGTTGAAAACAAAGGCAGTGATCCAGCAACTGAAGTGTTCAATAAATATGGAGAAGCAACTGGGAGTATGGTCAATGACTAAAGCAAGGATGGGTAGCAGGGAAGATGGTCTGATGGCATACTATCCAATGAATTAGAACCTCTGTACTCCTATTTTCACTTAGGAAAAGGAAGATAAAGAGAAGCATTGAGGATAAATTTGAGGGTATAGGTAAGGGACAATGAGCTTGAGGGGACACAGTGAAAAAAACAGGTTTGGGAGACATTGGTTCAGTTTAGGAGACACACAGAGCCACATTGGGATCAATCTGGGTGATAATGAATGACTGAAGTCATACTTCTATTGTGGTGATTGAGTAAAATAGGCAGTAAGGCTTGAGGGGTTGATCCTACTGTATTTTATATAAAGATGGGTAATCCATTTTAATTTTAAACCCCCCTTGGGACTGGCCCCTTAGACTTTTTATTTAGGTGAAGTGATTGAAGTGAAGATCAGTGAAGGTCTTTATCTCAGAATAAAAATGTGGAACTCTGCTCTGCTCTAAATCCCTGTCTGGCAGTGCCTGATTCTCAGTCCTACCAGGTGCTATAAGCTCAGGAATCCACCTTAAGAGACTGCAGAGGATGACGTTGTAGCAGGGAAGACACTGGTCTCAAGAAGAGCCTTAAAGCCAGGGGTTATTAAATCCATTTTATAGATAAAAAAGCTGAGATGATCAGATGTTTAGAATTTACTGGTCTCCCTGATTTAAACTCTGGGACTCTTGAAACTCCCTGAGCCTTCCATTTCAATCTCATAAATGGCTGAGTCTGTAACCCCAATCCTTTACCAGAGATGGGCCTCCCAATCTACTCAGGGAATGGATCCATTTCTGCTCTCCTCCTCCCAAGAACCTTGAGCAGTTCTCACCTGTTGCCGTGGCAACCCATGTTTCTTGTGGGCACCCTGACAAAGAAATACTGTGCCCTCTGACTAAAGCCCACTCACAGTGTCTGATTACCACATGCAAACTCAGCTTGGATCAGCTCTCTGGAAATCAGCTGTCTGTCTTCATGAGGAAAGCCTTTTATTCTTGTTATTTAACATTTTCTTCTATTACCAAAAAGGTCAGATTTCCGTATTCTGGTCCTCACTCACTTCCTCTCAGAGACTAGGCTTTTCCTCGGTTTGTTCACACTTCCCACAACCTGCTTTCCTGGCCACTGGTGTCAAACTACTTCATCTTCCCTGTCCTTTCTGTAGCTTAGGGAAGATAAAAAAGATGGCTTGATTTGGAGGAATAAGAAATGGTCAGTTCAGGATATGGTTGAAGGCAGAGCTGACAGGTTTTCTTGTTGGAACGAGGCACATGGCAACCAGGAAAAGAGAGTTTCCATGTCCTGAGAAAGCAAAGACTAGGAGAAAAGCAAGCTTGGTGGTGGTATAATTCAAAAGGTCTGTTTTAGACAGATTACCTTTGTCCTACTTACACGACATGAAGAAACAGATGCTTAGAACTCAGATAATCGTGTGAAAAATGGCAATCATTCAGCATACGAAACTTTAAATCACTATAAAAATTGGGAATGCCTAAAATATAGGATGTGGAATAGGGACCTGGGAAAGATGCAACAGGGACCAATAGCAGTGAAAAGGTTGTAAATAAGTCAATGGAAATGAACTAAAGGTTAATTTCTAATCAATTTGTAATTATACATGTAATGCATAATTACAGCCCCTTTGAAAAAGTGTAAAACATTATAGATAAAGTTCTTTGAGGTAGTTTGAAGCTATCTGTACCCTAGAACAAATATGTTCTTAAATCTAATCCACCCCCATGGGAGTAAACCCATTGTAAGTAGAACCCTTTGATGACGTTTTCAATTAAGGTGTGACCCACCTTATTCAGGATGGGTCTTAATTCTATTACTGGAGTCCTTTATAAGAAAATGAAATTCACATAAAGAGAAAGAAAGCCATGAGAGCAAGAAGGTGAAATCAACAAAACCAGAAGAGAAGGGAGAGACCAGGATGTGCTGCCATGTGCCTCGCCATTTGGCACTGGAGCCAGCCATCACTGGAGTCTTCATGAAGAAAACATTGCCTTGATGATGCCTTGATTTGGACTTTTTCTGGCATCAAAACTGTAAGCTCATAAATTCCCAGTGTGTAAGCCAACGCGTTTCATGATATCTGCTGGAGCAGCCTAGGAAACTAAAACAAAAATTTTTTTTTTGACTGCCAAATCCTAATCCTTATCCCTTCTTTGTCTACCTGGAAGCATACGGCTTCTCATGGCTGGCACTATAGACCTTTTAAGATGGAGAATCCTTTGCTGGGGGTGGCTGTATATTGTAGAATGTTTAACAACATCCTTGGGTTCTACTCACTAGATGCCATCTCCCAAGTTGTGACAACCAAAATATTGCCAGGTATTGCCAAATGTCCCCTGGAAGCCAAATTTGCTCACAGTTGAAAAATGCCTAACTATCAGTGGCCAGCATTATCCATTTGCTGTATTATTTTATGGACCTCTTTCTATTTACCTCTAGCTGTATTTACCAAAAGAACATTTTCTTTTTTTTCTTTTTTCACGTATGTACTGTTATGTTATAACCCTTCATTTTTAGCTTGCATATTTCACATGTCTATGTTTGGGATTACTAAACATTCTGGTACATAGGAAACTGTCAGTTTTTGGCTTTTTCAAAAAAATATGACATAATATTCTGTAGTATGGCTATATCACAGTTTATTTATCTGTCTCTATATTATTGGGCCTTTATTTTGTTGTTTATTTCCTTGTTCATTTTTGGCATTTCAAACAATTTTGCAGTGGATGTTCTAACATACTTTCTTATTCACTTGTATGAATTTTCTCTGTGGTAGAGAAAACTGGAATTGTTGGGTCACATGTATATGTACTTTTTAATTGATAAAAACTGCCTCGGGTATATTGTTTATAAAAATAGCTGCAAAAAATAACCTGTATCCAGGCTCCTTTGCGATGTAATTTTGTAGTTTCTTCCAATAAGAGTTGATGTCTGTTTCCCTATCTCTTGAATTTGGGCTGTCTCGTGACTTACTTTGGCAAATAGAATGCAGCACTGTACAAAAATCTGGGAATGTGTGGATGCCTTAAATGCATTCTTGTCCTCAATGTATTATGATCTTGACACTGGAGACAGTCTAATATGAAGGAGATGAAGCATTAGCAGTACTAATGTAGTAATAAGTTTATGGAGTATTGTAGGGAAGGGGTTATCAGAAAGGTGAGTCATGAGAGCAAGAGGTTTAAATGCTTCCCAGGGGAAACCAGGTCTTCAAGAATAGGCCGGAGTCAGCTGATCCTGCAAGTCAAGGACCCATGCAAATCGGAATCCTCCAGCTTCAGCTTCTCCAAGGACAGACCTGATAAGTCTGGAAGGTTCTGCTCTTCCTTCCTGTGGATATATTACAGGGAAGGCTGTGAGGCAGTGAGACAAACAAGGGCAAGCTTATGAGCTCATTTCCCTTGGAATATCCCAGGGCTGTGCCAACCTTGCATTTCATGAAGGAAGGAGTCTATTGAACGTACACAATTCTTTCAGAACATAAAGCATATCTCAGATAATTGGCTTAAGTGGAAATTAAAGGGATATGTTTCTTTGGAATAAGAGATATTGGAGGCAAGTTGGTTGGCTGTGGGTAAATCAGCTGGTGGCAGGCAAAATCTCAAGCTTCTTTGGGAAACAAATTTGGAAGCGTCATCTTCTTCCTTCCCTCTGGTTGTGCCAAGATGTCTCCTTTGACATCTGAAATACCCTGTTGCGCTATTCAACTACTAACCAAAAAAACTTTGTTTCTGAACTAATGCTCAGCAACACTACAGTTCCAATCAGTGAAGTGGCTGGTAAACCCCTCTTTGTTTCCTTCCCTCCCACTTGTCCTCCACTCTTTTCTTCCTTGCCCTCCCTCACCCCCTGCTTTCTCTCCCCTTTACTGTTGTTCTCAATGGGAAAGAAAAATTTCTTTAAGAAGAACAAAGAAATTAGTTAATGGTTTAATTGTTTTGGAGATGAATAACAGCAAAGCTGCCTTCTATTTCTAGTGCAAACCTCAGAGCACATAAGAAAATGTGTATTAGGACATTCATTGAAAAATTTTTTGAAATGCCAGAAAAAAACACAAAAACCCCGAAGATCCTGTATCATAGATAAATATACTACAATGTATCCTAACTACAGAATACTATGCCATTAATCTAAAAAATATTTTAAAAACTAACAGCTTCCTATGTACAAGCATGTTTAGATATCCCAAACACATAGGCATGTGAAATAAGTAAGCAAGAACTTGATGCATATAGTATAGCAATGCATATGTGAAAAAGATAAGATGTTCTACTGATAACTATAGCATTCATTTGTCGAATTTACATAGCATATAACATAATAGGTAACATATTAATTGTCACAACTGGGAATGAGGGTAGAGCTACTGACATCTAGTAAGTAGAGGCCAGGGACACTGCTAAACACCCTACAGTGAACTAGACAGTCAGCCCCAGCAAAGAATTATCTACCTCAAATTGTGCTAAAGTTGAGATGCTGTGGTCTAGGCAGACAAAGAAGGAATCAGAATTAGGAGACAGAGGAAAAAAAAATTATCTGGAATTTTTAAGCCTTTTCAAAGAGAATTTAGCTGTGCATTCCTCATGTAATTAGAAAATTGCTTAAAAATTAAATTTTAATAGATTTTCCATTGACACTTTGTCACTGGTCTATGCCTTATTTCTTCTAGGTATATCGCACATCCCAAATTTTAGGCATACCAAAATATTTTCAGTCCTTTAAAGATTCATGTACTTATTGAAATTTTTTTTTCAGGTATTGGGGTCTTAATCCCCCTACCCCCTGTATCTAGTATGTATGTGGGAAGCCAGCATTCAACCACTGAGCCACATTGACTTCCCTGAGTTGGTTTTATCATTTGTTTTGCTTGTTGTTTGTTCTTTGTTTTTTGTTTTTTCAGGAGGCACCAGGAACCAAACCCAGGACCTCCCATGTGAGAGGCGGACACACAACTGCTTGAGCCACATCCTCTTCCAAAACCTTTTTTTTTTTCACATGATGATCCTTCTGCTCAGAAAGCTCCTCTCCTTCTTTTCCTAGTCATTCTTTACAACCCAACCAACTCAAGTACCATTTTCTCTTCTCTTCCCAGTGAATCTACTCTCTTCCCCTTCTCTGCCATCTCTGAAGTTCATATGGCTGTGGTATTTGTAAGTAGACTTTGGCATCCTGACATGGGGAAGTTGGTTCTGCAGAGCAAACACTTAGTCAGCCATGGAGAGCATCCAGACCTGCTGCACAGCTCAGTAAAATGCTGCAAGGGACAGTTTGCATGTCACACAATCACTGACATATAAACCTCTCTCTCTAGCAGGGGTTCTTAAACTTTTTATTCCACAGACCCCTTTGCCAGTCAGGTGAAAACCACAGACCCCTTCTCAGAATGTAGCAGCAGCTAGTTTTATGACATTCAACTAGTGTTAGGTCCAACAACTACCACAATTTTGAAGTATGGATGAGCGCAAGTGATTTTTCAAGATATGCAACAACTGTAATGTGATATGAAATGAATACTACTGTAATTTATTACATACATTCATAAGTGAAGGAAATGTTAGATATCAGTTAGAGATCAGAGAAAATAAAGATAGTAAGTTGATTTTTTTCAACACAAGCCCACGGACCCCCTGGAATCTTTCCTTGGACCCCAGTTAAGAGCCTCTGCTCTGTAGAGAATCAAGAATTCTCTCATTTAGTATCAAGCATGCACCTCATATCAGCAGAGGTCACAAACTCAAATATACACTGGAATGGAAACTTTTATAAGCTTAGGTGATGGGCAGGGAAAGCACTCTGGCACAGTCCCATCTCCAGAGGCAGGCAGAGTAGGTCTATCTCCTTCTGATCATTGCCAGGTGGGTCTCATATTGCTGAATCTTAAAAGATAAATTGGAAACTCAAAATTTTATTGTTCAATTTCTTAATTCTTAGAATTTTAATGTCAAAATCAAAACTTTAAAATCATTCTGCAAATGAAACAAAATGTTTCTGTGGACTAGATCTGGCTTGAAGTTTACTGATTTTTGAACTATATACTATAATGATCCATGAATGAAATTCCTGAACAGGATAAACAAAGAAGTGAAAATTATAGTCTAGTGTGGAAGACAGGCACCAAAGCACACAAGAACCCGAGAAAAATGACTTATCATGCCATCTTTAATGTATCAATGCCACCCTATAGGGAAACATGGGCCAATCCAAGTCAGATCCTGGTCATACCAGACAAGTAACACCTTTTCCTGCAAGAATGAGTGGGAAGGGTAGAAAGAAAAATCAGTTATTTCTCCTTAAGATTTTTCAGATGACTGAAGGTCTTATTTCACAGAGAGAAGAGCACAGAACAAGGAGAGAGAGAGAAGGTATTTTCTCCTACATTAAAGATGTTAAACTGGATTCCCTGTGAATCTAGCTTTATGATCCCACTATTTGTTTGCAAACACTCAACTCTCCCATGTCTCAGTAGACAGGCATCACACAAGACAATTATTGCAGTCTGATGCATGGTATTCTCTTTGTTACCAGCTGCTTCATCAACCATGTTCCTCAGAACAGAAAGAATCACAATGGCCAATGTCTAGGCCAAATGATCTTTTCATCATGTGGCCCTCAAAATTCAGCCAAAGCTAGGAGCCAAGTGAGAGCAGAAAAGGGGTCTAGGCCTCAATTTCTGGTCTGTCACAACCATGCCAACTATCTTTGGAACAGACTCCATTCTCAGATGTCTTCAGTGGGATCTGTGGTTTCAGAATCTTGGCTGCTGGCCTCGGGCATTTCTCTCTGTGTGTGTATCACGTGGAAAGAGGAGAGACTGACTCATGGTGGAGCCCATTCAGACAACCAGGAAGGAAGTGGCACATGATCAGATTTCCCTGACAAGGAAAGACTATAAGGTCCAGCCCCTCCCATATATAGCACACTGAAGCATGTGCCTGTTGCCACGGAAACTCCATAATGCAGGGTAAGCAAATGCAGCCTGAATAGCTCCAATCCAAAATGCTCGCTGAGGCCCACTGCTTTCAGTCCCTTTTATCACCCCAGCCGGAGTCCAGCTGGAGCCAGAATTAGTGATGGGTAAAGAGCTCAAAAGGCTGCTGGGCCCCTTCCAGGGTACCTCCGATTTATGTAAAACCGCTTGGGTTTGGAAGACTTGAGTGGCCAAGCTGTCCCGTGAGAGTCCCGGCTCCCCTCTTTCTCTCATCCTGGGCCACAAACTAGCTCTCAGTCTGTGTGGGAGGAGTGGGATGGAAGCTAATCAAAGCCACTTTTAAAAGACTTCCAGGGTTTACAAAAAAGGGTGTTTTGAGTAGAGACTAGAACAAAATTTTGCTCCAACCCTGTTTCTCCTTCTCTCTTAAATACACACAGATTGACCTAGACTCTATAGCAATAAGGAGAAACCTTTAACAAAGCTATTAAACATGATTTTCTTGCCCCAGAGAGAAGCAACCGCCATGGGCTAAATATAAATCCAGAATGTCCAAGGTTCAATTCTGAAAAATTTACATTAAATAGAAAAAATAAAAACATTTCCCCTACTCTGGGCTCCTTTCCCCAGATTGTCCACTCAAGTGAAATGAAAACTGAGTAGCTAGCCAGAGGCCACATATATAGTTAAACTGCATTTTTAGGCTCCTAGGATAAAATTAATAAATATAGAAGTGGCAGGAAATATCTCAGAAGATTTTATGGGCTACATGGCATGATCTGGCCCATGGGAACTGCTTATGTGTCAGGTCAACTGGACTCACAGAAAAGAGAGTCTGCAAAAATTTTATTTGCTTAGAAACTATAGTAACTTCTCACACAACCTCACTTAAATGTCACATTGCCCTCCTCACACACAGCAATTTCTTTGCTGGTTCATGTGAAATGAGGACAAGAAAGAGTCACCAAAAAAGAAAGTAACGTTATCAGAAAGTCAATAGCCCTTGCCTTTCTCTTCAGATGTCTTACATATCCTAACTTTATATAGCAGGTAGGAGAAAAGACATATCCTTCACTTTTCTCATTTAGAGCCTTGTGTGGGGGTAGGGAGACAGGTGATTTGCTAAGTTCTGGAGCTATATATGTCTAAGGAATATTTTAACACAAGTAACTCAGAAGAAAATAGGACAAAATTCAAAATAAAGCCAGTATGAAGAAGTATGGTTTTCTGGAGGCTCCTGTCTTGAAGAGGGCAGTGATTCCAAATAAGAGAAAGAAGTGGGTCACTTCATCACTCTCATTTCATGGACAGGGAGACCAGCATTCTGACATGGAAGTAGCTTTCAAAAATCCAGCAGCTTTAGGTCTGTCTCACCCTGTAGCATGCCTGCATCCAAGGCTTGGGTTTGTACTATCTCTTTTCCTGTTTCATAAATTCTTGTTACTGGTCTTTAAAAAACCTAGCAGCTTTATCAGCCACCCACCATGTACAGCCAAGCATAGAGCCACTTCTAATCTAGGGCTGTCCTCATCTTTCAAAGAAGATGTAAAAAGACAAGTTATTTGATCCCCTTGAATATTTAAACAACAGAGATATAACAGTAAAATGAACGTAATAGTAAAAACATCTACTTGTAATATTTGATTTATCAATTATGTTACCAGAGATTGTTAAAGTCATAAAATTATATAATGTGTTTAATTATTGCTTTTTCTTCCAATTTTCATAACCTGTTTTACACAAACTCCTGACATTAATGTCTCCATCATAAGTCATCTAATAGCTTTCTAGAGCCCATCATCTCTACATTCATCAAATTTGATTGAGGTATAATTATTTTTATCCATGTATAGTACTGTCATGCCACAAGTATCTATTTTCCTAGCCATAGAACACTCTGTTTGTTGTTGTGATATTTTTAAGCCATCCTGTAGATATTATATTCATGAATTCCTCAATGTATCCCTTTAGGAATAATTACAAAATGTAATAAATATCCTTGCCTATTGACTTGCAAAGCCTTGATTATAAGATCGTGCCCTGTTTGCCAAGACAGAATTTTTGTAGATGAAAAGTCCTTTCCTTCCATGCAGTCATCTACAGCACTGTGGCAGAGCTGGAATAGGATTGCAATCTTGTCTTAAGGTTGGGAGTTTATGCCACTGCTCAACACTATTGGTGGACTGCGCACTTCTGGAGAAAGGCAGTGTCTTATTTCTCTTATTGAAACCCTATTATTATATTTGATGCAGCATAGGTTCTCAATAAATATTGAATAAATTAAATAATTAATCAAAGTATCTCGTATTACTTTAACACACTTCCCACCCTTGACTGAGAAATGGGTGGGAGGGAGGGGAAACTTAAAATTCTAAATGTTGTCTTGTCACCCTCTAAACCAAAGAGGTACATTGTTCAGTTTCTTCTGACAATCCTATGCGATTTTATTTGGACAGACCCATATTGCTATGTCTCAGAGTTCAGGCTCATCATCTGTGCTTGCTAAACAGCAGAAGTAATCAGCCCAGAGGCAGCTCATCACTTGGTGGCCATAGAAAATGGTCCAGGAAGGCTGATGCCAAGAATGTGGCTGGAGAGTTCCTGGTCTCATGCACAAGTCCCCAAAGGAGAACAAACCCTTCTCTGGAGCATTGTCAATTACAACCCTGCTTTCCAGCCCACAAAGCCCCCAAGAATCCAGTCAACTCCCCATGCTGGAGCTGGTGCTACCTATGCAAGAGCCAACAGCTGTGGCATTTTCTTGGCTTTGCTCAACTGTGTAATGATCTAGGGCTGTGTTAGGGGGGAGTTAACCCACACATGAAGTAAGATAGGGAAGGTTATTTGGGGTTCCATTTCTGAGAACAAAGCTCTGGATTGATGAAATTGGTTGGACTTAGGCATCAGAAAAACTCAGGGATCATGTTACTGTGATGAAAAGAGGAAACACAGAGGTCAATGGTATCTGGGCAGTTGTGAAATAGGCTAATCTCGTATGCAGTCTCTTCTTCCTTAAGGAATAACTTTCAAATCCCAAAGGTGCCCTTTTACTGTGGCCATCAATACCAGGACCAGAAGACCCATCGGCCTCCCCAAATCCATTTACCCTTCCCAGTCTTGCCTACCTGTCCTGGGTCTCTTCCCTGGTCCAGTGACTGGCACAATGCATTGTCCCAATGCCCTCCAGGTTTCTTTTCCCCTTCATGAATTAGCTAATTAATACCTGGTTCAAAGCACTTTCAAGCAACCTAATTAACTCATATTTACTATGGCCCCTCAAAAGATCTAGAATAACATTCATCTTGTTAAGATAAAATAGTAACTACTTCATGGTCTGGCTCCTGCCCCCTTCACTAGCATCTCTTCTCTTGATTCCAACCAAGTTATGCTTTATTCAAGTTATGCCAAACTACTTGTAGCTCCCTGAGCCTAGCATACTGGTTCATACCTTATGTTGACTCATGCTTTCCTCTCTTCCTGAAATGCTTCTCTACCATTTTCTAGTTCATAGATAAATCTTGTCGACTGTTACACATGCTTTAAGATTCAGACCAGGAAATGTTACTACAGGGAAATCTTCCATGACACTTTTTCCCTCTTCCAGGATGGTTAAAAGTCCCTAGTATGAATGTGCTTCATAGCAACAATTTCTTTTCACAGTGTTTGTCTGTTCACCTGTTGACTTTTTTCCACCTGACTGTGAGGTCCTAGAAATACAGGAATATCTTGTGGCAATGATAGGAAATTGAAATCAACTTAATATCAATTTTTTTAAAAACTTGGAGAAAAAGAATTGAAGAGACTCAGACATATTCACATGACAATGTTCATAGCAACATTATACAATAACTATAAGGTGGAAGCAATCCAAGTGTTCATCAACAGATGAAAGGATAAGCAAAATGTGGTATGTACACACAGTGGAATGCTACTCAGCCTTAAAAAGGAATGGAGTTATTACACATACCACTATGTAGATGATCCCTGATAATATCATGTTGAATTGATTCCACTTATATGAAATAGCTATAATATGCAAACATATGAAAGACAGAAAACAGAGTACAGGTTACCAGGGCAGGGGGGAGGGGAAATGGGGACTTAATGCATAATGGGTATAGACTTTCTGTTTGGGGTGATGGGAAAGTTCTGGTAATGTTTGGTGTTGACGGTAACACAGCACTGCTTAATGTATGCTTGGGAATGATTGAGATGAGAAAGTTTATGTTGTATACATGTTTCCAGGATGAAAAAAAAAAGAGCAAAAAGGAGACAATGATGAGTAAATATAGTAATTACCTTGGATTGGATCTACTAATGGAGGAGAAAAGGCTGAAAAGGACATGATTGGGATATATGAAAAAATGAGAATATAGTATAGGAAACATAGGAATATATTGGTCAAAACTTCAACAATGCAGTTCTTGGGTCACAGCTGAACTCAGTAGCACAGACAATATCACCAGAACTCACTTTCTCTTACTTTCCAATTAGCTTTCTTATTTGCAGGTTTTATTCTTAAGAAGACTTTCTCTCTTTTTTTGTAGTTCAACAAATGTAAAAAGGGCACACAAAAATTCGGAAAGAAAGTAAGGGCTAGATCATGCAAAACCTCATGGTCATGTTAAGGATTTTAGATTTTTAATGTATTGTGAAGCCTTTGGGAGTGTAAGCACAAAAAAACAAAATATGCTAAGACAATCACTCTAGTTTCAGTTGGAGAAAGTGAATGGGAGAGGCTAGGGTAGAAGTGGGCGTTAGCAGCTATGAGGCTCTTAAAATAATCTGGAGGGCAAGAATTGTGGTCTGAAATAAGGTGGTGAGAATGAAGATGGAGAAAAGAGGACAGTCAAGATGTATTTTGGAAACAAAAATTGGGGAATATAGTATTATTGATGGAATAGGAAATGGGAAACTGGTTATTGAAAGAGAGGAATCAATGATGCCTTATATATTTAGGACTTGAAAAACCAATGATGCCATTTTCTGAAAGAAAGACAGCTTGGTGGGTAAGGGATAATGAAAGGAGGGGGCAGGTTTGGAAGGCAGAGTTATGAGTTCTATTTGGACATGAGACATCAAGTGGACTTCAATTTGGTTGGAACACAGACTTATCTGTGTGTCTGAAATAGGGTATTTAAGGACTGATTAGAGAAGAAAAAGATGTAAAAAACATTTGGGGGATATGGACACTGTGCTTGATGAGTAGGGGTCAACTTTTAAGTCTCAGATTGAAAGTTCGATTAGAAAAAGGTTTAGATTTAAAAGCACCAGATTAATCAGATCTGTTCTGAGGTCTGTTGCTCCATAGCTTTGTTATCTTGGTCAATTTGCCTCCCTTCTCTGAACTGCAGCTTATTCAACTACAAATGGGAATAATTCTATACTCCTCGCTTTCAGGGCTTGTGTGAAGATCTGCACGTTAGAATGCATTGTGAACTGTGGAGGAACAAAAATCTATAAGTCAGAATTATGGTCATTTTAGGGTATCCATAGATATTAACACCAAAGGAAATTTTAAGTGGAACTGGTCCATGCAAGAGGAAGTGGTACATTCTTTCTTTAGGCCCTAAACTTTTGAAATAATCCCAAGAACAACCTTGGCCTTCTGGCGTCAATGAGACACTTTGCTTACTTAGTTTTTAACCACTCCCATCACCCCCAGCTAGTTGCTCACAGCTTGTCCCCTGTGGCTGTGTTAAAATGCATTTCTCTCCTTTTATGGCCTAATTTCTTAGGCTAAATCCAATGTTTGATTGCAAGAAAAGGCGAGACAATATCTGGCATGATTTTCCTTCCCCCAGCTGGCAGGGAGTTAGAGATGAGTTCAAGTATTTTGCCAACAAACTGCTGAGGGCTGAAACAACCACCTGTGAACTAAACATGAATATTTTCTAATTTTTAATGGCAAAGCCTGGGAATGCCCAGGAAGGGAATGAGATCATCTGTCTCGTCTGTGAGCAGCGTGTTCTGCAGGTCTTCTCATTCCACATTACGTCATTCTGGAAAGAGAAAGTGTCTGGACATTCCTTACTCAGTCTGCAGGGGTGCTAAGTGAGAGAGACACTGGTGTGCTAGAGAGCTGTAATTTCTCAATTTGGATCATACACGAGTGTGCATACTCACTAAGTCTGCCAACAGTTACAGAGTTTCTACTATGTGCCTATGGTTTCTGATATAATAATGATCTTGCACATTCATTTACTTATTCATTAATTTAACAAATATTTATTTTGAGTGTTTAGTCTTCTTATAGGTGCAGGGATACAGAGATGAACAACCTGTCATTTTGCCTACTCTGTAAACAAGCACAATATATAGTCCATGTATTCAGCCTTTGCTCTGCTTTTATTTAATTCTCACATGTGCTTTCTGTTAGTTGTTCTTTCTAATTAAACCAAAAGTTATGTGACAGAGGTTAATATCAAAGAAAAGGAAGAGAAAAAATTCTCCCACTTCCTCTCTGATTTTCATAAGAACATTGGATGGTCTATGTTTGAAAAAAAATCTATAACAGTTGGGAGTTATTCCACTGTGGATGCCAAAGATGTCATGAAACCACTATTCTTTCTGTGGATCAAAGTGACAGGCTGCCTGCTGATAATGTGCATTTGTATTCAATGCAAAGAGTTAGTTCTAAACAGACTTTCCTCAGCCCTTCATAATCATGAACAGATCTTATTACCCAAGTCATCATTGAAATCTACTTTCAAACTGTTCTTTTAAAGACATATCAGTGAAGCCTCCAAACTCATCCATTTTGCAGACAATCAGATACCAGTTTCTTGAAGGTTAATGTACTGGGACTATGGTGGGATCCATAGGAAAAAGTAGAACAGAAAGCAAAAGAGAATTAAGAAGGAAGAAAGTGGGAAAATGAGTTAACATTAATTCTGTGACAGGCACATTTAGTCTTCATCATAACCTGATAAGATACTCCATATCATATATATCCCTATTTAAAGACAGGCAACTTGAAATTTATGGGTATTCCAGAGCCAGCCAAAATCAAACAGGTGGTAAACATGTCAGCTGGGATTTACATCTAGGTCTAGCTTTTCTCTACCAATCTATTGGCCAGCTGCCTCTATTTCTTTTCTGAAAAGGCATAGACACTCAACGAGTCCCTGTTCTCTGGCATCTAGAAGTCTATTAATTTTTTCAGTCACTAAAAGTCCAGGGGATTGACATTTTTGTTTGGTAACTCCAGATATCTAGCTAGTCCAAATTTTAAAAGAGAATACTATCCATTTAAAACACTCCTTCCAAAAAGTTCTGGTTTCAAGCTACTGACTCCCCTTTGAGGTTATTTAATTGGGATCATATAACAGATATAAATAGAATTGGATAGTCCTTAAGGCTCTTTGCTGAATGACCACTGATATAGACTGAGGTTTGTATGACACATCATGAAAATTATTGTAACTGATTGGTATTGTACTCCCTATTATAGCGGCTTCTTTACAGAGGAAGTAGAACTGTTCCTCCTCAAAGGATTTCACAAGATAGAAGGATTAAACACATAACTTGTCATGTTGAGATGTTGTGTCTACATGTCTGACTTCCCATTTGGAGTTCTGGGTTCTTCAGAACATGACCCATGCTGACTCCATCATACCATGTCCCCACCAAACGCCACAGTGTTGGCACCCAGTCATCTTTTAATGACCATATATCAACTATCTCTTGCTGCAAAACAAACCACACCAACACTTAGTGGCTTCAAACAGCAACCATTTATTTAGCTCACAATTCAGCATGTCAGCAATTTAAGCTATGCTTAGCTTGGCATCTCCTCTGGCTCCTGCTGTGCTCTCCTAAGAGTATGCGGTTAGCTATATCCAACTAAGTAGCTCTGCTTCTGAGTGCAGCTGTCCCCTGGAGCAAAACGGGGTAACAAGGTTTTGTGGCTCCCCTCCTACTGTGCAATGACAAGGGTGCAGGAGCAAGCAAGAGAAACAGAAGCAGGTGAAGCCTCTTGAAGTCTTTGAACTGGCACATTGTCACTTCTGTCACATTTTGCTGGACAAATCAAGATGAAAAGGATGGGGAAATAAGGCCCTACCATTGATGGAAAGTGGTGCCAGAGACACATTGCAATGGGTGCAGGATGCGTAGAGAATTCAGGCCCTTTTTCAATCTACCAGAAAACATTTGTCAAATGAATGAATAAAACACGTAACATGTTAAAATATGATATATGATATATTTTCTTACTAAAAGTATGTGTTCTTTATAAATAGTTTACTTTCTAACCTGGAAGGAGATAACCCATATTCTACAGCTAGCAAAGGTCAGAACCTAGGCTGATGTTTCAAGTTAGAAAGTCAAATTTCATAGTTTTGGGTTTTTGTTTTGTTTTGTGTTTTCCCTCGGACACGGGAATCTTCTGGTCTAATTGTCATCATAGCTTTAAGTTCAGTAAATACTGCTAGTTCTCCACTTTACCTTGAGAAGTAGTGCAAGACCATTTGTTGAAAAGAGTCTGTTTTGGAATAAGTCAGGGTTTCAAATTCTGGCTCCTGCTTATCCGGGTCATGTGACCTTGTGCAATTTGCTTCACCTGTTTGGATTATAGTTTCCTTGGCTGCAAAATGGGGATTGATAATGACATCTGTACATATTTTTTGGGATTATTGAATGAGGAACTATATACATAGCACCCAGCATATATATATAGTGTCAAAGGGATAGCAATCCCCTTCACATATTTCTTCCCTTTGTCTCTGTATTGCTGAAGGACACCTTCCCAAAAGTCTAGGGAAGGAAAATGCTTCACAAACTCTGATTTAGGAAGAGGTTCTAGGGAATAATAAAAGTCAATGATAAATAAAGGACATCACTTTAACTTGAAAATACAAGTAAGTTAAGAAATTGGACTAGACAGGAATTTAAACAAGTTTTTTATATTAAGACAAACATGAATGTGAATGTGGCTTCACATGTGGCTTCAAAGAAATTTTCAGTATGCAGTAGACCACTTCAGGTTATTCTGTATATTCCCCTGGAGTCCCCTCTGGTTGGAGGAAAACTTTGAGAATTAAATATAATGTAAATCTTCCTAGAGCCTAGCTTACCACTACGGGTTTCTCCAGATGTTGATTTCTCTATTTCCATGCTTGCAATTAATAGACAAAATCTCTCTCTTTGCTTCCATTCCTGGATCTTCATTCTTCATAGGAAAACTGGCTGCATCAATTTCCTGTTTGATCTATTCAATGTTCCATCTTCCAGCTTAATTTCCCCACATCTCCACTCCCTCTCAATACCTACTTTTCCCCCTCTTCCCACATCCCATCACACTGGGACACTGCTCATAAAAGGACTTGATGAAAGGGGAATCCACCATGGTATAATGACTCTTTCCGCAAAGCAGAGCTCCAGATTTGCAAGCAATATGCTTCTTGCTGGTCACCTTTGCTTGTCATTAGCATTCAGTCCAAACTCCCAGATACTGATGAAGATTCATGACAATAACTTGGGATCACTACTGATATGCTATACACCAAGTCCAATCCTTTCAACACAATGAGGTCACCAGAGAAAGAAAAGAACTAGATTGAGTAGGATGGCTTTAAATTCACTAACGTGGACACATGCCCCATGCGAAAAAGCCTCTGCAATTCGACAGTCAGACAGCATACGCTGTGGTTATGAGCTCTGAAATGGGAGCCAGGCTGAATGGATTCACATCCTAGCTCCCTCCCCAACTAAACGCACAGACTTGAGTAATTATCTCATTTCTCTGTGTCTTAGTTTGTTCACTTGTACAATGTAGAGGATAACGCTATCTACCTTACAGAATTGTTGAGGGTATTAAAAGAGTTAAGTGTGGAAAATGTTTCAAAGGCACTGGCATATGCAAATCTTTACTTTTTGTTAATATTTGCAGTTCAGACTGTTTGCTGTGTGACTACACGGGCAGGTATAAAATCCTTTTTGTGCTCAGTGTACAAATTCATAAAATGGAAATAACATCTACCTCAAGGGTTTGTTGTAAGGATTCAATGTACACAAAATATTTAGTAAAACTAAGCAGAGAATAATAGCTGCTTTCATTAATAGTGACAATCATCATCATCCTCATGACATCAGTAATGAAGAGAATGATTGCCTGAGGCAAATGAGGAGTTTTTAAATGTCAAAATATGTTTGAAAATTAAGCCTCAGGAATTACTGTGTAGGGAGACAGAGACGAGAAATGAGAGTTTTGGAGTTTTGCAGATGGATTTGAGTTTCCAGCTCCACAACTTAGCAGCAGCCTGACAGTGGTGTGTTATTTGACTTCTCTTTGTTTCTGCTTCCTCACTGGAAAAACTGGAAAAATACCACCTACCTTGCAAGACTGCCGAAGGATTAAATAGGATACTATATAAAAGTACTTGGCACATTTTTAGAGCTCAGTAAATGGTAGCTATTCTAAATCAAAGGTCTAAGACAGGAAAATGACCCGTAATTTTTATTAATATGAAGTGAATTGCAATACTGATTTATCCTTGTGAGCTTGGCTCCTGCTAACTTAATGAAGATGGAAGAGAAAAGAGGAATGAGGTTTAGAGGGACTAAGGACATAAGAGTGCATAGGGAGTTTTGCTGAGGTTAGCTATAAGGAATTTGTGCTTGATTCAAAAGATTTCAGTTTTATGGGGTTTGAGGGCCTTTTTCAAAAAGAAAACCAGATGTATCAATGGAAAGTTTATGCAAACAATGCTGTCTTCAGCAAACACTGCTCTGAGTTTAAATCTGTTACACTGGATATGGGTGCAGTGGGGAAGGATCCTGGGATACTTTTTAAAATCCCATTTTTCCTGTAGTGCAGATCTTTAGTAATGTTCTTAAGGGGGACATGAGGTTGGTATTTTGTTGGTAAAAAGCCCCAGAGCTATGAGCAGGAGGATAATTCCAGTATAGCCCAAAAAGCAGTGGGGTTTCCCACCTCAAACCCCTATTTGGTATCTGAAGAAAACTCTTATTTTCTTCCCTAGGAATCCAGCTTTCTCAGTCCCATTGTTTTCCTGGAAGAGTCTACTGGGGTGAGTCGCTTCTCTAAGCCCCTCAGTGATTTGACTGTATGGGCCTTGAGTGCCCAGAAGTAAGGGAGACTTATGAGGAAAAAAATAATGTAAGTTAAGTTACTTTGCCACTGAGACTACAAAGACAATGAATTTTCTACTGAGTTTATCAGAGCTAACTGGCAGGCCACATGAAAAAATTTTGAAATATTTAAAATATAAAAGGAAAAATCATTACAAGATCAACTATAAAATTGCACATAGCTTGGGTGTCTACTACAAGCTGCGATGCCTTGTCCATACATTATCATTTTCCATATGTTATCTGACTAAATCATTATAATAAAAAGTAAGGCATTACTCTATTTTATATATGTGGAAATAAAACCAGGAATATTGAGCAACTTGTTCAAACCTAGGTTTAAATCTCTGGGTTCTTACATTACGCTGGTATTTTTCTATGTGCTATATGCTTAGTATGGATGGTATGTGAGATAATTTCAAGTGGTGTGTGGAAAAATATATTTCAATTTTAATAATTACATAGGAATTGTAATGTGTATCAATATATATATATATATAAGCATATCAGAGTTGTGGCTTCATGAAAGTGATTGCTTGGACTGTTTTTATAGAAGTCTATTGAAAGAAAAATACTCAGGACTTGAAGTACAGATATGGAAAAAATTGTTAAGAATAAGTGAAGTGTGGGAAACACTGTCCTAGGCCAGGCTGCCCTCTGCCTTTTATAGAGAATGGCTACAGGCTGGAGCAAGCAGGATTTCTCTGGAAACTTTAGTCTATTTGTCAGTCACCTCCCCAATTTTTTGCCAGCTTCTGATGACTCCACCATCTTCTCAGGCCCCGGAGCTAGAAATCTAGAAATCAGCCCTTTGCTTACTCTCAGTAGCCATGTCCTGGTGATTCTAACACCTCACTAGTACCTATTGACATTAATCTTTATGTTCAGTACACCCCCACTCATCTCACAACAGCATCCTAACTGGGCTCCCCAACTCTAATCTTACAGAGGGATCCTGGAAAATCCCAAAATAACCATGTTACCTCTCTCTATAAACTGAAGAAAGGGCCCCAAAATTTGTCCACAGCATAATCTCCAGAACCTTGATGATGTACCTTACATGACAAAAAGGACTTTACAGATGTGGTCAAATCAAGAATCTTGGGGAGGGAAGGTTTTCATGTATTATCCAGTGGACTCAAAGTAATCAATCACAAATGCCCTGATAAGAGGGAGGCATGACGGCAATGAAGACTGACTCTGAAATTAGACAGCCAGAGATTAGTATCATAAACTGAGATTTGAATTCACATTTTTCTAGTTCCAAAGCTCATGCTCTGAACTAATTACTACCTAACAGACAAAACATGTTAATTATGATAAGCTTAATGACATGTATAGACACTTATTTTTCCCTATTCTAGCTCTATAAGTGACCAGAATAAGAAATCTGATACATCTACTTGAGATCAGAAGCTCAAAGAACAAAGTTTTATGTCCATGAAGGATGCACTTTAAACCAGGTTCATATTTTGGCCCATTGTGCAGGTCTGAACAGGATTTCCCAACCCTGGGTATGACTCATTTGCTGAAAGAGGCGTATACTCACCTATGATTCAATAGTGGAGAAATAAAGGTAAGAGAACAATTTCTATAACTGAGCAAAGCTTAGGAAATTGGAAGAGGAGAGCAACTCCCCAATGCCATGGCTACCACCAGTCAAGTCTCATATCCTCAGTCTTGTTCCTCTACCCTTGTCCATCTTCCACAGGCTTATAAGTGATCAATTTAAATTTTAGACCTATTTGTGTCATAGACTGATAACTTTCCTCCATACCCATTCTCCTGTTCCATAGAGAAATGTAAAATCTGATTTTTATGTGTGCCCATGGCTTTCCATAGCAAAGACCACATTTCTGTACCTTCCTTGTAGCTGAGAATGGACATGTGACTAAATTCGGATGAATAGATTGAAATTCTAAGTGTCTTGTGCAAGTTTCTGGAAACCTTCTTTAAGAGAGCACTGGAGCCTACCCTTATCATTCTTACTTTATCACTGCTTCTATCTCTCTGCCTGGACTATGATTTTAGAATATGAGTTTGAAGTTCACAATCAGGGATGGTTGGAAGGATCTTGAATTCCTGAGCAGACCCACAATATATAACCATATAACTCCAGACTTCTACATGAAAAATAAATTCCTATTGTTTTTAGACCAGTATTTATTTGGAGTATTCCATTATTAGCAGTCAATTCTAATCTTACACTATATATTAATCATATCACTCTTTTGCTTAAAACCATTCCATGGCTCTCACTTGCTCTAAGAGAGAAATCCCATCCCCTTAGCAAAACATTCAAGGTTCTTATAATATTTATATTTAAAACCATCTTTTAAACTTTCCTGCTTATATTCTACCAACCAAAAATCCTTAATGATCCATATTTCCCAAAATATGCCACAATTTGTCCTGTTTCTATTTCTCTAGACATGCTGTCAACTTCTGCTTTGAATTTCATCCTCACACATTTGCCAGAAAAGCATCACCTCCTCTGGAAAATATACCTTATCCCTTTAGTAGACATGTGTGCTCCACCTACTCTATTCCATTTGTATTGGATCCATCATTCATTTAACAATTGCTTCAACACATACTAGGAGTTTGTTTCTATTCCTGACTCCACCATTAGACTGTGCTTCCAGAAGGAAAGAACAGTGTCATGTTCACCTTTAAAATCACATACACTGCCAAGCATGTAATAGATGCTCAATAAAATTCTTTTTAGTGCATATATATTGATTACCCAGCCTTCCTTCATTACTAACCAATCAGATGCTTCAAAAAAACTTCATTGATTCCTTTAAATTAAACCTTTGAGGTTAATCCTGATGTGAATCCAGCCTATGCCACCTACAAGCTCCATGACCTGGGGCAACTCTTTCAATTTCTAGTATCAGTCTCCTCTCCTTTAAAATAGGCATGAAAAGATTCGCTTCCTGATATTTGGGGGATTATTATGTAATAACTACTTAACACTTCTAAACTGACCTATTATTAGCCCAAATAAATGGCATTAATTATCGTTATTCTTTAGGAAAGTTAACCTGACTTAGAGAAGTCACCTCCCAAAGCCACAGAAATTCAAATTATAGGAGACGGAAGGATTCCATGTAAAGAAGCCCAAGAGAAAGACAATGGTGCAGGCAGCCTTGCATATTGGAGTCAGCGTTGGAATGGGTATCTTGATCTTTGATCAAGCCTTGGCTGAGTTACTAGATTGCTATGAGATAATAAAGAAATCACGTCCACCCCCAAACCTTAGTATACCATCTGTACAGGGTGGAAGTGCTCAGGTGATGTCTCAAGACTAATTTGAGTCTAACGACCCGGAGCAGTACTTCCTTGGGCCTAACTTCACCATTCTTTTACTATTGGACCACACAGATTTTGCCTTTATCAGGGTTGCACTAATCAGTCTCCCTCAACCCCCATACCTTCTAATTACCCACTTTTTTATGGGAAGCATGATGAGCTGGTTGTACCTTCAGACTTTGGTCTGATGATGCATGTCTGTGCAGAGCTGGTGATTGGTTTCATATGGCCACATGCTCCAGCAGCTGGGGACATCTGCTTACACTTAGCACACAGGCACTCTTTCCAAAGTCAGGAGTCTGTATGCTCCTGACCTAGCAGGGCTTGGTCCCTCTGAGCTGCAGTAAGTATGGGACTTAGACTTGTGCCCCAGATTCACACGTCAGGAAGAATAATCCAGACATGAAACAATTGGAGTGAGAATCAGCACTCCGGCATCTCAAGATGTATAAATTGCCAATGGAAATAGGTCAGGGCTGGACAGGAAGCAACATGTTACACTGCTGATGATGATTAAGGAAGATCAGTATGCTTTGTTCCCAGAGGGATGACCAGGCTTCAAGAATATTGACCCACATAAAGTACTGACACTCAGTATGAGGACTTGAGTTATCACAGAAAGGGATTATCCACTTTGTGTTACTTTGCCACACACACACGCACACACCTAGATTTCTGCTCCACTGCAGTAGACAACATGCATAGGGGAAAGAGCACTGGTCTGGGAATTATTTGACTCATGTTTTAGTTCCAAGTTTTCCATTCACTCTGTATATCCATGAACAAGACATGTTGCCTCTCTGAGCAGAGGTTACCTCATCCCAAAAAGAAGTCCCTTTGGAATCCAATAAGGTGCTCTGTGGAAGTGTTTTGCCTAATGTGAAATGTTATTTAAATGCCAGGTGCTATTGTTACTACCTAAAGTATATCTCAAATTCATGGAGATAGAGGTAAATATATTTTATCCCACCAGCCAGAAGAGAAATTATTCAGCAGATCCCTTGAGAGATGGTTGTCCACTTTTCATATCAGCATCTCCAGGGACAGGTGACCATTGACTCACAGAAAAGTCAGTACTGTTCTCTGAGAGCCTTGCTGGTCATGATGTCCTGCTAAAGCCCTCCTCTTCCCCATCACGGCCAGCCCCAGTCTACTTTCTCTCCTCTGGGGTTAGTGGAACAGTGTGTTCCCTCTTTCACAAGAAGTATCTGCAAATATTTGAAAATGTAAGAAGAGAAAAAGCCTAGACTATCCTGTCAAGTATTCCTGAGTTCACATCCTGAATTTCTCTCCTCATCTGTGTGAATTGAGAGTGTTGAATAAACTCCATCAGCCTTAGTTTTACTACCTGAAAAGGTTGATAGTAAAACTGATTCAGAGAGGTGTGGTAAGGAGGAAGTGAGATGACATACAGACAGCCTGAGAGTGTGCCTAGCCTGGAGCAGGTCCCCAGTGAATGTTAACTATGAAGCTGTTGCTATATTGTCATTGTTGACCTAGTCTCTGCTGTTATTGCTCATATTTACCACACATGGTTCACTAAATGTTCAAATGAGCCCATACATTTAGGGCATTTGTGAATCAACTCCTTGCACATTTACTGAGCTTCTTTTCTGCTTCAGGCACTGGGCAAGGTACTACTGAAGAGTCGAAACAGAAAAAGTCCCTTCAGGAATGAAAAAAAAATCAGGTAATGGCCATGTTCCCAGAGCAATGGATGTATGACAGAAATTTAGATATAGCTCAGAAGTATAACAGAGAGCACAGAGAGCAGAGGTCTTTCAATTTTTGTTCTTTCCTTTTAAAAAGTATCTGTAAGATTTCAGGTTGAGATCATTTGCTTGATCTAGAAAAGATCTGTTAAAAGGCCACTCACACCTTTAGGGCCAATGTATAAAGAATTAAGTGGCTTCCTCATGCCTGTGATAATTAACCTTAGGCCTCACTTGTCTGCCATAATCATTGCAGTAAATTACCTTATCATAATAATTATTCCCTAAGAGCCCAAAGCAACTTCTAAAATGCCAGTCAGATGCTTTCTATCTAAAATATGTTCATGGTTCCTCATAGATATCAGTTTGAAATCCAAGTTCACTATACTGGGCCACAGTCCTCTCATAATCGTGTCTCTGCTTGCCATTCTTCCCCTTCCACACTCCACCATTCAACCAAATACCCAATCTGTACTCCAGCCCTGCCAACTTCCTGCGTTTCCCTGAGTGAGTCAGACCTTCCACTCCTTTAAGCACAGGTCTGTGCAACTTCCCCACCTTCTCTACCTGTATGACTTCCACATATCCTTCTTCAAGGATGAGTTTAATCATCAGTGTTCATGAGAAACCGTGCCCAAGCACCCTCGTCTAACTTGAGAGCCTTTCCTAATCCCAAAGCTTTGATCCTTATCACCATCCTGAATGTATCTCACTTTTACGTAATTCCCTATTTCTTTGCCTGTCACTTTACTGAGAGCTTTTTGGGAACAGAGGTCATGAATTATTCATCCTTGTGTCACTCACAAGTGTTCTTTATTTACCCCTGATGGATGGACATGGATAAATGCATGAGTAGTTTCCAGAACCATAGGTCAATGCCGCACCATCTCTCTACTCTGAAAAACAATTGCGCAAGCTTAATAAATCACCTATTACCCTCTGAAATATCTTGGCCATAGTTATAAAGAATCCCAAAATATTTGGAATTGATCTGTAAATTACCAAATTTAGTTTTTAAACCTGAATAGTTTACTCCACTTGACAACCATAAAAAGGAAAAAATATTTCTTTTGCTTTTCATTCATGTCTAGGCATTCCAAATCCTAAACATGACATGTGGTCATTTCCTTTTTACCTTACATTATAACAGCTAATCCTAGCCATATTCAGTATGCTTCTCTGTATTAAATCTTTTCAAGCAACAGAATTCTGTTAGGAAAAAGAAAAAAAGTGGAGGGTGTTGGAGATTTGGACCCAAAGGGAGAGGGAAAGATAGAGCAAGAAATGGAGAGAGAGAAGTACAGCTTAATCTTCTGTCATTTACTGGGATATACTGCAGTCGTCCAGGCCCAAATAGTAACTAAACTAGAGCATTAGATTTTCCCTAGGAATTCTTATTGAGTGTTTCTGGGCTTATCAATCTCTCTCACCTTTATTTTTTATCTGTCTCCCCACATGAGAAAGGAAGATACATGAAGGCAAGAACTTTGATAGTTATGTTCACTGTCCTAACCCTAGAGCCTAGAACTCCTGGCATATAGTAGCTAATATAGAGAGATGACAGAGATAGAAATAGATAGATAGTGGAGAGAGAGATGATAAGTGCTGATATACAGATGAGGTAGAAGATAGATAGATAGGTAGATAGATAGATAGATAGATAGATAGATAGATAGATAGATAGATAGATAGGTGGATAGATAGATAATGGATGGGTAGATGGATGAATCGATGGATGGATAGAGAGAGAAAACAGAAATATTACTTTTTTTTATAAATGAGTGGAGATTAAGAGAAAATGTTTGGAAAGCTTACTTCGCATCTGGTTCCTCAGTATTTATCATTTTTCTGAACTTGGGAAAGAGACTAAATTTCTCCTTGTTCCCTCATTCTAGTTCCTCCCCACAAAGGGCCATATAATTTGGCCTCTGCTGACCTCTTTAACCTCACCTCTTGTCACTCTCCCCACCATCACCAGACACACTTGCCTTCTTTTTTTTTTAAACGATTTATTTCTTTATTTCTCTCCCTCCCCTCCCTCCAGTTGTCTGCTCCCTGCATCCATTTGCTGTGTGTTCTTCTGTGACTGCTTCTATCCTTATCAGCGGCACCAGGAACCTGTGTTTCTTTTTGTTGCGTCATCTTGTTGTGTCAGCTCTCCATGTGTGCGGCGCCATTCTTGAGCAGGTTTTACTTTCTTTCGTGCTGGGCGGCTCTCCTTATGGGGTGTAATCCTTGTGTGTGGGGCTCCCCTACACGGAGGACACCTCTGTGTGGCACTGCACTCCTTGCGCGCATCAGCACTGCGCATGGGCCAGCTCCACACAGGACAAGAAGGCCCAGGGTTTGAACCATGAACCTCCCATGTGGTAGGCGGATGCCCTATCCATTGGGCCAAATCCACTTCCCCACGCTGGCCTTCTTTCAGCTTCTACATCAATGTTTTCACACCTCTCAGCTTAACCCAGGATGGTCTTCATACCTCCCTTCACCTGGCAAGCTCACCATTCTGAAAGAGAGCCTTCCCTACCTTATCTTATCTGAATATCTCCTGCCCCTCATCATTCTCTCTCATCACTTTTCCTTCCAACAGAATTATTTTATTGTAACTTTTAAAAATATGTCTCCTCCCCTAAATTGTAAGCACTGCAAGTGCAGAATGCATATATATCTTATCCAACTTTTTTAGACCCATGAGCCTAAAACCATGCCTGGCACAAATAGATACTTAATCAATACATGCTGAATTAATAAATGTATAAGAAGATTAGGGAGGCGGGACAAGATGGCGTCTGAGTGAGTGCACCTCCTAATCTCTCCTACAAAGAAGAGGCTGAGTAGGGTAGGAGTCCTGCTGGACTGGGCTGTTTCGGGAGCTTGCAGGGCAGGAGGAGTCTGGATGTCAATTTGGTGAGACAGTGACAGAAGAGATTCTTCAAAGAGGTAGAATTTTGGGTCTCTTACACGGAGGTCAGAAGTTGTGAGTGGGACCCTCCCCCTAGGGCTGGTGGCCCGGCTGTGGCAATTCCTGAAAACTTTGTTGCATTGTGGTGTTCCCAAACACCATGTTTACCGGATGTGTGGATATCATCTCTTTATCCCCTAAACCCTGTTAGCCAACACTCCAGAGACTCACATACCTCGAGTCTACAATATCATAGACTTTGCATTCCCGAATCCACCGTGCCCTGAGATCTGTCTGAGGTCCTTGATTACCCTAACTCTCCGCGTTTTTTGTTTTTTGTGTTTTTTTTCTCCTTGAGCTTGGAGGAGTATACTAGCTGATTTGGGGAGAGTCTGGGAGGAAAGGAAAGGTGAATCTGCTGAGAAAGCCCAATTTACCTAAATGTCCTGGGATAGGAAACTGGGTCTGGGAGAAGGTGGAGTCAGAAAATCAATTAGACCTCCCCTAGCACTTAGGGGGAGGGACTGTAGGAGGTGCTATCCAAGCTTCTAGTAGCATTTTTGGGGTTTCTGGTGAGGTGTAGGTGCTCTCACACTGGAAATAAAGAGTCATTGTCTTCTGTGTTGAGTTGGTTCAACAAGAACCCACTTGAATCTCCTACCGGACCTCTCAGGCAGCTTTCCTGCTGCCCTGGGAGAGAGAGAAATGAGGAAGGGAGAAAGGGGGAATGTCAGATCCCTCAGCATTTTATTTAACTGCAAAGAGGATTCCTAGCTTGAAACATTGGTTCTTTTTTGTTGTTGTTGTGGTTGCTACTATTGCATTGTCTCCTGGTCTTTTCTCCTGTTTTATCCCCCAAGGTCCTTTTTCATTTATTTAGATTTTTTCTCATTTTCTTTTTCTTGCTTGTTTCTCCCCCTCTTCTTTGCCACCTGCTTTTTCTCTTCTCTTTTATTTCCCTCTCTTTTTCTTCTTTTTTATTTTATTGTCTTTATATAATAGGTGCCGCAGGGAGTGCTTCACATTTGCTGTGTTTCCTCATCCTCCATTTCCTCTTTTCTGTGTGTATTGATTTTGGCCACCTACACTATCCCCTTTCCCCCACATCTTTCTATCCTCCATCATCTACTATTTCTCTTACATTCCACCTCCCTTTCTTTGGCCCCCAAAATGTCTGACTTTTAATTTCTAATACCTTTGTTCTGTTTTCTGTCTTTTATCCACTCTTGATATTATTGTCTTTCTTTTCTCTTTCCCTCTCTCATGAAAACACTGGCTTTTTGGCCTTTTAATTCATACTATATTCCTCCCCATATTCTGTTGACTGTCTCATTATAGGTACTCTACTTATTGCTATAACTCTACACAATTTACATGAGTCTAATATCCATTCTCCTAGATCTCACATTGTTGCTCTGTTAACATTTATTACCAATACTACTTTATACATTTTCTTTTCTTACTCATTTTGCTTTCCCCGGCCCTAATATTTTCCTTCAAGGTGAACTTAGCCAGCAACAAGAAAATAGAGTAAGAAGAACAAAGTGACAAAGAGAAGACATAACACTTATGCACGAACAACAACTAATTAATCCCCAAGACTAGACAAAGAGGCTAAGGAACTGATTATACCCATCAAGATAGAATGATGACCAGACAGCAACAAAAAACTGCAAACCAAACCAATAATCAGGAAAACATGGCCGAATCCAATGAACAAACTGAAAACCAGGAAGAGGAGCAGAACATTGGACAAGTAACTAAAGATCTCAAAACATATAATAGAGACCAATTTAATGAAGTAAACAAAGAGATTAACAATATGAAGAAAACACTTGGAGAGAATACAGAAGAAATTACAGTCATACACAAAAAAATAACAGATATGATGGTGATGAACACTACAGTTCAAGAAATCAAAAATACACTCTCAGCAAATAGCAGCAGATTAGAAGAGGCAGAGGAGAGAATTAGTGACATGGAAGACAGTACATCTGAAATCAAACAGATAGAAGAACTAATCGATAAAAAAGATAGAAAAAATCCAGCTGGGACTTAGGGACCTGAATGACAATGCAAAATGCATAAACATATGTATTATAAGCATCCCAGAAGGAGAAGAGAAGGGAAAGGGGACAGATGGGGTGTTGGAGGAAATAATGGCTGAAAACTTCCCAAATCTACTGAGGGAGATAGATGTACATGTCCAGGAATCCCAATGCACCCCAAACACCATAAATCTCAACAGGCTGACCCCAAGATATATACTTGTTAAATTATCCAATACTCAAGACAAAGAGAAAATTCTAAAAGCAGCAAGAGAAAAGAGAACCATCACATACAAGGGAGGCTCCATAAGATTAAGTGCTGATTTCTCATCTGAAACCATGGAGGCAAAAAGGCAGTGGTATGATATACTCAAGGTACTAAAAGAAAAATTTCCAACCAAGAATACTCTACCCAGCTAAGCTAGTATTCAAAAATGATGGAGAGTTCAAAATATTCACAGATAAACAGAAATTAAGAGTATGCCAACAAGAACACTGTCCTTCAAGAAACACTAAAGGGAGTTCTGCAGGAAGAAAGGAAAAAACAGGAGAGGAAGAGAATGTAAAAGCAACAAAAAAAGACAAAAAGAGAAGGGAAAAAAGCAAACAAAATATGACAAACACAAGTCCAAAGAAAAAAATGGCTAATATAAATAATTCCTTGAAAGTAATAACATTGAACATCAATGGATTAAACTCACCTGTCAAAAGAATCAGACTGGAAGACTGGATAAGGAAATATGACCCATCTATATGTTGTCTACAAGAAACACATCTTAGACCCAGGGATTTAAGGAGATTGAAAGTGAATGGCTGGAAAACAATCTTACAAGCAAACAATAACTAAAAAAAAGGCAGGAGTAGCTATATTAATATCAGACAAAATAGACTTTAAATGCAAAACAATTGTGAGAGACAAAGATGGATACTATGTATTACTGAAAGGGATAATCTTTCAAGAAGAACAAACAATCATAAATATTTTTGCTCCTAAAAAGGGTGACTCCAAACATGAGGCAAACACTGGAAAAACTAAGTGAAAGAATGGATGCCTCTACAATTATATTGGGGGAATTTAATACACCACAATCAACTCTGGACAGAACATTTCAAAAGAGAATCAATAAAGAAACAAAAACTTTGAACAGTATATTAGAGGAGCTGGATCTAATAGACATATACAGATCATTACACCCGAATACAGCATGATATACATTTTTCTCAAGTGCACATGGATCATTCTCCAAGATAGACTATATGCTAGGCCACAAAGAAAGGCTCAATGAATTCAGAAAGATCAAAATCATACAAAATAATATTTCTGACCACAGTGGAGGGAAACTGGAAATCTGCAAGGGCCAGAGACCCAGATTTAACAAGAAAATGTGGAAATTAAACAGCTCACTCTTAGAAAAACAGTGGGACAAAAAGGAAATCTCAAAAGAAATTAATAACTACCTTGAAACTAATGAAAATGATAACACAACATACCAAAACTTATGGGATGCAGCAAAAGCAGTACCGAGAGGGAAATTTATAGCCATAAATTCATACATCAAAAAAAGAAGAAAGAGCAAAAATTGAAGAACTAACTGCACATTTGGAGGAATTAGTAAAAAAACAACAAAGTAACCCCGCAGGAAGAAGAAAGAAAGAAATAACAAAGATAAGAGCAGAACTAAATGAAATAGAAAATAAGAAAGCACTTGAAAAGATAAACAAGATCAAGAGCTGGTTCTTTGAGAAGATCAATAAAATTGATAAACCCTTAGTGAGACTAACAAAGAAAAAAAGACAGAAGATGCAATTACACAAAATAAGAAATGAGAAAGGAGATATCACCACTGGCCCCACAGAAATAAAGACTATCATAAGAGGATACTTCGAAAAACTATATTCCAACAAAAATGACAATTCAAGGGAATGGACAAATTCCTAGAAAAACATAAGCAGCCTACATTGATGAAAGAAAAAATTGACAATCTCAACAAACCAATCACAAGTAAAGAGATAGAATCAGTCATTAAAAACCTCCCAATTAAAAGATCCCTGTGCCAGATGGCTTCACAGGGGAATTCTACAAAACATTCCAAAAGAACTAATGCCAATCTTGCTGAAACTCTTCCAAAAAATCAAAACAGAAGGAACGTTACCTAACTTATTCTATGAAGCCAACTTTACCCTAGTACCAAAGCCAAACAAGACACCACAAGAAAAGAAAATTGCAGACCAATTTCTCTAGTGAACCTATATGCAAAAATCCTCAACAAAATACTTGCTAACTGTATTCAACAACACATTAAATGAATTATACACCACGACCAAGTGGGATTCATTCCAGGTATGCAAGGATGGTTCAACATAAGAAAATCAATCAATGTAATACACCATATAAACAGATTGAAGGAAAAAAAACACACATGATTATATCTATAGATGCCGAAAAAGCATTTGAGAAAATACAGCACACTTTCTTGATAAAAAACACTGCAAAAGATTGGAATACAAGGAAATTTTCTGAAAATGAGAAAGAGCATATATGAAAAACCCACAGCCAACATCATTTACAATGGTGAAATCCTAAAATCTTTCCCTCTAAGATCAGGAACAAGACAGTGATGCCCATTATCACCTCTTCTATTTAACGTTGTCTTAGAAGTACTTGCTCAAGCACTGAGACAAGAATCAGATATAAAAGACATTCAAATTGGAAAGGAAGAAGTCAAAATTTCACTATTTGCAGATGACATGATCCTATACCTAGAAAACCCTGAGAAGTCTACAAGAGAGCTTCTATAACTCATAAATGAGTTTAGTAAAGTCGCAGGTTATAAGATCCATACGCAAAAATCAGTAGCATTTCTGTACACCAATAATGAGCAAGCTCAGGAGGAAATCAAGAAACAAATACCATTTACAATAGTCAATAAAAAAATCAAATACCTAGGAATAAATTTAACTAAAGATGTAAAAAACTTAAACACAGAGAACTACACAACACTGTTCAAGGAAATCAAAGAAGACCTAAATAAATGGAAGAATATTTCCTGTTCGTGGATAGGAAGTATAATATTATTAAGATGTCTATCCTACCAAAACTACACATTCAATTCAATCCCAATAAAAATCAACACAGCATTCTTTAATGAACTAGAAAACTAGCTATGAAATTTATTTGGAAAGGAAAGAGGCCTTGAATAACCAAAGACATAATGAAAAAGAAAAATGAAATTGGAGGAATCATACTACCTGACTTCAAACCATACTACAAAGCTGCAGTAGTGAAAACAGCCTGGTATTGGCACAAGGAGAGACACAGACCAATGGAACCAAACTGAGAGTTCTGATATAGATCCTCATATATATAGTCATACAATATTCGATAAACCACCAAACCCTCTCAACTGGGAGAGAATGGCCTATTCAACAAATGGTGCTTGGAGAACTGGATATCCATATGTAAAAGAATGAAAGAGGATTACCAACTCACACCTTATACAAAAACCAACTCAAGATGGATCAAAGGCCTAAATATAAGAGCCAAGACCATAAAGACTTTGGAAAGCAGTGTAGGGAAGCATCTACAGGACCTTGTAATAGTAAATGGCTTCATGAACTTCACACCAAAAGCACGAGCAGGAAAAGAACAAATAGATAAATGGGACTTCCTCAAAATTAAAGCCTTCTGCACCTCAAAGGAGTTTGTCAAGAAAGTGAAAAGAGAGCCTACACAATGTGAAAAAATATTTAGTAACCATATATCGGATAGGAGACTTAAAATCTATGTATATAAAGAACTCCTATATCTTGAAAATAAAAAGACAAACAACCCATTTAAAAAATGGGAAAAAGATTAAAACAGACACTTCTCCAAAGAAGAAATACAAACGGCTAAAAAGCACATGAAAAAAATGCTCCTACTCTCTAGCTATTAGGGAAAAGCAAATCAAAACTGCAATGAGATATCATCTTATTCCCATAAGATTGGCAGCTATGAAAAAAACAGAATACAAATGCTGGAGAAGATGTGGAGGAATGGGAACACTAATCCACTGCTGGTGGGAATGCAAAAAGATCCAACCATTCTGAAGGATAGTCTGGCAGTTTCTCAGAAAACTGGCTATAGATTTGCCATATGACCCAGCAATTCCACTGATGGGTATATACCCAGTAGAACTGAAAACAAGGACACAAAACCGATATATGCACACCAATATTCATAGCAGCATTGTTCACTATTGCCAAAAGTTGGAATCAACCCAAATGCCCATCAACAGATGAATGGATAAATAAAATGTGGTATATACATACAATGGAATACTACTCAGCTTTAAGAACAAATACACTACAAACACTTGTGATAACATGGATGAATCTTGAGAACCTTATGTAAAGTGAAGCAACCCAGGCATTGAAGGACAAATATTACATGACCTCAATGATATGAAATAATAAACCAAGCTGCCTCAGAGAGCTAGAGACTGGATGATAGGCTTAAAGTAAATTGGGGGTAGAGGAAGGATGTAAGCTGACACCTACATGGGTGAAACCTGTGATAAGCTGGAAGTAAGTATTTGTATAAGGAAGGAATAAAATGGGGACATAGGGATATGTTTGGGTGGGGTTTTATGGGCTTGAGGGGGGCTAGGGATGGGAGGATGTGTAATATTGCCCAATAAATTGGGGGAAGAGTGGGGGAACATTTGAACAGGAGATTGTCAGATATTTGGTTGAGAGTATAACGCTGAGAAAACTTTTTCAAAAATATAATAAGGAAGGTTACCTGTTTAAGATGCTTAAAGGGGATAATCTGATGCAGGACAGGCTTCTAGGGAGTGTGTGAGTGCTCATTTTGTCACACTGGGTTATATCATTGGACAGAGACCCATATAATGAGAGTGAAGTTATACCCACATCCTGGGGAGGACTGATGTTCTCAAATAGAGGGAATTGTATTCCTCGAGAGAAATGGTGGCTACCAATGTGTTAGGGCAGTCGAGCATGTCAAGCCCTCGACATTGGTACAATTATCTCGGAACATGGCCCTTCAAGCAATGAAGATTGACTGTCACTGTGGGCCCTGAGGGGAGGGGGAAAGAGGTATTGAATAGACGGAATCAATGTAACTGTGTGGGCAATAGAAGTGTCCCACAAGATTATGCAAGGATGGATATAAGACATTTTAAATTACACCAAAAATGTATAGGGGCCGATAGGTTAAAATGTAAATCATAGTGTAAAACATAAGATAACTAAAAATTTAGAAAATTGTATAATCTAAAATATAAACCACAATGTAAACTCAAATGTTACCTTGTTTGAAAGCTATTGTCTCAATATCTGTACATCAGTTTCAGTAAATATACTATGAATATGTAAAAAGATTATTCCTGTGGAAGAGAAAAGGGTTTTATGTTGGATATGTTGGAGTACTGAATATTGTATATATGAATTACTGTGATCTAAAACTTTTGTGAAGACAAGCTTAATAATTAGGAAAAGAAAAAGAAAAAGAAAGGACGTAGACACTGAGGAAACGATGGAAGAAGTTGCCTTGCCAATTTGTATACAGGGCAACACTTACTGCAGTGATGGAAGGCAAAACATCAAAAACAAACCTTTTGCTTTTTTTTTTTTTTTTTGATACCCCAACTTATTTTTACCTTAATTTTTCTAAATTAATATGTATTCTATATCTAACCTTTAAACTCATAACTATATTCCATTTTACTATTAATGGAACCTGGAAATATATTGGGCTTCAGTTATAAAGAAGTTTTGGATCACAGAGAGGTTCAACAATGGCAGGAGAGGAATACTGGTGTGGGATGTTACTGACAGGGGACACATGGTTGGCAGGGAGTTCTCCAGGGCATATATCCAGGGTACATAAAAATGTTTGGATATTTTCATAGTGGATACAATTAAAAACAACAACTGAGGGAGTGTTGAGTTCCTAGCCAGGAGAGCTCTATCACAGTCCTTAAAGGAACAGCAACAATCCCCCAGTTCAATGGTAAAGACCAAAAAAAGAAGGAAGGCCCAACAATGAGCTCTTGATACCAATGACTATGCTTGTGAGCCTGTGCAACTGAAATAAGAACAAGGCCTAGAACTGCAGGGTGCCTAAGAGTTACCTCCTGAGAGCCCCCATGTTGCTCAAATGTGGCCAGTCTCTAAGCCAAATTCAGGATGTAAATGCATTGCCTTCCCCCCAGCATGGGACATGACTTCCTGGGATGAGCCTCCCTGGGGCTGAGGGATCACTACCAAGTACCAGCTGATGATGATGTAACTAGAAAATGACCTTGAATAAAAGGGTCAACTCAGACCAGCAGAATATCTCAGTCTACATATAAAACCAGGACTTAAAAATGCTTTTTGACCTGAATAAAAGGGGAAAATGGAAAGGACAAATGAGTTTATATGGCTATGAGTCTCCAAAAAGAGCTGGGAGGTTATCAGAGGGGTTGCCCTTATGCACACCTCAGCAGAGTCCCAGAGACAGCTAAAGTAGATACAACCCCAGGTATTAGTTCTTCTGAGGGCTACAGAGACCCACAGGTTCTATGGTCATGGCAGATGGAGTTCAGTGCCATGTCAGTTGGCCCTACTTTGGAGTTTGTGTTTCTGTGTGATGGAGCTGGACTCAGATGTGATCTTTGTTCACAAGCCTCTCCTGTTACTTTTACCGGATCTGTAGTAGGCGTTGCGGTTTAGTGTATCCCCAGGGGACCTGAATCTCTGGACTGACCATGTGATAGCCAGGACTTGAGCCTCAACAGACTTGCAACTCCTACACTCTGGTTTATTGGACTTACCCCACTCAGCTAACATGGAGGTGAAGAAGGTCAACCACCACACCAGGGAGGCAAGAGTGCCTAAAACTGAATGCAGGATTGCATCCAGCATTCATGTGGAATCTAAGCCCCCTCTTGATATAGATGTGGAGTGGACACAACCATTCCAAGGTCCACAGGATGGAGGAATAGAGTATGGATTAGAGTGAACTTACTGATATTCTATTCTTGAACTATTGTGATTAGTAATTGAAGAAAATGTGGCATTGGTGTGGAGAAAGTGGCCATGGTGGCTGCTGGGGGTCAGAAGTGGGAGGAAGAGATGTGATGTGGGGGTATTTTCGAGACTTGGAGTTGTCCTGAGTGGTGCTGCGGGGACAGTTACCTGGCATTGTATGTCCTCCCATGGCCCCTGGGTGGACTGTGGGAGAGTGTGGACTATGGTGTGAACCACTGATCATGAGGTACAGCGATGCTCAGAGATGTAGTCACCAAATGCAAATAATGTCTCATGATGATGGAGGAGATTGTTGTTATGGGGGGAGGAGTGGGGTGAGGGGGGTGAGGTGTATATGGGAACCTCATATTTTTTAATGTAACATTAAAAAAATAAATAAAGACAAAAAAAAGATTATAAGAAGATTACCTTACAAATTTGTCTGAAAAATTTAACAAACTCCTTTTAAGGTTAGATGAAATGTGGAGGTACAACCATGAAAAGTAAATTGCTCAGCAGTCTAGCTAGGGCACAGCACAGTGTGTGCTTAATAAATGCTAGTATAAAAGTTAGTCTTGTTATTATCATCTGTTCATAAACTTCTCTGGTTACATTTAGCTATCTGGCTCAAATAATTGTTCATATTTTAAATTAAAAATACTGCATTAAAATGGATATCTCGGAAACAGACTTTGGCCCAGTGGTTAGGGCGTCCGTCTACCATATGGGAGGTCCGCGGTTCAAACCCCGGGCCTCCTTGACCCGTGTGGAGCTGGCCCATGCGCAGTGCTGATGCGCACAAGGAGTGCCGTGCCACGCAAGGGTGTCCCCCGCGTGGGGGAGCCCCACGCGCAAGGAGTGCGCCCGTGAGGAAAGCCGCCCAGCGTGAAAAGAAAGAGCAGCCTGCCCAGGAATGGCGCCGCCCACACTTCCCGTGCCGCTGACGACAACAGAAGCGGACAAAGAAACAAGACGCAGCAAATAGACACCAAGAACAGACAACCGGGGGGGGGGGGGGGGGAATTAAATAAATAAATAAATCTTTAAAAAAAAAATGGATATCTCAAAAGTTTCGATAGTTCAGGTAAGGAATTTTTATTGCTACTGGAAAAACAGCCATCTTTTCTAAGTGATATAAATTCTCTAATTGTGTAGTTAAGTCAAAGACTCATACTTTAGGGTTCGGTCTTAATTTAATGATTTTACCCTTTACTTTGATCTACGATTAAATAAATTTGCATCAGGTAAAATGCTATTGTATGAACTAGCTTTAACAAGAAATAGACCCATCCTTACTGCCTCCCTGCAAACCCTCAACAGAGAAAGCATCAGATGAGATAAGAGAGGAGACCAGGAGAGGAAGCACCATATGAAATGATGTTCTGGGTCTTTGCCTCTCGTTGGGTTCCTTGTGGTTTGAGAGCTGTGCCTCTCCTCTCTGTGGCTGCCCTCTGTCTTCGGCCCAGCTGCTTTGCTTTACTGACTCACTGGACACGTGGCAGAGCTGATCTATGTCTGGCCCCAGAAAGTAATGAGATACATGCATGGCTGGCAGGAAAGGCCTGTGCTTTTGAGTACCAAAAGGAAAGGAAGAACATCTCTAATCGTATCATTTAGCATTTGACAGCATCAGCCTTTCCACCATTAAGCTAGCTTTCAGAGTTTTATAAGCAACTTGTAAAAATGGATTTGAGTCTGAAACCTGAAGCAGGTCTTTATCATCCGATCTCAACTTTCCTAAAATGTAACTAGTTTCCAGGCTTGAAGGGAGGTGGAGAGGTTAAGTTTAAACTTAAGAAAAAAGAAGGGAAAGAAATAAAAACCAGTAAGTTGAGTTTTCTTTGGTTGCAATCAAAACATCATTTCCTTGGTGCAGGTAACTAGTCCCCTGTCTGCTTATGACTCATTGAAGGACCTGGGGCCATGCCTTGGTTTTATCTGTGCCTCAGTCTCTCCTTGGGCAGAATGAGAAAATCAGAACCTTTTGGTGCTGCAGTTTTGCATTCCAGGACCTTTAAAATATCTTAAGAAAATGTAATTAATTATTGGCTCTGGTGGTCAGTGTTTAAATAAGACAAAGAACACAAATGAGAAACATGAGCATTTTTAGATGTAGAAATAGCCACCAAACTATTTCTCTAAATGCTTTAACATATTTGGTTTCTGTCCAGTATGAATGCTTTGTCACCCAATGCTCATAAACATTTTACTTCACTCAGGCAGAGAAATGTAAGACTTCATGCATGCCTTGTATATCAGAATTTTTTTTTCTCTCCTTAGTTTTGGACAAATTCAAGATGTACAAAGACTCCAAAGTATTTTTCAATGGAAGTTGAAAAACACTATGCAGTCAAATTGGGGGGCAAGGTCTAGGCAGTTCATCAGGGAGTTGGAGAGACTTGGGTATGCACATTCACTCGAACACCACATTTCAGCACCTCCCTGGGTGCTGGAGCCCTGTCTGGAATGCATTTTGATACTATAAGGGCTGAGTGTATGTATGTGTACATTGTGTGCATGCACATATTTACACATGCTCTTTTCTTTGTGAAACAGCAAATCTGATCTCTGAGCTAAGAGAGCCACCAAGATAAAAAGGAGGTGGCTTCTCTAGTCTTGTGTGTCATGGCAGCTGCTCATGGAGGAGCCTGACCCTACTGTCTTCTCAGCCACTCAGATTTCTCAAAATCCTCTCCTTAATACTGTTCACGAGGCCTCACAACCATCAGATCCTGCCATGCCACCTCTTTTTTGGGCCCTGATATGCTACAGTTGCTCCAAATCCAGCTGGGGCACTAGAGGCCAGGGGACTGATTTTGTATAAGCAGCGCAGGAAAGAAAGTAGAGAGCCCAGAGGACTAAGAGTCAGGAGGTACAGGTTCTAACCCTGCTCTGCTAATTACTAGCTAAGGAATCTTCAGATCCCAACATCCTGAACTGTACATTTAGGGATCATATTCATTGAGCAGACGTAAGTTTCCTGGTACCTAAAAGAGCCCAATGAATGGAATGGGCCTTTATAATCTAAACATCATTTGTCAGTCATAGGGTATTATGTTGTAGTGACATAAAAACTGGCATGGGCTGTTTTGCAAGAGTTTATTAAAAGTGATCTTATTTTATTCAAACTTAAATTATGTGCTCTCTTAATTCATTTATTCACTTTAAGGAGAAAGTCTAAGTTTGGGGCCAGCTTGCCTCTAACAACTCTTAAACCTTGTCATCTTTCTTATTAACAAAAAGACAGGATACTTCAGGCTCAAAGTCTTCTGCAGACAACAGTATCTAGATAAGGTTAAGTTGAAAAGAAAATTAATTTTGTTACCTTTATTTTGAGGCTAGTGAATCTTATTTTCCATTTTAGTATGATAATTCTTTTTCATATAAATTTATTTAAATTAAAAATATAAATTGATTTAAAGAAATACATTAATATAAACAGAACTGAGTGAAATTGATGCCATAAGTAAATATGGCAATAGTCATGTCTTTGTTTTAGTTATCTATAGCTGCATAAATAAACTATCCTAGAACTTTATGGCTTGAGTAGTAAAAAACAGTTTCTGAGGGTTCAGAATTTGGAGTGGTTCTGGCTCAGGGTCTCTCCTGAGGTTGTAGTCAAGATGTTGTCTAGAGCTCTAGTCCTCTGCAGGTTTAACTGAGACTGGAGAATCAGTTTCCAAGGTGGCTTACTCATGCAGCCAGCAAGTTGGTGCTGGCTGTTTCTCACCCATGGGCCCTTCCACAGAGCTGCTTGAGCATCCTCATGATGGCAACCTGTGTCCCTCAGAGCAAATTATCTGAAAGTTCAAAAAGGGAATGGCAATGTCAGTCAAAGCCCTTCACTTCCACAATAGCTAACAAGTCACAAGGACCAGCCCTATTCAGCATGGGATGGGACTGGACAAGGTATGAATACATAGAGGTGAGGATCATTTGGGGGCCATATTAGAGATTGGCTACCAACAGTGCCATACCAATGAGAAACACTGATCTAATCTAAAGCTGCACTTTTACAGAGAGGGCAACTGAACATCAGAAAAGGGAAGTGAAGTAACCAAGTCCATGCAAGCACTTTAGGCAGAGCCAAAGTTAGGATCCAGAGTTCTTGGTCTCCAGCACAGTTTTCTTCCCACCATCTTACAAATGCTGATCCTGTCTTTGACCTTTAAAAATTTTAGGAGAAATTTGGTAATTTCTCAGGCCAAGACTGATGCTTCCCTAGCCTCCAACAGGAAGCCGATGCTACAGGCAATTACCATGTACTCAGATTCCCCACCTGGTGCTGGGTCCAGGCAAGTTAGACAGATTTAAAGATGGATTTTGAATCTGGTGTCAGAGATTGTCAACCCTTGAGATTGAAATCAGACTGTCCACTATATTCAGCCCACAGTGTTTTATATCTCCTGTGGACTAAAGAGTTTCCCTAGCTTGTTTTTATCTTATTTTTTTTAATGAGTTGCCAATTAGATGTGAAGCCAGGATATTTCACCAAAAAATTCAGATTTGGGGCTTCTCTTGAAATAATCAGAGGCACTAACAATGTCTGGTTTGCCTTCCTGTACAATAACCATCAGTTGGAGTTGCATTTTGGCTGCACATGCCCTCAAGTTCATCACAGTCCCTGCTACTCTTCCACGCCTCAACTCCTGAACTTGGCTTTCTTAAATTTTCTGATTAGTCTCCACAAGCAATTGAACTGAATACTCTTGACTTAATCCAACCAGCTCATTTACAGGTGAGTAAATTGACAGTCAGTAGGATGAGCATATGTCTAATAATTGACTTGCCCAAGGCCATGTGGCTGCTAAGTAGTGAGGCAAGGACTATTAAAGGTTTCTTTCCTACGTAGGCTAACATGCTTCCCAAGACTCTCCTCTGCTCCTTTCACAAACAGGCTTCAAAATAACCATGGGATATTCTGGGTAACTCAGCTAATGTGAGCTATCCAGAATATAACTCACTTATATTCTTATTGCACTTTTAGCCTTCAGAATAGTCTCACATCTCACAGCAGATTGGGGGATAGCAACTAAAATTCCCATGACCATATTACCCATTGTTACAGCTGGAAAAAGAAGATAAAAATTCTTAAGCGTATCTCCATTCTAAAGAAAAGATAGCAAATAAAGGATAGTAGGATAGAAAAAATGCAAGTACAAAATGTGAAAGTGCTGGAGAAAGATTGGCAACAATCCCCAAACATCAAAAATTTCGGTCCCTTCAACTACAAGTTCTCCTTGTCTTAAACCTTTCAATTTACCATTTATTACTACTAAAAATAATTCATTTTAAATCTTCCAAGTAAAAAGTTTCTTAGTTCCCCATTCCCTGACCTTTATGAAGTCACCAGCTTGGCCTACACATGAAAGGCAAGTGCTTTAACTAAATTGCATATAAAAATGGTAGAGGAAAGGGAGTGAGATTTTGGCATGCTGTAGGCTCCCCATGTGCGATGATCTTGAAAGCCAGGCTGAAACAGCTGCTGTGGTGATCAGTTAGTGGGATACAGATCCTTCAGCACCAACTGGTCTTTGCCAAGGTCACAGAACTGTGTCCAAAGTCCCTGAACCATGTCTATTTCAGAAGGGGGAGGGGTGCTTTTGCTTCTTTAAAGCCCCTCGGCTCAGATCAGCTTTCACACTGCTAAGCTGCAAGGATCAACAAGTTCAAGAGGTAGGAATGCACTCTAATGGTCACCACAGAGGCACAAGCTGACACGGACCTGAAAAGTCTGTTTGCTGCTCCCAGCCTGGCAACACACATGCAGAGGGTGGCGCTGAGGCCTGGTCACAGAACACTGCACATTCTGACTCTTCTCCTGGCTCCACACCGGAATCCCATCACCTCCACCTCCATGCCCCCAAGAGACTCAGGATTTCCTTGGTGGAATTCAAGGCCAAGCCCTGGGGACTCAACATCTAGATGGCTGTGCAGACAGACTTTTTCCTCCATGTCCAACACAAGTGAGGGCCACCTGTGAAAAACAAGGAAGAAATGTGATCCATGAGGGGATTTCATCTACTCATACTCAGTCATTCTCCTAATAGTTATTGAGCATCTATGAGGTGCTAAATGTGGCGGCTAATAAGGAGTAAGACATGGTCCTTACTCACAAGCAGCTTTACAGTCTAAGAGGAACAAACGTCTTAAAACAGTCACAACAAAATGACACAACTGTTATCTTATCGAAAGAGGGGGTGAGAAGATCAGTGTATTTTGAACTGAAGTATAGGTAAGGAAGTAACACTAAGGACAGATGAGAAAGAGGAGGATTAAGCCAGACAAGACAGTGGGGGAAAATGCTTATAAGAGTGAAAAGACAATTACACATGAAGTCTTGGTGATGAGAGGAAGCAAAGTATATTCAAGGAATTAAAAGTAGCTCCATATACTCGGGGGACAGTGCCCAGGTGATTACAGATCTTATAAGGTGTAGTAATGCGTTTTCCCTTGTTCTATTGCAATGGAAACACAATGAAATGTTAAAAAAGGGAGAGATGACATGCAGAGTTGAGGTATAGAAATACTCCTAAGCTTTGCCAGGTAGGAAAAGAACAGAGAAATCTGGGCAAGATGGCATTGCTCCAAACTCACAATAATGATGGATAACAGTTGCAAAAGTACATCCAGAATATATAGCTGGTCTCAAAAGCATGAAACATATCTCTGTGGATGAGAAATAGGATAAAAACAAGGTAGGGAATGGGGCTGAAGTGACAAACTTCTGGGACCCCAGTCCAAAGCAGGCAAAGGCATTCAGAATTTCTATTCCTGTGGGAAGAACAGGAATAAAGTTCTCCCAACATGAGGCAAAGCTACAGACCAGAGTCAGGCTCCCTGTTGAAAATCTAAAGAGAGACTGAGATCCCTTGTTAATAAAAAGAAGCTGAAAAATAAAACACTGCTCTGACCACTGTCTGGGACTACAGACACCTGACAAAAACAGCCAGTGTACTGAAACCCAGTCTTACAGCCAGGAGCCCAGCTGAAACAAGCCATATGCTGCTTTAAGTAACTGAATGAAAACATCCCCATTATGTCCAGAGAACAGGAATCCCAAAGAATTGACATAAGACATAATTCTGGATATCACACCCAGGCTCCACTGGAAAAAATAAAATAAAACATTGCAAATCTTCTAAAGAAGGAGGAAATCTATCAGAACAAAACAGAACTCTTTCTACATAAAGTAGTTCTGAAAAACAAACTGCAAAACACATGAAAAAGTTAGTCCTAAGAAAGAAAATTCCAACCCACCAAACAAGCAAAAATGATAATCAGGATAAACAAGTTATCTAATCTGATAAAAGACTTTCAATAAGTATGTGAGTTTCAAAGAGTTAAAAAAGGATGGGGAATTGTGAATCAGAAATAGGCACACCAGAAGCAATAATAGAAAGAAGACTCTAATAGAAAATCTTGTAAATGAAAAATATAATTATTAAAATATTTTTAAAAGTTCAGTAAAAGGAAGGATGCACCTGGGGCATGCCTCTATGGAATATGAATGTGTTCAGGTGGTCACGGGTGTTATATCAGTGGGTGGAGACCCAAACAATAACTGACAAAATATTAAATTCCCATCCTGGGGCATCCTGCTACATTCTCTAATAGAGTGACAAGAATCTCTAGAGTATATAAGCAGTGCCTAGCAATAGAGGACAGACCAATATGCCAGGCTCTTGATAGTAATGATTTTACTTATGAACCTTATTCTTGTAAAATTGAAGTTTAGCCTAGTAATACATATAAGCCTAAGAGTTACCTCCTGAAAACCTCCTTGTTACTCAAAGGTAGTCTCTTTCTAAGCCAACCACAGCATATAAACTCACTGCTTTTCCCTGGCATGGGATGTAACTCCTGGGGGTGAGTCTCCTTGACACCAAGGGATTATTACCAAGTACCAACTAGCAGTGCATTTGGAAAAAGACCTTGACAAAAATGGGTAAAGAGTAAATACTAAGAGTTTATATGGCTAAGAGATTTCAAAGTGAGTGGAGAGGTCATTCCAGAGGTTACACTTATGCATATCTTAGAGATCTCACTGACTGCCACAGTAAACAGTGTCTCAATCCAGGTGCTCCTGAGGGCTCTTGAGACATCTGGACACTATAGGCAGGGCAGACAATCCCAGAAAATCGGCACCCTATTGGTGGGCCCTACCTTGGAATATGTGATAACCTTCTCCCTAATGTAACAGAGTTAGACTCATTTATAATTTCCCTACACATGGTTCTTCTGCAGCTTTTATTTGAAACTATAATTAGCAGTAAACCCATTAAATATATGTCCCAGAGACTTAAATCTTTGATCTGTTCACATGATGGTTGAACTCTGAATCTCAGCAGAATTGTAGCTGACACGTACTTTCCAATTCACTGGACTCACCCAGGACAACTAACAAAAGGGTAACAATACCCATTCCAAAAAACAGAGTGTCAGCAGTTGCAAGGAAGACAGTTCCTTAAATTCCATCTGCCTCATGGTATCTAAGACCCTCTCTATCAGAAGAAAAGTGGGCATCACCATCCCAAAATCCTCAAGATTGAGGAATGAACAAACATAAGGGGAGAATGCAGCTTTAGTAGACTTATTATCATTCTAGTAATGGATTAATTTATAACATCTATATAAAGACAGTGGTCATCAGAGCCTCTGAAGGGAACAGGTGTAACATAGCACATTTAGGGACCTTGGAATTGTTCTGCATATTGCAATGACAGGTACACATCATTATACATTTTGTCAAAACCTATAAATTGTGCAATGCAAAGTACAAACCACAATGTAAACTATAGACCATGGTTAGCAGAAATTCTTCAGTATTTGTTCATCAATTGTAACAAATGTACCACGCTAATGAAAGATGTGTTAATGGGGGAAAGTGTGAGAGGAGGAGGGTTGGAGTATATGAGAATCCCCTATATTTTAGATGAAACTTTTCTGTAATCTAAAACTTTTTTAAAAATAAATAAAATAAAAGCTCAATAAAGGATAAAATCTAGATCAGAAGAAAAGAGAAAGAAAAATAAAAATTTAATGAATTAGAAGGCATGGTCTTTTATCAAACCCAAGACACCATCAATTTTTTTAATTGACTTTGTAATAATATTACATTAAAAATATATATGTGAGGTCCCATTCAACCCCACCCCCCCCACCCCCCCTCTCTCCCCCCCAACAACACTCATTCCCATCATCATGACACATCCATTGGATTTGGTAAGTACATCTTTGGGCACCTCTGCACCTCATAGACAATGGTCCACATCATGGCCCATACTCTCCTCCATTCCATCCAGTGGGCCCTGTGAGGATTTACAATGTCCGGTGATTACCTCTGAAGCACCATCCAGGGCAGCTCCATGTCCCAAAGACGCCTCCACCTCTCATCTCTTCCTGCCTTTCCCCATACCCATCGTCCACCATGTCCACTTTTCCCAATCCAATGCCACCTCTTCTATGTGGACATTGGATTGGTTGTGTCCATTGCACCTCTATGTCAAGAGGAGGCTCAGATTCCACATGGATGCTGGATGCAATCCTCCCATTTTCAGTTGTAATCACTCTAGGCTCCATGGTGTGGTGGTTGTCCTTCTTCAACTCCATCTTAGCTGAGTGTGGTAAGTCCAATAAATCAGATTGTAGGTGCTGGAGTCTGTTGAGGCTCAGGACCTGGCTATCACATTGTCAGTCCAGAGATTCAAATCCCCTAAATATATCTTAAACCCCAACATTAACTGCGCCTCCAGCACATTAGCATGAAAGTCTTATGAAGGGAGATCCCATCTGAGTCCAGATTCATCACACATAAACACCATTTCCAAAGAGGGGCCATCTGCCCTGGTAGTTAACCCCATCGGCCATGACCATAACTCCCATGGGTCTCTTTAGCCTTCAAAGGAACCAATATCTGGGGGTTGTATCTGCTTTATCTGTCTCTCTGACTCTGCTCAGTTGACACCATCAATTTTAAGATGCATCCTTATTTCTTTTTTTTTTCTTTTTTTTTTCATTTATTGAAATATATCATTTGTACGTAAACATACATACACAATAAGTGTGTAATAATTGTGAACTTACAAAACAAACATATATAACATCGAACAAGTATATGTAACATCCCACCTTTATTATTTCATTTACTACTAAAAACTTTTTAAAAAGATACTGAAATGGCCTTCTGACATATCTACTTGGCTGTACTACAGTCTAAGTTTTTGAATCAAACAATAATCTAGATACTTCTATGAAGGGATGTTGCCATTGTGATTAAAATCCCTAATCAGTTGACAACAAATTAATCAAATGGGACCTTATCATGGATAGCCCTGGCTTAATCCCAGGTGAGCTCTTTTAAAGAGAGGTTAGGTCTTCCTTGAACCCAGGAACTTCAAACCGCTTGTGCCTGTGGGATTCCAGACTGCTTGCAATCTTCCCTTCCTGTGGATTTTGGCCTTGCTTAGCCAACTCACACAATTGTAGAAGCTAATTCCTTGCCATATATACATAAATTGTAGGTGTCCACATACATATATGTGTGTGTGTGGTGGGTATGTGGTTCTGCCTCTCTCTTTGAACTGGAACAGCTTCTATTTAAACTGTGGCACAATGTTTCCTTATTACTCTTCTTTCAAAAAGAATGCTTAATGAAACGTGCCGTCTTAGACTTATTTAGTCATAGATTCTTACATATCACAGTTGTGCACCCATAAAAAGTGAAATACAAACAAACCAAATTGCTTAAGGTATTCCTAATACTTTTTCATATACAGAGTCACATTCTTCTGAATAAAATTGCAATCCAGAGTCATTGTAATGTACAATACCATCTATTGCGCTATCAATAGCACTGGTGTTACAGCATTATTTATAAGGTGCTTCACTACTGCTTCTAGAATTTCCTTTAACCACTGCCTTTCTGCTTGCATAAGAGCATACTATGATAATGAATCATAGTATAATCTTATTAAAGATATTTTAAATGGAAAATAAATTCAATACATACAGCATCAACAAATGCATGTAACTCAATTAAACATAGTAGAACTTTAACAGGTATGTTCAAGTTACCATATACACAAGAAATGCAACTATACCAGAGCTGACACCTGGTCACAACCATATAAATTGCCTTTGGTTGTAAAATACATACCAAATTTTACAGAACTTAAAAGGTAATAAACGATTCATCTTGAAATAGATGAATTATAGTGGTTGTTTTCATTTTCTAGTTGCTAACACAAATATGATATTTAATACAATGGCTTGGCAAGAGAAATTTATTTTAGTTCAGATTTTCAGAGACCAGAAAGCTTGCCAGAAATTTTTTGGATTCCTGACTTCTCTGCCACATGGCAATGTTCAGGGTGATGTCTTCTTCTTTCTCATGCAGTTATTTTTCTCAATGAATATTCCTGGAACCCAGATTAGGCTAAGCTGGATGGAAAGGTCATATAGAAATCTGAATATAGACACTATTGGGAAAGGGAAAAAGCTTTTCCAGAGATCTTTGACTTACCCAACCACCACGGCCTTCTTTTTGCAAGAGCTCTGAGGGATGGGCTAAGTGTGGCAGTTAAAACTATCTTCTAGGCTGGGGAATTAAGAATCAGTTTGCCCTGTAATTCCCCATTTAAACCTCTTAACAGCTTTAAATTAAGGGCAATTAATAATTCTATTACCAAATTTTATCTTGAGTTTTATCTCCCTAGGTTTATAGGATACCAATTAAATAAACTAACATTACATGTATTAAACCTTTAAGGTGATGAAAATTGTAAATTCGTGTTTAGTGGAATTAAGCTAAAGAAGGAAATGTAAATCTTCCTTCTCTTAAATGGATAAAGTAAACTTCATTGGTTAGTAATTATAATTTAATAAGTTTATCTAAAAGTAAGGTAACTAGTCAATGTGGTTATGGTTAATTAAAAGAAGTTTGTAGAAGCATCTTCTAAACTGAAGCATTTAAATAGCTAATTCCAGGAGGTCATTTATTAGAAACCTAAATTGATATTAACAACAAAAAATAACTTCGTAACAGGGAAACCTGTCAGAGGCCACCTCAATCTGTATATTAGAGTGGTGGTCAAAAAGATTCTCTTGATTTCATTAGGAATCTTCAGTTTTCATAAAATGATTGAGAAAGTAGTTTTTCCTGTACTGCTAAAGTAAAATACCTGTTAATTAAAGTCACCATGGTAAAAGTGAAGAAGTAAAAAGCAAAGTACTAAGATAGTTAAGTTCACTTGATATGTTACAAACTGCATGGAGGTGTTTAGAAAGTGTATAAAGATTAAAAGAGCTAGACATATGCAGACATGGCTCAACTGATAGAACATTCATCTACCATATGGAGGATCCAAGTTTGATCCCCAGGGGCTCCTGACCTGTGTGGTAAGCTGGCCCATGCGCAGTGCTGCCTTGTGCAAGGAGGTCTGTGCCATGCAGCAGCACCCCTGCATAGGGATGCCCTATGCACAAGGAGTGCATCCTGCAAGGAGAGCCGCCCCACGTGAAAAAAATCACAGCCCACCCAGGAGTGGCTCTGTACACACAGCAAGACGACACAACAAAAAAGAGATGCAGTTTCCCAGTGTCACCCAGATAATGCAAGCAGATGCAGAAGAACACACAGCAGATGGACACAGAGAGCAGAAGACAGGGAGAAGGGGAGAGAAATAAATAAAATAAATCTTTTAAAAAAAAGATAGACTTCTGTATTATCAAACTCTCTTGCATATTCAAACCAGGACTTCAATACACTGCATTTTGCCTTTCCCTTTGAGTTATTGGCTAGGTCAGTCACTGACCCCTAAAACAATAAAAGTACCTACTACATCTCTGGTTATGTTCCTGAAGTGAATGGAGAGTACTTTGCATTTTGGATTTTTGCAGCAGCCAGAAATGGCTTGATATGGCCAGATGAACAATGGACATTGCCTCCTGACAGGCTTTATTTCATAGTTCCAAAGAGTCCTGTGCACCAGGCCAGTGAAATACTGGAACCTACCTTCCTATTTTCTCTCTAGGGTCAATGGTGTTGCAGCATGCTGACTGTGTGAAGGGCATACCAAGTGGAGCAATGATTACCAGAGTGATGTAAGTAGAACTTTAACATGGCATTAAGCCTGCTCCCAGGGAGAGATATCATGTATGGTATTGCAAACCTGGAGCTGAGATCTATTAACTACAGTTCAAAAAGAAACTCAGGCATTGATTAGTGCATTAATTAGTATTAAGTACTGTACTGATATCTCTTCTGTTCTAAGTCATACACAGAGGGATATTGAACAAGTTAAAAGTCCTGGTAAATTTAATTCTTTCATTCTTTTTTTCCCCTCTTCCAGTAGTTTCTCTTTTGTCTTTACCATTTCTCCCTTTTTTTCAAGGTCTTTTTCTAGTTGTATCACTAGTTAGTGCTTGGTCACTGTGGGCACTGAGGAGAGGGGGAGAAAGGAATAAAATCAATGGAAACAGGGTAACAGGGGCAATGGAAGTGTTCCACAAGGTTGTGCAATGATGGATATGGGACATGTAAATTACACCAAAAATGTATAAAAGTCTATAGGCTAAAACATAAGGTAACTAACAATTTAGAAAATTGTACATTCTAAAATATAAATTATAATGTAAACCAAAATGGAGCCATGTTTGATAGCTATGTTTCAATATCTGTATACTAGTTGCAACAAATATAGCATGAACACATAAAAAGATCATTGCTGGGGAAGGAGGAAAAGGGTTTGATGTTGGATATATGGGGGTCCCCTATATTGTATATGTGATTTTACTGTGGTCTAAAACTTTTTTGAAGAAAAAAGTAAAAATTAGAAAGGAAAAAAAAAAAGGAAAGGATGTAGACACTGAGGAAGAAATGAAAGAAATGAAAGAAATTGCCTTGTCACTGTACATACAGGGCAACACCTATTATGATGAAAGGCAAATGAGGAAAAGATGGAAGAAGTTGCCTTGCCAATTTGCATACAGGGCAACACTTCAGTGATAGAAGGCAAAACATCAAAAATAAAGCTTTTGCATTTTTTAATTTTTTGATACCCCAATTTATTTTTACCTTAATTTTTCTAAATTAATATGTATTCTATATCTAATCTTTAAACTCATCACTATATTTCATTTTACTATTAATGGAACCTGGCAATATATTGGGCTTCAGTTATGAAGAAGTTTTGAATCACAGAGAGGTTCAACAATGGCAGGGGAAGAATACTGGTGTGGGATGTTATTGACAGGGGACACATGGTTGGCAGGGAGTGCTCCAGGGCATATATCCAGGGTACATAAAAATGTTTGGATATTTTCATAGTGGATACAATTAAAAACAACAACTGAGGGAGTGCTGAGTTCCTAGCCAGGAGAACTCTATCACAGTCCTTAAAGGAACAGCAACAATCCCCCAGTTCAATGGCAAAGATCAAAAAAGAAGGAAGGTCCAACAATGAGCCCTTGATACCAATGACTATGCTTGTGAGCCTGTGCAACTGAAATAAGAACAAGGCCTAGAGCTGCAGGGTGCCTAAGAGTTACCTCCTGAGAGCCCCCGTGTTGCTCAAATGTGGCCAGTCTGGAAGCCACACTCAGCATGTAAATTTGCTGCCTTCCCCCCAGCGTGGGACATGACTCCTGGGGATGAGCCTCCCTGGGGCTGAGGGATCACTATCAAGTACCAGATGATGATGTAACTAGAAAATGACCTTGAATAAAAGGGTCAACTCAGACCAGCAGAATATCTCAATCAACATATAATACCAGGACTTAAAAATGCTTTTTGACCTGAATAAAAGGGGAAAATGGAAAGGACAAATGAGTTTATATGGCTATGAGTCTCCAAAAAGAGCTGGGAGGTTATCAGAGGGGTTGCCCTTATGCACACCTCAGCAGAATCCCAGAGACAGCTAAAGTAGATACAACCCCAGGTATTGGTTCTTCTGAGGGCTACAGAGACCCACAGGTTCTATGGTCATGGCAGATGGAGTTCAGTGCCATGTCAGTTGGCCCTACTTTGGAGTTTGTGTTTCTGTGTGATGGAGCTGGACTCAGATGTGATCTTTGTTCACAAGCCTTTCTTGTTACTTTTACCGCAACTGTAGTTGGTGCTGGGGTTTATATCCCCAGGGGACCTGAATCTCTGGACTGACCATGTGATAGTCAGGCCCTGAGCCTCAACAGACTTGCAGCTCCTACACTCTGGTTTATTGGACTTACCTCACTCAGCTAACATGGAGGTGAAGAATGTCAACAACCACACCATGGAGCCAAGAGTGCCTACACATGAAAGCAGGAGAATTGCATCCAGCATCCATGTGGAATCTAAGCCCCCTCTTGATATAGATGTGGAGTGGACACAACCATTCCAAGGTCCACAGGATGGAGGAATAGAGTATGGATTAGAGTGGACTTACTGATATTCTATTCATGAACTATTGTGATTAGTAATCAAAGAAAATGTGGCATTGGTGTGGAGAAAGTGGCCATGGTGGCTGCTGGGGGTAAGGAATGGGAGGAAGAGATGAGATGTTGGGGCATTTTTGGGGGTTGGAGTTGTCCTGGGTGGTGCTGCAGGGACAGTTACCGGACATTGTATGTCCTCCCATGGCCCACTGGGTGGACTGTGGGAGAGTGTGGGCTATGATGTGGACCATTGACCAGCGATGCTGAGATGCATTCCCCAAATGCAAATAATGTCTCATGATGATGGAGGAGATTGTTGTTATGGGGGGAGGAGTGGGGTGAGGGGGGTGGGGGGTATATGGGGACCTCATATTTTTTAATGTAATATTTTTTAAAAAGACAAAAAATAATAAAAAAAAAGAAAGGCAAAATGTCAAAAACAAAGTTTTATGATATTTTTCATTTTTAATACACCAATTTTGTGTGTGTGTGTTCTTTTATATATTTATTATTTTCAAATGCATCCTATTTTCCAATAAGAGAAAATGGCTGTATTTTCTTCTTTTAAAAATCTTTCTTGTTAAATCGCCTTTTTTTAAAGATACATAAATCACAAATTTTGTTACATTTAAAAGTATAAGAGGTTCCCATATACCCCACACCCAATCCCCCCACTCCTCCCCCATCAACAACCTCTTTCATCATTGTGGCACATTCATTGCATTTAGTGAATACATTTTGCAGCATTGCTGCACTGTATGGATTATAGTTTACATTGTAGTTTACACTCTCCCCCAGTACATTCAGTGGGTTATGGTAAGATATATAATGTCCAGCATCTGTCCCTGCAATATTGTTTAAGACAACTCCAAGTCCCAAAAATGCCCCCACATCTCATCTCTACTGCCCTCTTCCTGACCTCAGTAACTACCTTGGCCCAATTTATTTTTACTTTATTTTAGTTTTTCTAAATTAGTATGTATTCTATTTATAATCTTTAAACCCATCACTATATTTCATTTTCCTATTAATTGAATATGGCAATATATTAGGTTTCATTTTTGAAGAAGTTTTGAACCACAGAGAGGTTCAACTGTGGCAGGGGAGAAACACTGGTGTGGGGTGTCATTGATGGAGGGCACATGATTGGGAGGGAGTTATCCAGGGCATATGTATAGGGTACATAAAAATGTTTGGATATATTTTGGGTATTTTCATAGTAGGTACAGTTACAAACGACAACTGAGGGAGTGCTGAGTTCCTAGCCAGAGGAGGTCTGTCACATTTCCCAATGGAACAGCAACAGTCCCCCAAACTCAAGGGCAAAAACCAGTGAAGAAGGATGCTCCAGTGATGAGCCCTTGATACTGATGACTCTGCTTATGAGCCTGTGTGCCTGAAATTTCAACTAGGCCTAGAGCTGCAGGGTGCCTAAGAGTTACCTCCTGAAAGCCTCAAAGTTACTCAAATGTGGTTACTCTCTAAGCCAAACACAGTATGCAAACACATTACCTTCCCCTCACCATGGCCATGTCTCCCAGGGATGAGCCTCCCTGGCACCAAGGGATTACTTACTCATTCATTCTCAAGTAATTAATGAATGTGCTTATAAGACAAAAGAATGGCTCTTAAGTATGGTCTTTATTCTGCTTGCCATATGCCTGTCTTGTTGTTGCCTATACTGTCTTTGTCTAGGGCAGTGCCTATCTTCATACCTCTCCTAGCTGTCCTAAGCATAACCACTACTGTGGAAACTAAGTTTATTTCTTCCAAAATCAATGCTTTCCAGAACAAGATACTAGTAACATGGGGATTTCAGTCCCTGTTGGACCTGTCTTTCCTCAACCTTAATAGAATAACCAGGGAGGTTCATGCCCTGTGAGGCAGAAAGTAACTACAAAAGAATGATCATCACCCTTCAGCACCCCCTTATGAATAAGGGCATGAAATCCCTGAGGGGGGAATTGAGGCAGGTTAGCCAGGGAAAAGAGAAATAGATGAGCCACAATATGGCCAACAGACAACATGGCTGGCAGACAACATGGCTGCAAGACCTCACTGAGACCTTGACCTTAACCTTGAGGTCCCAGTTTCTCTTTCCAGGACCTCCCCTGGGCCCCAGATATTCCAAACAGGTCTCATCATTGACCACCCCACATTGGTGGGGTAGCCAATAAACAGCTGGGGCCCCTCCCATTAGCATTAGCAAGGGGGAGGAATAATCACTAGTTTAAAAGGTACCCATACTAGGTAGAGCTCACTCTTTCTGCCTGAAGGAGCCCACATCAAATCTTGATGTATATTTCCACCCTTCTCTCCCATTTCTCAGCAAGCTCTGTTCTTTCCTCCATTTTCCAACAAAATTTTTCACGGACCTAAGGAACAAAAAAACATGTTTGGAAGATTGAAAATGTACTCCCAATTATCAAAACTTCTGAGTTTTCAAAAATATAATACTTAAACAGAAATTTATTCCCTAAAGCATATTAATTAATAAAATCAGTACTGAAAACTAGTAAGTTAAACATCCAGCAAAATAAACTAAGGGGAAAGAAGAAAAACTTAAAAGAACAGAAAGAAGAGTCACTATGAATGAAAGAGAAAACAAAGATGCAAGAGAATCAAGCAAAAGCAAAAACTGGCTTTATAGAAAGACTCATAATATAAACCACCCCCAGCAATAATGAACTGGAAAAAAATAAGAGCTCACAAACTAAAATATAGTAGCAAAGTGGGGCATAAATACAGACACAGAAGAGAATACCTTTAAATCATAAGAAAACATTAATTTAATGCTAATAAATATGAAATTTGAAAATATAGCAGAAATGAAATATTTTCTGGAAACCTTGTAATCTACCAAAATTGGTTCAAGTAGAAATCAAGCTCCTGAACAAAATTAAGCATTAGGTCAATTTAATTGGTATTCAGAAGTTTTCATAGTTTCTTTTTGGTAACCTTTAAAAGAACAAGTAAGTCTACTCTGATTCAAAGTGTAAAGAGGAAGTATAAGAATAAAATACATAGCCCAATCTTACTTCAAAATATTCAAAAGGATAATTAAAATTATTCTGACATCTGCAGTACAACAGCAATATCAGCAATAAAAATAACAATAAAATGTCATGTCCAGATTATAATTATTGCTGCCCTAGAAAGATTCAATAGCATAAAATCCAGCCGTTTGATCAACCATTTTTGAATATAAGCAAAACTAAAAGTGTATCATCATCTTATTAGATGAAGAAAAGAGTTTGATGCAATTCAACCCTCAATTGTTAGAGTTTTAAGAAAAATAGGAATACAAAGAAATTTCCTCCAACAGAGTCTCTCTCAAAAATAGGCAGAAAACATCATTGTCATATACATATTGAGAATTTAATATGTGCTCAGCAGGGTTTTAAATTTCATATGTCTGTAGATTACATTTATAATTTAGAAAATAGATACAATTTATAATATGTAATTATATATGATTTTATTATTATTACAGTCTTTTGCTATGTGATATTTTTTTCATTTTACAGACGGAAAACATGGGCATGGAGAGCTTGAAAAATATACCCCAAATCACACAACTGGTAGGTGATACAGCCTAAATTCAAATGCATTTGACCTCAGTGTTTAGATTCTTAACCAGTATGCTCTATGGCCTGTCCACTGATGGAATTTGAGAAGTATTTCCATTTAAATTCATCAGTAGTCAAGGATACCTGCTGTTACCCCTTCTATTCATTCTTAGGCATAAGCCCTGGCCAGTGAAATAAGAAAAATAAACCTGACATTTAAAAGACAGGTTGAAAAGATAAAATGACCCTATGACAAATGATGAGGAAATCCAATAAAATTTACAGAAAAAGAAACAACTAGAAAAAATAAGAAAATACAGCATGTCACACGATCAATATACAAGTTTACTAGTTTTCCCTAAAGAACAGCTATACCCAGCTGTCGAAAGTAAAAGAAATTAAAGATGCTACTCACAACAGCAAGAAAAACTTCAAAACTCCTTTGAATAATTCTTGCAAAAATATAAACTTTTAGGAGAAAAAAATTTTAAGAAAGTTTTATAGAACATAAAAGAAAGCCTGAATAAATATTTATGGAGCAGAAGACATTATTAAAAAGATACCAGAAAATAACCTATGTATTTTAGGCAAATCCAATAAGCATTTCAACAAGGTTTTCTTCAAAACTGACCAGCTAGAATTATGTTCTTTATATAAAAGAACAAATAAATAAGAAAATTTTGGAAGCGGACTTGGCCCAGTGGATAGGGCATCTGCCTACCACATGGGAGGTCCGCGATTCAAACCCCCGGCTTCCTTGACCTGTGTGGAGCTGGCCCATGCGCAGTACTGATGCGTGCAAGGAGTGTCCTGCCACCCAGGGATGTCCCCGCATAGGGGAGCCCCACACACAAGGAGTGCACCCCGTGAGGAGAGCCGCCCAGAGCGAAAGAAAGTGCAGCCTGCCCAGGAAAGGTGCCGCACACACGGAGAGCTGACGCAGCAAGATGACATAATAAAAAGAGACACACAGATTCCCATGCCGCTGACAATAGCGGAAGCTGACAAAAAGAACACACAGCAGATGGACACAGAGAACAGACCACCGGGGCGGTGTGTGTGTGGGGGGGGGAGGCGGGAAGGGGAGAGAAATAAATAAAAAATAAATCTTTAAAAAAAATTTTTGAAGAGAATAATAAAGAATAGTAAGACTAGATAGCAAGCTAGCAAGCCTCATTCTAAAGTATAATATAAGAAAATATCTTATGATATAAAAATAATCAAACAGATCAGTGTAATAGAATCAAATACCTTGAAACCAATCCATGGAGACTTGGCATTATCAAACATGGCATTATAAATAGAAAAAGGATAGATTTCAATAGATGGTGTAAGGACAATTGGCTTTTAATATGGAAACAAAAAATAAGAACACTAGAGTAAAATAAATTCCAGGTAGATTGAAGATTGAAGATCACAAAATACAAAGCAAAACTTTAAACTTTTAGAAGAATATAATTGACAAATAACTGTGACCTCAGAATTGAGGATTTATTGAACTAGACACAACAACGTAAACCATAAAAAATAAAAAGATTGACAAATTTGATTATAGTAAAACTAAAAATCTTGTATATGACTAAGACATCTTTAAAAACATAATTAGTCGCAAACTTGAAGAAGTTATTTGCAATATCTTTAGCTGATAAAGAATTAATGTGCAGATATACAGGGGTAAAAAAAAAACCCAAAATCAATAAAATGAATATTAAAAATCCAAGTCAAGAATTAACAAAAAGACATGAACGAGCAAGTTATGGAAGAGAAAATCCCAGCAGTAATTAATCATACAAAAAGATAATTATTCCCATTAACAAATGCAAATTAAAATGTAATAATGAATGTGGAAAAATTAGTCTCATTAATTTTAAATTTTTAAAATAAGATGCTTTGTCAAACTCATAATATTGGGCAAATACCTAACAATACCAGATATTGATAAGGATGTAGGGAAATGGAAGCTCTCATTCAGTTCAGCTAGGAATATAAATTGGTACAGTTTTGGAGAGTAACTTGCTCTTATCTAGTAAATTTAAATATTGGCATATTTCTATGACTTAGAAATTCCTTATCTATTATTAACTTTAGAGCAATTTATGCAAATATTCACAAAAAGATGTGTACAATGATGTTTATTGCACTGCTGTTTATAATAACAACCAATTGGAACCAACCTATATACTGGTATAAGTATACCAGTAATAAAGTGGATAAATTAAATTTGGAGTATTCATACAACTCCATTGAATATTCATACAACTCCATTCATAGTACTCCATTGAATAGTTAAAAATGAATAGAATCGTTCTTAATGTAACAACATGGCTAATTCTCAAAAACATAATGTTGAGTAAAAATTTAAAAAAAACTAAAATCAACTAGCACAATGAGAAACCACTTCACACTCATAAAAAAAAAAGAGAGAGAAAAACAAAGAAAATTAAAAAGGTTTGGCAAGTATGTGGAAAAATTGGAACTCTCTTTCATTTTTGGTGGGAATGTAAAATTATACAGTTGCTGTGGAAAACAATTTCGTAATTCCTCAAAAAGTTAAAAATAAGAGTTACCATAAGACCCAGGAAGACATTCACTCCTAGGTATGTACCCAAAATATTTGAAAAAGGACTCAAACAGATATTTATAGACCAATGTTCATAGTAGCATTACTCACAATAGTCAAATAGTAGAAGCAACCCAAGTATCCATAAACAGATGTATGGATTAAAAAATGTGGTATATATATAATGGAATATTATTCGACCATAAAAAGGAATGAAGTTCTGTAACATGCTAGAACATGGATGAATCTTGAAACTATTAAGTGACATATACCAGACACAAAAGGACAAATATTATATGATTCCACTTATAGGTAATATCAAAATTAGGTAAATTCATAGAGACAGAAAGTAGATCCAAGGTTACCAAGAACCAGGGGAGAGGGGAATGTTCAGTTCATTGCTTAAATGATAGAGGATCCGTTTGGGTGGTAAAAAGGTTTTGGAAATAGTGTTGTAGTTGTACAACATTGTGAATGTAATTAATTTTACAAATCTGTATACTTAAACATGGTTAAAATGACAAATTTTGTTATAGTGTAATACTGATCAGATATATATATATATACATATATATATCTTACCACTATACAATTTTTTAAAAACAACTTAAATAACATATAAATATGATATAATTTATGATGTTTGAATGCATGTAAAATTGTACTATATATTGTTTTTTGATTCATATATTTGTGTTCTAACATTGAGATAGATTCCAATATTCTTTATATTATTCTGTACTTTTCCATATGTTTGTATTTTTTAAAGTACAAAGTCTTTTAAAAAGTAAAATGGAGTAGAGGAGGCAAAGTTCTAAGCAGAAAGAAAAATTAGGCCATTCAGTATTTTAGGAGAAGCACAGTGGTGTTTTGGACCAGGATGGATGATGGGGAGAAGAGGAGATGCCTCATCTTAAGAAGCAGTACATCACCAGATGCAATGGATGTGTCATGATGATGGGGGAGAGTGTTACTGTGGGGGGAGTGGTGGGGTGGGGGAGGTGGGGGTGAATGGGGACCTCATATTTTTTGAATGTAGTATTTTTTTAAAAAATGAATAAATAAAATAAAATAGAAAAAATATATATATATAAAAAAGAAGCAGTACATTATTAATCACAATAGTTCCAGAATAGAAATATCAGTAAGTCCACTCTAATCCATATACTCTATTCCTCCATCCTGTGGAACCTGGGATGGTTATGTCCACTCCACTTCTACACGGAGAGAGAAAGTGTCCATGGTAGCTGCTGAGGGTAGGGAAGGGGAAGAAAAGATATGAGAAGGCATTTTAAGGACTTGGAGTTGTCCTGGGTGGTGCTGCAGGGACAGTTGCTGGACATTGTATGTCCTGCCATGGCCCAGTGGATGAACTGGGGGAGAGTGTAAACGACAATGTAAACCATTACCCATGTGGTGCAGCATTGCTCCAAAATGTATTCACCAAATGCAGTGAATGCCCCACGATTATGAAAGAGGTTGTTGATGTGGGAGGAACGGGGTGAGGGGGGTGGGGGTTATATGGGAACCTCATAATTTTAATGTAACATTAAAATAAATAAAGACAAAAAATAAATAAATAAAAAATAAAAGCTGTGGCGTGATCAGAATCAAAAAAAAAAAAAAAAAAAAGAAGTGCGAACCAAGACAGAGGGCAGTAAACACCACCCCTATGGCAACAGTCAACATGTAAGATCAGCTGGAAACATTTCTGTTGCTTTCTCCATCAGAATGAAGGAAATAAAAGGTCAATACACATTTGTAATCAATCTAAAAGCTTGTCTTGGGTGTTGACTGAGCTGAGAGCTTTTGTTAAGAATTTAGTTAAAGCGGAAACTTACATTCTAGCAGATATTAGGCAGACAAGTAACTTCCAGGCATATAAAATAAATGCATGCTTTCAAGAAGAGGCAATATATAGAAGGAATCACAGAGCAGGAGTGCTGTTTAGACTCTAGTCATGTAATGCACAACCTGTTCAACTCAGAAAAAGGAGGGGAGCCTTGGACTCCCCACATCTTGGGGGCCTCGGAGGTCATTGATCCATTTCTCAGCCTTCAGCAGATCAGTGGCTGAACCACCCTATTAGACGGTGTCTCTTTCCTCTAATCATTGTACAAAGTTAGTTTGGCATCCACTAGATCTGTATTTCAATTCCAGATCTGTACTTCCGAGCTATGCGGCAGCTCTGAGCAAGTTACTGAAACTCTCTTAGCCTCAGTTTCTACATCTATAAAGTAGGAAAAATAATAGTATCACCTTTTTGATTTGTTATAAAGTTTAAATTAAATACAATACAAGGCGGTGGACTTGGCCCAGTGGTTAGGGCGTCTGTCTACCACATGGGAGGTCCGCGGTTCAAACCCCCGGCCTCCTTGACCCGTGTGGAGCTGGCCCATGCACAGCGCTGATGCGCGCAAGGAGTGCCCTGCCACACAGGGGTGTCCCCCGCAGAACCCCACGCGCAACGAGTGTGCCCTCTGAGGAGAGCCGCCCAGCGCGAAAGAAAGTGCAGCCTGCCCAGGAATGGCACCGCACACACGGAGAGCTGACAACAAGAAGACACAACAAAAAGAAACACAGATTCCCGTGCTGCTGACAACAGAAGCGGACAAAGAAGATGCAGCAAAATAGACACAGAGAACAGACAACAGGGTGGGGGATGGGGAGAGAAATAAATAAATCTTTAAAAATAAATAAATAAATACAACACAAAGCCATACAACACCTAGTAATTGCTCAATAAGTGTTAGTTGCTGTAATTATAATTGCCTAAGTCCAAAGCAGATCTGCTCTGTCTTCTCCTGCCTTTGGCAGCTCTATTCCCAAAATACTTTCAGGGTCCCAAGCCTTCAAATTTTTGGTTACATCTGGAAGAGCCAAGAATTGAGCTAAGTCCACTACTGTCTGATTCCATACTCAAGGGACAGTCCAGGTCAGAAACCAGTACACATGGTCACCTCTGCTGTCCCTTCCCTGATATTCCACACTGAAAAAGGCCTCCCACAATTTTTGTAATAGGCCCAGAGCCAGAAATCTTGGCTGTATCTTTTAATTCCATATGTCTAAGTATTAAATAGACCCTTTGAAGTTTATAGCAGCTTGCTGGATTCATTCTTTTTAGTGTTTTTAAGTTAATGTTTAAGATGCATGTGGGTAGCCAATTGTAAACCTCCACTCTGCGTTAATTATTTGCAGAGGCTAAGGCTGTGAGTTGGAGAGGGTGGAGGATCGGAAAGGAGAACTGGAAAAATATGTGCCCCTTGCTCTGCATAAGGACATAGTTTAATAAACTTATTTACAGGAATGTGAGCTCATTATAGAAATTTAATTTTGTCCAAGATATCAGTTTATGTTTCCTGACACCCTAGAAAATGGAATTAATTTCAAAACAGCCTAGAAATGTTAAAGAAGCCTATCATATAGCAGAAGAATATCATCCAAATGGAGCGAACACTTTCCATATGCCAGACACTGTGCTGGGAACTTTACATATCTTATCTTCCTAATCCTCATTAGTAAGAGTGAAGTTGCTATTATTATTACTCCCATCTTACAGAGATTTAAAAAATAGAGGCTCAGAGGGCTGAATTGACTGGCCTAAGTTCACACAGCTAATGGGCAACAGAGATGAATAGAAAAGCCAAGTGGTTCTGATTCTAGAGTCGGTGCTCCTTCTCTGCTCGAGGTTAAAGACGAATGGATAGGGAGGCAAGGGGTGAGCACTTACAGAGGACCCAACAGGTGCCAGCACTCTTCTCACTGCTGTAAGACCCTCACAACACCCCTAGAAGGATGGCATTATCATGATTCCCCTTTTTATAGATATGCAAAGGGAGCACAGATGTTAAGAAGTTTGCCCAAGATAACCCAGACAATAAGAGGTGGAGCTGGAATTCAAACACAGGATCCATTATCTTAACCACTCTAGAATACTGCCTCTTGAGGATGCAAGCAAGTGACAAACTACCTTCAAATGTATATTATACAAAGACTTGCTTATATGTCTATGCCCCGGGGAATTATACTCTTTGGCTAATCAATTTATTCTAAATCATAAGACCAGAGAAAAACCAAGATGTTTAGGCCAGAGAAGGAGCATCGCAGAGAATGGGGCAGCTCCTTCAAGATCACATAGTCAGATGCAACGCTTCCACTAGCCTCCAGGTCCCCAGGCCTCCAGACCAGGGCTTTCACAGGACTGGACTTACCATCCTGCCAACTTAGTCAGTTGCCTGCCGTTCTGTATTCACGGGGAGATGGATCAAAGGGCAGAAATATGGTAATGGAAACCATTTCACAGGCTGGAGCACTACGAGCCTTCCCTCTTCATCACATTTTAGCTCTGGGCAGAGCCTATGACTCACTCAGAGCATTTGGGTGTGTCATCCACAAAGCCAGCATATCCAGGCAGAGTCCCAGGGGAAAAACGAAGAAATCAGGTATCTCCCCTATTCCATGAATGGGGAAAGTGGTTGTCTGGCAAGGAATACAGAAAGGTCCCTCAAACATTGCTCTGTACTCACCAAGGGAATCTGGGCAGGAAAATTCTGGGGACTTTTCATCTAATCATCTAAATCATGAGAAACAGAGATTTTGAAGTTGTGAGGAAAGTGAATTTTTTTGTTGGTGTTTTTTTTAGGTACGGGGGCTGGGAATTGAACCTGGAACCCCATATGTAGGAAACAGGAGCTCAACCACCGACCCACATCAGCTTCCCTGAGTTGATTTTGTAGTTTGTTTTGCCTGTTGTTTGGTTTTTTGTTTGTTTGGTTTTTCAGGAGACCTGGGAACCAAACCTGGAACCTCCCATGTGGGAGGTGGGAGCTCAATCACTCGAGCCATATCCTTTCCCAGGAATGAGTTTTCAACCAGATCAAAGCCCATTTTCATTTCTTACAAGCTGGGCACATCATCTAACTTATGTGACAAGTTTGCACATTTATAGAATGGAAATAGTACTTACCCTGCAGAGTTGCAGTGGAGTTGATGGAAATAAAGTATGAAAAGTTTCTGGCATGGAACAGGCATACAATGGGTGCTTAATAAAGGCTACCTTCATGGTAAAGGCTAAACCAGAGCTAATGAAAACTATTTGGAGGGAGTAGGTGGCTCAATAATGGGCCTATGAAGATGTCCGCATCTTAATCCTTGGATCCTGGGAATGTTACCTTATATGGCAAAAGAGACTTTGTGGTATGGATAAATTAAGGATATTGAGATTAGGTGATTGTCTTGGATTCTCTGAGTGGGCACAATGAAACCAAGAGGGTCCTTATAAGAGGGAAACAGATGGATCAGTGTTAGGGAGAGAGATTGTAAGATGCTATGATCCTGACTTTGAAGATGGAGGAAGAGGCCACACACCACAGAATGCAGGCAACATCCAAAAGATAGAAAAGATAAAGGAACAGATTCTCCTCTAGATCCACCAGAAGGTACACATCCTACTGGCAGCTTGATTTTAGCCAACTGACTCATTTCATATTCTGACTTCAGATCTGTAAGATGTTGAATTTGTGCTGTGTTAAGCCACTCTTTGTATTGGGAATTTGTTATAGCAGCAAGAGGAAACTAATGCAGAGGGGTGTATCATAAACTGTTCACCCCAATTAAGGATTCCCCCTGCTCAGATTAACCTGCACCCCAGGGCAAATAGGTGTGACCCAAAGTCTTTGGTTCCAGCAGCCTGTGAGAACATATGTAGTCACAAGTACGTCAATTAGTAAGTGCCGGCAGTTCTTAAACACCACCACCCTCCAACAATTCCCAGGAACTTAGTTCTCTTTTTATTTTACCCTTTTACTTAAAACACTTTCAAGAATAAGTTTTCCCAATCTCTCTTGGAAAGCCTGCTACAAGCAAACAGTTTTAGGAGGACCTGCCACCACCTTGCTCTAGAAGACCAAATGCTACCACTGTGCTCTGGAACTAGCAGGAAGAAGAATATTTGAGCCAATTTTTAAATTTGATCCCTATCCCCAAAGTAGCTTTGATTGTTCCCAGAATATCATTGTTTTTCATAAACACAGATCCTTAGCTTAAAATATCACCCTGACTGTGTCAGGATGAAGCTGGGTAGATCCCAGAAAATCCTATTCTTAAAGCTAATCCATTCCTGTGTATGTAAAACTATTGCAGATGGGACCTTTTTAAAAACATATTTTTTTATTAGGGAAGTTGCAATCTTACAAAACAATCATGCACCTGTGTGGAATCCCAATACGACATGCCTCCACCAACATACTACATTGTTGTGAGATATCTGCTACATATTATGACATAATATCATCAGACTATTACTACTAACTATGATCTGTAATGAATATTTGGTATAAATTTTCCCTACCACCCTAATATTAACCCAGTATATTTTTGGCACTGATGCAAGAATATTACAGTATTGCTGTTAATTATAGTCTATAGGTTACATTAATTGTATTTTTCCATGCTTCTCCATATTCTTACCACCTTGGAATAGTGATATACATTTGTTCTAGCTCATAAACAAATATTTACATATTTGTACTATTAACCACAATTCTCATCTACCTCTCGGTTAACTATGCTATTCAGTCCTGAGATTATTCTTTAGCTTTCTTTCAAATGATATTTATATCCCTAGACTACCCTTTCCAGCTACAATTCCATTTATAAATCTGCTGTATTGGTTCTACTCACTATAATGGGTTACCATCAGCTCTATCTATTTCCATACTTTTAGAGTCAAGATAATTAAAACTTTTACATACATTAAGCATCACAACCTTCTCAGCCCTCCTCTTATCTTCTAATAATCTAAACTCTAGGTTTTAACTCCACACATTTATTCTTCATATTTAGTTCATGTTAGTGAGACCATGCAATGTTGGTCCTTTTGTGTTTGGTTTATTTCACTTAGTAGAATGTCTTCAAGTTTCATCCATGTTATCACATGTGTCCCAATTTCAATTCTTACAGTAGTGCAGTATTCCATCATATGTATAAACCTCATTTTGTTTCTCTATTCATCAGTTGATGGACACTTGGGTTGTTTCCATTTATGGCAATTGTGAATAACATCTCTATGAAAATCAATGTGCAAGAATCTGTTTGCATCACAGTTTTCAGTACTTCTGAATATATTCTTAGTAGAGGGATTGCCAGATCATAAGGCAGTTCTATATTTAGCTTCCTGGGGAACTGCCAAACCGTTTTCCACAGAGGCTGCACTATTCTATATTCCCACCAACAGTGAAGGAGTGTTCCTGTTTCTCCTCATCCTCTCTAGCACATGTAGTTTCCTGGGTTTAATTTTTAATAATGGCTATTCTGTGAGATGGGAGATGATATCTACTTGTCATTTTAATTTGCATTTCCCTAATAGCTAATGATATTGAATATTTTTTCATGTGCTTTTTGGCCATTTGTATTTCTATGTTAGGGAAATGTCTAGTTAAGTCTCTTGCCCATTTTTAAATTGGATTGCTTGCTTTTTTTGCTGAGTTGTATGATCTCTTTATATAGAATGGAAATCAAACCCTTATAGGATATGTGATTTTCAAATATTTTCTTCCATTGAATGGGCTGCCTTTTCACCTTCTTGATGAAGTCCTTTGAATCACAAAAGTGTTTAAGTTTGAGAAGGCCCCGTTTAGCCATGTTTTCTTTCATTACTTATGCTTTTGGTGTAAGGTTTAAGAATACACCCTTTACCGCTACGTCTTAATGATTTTCCCCTGCATTTTCTTCTCGGAACTTTATGGTTCTAGCTTTTATATTTAGGTCTTTGACCCATTTTGATTTAATTTTTTAATAAAGTGTGAGATTGCTCCTTTTCCTTTCTTGTGGGTATGGATATCCAGTTCTCCCAGCACCATTTGTTGAATAGACTGTTCTACCCCAGCTGGGTGGGTTTTATAGCCTTGTCAAAAACCACTTGACCATATATTTGAGGGTCTGTTTCTGAACCATCAATTCAGTTCCATTGATCTCTGTGTCTGTTTTTATGCCAGTACCTGTTATTAACACTGTAGCTAGGTAATATGATTTAAAATCTGGAAATAATTGTACTCCAAATTCGCTCTTCCTTTGTAAGATGGTTCTGACTATTTGGGGTACCATACCTGTATTAATCAGAATTCTCTAGGGAAACAGAATCAACAAAAGATAACAGTCAATAGTATGCAGTTCTATAAGAGTTTCTCATGAAGCTGTGGGGATGCACAAGTCCAGGTTCCACAGGCAGGCTGCAACCAGGGGGCTGCAACAAAAGTCCAATGAAGGTTCTTGACAGGTTCTGGGAGCTGTCCAAAAATGAACTGGGAAATTCTCTCTATATACTGGAATCACTTCCCCTTTTAAGGTATTCAACTGATTGGTTTAAGCATCATTCACTGCTGATGTCAATCTCCCTGATTGATGTAATTACAACCAGCTATCTATGATTTACTACTGCAGTAAAATCAATGGTGACCAAAGTCCATAAATGCCCTTGTATTACAGTTAGCCCAGTGCTTGTTTGACCAAGGAACTGGGCACAGTTACCTGGCAAAGTTGACACAATAGCCTAACCATCACAGTCCACCCTTTGTCAACTAGGCAGCCATATACATTGCCTTAAACCATACTTATTCTCTAAGTAAAAACAATAACAGACATGCATATACATATGTGTGTGTATTTATATATATTTCTGCCTAACAATGTTTAACTTTCCTGTGTACAACTGGAAGCATATTAATTCCATACAGAATAGGGTGCAAGTTCTTGAGTAATATTCACTCGCAAACTGACATCCTCAAATATTATGACATGAAATGGATACAACTTGTTATATGATAAGGGAAAAGTTAGGGGAAGAAGACAAAGAAATTTGTTTTGTATACACATACAATCATCACCATAATGAAACAAGGAAGAAAGATTTATGACTATTATATTCCTTGTTTCTGTAACTGGTCACATGGTCAAAGTTCATATTTATCACTACCTTCTTCCACTACCCATTCCATGTTTCCATTACCCTTAGCAAGCACTTCAGCTGGCCTTGGTTCTTTGCTTGGTGGCGTGATCCAAACTTTCATTCTTAAAGACTCTGGGCCATTGTTAGTCTTGCTTGGGTTGAGTTGTTGCAATTTTCCATTTACTTTAATCATAGGACATGGCAGTACTAGGAGATGCTCTAGAGGATCTCCTGTATTCCAGGCAAACTCTTCTTTACCTCCATCATGTAGATGCAGTCCTATTTCCCCTTGATAGTCAGGATCAATCACCCCAGCCACTACAGTAATTTCCTTCTTTGACTGCTGATTCAGAGGTAAGAGGAGCCCAAAGTGGCCAGGTGGCAGCCTTAATTTCCAGTTCAGTGATATCATTTTCGTGTTCCTTGGTGACAGCACTCCTCCTTTTGGGACTAAAACCTGTAGACCAGCAGAGTTTGAGGTTGCAGGGACAGTAAGCAAAAATTTTACTTGTGGGACACTAGGGGTAATAGTGCCAATCTCATTTCCAACCCTTGATTCCTGGACCCATAGATCCTGGTTCTGGGAGAAACAGCACCATAGAGTGGATGTTGATTTAAAGCATACACAGCCTCCTGGAGAACATTGCCCCAGCCCTGCAAGGTATTGCCACTTGGTTGGTCTCATAATTGAGCCTTCAAAAGGCCATTCCACCATTCTATCAATCCAGCTGCTTCAGGGTGATGGGGAACATGGTAAGACCAGTGAATTCCATGGGCATATGCCCATTCCTGCACATCATTTGCTGTGAAATTGGTTCCTTGAATGGAAGCAATGCTGTATGGAATGCCATGGTGGTAGATAAGACATTCAGTAGGTCCTGGATGATAGTTTTGGAAGAAACATTGCATGCAGGAAATGCAAACTCATATCGATTGTATGTGTCTATTCCAGTTAAAACAAATCGCTGCCCCTTCCATGGTGGAAGTGGCCCAATGTAGTCAACCTGCCACCAGGTAGCAGGCTGGTCACCTCGAGGAATGGTGCCATATTGGGGCTGAGTGTGGGTCTCGGCTGCTGGCAGATTGGGCTATCAGCATGGCTAAAGCCAAGTCAGCCTTGGTAAGGGGAAGTCCATGTTGCCTAGTCCATGCATAATCTCCATTCCTACCTCCATGGCCACTTTGTTCATGAGCTCACTGGGCAATGACAGGAGTGGCTGGGGAAAGAGGCTGAGCATTAGACACAGAGGGGGACACCTTATCCATTTGATTATTAAAATCTTCCTCTGCTGAATTTACCCTCTGGTGAGCACTTACGTGGGACACAAAAATTTTCATGTTTTTGCCCACTCAAAAATGTCAATCCACGTACATCTTCTCCAGAACTCTTTGTCACAAATTTTCCAATCAGGTCCTATCCAAGTCCCTGATCATCCAGCCAAACCATTGGCAACAGCGCATGAATCAGTGTACAAACACACCTCTGGCCATTTCTTCTGCCAAGCAAAATGAACAACCAGATGCTTTGCTTGAAGTTCTACCCACTGGGAGGATTTACCCTCACCGCTGTACTTCAGGGATGTCCCAGAAAAAGGGTGCAGTGCTGCACCTGTCCACTTTTGGGTGGTACCTGCATATCGTGCAGAACCATCTGCAAACCAGGACCGAATTTTTTCTTCCTTAGTCAACTGATTGTAAGAGACTCCCCAAGAGACCAAAGCTGTGGGCTGGGAAAGAGAAGGTAACATGATAGGGATGGTAACTATGGACATTTGGCTACTTCCTCATGTAACTTACATGCTTTCAGGATCCACTCAAGCCCCATCTCATGTATATCACTTCCACTTTATTATGGACTGCCTCTGTGCATGCCCAACTTTAGGGTTTGGCAGGTCGGACAATACCCAGCTCATAATAGGTAACTCAGGTCTCATGGTAACTTGATGGACCATGGTTAAGCATTCAGTCTCTACCTAGGCCCAGTAGCAGGCCAAAAGCTGTTTCTCAAAAGGGGAGTAGTTATCTGCAGAGGATGGCAGGGCTTTGCTCCAAAATTCTAAGGTTCTGTGGTGTGATTCTCCAATATGGGCCTGCCAAAGGCTCCAGACAGCCTCTCTTTTTGCCACTGAAACTTCCAGCACCCATTGGATCTGCTGGATCATATGGTCCAAGTGCTAGTGCAACTTGCACAGCAGCCCGGATCTGATGCAGAGCCTCTTCTTGTTCTGATCCCCAGTCAAAATTAGCAGCTTTTCTGGTCTCCTGGTAAATGGGCCAAAGTAGCACACCCAAATGAGGAATGTGTTGTCTCCAAAATCCAAAGAGACCAACCCAGCATTGTGCCTCTTTTTTGGTCATAGGAGGAGCCAGATGCAATATCTTATCCTTCACTTTTGAAGGGATATCGCAACATACCCCATACCAGTGGACACTTAGAAATTTCACAGAGGTGGAAGGACCTTGTATTTTAGTTGGATTTATCTCCCATCATCTCTCACACAAATGCCTTACTAATAAGACCAGAGTCTTTGCTACTGCTTTCTACTTCTTGCTCACTCATGATATCAGCATGATGATATCATCAATATAATGACCAGTGTGATGTCCTGTGGGGGGAAGAGACAATCAAGATTCCTATGGACAATATTACGACATAGGGCTGGAGAGTTGATATACCCCTGAGGCAGGATAGTGAAGGTATACTGCTGGCCCTGCCAGCTGAAAGCAAACTGTTTCTGGTGGTCCTTAATAGTAATTGAGAAAAAAGCATTTGCCAAATCAACAACTGCATACCAGGTACCGGGGGATGTGTTAATTTGTTCAAGGAATGATACCACATCTGGGACAGCAGCTGCAATTAGAGTCACCACCTGGTTAAGTTTATGATAATCTACTGTCATCCTCCAAGATCCGTTTTCTGTACAGTCCAAATAGGATAATTGAATGGAGATGTGGTGGGAATCACCATCCCTGCATCCTTCGAATCCTTGATAGTGGCACTAATTTCTGTAATTCCTCCAGGAATCTGGTATTGCTTTTGGTTTACTATTTTGCTAGGTAGGGCCAGTCCTAGTGGCTTCCACTTGGCCTTTCCAACCTTAATAGCCTTCACTCCAAAAGTCAGGGACTCAATGTGGGGATTCTGCCAGTTACTGAGTAGATTCCAATTATGCATTCTGGAACTGGGGAAATAACCACAGAATGGGTCCAGGGACCCACTGAATCAACTGTGAGATGGACCTACACTAAAATTCCACTAATCACCTAACCTTCACAAGCCCCTACTCTGACTGGTGGACCACAGTGATGTTTTGGGTATCCCAGAATTAATGTCACTTCTGAGCCAGTGTCTAATAATTCCTGAAATGCCTGATCATTTCCTTTTCCCAATGCACAGTTACTCTGGTAAAAGGCTGTAGATCTCCTTGGGGAAAAGTAGGAGGAAGATTAACAGTATAAATTTTGGGCAGTTTAACAGGATTTTTCCCCATGGAGACCTGGCCTCCTCCTCATTCAAGGGGTTCTGAGTCTGTAAACTGTCTCAAGGGAATTGATTAAGGGGCTGTGATTCATTGCATCTGTAGTTTGAGTTAGGGTTTTATTCACTCGTCCTAGAACTCTCTGTTTATACAGATCCAGAAGAAATTTAGTGGACTGCCCATCTATTTCACTGCTAGATACCCCACGATGTAGTAGCCAACACCTTAATTCTACATGCCTCAGAGTATTTGAGTGCTTTTATGAATCTTCCTTTCATTGTAGTAGCCATGCCCACCTTGACTTTGGTGATTAACTGCAGATATTTGACTTTTACCAGACTGACATCCAATCATCCCCATACTGTTTAAGGATTCTAATTCCATCACAGCCCTCCCTACAGTAATATTAGGACTACAGAGAAGAGCAACCACAGTGCTCTTCAGGGAAGATGGAGTTAGTCTTACAAATTTATTTCTCACAGTTCTAGTTAAAGTTGTGTCTTCTGGACATTCCTGGGGTGGTGGACAGCTCTCAAATGGTAAATCCATTCTAGCATTTCAATTTCCCTAAGCCTTTGAATTCCCTCTTCTACTGTGTACCAGGGCAAATCAGGCATCTCAACATCAGACATACTAGCCCATCTTTTGACTCATGTTTCAATCAGCCACCAAACAAACTGCTACAGCCCTTGCTAACCTCTCAAACTACAGTGTTGAATACAGAATTTCTACTTAGTGGCCCATATCAATAAATTCAGCCTGATCCAACTTTATATTCATTCCACCATTATTCCATACCCTTAGTAACCATTCCACACATATTGCCCTGATTTCTGTCTATAGAAGTTGGAAAACTCATGCAGTTCTAAGTATACCTTACTTCCTCACACTTTGTATTTCACCTTTGGGGGCTTATCGTGATTTCAGTCTAGTAGTAGGTCTTGAAGACAAGAGAAGTTCTGGGAGTGAGTCAGAAGGATTAGAAATGACTTGCAAACCACTGACCTCAAGGCATTCCCTTGCATTTTCTTCTGGTGAGACAGGATTAATCTCTTCAGGCAGGGGCTGGAAGGCAGTTTCCTCAGGACAGACTGAGGGCTTGGCAGTTCATGCTGGAGTTTGGCTGGTATGTGCCTCAGGGCTGGAAGGAGGTCCAGACTCCCTGGGTTAAGCTGAAGTCTGGATGGTACAAGGTCTCGACAAGGTGTCGCCTGGGCAGGGCAGGCCATGGAAGGCTTATCTGATAAAGTCTCAGCAAAATTCAGAGCTCCAGGGTCTCCATATGGCCATCATCCCATATATCTCCATCCCAATTCTCTGGATTCCACTCCTTTCCAATCAATGCCTCCACTTTTACCACAGATACCCTGCAGGATTGAGATTTTAGTTTCCTTTGTAACTCCACTACTCCTATAATGAGTCTGAGTTTAGTTCTCAGATATTTCAAGCCTGTGGTTACAGGAGACAGGATTTTCTTTCAGAGTACACATAGAAACTTTTGCATGTCCATTCAATGTTTAAGTTTCAAATTTGAATACTTTAATTCATCTCTTTCTTTTGTAGCTGTATACAGAGTATCTAGGAGAAGCCATCCAACATCATTATACCATTTGACCTCACAAAACTCTGTGAAGGTGTAGAAAACACTCTCACTCTCAGATCCTTGCTTCTTATAAGTGTGGAATAGGGGAATCCAGTGATGCTATTTTGCATATCAACTCGCACCATGGACTGTTAGCAGTCTCTTCGTTATTGGAAAGGGAGTCTTCAGTGCCCTTGAATCCAATTAGAGTAGAGAGAAAATTGCAAACCTCCCAGAACGACCTTAGACACCCTATGTTTAAGACTCTGTTCCTCAAGAACCACTCCCAGTACCAAGCTGTATTAGTCAAGGTCCTCTAGATAAGCAGAATCAACAAGAGATATCTGTCAATAGTATGCAGTTTTGTAAGAGTTTCTCATGAAGCCATGCGGGTGCACAAGTCCAGGTTCCACAGTCAGGCTGTAACCAGGGGCTGCAATGAAAGTCCAGTGAATGTTCTTGATGAGTTCTAGGAGATGTTGGCTGTTCAAAGATGAGCTGGGAAATTCTCTCTCTATGCTGGAATCACTTTCCCTTTTAAGGCATTCAACTGATTGGGTTAAATGTCACTCATTGCTGATGGCAATCGCCCTGATTGATGTAATTATAACCAGCTATTTATGATTTACTACTGCAGTAAAGTCAATGGTGACTAAAGTCCATAAATGCCCTTGAATTACAATTTACCCAGTGCTTGCTTGACCAAACAACTGAGCACAATTACCTGGCTGAGTTGACACAATAGCCTAACCATCACAATATCCTACCAAATAAATTTGGTCATTGTGTTTTCCATTTCTTTAAAAATGCTGATGGAATTTTTATCAAGATTGCATTGACTCTGCATATCAGTTTGCGTAGAATTGGCATCTTACTCATATTTAGTCTTCCAATTCAAAAGCATGGAATATTTTTCCATTTGTTTAGGTCTTTTAAAAACTTCTTTTAGCAATGCATTATCATTTTCTGAATACAAGTGCTTTAAATCTTTGGTTAAGTTTATTTCTAAATATTTGATTCTTTTAGTCAATATTGTAAATAGAATTTTTTTCCTGATTTCTTTCTCAGATTGTTCACTACTGGTGTATCTGAGGATTTTCAGTATTAATCTGGTATCCTGCCACTCTGCTGAAACTATTTATTAGCTCTAGCAGCTTTGTTGTAGTTTTTTGGGACATTCTATGTATAGAATCATACGATCTGTGAATAGCTAAAGTTTTTCTTCTTCCTTTCTGATTTGGATAGCTTTCTTTCTTGGTCTTGCCTAATTGCTCTAGCTAGTACCTCTAGCACTATATTGAACCAAAGCAGGGACAGTGGTCATCCATATCTTATTTCTGATCTCAACAGGAAAACTTTCTGTGTTTCCCAGGGCGTACAATGTTAACTGTGGGTTTCTCATACATGACCTTTGTCATGCTAAGAAATTTTCCTTCAATGCCTATCTTTTGTCATATTTTTTTTTAATCAAGAAAGAATATTGTATTTTATCAAATGCTTTTTCTGTGTCAATCAATAGGATCATGTGATCTTTCTTCTTGGACTTATTAATATGGTGCATTACTCTGGTTGATTTTCTTGTGTTGAACCACCCTTGCATGTCTGGTATAAACCCAATAAATTATAATGAATAATTTTTTTAGTATATTGTTGTACGCAGCGATGGTTAGACTAATGTGTCAACCTGGCCAGGCAGTTGTGTCCAGTTGTTGGTCATGCAAGCACTGGGCTAACTTTAATACAAGGACATTTACGGACTTTAGTTACCAGTGACTTTACTGTATAGATAGCTGCTGACATCTACATCAATCAGGGAGATTGCCATCAGCAATGAGTGATGGTTTATCCAATTAGTTGAATACCTTACAAGTGATTTCAGCATTCAGAGAGAAATTTCCAGCTTGCCTTTGGACAGTCAATGTCTCCCAGAAACTCATCAAGGACCTTCATTGGACTTTCATTGGAGCACTGATTTGCAGCCTGCCTGTGGAACCTAAACTTATACATCCCCATGGTCACATGAGAGACCCTTATAAAATCTCATACTGTTGTCAGGTATCTCCTGTTGATTCCATTTCCCTAGAGAACCCTGACTAGTACAGCTTGGTACCAGGTGTGGGGTTCTTGAGAAATAGATTTTTAAATATGGGATGTCTAAGGTGGTTCTGGGAGTTTTGCAATTGGCTTTCTACTCTAATTGGACTCAGGGGAACTAATGATTCCCTTTCCAATAATGAAGAGGTTGCTAACAGTCCATGGCATGAGTTGGCAATAGAGATATAAAAAATAGCATCACTGGATTCCTCTACTTCCATGCTTATAAAAAGCAAGTATCTGGGCGAGAGTGTTTTCAACACCTTCACAGAGTTTTGTGGGGTCAAATGGTATAATGATGTTGTCTGGATCCTCCAAGATATCTTAGATACTTTTGTAACTCTTTCTCAGTTACAAAATGTATTAGTCAGCCAAAAGGGTGCTGATGCAAAATACCAGAAGTTGGTTGGTTTTTATAAAGGGTATTTATTTGGGGTAGGAGTTTACAGATACAAGGCCATAAAGCATAAGTTACTTCCCTCACCAAAGTCTATTTGGAACAATTTGGCTGCTGACATCTGTAAGGGTTCAGGCTTCCTGGGTTCCTATGTTCCTGGAGCTTGCTTTTCTCTGGGTTAAGACTCCTTTCTTCCTGGGGCTGACTTCTCTTTCCTCTGTGAGCTTACTTCCCAGGACTCCAGCTTAAGTCTTCAGCATCAAACTCCATTATCAAATCTCCAACAACAGAAACCCTCAACTCTGTTATTCACCATGCCTTTTATCTATGAGTCCCCACCCACTAAGGGGTGGGGATTCAGTACACTAATCATAACTCAGACGTGCCCAGGTACAGATCAAATTACAAGCATAATCCAAAATTTCTTTTTGGAATTCATCAATTATATCAAACTGCTACACAAAAGAAAGACCTGAGTTAAAAGCTTCAAATTTGAAACGTAAACACCACATGAATTATGTGAAAGTTGCTATGCATGCTCTGAAAGAAAATCTTGTCTCCTGTAGCCACAGGCTTGGAACATCTGAAACCCAAACTCAGAATTTCATTGTACAAGTAACATAGTTACAAAGGAAACTAAAATATCAACCCCACAGAGTTTCTGTGGTTAAAGTGAAGCCATTGAATGGAAAGGAGTGGAACCCAGAGGATTGGGATGGAGACATATGGGACCATGATAATATTGGTGGGAACATTGGAACCCTAAATTCTGTTGAGACTTTACCAGATAAACCTATGATGCCCTGCCTTGTTGATACAACACCTTGTATCACCCAGCCTCTAGACCAGACCTCCTTCCAACCCTGAGGTGGGTACCAACCAAACTGAAGCCTGCACTGCTGAGTCTCTGGCTTGCCCCAGAGAGTCTGGACCTCCTTCCAGCCCTGAGGCACATACCAGCCAAACTCCAGCATGCACTACTGAGCCTCCAGTCTGTCCTGAGGAATCTGCCTTTCAACCACTGTCTGAAGAGATTAATCCTGTCTCATCAGAAGAAAATTCAAAGGAATGTCCTGAGGTCATTAGCTTGCAAAGCATTTCCAATCCTTCTCCTTACTCACCCCCATCACCCCTCTTATCTCCGAGACCTATACTAGTCTAAAATCACAACAAGTCCCCAAAGGTGAAATACAAAGTGTGACCCATGACCAAGTACAGTATACTCTGGAAGAACTGTGTCAGTTTTCCAATTTACATAGACAGAAATCAAGGGAATATGTGTGGGAATGGACACTAAGGGTATGGGATAATGGTGGAAAGAATATAAAGTTGGGTCAGGTTGAATTTATTTATATGGGCCCACTAAGCAGAAATTCTGGATTCAACCCTGTAGCTTGATGGGTTAGAAAGGACTCTAACAATTTGTTTGGGTGGCTGACTGAAACATGGACCAAAACATGATCTAGCATATCTGAGGTTGAGATGCCCTACTTGCCTTGGTATAAAGTAGAAGAGGGAATTCAAAGACTTAGAGAGATTGGAATGCTAGAATGGATTTACCATTTGAGACTTTCCCACCCACCCCAAGAATGTCCAGAAGACACATCTTTAAACCAAGACTGTGAGGAATAAATTTGTAAGACTAACTCTGTCTGCCCTGAAGAGCTCTGTGGTTGCTTTTCTCTGTAGTTTCGATATTACTGTAGGGAGGGCTGTAATGGAATTAGGATCCTTAAACCTTATGGGAATGATCAGATCTCTGTCTGGTAAAAGTCAACTATGGGCTGTTAATCACCAAATACAAGGTGGGCATGGCTATTGCAATGAAAGGCAGGTTCAAAGCAGCACTCAAAATAGTCTGAGTTACATAGAGTTACAGCATTGGCTAATACATCATGGGGTACCTAGAAGTGAAATAGTTAGGCAGTCTATTAAATTTCTTCTGGATCTGTATAAACAGAAGAGTTCTAAGTCAAGTGAGCAAAACCCTAATTAAAGACTCAAAGAACCATGGCCACCTGAAGTGCTTGCCACAGGTAAAGGGAACATGGAATGGGTAGTGGAAGAAGGTAGAGATAAATATGAATTTCAACAATGTGACCAGTTACAGAAACAAGGACTGTAATAGTCATGAATCTTTCTTCCTTGTTTCATTATGAGTATGATTGTACATGTACACAAAACAAATTTCTTTGTTTTCTTCCCCAACCTTTTCCCCAGTCATATTACAAGTTGTATTAATTTCATGTCATAATATTTAAGGATGTCAAGTTTAAGAGTGAATATTATCCAAGGACTTGAACCCTGTTTTGTAGGTAATTAATGTGTTTCCAGTTGTACATAGGAGAGTTGAATATTGTTAGGCAGAAATGCATATATATGCATGTCTGTTATTGTTTTTACTTTAGAGACTAAGTATGCTTTAAGGTTATCTGTTTGGAGGCCAACTGACAAGGGGTGGACTGTGATGGTTAAGCTAATGTGTCAACTTGTCCAGGTAATTGTGCCCAGCTGTTCAGTCAAGCAAGCACTGGGCTAATTGCAATAAAAGGGCATTTATGGACTTTACTAACCAGTGGCTTTACTGGATAGATAGTTGATTACAACTACATCAGTCAGGGAGATTGCCATCAGCAATCATTCAACTGATTGGGTACCCAATCAGCTGAATGCCCAAAAAGGGGAAGTGATTTTAGCATTCAGATATAATTTCCCAGCTTATCTTTGGACAGCCAACATCTCCCAGAAACTCATCAAGAACCTTCACTGGACTATCATTGGAGTTCTGGTTTGCAGCCCACCTGAGGAACTTGGACTTGTGCATCTCCATGGTCATGTGAGCTACTTATAAAATCATATACTATTGACAGATATCTCCTCTTGATTCTGTTGCCCTAGAGAACCTTGGCTAACACAGACTCACTTAGCAAGTATTTTGTTGAGGGTTTTTGCATCTGTGTTCATTAGAAAAATAGGTCTGTAATTTCCTTTTTTTCAAAATATCTTTTCCTGATTTTGGTATTAATGGTGATATTGGCTTCATAGTGTTAGTTTGGTAACATTCCTTCCTGTTCAAATTTTTTGGAAGAGTTTGAGTAAGATTGGTATTAAATCTTCTTTGAATGTTTGGTAGAACTCAACTATGAAACCTTCTGGTCCTTGGCTTTTCATTTTGAAAAGTTGTTTGATAACTGTTTCAATCTTTTTTACTTATGATTGGTTTGTTGAGGCTTTCTATTTCTTCTAAGGTTGTTGTAGGTTGTTTGTATGTTCCTAGGAATTTTTCTATTTCATTTACATTGTTTAGTTTCTTGGCATACAGTTGTTCATAGTATCCTCTTATGATATGTTTTATTTCTGTAATGTCCCTGTTTTCATTTTTTATTTTATTTTGTTTGCATCATCTTTTTTTTGTCAGTCTAGCTAAGGATTTGTCAATTTTGTTAATCTTCTTGAAAACCAACTTTTAGCTTTGTTAATTCTCCCTATATTTTGTTCACAATTGCATTTATTTCTGATCTGATCTTTGTTATTTAATTCCTTCTGCTTGCTTTGGGAATAGTTTGATGTTCTTTTTCCAGTTCCTCCAGCTATGTGGTTAGGTTATTGATTAAGCTCTTCTTTTTTTTTTAAGATTTATTTATTTATTTATTTCTCTCCCCTTCCCCCCCACCCCAGTTGTCTGTTCTCTGTGTCTATTTGCTGTGTTTTCTTTGTCTGCTTCTGTTGTCAGCAGCACAGGAATCTGTGTTTCTTTTTGTTGCATCATCTTGTTGTGTCAGTTCTCCATGTGAGTGGCACCATTCCTGGGCAGGCTGCACTATCTTTCATGCTGGGAGGCTCTCCTTATGGGGTGCACTCCTTGCGCATGGGGCTCCCCTACACAGGGGACACCCCTGCGTGGCACAGCACTCCTTGCGTGCATCAGCACTGTACATGGGCCAGCTCCACACGGGTCAAGGAGTCCCCGGGTTTAAACCGAGGACCTCCCATGTGGTAGAGAGACGCCCTAAGGACTATAAGTTTCTCTCTTACAAAACATTAAAAAAAAAAGACAAACAAAAACAACAAACAGATACTAAAATATAAAATAAAATAAGAATTTCCCTCTCAGCACTGTCTTTGCTGCATCCCATAGGTTCTGATATGTTATGTTCTCATTTTCCTTCATCTTGAGATATTTACTGATTTCTCTCACAATTTCTTTTTTGACCCACTGATTATTTAAGAGTGTGATGTTTAATCTCCATATATTTGCGTATTTTCCCTTGTTGATTTCCAACTTTATTCCATTATGATCAGAGAAAGTGTGTTGTATAATTTTGATCTAAGTGAATTTATTGAGATCTGCTTTGTGAACCAAAATATGGTCTATCCTGGAGAAAGATCCATGAGCACTTCAGAAGAACATATACCTTGCTGTTTGGGGATGCAATGCTCTGTATATGTCTATTAGGTTTAGTCCATTTATCGTATTATTCAAGTTCTCTGTTTTTTTGATTGATCCTCTACGCAGATATTCTTTCCAATGCTGAGAGCAGTGTATTGAAGTCTCCAACTATTATTTAGAGACATCTATTTCTCCCCTCAGTTTTGCCTCATAATTTGGGGCTTCCTGACTAGGTACATATACATTTATGATTATTATTTCTTCCTAGTGAATTGCCCCTTTTATTAAGACATAATGTCCTTGTCTCCAATAACAGTTTTGCTTTTAAAGTCTATTCATCCAATATAAGTATACCTACTCCAGTTGATTTTGTTTATTTGCTTCTGTTTTGTTTTCTTTTGTTTTGTTTTGGTTACTGAATATATGGAATATCTTTTTCTAGCCTTTCACTTTCAATCTATTGGTATCCTTGAGGCTAAGGTGAGTCTTTTGTTGATAACATATACATAGTTCATAGTTTCTTATTCATTCCACTAGTCTGTGTCTTTTGATTTTTGGTTGGGGAGTTTAATCTATAACATTCAATGTTATTACTGTGAAGGCAGTTATTATTTCACCCATTTGACCTTTGGGTTTTAGCTGTTATATTTTATTTTCACCACTCTTTTCACACTTTTAATTACTTTTACTGATATAATCTTCATTTTTAGGCTCTCTTCCACACCTCTCTCTCCTGTTTTTTCTTTTCAGACTGTAGCACTCCCTTTAGAATTTCCTCCAAAGCTGGTCTCTTGGTTACATACTCTCTCGGTTTCTGTTTCTCTGTGAATATATCTTAAATTCTACCTCATTTTTGAAAGGAAATCTTGCCAGATAACAAATTTTTGGCTGGCAGCTTTTCTCTTGAAGTATCTTAAATATATCATACCACTGCTTACTTGCCTCCATAGTTTCTGATGGGAAATTAGCACCAAATTTTATTGGGTATGCCTTGCATGTGTTGCATCACTTTTCTCTTCCTGCTATCAGAATTCTCTCTTTGTCTTTGGCATTTGACATTCTGACTAGTATGTGTTTCAAAGTAGGTCTGTTCACATTTATTTTGATGGAAGTATGCTGTGCTTCTTGGACATGGATATCTATGTCCTTCAATAGAATTTGGGGGAATTTTCAACCATTACTTCTTCAAATATTCCTTCTGGCCCTTTTCTCTTCTCCTTCCTTCTGGGACACTCATGATACATATGCTTGCTCATCTCTTGCAATTTTTCCTTTCTTTTCTTTATTCTTTTCTGTGTTTGCTTTCAGAGGTCATATCTTTGAGCTCACTAATCCTTTCTTCTGCCTCCTCAAATCTGCTGTTACATGCCATTGTATTTTTAATTTCATTTATTGTGCCTTTCATTCCCATAAGATCTGCTGTTTTTCTATGTATGCTTTCAAATTCTTCTTTGTGCTCACCCAGTGTCTTCTTAATATCCTTAATCTCTTTAGCCATCTCATTGAATTTATTAAAGAGATTTGTTTGAACAAATGATTAGCTGTGATTAGTTAGTTGTCTATGATTAGTTGTCTCAACTCCTTTATGTCACCTGAAGGCTTATCTCATTTCTTTGACTGGGCCATATCTTCCTATTTCTTGGTACAGATTATAATTTTTTGTCAGTATTTTGACATCTTGCTTCCTAGATATATTTATTCTGGATGTAGTTTTTCTCTTTAATTTAGGGCTTTCTTGCCCTTTCTCCCTTGCTGTTAGTATAGAAAGAACCAAGGATGTAGGTGGTACTATAAGCTGTGGTGGCTGAAGCTGCCTGCATTGCCCCAGGAACTGATGATGCTTTTCCTACTTTTCTCCTCTGCCAGGGGTAGTGACAGAGCCACAGCCATGTTTAGTAATCCAAGCCATGCAGGCCAAAACCATGTGTAGCTGCCTGGAGAGATTGAGGAAGCTTCATGTCCCTTCCTCTCCTGCCTGGGACAGGAATGGAGCTGCAGGTATGGGCAGCAAACTAAAGCTGTGTGGGTCAAAACTGACTGCAGTTGCCCAGGTGGACTGATACAGCACTGGCCTCCCTCCTTCCCTGCCAAGAGTGGAGCTCTTTTTAGATTAATAATCTAATTCATATGGGCTGAAAGTGCCTGCAGTTACCCTAAGAGGCTGAGAGAAACACTGGAGCCCAACAGTCCAGTCTGTGCAGGTCAAAAGTTGCTCAGAGAGGCTGTGAAAATACAGCTTCCCTCTTATCATATTGGGGAGTAGGGTTGAAGCCAGACACCCAACGTCCAGTATATACAGGCCAAAAGTGTCTTCAGTTGCCCTGAGAGGCTAAGGAAACACCAGCCCCCTCCTATCATATTGATGGTTGAGGTGGAGCCACAGGTACCCATCACTCCAGTCTGTGCAGAACAAAATTGCCTGCCATTGCCCAAAGAGGCTGAAGAAACACCAGCCCCCCTAACCCTTTGGGGAAGGGGAGGTGGTGCCCCAGGTGCTTAACAAGCCAGTCTGTGTGGGCCAAAAGTGCCTTCAGTTGCCTAGACAGACTGAGGAAACACAGCTCCCCCTCCTATTCTATTGTGGGAGTTGGGGGAGGGGGGGAGCTACAGATATCTAAGGAGTCAGTTTGTGTGCACTGAAAGTGCTTACAGTTGCCCAGAGAGGCTGAAGAACACCAGCCCCCTCCTATCCTATGAGGTGAGCAGTAATGGAATTGAAGATGCTCAACAAACCAGTCCATGCAGGCTGAAAGCACCTGCAGTTGCCCAAAGAGACCAAGGAAACACTGCTCCCCTCCTATCCTATTGGAAGGTGGGGATGGAGCCTTAATTGTTCAATTATCCAATCTGTAAGAGCTAAAATCACCTGCAGTTGCCCAGAGAGGTTGAAGAAACATCAACCCCTCCTCTCCTATGAGGGGAGGATGTCAGTGATGGAATTGAAGGCACTCAACAAACCAGTCCACACATCCCAAAACACCTGCATTACCCAGAGAGACTGAGAAAACAAAGTTCCCCTCCTATCCTATTGGGGATGAGGATGGAGACCCAGGTGTCTGACTGTCCAGTCAGTTCAAGCTGAAAGTGCCTGCAGTTACCTGGAGAAATGGGTGTAGGTCCTCCAACTTCCTCCCTGCTAGAGGAAGGGCTGAAACCCAGGCTAGAGCTGCAATAGGATCTGGGTGGAAAGAAGCTTGTCCCTACCATCACTGTGATTTTCAATCAGTTGTGCTTCCCCTCATGCTGGGGATAGAGTAAAAATGGCTGTTATTTGCCTCTTTCTGACTTGGACAGATTCAAACTTTAGCTGTTCTTAGAATTATACTAGCCATCCAAATTTACTAATCAGTAGCTGAAGTTAGTGCCTGATCATGTCTTCCTCCCCTATTTTGGGAAATGGAGTTTCCAACTCCTGTCACACAATAGCTCCTGAAGTGACTTGCACCGCCAGTGGAGGATCAGCACTGTCCTCCATGGTGTGGAGTGCTCTATCTACGAATCTTTACTATAGGGGTGCTGTCTCCTTCCATTCTTTCAAGGATATTGCAGGATGCTCTTCTGATCTGGGTCCCCCAAACAGGTGCTTTAGATAGATCTGGATGATTACTAACTGCCCTGTAGGATGAGCTGACTCTTAGAGCTCCTTACTCTGCTTCCATCTTACCCCCAATCTATAGATAGGAACTTTTGATTAGATTCAGTTAAGGGTACTTCCATTTGATTAGATCACTTCAGTAGGGCATAACCCAGGGAGGGTGGTTCTTACTTCTCTTAATGGAGGCCTTTATTAATGGAGGAATAAAAAGTTGCCAATGTAGGAAAAAAAGCCACAGAGACAGAAAGAGGCCTCCATAAGTTGAGATCAATGAACCTAGGAGAGAGAATGCCACAGAGGGAGCAGTCTGAAGCTGAAAGCAATGAGGCCCAGAGGAGAGGGGAGAGACAAGTGGACCCTGCCATGTGCCTGATCACCCACAGTTGCAGCTCCAATAGAAAGTGAACCTGTAGGAGAATGGAAACCAGCAGAGCCATTATTTTGCCCTGCCATGTGCCTGATTGCCCACATCTGAAGCTAAGTGAGAAATTATCTCTGTTGATCCCTTGATATGGACTCTTTCATGGCCTCAGAATTGTAAACTTTCAAACTAATAAATTCCCATTATAAAAGCAAACTCATTTCTGGTATATTTCATTGACAGAATTTAGCAAACTAAAACACTGACTCTTTCTCCTTTGTCAGCCAGACTGGTAGAAATAAATCCCAACATTGCCTCTCTCACCTTTTCTTCATCTTTCTCTACTGACAGCATAACAGTATATCTCCCTCACTATCCAGTTAAAAACTCAAGCTCCATCTAAGTGTAATAACTAACAACTCATGTGAATAGATGTGCTGGAATGGGGATATCAGTAACTCCACTTGGCAGAAAAATATGAATCACAGCTCTGGCTTCAACAAAGCATGCAATTATAGAAGGCTAGACATGCTCTGCTTTTGAGCACATTCCCTCACAAAGGAATCCTGGGACATCCCTACTGGCCAAGATTAATCAGACTTCAGGGTTTTTCTAGGAGGTTTTCTTTGAATACAAAAGTACAGTTTTCATTATAAGATGTTACCCCCATGTCCATGGCCTATTATTGTTCTCTGATTTCTGATTGTAAAGTAGTCAGGCTGCCCCAGGATGTTTATAGTGTCTTTCTATAAGATGATTCTGGAGTAGGAAGCAGCAAGTTAGGTACCCTATTCATAATGCCATTCTTTCTTTTATGACTGGAGAAGTCCATTAGGTGAGACAATACCAAAAGCAGCCATGTTGAAACCTTTCCTCTTGTCATTGAGAATAAACACATCAGTAATACAATCCGATATTTCTATAAACTCTCAAGTAACAGAGGGATATAGAAGTGATAGTGGGTCTCAGAAGACTATACACTTCTTCCTTAGCCAAATTCTGAACTAATTGAGGAATAAGGCAGATGAGTAAGGCAAAAGAAGAACAAAACATTTGTTAATTGTGAAGCTGATATTAGATAATGTGGCTTCACTCAATGAATAAATGCACTTACCAATACTGAACTCCAGGATTAAACTGATTTACCTTCTCAGGTATAAGCAACTCGAAATACAAAGAGTCTATTCCCTGATCTCTGAAGGGTAGGTAGAGACAGTTCATGCTCTAGAGGAGAGGATGAGGCAGATGTGCAGACGTACAAGTCCAGTTCCTGGATTCAAACTCTCCATGTGGTTGAGTCCCTCTATTGCCCCTGGTCAGAATGGGTGTATGGAGAGGCCAGGAGTGATTCACTTGTAGAGTTCTTTCTATATAGAGTATTACTCATTGTAGCATATTGTGTTCTTGTGCAAATACCTGCTGCCACTCTCCCATCCCTCTGAGAGTATCACTCTCTCAGTGGCCACAAGATGTGCTTTGGTCAAGAGTAGAAATGAAAAGGGCCATTTTTCCACAGATGTCTTAAGAGTCATCATTCTTTCCTTTTCTTCTTCCACGGGAACAGCAGGTCCCAGACCGAGGTTTCACCTTCAGTCTTGGTCCCAGTATGAAGAAAGAATGGAATAAAGTTGCACCAAATTCTGGATGGGCATGAAATTGAATGGAGATATATGTATATTTGGAGTCAATAAGATTTTGGGATCAATTACCACCACAGTCTAACTTATCTTACATTTAGAGATATATGCACCACCACCACCCCAGATGCACATCATTGTCATCAACTAGTAATCTTCCCTTTATACCTGGGTTTCTGTTTTTCCATTTGTCTATCATCCATTCACTGGCTGTTGCCTGGACACCTTGCACTGTGAGAAGCAATAGAGTTGTAGTTATGAATAAGATATGCCTAGTGGGGGAGCTGGTCATGTCATGGAATAACTCGAGTGGAAAGAAGTGAGAATGCTAGAAAAATGTACAAAGTGCCAAGAGGGCCCAGGGGAAAGATGATTAAGACCAGCTGAGGGGATTGGAAAAGCCCCAGGCAATCTCTGCAGGAGTCCTTCCTTCAAGGGGCTCCCAGAGCATAGTTGACATACACATCTTGTTATTGTGCCTATTCTCTGGCAGTTGAAAAGGCAACCACCTCTTTAGATGAATTGCCCAATACATATAAAGCAAGTGTCAAATTCCAAGCAGTACTATAGGTATTCAGAGGAAGGAGGGAGGCTATCCATCATGGTGCTGTGCTTAAGGTCTTTGGGAAAGAGGCTGGATTTCAGCCAAGGAGTGAAGATAGGTTAAATTCTCCAAGTGAGGGTTGGGGACAGGTCAGGTAGAAGGAGTGAATGTGCAAAAGACTGAAGGTAGGAGAATAAATTCCATTTCAGAGACAGTGAATGGAGCAGAGGGGCAGTGTTTATGAAGGGAACAGAGGAAAAGCAGACTAGAAGAGGGAACTCAGAGCCTGATCCTAAAAGCAAGACCAAGACTTTTAGGGGATAGAAGCCAGAAGATATCTGAACATGGAAGTGACATGATAGAAAAGGCATTTTAATATAATGTGAAGACAACTCTGGCATAGTAGAGGGCATGTCGGAAGAGCCAAAATGAAGATGGGGCAATGCAGTAAAAGACTGCTAAATGTTCTAAGCTAGAAGTGAAGGATTATTAACAAGAGTGGAGGAAGAAGAAAGGAGAGGAGGGAGCTAGAGTGAGAGGGGTTATGAAGGAGGGATGTATCATTAATGTTGTTGGGGTCTGAAGAGAGACTTGGGCAGTCATGAGAGACAGCCTGGCAGAGGCATTAAAGTTGGGTCTTAAACAATGAATAAATTTCAGATAAGCAAGTGGGAGAAGGAAAGATATTCCAGATTGACAGTGGGTGGGGAAGTGCAGAGGGCACCATAAGGATTAAGTAGAGGTTTGCTACAAAAATGAGGCTATTACATATGTTCCTTCTCTTAGTCCTTTTAAGAACCCTATGAGTTCTGCACTTTTAATCCATTTTACAGAAGAGACATGGAGACTCAAAGAGGTTGTAGGCAGAACCAGCTACATAATTGTGGAGACTAGCACAAAATGGAAAGTATAACTCCTGTACAAAAATCAAGAATTTCAAGACAGTGATGGCAGAGTAGCTAACCAAGCACGAGGCCCTCTGAGTAGCAGGTCTTGTGTGACCACACAATTCACACTCCTCTGAAGTCAGCTCTGGTTCTATGACTTGCCTAGGTTTGTACAACAAGAAAGAGTCCAAGAACTGGAAGTCAAATTGCTCTCAGGGAAGCAGAGTTGAAAGGGAGGCCCCTCTATCTTGAATACCTGACTGACTCACCACAAGGAATAGAGCTTCGATGTAGTATGAGCGTGAAACTTTTGTGGCTTTGAAATTTGGAGGTTGTTTATTACTGAAACATAACCAGCTCATGCTAACTGCTACTCCACGGCTCAGAAAACTTCCCATAACACTTAAATTGGAGAGTTAGGCCTCTAAAAACACATGCTCTTTCCTCTATATCTGTGTTTTCCAATTGCAGGTCACAGTTTATTAGGGGGTCATGAAACCAATGTACTTGGTTTACACATAGTTTTTTGTTTTTTAAAATGAAATAATTAAAAAATAGAATAGAAACTGTTAGAGTGTATTGCACATTGTAATAGTAAGTATTTTTCATGAAACTTTATTTCAGTATACACATGTACTCAAGCTCAATATAAAATGTATTTCTCTCTTTGGATCATAATTGAAAAATGTTAAAAGCCACTGCTCTCCATCATGCTTTCATGACAGGAAAGGGAAACTAGTCTAAACACATTACCCAACTTCTTTTTTAAATTAACTCAATGCAGGGAAACTTGGGTCCTAATTGCCAATATAGTTAAGGCCTTGGACTTTACAGTTTCCCAAATAGGAAGCAACCCAAATTTTATGTAATACGAAACTCAATCTTTGAATTGTGCCCCTTTAACTCTATTAATCCCCCACTCCCTCAACCCCAACTCCTTTTCTGCCTTAAAAGGACCATGAATTCATCATTTAGGATACAGGCAACAAGGCCCCATTGTCTTCTGACACAAGGTGACAAATTCTGGGCACAGATATGCCCATTGGAGTGACCACAACAAAGCAAGCACTAAGCCACTAGGTCACAGCACAAGGTGTGGTGCCAGGCTTCTTCTTTTCTTCAAACCCATGATGCGCTGATCCCCTTAGAGGTTAGGCATCCAGAAGTGCTGGCATCTGCCACAGAGGGAGACCTAGTTCCTCAGTGAAGAAAAGTCTGCAGGAAACACTTGCGTTTTGCTCTGCCAAAAACTGTCAAGATAGTTTCTCACAACTGCAAATATGGGACCATACCCCCCGCTTATGACAAAGCTTATGAAGAAACTGGAAATATGTTGGGTTTTTTTTTTTCAGTTCCTCTGGAAAACTCCCAGTTGTGAACTGTAGTGACTACATGTGGTATACGTATCTGAGTTTCAAGTGTGGTCCTTCTCTCTAAATGTCTCCTTCTGCCCCACAAATTAGAAAGCAAGAAAGACATTATTGATCATTTAAAAGAAGCCTAGATTTCTGCCTTACCCTTCTTCTGTAGGTCCTGGTTTCTGTGATTTGGAGGTTGGAAGACACTGCCCAGGACTTTTCTCTGTGCAGTAATTAAGATGTTTGCATCGAGTTGGTCAAGTTTCTATCTCCAGAATGTCTTTTGAGTCTGTCTATCTCATTTTGTATTCCCTGTCACTCTGCCAGACCAGACCACTGCAGTCACTGGCCAGGATGTCTCTGTAACCTCCTCATGGCCCTTCAGTAGCTTTAATGGCTTCACCCAGAATAAAGAACACTTTACTGAGGTGCTCCATGAGCCCTGGAGGATATAGTTGTTCGACTCTCAGGGCTTATCTCAGACCATTCTTTTCCTGTGTTCCACACTGCCCTCCCTTCAGTTTCTGGAATACACCAAGTTCTTAGGTGTTTCAGGTTCTTTGCATCTGTTGTTCTTGCTATACAGAAATTCTGTTCTCTCCCACCCAAGGTTCCAAATTATTAAAACCTAGTCACTCTTCCATTCTTACCTGACTCATCATTTACTTAACAGGCCTTCCTCAACTCTTAGAACAAACAAAGTCCCTCCATATTCTCTCCATCATCTTATCCTTCTCCATTAATACCATTTTCATGATGTATAGAAGTGCATAATTTTTAACTACTCTTTCCCTAACTCAAACAAAGCTTCACAGGGACAAAGGCAATGTTTGTTTATCTTCTAAACATATGTCTAAACACAATGACTGACCCATACTAGCTAATAAATAGTAGTGAGTAAATGCTAAGGCCACTTCATGGGAAAGCAGACTTGGCCCAGTAGATAGGGCAATCGCTTACCACATGGGAGGTTCACAGTTCAAACCCCGGGCCTCCTTGACCCATTGAAGCTGGCCCATGCTCAGTGCTGATGAATGCAAGGAGTGCCCTGCCATGCAGGGGTGTCCCCCGCGTAGGGGAGCCCCACGCACAAGGAGTGCACTCCTTAAGGAGAGCTGCGCAGCACGAAAGAAAGTGCAGCCTGCCCAAGAATGGCGCTGCACACATGGAGAGCTGACAGAACAAGATGACACAACAACAAAAAAACACAGATTCCTGATGCCGCTGATAAGGGTAGAAGCAGTCACAGAAGAGCACACAGCAAATGGACACAGAGAGCAGACAACTGGGGGGGGGCGGGCGGGAAGGGGAGAGAAATTTTAAAACTGCTAAGGCCACTTGAGAAGACTTATCTGAGGTCTAAATGTTTGCATACAATTTTTTTGACTCTGAAACTACTATTTTCTTAAAAACAAATTATTAAATCCATCACCCTTTTTTCTTTGGCTGCTGGGAAACTCACAGCCACATAAAGGGCTCACATAATCAATTACGTGGATACATAGGGTTTGCATATCTGTATTTACTCTTCTCTTGATCTTGGCTTATTAATTCAAATTATAATTTTGCTTTTACCATCTTATTCCATGGTAAAGTTATCATGTGATACTACTATGGAATATCATTGTAAGTCTTCATGGTAAAATTCAAGACAGTAAGTAGCATTGAAATCCCTAAGAGATGGGAGCAAATATTTACATCCATGGTGTCTGGAGGCCTTTCAAATTCAAGGTGTGAAATGAAACAGAGCAGCTATCATGGGAGTCAGAAGTCCTGGGCACAATGTGTAGATAGGCCTTGTAAGTCCTGAATAAGTCACTCCTCAAGGCCAGTGTTCTCATTTATGAACTAGAGAAACTCTGTTGTGCTTAACACACAAGGCTGCAGACACAATGCATGGTAGCATTTGTAGACTGAAAAACAAAGCAGAACCACATGTGTGTATGCATACCCACGCAAGGATATATGGCTAAGATCACAGCAGGGAAGCTTTGATGAGATCACGTTTGATTTCTCCCCTCTAGGACTGGCTTGTGGATAAATTTTCAAGTGAGTAAAGTTTTCCATTGTTTCACTCACTCTCTCCAGACTGTCCTCCTGGGTCTTACTCATAAAGCTGCTCAATGCTATCAGGCTCAGAGAACTCCCACTGGGTCACAACAGGCTGCTCCTGTATTTCTCTACTGCCTATTACCCTTCATCAAAATCTGTCAGTCCTGTAAAGAGTTTCTCCAAAGTCTCCAAACTCAAAAGTCCTCCAAAGTCCTATGACTGATAAAATTATTTAGTAAACTAATTAAAGTTAAAGATGACTGACAATGTAGAAAGAAGATAATTTAACAAGTTAGTTGAGTTCTCTAGGTCTCATTTTTCTCATGTTCAAAATGAAGATATTAATAATATCCCCTTCTCAGGGCTGTGGAGAGGATTGGATATGATAATGGACTTAGAGGATACTGAACATGGTAGGATCCTAATAAATATTTGTGTCTAATAATAATGGTAGCAAAAGTGGGTTGACCCCTTGGTATGTTCCAGGCACTTGGATAAAGTGCTTTATATACATTATCTCACTGAATCTGGATATTAGCTCTCCAAGATTCAGCCAACCATCATCCTAATTTAAGGGGAGAGTAAACCAAGGCTCAGAGAGGCCAAGCAATGTGTGAGTGTCACACACTGTTCTGCACTCTAAGTCCAGTTCTCTCCTACATCAGAACCTCAGCTGTGAGCATGACTTTGTGCTGCTTCACATGTGATCTCCAGGTCCCCATGGTGGGGGTCAGCAAGATCAGGAAGACTTAAGTGCCTTATGCAAGATCTCACTGCTGATCACTGGCCCCTGTGCCATATTAAGAAATGCATTCTGGTAAAAAAAGAAAAAAGCTTTCTCACCAGAGTTAAGTAATAGGAATCAGCACCTCTATTTATAACTGGAAATGATGTGTAATTGGAATTCATGGAAAGTCTCAACAATGCCTGACGCTGCTATTTCTCCACTGTCTGTGATTTAGCTTTTCCATTAAGACCCAAGAGGGAGAGAAGGTAATTTGGGCCCAGCATGTCCCAGCACCCAGCACAGAAAGCCCTTTCCCAGGAAGGCTCAGAGGCAACTGAAAATACATTTGGACTTTTCAATTGGCTGAAGAATAAAGTGTTGCATAATCTGGTTCTTTTCCTCTCAATATTCTGTCAAAACATATAAAGGGCAGGTCATGCCCATGAGGGCATCTGGAATCCATCACTTCCCCCCTACCCCAACATCTATGCCAGTCTGGACCAGCTGTCAGAGCTAAATCTCAGAATTAAAGTGGAGCTTAGCTGGCTAAACTGACAGGAATGAAGATGGATAATGAATATTATTGTTTATGAAATTTACCAAGGCTTCTCTATGTGATAGCTCCTTGGTGAGGACTTTGCATTCCTTCTCGCATTTGATAATCACAACACCCACATAAAATCATCTTAATTTCATATATGAAAAAATGCACCTTAATTTGTCCAATGAGACTTAATAATTTGCCCAATATTCTAATGTTAATATGAAAATTTGTCTTTGCCAGTGGTTCTAACTCCCTACCATCTCAGCAGGTAACATCCACATGTTGTTGTTTACAATCCCCTCCCTCTTTAGTCTTACTTTTAATATGGATGTTGGGCAAAAGAAATAGGCAAATACATTCTTTCAGTACTCATTCTTTACCAGGAAATGGGTCAGGTATTTATTACACCTTGATTTAGTCCTTACAAGACTAAATAGTACAACATCCTTTCTTTAGTGAAGTTTAATGAGTCTCAATGAAGTTAAGCAGCTTACCTAAAGCACACATTTTGAGAGTGGGAGTGCCCAATCCCCTTGGACTCCATGCCCATGTTTTTCCACCACCCAGGAGAACAAGCTAATAAGAATACACAAAAAAGCAAATAATAAGATAGATCAAGGACCTGGGTGATTCAACAGTTGGATGGGATATCCTTGAAAATCATGGCCATCTAATTCTAATAAAAAAGTGAAAACTAGAAGAATGACTGGCAACACAAGAAGGTTAAAAAGGTGTTGAATCTTCTTGAATCTCCAAGTGGACCTGTTTGAGATGTGGAGAGGGTGGCCATGGTGGCTGCTGATGGTAGGGAGACAGAAGAAGAGATACTGTATGGGGGCATTTTCAGGATTTGGAATTGTCCTGGTTGGTGCTGCAGGGATGGATGCTGGATGTTGTGTGTCCTGCCATGGCCCATTGAATGGACTGAGGGAGAGTGTGGGCTACAATGCGGACCACTATCCATGTGGTGCAGCAGTGCTTCAGAATGTATTCCCCCGGTGCACTGGATGTGCAGTGATGATGGAAGAGGTTGTTGATGTGGGAGGGGGTGGGGAGTGGGAGGGGTATATGGGGACCTCATATTTTTTTAATGCAACATTTAAAAGAAAATAAAGAAGAAAAATAAAAATAAAATAAAATAAAAATAAGTAAGTCCAAAAAATTCATTAATTCATTGGTTAATAATTTATTTATATAGTATTCGGGTCAAAATAGCAACTCATAAACTATGGAAGGAAGGAAGTGATGGAAGGAGAAAAAAGAAGAGACTCAGTGTGTATCTTCAAAGACTTCAGTGTACAGGATCAACATGAAAAGAAAACGGACAATGAATTGTATTAAATACAAGCAATTATTAGACATCACATTTGATATGGACTATGAAAGAAGAAGGAAAAGAGAAATGTCATGCAAGATTCCTAAAAAGAAATGAAGTGACATTCAAGTTGATATCTGAAAGGACATGTGGGAAGTTTTAGGAACAGAGATGTTCTAACCTGAAGAATGCAAAGGTCCAAGGTAATAGAGAGCATCACCTTTGGAAGCACCCTTTGGGATCTTCAAGGATTCAGGTATCTCAGAAGTCACTGTACGATATCTTGTGGGTTTAAGATGGGAAGTGACAAAACAGTATTATTGGAATCAGGAGAGATGTGTGAAGAGACGAGGCTGGAGAGACTGTCAGAGGCCAAGTTTTAAAGAATCTTGAAAGACATTTCAAAAGTGTGGCTTCTCAGAAGACCAGAAATCCACGGAAGGAGTTTAAGAAGAAGCAAGATGTCTTTAGATTTGTCTGATATATGTAGAACGAGTTGGAGTTAAGACTTGAGTGGGAAACAGGATAAGAGGCTACTGCAAAAACCCAGGTGGGAAATGTTGGTAATCTAATGCAAATTCACAGCCCAAATCAGAGATTGTTATGGATTGAATTTTGTTCCCCAAAAATACATGCTAAGTCTTAACACCCAGTACTTCAGAATGTGACCTTATTTGAAATAGGATGATTATAGATGTAATAAGATGAGGTAATACTAAAGTAGGGTGGGCCTGAGCCCAACATGATGGGCCTCCTTATAAGAAAAGGAGAATAAACACAGAGACACTCAGGGAAAGAGACCATGTGAAGACGGAGGCAGAGACTGAAATTATTCAGCTACACGGAATACCAGGGATTGCCAGCCACCCCCAGAAACTAGGAAGAGGCAAGAAAAGATTCCTCCTTTGAGCTATTAGAGAGAGCACGGCCTTGCCAACATCTTGATTTTGGACTTCCAGCTTCCAGAATTGTAATAAAATACTTTGCTCTTGCTTTAAGCCATCCTATTTGTGGTAATTTGTTATAGCAGTCCTAGGAAATTAATACGGAGATTGTTTAGAATTTTCTGGAGACTTATCAGAGATTCTAATGCCAGAGTTAATTGTGCAGTTCTCTTTCAGTATTATGTACCTTTGTGGATCAAATTTTAATTTTCTCAAATATAATCATTACAAGCGTAAAAATCTCTTACATTCATATAAATTTTGTAAATAACAATGTTCCCACTTATATTACCCCCCATGTCTGCTATCGAATAGGTATCGTATAAATGAAGTCTCTCTCTAGATTTCCATCAATAGACCTTTGAAATAAGCAGGGGAGATATCACCAGCATCTCCATTTTATAGACGGGGAAACTGAGGCCCAGAGAGATTAAATGAGTACCTGACAGTACATAGAAAATTTTAAAGCCAGGAATGAAACTAAATTCCTTGTGTTCTTAGCAAGTATTCTACCAACCTCCATCCTGAAGGCTCAGGGCATGATTCTTGGTGCCTACAGACAAGAATCTGAGTTTGTAAGTATCCTACTAAGAGTTGATTTAAAAGTACATGAAGGAGGATTTAAATCCAGGGTACATAAACATAGTTGGACAGAAAATCTAAGATGTTCTCTCTGACAGAACCTCAAATATTCAGGTCAAGCTGAGTCTTAACCTGGCTCTTTGTGTGCTAAGCCCATATTTGTGCATGTTTATTCCTACTAACAACAAGTGAGGGTTCTGGTCATTGTCCCTGTCCCAAGCTCACATCCCCCAAGACTCTGCAGATTCCAAGCCCCGCACATGCCATGAGTCCATCCTCAGTGCTGACACATGTTGAGCCAGTGCTGGCTGCCAACAAGGATTTCTCAGCAGTTTGGGCCACTGGCCTCTATATCCTGGGAGAACTCCCATCCAAAAAGTTTTAGAAAGGGCAGATGGTGGAATTCTACCTCCTGAGAAGTTACATCCTGCCAGGATCATCCTAGCCCTGGATCCAGGCCTTCCCTCAGTCTCCTTTCCTGACCAGGTGGAGAGGAAGTCACCCTCCTGTATCCTCCAGCTCATCCCTGGCCACTCAGCTCAGCCCACAGCCCTCCCACACTGAGGGAAGTTGGTGACTGGCCTCTAGGCAAAGAAAAAGGAAAAGGAGATAAATTAGAAGGAACAGAGAGCACTGTCAGTCTGACCCTGTCCTGGGCTCTTGTGGTAGACAATTACTGTTCTCCTATATCCCATACTCCTTTTGTGGAGGGTTATACATCCCCACTCTGTTCGATTCCGGCAGTCATGGGACTTGTATTTGCCAAAGAAGCATGAGCAGAAGTGGAATGTGTCACTTCTAAGAAGTTTCTAATAGCCAATGTTTGGTTGCCTTGGTGTCAGGTCCCTCTGCCAATGTTCCAGATACAGTCTGCTCAGTCGGCTTAGTTTCCAGGATGAGGCTGAAGTGGAGTAGCCGTAAGTAATGAACAATGATAAAGAAATAAATCTTGAGGTTTAACATTGAGATTTAGGGGTCATTTGTTACCTAAGCATAATCTAGACTCTCTCTTGATTACTTTTGACAATTTTCTTTCTCTCCTTCTCCACACCGCCAGCATGGGCCCTGTAATCCCTCTCTGGGTTCACTCAAACAGCCACTTTTCTGTACCTATTTTGTGTTGAATTGTGCCCCAAAAAAGATAGGGTGAAGTCCTAATCCCTAGTACCTGTGCCTGTGACCTTATTTGGAAATAAGATCAATGCAGATTAAAGTAAAGATGAGGTCAGACTAGAGTAGAGAGAGCCCTAAAACCAATGTGGCTTGTATATAAGTAGAGAAGAGACCCAGACATACAAAGGAAGAAGGCCATGGGACAGTGGAGGCAGAGATGGAAGTACCGTACCTGCAGGCAAAGGAACGCCAAGAAATACCCACAAAGCATGAGAAGTGAAAAAGAGGAACAAAATGATTCTCCCTTACAGGTTTCTGAAAGAGCATGGTCCTGTTAACACATTGAATCAGGCTTCTAGCCTCCAAAACTGAGATGATAGATTCCTGTTGTTTTAAATCACTCAGATAGTGGTATTTAATTACAGCAGTCCTAGAAAACTAAGCCAGTACCTATATTAGCACATACCATTGCATATTGGCCCCTGTGTATGTTGAGTATCTGACCACCAGTCACTGGACCTCATACTTTTAATGTGTACCCACACAGTTACTAGCATATGGGACACACTTAATAACAGCCTGTTGCAATGAAATAAACTTATTTATTCCTGCAATGAACAACTTGTGTTATCTCTTCTTTGGACACAATACTGTCCTCTTCACTTGGGTGAAATAAATAAAGTTAATATCAATGCTGCCTTCACAAAGCTCCCAAGAGAGCAGGGATGATGTGTATGACTCTCTCAGTTGGCTAGCCTCACACACATTCCCAGTAGCATTCTCTTAGAAAAGTAACCAAGATTGGTCATGTAATTTGGTTCTACAACATAAGTGGAAAGTTACTGGCTTTTTTAGGAAAATTTTTTCTTTGCTGATAAAAGAATTGAATATATGTGACATTACCCATCTCCCTTCTTCCTGATTAGAACATGTATGAAATGCCTAGAACTGTGACTGCCAACTTGAAATTATGATGGAAAAGAAGAAAGAAAGAGAAAGAGAAAGAGAGAGAGAGAGAGAGAGAGAGAGAGACAGAGAGAGAGAGAGAGAGAGAGAGAGAGAGAGAGAGAGAGAGAGAGAGAGAGAGAGAGAGAGAGAGAGAGAGAGAGAGAGAGAGAGAGAAAGAAAGAAAGAAAGAAAGAAAGAAAGAAAGAAAGAAAGAAAGAAAGAAAGAAAGAAAGAAAAAGAAAAGGGTGGGAGGGAATGAGGGAGGGAGGAAGGAAGGACGGGAGAGAGAAACAGAGAGAGAGAAAGTGAGAACGAGACAGAGAAAGGGAGGGAGGGAGAAGGGATGGAAAAGAGAGTGATGAAAGGAAGGAAGGAAGAAAGGGAGGGAGGGAGGAAAACATGGCAGTGACACCAACTTTGATATTGCTAAGTCCAGACTTCTGGATAAGTGAAAAATGTAAGTGCAAAGTTGTTTTTCCCATGGTTAATCAGGTTTTTCTGTTATTGGCAACCAAGTACATCCTAACTAATACAGGAAATAAGGTGTTTATTTTTGGAATATTAATCCTTACCATCTACCTTCATTGTCTTATCCCTACTAATCCTTCAGGACTCAGCTCAGTCATTACATCCCTCCTGCAGCCTAGTTTGTATGTAACAGCAATAACCCTAGATCCACTCTGCCTGAATCAGTGAAACAGTCCAGTTTTAAGTGGATACATTTGTCACATTAATTTCCTATGAAGAGCTAATTTTACTGTTTCTACACTAGGTCTACCCTGATCTTTGATTTCTGTTACATCCCTCTAGCGAATCCATTCTCTCTTGATTGCATACATTTTAAGTGTTTCCCCTACTAGAAATTGAGAGTAATTTCTGTAGACTGCCAGGGCCTGGCTATAACCTGGGGCCAATCTACGACACTGAAAGATCTCCAGGGTCTATCACACACTCCGTTTGCTGGATATATTCAGACCCAGGAGTCATCTGTGAAAATGGGTCTTAGCTGTTATATGCTACTGGCAAAGCCCTGAATATTTCCCCAAGAATCATCTCCAGCTCTTCCTCTTGGCAGATAGGGTTGGACTAAATGTGCTCCCTGTTTGGCTTCTGGGAAGGCTGTCAATTACCCTCCCCCAGCAGGGCCATCCAGGAAACTATCATGTCTCATTGTGTAAAATGGTCTTGGGAACCCCAGGAACCCCAGAACTCGGCTCAAATCTCTGCCATAGTAGATATGGAAAAAAGAAAGGAATGCCATATCAAGAAGGGAGTAGTTGTGTAAAACATGTTTTCCCTACCCGTGCACATGAAGACTGCAGTATAACCTATGGCCAGAAGGAAACCTATGAATTTGAAAAACCTATGAATTTGATGGAGCTCAAATTTTAGCTCCATCACTTACTAGATAGCTATGTGATCTTGGGAAAGTTATATTACCTTATTGTGCCACAGTTTCTCATCTAAAAGGTAGGGAATATATCACTCCTTACTTCATAGGTTGCAGTGATTATCAGATAAGCCAATACATGTGAAATGCTTAGCACACTCTCTGGCACATAGCAATTGCTCATTAAGATTAGCTAGCACTATCAAGCTATAAAGATAGAGGTTAGTTTGTTGATCCAAAGCGTCATAGCCAGGAGCTGTTCTGAACTTTTGAATATGAAGAATGCATGCAAATAGCCAGGAAGAGTCAGGGAAAAGACAAATACAACGTCAAAGTAGATTGGTAAAAATATAATTGTGAAAGCTAGATTCATAACTCATTGGAAATGTCTCTGGCATGGAATCAAGTAATTTGATTTGGAGAAATAATTAGACTGCAGTCTGGAATCAAAAATGATTAAAAGGAGAAGATTGTGATCTCAGCAGCATAGTTGTAAGCATTTCCTCATTACACCACACACTTTTCCCAGGAGGAGCTCAGTTTAGGATTGAGAATTTGGTCTCCACCACAGAGAGGCTAAACAGCTGCAATTCATTTTCAATCCCTGTTGAGGAAGTTGGAGCAGAGGCATCCACACTCTTAGGTGAAATGTAAATTAGGAAATCTTTAATGTGGTGAGATGGATTGCTCCGAGTATACGTTTCCTCTCTTTCCCCTGGGAGCCTGTTAAGGTGCATCATGGAGGATGCATGCTAGAAAATGGTCTGAGCACAGGACTGGAACTAACTGCAGGGTGAATTTAAATAAATTCCCCTCTCTGAGCTTCAGTTGCCACAACTATAAAGTGAGTGAGTTGGATCATTCCAGATCTCCTCCCAGCATATATCTGCTCATAAAGAAAAAAACTATTATGGTTTTAAGGGGCCCAAAAGGACACCCTTTCTACTCACCCAGATTCAAAACCAACAGTATAATTGAAATAAGAGTCATAAGAGGATCAAAACATTAGCTTTAATAGATAGAACTTTGGTTGGAGAACATGATTTAGTTATGTGAAATCATGGGCTTCCTAACCCTGTACCCTGAAATTGGCAGGTGAGACCACCCAATTCTTAGATAACTACCTACCATCCATCCCCCACCCATGGGCAGAAAACGGACCAGCACACAGCCCCTCTTCAGGCAGGAGAGCCTGGAGAGAGGAAGGAGTCAGCTAAGCAGTGGTTGTCAAACCTGAGTGGGTAGCAGTGTCACCTGGAGCTTCTGAATCAGTGGTTGAGGTTAGGTCTTAGAATTTGCACTTCTAACAAGTCCTCGTGATAGGGATGCTGCTGGTCTTGTGACCACACTTGAGAACCTAAACGCTAAACTAAATACACTCAGCAACTACCCCCAAATTCACCCATCTGATTGTGTCACTTCTCCTCCCCTAGGAGGTGAAGGGGAGGAAGAACAGGATCCAGAGTCTCCAGATACATTGAGGATGACTAGGTATCTCTGCCCAGGAAGTAAGAGATGGATATTCATACACACATAACTATTTAGCGGGGCTTATTCATGTAGGATGATTGATTTACTGGCAAAAATGAAAAAAATAATACTCTCTAATGTGCTTTATTATATTAACTATAGGCATACCTTGTTTCACTACACTTATCTTTACTATGCTTCACCGATACTGCATTTTTTACAAACTGAAGGCTTGTGGCAACCCTGTGTTGAGCAAGTTTATTGGTGTCATTTTTTCAACAGCATGTACTCACTTCATTTTTCTATACAAGTTTTAGTCAGACTTGGAAGATTTCAAGCTTTTTATTATTACTATATCATTTATGGTGATCTATGACCTGTGAGTTTTGATGTTACTATGCTAATTGTTTTGGGGCATCACTAACCGTGCCCCTATAAGACTGCACATGTAATTGTTAAATGCTGTGTGTGTTGTCATGCCTCCACTGACCAGTGATTTGCCTGTCTCTCTCCCTCTCCTCAAGCCTCCTTATCACCTGCGACATAACAATATTGAAATTAATAACCCTACAGTTGTCTTTAAGCATTTAAGTCAAAGGAAGAGTCACACCTCTCCCACTTTAAATCAAAAATTAGAAATGATTAAGCTTAGTGAGGAAGGCCTGAAATCCAAGATAGGTCAAAAGCTAGGCCTCTTGCACCAAACAGTTAGCCAAGTTAAGAATGCAAAGGAAAAGCTCTAGAAGGAAATTAAAAGTACTGCTCTCTTGAACACATGATTGATGAGAAAGCAAAATGGACTCATTGCATTATGGAGAAAGTTTTAGTGGTCTGGATAAAAGATCAAACCAGCCACAACATTCCCTTAAGCCAAAAACTAATCTAGAACAAGGCTCTAACTCTCTTCAATTCTATGAGGGCTGAGAGAAGTGAGGAAGTTTCAGAAGAAAAGTCTGAAGCTAGCAGAGGTTGATTCATGAAATTTAAGGAAAGAAGACATCTCCTTAACCTAAAAGTGCAAGGTGAAGCAGCAAGTGTTGGTGTTGAAGCTGCAACAAGTTATCCAAATGATCTGATTAAGATAAAGATGAAGGAGGCTACACTAACCAACAGATTTTCAAAGTAGATGAAACAGTCTTATTATATTGGGAGAAGACATCATCTAGAACTTTCATAGCTAGAGAGAAGTCAATGTCTGGCTTTAAAGCCTCAAAGTGCAAGTTGACTCTATTGTCAGGGCTAACGCAGCTGGTTACCTGAAGTTGAAATCAGTGCTCTTTTGCCATTCCAAAAATCCTATGGCCCTTAGGAATTACCTTAAATTTACTCTGCTTATGCTCTGTAATTGGAAAACTAAAACCTGGATGAAAACACTTCTGTTTACAATAGGCTTACTAACTATTTTAGTCCAACTATTGAGAACTACTGCTCAGAAAAAAAGATTCCTTTTAAAATATTACTGCTCATTAACAATGCACTTGGTCACTCAAGAGCACTGATGGAGATGTACAATGAGATGAATGTTGTTTTCGTGCCTGCTAACACAACATCCATTCAGTACTCATGGGTCAAGGAATCACTTCAACTTTCAAGTCTTATAAAGCTATAGCTGTCATAGGTATTGATTCCTCTGATGGATCTGGGCAAAGTCAATTGAAAACCTTCTGGAAAGATTCACCATTCTTAATGCATTAAGAATATTGATGATTCATGGGAGGAGGTCAAAATATCAACATTAACAGGAGGTTAGAAGAAAATTATTCCATCCTCGTGGATGACCTTGAAGGGCTCAAGACATCAGTGGAGGATGTAACTGCAGATGTGGTAGAAATAGCAAGAGAACTAGACTTGGAAGTGAAGCCTGAAGATGGGATTGAACTGCTACAATCTCATTATAAAGCTTTAATGGATGAAGAATTGTTTGTTATGGGTGAAGGGGGAAATGGTGTCTGAGATGGAATCTACTCCTTAGAAGATGCTGTGAACATTGTTGAAATAACAACAAAGGATTTAGAATATTACATTAACTTAGAAGATACAACGGCTAGAGGGTATCAGAGGATGACTCCAACTTTGAAAGAAGTTCTGCTCTAGGTAAAATATACTATCAAACAGCAGAGAAATCTCTCTTGAAAGAAAGGGTCAATCAAAGAGGCAAACTTCATTGTTGTCTTATTTTTAGAAATTGCTATAACCATCCCAACATTTGGCAACATTTGGCTCCTGATCAGTCAGGAGCCATCAACATCAAGGTAATACTCTCCACCAGCAAAAAGATTACTTGAAGTTCAGATAATGGTTAGCATTTTTTAGCAATAAAGTACCTTTAATTAAGATATGTACACTTGTTTTTTAGACACAATGCTATTTCACACGTATTAGACTAGAGTTTAGTGTAAACATAACTTTTATAAGCACTGGGAAACCAAAGAATTCAGGGATTTGCTTTACTGCCATTCTCTGGAACTGAACCCTGCAGCATCTCCAAGACATGCCTATATAAAAATTAATGCTTCCTTAGGATGCCAATATAATTTCTAAGAAAATTTATATTACTCTCCCAATTAAAAGTTGTAATTTAAATTTTGTTAGCCTTCAACTGAAATAATATAATAGACAGATGAGCCAAGAGGAGAATTCCTATAATCCTTGTCTTTGAAATGATAGCAGTGTTGAATTAAATATTGTCCTGGACCTTACAATTACACAACAGATTTAAATAGTTTAAAATAATTATTAAAGAAACTTTAAGGAGTGCTTTATCTCTCATGCAGAATAATTCTTCACTTAATCCATACCTGGTAGCTGACAAGAACCATTGCATTAGAAATTACAAGGCCAGGATTATAATCCATCTTTGCTATTGTTTTAGTTATGTGACCTTGGGCACCTCTCTGACCCTCATTCCTCAGCTGTAAAAACCACAGATGTTAATACCTGCAGATAACTGAAATGTCTGTTCCCCCATACCATTCCTTGTACAGACTAGAACCCTTTCTACTTTTGCATGCAGTATCTCATTTGGTTCCTGTTGATTTAGAGCCCTTAAAAGCAAGCATCTCATTTAATCCAATAAAGCAGAAAAAAATTTTGCATGCTTAGAGAGGTGGAATGCTGGTGAAATGTTGGCTGTCAACTTGACCTTCCATTCAGCCCTAAATTGATTTGATTAAAGGAGAAGATAAGAGTTCTCCTGCCCCCAGATCTAGAGAAGTGCTCTTTATGCTAAATGTGGAGCTGGAAGGAATTTTTTTTTTTTTAATTCCTCCAGCTTTAGAATTTCTCACAAGATTGAAAAAGCTAAATCAAGTCCAAGTATGCTGATCACCCTAAAACATTCAAGATGAGTAATTTCCAGTGTGCAATTACTAGGAAAGTGTAGTTTCTGCATCTTTTTTAGGAAGTTTCAAGTCAGAATTTGGGAGCAGGTAAAGAAGTAATGGTAGAGGGGACTAGGATAAAAATAAGGGGTTATGTCAGTGGTCATTTAAATCCTACTAATCAAAAGAGAGTGTGGATAGGCTAAGACATAGCATTCCACTTGTCACTTGTCAATTCACAGGACTCAGATATTTAGTCAAGACAGATCATGGAAATTAGGAAACTATTAGGTTTGAAGTCAAAAGTATGGACGAGATAATGGTGACAAGGGGTCAGTGGGGGAGAAGGGGCTAGCAATACATAAAGATACAACCCACAGGATATCAAATATTTAAGAGGTGGAGAAGGAATGGCCAGAGTGGTCCAAGCAAACAGTAAGTGGTACAAATAGATGCTGAAGGGAACTTGAGTTTCATAAAGGACAAGTTAATGTTATCCATTTCAGTGAAGAGGTCTGAGAAAATAAGAATTTTTTAAAAATGACTAGCAGGTTTAGTAATATGAAGATTGGGTTGATCTCAGTGAGAACAGATTCAGCAAAGGGACATGGTGGAGGAAGCCTAATTAAAATGAATTGACAAGTGACTATGAGAGGAAGTGAGACAGTAAATACAGATATTTTCAATGGATAATTTAACAAAACCTGACATAGAGTATGTGACTAGAAATGTGAAAGTAAAGAAGAAAGAAAAGGATAAAGGGAAAAAGAAGGAATGTATTCTCCAGGGTGAGAAGAAAATACCATGTGGGGTAAAGAAGAATGAAGAGGCTAAGGTTTCTACAGAGCTCTTTTAGGTAAATTGATAATTATGTATTATTCAAAGACATGTATCCACAAATTAAATTACAAGCTTGAAGAGACAACAGAGAAAGTTCTGCTCTCCCTCTAGACAGATTCTTTGCATCTTTGGCACATTTTCTATTCAGTCTAAATATTTATGGAGACAGCTTTACTTGGAGCTGCACCATCTCCTCCAAGGGATGTTAGCAACATGACAAAGAACCAGTGAAAGAAATGATGAATGTGGGATGCAAGGGAGGGGTAGGAGGCAGTGCCAGGGTCAAGAGGTCTGGGCACTGCATTTTTCAAAAAGATGCTTTGATGCAATCTGATTTTATGGGCAGGAACACATAAATCGTAATCTATAGCAACATCTCACGATGTGTGATCAGGATGATTCATTTGCTCTTAGCTTTGTCTCTCTCCTTGTGTTGATGTGATATTAACAGTGATGTTGACCAGGAAGGAAAAGATTGAAATCCTTTCTCCATGGGACCGCCATCTACTTCTCTGTGACCTCCATGACCTGTGATCTGGTCCTTGCCTGCCTTTCTATCTCCATCTCCTCCCACTTAACCCTTGTTAATTCCATCCTACCCATCCTGGCCTTTGCTCTCATTCAAATACAAACAAATGGCCACGTGTGTGTGTGTGTATGAGTATACATCTTTTTTTTAATTAAAAATTTTTTTTTTTAAAGAAGCTTTAGATTACATAAAAGTTACAACAAAAATACAGGGGATTCCCATATACCCCAGCCCCTTCCCCTCTCACACTTTCCCCATTAACAACATCTTTCATTAGGGTAAATAGCCAAGATGACACTTGACTCAAGACCCACTGACCTTGGCTTTTTCCTCTGCCTGGGAAACATTTACCTTAGATATTTGTAAAGTTCTTCTCCTTTACCTCTTTGAGTTCTCTACCAAAAGTCATGACCTCAAAGAGACTTTACCTGGCCACCCTTATTCAAATAAATCCCCAACCCCATATCACTTTCTACACCTTTGCCTTGTAGTGTTCGCTTTCATTACTGCCACTTGGAAAAATATTTTGATTACTCGTATGTGTCCATTTCTCCCACTGGACTGCAGGTTCTAAGAGAAAAACATTGATTCTCTTAGTTGTGAAGCCTCTAATACCTGGAAGAGTACCTGGAACAGAGGGGTGCTCAATAAATAATTGTTGAATGGGTGACATTATTAATCAGTTTAATTAATTCTCCAGGAAGCCTGGGGTAGAGTCCCCTTGTGGCGGCTTGCTCAGTCGGTGGCGGTGGGGTCTAGCTGCGGACGAGGGGTCGGTCCAGCTTTGGACGAGGGGTCGGTCCGGCAGCAGACGAGGGGTCGGTCTCACAGGGGTTGCGCGGTTCGGCTGACAGGGTCGCCTGGCGAAGCCGGCGACAAAGGGGTCGCCCGGAGAAGCAGGCGACAAACTGGGGACAAGGGAGGCCAGGCCCTTGTTGGGGGCTCTCAGGACTGGAGGGCGCACGGCAGAAGAACTACCATGGAGACGAGGTAAACACGCAGGTCCAACTTTATTGAGGAAGTGGCTACAGTTTTATAGGGGCTGGGGAAGGCTGATTGGTCGAAGTTATGCCATGTTCTGATTGGCTGCCGCAAGCAGTTACTGGGGAGAAAGGTCGGTGGGAGGTACTGGAAGGGGGAGGGGTGGTTAGGGATTGGCTGTTGCTGTTGCTGGGGGAAGTGGCAGGGTTTAGGGATTGGTGGCTGCTGTTGCTGGGGGAGGTGGCAGGGTTTAGGGATTGGTGGCTGCTGTTGCTGGGGTGGAGGGCAGACTTGAGTTTCCCGCCTTGTGCCTGGCTGTTGCTGCGGGGGCGGGGGGGGGGGGCAGACTGGAATTTTCCGCCCTGTGCCTGCGCAGGGAGAAAGAGGAAGAAGGGTGTTGCCTCATAAGGCATTGTGTGGCACTATCCGGGAGGAGGGGCGGCCGCGGAAGCATGGCTGCCGAGAAGGGGAGACCGGAGGGCACTCTGCGCCCATGCCGAGCTCCCTTCAGGGGTGGCGGTGAGTCCGACCAGCCACCCTATTATGGGGGCAGCTGCTTGGAATTAGGCCTACCGCGGCCGCTCCCCCGCCAGGCCAGCAAACCACACTTCAGCCCGAGGGGTGACCGCATCCCCTCATCTCTGCCTTGCTGTCCTCCAATATACATTTTATATTTATTTTATAATGTATTAAAATGAATTATCATATCTGGTTCACCCACTACTTGGTAAGTTCTTGAAGCTCATGAAACATACCTGATTTATCTTTCAATTCCCAGGATCTCACACAGCATTTCTGTTCACTGAACTGAAGGGGAAAGATTGTACCAACCATCCAGAAAAAGAGAAGTAGGACAAAATGTATGGTATATTCTTGGGGGTACTGACTTGCCTAGAAGGAGGAGAGATGGTGTCACCATAATTACATAAATAACATTTTTTGCCTCAACCACAAATTTGTATTAAGTATTGATTTAGAGTGATGGGCCTGGTCTGAATGGAAGCATTCTGAACTGAAGATTAACCAACCTCTGTTTTGGTCATGGCCTTTGAAAAAAGGAAAGGTTCCTTCTATGGACCCATCCCCATCTATACAGTAAGATCAGACCATGAGATGTCTAAAGGCCCTTCCAGTCCTGGTCGTTCCAGATTCCACATGCCTAGGTCAGCGAATAGTGCAGTGGAATAAGGGGGAAATGTAGAAGGCATATCCCTGATCTCAAGAAAGGCAATCATGCAGAATTTGGAGTCAGACACATTAGGTTTGAACCCAGGCTATGTTTACAAACAGTGAAATTAGGAAAGTTCGTGCATCTGTCTAAGACTCCATAAAATGAAACTACTAATACCTAGCCACTTGCTCAGTAAAGAATATCATAACTTGTCCTTCTTCATGGAATACCCTACTGCTCATCTTTTAAAATGAACTGATGAGAAAACCATAAGATCCTTTTGAAATATCACCCCAGCAGTTTGGATATCTTCAGCTGACCTCACTATTGGAGTAGAATCTCCCTCTCCAGTTTAAAGTTGTCCAGTCTGTCACTCCACTTTGGGGCCTCTTAGCAGACTCTATTTGTGATACCCAGGCAGTTTCTTGAGCCCTTTCTTTTTCTAAGAAGTCTATGGTAAACATTCTTAAAGATGACTTACTGTCTGCCACAACACTCTGTAGCTCCCTTTCCAGAAAGAATTCCTACAGAATGAAGTCAGTCACTTTCTAACCATGACTTCCATTTTTTTTCACCCCTTTTGGTCTTGCTGTTAAGATGCTGAGCAACTGACACTGACTACATCAGTTGGTCAGTTCCAACAGCTGTGAAAGCAAAATGTTCCAGCAGTCCAGAATGCACAGATGATCCAGGGAGATGAAGCAAGACTCCAAATCCAATCAGAGATCCAAAGGAGGATATGCCAAGTTAGAAGAACCAATAACCATGGAGTGGAGTTAATGAATTTTTCTTATTTATGCTACTAGAGAGTTTAGAAATGGATAATGTTTAAAGATGTTTGTTCTCCTAAAAGTTACCCTTCATTTATCAATAGCTCCATGATGCCAGGTATAAAGTATATTCTCATTTTAGATGATTCCAAAATATTGGAGGCCCTTAAAAGAATTTAACAAAGCACATTGAAAAGTACATATAATTCCTTAGTAGATAAGGTAGCAGCAGCTCACTCTTCTCAGTCATGTGGGAGAACAAACCAGGGGCCTTCAGTAAACACCAGTTGCTAATTGATTCATGATGTCTCATGGACTTCCTGGAATCTCAGGATATGTACACAGGCATACATTCACCCTCATGGTCTCCTATTGCTCAATCATAAGTAAATTTGCTAAGTTGCTTTTTCTTTCATCTCTTAAAGCTAATATTGTAAAATGGATGCAGAGGTAAGAGTTTGTAGAAGGAACTAAGATTCTTGGCCAACCTGATTTAGGATACTGTCTGATCCTTTTCCCATCTCCAGTAGATAATAATTTCCCAATGGTTTCTTACTAAGATTATGTTTTAGAGACAGCAACAGAGGAACTCATTTTCATTTACCCAATAAATCTTCCATTCAACCATTCAACAGATGTTTACAGGGCCCCTACAAGATGCATAAACTCTGAAGTCATTACTTAAATTTCAACCCCAGTCTCTTAAGCAAGTTCCTAATCTCTCTGTGCTTCAGTTTCCTAAATTGTGAAATGTTAGTGATATTAACAAAACCTCTCTCCTAGGGTTAAGGATTAAGAGTTAATACATGTAAATCAGGGTCTGACATTTAGTAAGATCTCAATAGATACTAGCTGTTATTTATTGTCATTGTAGTAGTTGTGACAGCCATATGGAAATAGTAGTATAGTAGTAATAGCTGTACTAATAGTATAATAGTATATTGCTATAACTGCTAGTAGTGTAGTGGTATGTTGGTAATGATAGCAGTAGTCATTTAGTAGCAATTATAGAGGTGGCAGTAAGAGTAGTAGTATATTAATAGCAATAGTATAACAGTATAGTGGTAATAGTAATAGGAATGTTATAGTAATATAGTAGAAATGGAAGTAGTAGTAGTTCCATGCTAGTATAACACTAAAAATAGTGTTATAGTAATACAAATAGAAGTAATATTATTAGTACTATGGAGTGAGTTATTATATAGTGCATCATGGGAACAAAGGTTTAGGCACAACAGAGACACCCAACAAGTAACTGTTTTATTACTTACACAGCACAAAGGGTCCAAAAGAGCACGGCAAATGATCCCACTGTGTGCATCCCCCAGGGAGGCCAACTGCTCAAGTCAGGGTCAGTGTATGGCAACTCCACACCCACCCCCTTTGTTTTGGAAATGAGGGGCACCTGCACTGCCTGAGTGCTGGACTTTTATGCACTACAGGACTCCTTGTAGTGTGCCCTGCCAATGAGCAACATTTGCACCCTGACACTAGCTGAGGTTGGTTAAGATTTAACATCTCCCTTAGCTGCCAGAGGTTTCTTGTAAGATAGGAAATTACCAAATGCATGCACACAAGCAAGCAAGAGGGGGGAAAGGCAAGGGGTAAGTGAGGGCTGGGAGATAGCCACTGAGTGTGTCCTTAACTTCCCCAGCAAGTATTTTCCAGGCACCAAGCACTGGGATACAAAACCAAGGAATATGGTGACCTCATCCTCAAGGAACTTCTAGTCTTCTCTACATTCCCAGAATGTCCAAGATGAAAGGGAGTTTAAAAGATCACCTAATGCATGACACACATTGTACAGGTGAGGAAACTACAGTCAAGGAAAGGAAAGATGGCATTGGAGCAGGTAGGAAGGACTCAAGACTCTCATAAAAACAATGGAGAAAAGGAAAAAAGCTATCCGAAGGAGATGCTTTGGTGATCTGCAGGCCAGGAGAGTGTTGCACACCATCAAGGAGGGAGAGAGACAGAGGGACAAAGAGGCAAAAAGAAAAAAAAAAAAACCAACCATGAGTTACTCACCCCTGTGGCTGGAATGCACATATACCTCACCCTCAAGGTAGGTGAACAGCCTCAGTAAAACCCCTGGCTCACTGTTGCCAATTGAATGGGGAAAGAACGTCCTCCTACCTAGGAGGAAGAGGAGCATAGAAGAGGGCAGAGAGTGGTGTCTCTTCAGTGAGTTTGGCCAGCTGAGCCCCCTTTGAATCTCAAAAAATACCACAGCCAGCACTGAAGCAGCCCAAGGGAGAAGGGAGGGGGTATCTGATCAGGCAGGCTGTCACACCCAAACACCCTGGGAGAGAGAGAAACCAGGTCAATGAGGGGGTAGGCAGACAGGTGCATAACCAGCCCCTGGAGAGAAGGAAGCTGGAGAGATAGCCGGCAAACTATTAGATGCCCACTCACCTGAGGGAAAACAGTGGAAAAAGCCAGATAAGCTTTCAGAAGCCTACCTAACCTGTGGAGTGGGTGCAGCTCAGTGGAGGAATGCCCACCCTGGGTCAATTCCCGGTACTTCCTAGGAGAAGGGATCTAGAGAGTGATCCAGCAGGTTGTCAGGTACCCAGCTGGCACCTTGTGACAGGGAACTTACGCACTGAATTTTTCGTTGTTGCTTTAGGTTCTATTGATCTATTTTATATATCTTAATATTTTAAAATTTTTTAATTCTTATTTTATTCACTAAATCTGGTTACCTTATCTGTGGAGGGCAGACAGCAGGGTGATTGATGAGCACCAGCAGCCTGAGATGGCTCCTAGGGGCCTAAGAGGGAAGCCTGTTTTTCCTGTCTTGTTTTATGTTTTTCCTTTTCCTCTTTGTTTCTTTTTTTTCTATTCCTTATTTTTTCTCTTTAGTTTCTTTATTTCTTTTTTTCTTTCATTTTTCCCTCTTCCATTGCTTTTCTTTCATTCCACCTTCTTTTGTTTCATCTTCATTTTTTTCTCTTCTCGTCTTCCCAGTCTTTTATTTTATTCTATTTTTTCTTGTTGCATTTTTTTAATTCCACCTGTTAAATTCTTATTCCTTTGTATTTTTTATGATTCTTCACTTTTATTATGTATTTTCTCCTAGCTCATTTATGGTTCTTTTTATTTTTTAAAAATTATTACTATTATTCTTTTTCTCTTCTTTCTTTCCTTTTCTATGCTCTTAGTATTTTTTTAAGGGAACATGGACAGTTATAAGGATATAGATTAAGTGGAACCAAGTGCCAAAGATGAACCTTAACACAAAACAAAACAAAATAAAACCCTAGAGTAGAAAGAGAACCTAACCATCTGAATAAGCCCATCAAGGAAAACAGATGCCTAGACACAAACAAAAAACTTACAAGCCATACTAAGAAACAGGAAGACATGGTCCAGAAAAATGAACAATTGAAAACAGGAGGAGATGCAGAATGTGGAATATCTATCAAGGATGTCCAAGCAAATATCATGAATCAACTTAATGAAGTGAAGGAAAAGATAAAGGATATTAAGAAGACAGTGTGTCAAACCCTGAGCATTTTTGCAAGTATCTATGAGTCATGTCCTTCAAACAGTGAAGCTTGGTTGTCACTGTGGGCCACAAAGGGAGGGGGAGAGAGGAATAGAATAGATGGAAGAGTGGGTAACTGGGGGGCAATGGAGGTGTTCTACATGATCATGCAATGATGGTTACAGGCCATGTTAAATTTTACCAAAAATTTAAAAAGTGTATAGTCTAAAATGTAAACCATAATGTAACCATGGTTAGTAGCTATATTTCTATATTTGTACATCTGTTGTTGTAAATGTAACATCTACATGTAAAAAGATCATTGCTGGGGCAGGGGGCAATGGGGGAGGATGTTGGGTATATGGGAGTCCCCTACATTCTATATGTGACTTTACTGTGACCTAAAACTTTCTTGAAGACATAATTTTAAAAAGGATGTAGGGAAGCAGATGTGACTCAACTGATAGAGTGTCCACCTACCATACAGGAGGTCCAGGGTTTGAACCCATCCTGGCCTGTGCTGTGAGCTGGCCCATGCAAAGTGTGGCCATGAGCAAGGAGTGCCATGCCACGCAGGGTGTCCCCCATGTAGGGGAGCCCCACATGCAAGGAGTGCACACCACAAGGAGAGCCACACCGCACAAGAAAAACTCAACCCACCCAGGAGTGGCACTGCACACACAGAGAGCTGACACAGCAAGACGACACAACAAAAAGGAGACACATTCCCAGGGCCACTGAGAATGCAAGCAGACACAGAATAACACACAGCAAATGGACACAAGAGAGAAGACAACGGGGGAAGGAAGGACAGGGAGGGAAGGGGAGAGAAATAAATCTAAAAAAAAAAAAAAACTCTAAAAACACTGATGTAAGACACTGAGAAAGAAATGGAAGAGATTACCTTGCTGCTGTACATAAAGACAACACCTATAACAGTGATGAAAGGTAAAACATCAAAAAAATGTTTATGATGTTTTCCATTTTTAATACCCCAATTTATTTTTTACTTTATTTTATTTTTCTAAATTATTATTTATTTTATTTCTTATCTTTAAACTTATCATTACTGTTTCATTTTCCTATTAATCAAATTTGGCAATATATTAGGCTTCATTTTTTAAGTTTTGGATCACAAAGGGGTTCAACTATGGCAGGGGAGGAGCATTTGTCTGGGATGTCATTGATGGGGGATCCATGGGTGGGAGGGAGTTCTCCAGGGCATGCACATAGGGTAAGTAGATGTGTTCAGATGTTCATTGGGTATTGACATAGTGAGTAGAGTTTCACACAACTGAGGGAGGGCTGAGTTCCCATCTTGGGGAGCTCTGTCACATTCTCCAAGGGAACAGCAACAATCCCCCAAGTGCAAGGGCAAAGACCAGTGAAGAAGGATGGTCCAATGATGGTCCCTTGATACTGATAACAATGCTTGTGAGTCTGTGTGACTGAAATTTCAACTGGGCCTAGAGCTGCAGGATGCCTAAGAGTTACCTCCTGAGAGCCTCCATGTTGCTCAAATGTGGTCACTCTCTAAACCAAACTCAGCATATAAATGTTTTACCTTCCCCCCAGTGTGGGACATGACTCCCAGGGATGTCTTCCTGGTGCCAAGGGATTACTATCCAGCACTAGCTGGTGATGCAACTAGAAAAAGACCTTGAATAAAAGGAGCAAATGGCAAAGACAAATGAGTTTATATAGCTAAGAGACTTCAAAATTAGTCAGAAGATCATGAGAGAGGTCACACTTATGCACTTCTCAGCAGAACCTCAGAGACAAGCAGAGTAGATACAACCCCAGGTAGTGTGTTCCTGAGGACTATGGAGACACCCAAGGTCTACAGTAATGGCAGGTGGCTCTGAAGTTCAGTAGCTTGCCAGATGGTCCTACATTGGAATTTGTGTCCTGAGTGTCTTGGAGTTGGACTCAGATATGACTTCTCTATGAATGCCTCTTCTGTCACTTTTACTGAACCTGTGGCTGGTACTGAGGTTGGTATATGCTCAGTAGACTTGAATCTCATAACTGGCCATGTGCCTGCTGGGCCCTGAGCCTCAGCAGAGTTGCAATACCTACTCTCCAGTTTGTTGGGCTTACCCAGGTCAGCTAACAAGGAGGTAAGGATGGTCAACCACCACACCAAGGAACTGAGAAAGCAGGAGAATCCCATCCATCAGCCATATGGGATCTAAGTCTCCTCTCAATTTAAAGGTAGAGTAGACATCATCATCCCAGGGTCCTCAGGATGGAGGAATAAAATGTGGATTAGAGTGGACTTACTGATATTCTACTATACAATTATTGTGACTCTAGCAATGGAAGAAATTATATCATTGATGTGGAGACAGTAGCCATGGAAGTTGCTGAAGGCAGGGAAAGGGAAAAAGAGGTGTGATAAGGGGGCACTTTTGGGACTTGGAGTTGTGCTGAATGATATTGCAGGGACAGATGCAGGACATTATATATCATGTCATAACCCATTGAATGCGCTGGGAGAGAGTGTAAACTACAATGTAAACTATAATCCATGCTGTGTAACAGTGCTCCAAAATGTATTCATCAAATGCAATGAATGTACCACACTCCTCCCACATCAACAATGAAAGGAGTTATTGATGTAGAAGGAGTGGGGGTGTGGAGAGTGGGGGGTATATGGGAACCTCTTATATTTTTTAATGTAACATTTTTTGGGATTTGTGTATCTTTTTTAAAAAGATAACAAAAAGACATTGGGAGAACATACAGAAGAAAGCATTAATATGCATTAAAAAGTAATGGATTCTAATGGTGATAAGTGTCACAATGCAAAAACATACTGGAAGCACATAATAGAAGATTTGAACAGGCAGGGGAAAGAATTAGTGATAACAAAGACAGTATGTCTGAAATTAGACAGTAGAACATGTGGCTAAAAAGATAGAAAAAAATCTGCAAGGATTCAGGGAATTGAATGAGAACATAAAATGCACAAATATATGTATTATAGGCATCCCAGAGGGAGAAGAGAAGAGAAAAGGGGCAGAAGGAGTGTTGGAGGAAATAATGACTGAAAATTTCCCAACTCTTTTGAGGGACACGGATGTACATATCCAGGAAGCATAGCACACTCCAAACAGAGTAAATCCTAGCAGGCCTGCCCTGAGACATATACTTATCAAATTGTCAAATGCTTAAGGAAAAGAGAGAAACCAAAAACAGCTAGAGAAAGGAGATTCATTATGTACAAGGGAAACTTGATAAGATTAAGTGTTGAGTCCTAATGTGAAACCATGGAGGCAAGACGGCAGTGATATGACAGACTCAAGATGCTAAAAGAAAAAACTGCCAGTCAAGAATTCTGTATCCAGCAAAGCTGGCATTCAAAAATGAGGGAGAGTTCAAAATATTCACAGATAAACAGAAATTAAGAGTTTTTCAATAGGAAACAATTACAAAGATATAGAATAAGTGGAACTAAGTGTCAAAGAGGAGTCTTAACACAACATAAAACAAAATAAAACTCTGGAGTAGAAAGAGAAGCTAACCATCTCAATAATCCCATCAAGATAAGCAGATGTCTAGACACCAGCAAAAAATTACAAGCCGTACTAAGAAGGAGGCAACATGGCCCAGTCTAAAAAACAGGAGGAGGTGCAGAATGTGGAACAACTGACCAAGATGCCCAAACAAATATCATGAATCAACTTAGTGAAGTAAAGAAGAAATAAAGGCTACTAAGATGACACTGGAGGAACATACCTAAGAAATCATACATAAAAAGATAACAGATCTGTGTTCATGATGATGAATGGTGCAATGCAAGAAATCTATGTAATATACCACATTAACAGATTGAAAGGAAAAAAAAAACATATGATCATCTCTATTGATGCAGAAAAAGCATTTGACAAAATACAGCACACTTTCTTGATAAAAGCACTTCAAAAATAGGAATAGAAGGAAACTTCCTCAACATGATAAAGGGTATATATGAAAAGTCCACAGCTACTATCATATTCAATGGTGAAATGCTAGAGGCTTTCCCTCTAAAATCTGGAAAAAGACAATGATGTGCACTGTCACAACTCTTACTTAACATTGTGTAAAAATACTTGCTCAAGCACTCAGGCTTGAGTACATAAAAGGCAACTAAATTGGAAAAGAAGAAGTAAAATTTCACTGTTTGCTGATGACATGATCCTATACATAGAAAGCCCTGAAAAATCTACATAAAAGCTTCTAGGGCTTATTAATGAGTTTAGTAAAGTGGGAGGATATAAGATGAGCACACAAAAATCAGTAGCATTTCTGTATACCAACAATGAGCAATCTGAGGGGGAAATCAAGAAAAAAATTCCATTTGCAGTAGCAATTAAAGGAATTAAATTTCTAGGAAAAGCTTAACTAAAGATGTAAAGGACTTGTATACAGAAAATAATGCAACATTGTTAAAGAAAATCAAAGAAGACCTAAATACATGGAAGAATATTTCATGTTCATTGATTGGAAGACTAAACATCAATAAGAAGTCTGTCCTACCTAAATTAATATACAAAATTTAAGGCAATCTCAATAAAAATTACAACAGCATTTTTTACTGACTTGGAAAAGCTCATTATGAAGTTTATTTGGAAGTGTAAGGGCACCAATTAGCCAAAAACATATTGGAAAAGAAAAACAAAATTGAAGGAATCACACTACCTGATGTTAAAGCATCCTACAAAGTTACAGTAGTCAAAACTGCATGATATTTGTACAAGAAGGACATATTGAGAAATAGAACCAAATTGAGAGTTCTGATATAGATCTTTGTACGTACAGTTAACTGATATTCAGCAAGGCAACAAGACCACTCAACTGGGACAGAATGGCCTCTTCAACAAATGGTTCTGGGAGGACCAGATATATATATCCAAAAGAACAAGAAAGAATCACCATCTCACACCCTATACAAAAGTTAATGCAAGATGGATCAAAGATCTAAATATAAGAGCCAAGACCATAAAGCTCTAGAAGATAATGTGGGGAAGCATCTATTACATTTGTAATAGGAAATGGTTTCATAAACTTTACACCCAAAGCACAAATTAAAAAAAAAAAAGATAAGTGGGACCTCCTCAAAATTAAAAAAAAAAAAACTTTATGCTTCAAAGGTTGTCAAGAAAGTGAAAAGGCAGTCCACTCAATGGGAGAAAATATTTGGCACAACAGGGGCTTGCTTCTGTGGAATATGAAAGTGTTCATGTTGTCACAGGGTGTTATCTCAGTGGGTGGAGACCCACACAATAAATAAGAAAATATTAAACTTGCATCCTGGGGAATCCTGCCAAATTCTCAAATAAATGGGAAAGAGTCTATCAAGAACAAAGGCAGTGCCTAACAAAAGAAGACAGGCCAATATGTCAAGCCCTCTCTAGTAATGCATATAACTATGAACCTTATTCTTTAAAATTTGCAACCTAGTGGTTAACATGAGTTCCACGGGGGAGGGGGAAGAATAGGGCATTTTTAGGGTATTGGAATAGTTCTGTATGATCTTGAAATGACAGATACAGGCCATTATGCATTTTGTTAGAACTTATAAAAGTGTATAGTACAGAATATGAGCCATAATGTAAACCATTGACTATGGTAAGTGGCAATGCTTCAATATTTGTTCATCATCTGTAACAAATATACCATACTCTTGTAAGATGCTATTAATAGGGGAAAATTATAGAGGAAGATGAGGTGCAGTTTATGGGAATCCCCTATATTTTCTATGTGACTTTTCTGTTACTTAAAGTTTTTTGAAAATAAAGTGAAAAAAAAAAAAGACAGTGGGGGAACATATAGAAGAAATTGTCACTGTACATAAAAGATAATAGAGTTTATGAGAATGAAAGACACAATGCAAAATTTTTAATGTTTTATATTTTTTTATTTTTTTATATTGTCTTTTTGTATTATTTTTATTTTTATTTTTGCCTTTGTTTTGGGGGAAGTTTTGGATTGCAGAAAAGTCACAAGTACTGCAAGGGAAGATCACTGGTGCAAGGTATTAGTGGGGAGGGGATATGTGGGGAAGGGTGCACTTGGGCCATGCCTATATGGAATATGAATGTGTTCAAGATGTCATGGGATTTTGTCTTGGTGGGTGGAGACCCACACAACAACCGAAAGAATATTGAATTCTCATCCTGAGGAGTCCTGCTATATTCTCTAATGAGTGGCAAGAATCCTTAGAGTACATACGCAGTACTCAGCAAAGGAGAGACCAATACATCAGCCCTTGATATTGATGCTTGTACTTATGAACCTTGTTCTTGTGAAATTAAAATTCAGCCTAATATTATATACTGCCTTAGATTTATTTCCTGAAAGTGTCCTTGTTGCTCTAATGCAGCCTCTCGCTCAGCCAAACTCAGCATATAAACTCACTACCTTCACCTTCAGTGCAGGACATGGCTCCCAGGAATAAGCCTCCCTGGCACTAAGAGATTATTACCAGCTTCAACTAGAAATGCATTTGAAAAAAGATCTTTTACAAAAGGAGGAAATATTAAATACAAGTGAATTTTTATGGCTAAGAGATTTCAAAATGAGTCAAGATATCATGCCAGAGGTTCTGCTTATGAATGTCATAGGAGGACCTCATTACTGCCACAGTAAACAATGCCTCAAGCAGGGGGTCTCCTGAGTGCTGTAGAGACATCTGGACACTATAGGCAGGAAGGACAACCTCAGGAATTCAGCACCCTGTCAGTGGGTCCTAACTTGGAATATATGATAACCTATCCTCCCAAGGTATCAGAGCTGGACTTATTTATAATATTCCTATACATGGCTCTTATGCCCCTTTTATTTGAACCAATAATTAGCACTATACCCATGTGTCCCAGAGATTTAAATCTTCCAGTTGTTAATCTGCTGGTTGTGTCCTGAATCTCAGCTATGTTGCAGCTAATACCTACCAGTAATAGTTTGATAATATTGATGAATTCTAAAAAGAAATATTGGATAATGTTTATAAACTGATCTTTTCCTCTGAGCATATTGGATTATATTGGATTCACAGATTTACTTGATTAAGTAATTATGTAGACCTCTTGTGTCAATAGGGCATTGTGCCACCAAAGGGTGGGGACTCACAGATAAAAGGCATGGCAAAGGACAGAGTTAAGGGTTTTTGATGTTGGAGTTTGATGCTGCAGCCTTAAGCTGGAGTCCTGGGAAGTAAGCTCACAGAGGAAACAGAAGCAAGCCCCAGGAAGAGAGAAACCCTGAGCCCAGGAAAAAGAAGCCTGAGAAAGGGAGGAACCCGGGAAGCCTGAACCCTCACAGATGTTGGCAGCCATCTTACTCCAACACATGGAAATAGACTTTGGTAAGGGAAATAACTTATGCTTTACGGCCTGGTTATCTGTAAGCTCCTACCCCAAATAAATACCTTTTATAAAACCAATTGATTTCTGGTATTTTGCATCAGCACCCCTTTGGCTGACTAATATACTACCTCCAATTCATCAGACTCACCCAGGACAACTAACAAAAGGATGATGATGGACACCATCCAGCCCAAAAAACAGAGTATCTACAACTGCAAGCAAGACAGGTCCATCCATCTGCCCCATGGGATCTAAGCCCCCTCTCAATTAGAAGCAGAGTGGGCATCATCATCTCAAAATCCTCAAAATTAATGAATGAACAAATATACTGGGGTATGGCAACTATGGGCTGAAGAAGATTTGTTATTATTCTAGTAATGGAGGAACTTGTAGTATTGATAGAAAGGCAGTGATCACCAGAGGTTCTGAGAAGAGAAAGAGGAAAGAATAGGTATAGCATGGGGCATTTTTGGGACATTGAAATTGTTCTGCATGACATTGCAATAATGAATACAGGCCAATATACATTTTTTCAAAACCTACAAAACCTATAAAATTGTGCAGTGCAAAACTGATAATGTAAACTATAGACCATGGTTAGTATCAATACTTTCATATGTGTTCATCAATGGTAACAAATGTACCACACTAATGAAAGACATTGTTAATGGAGAAAAGTGTCAGAGGGGTAGGAGCTGAGGTGTATGGGAACAGTTTCAATGAAACATTTATGTAATATAAAGTTTCTTTTAAAAAAAATAACAATAAAAATAGGTAATATTAAAAAAAAAAAAAAAAAGAAAGGAAAGCGACCCTCACAAGATGCCCTGAACAGTTAATGTCAGAGTACAGGCTAAACTTCTAGTCCTCATACTCCTTCTCCAGTGCTCTTCCCACTGGTCCATAGATTTATTCCCAATCCTCTTACAAATGTCCTTCTTGGTACTTACCAATGTACACCCACTCTCCTCCAAGTACAAGAGAAACCTAAAGCTCTTCAAACATGTAATGTTCTCTCTTACCTTTGTGCTTTTGCATATGCTGTTCCTTTTTCTTTGGAGAAACTTTGCCAACCTTGAAAACTCCTATTTATCCTCCAAGATTCATTTTCTCTTTTAAACATTTTCTAAATGTCCCCTCCATCCTGGTTCCCAGGCTATATGAAGATATCCTTCTTTTCTCCCACAATTCCTTGCAATGAGATTTAGTCTAGCATTTATCACACAGACTTAGAATCCTTTTTTTTTTTTTAGGTGCAGGCATTAATCTAAGTACTTTACAATGATTAATTCATTTACTCCTCATAAGAAATGCTATGAGGTTACTATTATTGATTTATCTTATCTATTATTCACACAATTTGTTCATCCCAAAAAATTGAGCACCCACTACAGGTGAAACATTAGTAACTTATCAGTGAACAAGGTAGCTCTGCCCCTGTCCTCAAGCAACTACAGTCTAGTAAGAGAGGCAGGCAAGGAAGCCACTCATTACAATACAGTCTACTAAGTGTTATATTGGGTGGGGGCCATGAGAAAACATGGAAGATTTCTTAGGGGATGTGACATCCAGGCTTTTGGACTTGAAGAATAAGATAGTTGGGTGGATAGAGGGTGGAAAATATTTTAGTATGGAGTGAAGTTCATGATCAAAGGACAGAATCCAGAAAAACATAGGTAGGAAAATTTGGGGGAGTAGGTTAAGCAAAAGGAAAGACTAAGACAGAAGAGCCGTCAAAGATGGGGCTTGGGAGGTGGGAGCTGTCAGCTGACGCAATACTCGGCAGGCCATTTTAATTCAGTTGGATAGTCTCATAGACCATGAGTTCTTTGAGAAAGGAATTCTGATTTTCTACAGTGTTCTTCATACCCAACATAAGGTATAACATTAGATACTTAATAAGTATTTGTCAAATGATTGCATGCATGAACAAATAACAAATAAAAAATGCTTCGGAAGAATCACCTTTCTTTTTTTTCTTTTTTAATTTCTGTTATTTCAAAAGAATAGTTTTTCATTTCCAAACACTGGAAGTAAACCTCCTTGGGGCAGACTATGTCCAAAACTCAACTCACAGTGTCCTTTTCTAAAGAGTTTCCTAAAGATTTTGCTTCATGGAGCCAGACTGGGGACATGTACTTGGCATTTTTATAGATGGGAGAAAAATAGCAGATTCCAGAGGAGTATCAAGCTGAACCCAAAAGATAAGAGAAATGACTAGAAAAGGAACATTAAAAGAAACTTTTTGAAAATACTCACAAGAATATAAATCATTCTGTAGCCATGCTGTCCTGATTAACAACCCAAAATAGAAAGAAGAAAAAAAAAAAGATTTGCTTCTGTGCTGATGTTTCATCATCACTGGAAGCTCAAAGCCCCTGGGAACCTGCAGTTTGTGGCTCTTTGAGTTGGGAGATGGAAGAACTGAGCTCAGAGCATTATCTTGCAGTCAGCTCTCAGGATCAACCACAGTATAGAGAGTGGGTTTCTGAAACTCTTGTGGAGACTTCTCATTCGAGCACAACATTTCAAGAAGGAAACAGAGCTTCCTCAGTGGGTTGGCTGACAAAAGAGAGAAACAGTGAAAGGATAAAGTCATAGCAGGCATGGCGCCAAACCCCAAGTAGCCCTCAGGGCCACTGACTAAAAACCAGGCTGCCAGGGCCCTGTAGATCAGTCATTTATAGAGCATGTTCTATATACATGATTGGACTTAGTCAACAGAGACCACAGTCCCTACCCAATATTTGGTGGTATGGTGGGTAGAAAGAGAAGAAGCTTTGATGTGCAAACATAGATTCAAAGACTGACCCTACCATTATGCATTGCTTAACTAAGAAAAACATCCAAATTCTTTTCTGGACATGAAAACAAAAGCTGTTTTAAGGACTGAGTGAAATCATATATTTAAATCATGGTTCCTGGCATACAACATGACCTTAATAAATATTAGAGCCCTTGGCAGCATTTACTTATTGTCAACATAAGGATCTTTTAGGATCTCCTTGTTAACTAGGTTCTGAGGTCATAAACTTTGTACAAGTTTATATAAATCAGCCCTACTTCCCGCCCCTAAGAGAACAGGAATTCAGTAAAATTCTTAACATTTGGGTAATTGTTCACCTTAGTTGGGACATGGAGGAGATCTATCCCTGTTGAATGCACTACACTTACCTGAAAATATTTTTGGTGCCCATGACCCACACTGCTTTCAAGAGCCTTTAATATTTGGGGGCTTAAAATATGAAAACCAGAATCTTAGTGGTTTAAAAGATAGGTTTAGAGTCAGTTAGATCTATATGTAAATCTCAGTTCTACCACTTACTATTTGTGTGATTTCAGGAACATTATTTAACCTCTGAGACACAATTTCTTTAACCATAAATGGAGATACTATCTATACTTCACTAGGCTTAAATATTGAATGTCATCAGCTACATAAATTCCCTAACACAGAAGATACTCATTAAATTAAACCATTTATCCACCCATTCATTCATTAATATGTATCCAGCACCCTCACTATACCAGCAGGTATTCTAGGGACTGATGATGCAGCTGTGAACAAAACAATGCCCCAGAGAGCAGATGTGACTCAAGAAGTTGAACACCTGCCTCCCACATGGCAGGCTCCAGGTTCAGTTTCCGGTGCCTCCTGAAAAAATGAAAACAGACAACAAGCAAAATAAATGAAAAACCAACTCAGGGAAGCTGATGTGGCTCAGTGGTTGAGTGCCAGCATCCAACATACAAGGTCTCTGTTTCAATCCCTGGACCCTGGTACCTCAAAAAAAAAAAAATTCCCTGCCCTCATGGGGCTTTTATTCTAGGAGAGGAGGCAGCTTACAAACAGGTAACCAAGTATATTTGTATCAGCTAGAATAGTAGCTGTGAAGAAAATTAAAGCAGAGTAATGAGATGAAAAGTGATAAGAAAAGTGGTGTTAAAAAAAAAAACACACCAGATTATTTTCTCCCTTGCTCACACAGTTCTTCTCTTTTTGAATCTCAAGCTCTCCCAACCCCTAACCATGAACCTCCAGGAAGGATGAATAAGGGGTTATAATCTTGAATTGAGTCATCTGGCATTCTTTATATAAAGTATAAAGTTGTGGACACCAATTGAAAAGAACATGGTCATCAACAAGATGGATGGAGTTAGGGTGTCACTTTGGAGACCCTTGGAGACACATGGCTATGCTCTGTCTCTGAGCTTGTCATAGTTGACACTACAGAGGCAATTCTTGGGGAACAAGGCTTCCCCCAAAAGGAAGTAGTCCTCAATAATGCCATCTTTGTTGCAGCAGAACATCAGTGACCTTGTTCTGAGTTGGGTCCAAGTCGAGGGGAAAAAGGAGAATGGCCAGCTGTGAAAAGATCAATTTGTTTCCAATCCACTCTTTCTTACTGCCGGAGCCTGGCTCTCCACGTTGGCTGGATCTGTCAGGAACAGATGCCAAGTAGGGCACAGACTGAAGAAACATCCCCCTGTTCCCACTGAAGCAGGAATCTTCAGTCTTCTGTGTTCAGCAGATCTGTGACATCAGCCATCACCCAGCTGTGTAGCTGATTCTGATGGCCAGGAGGGGATGCCTTAAGTCTAATTCAAAATTGTAACTATTCAAATCCTCCACTTATTCATGTTTTGAAAATGCCCAGTGTTGGCCATATATGGGATTTCAGGCTTTCCCATATACTGTACTTGGGAGTATAAATTAGTATTACGCCTTCAGAGACCCATTTGGCAGTATCTATGAAAATTGAAAGTGCAGAGACTATTGGCAGTCAGGCCACCCCTAGGTACTTATCCTTCAGATAAATTCTCAGAAGAGCACCAAGATGAAATCACAAAAATATTTATTGCAGCATTGTTCAGAATAGCAAAAGTCTGGAATCAACTGACTAGTGTATGAATGCTAAAAAGAATAGAGAACATGTAAATTTAAGTGGAAGAGTTTCTAGGAAAAAAGGGGAAACAATATGCATGGTGAAATCCATTTGTTATGTATAAAGTTAACTCCCCCATCAATGTATATATCTTGTTTTGTGTCTGCTGACATCTCTACATGGCCTCATCCCAATCCCAAGAACTGAGAATGCTCACATGGCAAGAGGACCTCTGATGTGCAAGGCCAGGGCAAGAAGCAGCAATAGCCAGAATGGGTGACCAGTTGCTTATATGCTTATGATTTTTCCTGTGCCCCATTTGAATAGGGACTAAGACCATACTCTCAGTATTTTCAGTTTTTCAGTCTCTTCATAATGGATGACCCATTTCTTTCTTTCATCAAATAGCACAGAGAACAAATGTAGAGGAAACTAAATGCTCCTCTAAAAGAAAGAACAGTTCATATTTGCACAATAAAAATGCACTCCCTCTAAATTTTCCAATTGCAAATGCCACCAACAAGTTCACAATGAACACCAAATGCTATACATACATAGATACATACATACATACATACACAAATAGTTCTACCCACCCTGCCTCTGATTAGCTGTGGAATGCCATTTAATCTTCCATAGAGATCTCAGTTTTCCCACTGGAACATGTGCTGTGGATTACATGTGGTTGGACCAGCTCAAGGATGGCCAATACATGGCACTTCCACCACTTCTGTCCCTGCTTCCCCTGACAGATTGAATAATCAATTACAGCATTCTTTCCTAAACGTCCCAAATGATTCCTCTAAATACTTCTTAATATAAAACTCTAAGCAGTCACTAACAAAACAAATGGTATAAAGGACAACATTTAGCTGCCTTTTCCAGGCTAGATGATCTCTGAAGTTCATTCCAGATTTAACATGTTGTTTCCATAATTTAAGGACTCATTTGAATCCCATCTCGTTCATGAACCCAACCCAGATTCTGAAACACACGTTAGTTTTTCCCACATCTGAGTTGTAAAGTCTCATCCATATAAGTCAATATGAACTTGACTTCTGGCTATTTTGTATTGTTATCTCATCATTACATGTACAACCACGCTGACTTGCTGGGGAAGCTAAATTTAACTATAGAAGGAATATCTCGCAGAGAAATCCTCACACTGTGGTTCACTGTACCTCTAAAGGTACTCAAGGATTTTCCAAGGGCTACTGTTGGCAGAAATAGTTTTAAGGGAATTTTCAGATCCTCACCTTTCATTTTTACTCTTTCTCAATAATATAATGATAAGAAGTCCCCTTTTCATAAACACCTTTCTCCCACTTTATAAGGGGAAGTCATACCTTTCATTCATCTTGAGTTGCCTCAAGGTGTAAAAAGATCTGTGGAGGACCAAATATGGCTACAATTCAAAATTCTGTTGTAAGTGTTGAGAAATTGAGTGACTAATGACAGCTTAACACATAATTTTCCAAGTCAGATGATTCCCAATGCTTTGGTTACAACAAAACTGAGGGAGAACCTAATTAAAATGCCAGCTGAGAAATCATTAAAATTACTTTTCAATGGTTGATCATCATGTGATTTTTGGCATATAACCTAAGGAGGGGGTTATAACACTGTGACAATAAAAGTCCTTCCTTTCCAATATACTTTTTTCTGTGAAGAGGTATCAGTACTTACAATCGAAATACAAAAACTAGGAAATAGATTTTATATAATACTATCTCATGCTAGCACTAATGCCTATATCTCAACATTTAGGTGACACAGGTTAAAAAACAATTCATCCCACTAAGAGAAGCATTTTCAATAAAACTTTGTTTTATGTTATAATATTCATCAAAATATTAATATAAGTAGGCTGATTTGATCAACAGGGTACTTTTAATAATCATTATGATCATTCATCCAGAAGAAATTGTTCTATGTTAGAACTTTAGACTTACAGAACATCAAAGACATTTTAATTTCAATTTTTACATGTTTTGTTTCAGAAAAGTATAGTAAAATGGGGAGTGAAAGACTTCCCAATATAAAAATATTCTACATTAGAATAAACTTCCGTGGAGGAAATGGAATAGAAATACACATTCTAAGAGAAAAAGAGACTACATTAGTTTTTGACTACTAAGGAAGATCTTTTTCACATATTTTTAGTGGATAAATGGTGGTATCACATCACCATGAAAGTTAGATTCCATTAAATCTATTTAACAGAGAAATATGAAAGTATTAGTTTTACATGATCATATTTATAATAGACTAGAGATTATATTCTTTGCAAGGATTTCAACTTATAATAAAACATTTGTCAACTTAACAATGTACACAGTTTTCCAAGATTACTTAAGAAGGCACAAAAGCAGACTTTTGAAGACCACCGTATTTGACCACGCAGAATTATATCTTTGACAATTACAATAGACCAAATTGAATAGCACGTGTCCAAAGGAATCTGATCTGCTGATGGACTAATATTTATAAAGGAGGAGAGAAGGGCACATTTTCTGAGTATGAATAGAACATTTCAAGTTTGGACTGAGTATGAACTAAGCATCCCAGGCCTCCTTGCCCATCCTCAGCCAGCAACCCCAGTCCAGCACCTTCACCTGTGGACCCGGGCTGCCCTGCGTATCTGGGTTCCCTAACTTGCACTAGGAAACTGAAAGGTTTTTAGACTCCATGTGAGAAATTTTAAAAATCTCTAATTACAGGGCATAATTCTGATACCTTGGAATCAATGTCTCATACAGGGAACACAAGCAAAGCAAAAAATATTTGTCTCTATCATTTCTTAGGAGGTCACTTCCTTCGTCCACCTATTCCCGATGCCCTCTTTTCTGGGCAAAGATTGCTAAATTGAGGGAAAAGAAAGATAAAGAGGTGGTGGGAGAGGAAAAAAGCCATGTCCTCTACCTACTGTTGCTTCAGTTTTACATGGAATTTATGTATCAAAAGCCTTTCCTAAATGCCCACTCTGTGCCAGGCTCTGGGTCAAAAGTGGAGTTACCAAGACCAAAAAGAGAGATTCTGTCCTTGACAAGATACAGTTTACTAAGGGAAAAACAAACACATAAACAAACAAGATACTCTGTAGTAAAGGCTGTATTAGAACAAGCATCAAAGTGCTAGTGATCAGAGAGGATGGAGCAACCAATTCTGCAAGGGCGGTGATATTTGAGCAGGCTCTTAATTAAGAAGTGCAGAAGGCAGAACACATGCTTTCACCTGGGGGCATAAATAACCATAACATTTTGATGAATAGTGAGTATATTGAGGCTAAAGCAGAGAGTACAATCAGCAGTTAGGAGGTAGAGGCAGGAGATAAAGCTAAATTTAGGAGCAAGCTGGGGATAGGTCAAAGAGGACTTTAAAGTCTTGATGAGGCATTTTGAATTTGTACCTGATTTTTTGAGCACAGGAGGGACTAAATCAGGACTTTAAGCTGGTAATTCTGGGGCCATGAGTTAGAATTGTGAAAAATGATTAGGTTGGCACTGGACGCAAGCAGATTTTCCAAAAAGCTTTATTAAACTCTCAACTCTCTTTTCTCCCTCAAAAAAAGTGGGGCTCTGAGCCTACAAAATACAGTGCATCCAATAAGTGTGTTTTACTGAGAATAAGAAATGAATCAAAGTTAAGTAAGAACTATGCATTGTATTCTCAATTTTTATCAGGTACCCACCTTTACATATGGTTCTATATCTTTTTCCCTCTACAACAAATTTTCCAAGTAGGAACCATGACCCTGACCTTGCTGATGTAGGCACTGAATCACAGATGGTTGAGTAACATACCCAAGGTCCACAGCTAATAGGTCACTTAGGCTATTTATAAACCCAGGCAATCTGGCTTACAGCACATGCATTTCACCACTGCACTGTCTCTCTTTGGGTATTATGATTACTCTTTTGCAGCTGTGGACTGTAAGAATAAAAACACTTCAGACCTGTGGGAAGAGGGCCCCTAGGGAGAGCTTGGCTCATCTTTGCCTCATTCTCAAGTGGGGATTGCCTGTGAGTGCTCACAGGCCAAGCCTGGAGATGAATGGAACAGGGGCATAGTTTCCCATTTAAACCAGGTCCACAGAGGAGCCCTTTTGCCTCTGCTGCTGGCCTGAGCTGGAGGTACCAGGTCCAAATAGTGGCCTCTCTTCACCCTGACTTTGTATCCTCTAATCCCAATTCAGGGAATGGCATCACCATCCACTGGTCTCTCCCACCTAGAACTTTGCTCCTCTCTGCTTCGTCCCCCATGTCCAATCAATCAACAAACCCTCTCAAGTCTTTAATATCACTAGAATCTTCCCACTTCCTTCCATCCTTCAGGTTTTATTGGTCCAAGCTGCCATTTTCCTTCATGAGATTATGTTAGCCACCCTCTCACCCCCTTACTCCAACTTGCCTTCTTTTTTTTTTTAGGATTTTTTAAAAATTTATTTCTTTCACCCCCACCCCCTTGTCGGCTCTCTGTGTCCATTTGCTTTGTGTTCCTCTGCATCTGCTTATATTCTCATTAGGGGGCTCTAAGAACAGATTATGGAAGCTTCTGGAGTGGGAGAGAGGTGATCATTCTCTTGCACCACCTCAGCTCCCTGTTCTGCTATCTCTTATTGTCTCTCCTCTGTGTCAGCTCTCCGTGTCAGCCAGCACTCCTGCGTGGGGTGTCACACCCACATGGGGCTGCACTCAGCGTGGGCCAGCTCTCCACACGGGCCAACTTGCCTTCACCAGGAGGCCCTGGGCATCGAACCCTGGACCTCCTATAGGGTAGATGAGAGACCAACTGCTTGAGCCACATGCATTTCCCATTGCCTTCTTCTTAACTCTGCTTCACACAGTAGTCAGAATGGTACTTCTAAAGCATAAATTTATCCTTGCCCCTCCCTTGTTGAAATAGCATCCAATCACCTACCTCCAGGAGAAGAGTTCAAAATCCTTTACACGACTTTCAATGCACTGTCTGAGGACCCACCAAGCTCACTTCCTTCATCAGCCTGACCCCAGAACCAACCCACATACACATTAACATTCCTAGAATGCAGCATGCTGATTCTCATCTCCATGTTCTGGAAGGGGCCAAATCCCTCTGCCTCAAACAACTTCCTGCCTACCTCTATTCTTCTTCCACTCCCACCTCGAGCTCCAAATCATATTCAAGATACTGTTCAGGTATACCACTCTCTAACAAGCTTCCTCATCCACCACCATTGGATCCTGGAGTACCTCTATTTGCCCTATCATCATTCTTATCACTTTGGATCATAATTGTTGCTTGACTTGTCTGTCTCCTCCTCTGCACTATGAACCTCTGACAGGCAAGCCCTCTGGTTCTTCTAAATGCCTCACTATTCAGCACAGTGCTGAACACATAGGAAGGGATCAGTAAATATTTATTAAATTAATGAATAAATGTGCTCATTACCATCTTCACCTCATATCAAATGTTCTGCATTCTCCTAATAGAGGCTATTTTGCAACAGGGTGATTGCAAAAGTCAAGTAAACTTGAACACCAACACTATCTCATCATGGCCATTTCCAGCCTCCTTATTCCAGTAAAGGTAACGATGGCTTTCTCATCTCCATGGGAACCACATATTCTTCAGCTGGGAAACCAACACATCCAGCTAAATAGAAACAGGGTTCATAAGCACTCCCTGTCCAATATTAAAGATATGAACTATTCTTCTGAGCATAAATAAGAACGTGGTGAATTTTTCACACCAGTTGCTTTTCTGAAACAGGAAAGAATCCACTCCAAGCTCTGTAAAAGAAGAACTTGTATCACTTCTTTTTTGGGGGGAAATTTTCCAAGATAGTGGGTCCCAGACTACTTAATGGAGCAATTGCCTCAGTTTTCCTTCCTTTCCCCAACATACCACAACACACACATGTAAACAAACACAGAGGCAAATGTTTGAAGATTTTCCAAAATCAGGGATTGACCCAAGGAAGGGCTTGTTTCATAAGGTGTTTCAACAAGGGAAAGAAACATAGGGCCCACAAAAATCTCAAGACAAAAGATGGAGAAAGGACAGAATATCAGGTGGTCCAGATGCCTGAGCCCTGTCCCACATTGTGACACACAGCTGTTTGGGAGCAGAAATTTTGTAAATCTGATCCTAAAATGCATCATGCTGCCACTGAACATTTTTTCTGTCATGTTAGAGCCCAGAACAATATATGTGCCTTACTTCATGGTAAAAGCCCATAGCAGGAACCCAAGATATTTAACACTCTGACTCCTTGGATACACCACTGTTGACCTTTCCTAATATATATTTTTAATGTAAAATGTCATTGAAAAGAAAATGAATTCCTTGTGGAGGAAAAATGATTCCAAGGATTTCAACAAAACTTGTTTTGTTTCACTCTATTCAGGGAATTGCTATGCCATGCTGGTGAGGCACATAGAGCTATATAAAAGCATGATTTTAAGGCCTCAAGGAGTATAAAATCTCAGAACCTCCATTTTCTCATTTTTAATATGGAGCTCATAACATCTGCCTCACAGTCAGTTTTAGGAGACTCCATGAAATAGCATTTGTAAAACAATTAGTCCAGTGCCTGCTGCATATAAGTTCATCAAAAATATTTCTTTCCTTATTTTCTAATCTCATGAGAGAAGCACATATGGAACTAATTACTTATGATACCGTAAAGTGGGGTAATCAAGGAATAGAGATACAAGTAAAATATAGAGAAGCAGTCTGAAATGAATACTGAGGAATAATTTACCAGGGAGGTGGCATTTGGGTTGAGTATTAGAAGAAGAAATGGCATTTTAGATAGAATGAGAAGGTGTTTTCTCAGAAGTCTGTGGAGCTGAAGCACATCATTTGAGTGTGGAAATAAACACGCCCTGGCTCAGCTATTTACTATTGTGTCATCTGTTAACATTATCAAATCTTTTCCATGTGACTCTGCTTCCTGCCCAAAAATAGATTGCAAAGGAGACTCCGTGCATCCTCCGTATTTGTCTCTTCAATGAATGTTGATGGCTAGAGGGAATTAAGTAGGAACATTCTAAAAGGTGACTCAGTCTACTTCTCTAGAGAATGCAGACAGCAATCAGTGGTCTAGGGTTGGAGGAAGGAAGGTCATTATTATACTGGAACATTCTTGACAAAACAGACCTTGGTATCTAAGCGTGTATAGAATCATTGCTTACTCTGGCCCACATCATTGCTATGAGAGATGAGACGGTGGGCCCAAGACAGTATGAGTGCCACAGCCTCAAGAGACATATGGGTTGAGGAAGCCCCTAGACTAGTGGCATGTACACTGGGGGTGCTGGGGGTGCCCATATCACCATGGAAGACAAGTGAGTCCTTATCAGGGCCAGCCATGGGTAGTCCAACTGTGTGCCATGAAACGCCCTATTCCCAAAACATGTGCCCTTTGAGGAAGGTCAGAAAAGCTGAGTAAGGTTCATGCTCCATAGGTGAGCACACAATACCCATGGTCTATTCCAGCCATCTCCCTCCCTCGTGGTTCCTGTGCCCACCTCTCTCAAACCACTCACAGTGCCTGAACACAACCCCTTGCCTCTTTGCCTTTGCACATAGTATATCTTGTGTCAAAACACCCTTCTCCAATGGCAATGTTTTGAAAATGTTTAAAAACTCAGTTCAGAGATAAATCAGTTCATCCTTCTCCCAGTCTTGGTAAGATTCACCTAGCTTGCACCCACCACAGTCAAAGCACTCATTCTACTGGATTATAATATTCCTGTTTCTTGTTTCCTTTTCACACTTGACTGTTAGCTCCTCAAGAGCAGGGATTAGGTGTTTAGTCCCTGCTCTCTAGCATTGTGTCATATAGGCTTGATGAATGTCTGTGGAATAAATGAATCATGAATTAATTACAATATGAGCAGATTAACTTGAGACAGAGATAAGAGGGCTCCACTTTCCCTTCTTCTCAAAGAGTTCAATTTTCATCCTACAGAGTGGTTGATCTAGTCCATTCCCCAGGGAAGTATTGCTCACTGCCTTGTCCCTAGGCCAACTTTGTCATCAGGAGGCAGATCAATATGTAGAAAGAATTAGCCATCAACTGAAGAGTGAGATCTGAGAGGCACAGTTCAATCAGTTACCTACCAAAATTTCACTCAAGTCCTTAGCCATCTCTTCCATATTCAAGAACAAGCTTCAGAGATTCCTACTGGGGCAGGGACTAGTTGTTCATAAAACTCATTTCTTCACATTCTTGGGACACACTAATAAACTACATTTCCCAGCTTCCCTCCCAATTAGATGTGATCATGTAATTGGGTTCTAGTTAATGGAATGTCACTTTTGGGTCCATACCATAAGTCTTCCCCCATACCATCTGTATTAGTTTCTCTTAAGCCTTCCAAACAGAGTACCACAAACTAGGTGGCAAAAAAAAAAAAAAAAACAGAAATTTATTTTCTCACAGTTCTGGAAGTTGGGATTCTGAAATCAAGATGTTGGCAGGGCCATGCTCCCTCTGAAACCTATAGGGGAAAAACATCTCCTAGCTTTTGTTATTTGCAAGCAATGCTTGGCATGCCTTGGCTGGTAGACACATATTCCACTCTCTGCCTTCATCTCCATTGCCTTTTTCGTCTCCATCTTTACATGGTATAGCAGTTTGATACAGTTATGAATTCAAAAAATAGATATTGGATTATGTTTGTAACCTGGTCTATTACTGGGCATGATTGAGTTATTATTAGGGCTTTGATTGGGCCAAGTCATTAGGGTGTTGAGTCCCCACCCCTTGGTGGGTGGGGACTGACAGATAAAAGCATGGCAAAGGACAGAGTTGGAGCTTTTCATGCGAGGGTTTTTGATGTTGGAGTGTTAATGCTGGAATTTGATGCTGAAGCCTTAAGCTGGAGCCCTGGGAAGTAAGCTCACAGAGGAAATAGAAGCAATCCCCAGGAAGAGAGGAACCCTGAGCCCAGGAAGAAGCAAGACCCTAGAAGGGAGGAACCCAGGAAGCCTGAACCCTCACAGACAGTGGCAGCCATCTTGATCCAACACATGAAAATAGACTTTGGTGAGGGAAGTAACTTATGCTTTATGGCCTGGTATCTGTAAGCTCCTACCCCAAATAAATACCCTTTATAAAACCAACCAATTTCTGGTATTTTGCATCAGCACACCTTTGGCTGACTAATACACATTGTCTCCTGTCTGTATTTATTTCTTGTCTCTCCTTCTTTTAAGGACACCAGTCACTTTGGGCCCATCCTGTTCCAGTATGACTTCATGTTAACTAATTGCATCTGAAATGACTATTTCTAAATAAGGTCACATTGAAAAGTACTGGGGGTTAAAACAAAGTACTAGGGGTTAACACTTCAATATTTTGGGGGAAACATAATTCAACCCATCACACGATCCTTTCCTTTTTCCCTTCTACTGGCTTATTACAGGTAAGCACAGTGTTCATGGAAGCTTAAGATGCTGGAGAGATAAATGGAAGGATTCTAATATCACTGCTTGCAGGAAAACCAACCTGCTTTAGGGCTTAACATGAGTAAGACATAAACTTCCACTTTGTTACGCCATTGTGCGGGATTTCTTTTCTGCTCCAGCAATTGTTGTTACACTAACAAATATACCCTCTATGTGAACATTTGTCACCCTTGAATCCAGTGACACTATACATCAGATAAACATCAGATTCTGATTGGATGGGCCACAGTGAAGGCAGGGGACACCCTGAGCTTGAGCTAGGAGGCAGCAGCAAGAGGGATACACTGGGGGAGGGGTGGAATGAAAGCCCAGGAGAAAGATGAGAGGTGCCAGGAACTAACCTCACCTGTTTCACCCACTTGCCAAGGAGTATTGTCAAGAGGAGTCACAGAAACATCCACCACTAATCAGTGGTCCTTAGCCCTGCTTTCTGCAAAAAGATGAGTTTCTCCTCATTAGAATCAAACTAAACTGTCTAGTGGCAGGCAGTCTAGCTGAGTGGTTAAGACCCAGGCCAGGAAGAGAGTCAGACGTGGGTTAGATTCCTCATCTGCCACTTGGGAGCTGTTGCCTGTGGGTGAGCCAGCTTTGCTGACCCTCCATTATGTCAGCCTTCATGTGCAGAAGCTAATCTACACAGCACTATGGTAGAATTACATGATATAATACTTGTTGAGCATATACCACAGAAGTGGGATATCATTACTTCCAGTAATTTGTAGTCATTCTTACTCTTCCATATGAAATACAAACTCCCACAATATTTCTACCATTGGATATTTATTTTAAAAAGGGGAGAGGATGTGTCTCAGGCAATTGAGCGCCTGCTTCGCACATGGGAGGTCCTGGGTTGGATCTCCCAGTGCCTCCTAAAAACAAGCAAACAAACAAAAGAACCAACTCAGGGTAGCAGATGTGGCTCAGTGGTTGAGTGCTGGCTTCCCACATACAAGGTCGGGGATTCAATCCCCAGCTCCATATCTAAAAAATAAAATAAAATAAAAAAGACAGAATACTTACCACCTCTCATGATAAACACACACACACAAAAAAAAAGTACACAGAAATATCAAGTCCCTTACGCAACACCATGCCAATATTCTTTTGGATTGTTTGTATTAATATTTCCCCTCTTCTTCCCTTTGGATAGATAGGACTGCAAATGAGCCCCTCTTCTAGCCTATCTTGGAGTAAGTTGGGTCCTGGAAGGTGAAAGCCCAGCCCAGCGCGCACAAACTACTATGGGTCTTTCAGAGTCGCAGCTGCCACAGATGTAATGGGATCTGGCAGCAGAGAATGTGACTAAGCTAAACCCCATCTGCTGCGAGGTTTCCCCGGGTTCCCAGGAGGGGCCAGAGCAGGATATGAGATATGAGACGGCGGCGGCGGCGGCAGCGAGGTGAGGGGTCTGCACGGAAATGGCGAGATCCCCCACAAGAACTGTGTCTCACCGCAGGCCGGCGTGGGTCTCCCCAGCATGACATCATCCTGGAGCTCGCGCGGTTCAGATCTGCGCGCACCGCTCCTTCCATGTCAGCGCGGGAGCTGGGGTGCGTGCGCCTGGGCTTGTGTGTGCCTGTGTGCGCATACGTGTGAGGAAGGCTGGAGGGCCTAAACAAGAGTTTCCCGACCTCTGCACTGTTGATATTTTTTAATCGGATAATTCTGTGTCGGCGACGGCGGTCCTGTGCATTGTAGGATTTTAGCGGCATCCCAGGGCCAGTAGCATCTCCCTCCCCCCAGCTATGCCAGCCAAAAATGTCTCCAGTCATTGCCAAATCCACCACCCCACCCCACTCCCGCGGAGGGGAACTGGCACAAACCACAGAGTAAAACAAATGAGACCCCTTTCCTATTGAAGAGAATGCAGGAGAAAAGTAAAATACAATGTCTAGTAATAGAAGAACTTGTAATATTGATATAGAAACAGTGCTCACCAGAGGTTCTGAAGGGAGGGAGAGGGAAGAAGAGGTATGGCATGGGCATTTCTGAGACATTGGAATCTTTCTGTCTGATATTACAATGACAGATACCAGCCATTACACATTTCATCAAAACCTGTAAAACTGTGCTCTGCTAAGTGATAAGCTCTGCTCATCAATTGTAACAAATGTACCACACAAAGGAAAGATGTTGTTAATGAGGGGAAGTGTATGGGGGAGAGGGGTTTGGGGAATCCATTTATTTTCGATGTAATATTTATGTAATTAAAGCTCCTTTAAAAACAAAGAAAATTTTTAAAAAATAAAAATAAATGAAAATAAAGAATTTAGAAGTATACAATATCTCCTCCATCTCCTTGCGCAGTTGTATAATTGAATATTGTGAAGGTACTATGTTTGATAGTTCAGATGATATCTATTAAATAAGAATTAGAACCTAGAAGAAACAATAATTACCAACTATTTAGCACTTTTCCATGTCACTGACTTCTTACAACAGTCCTGAAAGCAGGTGCCCTTATTTCCATTTTGCAGATGAGACAACTGAGGCTTGAGAGGCCAAAAGTCTTATTTTTGGAATGCAGAAATGTAAAGAGCCAAGCTTTGACCAAGGTTCTGAACCCAGGTCTGAATGACGTTAATGACAAGTTATCTAGTCTATCACTTTGGAGTCTGCATTCAACACCATAAAAATTCCAAGGTCTATGACTTCAGCCAATAAGCATTTAATAAGAACCTGGATATTCAGCATCAGTGTAGACAGAAAATGGGTGGATTTGAGTGGAAGACTTCCCAAGTTTTACTTACATGATGTATTTATAAATCAACATGAGACAGCACATTATTAGCTCCTAAACTGGTAGTACTCGTCATAGATGTGTAAACAGCTGACTGACTAGAAAGAATATGCTTTATCCACTGCATTTCTAATCAATGAAATTTTCTGCATGAGGTGATCCATATACCAATGAGGACTTGGAATTGAGCACATGGATTTGGCATTGGACAGTTTTGGATTCTAATCCCAGCTCTGCCACTTACCAGGTTGTGTGCCTTTAGGCAAAGCAAATTATAACTGCGAGCCTCAGTTTCCTCTTTAGCAAAATGGTGATTAAAATGCTTATCTGTGGTGGTGGACTTGGCCTAGTGGTTAGGGCGTCCATCTACCACATGGGAGGTCCGTGGTTCAAACCCCAGGCCTCCTTGACCCATGTGGAGCTGGCCCATGCACAGTGCTAATGTGTGCAAGGAGTGCCGTGCCACGCAGGGGCATCACCCGTGTAGGGGAGCCCCACGCGCAAAGGAGTGCGCCCGTAAGGAGAGCCGCCCAGCACGAAAAGAAAGTGCAGCCTGTCCAGGAATGGTGCCGCCCACACGGAGAACTGACACAACAAGATGACACAACAAAAAGAAACACAGATTCCTGTGCCGCTGACAACAACAGTAGCAGACAAAGAAGACGCAGCAAATAGACAGAGAGAACAGACAACCAGGGTGGGGGGGGAGAGAGAAAAATAAATAAATAAATCTTCTTTAAAAAATACTTATCTGTCAGGATAGATGGCATTAACTAAGATAAGTTAGTGGAGACAAATATCAGTATACTCAGGGAAGTAGGCTGTCACACAACTGCTTGATTTTTCTTTTTTGCACTCATCACTATTTGTTAACTATATGCTTATTTGTGTATTTACCTGTTTAATGGTTGCCTCACCCATGAACCTGAAAGTTCTAGGAGAGATGAGACTGTATCTCTTTCATTCACTTCATCTCTAGCCCTGCACATAGTAGGTAAGCATTTAATATGATTCTATAATGAACAGAAAATGTTAGCTCACACACTCTCTCTCTACATTTCCTACTAAGATTCCTGACACTGGAAGCATTTCAGCAATAAAACAACCAGATTCCCTCTCCCTCTGTGTTTCTATCAAAGTCTCTTAGAGGGGCATGCTCTATAGCACATATCTCACACGGTATCGTGTTTCCCCTATATATGCCTGACTCCCACACTGGGTTATAAAAATTCCTTCAGGGATGATGGATCACCTTTGAATCCCCATGAGATGGTCCCATTACCTGTACCCAAGGTGTGATACATGTCCAAGTTTAATAAATATTTGTAAAATAGAGAATTGATGCCTTTGAGGGCATCTGTGCACCAAATTAGAAGTCAGGCAAAATTATCACTCTGATATCTTCCAACTCATTGATTCCAGCCTTCTGCAACTCTAAATGTTATCAGTTCTGCTCATACAACATCCAACAATTAGGAACAAAAGATGGAGGTGGTTATTTCTCATGCCCCAAGCAAAAATAGACAAGCAATAATTCAGCACCAAATTACATTGGCTGCTTTTACAAGGAAAATTCTGGGCCAGATTTTCCCAGTATCCAAGCTAGCATCTCAAAAATGGTTAAGTTCATTCGTTTAACATATATCTATACAGTTCTTCCTATGTGCCAACCATAGTTTAAGATACTGGTTAAATTTTGCTGGGCCCTGCATAGTCTCTGTCAGGACCTAGAGAATGATTTTGACATTGGACCCTTCTCTGTTTTCCAGTCCTATTGGATTGTTTGGAGGAGACAGCAACAAAGTTCTCAGGAGTCTCAGAGACAAACTCTTCACCTTCTGGTCTCAGCACCTTTGAAGAAAAGAGCATCTGGTGCTTGAAGGAATCAGTTGATTAAGCCACAAATACTTCCTAGTGAGAAGGTAGTATCTAAAACAGAATGCTTAAGCAGTGAAAGTTTGGCACTCCTGTAGATCTCACCTCCCCAATCATCAGGGAACTCCCCTGTAAATAGGAAAAACTATTACTTCACTTGTAAATGTTCTCCAAAAGAAGGAAGAAAGAAACCAGCATTTATAGAACGCCTTATCTGTGGGTGGTCTTAAGCTGGAAGCTTTGTTTATGCAGTCCAGTTGTCCGTACAATACTCTACAACACTCAAGGGTAAGAAGGATCTAATGTTTTCATATCTCTCAATCATGCCATTCTGCTCTGAGTCCTCACCTAAGTGAATGGTGGAAAATTCTATAGCAATCATGTTAAAGAGTTATTCTACCTGCCACTGGTTTATTCAGGATTCCAGGGATTGCTATGTGGCCCAAAACCTCTGGGATGAAGCACATGCCTCACTGCTCTCTGGTCACGGCAAATATCTTTATTGTCCAGGCTTCAATCTCAGAATTGAGTGGTTCTGCTCCTTCCACTCCCAACAGTGGTGCTAGGGTCTTGACAAGACCTCAGAGCCCACTAAAGGCCCAGTCTCTTTGGAAGCACGGATGGCCATGACCAGCTGAGGACTCCTCCCCTCCTGGGACACTGCACTGGAGGAGGATATCTGTCACCACTTCTCATAGATTCTACAACTCTTCACACACACCATTCCATTGCATTGACTGTTTGGTTAGCTCTGCCCAAGGCATGAACATTACAATGAGATTCTGGGATCTAGGTCTTTCCAATATCATTTGTAAGATAGCTGTCATGATTCCCATATCCTTAAAAACACACTAGACCAAGGTTTCTCAAAGTAAGCATTATTGACATTTGGGGCCAAATTATTCTTTTTTGTTGGGGATTGTCCTGTATATTGTTAACATTTAGCAGCCGAGCTCTGCCCACTAGATGCCAGTAGCTCTCCTAAGTTATGATGGTTAAAAATATCTCCACTCATTTCAAAATATCTCCTAGGAAAAAAACCACAGCTGGTTGGGGACCACTGCCCTAGATTGTAAACCCAAGAGGAAAGGGTCTGTCTGTCATATTGGATTCTATGTTCCCAATAGCTCACACAGGACAAGCAGAACCCATCAGTATGAATGGTATGAAGAAATGATTGAACTAAAGAGTGAGTAGAACATATTACCATGCCCTATCCTTGCTTCTCAACCCCCACCCCATTTTTCCTTTCAACAAGCAAAGCAGTGAAATGCGTTCTTCCAAAAACTTAGTAAAGAGAAGCCTAAACAAGATGATCAGAGAGTTGGGTTCCTAATCCCACATCTGACACAAGCTATTTATTCTTGGTCAGATAACTATTCCTCCCCATGCCTCAGTTTGGAGCTAGTATTAATAATGGTATTTACCCATAGAGATATTCTGAAGATTAAATGAGATGAGCATAGGTAAAGTTCTTTTTTTATATATTTATTTTATTTTATTTTTTAAAGTTAATAGATCACACAATATGCTACATTAAAAAACATAAGAGGTTCCCATATACCCCACTCCCCACTCCCCCACCCCCCATCATTTTATTAATTGTATTTTTTTTGAAGCTACATAGATCACAAAAAATATTACATTAAAAAATATAAGAGGTTCCCATATACCAAAGTTCTAAGATGGTGTATAGCACACAATAAATGTTCAATAACAATTAGCAATCATTGTTTTATAGGAGATCCTCAGTAACAAAAGGAATAGAGTAAAATTGCGTTCCCTTTTGAGAGGACTTTAGAAAACAATCGTGCACTCACACACTTGCCCAGGTGTGGGTTCGAGACCATTATTCCATTTTCTGGTGCTCATTGTTCATCTTCCTAGCTCTCCAAAGCCCTGCATCTGTACTCAGATACTCTGCCCAGCTCATGACATCCCCTTATTTAGCTATCTTCCTGCTCTACCTAGCTTCTATACATAGGTTTGACCTCAGTAGAGTTTCCAAAGATGGGAGAAGGAAATCCATGAGCCACCCATGGTTCACAGAACTACCAGGGGCTGGGCTGCCTCACTAGCCCTCATAAAGACCCTTATGCACATCAACCTGACCAGTTTTCCCATTTCAAGAGTAACAGTGGGCAAAGCCTCTTTAAATTAGGCCAGAGTCTGGACTGGAGTTTACTCTCTGCTCGAACTTTGATGTTAGAGCATGGGATATATGAAATTGATCCCTAAGGAAGTGCCATTTTTATAGGTGGAATAGGGTTGAGTATGGTTTATATGAATGAAGCTAGTAGATTCATTGGGAAAAGAAAATTGCAACTTGCTTAAGAGCCATACTACTTCCATTTCCTTCAAAAGCAGCCATTCACTACTGATTTATGCTCATTAAACCAGGCTCCAAGAAGATTTCTCTTTGGCAATACTTTAGTGGCTTCGATGAGCCACTGGCAGAATATACTTCAAAGGAAAATACCCCTCAGTTGGTCTTCTACAGTGCAGCTGTCTCGCTGATTCATCTTGTCCCCCTCCCTCATGTCCATGGGGATTATCAAGGCTTCACCATAATTTCCTTATAAAGTATTTCTATGGGGGAAATCTGCTATCATCTGCCTTGAATGATGAGTCATCTATCTATACTCACTTAATAGCACTCCCCATATACCATCCATCCACAAGTTGAGTCCAAGCCTGGCCTGGGCAGGTGTTCTGAAGAATTTAGAAAGCCTTTGAACTTGCCCACAGAAGCTGTTCTGGGAGACAGTGTCTGAAACATGCTTGGTTTCTAAGGGGTTCCTTCAGTTCCCAGACACCACAGCCACGTCTGATGAGCTCATGAGCAAAATGGAAACCAGAGGGAAACTGAAAAGAAAGAGGGTACTTGTGGATCATCCACAGCAGCACCAAGAGAGCGGGGAGTCTGGCATATGTCCACTTACTCCTCTCCATCCCTTTTCATGTCTTTTCTACTTAAGTAGAATATGCACAGTCTAAGTGAAGCATTTTTTTTTTCAAGCAATAAGCTCCTCTGGGTTTTGAAGATCTTTACACTAATCTAGACAAGTTTCTTCCTTCAAGTAAACTATAGTTTCGAGAATACACAGAACTGGGTTTTAACTTCCGCTTTACCATATATTCACAGTGTGTGGGAGAGCCAGGCAGGCACCCTCTCTGGGCCTCATTTCTTATCTCTACTACGAGCACATTGAACTCTTAGCTCTTTTCAAACTTGACAAAGTCTACTGGGGATGAATCCCCTGGGTTGTAAATGAGCAGCTACCCAGTAAACCTGATACTTCTTAGGATCAGGCTGACCCTGGAGTGTTTAAGTCCAGATTTACTACTAGTTGTGGGCTAAATCACTCAACACTGCAAAGCTCCCACATCAAAATTGTCAGGCGGAGGTTGCAACTCCCTTTAATTTCCCTTTCCTTTCTTGTCCTCCAGTCAGCACTTGACAGGTCATATTGAAGGAGATGCAGCAAAAGGTATTTGTAAATCTAATGAGATGGAATTGCCACTTTTAAGCCCCTGATATGTACAAGATATAGACACTATCCCATTTAGTCCTTGTATTAGCTTCCTATTGCAGCTATAACAAATTACAACAAACTTAGTAGCTAAAATAACAGAATTCTATTCTCTTACAGGTCTGGAGGCCAGAAGTCCAAAATGAGTTTTATGGGGTAAAAATCAATGTACTGGCAGGGCTTGTGCCTTCTGGAGGCTCCAAAGGAGAGTCTGCTCCATACCTCTTGCAGCTTCTGATGGCTGCCAGAATTCCTTGGCCTGTGGCCACATCATTCCAATCTCAGCTTCCCCAGTCACATTGCCTTCTGCTCTTCTGTAGTAAAATCTCCCTCTGATTCCCTCATAGAAGGACACTTGTGACAAAATCCAGGACAGTCTCCCATCTCAAGGTCTTTATCTTAGCCCCATCTGCTAAGTCTCTTTGGCCATATTAGGTAACATTCACAAGACCAGGGATTAGGACATGGACATTGGGGATAGGGGAAGGGGTGTATTCAGCCCACCGCAGTCCTCACATCATCTCCATCAGGTAGGTAGTCTCACTCCCATTTTTACAGACACACACAATAGATTAGATGGAGCTCCCAGGAGTGAAGGAATTTTTTAACTTGTACATATTAATAAAAGGCATTGACTTGGGATTGCCCCCAAGTCTGTGTAGTTTCAAATCGTGAGCTTCTTCTATTACATCATAGGACCCCATGCAATTGATTAAATAACACCCTTTGCTAATGGCATCTTCAAGGGAAACCAAAGAGGTGGGTATTTTGTGTGTGAGGGTGAATTTCTGTCCAACCACTCATGGCCATATGACTTAAAGCAAGTTTTTTACCTCTCCTCACTTCAATTGCCTTGTTTGTAATGTAAGGGTAGCCTTGGTGTGAGGACTTAGATAATATAAATGCTTTGCAATATTATTAACAAATGCAAGTAGATGTGTTTTCTTTCTGCTATTGGAAGGCTGTGGGGTGGGGAAGGAGAAGAGGTAAGGCAACTCAGCCAAAACAAAGGGCCAGTCCAGTGGTTCTCCCCAGGGAGGAACGTGACTCTCATACCTAGAGCATGCCAGTTCATCAACCTCTTGGCCCCCTCTGAGGGAGCTTCTAGCTCAGAGGCAAGTATATTATCCAGCTGATTCTAGACAGAAAATAATGGAAAATCATGAGAGCAGGTCCTTTACAGTCCACTGTTGAATGGATAAGCAGATACAGTTCTATTTTTAAAAGGTAATTAATACTACTTCTTCCAGTTAAAATAACCTTTCAGAACAACACTATACATTCCTTTAGGAAAATATTCATTTCAGTGAGCTCATGCATATATGGTATGTGTGCACGTGTGTGTTTGGGCGGGTGTTATGCGTGTGTATAGCAGCATGGAAAGGGAATGTATGAAGGGTGTGTAAATAAATGGAGCGGCCAATTGTGATGTTTAAGTCCATGTGCCACCTTGTTTAAGTAGGTTATGGTGTCCAGTTGTTCAGTCAAGAAAGCTCTGGCCTGATTGTCACTGTGAGGGTATTTCATCGATAAATTTAGCATATTTAATCAGTTGTTGCATCTGTGACCTTGTGCATCTACAATCATCAAAGGAGATTGCCCTTAGCAATGAGGGGAGTTTCCTCATTCTATCAGCTAGAGGCCTTAAAGCCAGAACTGAGGATTTCAGAAATAAGAAATAGGAATTCCTATCTTTCTTTCAGCCAGCAAGTTTCTCCTGGGAAATTCAACATCACCTTAATCAGATTTCCAACATGCAGCCTGCCCTTTGGAATACAAATTTGCCAATTCCTACAGTCCTGTGAGCTAATTTCTATAATAAATATCTTACTATTTATATATACACACACACATATTCTCCCCTCCGTTTTATTTCTCTGGAGAATCCTGACAAATACACCAAAAACCTGAGTTTGGTCAATTTGGGAATCTCATAGGCTATCACAAAAGGAGATAAGTTTTTTATAATTGTATTATATTTTTTAATTAATCTTTATTTCAGTGAGCACATTTCTGGAACATATGTCTGAGATTAGCTTCTCTGTCATTTACAGATATGAAAATAAAGCCCCACAGTAGAATAAATTGCTTTCCTATCGTAGAAAATGGCAACTATTTTGAGATTACTTAGAATGTTTTACTTATAATAGTGTAAACACTTGACAAAGATTATTTCCTTTAAACTGGAGAATAATTCCAAGAAATATCAGTTATTTTTATAACCATTTGACAAATGAGAAATCTTTTATCAAAGAGGAGCTATAGGGCCCACTCCTTCTCATAGCTGGCTAGTAGTAAGTGGTTGAATTAGGATTCTAACCTAAGTCTGTACCAGTTAGTCCCACAGTCCAGCTTTGGCCCAGCTACGTAGATACTTTTCACTGAACCATGTCACCATAGTACTGAAAGCAACCTAACAGATGTCCTCCTCCCCTCATAATATCTCTATGCATAAACTCCAAAATCACTGTATGTGGATATCCTCAGTCCAAGAATGCCATCTTTGCCTTCGGGCAATTGTTAAATTGGATACATGAGGAAGCACCCAATAGTAGTTTGGAAGTAGGGGCTGGAGTCTGTGTTTGGATCCTCTCATTGTCATTTGTTACCCATTAGGCCTGGGGCAATTTACTTCATCTCTCTGTACCTCAGTCCCCCATTTGTAAAATGAAAATAATAATGCCTACACAGAAGGTTCATCGTGAAGATTACAGAAGTTACTGCATGTAAACTGTTTAAATAGTGCCTGCACCACAGCAACTGCTCAGTAGATGTTAGCCACTGTTATTCAAAGTCGTACACAAAATAAGAAAAAACAAAAGAAGAAAAAAGGAAAGTGAGCTATTACACTTCTCACAAATATCTAACCCAGCTGCAGCAAATCAGGCAAAGAAATTTGATCTGCATTGGTTTCAATACTGTGGATTCCACCTGTGACCTGCAATAAGCCTCGAAATGGTTTCACTCACTTGAATTCATTACTGCAGCCTGGGATCAGAGCAGTAAACATGACCAAACCTGCCTCCCCAGCCCTCTGTAGAGAGTGCACAACTCCAGACCTCCTAACTTGGCTTTGGCCAATGTTCGGCTTTTTAGATGCTCTCTCTTCCCCTTTTAACTCCAGCTAAGAAGCAGTGTTGAGAAACTGCTAGCCAACCTGACAGTGTCAGGTGGTTTCAACTCCCTTTTCTCCCCTGCTAAGCCCTGCAGAGGCCAGAAATACTTCAGATAGCAGCTGGGCCTCATACTTTCACAAGCAGGATACAGTTTTGCAAAATGGGAGCTTTCTACTTGGATTCTGAAAAGAGGAAATCATTGTTCTTCATCATCAAAAATTCTCTGTAAAGCATCACTGTTTGCAGAGCATTTTCTTCTCCACTCTCTTATTTGTTCTTCACACCACCTCTGAGAGGTACCTGAGGTAGGGAATTTTATCTCAGTCTCACAAAAGAGGAGTCTGTGTGTCAGAGAGTGGGGCATGGTTTTCCAAGGGTGATTCACATTTAAATGGTCAAGTTGAATGCACCTCAAGACTGTGTGTGCCTATTTTACACCTCTTCCACCTTTTCTATCAGTCATCCATTCAGTGGATCAATCAGTCATTTCCTGGGAACATTGAGTTCCCAATGTTTGGGGCATGTTGGGATGGTCAGCACTGTTCTTGTGCCCAGGGAGCTCTCACTGTTCAGCAGTGAGAAATGGGTTAGAAAACCAATGATAACAATTGAGGGCTATAATCACCTAATAATTCATTTCAAGAAGGTTTTATCATCTACCTTCAAAATCTATTATGGGTCATATGCCATTCTAAAAACTGATATGCAAGAACGATATGCAAAATAATTAGCAAAGGACACAGCACAGGCACCCACCATAAACATGCTGGATGTAAATAGATCAGCTGATAAGCAGAAGAAAGGGCACTATGCCTACCTTCAAAGTCAAGTGATATAAAAAGGTAAGGAAACTGCAGAAGGAAACATGCTAAAACTGAAAAATGGGAAGTTGGATGAGTCTGGAGAAGGGACACCTCTCTGAATGTGTCAATGACTGAAACTTTTTTAATAGAAATACCATGAAGTTAATCGTGAAGAGTGAAATAGCAATTTGCCACGTGGACAAGGCAAGTGTTGGAAAGGTCATTCTTGCACAGGGATCTGAATGTATAAAACCCAGAGGTCTCTAAATTATTTAAAATTTTTCACATAAACTTTTTGGGTTGCTGAAGATGTTAGAAATCACTCTTTTAGAAACCAGGACACTGAGAGCCAGAGAAGGGAAGGGGTTTGTCTAAAATCACACAGTAACTTGATGGCAGCATCAGCACTTTCCACTCTGCCATGCCGACCAGACAGTCTACTCATTTGTTGACTGTGCAGCAGGCTTGCCCTATTTCATCAGGCAAGGAAGTTCTGTCTGTTTTCCCACTCATTCGGCCAGATCTTTGGCTTTTTTGTCCTTTAGTCAATAAGATTTGAGAATAGTTGGAGAAGAAGGGCACTAAACAATAGCCTGCAGACAGAAAACTGGGGAGCCTTGACTCTAAACAAATGCCTGAAGTCACTGAAGACTCATAGCCAATGGAATGGCTTGCCCATTGTGTTGGACTAGAGCTCCTTAATAGCTTTGGGAGAGATTTCTGGCAATTACAGAGTCACATGGGACATTTGGACGAGAGTTAGCCCATTCGATGAATCCCAAGAACAAAAGCAGGAGGTTGGCAGCAGTGACAGAGTGGGTGAGCAGGGGTGGGAAACAGGGGATTCCATGAGGAAGTGGACGCCAGACTTCTCAAAGAATTTCAACTTCCTCAGGGAGAGCTAGTCCTGGCCAACTTCAGTCATTAGCTGATCTTTCTGGGGGAAAAATGTATTACATTTCGCAGACCTTCAAGGAAATGAGTATGATCTCACCTGAGGCGAACCCCCACGCTCCCTCTGGCCTCCAAACCACAGCCTACACCAGCAACTTGTGAAGAACTGCAAGTGAACAAGAATGAGACCAGTCTTTGGCCAGAAACTCCATGCAGAAGGTGGTGTTTACAAGCACTCATCCGGCCCACTCACGTGGGAAAAATTGCTTACTCGATGAAGGAGGATGCAACTGTGAAAGATGGAATGCCAAGATGTGTGATTCCTGCCAAACAGGAGGATAAATGGTTATTAATTGCATAAACATCCTCTGTTGTAATGTCTGCTGCGGCTTGGTTGCTCAGTTCTGATGGTGACAAGCATCTGCCTGGAAGGCAGCCATTGTGCTGTCAAATAAGTCATTTCCCCACTCCGGGTTCCCTTTCCTCATCTCTGCAATGGGTATGTTGGACATGATAGGCCGGTTTCCCCTCTCACGGTCTCTGAATGAAAAGGAAGAATTCAATTATAAAGCACACCATGGCCAATGTTCATTTGTTCCTCCATTACTTCATTTATTTAATAATCACTTACTGAGGTTTGCAATACCCAAATCTCCACACTAGGCACAGATAAAGAAGCTTTCTCTTGGGAAACCTAGACATTTACATATGTAATTATACCATGTAGAAGCAATAAGGGTCTGCACGAGATTCAATTGTTTGCCCCCAAAAAAGAGAAGTTGAAGTCCTAACTCTCAGTATCTATAAATGTGAGCTTATTTGGAAACAAGGCCTTTACAAAGATCAAGATAAGGTCATATTAAATCCAATTTAGAGGGTCCTAAATCCACTGTGACTATTGTCCTTACAAGTAAAGAGAAATCTGGGATATAGATACACAGGGAGATGATGGCCATGTGAAGGTGGAGAAAGAGATTGGAGTTATGCTGCCAAGAAATGTCTGGGACCAACAGAAGCTGGAGGAGGCAAGGAAAGATTCTTTCCTAGAGTTTTTGGAGGGAGCGTGGCCTTTCTGATACCTGAGTTTCAGACTCCCAGCCTCCAGAGCTGTGAGAGAATACATTTCTGTTGTTTAAAGCAACCAGCTTGTGATAATTTGAAATGGCAGCCCTAGGTAACTAACACAGTGTCTTAACAGTGTTAGAAAAATACTATAGTACATGGAAATCTTCCTTGTGGAAGAAATCCAGGAAGCGCTAGGATGAGGTTGGATGGTAAATGGATGTGGGAGATGGAGGTGAGAGTTCTAGGCATGGTAGGATAAAAGCGAAGCCTCAAAAATCAAAGAGTACAGGGTGTATGGAAAACTATTTGCCTGGAATGGGAGCTGCAAATAGTACAGGATTGGAAAACCAGTCCTCATCTGTCCCCACCTCACATGTGCACACACACTACACACACACTCAAAAACTGAAGTGCCCCATGTTCTTTCCATGATGCTGACTGTCTGAGAGGAAGGGACAAAGACTTTGTGAACAACTACTCAAGGACCTGGATGCCAGCGGAGAGTTCATTGTGTTTGTGGCTGTACTCAGGTCTACCTGTCACAAGTACTTTGAGCAGGCAGGAGGCAACTGATGCCCTGCAGAAGGAAGATTCCTGAAGGAGGCAGAGGCAGGGTCAAAGAGCGAGCCCCTGGCTTCCAGAAAGCCCCTTTTTGGCAATTATTACCCTGAACTGTGTCTGCTGGTGTTTCTGATTAATAAATGCCTAAGAAATGACAAAAAGAAACTAGCTAAAACGTAGCATAAGATGTCATCTAGCTTTTCAGAGAAAATTCCTTTTACAAGCAGCCTCTTCTAAAGATGCATAAATAAAGCTAACCAGTTACTCTCTGTGTTATCAGAACATACTTCTATGATAGCTGTTAACTTATAATAATATACATGTCTGTCTCTTCCACTAGCCTGTTTCCTGCCTTAAGGAACGGTCTGGTCTTAATTAGTTTGTTTTTTCCATGGTTAGCTAAGCTTCTTCTTGTACCTACTTATCAATGATTGTGGAATATGAAGGGGGAAGGGAGAATGGGACATTCCCAGAGCAAGCCATATTTATTGCCCAGTTTTCTAGCATGCTTTCTTGTCTCAGTTAAACACACACACATACTCACCACATTTTTTCAATTGTTCTTGATCTTTTTCTTAATTTCGTTAGAAATATGACCTCATTGTAGAAATTAGGAAAATTCAGCAAAGCACAGAGAAGCAACTAATGAACACCTTCGATGGCTTCGCCCAGAGTACCCCTGTAACATTTTGGTTTTTTTTTTTATTATTATGATATATTTTTTCAAAATATTTATTTATTTATTTAATTTCCCCTCCTCCCCCGGTTGTCTGTTCTCTGTGTCTATTTGCTGCGTCTTGTTTCTTTGTCCGCTTCTGTTGTAGTCAGCGGCACAGGAAGTGTGGGCAGCGCCATTCCTGGGCAGGCTGCACTTTCCTTCACGCTGGGCAGCTCTCCTTACGGGGCGCACTCCTTGCGCGTGGGGCTCCCCTACGCGAGGGACACCCCTGCGTGGCACGGCACTCCTTGTGCACATCAGCACTGCGCATGGGCCAGCTCCACACGGGTCAAGGAGGCCCGGGGTTTGAACCGTGGACCTCCCATGTGGTAGACGAACGCCCTAACCACTGGGCCAAGTCCGTTTCCCCCCTGTAACATTTTGATGCAATGCCTTCTTCCCTGAATTCCATTTTACTATTCCTTTTTGAGTGTCTTGTCCTTTCCTTATTCTGTGCCAATGCCTTCTGTAAGCCTCCTGCTTGTCTCCTACTCTCCTATCATTGCTTACATTATTGTGTTTGATTTGCTGATTTTCTTGCTCTCTGTCCCACTTATCTTTCCCACTCTCCAACTATCTCAAAGGGATTCTGCACAAGCCACCATCCTCCTTATCTACCTATTATTTCTAAAACAAGAAAACTTGTAAATGAAACAAAAGTTCACAAAACTTGATTCAGGTCAGGAAGAAAGAAGCTGCACAGAATAGAGCCAAAATCACAACTTCCAGTCAAATGCTTTATTCAAGGAAATATTGTGAATTCTGTGCTTTATCAGCAACCAGAAAGCAAGCTCAGGGAGCAGAGGGTACAGATAGCACCTAAAACAGAGAAAACACTCACATTTATTTGGTAAAACTCAAGAATGCTCACAGATCACTGCATATGTGTATTGACTATATATTTTATGCAAAATATAGTTTATATTCCATATAATGTGTATTATATATTATTCTAATGTTTTATACCCTCATTCAGGAGGTAACTCAGCAGACTTTGGCAAGCCAGGAGGCAATGAAACCTTCGCTACTAGTTGAAAGACACAGCTTCGTGTTACTACAATAAGCTTTCACTAAAACACAGAAATTACGAACTTCCAAAACAACAAAACTGGAATCAGCCAAAATAGTTCAAAAGTTCAAATGAGTTGTTTTATGGCATGAATATTTATGGGCTTTCTTGCGGTCTGAGAGGGTAACTACTTAAGCAGATAATCCTAGAAGGATAAAGCCAGAGGGACCACAGGGATGACCTAACCTCATCCCTCCTTTTTCAGATGGGGAAACTGAGGCCCACAGCAACAATAATAGTAACATCTATAGGGATACTATCCTTCAATACTGAAAGAGGTAGATAATTGGAACCACTATTATCAGTAATTAATAAAAATTCAAAGATCCCCTAATTAGCTCCATGGTGCAAAGAGATATTTTTCCATATTCAAATATGGAGGTGATTTCTATTAAAATGCTGTTTCAATGTAATAATAGGGTATAAAAGCATCATTTAAATATCATCTTACTATATTCCTGGACAGCAATATGTAAAGGGAAAAAACAACAACTTTGAAATCCAGTGTTGTGACCTAAAAGTGTCCTAGGTATTATATCTCAGCAAAGTTATGTTACTTCTCTGAATCTCAGTTTCTTCATCTGTAAAAAGGGGACATTCACATCAATTTCCCACGGTGACTGCAAAGATGTAATGAAATGAGTCTCATAAGTATCTTGTTCAGTGTATAATACGGGCTTAGTAAAGATGAGCTCAATGTTTGCTACAGGTTACATGGTGCTCTCATTTTCTCCATCACTAAGCTACCATTATGTGCTGCAACAAGCCCTGAAGTCCCTCAAGCATGGGTGCTGTGCCCTTGCTTCTTCCCCCACTCCCTCAAATGTCAGTGTGCCCTGCGGATACTCAATGTATGCTTAGAAGCAAACGAATGCATGACTCAGAACTTGGAACCAATCCACAGCAGGCTGGAGAGTAAAGGCACGGCTTATGTGTCAAAAATTAAGTTGTTACCTTTTTTTTCTCTCTCTCTCCTATAAAGAAAAGACTCAGTACTGAGAGCGAGACACTCAAAGACCCTTTCCCAGGAGATCCAGGTTGAAAGACAGCCCCAAGCACAGAGCATGGGCAAAGTAAAAAAGCCACCCCCCCTGCAGGGCACCAGGGCTTTGACGATGAAGCCTCCAGCCTTCTGGCCACGGCAGACTCCCACAAGAGCAAACCGGACCCGTCTGTGCTCCCAGCACCATCCCTACCTGGGGATAATCCTGGGTTATCTCTCTGCTTGCCTGGAGAAACCCAAATTATCCCCAGGCTTTTGAAGTTCTTTCATCTCCTCTTTCCAGGAACTCAGCTCAACCTATTTGCTTTCTCTGAGAGACCAAAGCGCAATTACTGTTCAGAGCCCAGGCGAGCCCCTGCGCATTTCCAGCTTGCCAGAGTAGCAAAGCCCCAGCTGCTGATCCTGTCCCCTCTTGCTCACTCTGCTTCTGTCTCACAATTAGAAAACGCTTTTGGGGAGCAAAGCAAAAATCACACTTCACTAGCAGCTACTTTGTGTTGGGGCCAGGAGGCGGGGAAGCGGGAATTCCTACTTTCACTATAAATTGTATGCAAATGGATTCCTTTCCTGGCAGAGAGCAAGGAGTGAGTGTGTCTTTCATGAGCTAACCCCGTTCCACTGGGAGGGCTGTTCCTTTAATTCACCAACTGAAAAAGTGGGAAAGGATGTCTGGAGGCGAGGCGTCCCATTACAGAGGAGGGAGCTGCTATATAAGCCAGCCAAAGCTGGCTGCACTGGCCACAGACTGCCAACTGTCACACGCCTCTCAGGCACAGACCCACAGGCTCCCCTCTTGCACAAAGACGGCTCAGCAGGGGGCAGCGCATGTGGGGGCCCTCCTGCAGCTCACTTCTAGGTACTGATTCCATGGAGCTGGTTCCCTCAGGAATCTAGGGCTCCCATCTGCTCAGGAAAGGTAAGTCTGTTGCAACCCCATCCCCAAAGACCGTAATGATATACTGTTTGCTCTCCTGGTACTAAATGAGTTGTAGCTTTATAATTACAAAACTTTTGCTTTTTCTGCACTGCTGGCAAAATGGGGTATACGGCTGTAGGATTGATTCAGTGCACCTTGTTTGACTGCTTTCTCCTTGTTCCACCCCAGTCTTTTGCATATATGGGTATATGTATATACAATAGTCACACTTGGAAGGCACTTTTCGTACAGTTTTTATTGCCATCATTCTTCAGAGGAAATGTAGCTCCCGGCCTGGGTGATTCACCTGTGGATATTTTTTGTTGGAGGATTAGGGAAGCAGAGTCTGAAAATGGAGTTTTCTTCTTGCTCTCATCTGGGGTGGGGTGGTGGGACGTTGATGGATGATTATAGAGAGAAAAACAAAAGTCCCTATCTATCAGCCCTTAACCTTATTATGTACAAAGAGTTTTGTACGCATCCCCTCTTTGGAATCTGGCAATGTTTACTCTGTGTTCAGACATGGGAAGAGACAAGGGTTGGGGGACGATGGAAAGGTGACTCCTAAGGTTAGTGAACACCAGCTTCAGTTCTTAAAGGTAGGGGGCTTCGCTGGATACTTTCTGATTCACTGGCCCTCAGGCTGGGTGTATGTGCAGTGTGGGGTGCTTAGAACCAGCAGCACCCCTTATCTCTCCAGAATCACGGCGCCCTCCTCCCCTCTAAACACAGAAAGCCTGAGGGACAACTTCCCTCAGTTATGGGAAACTACCTCCACTGGCGGGCGTTGGAAAGAGCACAGGGCTCCTCTCTTCCATCAGTGTTGAAAAGGGACTGAGCTCAGCATGGAAGCTGGGGGAAGCCCTGACCCTCCTTCTATGCCAGAGGCCCTGAGAAAATTACATTAACCTCTCAGAGCCTCAGTTTCCACTTCTCTAAAATGGGGAGAATAACTGTGAGGAGGAGTCGAGGGATAAAGAGACTGGCAGAGTCACTGTTAGATTACTGAGACGTTGGATGATCAGTGTGATTGCCTCAACCTGCCGTGACCCTGGAGAATGAAAGAGGCACGTGGTCAATCTTGGAGCATTTCTTCTGCGTCCCTCACTCTCATTCCCTCTTCTTTTCTCACCCTGTCTGAGGGTGTCTCACAGGCTGGCGGTTGGAGACTTGGCTGTGTTTTACAAGCAGGAGCCTGTGTTGGCATAGGTTTGGAGAAAAGGTAGCCCAGGGCTGGATGTACGTGTCGGGTTCTGATTCATGAACACCAGCAGGTTTGGAATTTGGGCATTGGCAGATTCTAAAGCTGTCAGCTATCGACGTGTGAGGTTGCCCAGGGCTCTTTGGAGATGCTTTATGTCTGGAGGGAGAGCCAGACAGGGAGCCCTGCTTAAAGGAAAAGGACAACCTCTTTTCAGTGTTTTATGGACACTTCCCCACTATTTTATGGAGCTTTACCATATGTGCTTTAGAAATATTAACTGCTGCCCACCCATGCCATTTTTCCCCCTTGTCCTGCTATATGGCAAGCCTGGCTCAGACCCTGAGAGAGGTTTGTTCAGCTCTACATAAATGAGTGGAAAGTTTGCTGGCATCATGTTTATCCACGCCCTTCACAGGAGATGCCTGCTGTGTGCTTTGGCCCTGCTCATTTCAGGGAGGTGATGGCATTCAGGGGATGAAAGGATGCCCAGACTGAATACTCTCTGGCTTGCTCAAACAATGTGAATTGGATGAGGACTGAAAGAAGGCATGTTGCCTAGCTTTATAGTCCTTAAAGATTTTTTGCTTTGTTTTAAAAACCTAGGCTTTCCTAGCTCATTTCCCACTAGCAGCCCCCTCCGCAGGAAGTTACTAGTCTTCCAGCTCTCAGTTTTGTCTTCCATATGAAGAGGAGGACAAGCTATACCTCATAAGGCTCCTGTGACATTCAAATGACATACTACATGGCAAACCCTTGTCAGAGTGTCCTGGCACATAGTAAAGGTATAACACAGGGAGGCTTTTATTGGTTATCCTGCTTATCCATTCATAAGGACTGGTCAGAGATTAATGCCCTAAGAAGATGGTTTTCCAATGTATTATTAGCAGTAGAACTATTTATTAAATGAAATTTTGGGACAAAACCTGAAATATCTAAAGCAGGTAAACGTGGGGCTGCTTTGCTCTCACCCCTTTGCTCTCGTTTCCACAGAAACTTGAACAACACAAAGCATGGTTTAAAATCATAAGGTCAGCTTGTGTGCTTTCAGGTTGCAAATCTGCACCTTGACAAAGTTTGTTGCCCCTCCAAGTTCCCATCTGTAAAGGGAGTAAGAAAATTCCCCAAATAGTACAGAGACAGGAATGTGCACGGAAAGGTTAAAGTACTTAAGTATGATCATCCGCTGGATAAACAAAATTTTAATTACGGTAATAGCCGAAGTGGGAAGACAACCCACTCTCTATTCTGCAGGTCCTTTGCCTGCATCATATCACGAAATGTCAACCAGTCTCTAAGGAATGGACTATACCTACTTGAAGGCTCAAAGATCAGAGATATCAAGTAACTTGCCCAGAGCCATAGAACTGGATGCAGTGGAGCCAGGTTTCAGACCCCTGTGCCCAGGGTCAACAAATCAGAGGCAGAGTCTGCTGCGTTCCTTCTGAACGCTTCTGCCTCCTGGACATCCTTTTAACTAAATCTGCCCCTCCAGCCAGACTGTGGCCACCCGTAAATATAGCAGTAGCCTGATCATATAACCAGAAAGGAATTTGGGGAGGGAATTCAACTTGACAGAATGAAAAACATATCCCTCTTGAGTCTGCCCTCTCTGATGCATACAGTAACGAAGAGTAACTATTCTCTCCTTCACTGGACTTCCATAGACGGTTCTTATAGAAAAGAAATATCCTGTTGGCCTAGGGCACAAGCCCCTCCACACTGATGTCACTTCAGTTTGAAAAACAGAAAGCATATAGCAAACACTTACTGGCTCTAAATATACAATTCCATTGTGATGATAAAATACTCACACACGCAATAGTGTTAAGGTGCTGCCTGTGCACCACATATGTGAAAGGAGGCGCTATCATCTAATTCTCTCTCTACCACTGCAAGTTATGAACTACCATCTCCATTTTATGATTAGAGCAATTGAGGCCCAAGGACGTTAAAGGACTTTTCTGCGGTTTTTCCGTAAGTGAGGGTGAGAGTTGGCTTGGAATCTAAACTTTCCACTCTTTCCATTACTCTGCAGTATCTCCTGAAGTCCAGCTGGGCTGACCTCATGTAGAACCTCATGTCTTCCAGGGCAGTGTTAAGGAGATTGGCCAAGATGGCAGAGAGCTTTCGGACTGGCATAGGTGTCTATTGATTTTACAGAATAATCCTGCATGTATCAGTTTTCACAGTGTTCAGGAAAGGTCAGCTCATGGTAGTGCAATTCTCCACCTGGAAACAGAAAAGTTCAAATTTCAGCCTCTGGAGATAGAAGAATGAAATAGAGGTAGCAGTCAGGTCATTACTGGTGATTTTCATTCCAGAAAATCAATGTGCTCTGAAGGATATTCCTGGAATTCTCATTGGGAAAGCAAGACTAAGCCTGTACCCTCCTAAGAACAGGAGAGCACAGAGAACTGAGAAGCTGGCTTTGATAGGGCTGGTTGGGAGATAAAATGAAATCAATGTCTTCCAGCTTTGGGGCAGTGAATCCCAGGGAAAAAAATGGGAAATTGCTGTGGTGCTGAGCCAAAAATTCAGCTGACACATCAGAGATGAGGGTAATGGTTCAATCACCTCTCACTTTGAGAAGATCTCAGGGAATCCCCGGGAATCTTATCCCAGGCCAGTATGAACACCTTCAACATATGGGAAACATTAGATGAAGGCTTTTTTCCAAGGAGCAAACTTCCCACAAAGTATGGCAAAGCTAACCTCCTGCAAGCTCCAGGGAATGATTCTATCTGACCCAAAAGGCAGCAGGGCATTACCTACCATAAAGGGGCCAGACACTCCTTGCTACTCCTTTGTAGAGGAGAAAAGTCTTTGTACCTACCTGATTCTAACCCTGGTGACAATGCCTTTTCAGTTTTGCCCTTGAGGCTAGAATTTTTTCTGTTTCCTTCTGTTTTTATTTCAGCGGGACAGCTGTTTTTACTGTCTTCAACTTGCTCCTTCAGGTTTCACCTCCCACAGAAACTATTTATACTAGTGTACGATTACTGGAGTAGTATGTCTCCTCTACTAGACAGTAAGTGGCATGAGGACAACACCTGGTCCCCACCACACCCCTTTACCAGCCTGTCTGAGACCTGAAGCATAGACACACGTAAGCAAGTGCTGCCTGAGTGAAGCTGCCTGCTGGATAAAATCCGCCTCCTCCAGGTTTCCATACGCTCTGTGCTTCCCCCACTCCTTTCATCATAGTTGCTCCCAAATTGCCTTCCCAACCCACTAGACTGCATGCCACTGAGGGTAAGGACATCAGTAAGGAAGGGCAGGGACTCTATCTGCTGGGCCCACGCTTTCCCCCAAGCCAATCAACCTGCTGGTAGGTATCAGGTCCTCAGTTAGATTTCGTTGAAGAAAGTCTCCTCCTTCCCATAGGAAATAAGATACTTTTTTAACTGAGTACTCATAAATTTATGAAACGATAAAATGACTTTTCTGCACATCACCCTCAGATTCTCACAGTAACCAGATATTATCTTACAGATGCATAAACTAGGAAGGTCTAGGAAGGGTAAGCCACTTGGGAAGGTAGAAAGTGGTGGTGCTGGGGTTCCTTCCCATGTCTAACTCCCAAGCGCTTCTTCCACTGCACCACATGGAACTTGGGCTTTACACCATTTCCAGATGAGGAAAGGGGTTGCAAACAGCAAGGCACTTACTTGAGGAGAGTTTACATTTTTAAAAGGTAGTTGGCCTATTATCTGTCATTGCAACGTCATTCAGGACAACTCTAAATCGCGAGAATGCGCCCATATCACACCTCTTTTTCCCCTCTCCCTGACTCCAGCACCTCCAGTGGTCACTGTCTCCACATCAATGATATTCTTCCATTGCTAGAATCACAATAAGTCTATCGTAGAATACCAGTAAGTCCACTCTAGCCATATCTTATTTCCCAATCCTGAGGATTCTGGGATGGTGATGCTCACTGATATAAGCCATTATATATTCTGCCATAACTTACAGATAGAGTGGGAGAGAGTGTAAACTACAATATAAGCTATAATCCATGCTTAGTGGCAATGTTCCAAAATGTGTTCATCAATTGCAATGAATGCACTATACTAATGAAAGACGTTGTTAATGTGGGGAAAAGTGGGAGATGTGGGGAGTGGAGCATATGGGAATCTCTTATTTTTTTATGTCACATTTTATGTAATCTAAGTGTCTTTTAAAAATAAATTAAAATATTTTTTTAAGAAAGATAGTTGGGTAAAGAAGGCAATGCTTAACATGAATGAATGAATGACCAGTGAGGACTTCAGGCAAGGGGATATATTGAGTAGTGCAAGAGCTCAAATTTCAGCACCCAGACATGTGTTCAAGATTAAAATCAGACCTGATAGGCAGACAAAAAGGATGGCCAAGACTTAATACTGAAAGCAAGTCACTATGTATTTTGTTCATACTCTAAGCCTGTAGATGCAGCATGGGGAAGCTTTGGTTAAAAGAAGTGCATGTGTGAAAACCTAGGAAGCCTTCCTGGACATGCAGTGTAGAACGAACATATGCAACCGCCCCTGCAGAATCCACTTGCCACAGTCAGGACTGGAAAGCTCAGAGCACCATTGGACGCTCCATTGATCAGAGACCTTTAAGAAGACACATCTAATACAGGCACCAAGACACAAAAAGATAGCAATAATTTTTAGAAGGGCATGAGAATGTCCAGAGAAGAAAGCTGTGACTTTCCATCTAGGGAAGAGACAGCAGGGAAATGGGGTGGTGGGGGGGGGGGGTTGTGAGGCAAATATGGAGAAAGGTCCACCTGTGAGAAGCTCCTGATGCCAGAAACAGGCACAGCATGAGGCTTGAGCACCATCAGTGCTACCCCCAAGGGGAGTGGTCTGCTTTCTGAGGGCTCAATCCCAGGGTTCTGGAAGGGTTACATACAGGTGACCTGATGCAGAGATGTCAGAGAAGAACATTCTAACTTATAGGTAGGCTCTGTTAAAAATGAAAATCTCCTTAAGACACATAGAATGTTGGAAACCAAAAGGACTCTTGGGCAGCCTGTAAGTGAGGGACTTGAAGATTGGATTTGAAAAAGCTTCTTAGTGGTGATTTGGAGGCTGCCATGGAGATTTGGAGAAATTAAATAGGCAGCTCCACTCAAATTTTTTCATAGAAAGCCCCTCCAATTTTATCTGGTTTTGTATACTAGGCTGCCTTTTGAAATTTCATTTGATGAAAGGATTCTGTGACAAAAATATGTTTTTGTAAATGGTTGACCTAGTTTGAACTCCTCTCATTTTAAAGATGGTGAAACTGAGACACAGACAAGAGAAGGATCCTCTAAGATCTCATGCCAGTTGGCAACATGGTCAGAGCTAAATCCTAGGTCTTCTGACTCCTGCTCTTAGAAGACAGGGACATTAAAAACTGCTTCAGAATTAATACATTCTTTTAGAAAAGAAAAATTAACCCAGTTTTATTCTCTGAAAAACTTTAGCTTACATGAACTAAATCAAGGAGTCCCCTGTATTAGTTATATCCTGCTGCATAACAAATTACCACAAAACTTAGTAACATAAAACAAGACACAATTATTATATCATAGTTTCTTTGAGTCAGAAATCTAAGCACAGCCTAGCTGGATTTTCTGCTTCATAGTCTTTCATGAGGACACAATCAGTACCCGCCAGGGCTGGAGTCCCATTTGAAGGCTGAATAGGGAATGGTTTGCTTACACACTCATTTCCATGGTCATTGGCTGGATTCATTTCTTCAAGGACTGTTGCACTGAGGGCCTCAGCTTCTTGCTGGCTATTAGCTAGAGGCCACCCTCAATTCCTCACCACATGTACCTTTCCAACATGGCCACTTGATCCATCAAAGTCAAATAGAAAGAAAGTTAGCAAGCAAAATGGACATCACAATCTTGTGTGGCCTAATTATGGAAGGGACAACTCATCATCAAGGCACTAGGCCAGCCCACATTCAAGGGGAGGGTTTTACACAAGGGTATGATTAGCATGAGGTGATGTCATTAGGGACCATCTTAGAGTATTCCTGCCACAGCCTCCAACCCTGCAAATCACTGATTCCTGGCAACTTCTTATCCATGACAAGTTCATGCACCCAGCTGCATTTCTAGTTGATAAGCAATCAATAATTATGGCAGCCCCTAAGGTGGACTATGTTTTTTTAAGCTCTCCATCCTTTTATAAGATGGGGCCAGGTGTTTGGCTTCAGTAGTTCATTGGGGATCCAAGATTCTCCTTGAATATCACTACATGGCAGAGTCTTCCAATGCAATGGTCTCAGGTGTATTTCATTCCAAGTGACCAAATCTGAAGCTCGTTCATTGTCCCTCTCCCCAACCTATTCCTCACCTAGTAGATATAATGAAGTCTAAAATATGGGAGTAATTCCAGACTCCTTTTTACTCATTACCACCCATGCACCAAATCCTGTGGACTCCACTGCTTTGACAGATAAATCCTTTGCTGCCTCCCTGGCCACTGTACTCCATCATCACCCTAGTTTAGCCTTTGGTATCTCACAAATGGACCACTGCAAAAGATTCTCCATCAGTCCCCAATGTATCAACCTCCCTCTTCAATCCATCCCTCACTTTGAGATCACTGAGGTCAACATTCCTAGATCTGAAACTTTCCAAATGGTACTTTTATACCCACAGGAAAAATCCATGTCCCCAGACTGGCACTCAAGGTTTTTCATAAGCCAGCTCCTACTCTTCAAACAGACCCTGCACTTCAGCCATAAGTTGTGCTCTCCAACATGCTTTCCAACTATTTCATGCTTTTTATGCTTTTTATGCTTTTAAACACGCTGTTCACTCTTGCCTAGAGTGTCCTTCCCTATGTTTTTAACGAGTCATATTCTCCTTTCAAAATTCAGTTCGGGCACTACCTTCTCCAGGTATATTAGGTACCCATTTACTGTCATCTCATTCCACTCCATATTTTTCTTTAGTGTTACTCTTATCACTCTGGAATCACCTGTTTCCTCATAGGTGTTCTCCTCCTGACAGTGAAGTTCTTGAAAAAAGAATGGAAATCTGGTTCATCAGCACTTGAAACCAAGCAAAACTGAAATAAAATTAATCTTCAACAACTGACAAGAGTCCTTTCTCTGTCTCCAGATTTGGATATCTCCTTCTTTAGCACTGTTTATTCAAAAAGCCCAGACCTTGAAGTTGTTTTTATACTTCACCCTCTAGGCTCATAACTTTGCAAAATCATATTATAACACATGACAGAAGGAAGCCAGCCAAGACCTGGGACAGGAAACCATCTCAGGACGCAGGCTGCAAGGAATGTCCATGCTTCAGAGGTAGCCCCCAGGATCAAAGCTTGCTCTGCTTTGGATTTCTAGAAACCAGTACCAAGGACAGAGGAGGCCCAGCTGTGGAGTTGAGGCTGAGTCATAAGAGATAGCTGAAAAGCTGGAGGTTATTAGCAAGGGATCAGTAAAATCCTACTAGAAGGAAGGGAAGGGTTCAAGGAAGGGATGCAAACAAAGAACTCTTTATCTTAGTATGGGGAGAAATTTGCAGCCTAGGAAAAGAACTGAAAAATGGTTAATGTGTGGTTTTGCCTATGGAAAGTTCTGGGTTTGAGAGATATTTGCTTGTTATGTGATCTTGACTAAGTTGCTTAACTCCTCTCAGCCTCAGTTCCTCATCTGTATTAAAGACAGAATAATAGCACATACTTTTTAAGTTTACTGTGATGATTAAATGACATGGTGCAAGTACAGTACTTAGCACAGAATCTGGCATGCAAAATAAACATTGACAAAAAATATTGACATTATTGTTCTTGGTGATAAGATATCTCTAGAGAAGCAATTTCCAAAAGTGTATTCTGTGGAACAGCATTCTTATGAGATACACCTAAAAATTGCTCTATGGCCAAATAAGTTTGGGGAACACTTGAGACTGTGTCCTGTTCTTGGAAAGTCACAGCTCCTACATCCATTAAACACAGAATTCTAAGGACTGGAGATAAAATAGAAGACAAAATAGGCAAGGTGCTTTCACTCACAGTGCTTACATTCTAAGGGAAAAGTAGACAATGAAAAAGAGACAAATAAATTACATTTTCAGGTAGTGATATTTGCTGAGAAGCAATATAAATAAAGCCAACTTAAGGTAACAGACAAAATTGGTGCTGGGGTAGGGTTGCTCTTTCAGATAAGGTGGGACATGGAGATGATGTTTGAGCACAGACCTCATGGAATGAGACCATGAATTCTGTAGACTGGATTTTATTCTGAGCATGATTAGAAGGCAATAGAAGGGTTTGGACCAAAGAATGCATGCTCTGAGAAACCCTGCAGCAGGCAATCGGTTCAACTGTGCTTAATGTAGGATCTGCAAACCCACTTGACCACAAGGGGACACCTACCTAACAGCATCCTGGAACACAGTCTGGAAAATTCTGCACTGGAGATCAAGGCTTTGTAGATTTTAAAGGGACCATGAATTTTTTCACCAATCTAGATCTATAGTAAAAAGCCAAGCAAAAACTACTTGGGCCAATGCAGGCATGCCCAGATCAGGGAAACCTAGTTCTAGGGGTGGAGAGGAGTACAGTGTCAACCTAATTAGCAATCTTTTTTTGGCTAAGATTTTCACTGAGCACAGCCAGTTCTCAGCAGACTTTGGAATCTCTCCTCAAGTCAAAGGAAATTTGCCAACATCTGCCCAGAAGCTAACAAGCTTTTGCAAACAGTGCACCTTGGCTTAAGCTTTCTCCAAAGGGGAAGTGTATAAAACTTGAGATCCAGCCAGAGACTTTGGGAGAAGACAAAGGTCAAATATTGCAGTGCTTCCATGTGGACAGCCACCAGAAAGCTGATGATGGAAGATGAAGTTATCCCCTTGGGCTCTGATGTCTTTCTTTATTGAACATTGCTAATTTAAGTTTTCACCTTATATAAACCCCAGAAAGTTGCTTTAAGAATCAGCCCAGTATAGTAATTGACAGCACTCATTCTGGAATCACAAATCAGGGTCTGTAAACCAACTGTGGCTCTTAGGCCAGTCGCTGAACCTCTCTGCATCTTAATTTAATTTCCAACTAGGTATAATGATACCTCTATCACCAGGCCATCATGACAAATGACAGAATAAATAACATCTATAAAAAGTATCTAGCGGGGAGTGGATATAGTCCAAGTGGTTGAGAACCTGCTTCCCATGCACAAGGTCACTGGTTCAATCCCTAGTACCTCCTGGAAAAAACAAACAAATGAAAAAAACTAACTCTCGTTGAAGAGCAGATGTAGCTCAATAGTTGAACATCTACTTCCCATGTATGAGGTCCTGGGTTCAATTTTTGGTACTCCTAAAAAATAAATAAATAAATAAATAAATAAAAGCCTCTAGCTTAAGGGATTGACACAAAACATACATACAGTATGCATTCAACAAAATTTCATTTTCTTTCTCTCCAGTTCAATCTATATTTGGTTTTGTAATAAAAGCTTCCTTCTATTGAGTAACTACTGCATATTCTAGCAAGGGTCAGCAAACTATGGCCTGTGGGCCAACAGTCTGTTTTGCAAATAAAGATTTATTGAAAAACATCCATGCCCATTCACTGGCATGTTTCTATGGCTTCCATTGCTACAATAGTAGATTTGAGTAGTTATGACAGAGACTATCTGACCCCAAAAGCTTGAAATACTTACTGTCTGGTCCTTTAAGGAAAAATTTCTGGCCCCTGTCAGTAAGCCAAATTTATATACATAATCTTTAATCTTCACCACAGCCTAGCAAGGTAATACATACTTATAAAGTGGTTGAGGTGAAAAAAAGTTTCCTCTAATTTTAATAACTAGTAAGTTCCCACACCACAAGGAAGCTTCGAAGAATGATAAAAGACGTACTCATTTGTATGATTCATCCTGTTTGCCCTTGCCTGCCTCTGAATTTGATATCTCTCTCTCTGGCTAAATTTCTTGACTTATGCCAAATAAAATGATCCTGCCTAGAAGGGATTCCTCCCCCCACTTTTTTTTTTAGGAGGTACCGGGGATTGAATCCAAGACCTCGTACATGAGAAGCAGGCACCCAACCACTGAACTATATCCGCTCTTCCCCCCACTTCTTTCCCTTATTTACTTGTTTGTTCATATAAATCCATGCTTCCAGAAATTAAAGTCATACTTTCCATACCTCTGAAATGCCCTTGACTGATTTATGGAAGTCATACTTTTTTTAGATAGTATATAGCATGGGACTCAATTTTCCAGAAAAGATAGATTTTTAAGTTCCCCTGTCTGCTCCTTCTTACTTTGTCTTCCTCTCACTAACTAACCTTTCTTGTAGGCCAGACTCAAGGAAAGCTTGTCTCTGGGGGCTTTAAATTTTTCTCTAAGGCATAAAGAGATTATAACACATTTGGTTTTATGGTGTCTTTCAAGTTCAAACCCAGAAGTGAAATAGTCATATGCACCCCAATTCCCTAGCACCACCTTCCCAAGTTGTCCCATTTTAAGAATCTATCAACTATATTCACATCAATGATGTAGCATTTCCCTCAGATATCTATTGCAAAAATACTAATTCTTTGAACTGAACAATGAATCTTGCTTTAAAAGATAACTTGGTGTAGCAGAAAGAGCAGAGAGTTTGGAATTATAAGTGTGGGTTCTTCATTTTGTTTTGGATAATTACTGACTAGACAACTTCTTTAACCCTCTCAGGGCTTTGGTTCTCTTACCAATTAAATAAGAACAATACTCCCTAATACATAAGATTGGCATCACAATTAAATGGCATCTGTAGGGTTCCAGGCATGGAATAAGTGTTAATTTATTGCCTCACTTGTAGTTTAAATTGCTCAAGAGCCTCAATCCTGGAACTCCACATCTACCATAGAGGAGTCATAGTTAGGAATGCTTAATATATAAGGAAATGAAAGGAGAAAGGGCCAAGGGTTTTTTTATATCAGCCCTTCCCCCAATGTATACTATCAAACCCAGTCCTGTGATACACTACAAATACAAAATAATCAGGTAAGCTTGGGATACACTTTATAAAATCTTCCCGTCTTGGAGAGTCCCAAAAAAACACAATCATACTGAAGACCCCAGAAAATCCTAAAGGAAAGAAATCTGTGTAACTTGTTTTATTTAAAATAGCATTTGGTCTAAAAGAGCATTTTCCAAGCATGTTCAATTAGGAAATCTTTTTCCTCTGCATCAATAACCATCAACATGTTATAGATTATGCTTTAGAAAATGCTGCTTCAAGTTACACAGCTAAACTGAACCCAAGTCAGGGGCTAGAAATATCTCCATATTTCAAGTTTGTGTGCAGTTTCTCCCACTCACTCTGTAAGTCATAAAGACATTTCCCTGCCGATGATTATTTTGGACCCTGACCGTTGTGTCCTTTTGAAGTTCAGTCCCTTTAACTTACTCCCACAACCCCCCGTCGACATCATTAAAGGGTGACAGCAAAGCCTGGGGTCTCTGACTCATGAGCCAATCAACCTGAATTTAATCCCTGCTCCCCCATTCCAGTTGTGACCTTGAGCTGTGTAAGCCTCAGTTTTCTCATCCATAAACTAAGCTACTTCAAAGGTCTTAGAGAGACTGCACTGAGATAATCCATGCAAGGCACATAAAGCAATGCCTGGCACAGATGTGTTCAATGAATGATATTTATTATTGTAGCACTGAAAAGGCCCAGTTTCGAGAAAGAGAAAGTAGACGATGAAAGCATGTTTGCCTTGCCCAGGATCACATACATTAATTACTAGAATAGTCTTGATATTCCCTGAGAATCCAGTTTCCTGCTTCTAGTCACAGGGGCATATTTTCATTCCAGCAATTCTCTTCTATCAAAATGTATCAAATTCAATTGAGTTTCATTCATGCAAACTTTCATAATTGTCAATGACTCCATCTGGCACTCTCTGCACAGTCCTCAGTCAAACCGCATTCCATTTATTTGAATATCAAAACTATTAATAACAATACATTTCAGTTGGAAAAGATTTCCAAATCTATCTAGTACTGCTATGCCAAATATTTGTCACATATATCAACACTACCCCACATCTGTACCCATGGAAGACATTGCTAATCCCTCACAGTACTCTTCCTCCTTGAGTCCAAACACAGCCTTCAAGTTTTTCTCAAAGCAGTTCCAGGTAGCCCTTGAGATTAACACACAAGCTGAAACGTAATCGACATCCTTAATCATTTTAGCCTCTTATCCAATGCTTGAACCATATTCTATTGTCTGACTTTTAGCCTGTCCAACTCCCTAATAAGGGTGATAAGAAAAGGAGAGAAAAAGAAAGTGGGTACTAACATTTGGGTAAGAGTTATTAATATGCCAGGTACTTATAACTCCGTTATTTCATTCACTCTTTCCAACAACCCTGGAGATAACTCCATTTTATGGCTGAAGAATACACAGTACAGGAAAGTTACAGAACTTTGTCCAATTCTCCCTACTAGGAAAGCAGAATCTGATCTCAGCTCTTTCAGATGCTAAAGGCTGTGTTTCTCTCTATCCCATCACTGTGCTTTCTCAAGAGTTTTCCAAGCCTTTCAAGGCTAAACCTTTGGTACTGAGTAGCTGATAACAGTTTTCACAGAGGCCACCATATCACAGAGCCCTTTCAGAAATTCTCTTATTTGTGATTGAGTTGTGAGCCTCAGCCAGCCTGTAACCCACTCTTCTCTAGGAAAAAAAACAAATGCTTTCCTTTTTTGACCTTGAACCAAGAGCTCAAGAACCCATTTTCTGATACTTTTGAGTCAACTAGATTTATTAAAATTCTCTGCAAAGAACAAAAGAGGAGGTCATTTTTCCACTGAGAAATGGATTCAAATCTATTTTTGAAACAATTTTCCAGGAATCTATATTGTTGCCATTCAGTCAGCCCCACTTTTTATTTTCTTTTCTGTCTAAGCAAGAAATTGAAGTGAGAAGGCAAGATCTATGCAAAAATTTTATTTCAAAAATTGAAACCAGACCACAGCAGGGCAGTTTGTGGTTTGAATGTATCAATGGATCTAGTCATATTTCATCTGAGCTTTTCTTAGGTATACAGAACCACAAATATGAATCTCATTATTGTGTCTGGATGGAAATATTTTATAGATTAAGATTTGTGGATTTAATCTGGTTGGTAATGAAACTTTCAGTGGGGGGAGGGGGGCAGAGAGCTACAAAGTACCACCAATGCTTAAGCCAAACAACCAAAGGAAGAAACACAAAGTATGTAGAGTTTTATGTATAACAGTGTCCATTTGACTTGGATCTAAAGTGAAATCCAAAATTAAATTCAGCAGAAATATTGCTGAATTAACAGTGGGTCGCAGGGCACTAGAACCAAAAAGGCCTTAGTCCACACACAATTGTTCATTTTTCAAGAGAAATTGGGGACTGAAGCATGGATGTGACTTGCTAAAGTCACACAAGGAATAGTGGGCAGAACTGGGGCTTAGAATACACCTTTCAGCTCTTCAATCTATTGTACTTTCTATTACAGGGACCCACATATATTTCAAATCTCTGGGAATTAAAAATAAGTAATAAAAGTCAAAATTCAAAAGGGGGGAAGGTGACCTAAACTTAGCAACATAAACTGCAATGAAATTGGAGAAGTTACAAACTAATAACCCAGGATGCTTCCTTGACACAAAAACAGAGTTCCAGGCTGAGTGTATTACAGGCCTCGCCAAGTCCACCTCCTGCCAAAGGTCTAATGAAGTTTACTTTCCTCACACAGAAAACTTGCCTCAAAGCAGACAGAACTGAGCTCTCAAGGTCCCTTGGAGTATTGACTGAAAGCTCTTTGTGGAAAGGAGATAAGTCTGTTCAGTTTTGTGCTCTAGTGGTTTGCATGGTGTCTGGCATGTAGTAAGTACTTGCTGGTGAATGAATAAAATGAGCCAATTACAGGGGTGAGGTTGTGATGAATTCTTTTTTTTTCTTTTTTTTTTCTTTTTTTTTTTTTTTTTAATTTTTTTATTTTTTATTGACTTTGTAATAATATTACATTAAAAATATATATGTGAGGTCCCATTCAACCCCACCCCCCCACCCCCCCTCTCCCCCCCCCCCAACAACACTCGTTCCCATCATCATGACACATCCATTGGATTTGGTAAGTACATCTTTGGGCACCTCTGCACCTCATATACATTGGTTCACATCATGGCCCATACTCTCCTCTATTCCATCAAGTGGGCCCTGTGAGGATTTACAATGTCCGGTGATTACCTCTGAAGCACCATCCAGGGCAGCTCCATGTCCCGAAGACGCCTCCACCTCTCATCTCTTCCTGCCTTTCCCCATACCCTTTGTCCATTATGTCCACTTTTCCCAATCCAATGCCACCTCTTCTATGTGGACATTGGATTGGTTGTGTCCATTGCACCTCTATGTCAAGAGGAGGCTCAGATTCCACCTGGATGCTGGATGCAATCCTCCCATTTTCAGTTGTAATCACTCTAGGATCCATGGTGTGGTGGTTGTCCTTCTTCAACTCCATCTTAGCTGAGTGTGGTAAGTCCAATAAATCAGATTGTAGGTGCTGGAGTCTGTTGAGGCTCAGGATCTGGCTATCACATTGTCAGTCCAGAGATTCAAATCCCCTAAATATATCTTAAACCCCAACATTAACTGCACCTCCAGCACATTAGCATGAAAGTCTTATGAAGGGAGATCCCATCTTAGTCCAGATTCATCACACATAAACACCATTTCCAAAGAGGGGCCATCTGCCCTGGTAGTTAACCCCATCGGCCATGACCATAACTCCCATGGGTCTCTTTAGCCCTCAAAGGAACCAATAACTGGGGGTTGTATCTGCTTTATCTGTCTCTCTGACTCTGCTCAGTTGTGCATGAGGGCAAACCTTCTGCCAGCCTCCAGACTCTTTTTTAGAAACTCGTAGCCATATAAACTCATTTCTCCTTTCCATTTCCCCCTTACTTTAGGTCAAACAGCATTTTAAAGTCATGGTATTTTATGTAGACATGGATATTCTGCTGATCCGCATTGAACCTTCCGTATAAGGTCATTTTCCAGTTGCATCATCAGTTGGTAGTTGATAGTGGTCCCTCGTTGCCAGGGAGGCTCATCCCCGGGTGTCATGTCCCGCGCTGGGGGGAAGGCATTGCATTTACATGCTGAGTTTGGCTTCGAGACTGGCCACATTTGAGTAACATGAAGGCTGACAGAAGGAAATTCCCAGGCACAAAGTTGCTCTAGGCCTTGTTCTTATTTTGGGTTTAGTGATGAATTCTTTGACACATGTTCCCGTGAAGCGTTTTCAGGAAAACTACTTAACATTAGAGCCATTAGGAAAATAAAAGTATTTAACCATTCATAATTCAACAAAAATGAGTACCTCTTATATGTAAGTTCAAATCAAGATATAAATCAACTTTATTTGATTCAATATAAATATAATGTGTCTGTACTCTGCTCTAGATACTGTGCTAGATGCTGGGTATTCAGAGATGGATAACTCAGATATAGTCCCTACCCTCAATGAATTTTCATCTAGTAAGGTAACATAAATACAAGATAGAATTTGCTTAAGAGAAAGAGCTACACATGCTTAATAAATCCACCTGAAATATCACTTTTGGAATGGTGTATGGTGGAAATAATATCACATCAAGTCATCAGAGAGTTCAGGAGAGAGAAAGATCAATTTTCTCTGAAGAGATTAGATTAAACTTCCAATAATAGGTGATTTTTTGAGCTTCATCTTGAAAGACAGATAGATTTGTCCATTCATAGATGGCAAAAAAAAAAGCTATCTAGAGGTTTTAAGGCATCTGATATCCTCTCCAGTGATAACTGCAACATGAAGCATCTAAAAGGTCCTTTCAGCTTGCCTCGTCTCCACAGTACCCACAGGATGTCTGGCTCTTTAAGACCCTAACTCTAGAGGATTGGTAGTGTCCCCTTTTGAGCCAAGCGTTTGAAAGGTATATACATACAGAGCTTGGGTCAGGTCTTGAACCATCATTCCTTTCCTTGGGCCTCCATTACAACGGCTATATAGTAAGATGGTGGCTCATCTGAGTTTAGACTCAGATGGATTTGGATACAAATCCTGATTCCACAATTTAATAGCTATCTGAACTTGCCCAAGACACTTAATTATTCTATACCTCAGTTCCTTTATCTGCAAAATGAGGGTAAAGAAACTACCTCATATGGTTTTGTGAAAAATTGAAATTAGAGGTTTAAAATGCTTAGCAAAGGCTTGGTAAAGTAAACACTGAAAAAATGGTAATTTTTGCTATTTTTAATATCATTACTATTATTAATATTATTCGAATGCTCCTTGACTTCCAAGGCCTTTCTAATCCATATTTAGTGATTCTTAGCCCTTCCTCCTGCAGGAAGCTCTGCTTGAACTTCTAAGCTAAGGGTGGCACTTTCTTCTTCAAGTCCTTCAAGCAGGTTGGCACTGCTATTGAACTTTACTTGCATATGTTTTTCTCGTTTCTGAGTTCTCTGGAAACAAGGAATAGGTCCTTACTCTACCTCTTCTCCTCATCATCCAGCACAATGTGTGATCCATGTAAGTAAACAACAAATAGCTCTTGAATGATTCTTGACATTTATAGACTTGCTCTTGGCTGTAGAGTGTGCACCATGTTCCTAATCTGAAGTGACACTTAAGACTATCACAAATCAATTTCAAAATTATAGATTAAAAACCAAATGCATTTTGAGACCCTTCAACAGGTAAGCGTGTGATCACAGAGAAAACTTTGTCTTATCCATTGTTGTATCCCTTGTGCTTAACTCAGGGTTTGGCATATAGTAGGTATCGAATAAATAGATACTGCAAAGATGGATGGGTGGATGGAAGAAAGGAAAAGTGAATAAGCCTGCAGGTCTAAGAAGTCTGAAAATCTATTAACATATACTCTCCAAGATTCCACCACTAATATTTCTCTCTGGGGAACATTACAATAGCCTCAGATTGAGAACTATGGGAAACTTTTCACACACACTGGGGGAAAAGATGAGCCACAGTCAAATTCCTTGACCAGGAACAAGGATCTCTGGGTTTTTAAATTAGCATTGCCACTAATTAGGTGGTGACCCTCTCTGGGTATTCAGTTTCTCCAACTCTTAAATAACTAGATGGTATGGCAAATAAGTTTTGTGTCATATAACTACTTCTACTTGATTGTATGTGGCTGCCTTGAATGGTGCACGTAAAAGGATTCTGCAAAGGGGTTCCAAGAAGGTGTGCTGCTATTGATGCGCAGTGTCTTCCAGGTACACAAGAAGGATTGTGGGAGAGCCACATAGTTACCACCCTCGACTCCATGATCTTCCACAGTTGCTTCTAAGCCTTGCTCAAGTTTGCTTTTGATTTTAATGTGATGTCTGTCTTTGTCTATGGAAAGTGCCGAGAAGCTGAGCCAAATGTTTCCCATCAGGAGAAATGTCTTGCAAGTCTAAACCACAGTCAGGCTATTCTGGAGAAAGCTCTGGCTCGGCAGCACAACCATCCCAGTAGCTGCACTGCCTCCCAGCAACCTTGGCCCAGACACTGACCGCCCAGAAAAGAACCCCACCCCAGGCTCATTGACTCACTTTTTAATTTTTTTTGCTAATGAATTAGAATATTTAGGCTAGGTGGGAAACTGGGATATAACTACAGGCTCCCTTTTTCCTGATGATTTTAGAGAATCCCTGTCACTTGACAATCTGAAACACTAAGAATTACTCACTTCCATTTAAAAAGCAAACAGTGGGTAAGAGGGGGCTCCCAAAAATTCCCTAATGAGCACTTCATCCTTCAGAGCCTGGCCTTGTTTTAAGAGTCTTACACCAACAGAAGACTGAAATAGTAACAATATACACCAGCTACTAAAGTTTCCCGACTCCTAAACACTGTTTTACATGCATTTTCTCATTTAGTCTCATTTTTTTTTTCATTTGCAGTCAGGGGTTGATAGAAATGTTACTATTTTACAGAGAAGAAATTGAGGCATGGAGCAGCAATGTGAAACATTCAAGGTCATAGATACTAGATCAAACCATCTGAAATTACCACTATCCAATCATGTTTGACCTACAAATCTGGCAATTCCATATGGCTGACTCTAATAGCAAATGGCAGAGTCATTCTCACCTTGGATATTTTTCTTTTTTAGCATTTATTATTTTTAAAACCAAGAAGTTTCTTTTTACACCTCTCTCTCTTTTACTGGAAACTCACTGAAAGCAGGAACTAAATAGCATTGGTCTCTGAAAGACCTTTGCCCCTCTCTCCCTCTGCCCAGGCTATACCCATAGCCTAATCTGTAGCACTCATTCAATTCATCTCTGTTGAAGGCAAGAATAAACTATTTGTAAAACGCTTCAATCCTCAGGAGTCTGGGAAAATTGTCAGGTCCCACTAGCATCCTAACTGGCTACCTGTTAAGTCACCATACTTCCCTAAATGGATAAATGCTTCTCAACATTGGTATTCAAAACGAGGGCTTGGAGGGTCTTTGATTTGGCAGTTAGGGTTTTCTCAATTCTTTTAAGAAACAGGTTGTGCTGGACTCACTCAACTATGTGGATCAGATGTCCTCGGAAAAAAATCTGCACTTAGGCTGTTTCCTGGCTTCTCTCTCTTCCTGACACATTCCAGGAAGGAATTTATGGATGTTGGGAAGGACAAGGGGTGAGGAATTTCTAGAACCTTTAAGAATGCCCATGTAAGCAACTCCATGCATGACTAACTATCTACAATAAAATTCTTTTGCCTGCAAACAAGACGAAATACTTGATGTGAACTGCCTCATTTGTTGCCAAAATGATGTGGAAAGAAATTCATCTGCATTTCCAAACAGTAGGAATCCTCCTTCTCCTCCCCCTCTCCTCCCAAATCTAGGATATTTCACATACACGCCTTAGTAAACAAGATAAATATATTCCATGAACTAGTAAAAATTAAGTCATAAGTAACTAATTCTGAAAGATGATTCTAGTCAGTTGAGTGTTTTATCCTTATCTGGAAACGAAATTGTTTATTCCTCAACTGTGACCAAGGAAAAATGCAAAGATTGTTAATTCCTTCATAGAACATTTTCCTATGGTAAAGTGCTGAAAAATAACCATTTAGGGTGATTGTCTCTTCAGATTTGAGAGCAATCATCACCAATGCATTCCAACTCCCCTGCCTTTTCTCAGGCTGTCCCCTCTTTATAGACACCATAGCCTTCAAATTCTATCTACCTACTGAAGTTGTAGCTATCTATCTTTCAGGTTTTTCTTATGTTTTTCTCAGTCTCCCCAAAAGAATGTAGCCTCTCTCCACTTTGAATGATAGCAGACCTAGGTTAGTCAATCTCTTTTGTTACCTATTATGTCATTGTTATAGTCACGGGTGTATCTTTCTGAGTCTCCCCCCCACCCCCTTACTGGATGCAAAATTTCCTTTCTGACCTGTTCTCTACTTGATCAATGTTATTAATACTGTTTCTACTATCACTAGCCACCATATATTATGCACCTACTATGTACCAGGCACTGTGCTGGTCACTTAGCACACATCTTTTCATTTCATCCCCATCCTCCCGCTACCCTATGAGATAGACCTATTGATTCCTATGTAAAAGATGAGGCAAATGAGAACTAGAGAGGGAAAGTGAATGGCCACCGGTAACAGCTACTAAGTTGTAAAGCTGATTTCTAACACAAGTCCAATCTCATTCCACAGTCCAGGCTCTTTCCTCTGCATTCCATACTTCATCAAAAGAAATATCTCAAGGGCAAAAGGAAATGGACTGAGTCCCCTCAAAAACTCTGGAGCATATCAGTGCAAGGTCAACAGAAAAACAAAGGTTAGAAGTTATCTTTGACACACTTCACTGGTTTTCAAGAGGCAGGTGAGTCAAGGAAGGATAAGGTATTAACCACAGCCAGAATGGTTCCTGGAGCAGCTTAGCTTATTTAGTTCAAGGAGAAGACTCCCATGGAGAACTTGGGGCTTCATTGCAGCCAAATAGAGGAAGAAGAAAAGATTTCCTGAGCCAAGAGCAGGGTGGTTGTCTCTTCAGATTTGAGAGCAATGATCTTAAAGACAATTCCTCACTTGTACCTTGGTATAGTTGAACATACAAGGTTCTACACTTCAGGGCACACATGTTTGCCATCTTCTCTCCCCAGTCCTCTGGAACCTGAATCAGCCACTTTCACCTTGACTGGAGGACTTAACATCAGAACTTTCTTGTAGCCTCATTTGACCTCTCAAAGCCTCAGTTTCCTCATTTGTACCATGTACTTATCACCAAGTAGCTCTTTCAACCAGTACGTCTATCTGCAATGATGGAAATGGTCTTTATCTGTGCTGTCCAATACTAGAACAACAAGGTACATTGTGGAAATGTGGGTAGTGGAACTGAGGAATGGGATTTTTAATTTTATTTAATGTTAATTTATTTTAATTTTAATAGCCTTTTTGTCAAGTGGATATCATATTGGATAGCATGTTTTAACTTCCTAGCTACTTTTAAAAATCCCATACAATGGGTAGGTTTAACAACAGGAATTTATCAGTCCAGTTTCAGAGGCATTAAGGCTTCCTTCCTTCCAGGGTCAGTATCTTCTGGCTGGTTGGCAATCTTTCTATCCCTTGGCTTTTCCATCTTATGGAATTGCACATGATGGCATCTTCTCCCTTCTGTTCCAGATTTCATTGACTTCCAACTTCTGGCTGCTCCCTCTGGCTTCCTCTTCTGTGTCCAATTTCCTTTGCTTATAATAACTTTAGCAATGTTGTTTTAAGGACCTCTCTCATTCAGTTTGGGCCTTTATAACATCTTCAAGAGATCCTTTTAACAATGGGTTCATACACCAGGACCAGAGATTAAAAGGACCTGAACATGCCTTTTGTGGTAGATGTTATTCAGTGCCTAACAGTGCATCTCTAGACCAATGAATTCAAAGAAGATCTCCTATTTCATGGGGAAAATTCTTATGGTAGATTTTCCCCTACCCCCCAGATGAATTATGTTTTGAGAGGTTAAAACAAATGGAGATACCTAGAGAGTCTCACAAAACAATTCCATGATTCACAGCTGTTCATTTGGCTCTAAGAATGCTTTTGATATAGAAAACTAAGTCTGATCCATAAATGTATTTTTCTGCATTAAGCATACGGCCTGGAACACAGTACAGTGTAAGGCAGCATGCAATGCTTGGAAATAGTCCCTTTTTCCTGGAAGTATGACCCCAATAATTTATATATTGAGCCAGTACAAAGGTTACGTCTTTCCCTATTGACCTCCTTTGTAAACATGTACTCACAGATCCTTTACTCTCATCACAAAAGAAGAAACAGGACATATTTGCCTGGGAACTGGAAAGCCCTGAGAGATGAAGTCCAGTTTTTCACTACAGAAGTTTCCCATTTAATAAGCTCATGCTGTCTGCCAAGTACTGTGCCAGTCCCTTTATACTTATCTCATGTGCTTTTTACAACCATCCTATGAGGGCACCATTACCACATTTTACCAAGGACATGACTCTGGCTTATGGTAGCAGGTGATACCTTGCCCAGGGTCAGGCAATTAGGAAGAACTGGTTGAAAAGTGATTTAAACCCCAAAAATCTGAACACTTCAGGACCATTCTATCTACATTCTAGTGTCTTAGAGCTTGCTACTTTCTCAAAGAAGTCTTACCCATTAGGTGACCAGTCCAACTAGAAAAGTCTTTCTCTTGTGTTGAAATTTGCCTTCTTATAACCCCTCTTAGCCCTACCCCCACTCCTCTCCACACACACATTGGTACTTGCTCTATCATTTGGGGCCACGTGAAGAAAAAGCCAATTCCTGCTTCCCCTGGATTTATACCACAATAATCCTTTCCATCCTCAACGTTGGTTTCCCCAACTATAGGAAAAACACACATAGTTCCCCAGTCCTACCTCATACCAGATATTTTCCAGACCTTTCATTGCCTAATCATTTCCTAGAAAGATAAGGAGCTACTTGTGCTTTTTAAAGAGTCTCTGCAGAATAACTTGCTCATTTTGAAATTTTTTAAGCCCTACTGTCAGGACATGATTTTTCATGTCTAATCTAAATATCTCAAACTTCAGTCTAAAGCAATTTTCCTTAGTTCTGTCTTTAAAGAAGACATAAACCAGCCAGTTGTCTGCATGAGACTACTTTATGTTGTTGAAGGTCATTGTTTGCTCCCTATCTTCCCTGCCCCCTGGTAAAAATACATCTAGTTTTAGTCAATTTATCTTCATAAGGTTTACCTTCTCACCCATCAATGATTTCTGCAGCTCCTCTTTGATCTACATTCAAGTTGCTGTGAGCTTAGAATTTGATTCAACTGTGAGGTAACACTCATATTTAAGCAAAGGGAGACTAATGATATGTCTTCTTGCTTCCTACACTGATATTGGAGTGTAGCAAAATAACAACTACTTTTTGATGTGTGCTTACTATGAACCTGACACCATGGCAAGTACTTTAGGTACAGATTGCTACCCTTACTTCACTCTGGAAGTATTTTGACCCCCATTTCACAAACAAGGTAATGATTTAGAGATGACAGGTAGCTTGCCAAAGTCACAAAACTATTGAGTGAAATTTGAACCCAAGTGTATCCAATTTCAAAGCCTCAGTGCTTGTCACCACACTGAAGGCACAGCAGGTCTTTCCCAATGTACAAAACCATCCACCTGCCCTCAGACCACCATGAGCCAATGTGAAATACATAGCACAGGATCACATTTCCTTTCCTACTCTGTGCACATCTCTTAAACACCTACAGAAAATCCTAACCCTACCCCTACTCTGGTCATTATTACCCTAGACTCCTTGCTTTGGAGTCTAAACCAGCAACTGCGATGGCCTTTGAGATGGAAATTTAAGTAGTTTTGCAGGACACACAAAAGTGTTGGGTAAAAGTCCAAAAGCATTTCAAGCTTTGCTCGTGGCTCTTTCTCAAAAAGAAGAGCTAAGAATTGATGGAAAGGTGTGGGAAGAAAGAAATTTGTTGAAGCCAAGAGAGTTAAAATAGTCATTACAATGGAGTGTTCAATCAATAAATATTTGTCCAGTAAACAAATAAGAGAAGCCAAACTGGTTGGAGAGAAAACTCACCAAACTTTATTTTTTATAATAATCTTCCTTCAGTGACTTCACCTACAATACAGACCTGCAAATTCTTATTTAGAAAACTAATTTAAATAAGAAACCACACTCAGAAGAGGTTTCTTCCTTCCTTCCTTCCTTCCTTCCTTCCTTCCTTCCTTCCTTCCTTCCTTCCTTCCTTCCTTCCTTCCTCCCTTCCTTCCTTCCTTCCTTCCTTTCCTTCTTTGTTTTTTGTTTTACTTTGTTTTATTTGGAATATTTTAGCCTAAGCAAGGAGTACATGTCCTAAGCAGATGTTACATGGATAGTTGGCTAAACATCAACTATGAATATCATATATAATATAATTAGAGTGGGGATAAGGGTGTGGATAGGATATTCTTCATAAAATGCACTGTGAGTGTTTTCTAAGTCTCTGGGCACCAGCTCAGTCCTAAATAAATGCTTCTCAGTTCAATTTCTACAATCTTCCAGATTCTGCAAAGACTTTCTGTCGTCATAAAGGAGGTGCCCTGTTGGGATCATTTTTATTTGTTTGTTTGTATTCTGGCAAAATTTCCCATTTTAACCATTTTTAAGTGTGTAGTTCAATGGTATTAATTACATTCATAGTGCCTTACTACCATCATCACCATCCATTACCAAGACATTTCATAACCCCAAACAGAAACACTGTACCTATTAAGCAATGCCTTCCCATTTCCCCCTACCTCTGGTCTGTGGTAACTTCTAATCTACTTTCAGTCTCTATGAATTTGCTTCTTCCAGATATTTCATGTAAGTGGAATCATACAATATTTGTCCTTTTGTGTCTGGTTTATTTCACACAACATAATGATTTCAAGATTCACCATGATGTAGCATGTATCAGAATGGTAAACCTTAATAATATTTCATCATGTGTATAGACCACATTTTGTTTATCCAAATATCTGCTGATGGACACTTGGGTTGTTTCCACCTTTGACTATTGTGAACAATGCTGCTTTGAACATTGGTATACACATATCTGTTTAGTTTCCTGTTTTCAGTTCTCTTGGGTATGTATGTAGAAGTGAATTGTCAGATCATATGGTAATTGTATTTTTAACTTTGTGAGGAACTGCCAAACTATTTCACTCAGTGTCTGCCCATTTTATATTCCCACCAACAACGTACCAGGTTTCCAGTTTCTCTGCATACTTGCCATACTTTTTCCTCATTTTTAAATAATAACCATACTAGTGGGTGTGTGGTATCTCTTGGTTTTGATTTGCAGTTCAGTTGGAGTCATGCTGATACATCCTATCTTTGGGATAAGATCCTTTGGGGAAAAAAGATAGGATAACCTCTTACAGGATAAGTGATCAAAATAACAGAACTAATTGGCATAAAGAAGTAATATAGAATTGTAATATGCATGGGCATAGAGAAATGTCAATTTGTGAAATAACTGCTTGAAAATCAAATAACCTTTCATTTATTTCTTTGAGCTATATTCTGGTGTATGTCTATGTAAGAGAATCATGAATGTAACTTCATACCGCATATGGAACATTTTCACATGCATCTAAAGTATTATTTTAATCAATATTAAAACCCCCGAAAGTTTAGACATCTCTTCCTATACGTAGTCAATAATTTCTCATCTGCCTTTTAACCACCGATTCCTCTGTTATTTGGCTGCTGATACTGGTGAATAACCCTAAGACAAATGAATACAAGGACTTAGCAAAGTGAGAACTATCTTGTGCTAGCATAACCTCTTCTGTGTTAGTGTCATCTAATCCTTCTCACTCTTTCAGGATCAGCTTACATTCCATCCTTGCTGATAAACCATGCCCTACCACTCTCTTGACAATCTCACTTTTTTAACTCCTTAAGCAGTTACATTCTCTTCCACAAAATAAATCTTTTGCATTGCTTCTTGCTGTGTCCCCTAAGATTTGAATAAGTGACTCTATTTTCTTCTCATTTCTATTATAAATCCTTGGAGAGTAGGCACTTGGCCATTCATTTATTTCTACCATCCACTGAACTTGTATTATTATGAAAAACTCAGCTGGATTTCCATAGGAATGTGCTGTTTGGAGAAGATATCAGAGGCTCATATACTTCCTTTGTGGGCCATCTTTTGTTCTGAATCAGTTTGGACAACTGGCTCAGGAACACTGTCAAGCTCTTCTAAACACTTGACTTCTTAAGGTTTTAGAGATAAATCTAGGAGGAAGGAAAGAGTTTCAGAGAGGTAGAGTAATACACAAACAGCTGCAAAATGATTAAGGAGCCTAGCAGGGATTAGAATTCAGTTTGCCTTCTGAAGTGCTTAAATTTAACTTCTGTCTCCCATGTCAGAAGAGGACGAGCAGATGGTGTTAAATTCAGCTTGGAGGGTCAGTAATAAGACATAGGAATTAATGAATATCTTCTGGAACTATGTCCTTCATATCACCATATTGACTCACTCAGAGTGTTAGGTATTCAAGAAATTATTGAACACATGAGTGGTTTTTACTTGATACTTTCACTTACATCGTTATTTTAACACTGCTGTAAGCCATTGTGGTCTTCACAGTACAGAAAGTGAAATAAGACCCGAAAAAAATGTCATATAACTCACCAAAGGGCCCCAAACTAGAGCATTCAAACCCAGGTCTATCTTTTCCCAATGTTTTACCCTTTCCTGTATATACAGCTTTTTCCCTAAATTTACTGAAGTTGAGTAGTGAGTGAACTCATTCATTCATAACTGCAAAATTCTATTAGAGACCACTTTATATCAACACTGCAGTGAATGCAGGAAGAAATATCAGGAGAGCTTCAAACAAAGGAGAAATAATATAAAAATTCACATGTAATGGCATATATTCAAGAGATAAGATTAGTAGTAAATACTAACAAACTTGTTTTCCTTGTTTACTTGTAGAAGACAGTTTCTTCAAGAAGAGAAGAGGTGACCAATTGGATTCTACCCTGTGCTTTCAAACTCACCAGTCAGTCTGAGAATAAGACACCCTAGGACCCTACAGCATCCAGCTGAGCCTACCTCCACCATGGGGGCTATGACTCAGCTACTGACGAACATCTTCATAGCTTTGCTTGCCCTCCCTACTGAAGGTGGTGTCCTCAAGAAAGTCATCCGGCACAAGCGACAGAGTGGGATGAATGTCTCGCTGCCAGAGGAGAACCAGCCAGTAGTGTTTAACCATGTCTACAATATCAAGCTGCCCATGGGGTCCCAGTGCTCAGTAGATCTGGAATCAGCCAGTGGGGAGAAAGACCTAGCCCCACCACCAGAGCCCAGCAAAAGCTTTCAGGAGCACACAGTGGATGGGGAAAACCAGATTGTCTTCACGCACCGCATCAACATCCCCCGGCAGGCCTGTGGTTGTGCTGCTGCTCCTGATGTCAAGGAACTCCTGAGCAGGCTAGAGGAGCTGGAGAATCTGGTGTCTTCCCTGCAGGAGCAATGTACCTCGGGAGCAGGCTGTTGTCTCCAGCCTGCCAAAGGTAGGAACTGGTGGCTAGCCCAGCCCCCTCACTGTACAATTGGGAGAAATGGCAGGCATAGCAGGCGCCATCTGTTTTTCCTAAAGTGGGTTTCCTGGAAAACTAGCCTCACACAGTGTTCATTAAAAAGAGATTTTATGGTCAAATAAATGCGGGGAATGTAGTCATCTCTATCCTGCTCTTAGAGAATCATGGTGAAATGATTCAGAGGAGTTTCTAGCTCTCTAAGAAGGCTGGCTTTCAAAAAGCCAATTTCACTTTAATGATAAATTTCTAAAATTTATTCAGCCATGAAATCTACCCATTCTCTACCACAAAATATATGAATGCACATTGAAATTCCTGAACCAATGATCACTCTTTGACGGGTATGGATATAGCCCAATCACCTCATTGTACAAATAGGGAAACTGAGGCCCAGAAGAATGGGATTCCTCAAGGTAATGACTTCCTGAGTTAGGGTTCACACCATGTTGCTCTTCATCCCAGTATTCTTACAAATGACCACTGCTGCCTGTGATCATGAAAAGTCTATGGGATTTGGAAAATTTTAATGGTAATGATGATGATGATCACAGCATGAATTGAAACCCCATTAAGTACGAGGTGCTATAATTCATTATCTCATCTAACCCTCTTAAAAAGCCTTTGACATAAGGCTTGATATTTCTGCTTTGCATACATAAGAACGGAAATTCAGAGAAATTAACTAACTGGCACAAGGTGACACAAAGCGTCATAAGAGATTAGGGCTTTGAATGGGTCTCTGTGTCTCCAGAGCTCACACTCTCCCCAATGACACCCTCCTTCCATGTGCTTCCCATTTTAAGGAATTCTACCACTTTGGAATTCTGTCTTGATCTCTATTCCCTAAAGCTGATAGTACTGCAAGAAGTTTCAAAAACCTCAAATCAGAGTATAAAATCTCTATTTTTGCAACACAGAAGAATTCACCAGGATATGCTTCAACAAATTATTTCAAGAATAGACCAAATTGCCATAAGTGGATAGTATATGTTCTAGGTTTCTAAGGTTAGGAAAAATGCTTAAAAATCTATGGCAAACTGCAGATGGGAGTTATATAGTAGGATGATGCTAAAGACTGAATTGAAATAATATTTGGAACAGCACTGTCCAAGAGAAATGTAACGTAAGCCACATTTGTAATCTTAAATTCTCCAATAGCCACAATTTGAAAAGTAAAAAGGACCAGGTAACAATAATTTTAATCATCTATGCTATTTAACCCAATATAACCAAAATACTAGCCTTTAAGTCTAGAGTCAATATATACATTATTTTAATGCTATATAATTTTCTTCTATGATAAATCCTTGAAATATAACCCAGAGCTGAAATCTCATTTCTCAAACTAACATTTTTTTTCTTAATATCCTTCCTCCCTGCTGTCAGAAAGGAAATAACACATATAAATCACCACAGTATCTAGGTACAGAGTCACTGGAAGTGGATTTTGTTTCTTTCCTTGGGGTCCATGGAGACCAGACCAGTGACTCCTGTGAGCTGAGCCAAGACAATATTTATGCTTCAAAGACCTGATCATGCATTCATCAGGTTTACCAACCACTGCATTCTTCAGGATCAATGAGAGGAAAAGGATAAAGGCCAATTTGTCTTTTGTGGGGAGGGCACAGAATTGAGAGGTGCTCTGACAGATTTAGAAAATCACTCCTTAGCTTCTTGATTTCAGTTTTGGGAAATTAGAAAGTTTGGGTCATGTAAATCCACATACTGACTTGTGTCAGTCCAAAACACTCTGGAAGAGAAAACAGAGAAAAAACACAACAAGCAGAGCGGTGGGTTTGTAATGTCTTCATTGAGTCTTACCTACCCTAGTTAAGTAAGGCTATTGTTCCCACTTTAACAATTGAGCTCCAGTGAGTCTAAATCCCTTCCCAAATGCAGTACAGCTAGCGAGTCAAAGAGTCAGAGTTTAGTTTATTCCAACCACTATGTCTTGTGTGCCTGACCTTGGCCAAAGTGGGAGAAGTAACGATATTAGCACAGCATAATGAATTCCATAAAGCAGTCATTCCTAATCATTTGGATCATGGAGCTCCTTGAATGTCTGATGAAAATTATGGACCCTCTTCCTGGGAGTGGAAACACAAACACACCCCAACACACATCAATACACAAAATTCTACACTTTCAGGGAGTCGATGGAGCCCCTGAAGTTCCTTGTTAAGAACTACCTGGTGTAACTGGATGCAGGTCCCATCTGATTCCATACACCAGGCAACTGGTCTGTAAGCCAGATGGGACCTACAGTATCTGGGCTGAATTTGAATCTGGGCTTCACGGGCAGAGATGAGCCTCCAATCTCTTTGTTGGCAGGCCGCTTGGACACCAAGCCCTTCTGCAATGGCCGGGGCAACTTCAGCACTGAAGGATGCGGCTGCATTTGTGAGCCTGGTTGGAAGGGCCCCAACTGCTCTGAGCCCGAATGTCCAGGCAACTGCCACCTGCAAGGCCAGTGCATTGACGGGCAGTGCCTCTGTGACGAGGGCTTCACGGGAGAGGACTGCAGCCAGCTGGCCTGTCCCAGCGACTGCAATGACCAGGGCAAGTGCGTGAATGGGGTCTGCATCTGTTTCGAAGGCTATGCCGGGGCTGACTGCAGCCACGAGGTCTGCCCAGTGCCCTGCAGCCAGGAACACGGCACGTGTGTGGATGGTCAGTGTGTGTGCCAGGATGGCTTCGGTGGGGATGACTGCAATGAGCCCCTCTGCCTCAACAACTGCTACAACCGCGGGCGGTGCGTGGAGAACGAGTGTGTGTGCGACGAGGGCTTCACTGGAGAAGACTGCAGCGAGCTCGTCTGTCCCAATGACTGTTTTGACCGCGGCCGCTGTGTCAACGGCACCTGCTACTGCGAGGAAGGCTTCACGGGAGAGGACTGCAGCCAGCTCACCTGCCCCAACGCCTGCCGCGGCCAAGGCCGGTGCGAGGAGGGGCAGTGTGTGTGCGACGAGGGCTTTGCCGGGGTGGACTGCAGTGAGAAGAGGTGTCCGGCTGACTGTCACAACCATGGCCGCTGCATCGATGGGCGGTGCGAGTGTGATGATGGCTTCGCGGAACCTGACTGTGGGGAACGCAAATGCCCCAATGACTGCCACGGCCACGGTCGCTGCATCAATGGGCAGTGCGTGTGTGATGAGGGCTACACAGGAGAGGACTGCGGTCAGCTGCGGTGCCCCAGTGACTGTAACAGCCGGGGCCGCTGCATCCAGGGCCAGTGCATTTGTGAGCAGGGCTTCACGGGCTACGACTGCAGTGACATGAGCTGCCCCAGTGACTGTCACCAGCACGGCCGCTGCGTGAATGGCATGTGTGTGTGTGATGACGGCTACACGGGCGAAGACTGCCGGGAGCTGAGATGCCCCAAGGACTGTAGCCGCCGCGGCCGCTGTGTGGATGGGCGGTGCGAGTGTGAGGATGGCTTCACGGGCCCCGACTGTTCAGAGCTCTCCTGTCTGAACGACTGCCATGGCCAGGGTCTCTGCATGAACGGGCAGTGCGTGTGCAATGAAGGCTTCATGGGCAAAGACTGCAGGGAACAACGGTGTCCCGACGACTGCCACGGCCGGGGCCGCTGCGTGGACGGCCAGTGTGTCTGCCACGAGGGCTTCACAGGCCTGGCCTGTGGCCAGCGTTCCTGCCCCAATGACTGCAACCAATTAGGGCAGTGCGTCAATGGCCACTGCATCTGCAGTGAAGGCTACGCAGGGGAAGACTGCTCCGACGGTGAGTACCATGCTCAAACTACCCTGGTAATGGCCAAGAGAACATGCATGCTATGTCTGGGTTGCAGAGCAATGGGTCTTTCGCCCATGCACATGCACATGCACACTCTTACACAGTCACACTCACACTCAGACACACTCACACATTCACCTACTCATGCTCTCTCACACTAGCATATGCACACACACACTCATGCACACACATTCTCACATTTGCACATGTACTCTCACACACACAAACTCTCACACACTCGAACACATTCACACACTTTCACACATACTCATACAGTCTCACATCTCACACTCTCACACTCACACATTCTCTCTCTCGCACACACTGACTATTTGAGGGATCCTGGCCATTATCCTGGGACAGGATTATCTGTTTATGGGCTCTGAGGCTTAGAGAGGTTACATGCAGGCCCCCTCTGACTCCATACACTAAGGACATGCAGCTACTAAGTCAGAGCTGGGAATCTGAGCCTGCCTAACTCGTCTACACTGAGTTTAATACCCAGTGCCAACAATGAGGTAGATAAAACAACAGCAGCCCTTTTACTAAACATCACCTTCCTTTTTCACTCTCCATGAAGACTGAGCTGCTAGTAAACAAAACCCCTCTTTTTGGATGGAAATAGAATTTCAGTTAAATGGAATGGGACAGTGAGTTTTCTAAGGCAAAATGTTTGAAATGCTCTCTCAGCTAAATACTTACCATCTACCAGGCAGACCTATCTCTGAAATCATTTTATTTTTGCTGTCTTTTATCCCAAGGACTGTGAGCCTTTAGAGGCATGCTATCCCCAGCAGTTAGCACAAGACATGGTTTAGAGTAAGTGTTCAGAAAGCATTGATTAAATGAAAGCCTAACAAAGAATGATAATGAGCATGTTTAATAAGGGTCTTCTTTGTACTTCTCTCATCCACCCATGTATATAATTGTCATAATTGAGAATTCCTGTCTTGATTAAAGCTATTGGTAGCTAGGAGTAAATAAATGACTCTGTGTTTAACATGGCCAAGGTGGGAAGCCGGATTGGAAAAAATACCAGGCTAGCAGGGAGGAGATGTGAGAACCAAACTTGATGAGGTTAGCAAACTTGGCAAGTCCCACCACCTTGCTGGTTATCCATCTAGAAATGCAGACGTTGGGCTAGATGAGCCCCAACTCCTCTTCCAGTGCTCGGGATGACTAAACACTCCAGTGGTAAGGAGTCCAGAGTAGGGAGGAGGCAAGCACAGGTGCTACCTACCCATGTCAATGTCCTTCACCTGAACTAAGACTAGGGAGGGGAGAAGTAGGAGGAGCCAGGTCACCAAGAGCCCTGAATCCCACACTCCTGACCTCGAACTTTAGCCTGAAGGCAATGGGCAGTCCCTGAGGGTTTTAAAGATGGGTCACAGCTGGGGGTCCTTGATGAGTTCCCCTTTCATGGGGAGACCCACAGGCCTCTGTCAACAGCACTGGAAGAGGCAGGCCAGGGAAAACAAACATAGAGAGAAGTTACAGTGGGTATTTCTAACTCAAGGTATCTTTCCTCATTCCTGCCAGTGTCCCCTCCCAAAGACCTCGTCGTGACGGAGGTGACAGAAGAGACCGTCAACCTGGCTTGGGACAATGAAATGCGGGTCACAGAATACCTCGTCACGTACACGCCCACCCACGCGGATGGCCTGGAGATGCAGTTCCGCGTGCCCGGGGACCAGACGTCCACCACCATTCGGGAGCTGGAGCCCGGCGTGGAGTACTTCATCCGCGTGTTCGCCATCCTGGAGAACAAGAAGAGCATTCCTGTCAGCGCCAGGGTGGCCACTTGTGAGTGAGCTGAACCCCCCGCAGCCAGCCTCAACCGTGCTCTGAGCCCCTGTCCCCCCACGACGCTTCCCTGGGCTCCTCCCTCAGCTTGGCCACCACACACCTGCAGTTGTCCTTTTACAATCACTCCATCTGGGAAGAGTCTAGAATTCAATTTAGCCCATTGAATTGTTTCTTAAAGAAACTCCTTATTTTCTACAAGAACTTCCTCCTTGCTCTCCTGTCTTTCTTGCTACAGAGAATTATTACAGGTAGCAGTTACCAAGCATTTGCTCTCCATTGGACTTTGTTTTGCACATGCTGTATACACTAACTTATTTAATCCTCACAGCCCTATGATTTAGCTGCTATCATCAACCTCACTTTACAGATGAGGAAACTGAGACTCAGAAGAGTTAAAATGCATCTCAGCCCAAATCCCAACACAGCTAGTAAGTGGTAGAGATGGGATTTGAACCCTACAAATCTAGTTGCAGACTTTTTTCAATTCTACTTCTTTTCTATGGAGCTTACTGTCTGTTTCTAAAAAAGGAAAACTTAGTATGCAAATTATTCCATTGAGTCCAACATTAGTGCAATTGCCAACATATCTGAACAGAAAGTTGTGGCTAGAAATTGGCCTTTTCAGTAATAATGACATTGGCTGCTCATGTACTGAAATTGTGTAATATACCAGGAAACATGCCCCACTTTCTATATCAATTATCTCATGTAGTCCTTAAAACATTCCTGAGGGGCAGGCATACTTCCTTCATTCTCATGGGTGATGAAACTTAGGCTTGGGCATTTTGTACATCTTGCTCCAAGTCACAAAAGTAGTAATGGTGGAGCTTAAGATTCTAGCCCAAGCTTGTCTGATTCCGAAGGCTATACTCTTAATTGGTTGAACAAGATGAACTTGCTAATATTTAATCACGTGGTTGGTCCTGATATTAATATTCCTACTGCCTCACAGTAGACACCTTCCCAGAAGAACCCTGAAGTAGTTTCCAGGCCTGATTACCAGCCCCTAACTCATGGAAGCCAACATTTGGGTTAGTGAAATCAAGGCTCTGTTGCCCCTGCCACACATCCACCCTACCCTCACCTTCTGCTTGTGCTATTCCTGGCAGATTTGCCTGCTCCTGAAGGCCTAAAATTCAAGTCCATCAAGGAAACATCCGTGGATGTGGAGTGGGACCCTCTGGACATTGCTTTTGAAACCTGGGAGATCATCTTCCGCAATATGGTAAGAAGCACAAAGGAGAAGGTGTATTTGACCAGAAGGTTCTAAAAGGTCATTCAAAGGGCTCTGCCAACTTTCATTTCAACTCAATTTCTTCAGTGTTTGGTGGATAGCAAGACTTTAAATTTAGCACTCTGCTTGTGCATACATATTCTAAGCAATTGTGATTTTTGCCCTGATTTTGATAAATCAATAACATAGCTCTTAGGGCTGAGCCTAGATAAATGGAAATTAAGTCATTGCTAGGTTCCAGTTGCCCCTCACACTCTTGCAAACCTCAACTCAGAGACAGAGAGAAGAAATTATCTCTGTCCTGAAATGCCTCTAGGCACATCTCAGATTGGGCATCACTTCTCTCTGGGCCTAAAAGCACACATGAGGCAGGAAACTGGGTCCTTGAGCTCAAGATTGAGCTCTGGACTAACTGTATAACAAGTGTCACCAAACTGCTCTGTCACTTGCCTCTTATAATAGTTTTTCAAGGAGAAACTGTGCTTGTAGGTTCAGAAGTCCCTCTGTCTTTTTCATTGTCATTTGACTTTGGTGTCAAAAGAATGAGTAGATAGGTTTCCCAGAGGCAGAAAAGGACCTAAGAAATGTTTTATTCATCTCTGTATCCTCAGCACATGACATACTAATCTGATGCATAAAAACTGTTTAGTGGATAGATGTAAGAATAAAAGAGACATGAATGAATGCAGAATGGATAAATCATAAATAAAGAGGTTGGCACATCCTATAAGTCTTACCAAGATGCCCCTTTATTTCAGAACAAAGAAGATGAGGGAGAGATCACCAAAAGCCTGAGGAGGCCAGAGACCACATATCGGCAAACTGGTCTAGCTCCTGGACAAGAGTACGAGATATCTTTACATATAGTGAAAAATAATACCCGTGGCCCGGGACTGAAGAGGGTGACAACCACCCGTGAGTATCACTTTTAGTGCCACTGATACAGTGATAGAATTGAATATACCTCACAGCACCTCCTGGTTGATAAAGCACCCTCCTGGTTGATAAAGCACCCTCTTACATACCATCTATGTCAATTAGCTTTGCTGTGCAACAAAGAAGCCCTAAACTCAGTTGTTTAAATTTATTTGGGGGGTTTGTGACTTGGGACTGGGCTCAGTTGAACAATTATTTTGGTCTTGACTATGCTCACTCATGTATCTGTGTGGGCTAAGGGCTGGTTGGCCTAGGATTGCCCCAGCTAGGATGATGCAATTCTGCTCACATGGTGTCTCATCTACCAGTAGGCTGGCCTAGGTCTATTCACCTGGCAGCTGAGCAGGCTCAAAACTGTCACCACCTCACTTCTATCAAAGCAAATCCCAAGGTCAGTCCAGATTTAAGGGGTGAGGAAACAGATCTATCTCTTGATGAGAAGAGCTTGAAAGTCACAATTCAAAGGGGTATGGATATAGAAAACAAAATAATTGAGGCTATTGCAAACAATCTACCATGTCATTTAATGTAATCTTAGCAACAATCATGTGAAAGAATCAGGGCAAGTATTAGTGTCATTATTTAACTAATCATCACATGACTAATAGTGCCAGGGCCACATCTTTAAGCCAGGGACTGGTTTTATTATAATTCTAACCCCAACACCACTAGCATTGACTAGGAGTTGGTTTATGCATAACAATTATTCCATGTGATCAACAGACACCTAAATAAAATTCCATTCACTACTAATGGTGTCAGAGTGTTTTGAGAGTAAAGTAGAGTTTGACCCTATTAAGATCTTTTGGGGGAAGAAATCTGAATTTGGAGTAGTTCTATGAGGAAGCACATTTTTAAAAGAAGGAAAAAACGAAAATCAGTTTGCCTTACTGTTTGGTAAAACCTCTTTATCTTCCCTAAGAAAACAAATGCACCAACTGTTCAAGGAATTGATTCTTCTTGGCAGGGGCTTGTTGGAAAAGTTAAGTCTACTGAGTAATAACAAGAAAGAACATCTTGCATTTAAATATTTGCACATTTTCGCCTCACTCAGAGCCAAGTCAGGGGATTGTTTCCTTATTAAGCAAGTGTTTTCCATCATCTTGACAACATCCCTCTGTGGTAGGTAGAAGGCAGGTACCAACAAGAAAAATCATTAGGTCACCAGAAAGGCATAGCAAAAGATCAAGCAACTGCTTATACCTGCTATAGAGAAGGCACACTGAAAACACAAAAGACATTTCTTTCATCTGCCTCTTTTCTTATTCATCTAAACTTGGGGATTGGCTGCTTTATTTTCTTCTTATTGCAGGACAAACTTCCCAATATTTGAAGTTCCAATAACAACATTGTGGGGCAGATATTTACTTGTTTCTTTTGCTGATATGCCTGAATATTTTTAGGTAAAATGGCCTTAAAGTTTTGGTGCCTAAACAATATCTGCTCCTTCCCTCTGATTTCTATGTGGAGGTTGTATTATAAAAGTTGGTGACACATGAATATTTTTGAGAGGCGCCATGATATAGAAGGGAAAGTGCATAGACTTTGGATCCAAGCAGTCCTGAGTTTGAACTCCAGCCTCACCACTCAATACCAACTTGGTTAAATCCATTGCTTTAAGCCTCAGGGGCAACATCTGGAAAATGGATTTATGCAGTTGTCCTTGTGGAGTCATCATAGGGTTAAGACATAATGACAAAGCACTGTGCACAGAGTAAATGCGAGTCCCTGCTGCTTAAGAGTCCCAAATCCAGGAGTAGTTCAGTGGTCTTGGCTGACTCTCAGTTTTGTTTTGTTTTTAATGAAAAAAGTGTTAAGGAAGGTATAGGTACAGTTGGAACTTGCTAGCAGCTACAAAAATACAAGACAGGCAAATTCACTGTTGATTGGAGGTATAATTTTTATTGTGCATTTTTAGGAGGTCATCACCTGTGAGTTGGGACTTTGATATCAATACTTAGACTTTAAAAAATAGACTGCAGCTTTATCACAGTCAGCTAGGGATTATTCCTTCTTCTTATTCCCTATAAAGCCAAATTCCTTTCATCTGATATTGTTTATTTAACCAATGCAATGATATTGTTTATTTAACCAATGCTAAAAACACAAACTTAACTGGTTTTAAAAATAGAAAGAAACATTTACTGAATCCCTACCATGTGCCTGACTCTATATTGGAGATTAAGAAAGGTCTAAGACTCATTCCCTGCTCCAAATAATGAATTACTCCATCCAAATTGAATTAAAGTGTAGGCAGATCTGTTACAAAACAGTGAGAAAAGTGTAATATCAGAATGCTCTTTCAGGACCAGAAGCAGCAATGGGAGGGAGGATGTGTTTGCCTGTTGCAGCAGGGTCAAAGAAAGCTTCTCATAGAAGGTGAGATTTTAATGGGTTAATAGGAGATTTTTAGGACAGGGAGATGCAATCTCAGGGCAAAGAAACAAAAGAGAAGCACGTGACAAGACCAGGAAGCAACATGGCATGTCCCAGAGTCCTAAGCAGCTGTTAGAGCATGAAAGCCAAGGGGCGATGGGCAGGAGGCAAGTAATGGGGCCAGAAGAAAAGCCAAGATGAGGATGAGAAGATAGGCAAGGCTTGCGATACACATGGTTTCCTTGCCTCAATTCTTTGAATCAAAGATAACTTTCCATTTGCCGCCAAGATTGCCGATGGTGCACTGAAGTAATCAAACATCCAGAAAGCTTTGCCTAATTAAAAACCCAAGAGATAAAATCAAATTTTTCAAGTGCAGTTGCCCCTAAGCACATTACTTCAATTTATGAAAATAATATTAATGACCATAAAGCATCAGCCATTTATTCTGCAACTGGTATGTGCCAGGCACAATGCCAGATGTTTTCCCAGCATTATCTCCTTTCTATTTGAAAAAGCAAAAGCAAAACAGAAAAAAGTCCTAAGAGGTAATTGCCATTATCCCCACTTACAGTTTATCAAACAGGAAACTAAGACTCAGAAAGGTACAATAAGGGCAAAGGACCAATAAACATCAACTGAACACAACATTCAAGGGGTTGGGTGGCTGCCAAGTCCTGTCTGCTCAGCCTCAGGCATTGGCCCTGATGTCTGAAAAACCACTGTCCTCTGCCCGTCCCAGGCTTGGATGCCCCCAGCCAAACTGAGGTGAAAGATGTCACAGACACCACCGCTCTCATCACCTGGTCCAAGCCCCTGGCTGAGATTGATGGCATCGAGCTCTCCTACGGGATCAAAGATGTGCCGGGCGACCGCACCACCGTCGATCTCACACACGACGAGAACCAGTACAACATCGGGAACCTGAAGCCAGACACCGAGTACGAGGTGTCCCTTATCTCCCGCAGGGGCGACATGTCCAGCAACCCGGCCAAAGAGACCTTCACAACAGGTAAAAGAGCCACAGGAAAGGAAAGCTTGCCAGGCTTCCTTCCCACACCACACTGGGTTGTCTTCCAAGCTCATCTTACAGTAGGGAAAAACAGAAGGGAGATTGTCCTTCCTTTAAAGTTTATTTTAAAATATTAGAGCAGGTGATTGGTTATTTTTTCAAAGAAGAAAAATGCTCCAGATAACCTTCTAAAGCATACTTTTTTCTGTGTGTGGATATATAGCAGGTGCTGCATCTAATGTCTCAAAAACTTTCTGGTGAAAATTTTTTAAAAATCAAATAAATATTTAAGTAATAAAATACAAAATATGGCACAGTTGAATGACAAAGTCATCTCTGAACCTCTTGGCCAATGCCATTATTTTAAAAGCACCAACGTTTCAATCATTCATTCAGTAAGTATTTGTTCATTGCTCAGCGTACTCTGGATGAGTTATTAGAAATATAGTGAACACAACACATCTGTTCTTATCCTCATAGAGTTTATTTGTATTTTTCAAGGTATTTTTTTTAGGCACACAACATGAGACAAATATGAATATGTGGCGGTGCATACGTGGGGGAAAGTGCCAAACACATAGGGTTTATTTAGAGCCAAGCATTGGCTATCAAGCCAGAAAGGTGATTTTATGATCTCTCGCTGATGGCAGGCACTTTCCATTATCTCAGATTAAACTGTCAAAGACTCCTGGTCTCCCAGTGCCTGGTATTTTCACACAAATGTTCTCTCCTGTCCCACATAGGGCTGGACGCCCCCAGGAACCTCAGGCGCATCTCCCAGACAGACACCAGCATCACCCTAGAATGGAGAAATGGCAAGGCAGCCATTGACAATTACAGAATTAAGTATGCACCCATCTCCGGAGGCGAGCATGCTGAGGTTGATGTCCCAAAGAGCCAACAAGCCACAACCAAAACCACACTTGTAGGTGAGTGCTGCAGCCCTGATCCAGCCAGCCCCAATGGTCCCACTCCTGGGGCTGGCTGGCCAGAAAGTTCCTGCTTGTCCTCCTTTTGAAACTCTCAAAGAAAGCAATAAGTCCACCTCCCAGCAATTTCTTTTACTTGGACAGCAGTGAGTTGGTTTGTAAAACATTCTGGAAACCGAGAAATCATAGTTTCCCAAGGATGAGCACAGGCCACTCTTTGAAATTCTGTCCAGTTTCAGGATGAGTACCAATCTGCACATTCTCTCTTAGGTCTGAAGCCAGGAACTGAGTATGGAATTGGAGTATCTGCAGTGAAGGAGGACAAGGAGAGCAATCCAGCGACCATCAACGCAGCCACAGGTGAGAGGCAGCTTGGATTTCCATCACCAAGAGCTGGTGGGTGCACTAAGCAGACAAGAAAGGGCCAAGGAGACAGAAGAACTGCTTGAAAAGAGAAAGTAGACATCCAGGGGAAAAGGGGGCTCTGAGATCATTTAGCCCAGTCTTCTAAATTCAAAAGTAACGTAAATGAGTGAAAGAGGACCAGAGCGAGTGTGGCTCACCTAAATGATGCTAACACTACTCTCACCATGCAGGAAGAGGAGGCAAGGGAATATTTTCAAGAACAATTGGAAGCAGACTTTATAAGAAATCTATAAACTTTTAAAATTTGGTAACTGATTCCATTTTCTTTTACAAAGCATTGTCTAATCAAAATACATCTGGGGGACTTCCTGTTAGAAAACACCTATTTTTATATCCCATCAAGCAGATTGTACATGGCAGAACAAGATTGTAACCAGGTCCTGCCTCACCATCATTGCACTGTGCAGTGCAGGGTTCAGGGTGAGAATGGTGATGGGACAACATGATTTGAGGCAAAGACTTTTTCATCAAGTTGTTTTCTAGGAAATTTGCACTTGAATAAGATAGCCCCTATCCCTGCCTCTCCACCAGCCCTCCACCAGGTGCTTAGAGGAAAGGGGAGCTGGTGTGTAAAGAGGCATATATCACATTTCATCGAGTTTCCAGATTATGCAGGCTCCAATGCTGAGCATCAACCTTTCTTCAGTTTTGATTTTGAGTTTGTTGCAGAGTTGCATGCAATTGTGAGGAATAATACAGAGAGATTCCCTATGCCCTTCTTCCCATTTCTCCCAGTGGTAACATCTGGGGTAACTACAGTATAATATCAATCACAACCAGGAAATTGATGTCCATACAATCCACCAACCTTATTGAGATGTCACCCATTTTTTATGCATTATTTTGCACTGGCACATTTATTTCAATGCAAATTTATCCCTTGAGTACATCCATGTACCCATCACCACAGTTAAGACACAGGACAGTTCCATGACCAGGATCCCTCATGCTATTCCTTCATAGCTACAGCATGTCCCTCTATCCTCTCATCCCTAATGTCTGGCAACCACTCACCATTTTTCTCATCTCTAGAATTTTGTCATTTTAAGAACATTACATAAATGGAATCAGATGGTATGTAACCTTTGGAGAGTGGCTTTTTCCACCCAGCATAATTCCTTTGAGAGCACCCAAACTGTTTCTTGCATCAGTAGTTCATTCCTTTTCATTCCTGGATAGCTTCCCAAGATACTAATATTGCCAACCCATTTGTTTTTAATCCCCCAAACTCTTGAGAACTAATGTATAACTAGGCCCATTTTACAAAGGTGAAAATTGAGACTCAGGGAGTTAATTGCCTGATGTCACACAGTCCCTCGATGACAGACTGAGGGTTACAGCCCAGTCCCCACTGATTTTTAGCCCCAGAAGCATCCCTGCATCTCAGTCTGAGCAATGTGCACCTCTCTGTTTTCCTCCCAGACATGGACGCACCCAGGGACCTCCGGGTTTCAGGAACGACTGACACCAGCCTGAACCTGCTCTGGAGAGCTCCCCTGGCCAAGTTCGACCATTACCGCCTCAATTACAGCCTCCCCACGGGCCAGCCGGTGGAGAAGCAGCTTCCCAAAGACACCACCTCTTACGTTCTGAGAGGCCTGGAACCAGGGCAGGAATACACCATCCTCCTACGAGCAGAAAAAGGCAGACACAAGAGCAAACCAGCACGCGTGAAGGCATCCACAGGTAAGTCTGGCCTCTGAGCACCTTCCAAAGCCAGACTGGGGGGAGGGGGAAGGGGGGCATGCTACTTTCTTTTCTCAAGAAGCCTCTAAAAGTCCCTTGGAAAGAATTCCTTACCTGTCTTTCCCAAGTGTTTTCCTTTTGTTGGCCAGTTCAGCAAAGGTCCCAGGAGAACTTAAAGCATCAGGATTTGGGTTTGTCTTTAATTCTTTTATTTTTTGATTATGTGTGTTTTGCAGACTCTTTTAAATTGTTTCTCCTTTTTCTTCCCTCCTTTAGCTGAGCAATTAATCTACATTTCATTTTATTTCTTTTAAAGTTGACCAAGATATTGATACTAATTATTTGGTTATTTTCCATTAAATGTTTTATTCCAGGTATTTTCCTTTCTTCTTAGATTGCTACTGAAAAGTTATGCATGGTCCTCTGAGTTTTCCACAATGTTCTTCTCATTTTTTCTTTTGTCTTAGTCGTGAAGAGGAGAACTCCATATTTCCAATTCAGCAGCTTAATCCTGACCTCCCATGTCCCATCCCACTCACTACCTCTGCTGCCACGTTTCCTCAGTGTCTATATTGTTTAAAAGCTGTACTTAAAAAACCAATCAGAAAATATGGTTCTTCCAATATGAAAAAAATGTGCACATTTTATTTTGGCACCCAAATAGTCAAGAAGTGTATGTGGAAAATGTTACTTCTTTGGGGTTTAATGAGTAATAGTCTTTACTTCCAATGTAATAGTAAGCACATATTGAGCATCTCCTGCATGCCTTGTACTGTGATAGTACTTGATGGAGAGGGGGGTCACATAATAAGCACTGTTATATTGACTCATATGCTCCAGCTTACAGTTTGGGGGGAAACTAGATACACAGAATGTTAGAATTAAGTCAAGAAAAGGGAGTGAACAGGCAAATCAGAAGTAGCAAAGGAAGTAGAAGTGCTGTGAGTAGAAGTGCTACTCCCACTGGACCTTGGTAAACAGAAAAAGGGTTGTAAAAATGGGCATATTTGGAAATGCCTTGAGGAGTCTTGGTTATTTATAAATACCTTCACCTGCCTATAACAGAGATCTTAAATAGCAGTCACTTAAGTAAGACAAAGGTTGGTTTCTTCTCTCATAAAATAAATCTAGATTTAGGTGGTTCAGAGATTGTGTGGTAGTTCTGAATTAACAGGGACTCAGAATCCCTGTCTCTTTCTTTTCGTTTTCAAAGTCTCCTCAATGTTACATCATTGCTGCTGTAGTACAACCTTCATATCTGTGTTCTAGGCAGCATGAAGGAGAAGGAGCAAACACCAAAAAGAGTACCCTTAGATGAGTCTTTCTGGAAACTTCACCACTGACTTCGACTCACATTTTATTGGCTACGCCTAGCTGTAAGTGAGGCTGGGAAAGGTAGCCTTGTAGCTGAGCATGTTGTTATTCATATAAAATTGTAGTTTTTGTAAGGAAGAGTGGGAGAAGAGATTTGGTAGGAAAAGAGTGGCCACTACCAGAGTCTAAAGTGAATTCGGATGGAAAATTCCATTGACTCTGTGTATGGACTGCTTCCCACTCAGCTATGAGATGATCATCAAGGAGGCCCTGCAGAGGTAGTTTAATCATGGGGATGGGGGCTGATGAGACTCAAGAAGAAACAAATCTATGGTAGATACTTGAATATTTCAGTTTTATGAACATGAGCTTGTTATAAGGTAGTGAAGGACAACAAATGAATCAGAAATATGAAGAAGGAGAAGTCTCTCTGACGTGGACAATTGCTACATCAAAGAGAGATTCCTATCTCCACTATACACTCTGTTTATAGCTACCTTATCTCTTTTCTCCAGTGGAAAAGCCCCAGGCCTCAGCAGCTAAGGGAGATGAAAACTTTCTAGTGAGCCACAGGCTGCAATTACTTTGCCTCTGACTCAAAGCCCTTGACATTCCAAGGGTTCAGTGGTTTTATTTCTCCCTCCATGCCTTCTTAATGCTGTTTTGAAGAAATCACACTGTATATTTAAAGACATTCTTTAGTACACGAAGAATGCACAAACCTTTTTGTTGGCTCTTCTCCACTATCTTCAGAATATTTCTCCCTTTGGAATTATCCACAGAACGATTGTATTGTATTAAAATATTTATTAGTTTCCTCTCCTGAATTCTAGCTTCCAACATCTCCTGAATTAACTCATTCAATAAAATTCTGTAACCATGCTCTGTGCTAAGTTCTGGAGGTACTGAAATAATTAATACAGGTCCCTGCTTCCAAAGAACTCACTGTCTGGTAGACAGACAAAGAGCAACGTAACATATCCCTAGTTAATAATCAGGGTAGGTGGGAGCAGAGAAAAGAACACAGGATCTGCCTTCTGTGCATCAGGAAAGGCTTCAAATGGAAGAGCTGTTGGCAGAGACTTAAAAGGCAAACAGGACTGAGTCATAGAATATGTAAAAAAAAAAAAAATTAGAGGTCATAATACCTAATCTTGGAAGATGTATGGAAGAAAAAAAAGGGAAAAGTGGGAGCCTTTGGATGATTGGACTAAATGGCTGTAGGCCTGAAAGCTCAGAGTTGTAGGTGGAAACCTCAGAAGAAAGGAGCTCCCTGCTCTGCACTGCCAGTCTCTGAACTGCAGATGTCTGCCAGCTGCAACACACTTTCTGTGGGCTTTACAGAGAAGGTGGAGAATTGGTGGTTCCAAAGTCATTTGCCCAGGGAATGCCAGGGCTATAGTCAAGGAATTGGGCCTTTTCCTTGATAATGCCCCATATTAAAAGTGTGCCTACCCTGCCTACTCATCACTCCAAAAATGAGATCCAAGGACCCTGCCATAGCCTCTAAGGCTCTACAGTATCAAGCCACCACTTGTGCCTTTTCTCATTTCACCACAATCACCCTGGCCTTTTCACTGACTGTATTTCCACCTCAGGGCCTCTGCACATGCTATACCACTCTTGCCCCAGTTCTTCACACAACATATTCCCTGGTTTCCTTCTTGTTCTCTTTGTGTTTTACCTCAAAAGAGAAAATTTCTTAGGCTGCCAATATAAAATGGCATCCCACAGTGATCTATCCTTTCATGCTGTTCTTGTGTTCCTCCTGACACTTATCAAATCTGATACTATTTCATTGTTGGTTTATTTATCTCTGTCATGCCTCCTGTCATGGTCCAGAATGTTAGGACTCTGTCTCTTTTACCCAGTGCTACATCCACAATGGCATGTGCTTCATGAGCATTTGGGGAACCTAGCTACCCCAGAGTGAGCATTTCCATAGAGTCCACTCATCCTTTCTGTGTACCTCTGCATTAAAATCACTTTAATAGTTCAAACTTTTCCCCCCTAAAGACTAAGGGGAAGGGAAGGGAAGGCATTCCCCTGGAAAGTCTTCAATTAGGCTTATCTAGATAGAAGGGAAGGGAGGAAGGGAGAGAGGGAAGAAGGGAGTGAGCAAGGAAGGAGAGAATGGGGGGAGAAAGGAAGAAAAGAAGGAAGGAAGGAAGGAAGGAAGGAAGGAAGGAAGGAAGGAAGGAAGGAAGGAAGGAAGGAAGGAAGGAAGGAAGGAAGGAAGGAAGGAAGGAAGGAAGGAAGGAAGGAAGGAAGGAAGGAAGGAAGGAAGGAAGGAAGGAAGGAAGGAAGGAAGGAAGGAAGGAAGGAAATGAAGCCAATGTGCCAGGCATATCTCCTCTCTCTCTCCCTCTCTCTCTGCATCTGTATTCTGGCAAGCTCAGCTACACCCTGCTTAAGGTGAAGCTCATGAATTTGCTGTGAGCAGTAAGGAGACAAAAACCAGGGAGGTGATGTAGAAACACAAGACTAGTGAAGCATCTTTCTAAATCAGTATAAGATTCAATAGTGACATTCTGGTAATTCTCATGGATTTTTGAAGGAGAAATACAAAAATTTTTTAAACTATGCTATAGGCAATAGAGAATATTTGACTCTCATTTTCCATTCTTATTTCCTTGTAGAGAAAACTGAAATGTATCCAATGTATATCTGTCCAACAAATTTTCATTTAGCACCTACTATGGGTCAGGCAATGCTGATATATGGATCAGAAAAACACAACCTAACCTCTCCACTCAAGAAACGATGCAACTGCAAAGAGAAAAAGAGGGGAAGAACGAGAGAGAATCAATATCAAACTGATAGAGCATTAAACTAGGCTGCTTAGGCAGGGTAGGAACTGCAGGAGCACAGAGGCAGGTACCCATTCCCAGACCTGAGCAAAGGGGAGGAATGGTATCAAGGAGGGCTCTTGGAAGAGTTGGTACTTGTCTGGTAGCTAAAAAGAGAAAGGAGTTGGGCAATTGGAGAAGGGGGAACAACAATTCCAACAGCAGAAACAGCAGATGCAATTCTCAAAGGCATAAGAAACTTGATTTTCATGAAACGCAATGCTATAAAATCTTGCTGTTTGACAGAGTGGAGAACAGCAGGATACAGGACTGGAGATGTCCTCAGGGACAGCTGCAGAGCTGTGACTATCACAGTGAAGGGCTTTGGTTTATGCTTCATTCTTTTTTTTTTTTTTTTAATTTCTCTCCCCTTCCCCCTCCCCAATTGTCTACTTTCTGTGTCCATTCTATGCTTCATTCTTGATGGTGTTGAGAAACCACTGAAGGTTTTTAAGGCAGGCAGGTCTTTTCATTTCAATTATCTTTTCTTTATGAGATGAGAGCAAAGCAATTTCATCTACCATTTGGGGTAGTCAGGCTTGGTCTTCTACATCTCCCTGCTTCAGGAGGACCCCTCTTTCACCCATGAGTAAACACTGAAGGTGGATTCTTTAACAAGTTGGCACTTGGAGCTCTCACCCAGCCATAAGATAAAACTACCATCTGCAAGATGGTGGGAATCTAAAGATTTCAAACTGGCACTGCCAGAGATTCCTCTAGCTCAGCATGTTTGCACCCACCATGAGCACAGCAATGGGATTTGAAACTCTGATTTCCCAGGCCCACTGACATTGTTCAGAGGGTAGATTCTGGTGCACAGCTGTAAGAAAAGACAATGGCCTTTTCATAAAGAAATGCCAAGAAATTCATTGTGGAAATATACATTGGAAACACTTGGCCTCTGGGTCAGTAAGCCCACAAGTGTGTCATTTACAACTGAAATGTATATTCAGCATTTATGTGAAGCTGCTTGGTCCCCACCTCTACTATTGTCTGCTGTATTTTTATTACTATTATTCCCCCTTTTCTCTTAACTCTTATCCCTTTCTAATTTATCCACTGATTTTATTCATGGAAGTTTTATCTTTTACTTGTCCCACTAGCAGTTAGTTCATAATCTTTCCACCTTTTCTCATTATCTTATAAAAGCAAAAACTTTCACAAGTATTGGGATTTTCACAAGTATTAGGATTTTCACAAGTGTTGGAGTTTTCAGTATTTATACACTGGGTGTCACTGAGCTGTTCTTCTTGCACTGAAGGCCAATGAATAGAAGACATATTTGAAGGTCACAAAATCATTTGTTACCTGTTTCAGACCTTACATGTATTTACAGAGTAGTCCTGCCTGATGCATATTAAGGCTCTTTAGTGATAAAAATAAAATTGCTGCTTTTTTACTTACTCACTCAACTAATATTTATGAAGCACCTTCTGTAAGCACCGGGAGTATAGATGTGAGTAAAATTAAAAATCCCTGCCCTTAAGGATCTTCTATTTTTGAAGAGATATATATATATGAGATGATGATATATAGATGATTATATAGATGGATGGATGGAGAGATAAATAGATAGATGAAGAGCCAGTTTTGAATTTTTCATTATTGTTCTGTGATGGCAAGTCTTGGAGGGCTGAGAGTAGAGATAAAGATACATTGCTGGGATTCTTCTGACTGTTCTATGGAAATTAAACTGTCAAGGGGCAAGTGTGGGAGCAGCAAGACCATTTAGAAGGCCATTGCATAGTTCACATAAAGAATGATGGTAGTTCGGAAAAAGACGATAGCTCTGGAGGAAATGAGAAGTTGCTGAAGTAGAATTCTGTCTTGAAGGTAGTGGTGGTTGTTGGAGGGTTGGATAAGAGAAAAAGAAGAGTCAATAACATCGCCAAAGTGTTTGAATTAGATGAATACTGGCACTATTTACTAAAAGAGGGAACCCTGGAGAAGAATCAAATTTAAGGGGAAAGATCAAGGTTCAGACCTTGACATATTGAGTTTGAGGTGTCTATTAGTCATCCAAGTGATGATAGCTCATAGACTGTTGGATAAATAAGTCTTGCATTCACGCTCAGGCTTGGGGATATGAATGTGGAAGTAATTAGCATATAAATGACATTTAAGAGCCATGTGGCCTAATGAGATTGCATCCCTCTGGAGTGTTGTTCAAGGTCTGTGTGCATGTACATGTGGTGTGTATGTGTGTATGTGTGTGTATACACGATGGCGCTATCATAGAATTTATTTCTATTAAACTACTCATTTCTACAATGAAGTTGGCAAGATTCCAGCCTTTGTTATGTTGCATCTTTTCTTTTTAAGACCCCCAGGCATTGGGGGAACATCCCTTTGCATTTTGAGAGGGGGAATAGATGCTGCGTTGGGTTTGAATCCCTAAAAGGAGAGTCTAAGACGAGGATTCTTTTGAAAGTGATTTAATGGAAGAGTGCTCTTAGGAAAAGTGTAGTGAAGGAAGCAGGATCTGACAGGAAAAGGAGCCAAACAAAGGTTTGGCTAATTCCAACGGCGGTCTGGAACTCACACTGCCCCCACAGACTTGGTCTCTCCTGGAGGCAAAGGGCTGGTCTTGTATACTCTTGTGTCCATGAGTCATTGGCCACTAGCTGCAAAGCTGGGCACAGGGGAAACATAATGTGCAGGAAAGGGCACCTGTTCAGGAGAGCAAAGGTAAACTTTAGCAAGGGGCACTCCCAGCAGCTGGGAAATAGGGGCATCACCTTAAGAGGTCTGGGTGGGGCACCAAAGCATCCCCTACAGACACAGCCAGACCGCAGCATTTCCCGTCTAACTAATAAGCTGGTTCTTTCTTTACTTGCCTGCCAAAACAAAGAAAACAAAAACAAAAAGAAGGAAAGAAACAAGGTAGAGAAACAGCTAAAATGTTTTGGTGGAAATATCATCACCATAACAATTATTCTTTATTGAGCAACATGACATTATGTGAAAGTAACTTTTCAAATGTTTGAATAGATGAAGAAGGGTGTGAATGACATTGTTTGCATAGTATCAGTGATATCAAAAGGCTGGTTCAAGGAAGAAAGATGATTCCCATCAGAAAGAGATGCTTCCCTGCTCCCCTCCCTATCCATCTTAACAGTATCAGCTTCACAGGCAAGCCATAATCACGTCCTCCTTCCCCCAGTCAGGTTACTCTCCCCACATCTCTTCCAACCTGATACTTGAAATGTCTTTCATGGAAAAAAAAATACCTTTCATATCACAATGAGAGATAAGGCAATATGGCTATGAAAGATAAATGGAGGAGGGAAAGAGTGACTTAATTCACACTAAGGGATCAATTGTCAAAGTCAGGTAAGCTCTTTTTTTTTTTTAAGCCACTTTTTATTTATCCACTCCTTTACTATTTTTTTTCATTTATTGAAATATATCAGTCATACATAAACATGCATAAACAATTAATGTATAATAGTTGTGAGCTTACAAAACGAACATATATAACATCAAACAAACATATATAACTCTCACCCTACCACCAATAATTTGCATTGTTCTTAAACCTTTTTAACTAATGATTAAAGAGCATTGTCAAAATATTACTACTAAACAAAATATTTTTCCCCTAACCAATCCGATTATTATTATCTCTATATCATTTATATATGAACACACATAAACAAGTGTATAGTAAAAGTTGTGAACTTAAAAAGCAAACATGCATAATATCATACAGGGGCCCCATATGTAAACCCTCCACCAACACCTTGCATTGTCAGGTAAGCTCTTTTTTTTTTTTTTTTAATTATTTATTTATTATTTTTTTTAATTACATTATGAAAAATATGAGGTCCCATTCAACCCCACCGCCCCCGCCTCCCACTCCCCACACAGCAACACTCTCCCATCATCATGACACATCCATTGCACCTGGTAAGTTCATCTCTGAGCATCACTGCACCCCATAGTCAATGGTCCACATCATAGCCCAGACTCTCTCACGTTCCATCCAGTGGGCCCTGGGGGGATCTATAATGTCCCGTAATTGTCCGTGAAGCACTATCCAGGACAACTCCATGTCCCGAAAACGCCTCCACATCTCATCTCTTCCTCCCGTTCCCCACACCCAGCAGCCACCATGGCTACCGTTCCCACACCCATTCCACATTTTCTCTGTGGACATTGGATTGGTTGTGTCCATTGCACATCTATGTCAAGTGAGGGCTTAGATTCCATATGGGTACTGGATGCACTCCTCCCGCTTCCAGTTGTAGACACTCTAGGCTCCATGTTGTGGTGGTTGACCTTCTTCAACTCCATGTTAGCTGAGTGGAGTAAGTCCAATAAATCAAAGTGTAGGAGCTGAAGTCTGTTGAGGCTCTGGGCCTGGGTGTCATATTATCAGTCCAGAGATTCGAATCCCCTACATATGTCTTAAACCCAGCGTCAGGTAAGCTCTTGACAAGCAATTTTTAATGGCAGGAGAACCAAAGAGATGAAAATGAAATAAGAAGGGGAGTTTTAGGGCCACACAGATCAATTTTCTTGCTTTGCTGAGATTTGCTTTCCTCCTGCATCTCTTTTATGCATGAGGACTCTGGCGTATTAAAAAGGGACATACTCCCGAGTATAGTTGTGCTTAAATCCCATGTTCAAGGGTATGGTTGTTCTATCTGTGAGCACTGCCAAGGAACAGTGAGTTTAAGGATGGGTGATCTTTCCACCCAAAACTAGATAGATCACTCTGAAACTCTGGTCTTCCTTTTCTCATAAAGACCATGTTTTGACAATTAAGAACTGCTATGGGGCATTGGGTTTTCCAAGGAAAATAAGAAGATCATAGATTGTTGTTTGAGAGTGTTGTTTGAGAGTGGGGTAGGAGAAGTTTCTGTAGAGGTCCAGAAAGTAAACCGTTTAGGCTTCACTCTGTCACATAGTCATAGCCTCTGTCACAACTATTCAACTCTGCAATTGCAGCACAAAAGTAGCCATCAACAACACATAAATGAACGAGTGTGCTTGTATTACAATACAGCTTTATTTATGCACATTGGAATTTAAATTTTGTATAGTTTTCATCTGTCATGAAACATTTTTATTTTTATTTTTTAATCATTTAAAAATGTAAAAAACATTGTTAGCTTACTGGTGGCGGGACAGATTTGGTCCTCAGATCATAGACCCCTCTTCAAGTATAAGCTTTGCCAATATAAAACAATTAGGAGGAAACTTCTCAGGAACTTAGAAAGGTCTAGATCAAATAGATTCTAGACAGGAAAAGCTTTCCCTTCTGAAAGGATATCCACAATCAAATTGTGAGCTAAGATTTTCAAGTTAGAACCTTGTTTTAATGCACATATAAGGCTCATTTGAAATTAACAGCAGTGACAGGCATAAATAGAAAATGAATTTGTTCTTTTAAATGAGCTAAAGGTAGTTCCTACTTTCTTTTTTATAGGACCCATTTCCTTTCTTCCTTAGGTCATCAAAGTCCACTTAAGTTCAGCCATGGGCAAATTATCTTCCCTTAAGGCAGAATTTTTATGGGTTCTGGAACTGAATGGAAGTGACAGATTCAATTAAATTTAGCTTAATAATCTCTGTTTATCCCAGGGCCTCAATCTTTTTTCCTATCCAGTAGGGAACAAATTTTTAAACTCATTGCTTTCATCAATTCTGCCTTAGTTGTATTATGTTAATCTCTGATCTTTACTAAAGTGGTTTAAGCAAATTGATTTAATCCCAATTAAAAAGCCAGAATGTAGACCTGATAGAGATTGAGGAGGCAGGGACAGGAACAGAATCCAAGAGGATCAAATTGTGTCAAAATACAGAAGGCCAAAAAGCTCCCACCAAGACCCCAAAGACTCTCTGAGGGCTCCCTGCTTAGGATGAGCGGCACTTTCTAAAATGGAAATGGAAGCTCAGAGCACCACTAACATATACCTACGAAGTTTTCTAAATCTCTAGGACACTTGTCAATAGGAAAATGCCATTTCTGAAAGACAAACTCAAATACATTTGATGGCAAAATGAGCATATTGATATTTTTCTGTTGGTTCTGTAAAGGGGACAGCAATGCTAAGGGACAGAGTGAGCAGATATTTTACTCAGGCTCCGTCAGCCTTTCCATATTGGCAACAGGTTTACCTTGTCTGGATTCTCAGGATGCACGTGTTTTGAGGAATGGTTTAACTGACTGCACTTCTGTCATTATTCAGGGCAAGCCCCTGAAGTGAGAAATTTCACCGTGACTGAGGTTGGCTGGGATGGCCTCAGGCTCAACTGGACCGTGGATGATCAGCCCTATGAGCACTTTGTCATTCAGGTGCAGGAAGCTGGCAAGGCGGGGGTGGCCCAGAACCTCACAGTGCCCGGCAGCCTCAGGTCTGTGGATGTCCCGGGCCTTAAGGCCTCCACCTCTTACAGAGTCACCATCTACGGGGTGATTCAGGGCAGTAGGACACCAGCGCTCTCTGCTGAGGCCTCCACAGGTACTTCTTACCTTTCTACCCATAGCTTCTGTTTTTCCCAACAGGAAACCGCCCATGGATGATCAGATGCAACTAGCTTTTGAACGGAGGTGTTCTGCCACAAGTTATAATGCTGTAGTGTCTAACAATGGAAAGCCAGGCCATCAGGTTGCACAACTCCAGGGGGACCATTCCCATTGCCTTGCAGGTGCATGGCGCCCTCTGGAACTGTGCAGAGCCCAGCCTGTGGGACTGTGCATTCCCAGAGGAGCAGAGCTTGAGCTTCAAAAATAGGCTCGTCCCTGTTAAGATCTGTTAAGTCACTATATTTAAAAGGAAAATAAATCACAAAATTAATCCTTTCATCTGCTGGAGGCTAGTGCAATACCCTAATAAGATAGGAAAACAAGCAATTTCCTACACCTTTACTATATTTCTAAGATTTAGAAAGTGGCACGATCCATGTTTATCTAAAGAAAGATAACTTTTTTAAGTGTCACAAAGCTTATTCTCCTGTTAAAAATTTCCTGAATCTTGGTGTGTGATGTGATCATTAAACTAGTTCTTTGTCCTTCTTCAGGGGAAACTCCCATGCTGGGAGAGTTAACGGTGGTCAAGGTGGGCTTGGATGCCCTCAAACTCAACTGGACTGCTCCGGAAGGGGTCTATGAGAACTTTTCCATTCAGGTGCAGGAGGCTGACACTGTAGAGGTGGCCCGGAACCTAACAGTCCCAGGAGACCTGAGGTCCGTGGACCTAACTGGGCTCAAAACAGCTACTCATTATAGCATCACCATCCGCGGGGTCACTTCAGACTTCAGCACAACCCCACTCTCTGCTGAGGTCTTGACAGGTACTCTAGACTAAGTCCCTAATTTGCTTCAATCCTATTGTCACTGCCAAGGAAAGATCAAAGCTCTGTCCTGCTCTAAACTGGCCTTGGCCCCTACTATGTTCAGTGAACACTGGTGAATCATCCCTAATTCATCCCAAATGCCGTCCTTCCTTATTTGGCCAAATCCTTACAGTAGCGTGGCAGCCAAACCCGTGGAAAATTTCACCTGCTCTCTCTGTAACAAAAGTGAGAGGTGACTTCTCTTTCGAAGCAAGTTTCAGTCATAGTATCTTAGAAGTTGGAAGGCATAACCTGAAAGTGAAAAAAAAAAATTTGCCCTGAGCTTATTTTAAGACCAAACTATATCAAGGATGCCCCGAAGCCCTATTTATATATCAAGAATAGAAGTTGTGAACAATTCCTAAAACTTCCCTTCATTCCCAAAGGCCAAATAGAAAAAAATCTGACTTTCATGCCAGTAGTTAGAGTCTGTTTGTTCAGTACCTACTATTCATCATGCATCTGTAATCAACATTAACCAGACAACTCATATCAACCTTAGCCAAAATTCCATCTCACCTGAATCCCTACGTGCAATTGCCTTTTTAAGTAACTCCGCATCTCTGTGTCCTTATGCAGACAAGGTTCCAGATCTGGGGAACCTCACAGTGACCAAGGTTGGCTGGGATGCCCTCAAACTGGACTGGACCACCCCAGATGGGCCCTACGAGCAGTTTAAGATTCAGGTCCAGGAGGCTGACCAGGTGGAAGAGGCTCACAATCTCACAGTTCCTGGCAGCCTGCGTTCCGTGGAAATCCCGGGCCTCAGGGCCAGTACTCCTTACACAATCACCCTGCACGGTGTGGTCAGGGGCCGCAGCACTCGCCCTCTTGTGATGGAGGTCACCACAGGTATCTGGCCTTCCACCCAGACCAGAAGCATGCTGTGAGCCAACCTGTCACTGGAAGAGAGAACCTCTTCCCCTGCCCCACCCTGGGGCAAGGTCCTACCTCCATGTGCTGGCACACAACCATGAGCTTTAACTCAGGTTGATCTGTGTTGGAATTCTACCTTAGTGGCTGAATATTGATGTGTATGTCACCTGACATCTCTGAGATTTCTTTTCTCATCTTCAAATCAGAGAAAAATACCCCTACCTCAGAACGCCATCATGAGCAATAAATAAGATAATAATCAAAAGTGCATAGCAAAGGGTCCATCATGTAGTAAGTACTCAACAGAAAATAGCCAAATTTATCATATAGCAACACAGTCATAATGGTAACAGCATGGGCTGTGGCACAAGAATAAGGTCTGAACTTTCTAGAGAAAACTTACCATTAGTGGACTAGAAGTCCCACTTAGTACTCAAATCTCTGCTGAATAATCTTCAGAAATGATCTAGTCATCTTCCACTGAAATTATCCAAGTATATCTCTGTAACAGATACTCAAGGTAGGGACATTTCCAAGAAAGGACAGCCATACTTGACTCTATGGTTCTACATTCAGTTTGAGGAGGAACAATAATTCATCTTAATTTGTCTCCTGAAAAAAATGCCCTCCCGTCTGTTATAGAATGCATTGTGTTATGAAGTTTTTGAAACAGCTTCGAAAGGGCTATGAGCAAATAGGCAAAATTTTTGGTAACAGGGTCTTTATGCTAGGCCCTAAGCTCATGCTCCTTTCTATATATCCAATGTTTTATAATGCAACCCAAATCACCTAATTCAAATATGTTGTTTTTCATGTCCTTATCTACCAAATAAACTTGGTCCTTGCAGGAAACTACATAGGGTGGCAAAACTTAGAAAGGTGATGTTGCAATACACCTAAACTGTTTAGATTATAATTGTCCTGTGTTTCCTAGAATATCTTCACACCAAACAAGAGCTAAAAGGACCTTTGAGACGTGTGCGATCTGGGTGCAGGATACTGCTGATCTATATCTGTTATTCGCAAACTTTTATTTTTAGTAGGAAAACTCACTTTTCAAGTGAAATTTTAAAAGGAATCCTACTTCATGACAGATAAAAGGACAGCTGTTCTTGGTAAGCTGGGGACGAGTGATGGGAGGTCACCACCCCATGTCCCCACCCCACTTCTTCCAGAAAAGCATTGGATATATGTGGAACAGTTTGAAAACAGCATCTCTAAAAGGTAGAGATTGCTCAAACTCTCACATTACCTATTGCACTGAATTGTGGGATACCTGAGAACATGTATTTTGCATCTTTTGTGTTGTGGCTGAGATCACTGCAGATATTTTTCTCTCTAACTTATAATTTATAGCCACTTTACCTTAAAGAGAAAAGTTGAGACTTTGTATTTAACTGTGCAAAGCATCCCACTAAGCAATGGGTTTTTCCATATCCCAAATCCAAACTTTTTAAGTCAGCAGTAATAGTTACACCAAATGTCCTTCCTACATTGTAGAAAAATTAATAGGGGGCCATGATCTGCACCATTTACCAAGAAAAACATAATCACTTTTAATTAAAAACAGATACACTCATCACACAAAGAGCCTTGCTTCATGATGGAGTCATTCTTCATTCAGACACGAAGTACTATGGAAGGAAGTAGGAAGTGAAAAACCAAGCTAAGAATCCAGGGCATAATCTTTGATCCTGGAAAGCAGAGTAAAGCACAGAGGTAAAACATCTGTCACATCCTGAAATAGCACATTATTTATCAATCCAGTCAGATAGCATGCTACCGGCAATGGAACGCTCTCTCTCATTTCAAGTAATTGAAATCAATCAGCAAATGGGTGAGAAGTTTCAAGGAAAAACATCAAAAACAACTATAGATTATTCAAGCTGCCACTTATCAGGCACTCTGTGTCAATATGATGCTAATACGTTTAATATTATCTTTAAACATCACACAAGCTAACCAAGAGGGTACTGTCCACTCTGTGCCAAAGGTGAAGAGAGTAAAGCTCAGAGCAAAGCTGGATGACATTCCCAAGATGACACAGCCAGCAAACCTCAGTGTTAGAATTCCAACCACAGTCTATCTGTCTTCAAAGCCTGCACTTTTAGCCATCCATACTTCCCTTGTCCTGACCCACAATCCTTCCTATTCCATATGCCCATTAGCTACTGGCCATGCATGCTCACAGATCTCCCTATAGGCTACTTGTCCAGGCAGCATTGCCATCGCAAGACTGAACAATGCACTAGTTCCCCTTTCTGATCTTTACCAACTCCTGGAGAAAGCTGTGGTCAAAGTACTACAATTTAAATTAAGATGCCCAGAGACCAGAAAAAAAAAATTCTCTCTTCCTTCTCTCTTCCCTAGAGTTGGGCTATGGGATGTTTGGTTTCCTCATTTTCCTTTTGCAGAACTGACACACACCTCTCTGTCCTTCTTCAGAGGAGCTCCCGCAGCTGGGAGACTTAACTGTGACTGAGGTTGGCTGGGATAGCCTCAGACTCAACTGGACCGCAGATGACCAGGCCTATGAGCACTTTGTTATTCAGGTGCAGGAGGCTGACAACGCGGAGGTGGTCCAGAACCTCACAGTGCCTGGCAGCCTCATGTCTGTGGATGTCCCAGGCCTCAAAGCTGCCACTTCTTATAAAGTCACCATCCATGGGGTGATTCGGGGCAGTAGGACACCAGTGCTCTCTGCTGAGGCCTCCACAGGTACCTTCTTCTCTACCTCAATGCTCTCTCTCCAAGGTTCCATGCTTCCTTTCTAAGAGATTGTGTTGGGAGTCAACTTCTCTCCATAAGTGATCTCTTCCTAGTGCCCTTCAGCTACTGGCCGTGCATGCTGAGACATCCCATGAGCTGTGCATTTGTCCAGATGCCACTGTCATCTCTAGGATAAACGATGTGGATGCTGCCCTTTCTAACCTCCAACCTCCCAGCCTTTCTCTCCTAAACTTTACCTGGCCCATTCTGCAATTTTATCTTTTTGAATGATCGGTTTTTCTTTCAGGAGATAGTTAGTGCTTGGATGTAACTGAAAGCCCACCCTTCCCACATGTGAGTTCTGGTGGAACACAGATAATTTACTGTAGAGACTCATTTGCTAGTTGGAAATGGTGCTTGATGATCTCTAAAATCCTCAGGTTTTAGAGACTGTGGTTCTTGCTTTTACTAAATGTTTCTATAAAGTGCACAGAGTATGTAATAGAACTGAATTACTCTCCTCCAGGCAATTCTCTCAGATACAGAGTCATTGTTAGAACATCAAATTAGCAAATAGCTAGCCCCAAAAAGAAAAATATATATCGTACTATTGTGCCTGGAGACTGTACCAAAGGGAAAGCCATTCATTAGCAAAAGTACACAGAGCAACATTTGTAATAAGAATGTCCCAGGCTATGAATGTCAAAGAACTGATACCCCTTTTGCTCTTTTAAGCAAAAGTCGCTCCCTGGAGAGTTGGCCTTCAGATGATGCAATACCAACCCCAGACCCAAGAGGGTAAATTATCATTTACCCATCACTCTACTTGAGTCACAAAATATTCAGTTTTTCCCAGGAGCCTGCTAAAGTGAGCTGCCCTGCCCCCACCAGTATTCCGTTGCTCATGCTTCTTAGGTACCTAGATCACTTTGAATCTCATTGGCACCTTTGCTTTTTTTGTTTTTGTTTTGCCTAGGCCTGCCCCTTTTTTTCATAAAATTCTTGCAACTAAGTATTCATGGCATACCTATAGGGGCCAGTTGATTCTAGCCAAAACACAGCTCCACCTTTTCGCCTCAAACATTTCAGTAACCTTCACTGAGATAAATATAAAACACAGGCGGCCTCTGCATGGAGAGTGATGCAGAAATGCCTAGAAATCATAGCTCCACTGAGATATTCCTGGATATACCCAGGGTTTTTTAGTGCTATGTACACAAACCATGCCTTCCCAGAAGGCAGAAAAATCACCTGTCTTTTCTGGTCTTCCTTGTAGATCTTGTGGTGTGGCTATCTTTAGTATTTTTACACCGTTTTTTTCCTTTTCGACAACAGCATTTTTCTTGCTCCTAATGAATTGGTCTTTGAGGAGAAAGGGCCATTCCACCTGGTTTGTGTCTCACCAAAACTGCTAGAATGGCCTCATAGATCAGAAAGCATCTCCTTCCTTGCCAAAGAGAGAGCATTAGCTTTTCAAACCCTGCTTCTGCCTGCCTCCAGCATGTTTTATTCCCCTTGCTCAGAAAAGCATGGGCAGAACCATCTCCAAGACAAAATGTTATTTCTTGGCCGAAAAGCGTTGCTTGAACTGCCTTGTCTTGGCTTAGCTCTCTTGGTTGGCAATGCAATACTAGTCTTCTTGGCCCATGTAGAAACAGTTAAGGGACAAGAAGCAATTTTAGCAGAATATAAGAAAGGCTAGACCTCATCTGAAATATGAAGAAAGTTCCAAGGACCACATACAAAAAAACTGCCATTTCTTTTCAAGCCACAAAATCAGAAGCCTCAAGGAATCGCCTTGGGATGATGATGGTGTCAGGATTATTAAACCTTCATCTGAATACATAGGAACTCCCTCAAGGCAACGGATGCTTGTCAGAGGGAGCCCAGTAATCTTAGGCTCCTAAATGCAATTCAAAAGCCTGGAGGCTGCCAGCCTTCTCATCTCTTCACTGAGGCCAGCAGCCCCTGATGGAAGGGTATTCCATGTGTCTTCCCACCTGCAAGAGCTCCTGGCCAGGCCTCATCATGTGTGGCAGCTGCAGAGGAGGGAAATCTGACTGCCATGTCTTTTTCCTTTTATTTTTCTTTTCTCCCTCTTTCATTGGCACTGATTGGTAACACCTTGCTTCATTTTGCTGTAACCCTTGAATTGCCAGACCTTTTTTCTCAACTACGGTTCTGTTAACCAACTTGATCTTGAACACAAACCAAATAATTAACTATACTTTTTTTTTTTCTTCTCCCCTACCCCCTCCTTTTTCAGCCAAGGAACCTGAAATTGGAAACTTGAATGTTTCTGACATAACTCCTGAGGGCTTCAGTCTCTCCTGGACAGCTACCGAGGGGACCTTTGAGACCTTTACTATTGAAATTATTGATTCCAATAGGTTGCTGGAGACGGTGGAATATAATATCTCTGGTGCTGAACGAACTGCTCAAATCTCAGGGCTGCCCCCCAGTTCTGATTTTATTGTCTACCTCTCTGGACTTGCTCCCAGCGTCCGGACCAAAACGATCAGTGCCACAGCCACCACAGGTACATGTGCCTTCCCCCATTTCTAACATCCTCTCTCCAGAGTTTTCTTTACAGGGTGAAGCCATCCTACTCCTAGCCCACTGAAGTACAAACCACAGGGCACTAACTCTTCTGTGATGCTAGACTGGAAAGCTATTTAACATTCTTCTCTTCCCACAACAGACCAAATGGTGGATTCCATAAAGCTACTTCCCTGACGTATTACCAACCAGAACATTTGCACCATGAAAAATCACTTAGTCTAGATTGTCATATGGAATCTGGAGAAAATAATTTTCTCTTTCAGCAACTAAAAAGCCATAGCTAGAGTTGTCCTTGACTTGAAAAGATGTCTGAATCATCCAAAGTGGTCTTAAAAGTTAGATTTTGTGTTATGCTAGTGCCTTTGCTCACCTAATACTCACTATCCCAATGATTTAATGGAATTGTATTCATGGTGGTGGTGTTTTTTTTTCAACTGAGAAAGTGCAGGAAAAAAGCAGTGATTTTACTCAACAGAAAAGTGCAGGAGATAGCCATGCCATCCAGACCACCCCAATTCCAAACACCATCTCTAGAAGATTCTATGCCAAACCATGCTGCCTTTCCTCCAGAACACTGAATGGTAGATGGCAAAAGTAAAAATATACTAGTCTTGTTCAAATAAGGAGTTTGATTAACAAAAGAGCAAAATGGCTCTCACTTTAAATTGGTGTTATCTATAAAATCTATACAATGCCTTAAGCATTAGAGGGGAGTAGAAGTAACTCAATGGTTTGGCACCTGCTTCCCATGCACGAGGTCCTGGATTAGTTCCCCAGTACCTCCTGAAAACAGAAACAAACAAAAAATCCAACTCTCATTTTTTAGGTATGGCCTAAAAAAAAATTAGAAATGTGAATTAAGAAAGGAAAGTCTTATCCATTCAAAGTATCTTTGGAGTAGCATCTTAACATTTTGGAGAATCCAAGAAGAAAGTTAACCCTGTAACATCAAAATTATCATTTAAGTGACCCATTGTTGAGAGAGGGTTTCTTTTCATTCTACAAATGGGACTACAAATGGTTATCAGGATGGCTCATAGAAAAGGCAGAGAACACAACTATCTTGTTGTCATCTCAGCCAGGTTAAAGCATAAAAATCCATGGGAGAAAATCAGTCAGCAATATATATTTGTTTCTCATGGTTGAAATTATATCTCACCAAAGATAAGTTCCTTCACCAAGGGGTAAAGTCTAAAACTTTATGGATTTAGTCTTAAGTATTTTGATTTTAACCCCATAATTATATTTTAAATTGACACACTTACATATTTTTTTTCTTTCTTTAGTAGCTGAAACTCTCCTTAGCCATCTCACTGTCTCAAATGTGACAGGGGACACATTTGTCCCAGGGGACGGTATGTCCATCTCATAGAAAGCTCAGGAATCTGCCTTTGATAGCTTTCTTGTAGAAGTTAGGAATTCTGATCACCCCCAGGAGACCATGGCATGCTCTGTGTCTGGGGTCTTTTGCAGTTTTGACATCACCCACCTCAAAGCTTCTTCTAATTGCACTATCCACCTTCATGGGCTTGTTGGCAGGCAGTGTGCTCAGACTCAGATGGTCCAAGCAACCACAGGGATTTCCCATTATGGGTGCTTCATTTACCATTGGACTTCATCTGGATGGCATTCCAAAAAGCAATCTGCTACCTATTCTTTATCCTCCTAGTTCCTCCAGACCCGTCTTGAATTTGATAGAGCCATCCAAATCAGGGTTTTAAAACTTTAAAGTAACTCTCACCTTAAATTAAGGACGTTCAGGATCAACCTCTTCTTCCTAAATATCCACTCACATTTGGAGTTGCTCTGCTTGTCCATAGCATTAACTCGACTTGCTTAGGTTGAATTTCTAAACCAGTCTTTCATCTGATCTTGAATAATCTTTTCCATTACCATCCATTATCATCTGCCTGCAGTCTTTCTAATCAAGGGTTGCCTGTGACATATTCAAAGAGGTTTGTGCATACCATCTTTTGGTTCCTTGGTAATTATGATCTACTCTCTCTACCATGATATTAAAGGTTGAAATGTGGTGCCCCTAGCATGCGGAGAAGAAACCCTAAACACATTCCAGGAACCATATGGGAGGACTCAGTTGATTTCAGCTTGTTCTTGAGTCTTCTTTGTCTGGATACCCTATAAGCACATTGCTCTTTTTTGACACTTATTCTGTCAAGCATGGTTTGTCATCCACTGATATGTGTCTAAATGTGTCAAAATCTATCATCTTGGCCAAATCTTGGTGCATGTTTTAGAGCATTAAATTCAGAGCATTAAATTTTTGAAAATGTCTATCTTCCCTAGAAGCAGATAGCATGTCAAGGAATTGTTTCAAAGAGTTAGAAGAGGTGGGGGAAAAATGTCCCTAGGGTGCATGGAACAATGATTATACACTAACTTCCTTTCTCTTTCTGAGCTTTTGCTTGCATATCACTTTTTACATTGGTTGTATTCTTTGGGAGACAGTTTGAGGTAAAGCTGGCCTCAATATCCTAGGTCTTTTTCTGCATGGTGAATGTGTTGGCACTACCAGTCTCTGCCTGATAACATGAGAAGAGCTCCAGTAAGCATCCTTAGATCAGGAGATTGCTTCTGCAATAAAATATAGGGAAAGAGCAAACAGATTGCCATTTGGAGAAGGTTACATTTTATGTGGCTGAGGTAATTCGCCAATGCAGTAGCTAAAAACCATAGCAGCATTAGCTTCCCAAACTAATTGCTAAGTAGTAAATCAAATGCCATTGCTTATGGCTATATTCTGTTTCTGAGTCATGTTTTTTTAGTCCTTAGAGACTTTGTGGTATTGAGTTATGCTATGAACTTGTCCTGTGAAAGTTTATGCGAATGAACCCCTTCTTCCTCCTATACAGGAGCTGAAGAAAAACTCCCAAATCTGTGCAAGAAGTAGTTTGCTTCTTTCCAACTCTCAGTTCTGATCCTATTATCCCAAACTTACAGAATTATTGCCTTTTTCTAAACTACAGTTGGGCCAAAACATTGTAATGTTATTATTATTTGATAAATGAGCACTTAGAGGGACAGTCCCATAGTCATCCCAGTTCAAAGGGCTCCCTACATTAAAATAAGTTGCTCTCATCACTGACTGTCTAAACTCTAAAGGAGAAGAGAAATTTAACCACCATGAAACCATTCATCCTCCCAAATTGTCCAATATGTGAATTTCCTTTAAAAAAATGCAACGCCTAACATCAGGTTTTCCTTAACTTTTGCATCTACCAGTGGTTTTTAATGGAAGCCAATTTCACCTGTAAAGCATTTAGAACATTAGAGTATTTAGAGCATTTAGAGTGAGATGTAGATGTAGCATGCATTTGGCTTGCTCAATACTACAGAGAATTTCTCTTATATGGATATTAGCATTAGCTTTTAATTTGTGGAACTGAATAGATAAAAAGACTAAATAAAGAAACCCCAAAGAAGCATTTTCCAAAGCATGTTCAGCAAAACCCCAGCCCTTTGAGGTGTTCAAAGAATATTCCTCAGAAAACATATCCATTGATGAATAAGTTTATGAAATGCTAGAGTAAACAAAGTTAAATAGGTTTCTTTAGAAAGCCAGCCTTTTAGAATCTTTAAAATGCTAATACTCTTTATGAGCCTCTAAGGTAAAATACAGATTTCAGTATTTACCATACATACTTCACCATGGAGCTTTCTTTTCTTGGAATGTCTTATAGGGCTAGTGACCCATTATGAGCTTTGGAAAATGAAGTCTTAATACCCTTTACATTAATCCTATCTAGCTCTCTAATGGCTTATTTCACTTTTCTTCACACGTGACTAGCAAATGTCATGTCTAGACTTAAAAGTAAATCCATGCCTGCAGAGAAAGCAATGCAATCTCTAGCATTATAATCAATGCAGGTGTAGACATAGCTTTATATTCTATATTTGCTGCAAATATTTGGAGAAATCAACATTCTGGAGAATCCCACTGCTTCTTCTAGTAATGTCTATCTTTTTCTCTGCCCATGTGCCTTCCCCTTCAGAGCCAGAGCCACAGTTGGACACCCTCGTCCTTAGCAATGTCACTCCCAACAGCTTCAACATGTTGTGGATCACTCAAGCTAGGACTTTTGCAAAGACTGTTTTCAGTGTTAGCGATTTTCACTGGTTGCATGAGTCCCAGCAGTTCACAGTCTCAGGAGATGTACAGCACGCTAACATCATGGGCTTGGAGGAGACTCCTGGCTATTATGTTAGCGTGGCAGGGGCCACCTGGGCTGGGGACCCCACCAGACCCCTCACTGCCTTTGCCGTGATGGGTACTCATTCAAAGGATATCTATTTAGAATTCTGAGCAGGAAAAGGGGAAATAGGTGATGGTCATCCTGAAGGGAAATTCAACCCAAAATGCAGTCCCTATTCTATGTGTAGGCTGCTGAGTGAAGAGAGAGCAAAGACTATTGCGAAGGAGAGATCTTTCACAGCCAAACCTAGGAAATGAGACAGCGTTCTCAACCATTGTATAAAACTTTCAAGAGTTTCTGTGCCAAATTTTGTAGGCTGTCTGATCCACAGTTTGGAGATTCTAGCTAAATAATGAATTCTAAGATAGTAAAAGCCAAAGACAGAGATTTTATCCATAAATCAGGCTAGATAAGGCAGTCTGTGAATGACCTGCCTTAGAAATATAGTATCTTTTTCTTTAAAAAAAAATATATTTCTTCCTAATATTGACGTCTATAACAGATTAATGAAGGATCAAACTAAGATAACAGACCCCATGTTTAATTAAACCTGCCCATTCATTAAACTTGACTTCTAACTAGTCTTTGAATTAAATTAAAAAGTGGTTCCATTTTTCTTTCCAAAGATGGCAAAGGCCAAGAATGATATCAAAGTACCAAATCTCCGTCCTGAAAAAGCTCAAAATATTTAAAAGTCTCATATTCCACAATGATAATTCTCAGGAGCCTGATTTTGCCATCTGATTTTCACATTCAACCGGGTCTCTCCCATGATCTAAAATGCCATAAATAAAATATGCTAATAAGTGCAATTAAATATTTACTTGGAGATTGCCTGGTATCCCAGAAGAATGAACATTTTGTGATCAGGCTTGTGTAGTTTCTAATCCCCTCCCACTACTCTCTAACTACATAAGCTGGTCCTAGTTCTTAGCTTTTCTTGAACCCCAATGTCCTTATCTGTGAAGAGAAGACACCACAGGTACCTTTCACAGTTTTGTCTCAGAGATTACGCAGATATGAAATTTACCTCCCTGGAAGCCAGCAGGTATTTTACAGATGCTAGGTTCTTTTGACTATCTCCCAACAGTATGAAAAAGGCTGTTTTCTTAGAAAATAAACAACAAGCCTAGATAGAAACAATAGACCTATGCAATCACAACTTTCCTGTTATTTTTAAGGGAACATTGAACACGTAAGATTAAATTAGTTCTTTTTCTTGTCCAGTTTTCTAATGTGAATCCAATTGTTCAGATGAGTCTCCAACTGCCAAAAATGGTCATTTCTCAGAGGGAAAAAAAAAAAAGTAGCCAGAGGATGAGAACCTGCTCAGGAGGGGAGGAATTCCCACCGAGCCTTTACTTGTAGCCTCTTGCAAGACCTCCCACAAAATAGAGAAAAGAAAGAGAGTCTGGGAGAGCTCAGTATTGGGAATCTGAGATCCAGTTACAGTATTGTCTCAGCTAATCCTTAATATGAAAAGACTCTGCATTTTAAAAGAAGCATATTAAAAAAGAAAAAAAAAACAGAAGAGGAGGAATTATAAATAACAAGCCCTCAATTTACTAATTAGCTGGAACACCCTCATTCCAATCAGAATCCGCTGCTTTGATGACGTGGAGGTGCAAAGAGGACAGCTATCAAAGTGTGGAGCCTCTGCTTAACTAAACAAACCCTGATACCAGAATTTTAGTCCATCCCTCAGACAAAGAAGCCTGTTTGCACAGTATATGTGATTTTGTTTTTGCCTTTGGTAGAGCTATGATTCTTTGGAGATCTTTATGTGGAGAAAAATACTTCAAAATAGACACCAAGTATTTCAAAATAAGTACAGGAATTTCAAGTCGGAGCAAAATTTTATTCTCTGCATAGGGGGTGAGGACATCCATTCATTTGTTCAAACACTTCTTTTTTGTCCCATAGTGTAAGGGCATTTGTCTCTTTGAAAGTTTCCATTTAGCTGCAATGGAAAAGAAGTTTCTAAACTGGCTGCAGTGAGGTTTGGCCCTGAGATTTCAATCCCCCAAAATAAATAAGTTCATTTATTTATTATTAAAATAAACAAATTTGCCATTACTTTGCTTTGTTTTTCTAGAGGGGAAGCACTGAACCTTCTCCACTAATCTGCTTCTGACTCAGAACTTGGCCAAGACTGATAGGGTCCACTAATTAGACTTTGGCTTGGGGTTTGGAAAGAACAGTGGATTACAGTCATAGGACCTGGGGTGGGTCCCTGGCTTTGCCAGTTACTGGCTGTGTGATCTTGGCTAAGTCACCAGACCTCTCTCTTCTCTTAAATTTCATTGGGTAGGGGGGGAGTGGAGGGCACAAGAGGGTAGCAATATTTACCTTTCAGTGTCATTGTGAGAATTAAATAAAATAATGAATGTGAAGCATTGTCAATTGTGAAACCCAACGTGTGAAAAGACCCCTTCGTACCTGAGAAATAAAGTTGGGATGTAGATGTTTGATGAATGAATGAACCAACAATGGTGACAGAACTTACTTAAAATCCAGACATGTTCCTGTCTCCTAAGTTTACCAGGAAAGATAGCAACAAAAGAATTAATGAAATTTTGTATCCATAAAATGTTCATTTTGCTACATGAAAACTCTGACCTCCTCCCCTTCCTTTATCTCAGCTCCTGAGGAGTGGCCCTAATTGGCTTAACTAAACATGTGGGCTAGTATCAGTATAGAAACATACGAAGGGCACTGAAAAGGAAGTGCATTTGCAAACACACGCAAGCTCTGTGCCATTGGCTAAGTGCTTCCACCTCTTTGAAACTCAGCTTTGTCATCTATAAAATGGAAATAGGCTTGTTGTGAGAATTATACCAGATTGCACCATCTGGCACCCAAGAGGCTCTTACCAAGTCTTTATTTCTTAGCATACAACACATTTAATGATTATCGATGTTCTTGTGCTATCACTGCAGAGTCAGTGCTGCTAATCTGAGTTATTTTTGCCCCTCCCTTCTTTCAGAGGCCCTGCCCCTTCTGGAAAACCTAACCATTTCCGACATTAATCCCTACGGGTTCACAGTTTCCTGGATGGCATCGGAGAATGCCTTTGACAGCTTCCTAGTAACGGTGGTGGATTCTGGGAAGCTGCTGGACCCCCAGGAATTCACCCTTTCAGGAACCCAGAGGAATCTGGAGCTTAGAGGCCTCATAACTGGCATTGGCTATGAGGTTACAGTCTCTGGCTTCACCCAAGGGCACCAAACCAAGCCCTTGAGAACTGAGATTGTTACAGGTATTTCAATTCAAGTGAGCCATTCTCTCCTCTTCCTGGTCCCCTTCCATGTAATTCGTCTACCAGATCACCATGATTTTAACAACCTTGTCCATATCCCCTATTTAACCCATAGACATGACCTGTTCTTTGTGTCGCGTCCGCACGCTGCCTTGTCTTTATGTACCTAATGAGCACTCCCTCTCTCCTACCCTAGAAATGAGAAGGTCGAAATGTTTCCTCTTGGTGTCTCAAATCCTGTAGATGTCTTGTCCAATTCTCTTGTGTCCTTACTCTGAATCACTCTCCCTGTGTTCATCCTGGCTGGTCCCCAGTGACATTTCAGCCTTCTCAAAAGAAATATACCAATGGGTATATTTCAAAACCTTATTGAAGGAGTTTGTCTTCTCAAAGTCTCAACTCTAATTTTGACAAATTTAGATGGGCTCATCATTGGAAAACCAAATGTGGACTTATTATATTGGTAAATATCTCTATAAGAGAGATTCTTCAACACAGACTAAATCCATAATTTTCTCAAGACTAATAATTCCTAGAGAAATGTAATAGTAACAACTTTCACAGCTAAAACTGTGGTTTCCATAGTCTTTCTAGGGATTAGTGGCTTTTTAGAATATTCAAAGATTCTTTTTAGTCAAGGAGTTTAGACTCAGATAAGTTTTGGAAATACTCAGTTGAACAACGTTAAACAAAATTCTTGACAGCAAGTCTTTTCAGAACATTCTAATATGCATTGTGTATCTCTAAGAAGGTCTTACCCAGGCAGTATTTCCCAAACTTATTTGACAATGAATATATTTCAAGGAAGAGGATCCAACAGGAATAGTTTGCTCTGAGCACACTTTGAGGAACTCAGCTCTAAATTTACCTTCACATTGGGTTTTGCCTAGTTAAGACAATCCAAGTTGAAACCTTAGGTCCAAAATACATAACACAAAAGGTTCCAAAGCCTCAGTTCTACCATCTGAACACTCATCTACTGGTGAAAAAAAAAGAAAGTCAAGAGTAGGAGACTTCTTTAGTAAACAGCTCCAAGAACAGCAAAAAGACCATAATATTTTAAAAGCCATTTTGCTCAAGAGAAATATAATCAGCAGTATCATCATGGGCAGCTCTACAGATCATTAATGCTGGTTTATTTGTCTTTTCACAAAGAAAAGGAAAAGGTCTCGCAGAGGATGGGCACTCAGCCACTGGAAGACAGAGAGCAATGTAAACAAGTTACTTGCTTTGAACTTGTTTAAGAATGCATAGGAGGGGCCAATGCTGAGTCCAGATGTGGATTTATAGAGCTGCTTTTAGACAAAACTCACATATGCAAGCAAACACTTGGCTCGTATTGAAAGCGTCAACCCCATCTTTCTCCTCTTCCAACCCCACCAGACTTGTTAATATGGAATAATTTTATTTTCAATATCTCAGGACACTTTTATCTCTGAGAGCTGGGGCACCACTGCATACTGATACCCCCACTGGGGAGAAGATTGCACTGGCTGGTAAATGATGTTCTCTTTCCTACTTCTATCATTTTCTCCCCTTCTAGAAGCAGAGCTGGAAGTTGACAACCTTCTGGTTTCAGATGCAACCCCAGACAGTTTCCGTCTGTCCTGGACGGCTGATGAAGGGGTCTTCGACAGTTTTGTTCTCAAAATCAGAGATACCAAAAAGCAGTCTGAGCCACTGACAATAACCCTACTTGGCCCTGAGCGTACAAGGGACATAACGGGTCTCAGAGAGGCCACTGAATATGAAATTGAACTCTATGGAATAAGCAATGGAAGGCGATCCCCACCAGTCAGTGCTGTAGCAACAACAGGTACCGTAAATGCACAGGAATGTAAAACCTATGGCCTGGGGTCTTTTTCTCACAATGCTGGGTAATTACAAGAGCTTTGGGCCGAGGAAGCTGGGTTCAGATCCTGGCACTTTTAGTTCTAGACTGCATGACCTTGGACAATTTGGTTAATTTTTCAGAAAAGGAGGATGATGCCATTTACTTAATAGCATTGTAAGGATTAAATGAGATAATTCATGTAGCAGAGGGCATGGTATGCAGCAAGGGCCCAGCAGAAGAGAGCTGCTAGTGTTTTCATCATGATTACAATTAACGTTTTTTTATTGCAAAGACTCTTCCTCCTCCCTGTTATCTCACTACACTTTACCCAGGAAAACATTTCCTTGGTCTTTGGTAAAAATGTTCAACATACTCTGCAGGGGATAATGGAGATGTGACATCACCACTTATACAGATTAATATTTATAAAAAACTACATGTACATGATCAGTACTGTGACTGGCGAGGAGCAAAGGAAGAAGCTGGCAAGGTTGCCAGGCTCCATTTGTGTAAGACGGCTTCTATTTCTGGTGTTCTCTAATTATTCCATACCCATAACAACTCTAAAAGCTATCAAAAAGGGGGGAACAAAAGGCCTTTTCCTTATGAGCCACTTTGTTTCAAGGAGAAAAAAAATCAAGATGGTTAATAAGATGACTCTTTATAAAAAATAATACAAAGAAAAATGTGATTCTTTGGAAGGAAAAGGCCAGCAGGTGGGTTTAGGATTTCCTTCCCAAATCCAAGGAAGCTGCAGAAATATATCATTCCCTAGAGACAGACATGTCAAAGAGAAACCAGAGGAAAAAATTACAAGATCACACGGGCAGAGTAAAAAAACCTTAAAAGTGATGGGTTTCAGCCTCTTCTACTTGTGCATGAGGATTCTGCGGCCCAGAAAGGTGAAGGGACTTGGCTAAGGTCACACAGCTAAAATTTAAATGGCCAATTTATTTTAATAGTATTAAATATATTTGGCCCGAATTACAAATAATCAGTGAATATACATCCTTGCCTTCTCTGATAAGCATGGAGCAGAGCATCAGCCAAAATCTTCCCAGTTTCTCTAGAGATGGGTATTTGATTAGGTCAAGTTTCAGGACCTAACAAACTCTAAGAAGTCATAATCAGGATTTGTAAACATGGAGGAAATGCCAAGATCCAACCAGAGGAAAGGCCTTGTTCCTTTCTAACACGGACAGTACAGGTCCCTGCCTCCTCTTCTCTGCGGCTATCTATGAAACGACTCCAGATCAGAGGCAGAGCTTGATTTTGACCTTGGTTTATAAACAGTGCTATCAAAGTTTACTTCGAATCACTGATTTTGTTCAGCTGATTTTTTTTTCTAGAGGCCCTGCACTTCTGAAGCACAAAACAGAATGAATAATTATGAGGGTTTTTTTTAAGAACAAAAGAAACAACAGACCCTGCTGTGTCACAGAAAGACTTCTCTGATTTTCTTCTCTGGGGTCTTGTATTTCACAGCCAAAGAGAAGCATGTGTTGTGTGTGTCCATGCAGGCACACTTGAGTGTCTGTACATATGTGCTCAACTATTAGGGAAAGGCAGGGAAGTGGTAGTTTAAACACAGTAAATGTCTAGTCTCCGCCTTCACACCTCACCTTTATAAAACGTCCCCTTTATTTTTCCACCTTCCTCCTCTTTTCTCTTTCTTCCCCTGCATGGTTGGAACCCTTTCTCTGGGATTCCCAGTCCCTTTTTGTCCTGGGGTTGAGCTACTCCAGCTCCCCCTGCTTTCACAAGGCACTTCTGCCTGCCCCCAAGGACCCCAGGATGGCAGAAAGGGCGATGACAAGCAGGGGACCCTCATGGAGCAGGATGTGACCTCTGCGCAGATCCTGGCGATCTATTCCTGGCTCTGTCCTTTACCAGCTGTGTGACTTTGGGCAAGTCTCTTTTCCTCTCTGAGCTGCAATCCCTATCTGGAAAATAGAATTTACCTCAAAAGTCAGCCGTGAGGTTTGAAGTAGGTTGCAAATGTCTAATAAGTACTTAGCAGAGCTTCCTTGCCCATAGGGACAATATTAGCTGAATGATATGTTCGAGGTTATTTTAATTTTATTTTTAATGGGACACTTGGTTCAAAATTCAAAAGTTAAAAGTGGATATACAGTGAAGTCTCTATTCCTCCCCCTGTGCCTTGGCCACTTAGTTGCCTTATCCACAGGCAACCAGTTATCAATTTCTTTTGTATCTTTCCAGAAATATTCTATATACAGAGACAAAATTAATATAAATTTGCCTTCTTTTTGGCCTTTTTTGGCACAATGGTTAACATATACACCCTCTTCTACACTTTGCTTTTTTTAAACTGGTTACTAGATTTCAGAGATAATCCTGTATGCCTTATTTATTTAAAAATTCCCCTGCTGATGAACACTTACGTTTCTATTTTTATTGTTCTGTCAATCCCTGCACTCGCAACAACTCCTCTTCCCCTCCATAGTTTAAGCCATTTCTTCACAGGAGTTCTTGGTCCATCTTTGGGAGGTATAGAGTTGCCAGGAGCTTCTTTGCCTCCAGGGAGATGTGGATCATCTCGAGGATCCAAGAGTAGGCACAAAGAGGGAAGAAATCCTCTTTGCAACAGGGTATGATGATATTGACATTCTCTTCTGGAGGGTCCTGTCATGTACCTAAAGTACTCAGGGTGAGCAGCCAGAAAAGTTTTCTTAAGTAAAAACTTCCCACCCCAAAGCACACACTCCTAAGGCTGTCACTCAAGGCCAGCACGGTGTTCAGAGGCCAACAGGGTGGTCAGGGTGGGAGAGCCCCATCTCCCAACTCCCGGAATGTACCCCCACCCCCACCTCACCTTTCCCAGTCAGGTTGTCTCTAAATTCCTCAGCTGCGTTCCAGTTCAGATGCACTTGAAACCACACACCACAGAGTCATGATGACAGTGTGCCCGGGGCCTTAGCAGACCTGCACAGACACTTGCTTGGCAACCGTCCTGTTGGGGATTGAATCACATCTCCCACAAAAGGCCTGGTCCCATGGGTGTGAAGCCTTGTAAATAGACCTTTGAAGACATTATTGGTTAAGGTGCGCCCAAACTGAATGAGCTTGGGCCTTAATCTAATAGGGTTGAAGTCCTTATAAGAAAAGGAAATTTAACATGAGAAGAGAGACCACAGGAAAATAGAAAAACCAGAAGTCAAAGGAATCCAGGAAAGAAAGGAGAAGACAGAACCATGTGCATTACCATGTGACAGGAAAGCCCAGGGCCAGGGACTGCTGGCAGCCAGCCCCAGAGTGCCACAGTCTTCCGAGAGAAAGCATCACCTTGCTGATGCCTCAGGTTTGGACTTCTAGCCTCAAAACCATAAGCCTATAAACCCCCATTGTTTTAGCCAATTCATTGTACAGTGTTTGCTTCAGCAGCTGAGAAATACAGTTTTTGGTACTAGAACGTGGGATGTTGCTATGAAAAATATGTAAAAATATAGGAACTGCTCTGGAATTGGGTAATGGATAAAGGCTAGAAGAATTGTGAGGTACTTGATAGAAAAGGCTTAGATTGCTTTGAAGAGACTGTCGGTAGAAATACAGACATCACAGGCACTTCCAGTGAGGCCACAGAAGGAAATCGTGAATGTGTTATTGGAAATTGGAGGAAAGACAATCTTCGTTATAAAGTAGGGAACTTGGCAAAATTGTGCTGTGATTGTGGATAGAAAGTGGAATGTGTAACCAGTGAACTTGGATATTTAGCTGAGGTTTCCGAGCTAAGTACAGCCTGGCTTCTCCTTCCAGCTTATGGTAAAATGTGAGAGGAAAAGCATAGACTGAGAACTGAAGTCTCAAGCACAAAGAAACCAGAAATTAATGGTTTGAACAATTCTGAGCCTATCCGGATAGCATGCTCTGAGACTAGGGCCAGAAATAGCTCCACCAGGGACCTCCCTGAGCTATCCCGAAGTGAATCCCCAGAGGACAGAGCTCCATGTGAGGGTTTAACTGAACAAACCTTTGCTAAAGCACATGCGGCTGGATGTGGTTCCAGTCAGCCGTTTTAGTGGAAGTCAGGAATGGAAATGAAGTTATCTAGGAAGGATCTATTTTAGGATGGTTTGGTCTGCTTGAACTGCAGGCAAACCTGACAAGTTTTTTGCAAAATTTGTATGAGCAGAACTAGTCAGCCTGAACTAGAAACTTCAGAGAAAGGATGAGCTGAAAGAAGAATGACTTCAAGAGCAGAACCATGGAAGCAAAGATCTGGACCTAAAAGACCTTTTCAGGCCAAGAAAGAGGGCCCACTCACCTGTGTGGGAAGGGCAGGGCTGCCTCTGTGCTTCTGGGGGGCTGACCTTGCACCCTCTTATTCAGGGAAAGTGCCACCACGTCAATGCTTAAAGAGGGTGGGGCCTGGACCCTGGTGTATATGGCAAGGCTGGCCACCACCCCAGAGCCCCGAGAAGGTGGGGCCTTCACCTTAGTGGTTAAAAGAGTATGACCACTGCCCAAGTGCTTGGAAGGGGTAGGGCTGCTTCTCCATCCAGCCCAGAGGACAAAATACCAATCCACAGGGGACTCTCAGAACTTGAAGTCTAATGGAGTTTGCACTACTGGGTTTTGGACTTGCTGGGGACCCATGACCCCTTTTTATCTTACAATTTCTCCCTTCTGGAATGGGAATGTCTATCCTATGCCTGTCCCACTATTGTATATTGAAACAGATAACTTATATTCTAGGTTTCACAGGTCCATTGGACTGAGGAATTTTGTCCCAGGATGGACTATACCCTAACTGATTTTGATGAGACTTTGTACCTAGCATTGTTACTGAAATGACTTAAGGCTTTGGGGATGTTGTGGAGGAATGACTATGTTTTGCATATGGGAAGAACATGTCTTTTGGGGTCCAGAGGGTAGACTGTTGAGGTTTCAGTCATGTCCCCAATGAAAGGCATGTTGAGGTCCCAACCCTTTGTGTGTGAACCCATTTGCACATAGGACCTTTGAAGATGTTATTAGTCAATCTGTTCCCAAACTGAATGGTTGTGGACCTGAATCCAGTGTGATTGAAGTCCTCATAAGCAAAGGAAATTGGAACAGAGAAGAGAACCCACAGTTCCATTTCTGTAAGGAACAGAAAGTCAACTGACCCAGAAGAGAAAGAAGCATTGCCATTTCCATAGCCATGTGACAGAAAACCTAAGGACCAAGGATTGGTGGCAGCCAGCCTCTGAATGCCACAGTCTTTAGAAAGAAAGCATCACCTTGCTGACACCTCAGTTTTGGACATCTTCTAGCCTCAAAACCGTGAGCCAATAAATTCCCATTGTTTAAGCCAACATACTATATGATTTTAGCATTCACAGCTAAGAAACTAATACACTTCCCTTCCATGTGAACCAGCCTCTTTGTGTTGGGTACCTCTGGCTCTGACTCACACACTTTCCCCATGAGGCATAAAGATGGAAACTGCTAATTATGGAACACATACTTCGTGCCATGCACAAAAAGAGGGCTGCCACATTTTACCTTACTGAATCTCCATGGCACAGTCCAATGAGGGTAGCGTCACAGGCAGCCCCATCTCACAGATGCAGAAACTAAGACCCAAGGGGTTAAGGAGTTAGCAGCTATTAAAGCCAGAGTGAAATTCAAATGCAAGTCAGTCTAACTTCAAAATTCATGCACTTAAACCATGTTAGGTACAACAGCTCTCCCCTTAGCCTAGTATAGTACATGACACATAATATTAAGTGTTGTATAAAAATATATTAATAGGGGAATACATTTTCAAAAATGACAATCAATGGGCATATAATTAAAGGCATTTGTACCAGATTTGGGGATACAACTTCTATGTGGAAGGCAGATGGCAGCCCAGCTCAACCTCCTGGGTCCTGCTTCAGTATCCAGCATGGCCCACGGAAGAAAGAGTCACATGGGAAAGCAAGTATTGAATTCTTACTGCATGCTGGATGCTGTACTAGGGGTTTTACACCCATTAGCTAATGCAGTTTTTGAAAACTCAACAGGATAAATTTTTGGAAAAATGGACAAAGCCATTGTCTTGCCTTGGGTCTCCCCAATTTTTCAATGGGTATGGTTTAGTTGCTCTATGAAACTCCATCTTCAGGTTCCAAATGCCTGTCTCCTCTGCTGTGAGACTAGAGACTTAGGAGCCCTATTCATGCAGAAGGAGACTTTTTAGAACAACAAATAATCTTTTACTCTTAGGAAGATCTGCTGTCTAAAAGTATCATCCCCATTGACCCTGGGACCCACCATTAACATGCTCTCCCTTCAGGTTACACATAGCCATCCTTTTGCCACCACTTTTACCAAGCACACTCCCCAGGAATGTGTGATCGAAGGCACAACTAATTTTGTGGCTTATGAGATGGGGCAGATATTATAGCCATTTTGCAGATGAGAAAGCTGAGATCTAGAGAAGAAAGTTGTAGTTACAAGTTATACTTTATAAACTCTGTCAGGACCTACACCAATAAAGTTTTCAATCAGCACAAAAGGCAGGCTGCCAGTGAGAGCACCTCATTCGTGAATGTACCCACTTCACTGGGGTTTCTTTCTCAGCCAGCCTCATATAGGACTTTCCTGGGTCCTGCTTCAGTATCCAGCATGGCCCGTGGAAGAAAGAGTCACATGGGAAAGAAAGTATTGAATTCTTACTGCATGCTGGATGCTGTACTAGGAGTTTTACACCCCTTAGCTCATTGAAGCCAGACAACTCTGCTGTGAGTAGTCATTGCTTTTCACACTGGATAGATGGGGCAACTGAGGCACACAGAGGTGAAGGGACCTTCCCAAGGTTGCCCAGCATCTCAGTGGAATCTAGGTAACCAAGATCTTCTAAGCCTCAGAGCTCTTGTGGTCTCCAAGACTTTCCAAGGAGAGAGCAAAAACCCAGGCAGCCACAGTCTGGGGGTGGCTGCCAGGTCACAGGAGAAAGCTGTAGGAGGAGATGTCATGGGTAACAGAAAAAGACAGAAATGGGCTGTTGGTTTCAGAACTTAATGATCAACGTGGGTTGAAGAAGGAAAAAGAGAAAGAAGGGAGCTCCCTGGAGACCTGAAAATTGTTTCCTGAATTCTTTGGTTAGGCATGGTCAGCTGAAGAGGGCAAAAATCTAAGCCAAAAACAACATAGATAAAAGCCAAAGGAAACTGAGTTTGGAGGGAGGTAATTAGGGAGAAGAAACTGCCCCTTAGGCATGGCTTTCCCACCAGGTAGACCCAGGGCCTGTTGGGTATTTGTTTTGGTAACAGGCCTGAGGTTAGTTAACTCTCCTGGCTTTGGACCTCCTTCCAGTTCTGGGAATGGGCTTGTCAAGATTAGTTTCCATGAAAACATTGTTTCCAGGATCCCAAAACTGTGCTCAGCTCTGCTACCCAGTCCTAGGACCCAGAAAGTTCACATCACAAGAATGTTCACAGGGAAACTGAGCCTCAGTTGCTCCTCTGTAAAATGGCTACAACCATACCTTTTTCATGATGATTTACATATGAGAAATTTTAAGTAAATAAGAATATGTGTGAAGGGATCTTATGAGTTGCAAAGAATTCTGTAATTGTCAAGTCTTAGTATTATTTTATAAAAGGAACTAGAAAGCAAAGACTTGAAAATGTGCTAAAAATAAGAAGGGGCATGTGCCAAGTTGTGAAACCATTTCCCCTCTCTTGCTAGTAGCTGCTCACAGAACTGGGCCCTGAATCCAAATGGAAAAAAAAAAAAAAAAGAATTGTTCCCATCAAGTCACAACTTGACCACAGATGACAACATTCTCCATCCTGAAGGCTTGGCTCACACACAGATTCTAGAGACAGAGTTTTCTGGTTTAGGAATCCAGGGAGAAAATCACTAATGAGCATGATACTTAACTGTCTGGATTTCTCTTGTGCTTTCTCCTTGACAGCCATGGGCTCCCCAAAGGAAATCATTTTCTCAGACATCACTGAAAACTCAGCCACCATCAGTTGGATGGCACCCATTGCCCAGGTGGAGAACTTCCGGATTACCTACGTGCCCATTTCAGGAGGTAGGGGACTCAGGCAGCTTGAAGGGTTTGGGTAAAATGGCGAAAAAGTTCCCCAATACTGTTTACACACAGTGACATGACAGAGGCCTCTAAACACATTTCCATTTTTCTCTTGGAGCAGACTCATCTGAAAAGCTAGCCTTGATGTGGGTATGAGTGAGGTCTTGCCCTTGCGTCTCCAAGTCCTTGTGTCTCAGTGTAGGACAGGGAACTGTGACTTAGCAGGTTTGGGGATGCTAGTTCAGAACTTCCTTGGACTCCAAAGGATGATGTTCCATTGACTTGGAGCTCATTTAATCTAACAACATGAATAGCTTCAAAGTGTCATGAGCAGGACACATAGGAGTCTTGCTCTGGCCCAGGCTGGTCAGCCCATGCCTGACATATTCAGTTCTGGTACCATACTTTAATTGGAGTGACTCAAGACCATGTTGCATGAGGAACAGATTACAATCCAGGGTTGTTTAATTTGCAGAGAAGATGCAAGGGTCATGGCATTTGTCTTTGAATTTCTGAGGAGTGTAATATTCCCCCAAGGGCTACAGTGGAGACTATAGAGTTCCTCTGTGCTTTTAATCTGATCTGCCTAAAGACATTATGAAGGTAGTGATCTCACTGTTACTGGAAGTATGTAAAGAGAGATTGCTTAGTAACCTCTTCAGTGGAAAGCTGTAGTATCCCTCAGGGGAATTTGATGTTCAAGTTCTTCATCAGCCCTGGAATTCTAAGAAATATAAACTCTAGACTTCTTAATAAATATAAGAGTATAAACTTGACTATGACCACCTTCTTTTTTTACTTAGTAGAATTTCTGCTAGGTAGAAGAATTTCCCAGGAAAAAGTCTATATATTCCTAAGTCAAGACAATGGGTTAAATCAGATATACATTACACAGTAAGCATCCCATATTCTTTGTGGAAAAAAAAGATAAAGAAAATCAAATGTGTACAACATGTCAGCTCTCTACTGAACGGAAACTTACCATTTTTAGTATATTGTGACTTCATGTTTTTTCCTCTCCTGGCTTAGTTTTTGGCATCTGCACCAGTGGAAAAAGCATTATACAAAAACGTAAGGCCTCTTTCCTTAGGCCAAAAGGGTAGGAGCAAATGAGAAGTCAAGAAAATGGTATTGGGTAAAGATGAGGTTTCACTTCCAAATTAGACACACCGATTCTTGGGGCAACAGTGAATACACCTGAACGAGGTCCACATTCCTGGCCTTGCTTCTACTGTCTTAGGAACTCCTGCCGTGGTAACCGTGGATGGGACCCAGACTCAGACCAGGCTAGTGAAACTCATCCCTGGGGTGGAGTACCTTGTCAGCATCATCGCCATGAAGGGCTTTGAGGAAAGTGAACCTGTCTCGGGGACTTTCACCACAGGTATGTTTTGTCTGTTTGTTGAGACTTCTTTTGCAAGCTATGTTATTTCCCACCTTCGGCATTATTGCGTGTGACTCGGCAACTGGTCGACTGGTTTTATTTATGAAAAGTAGCAGAAAGCAGTCTGACTTTGGAGTGCCAGTGGCCTCATTCCTGGGCCATCCTTGGGTGCCTCCTCATCGTCCCAGGGCCTCAATCATTGGGACTCTTCTGGAAAAAGAGCTCAGGTGTGGAAGTCATATCGACCTGGGTTGAAATCCCAAATCTACCATTTACTCAACTATGTGAACTAGTAAGCTACGAGCTGACAGTTCATTTCTCTGGGGTCAGGTCCCTTCTCTGTAAAATCAGTACAGTTCTGCTTCCCCCAGTGTGCTGTGAGGATCACATGCAGCTATTTATGTAAAGCATCTTTAAGAGTAAACAACTGTACCCAATCATCCACCATCTCCTCCCCTGCCCCTTTTAGTATGCAAAGTATGCATTGGGAAGACCTTACGATAGGAGCTTCACACACTCCTGCAGTGGTTGCAGCTAATGTCTTCTGGGCACTGTTGCTAAACCCTTCACATTTAATCCCACAGCTAATATCATTCCCATTTTACAGAGGAGGCAACTGAGACCCAGGAAAACTAAATACCTTGGCCAAGGCCATATAACTAGTAAATGCTAGAACCAAATTTGAAACTTGGTCAGTCTGACTGCAAAGTCTGTGCTCCTCTAAAATAAAAGATTATTCTCCTATTATAACCTGATTTGTACAGCACACTGTGAAGAGAGGGAAATAATGAATTGCATTGAAGGAGAATGAAGTGGAAAATTTCTCTTCAGGCAGTCTGTTACAACCAAGTCCCTAAACAATTTATCCTTTGATATAAGGGCAATTACCCAGTCAATTCATTATAGGGATCCAAAGAATGGGCCTCATAGGAAATTTTAAAAATATCCTAATAGCCTGAAAAAAGAGTTGATAATATGCCATTAAAACATCCCATCTGAATCCAGAGTCCTGTCTTTCCTGCCATGCAGGCCTTATTTCCCCAGAAGAAATCTTTCATTCATGGATTCTCCACAGCAACAGATTGCAAAAGCCAAATAGGTTTCCTCCCAAGGTCCAATTGTCTTCACTGGTTAAAGGAGATTCTGTACACACATGACATAACAGGAAGGAACTCAGAGTGGACGATGTGGCGTCCCAAAGTTACTGTGCTACGTCCTGTCAGTTCACCTCCTGACATTCAGGGGCTCTGTCTGCAAAACGAGCCAATGACAGTTGCCCTCCATCCTCCCAGGGCTGCCACAAACAGTAATTGAATAGTGAATTATATGTAAATCATACATAAGACTCCAAGTAACTTTAATAGTTACAATAACAATAACTGTAATTCTTGAGAGTTTCCCCAAGCACATTTTACACACGCTGTCTAGTTAATCCTCCCAATGGCCACCTGAAGAAAGTGAGGTTTGGAGAAAGGAAATGACTTTCCCAGGAACATGCAGGCACTGGACAGAGATGTCAAGGTGGCACCTGGGACTGTGAGCCTCCAGGGGTCTGGCTCCATATAAACCCCCTATGCGGGGAATCACTCAAAGTCCAGAAAAGCCTCAGACAGTCTCCCATTCTGGTAAGTTCTTTCCCTTGGGAAAATGATGGGAACAATAAGGATAATCATTTTTGCATACTCAGACAATCTCAATTTGTGCAGAACCTCTCCACCCATAACATCCCTTGAAAATCAAATGCTGGGGATAAGGCCAGGGCAGATTGCTATCCCCATTTCAAGGTAACTTGGCCAGCAAGGGAAGGAATCCTAGCTCAAACCCAGATCAGCCTGATGCTAAGCCCGGGATTCTGAGCCATTCCCTGCAGCTGATGCTGCATCCTAACACCAGGAGTCCATGAGCAGTACATGCAGCTGGGCAGCTGTGGCCTCCTGTCATCTCCCATCAGCCTCTCACTCCAACATGTCACCATCTCTCTTTGCAGATCTGGACGGTCCATCTGGCCTAGTGACAGCCAACATCACCAGCTCAGAGGCCCTGGCCATGTGGCAGCCAGCCATCGCTGCAGTGGACAATTACGTCATCTCCTATGCAGGGGAGAGAGGTGAGGGCCTGTCCAAAACTCCCCACTCTGAGGAGTGTCTGTCCTGTTGCAAACTCTGCCCACTCTCTGTTGTCCTTCCCACATTTTGGCCCAGGATGGCAAAAATGTGTGACTGGGTGAAGGTCCATCATGTCCCATGGTTCTTGAACACAACCTCAGAATAGACTCCTGGGTTGGGCCGGGGGTGTGTTAAAGTGTGAAAGAGCTGTTCAGGGGGTGGCCAAGAAAGCCCTACCCTTGTTCCTTTGCTTGTCCAGCAAAAGAACGAAAATAAAGTGGCTACATCAAGTGTGTCCAGCTCTCTCCTCTCTCTGCCTGTCGGTGTAAGCTTCTCTCTCTAGGAAGCAGCTGTCATCTCTCACAAAGAAGGAATCCAGGATCTAAAATCTTAAGCAGGTTGCCACAGGCAGTGCCAGGGGCCTGAGCTTCTCAGAGGCCACAGAGAAGACCAGTGGTAGGCAACTCCATTTTTAGAAAAGAAAGTAGTTTTCCTTGGTTTTACAACTACCTTTGCTGATTTATCCCGGAGGGCAGTGTAAACACTTGCTTAGGGCACCAGCAAAGTACAGCTGCCAGAATGTCAAATCAAATACAAATAAAAATAAGAGAGAGGAGAAAGAGAAATTCCTTTTCAATGAGCTAATCCACCATTCTGTTACGAACTACGCTTAAAAGAAAATTTTACTGGTTTAGTTTCAAAGTATATGTAAGTCTCATATTTTATGGTTAGGATTGTTTTACTGTCAGTAGCCATACGAAGGGCACTATAATCTTACCAGTACCTAGGCCCTCTGAAAATCTTAAGTCAGCCTGAAAACTACCTAATAGAATTCTTTGTGAGGACAGAGCAAAGGGGCAAGAGGTGTTTAGGTTTATTCTTATTATTCTTAAATCTTAAATATTCTTGTGAACAAACCCTTCTAAGGGAAGATGGCTCTGTCCCTTGAACCTAGCACCTAAAATAAATCAGGGTAGAGTTCACAAGAATTATAGAAATGGTGGATGCATGACTAGCAAAGGGCTGTCCAGAGGGGCTCAAGAATTATTAGGAAGGGTGATCAAGTCATCCAGGTTTGCCCAGAAATTTCCCAGTGTTAGCACCCTGGAAAACCCCTCAGTCCCCAGCAAGCCAGGATACTTGGTCATCTATGATTAGGAAAAAAACAAATACACCTGGACACTAAGGTTTGGTTTCCACGGTTGCCGTGGAGCTGAGAGGCATTAACCTGGCTCTAATGTCTTCTACTACCCATTTTGGTGATCCCTCAGCCTAATCAGTTGCCAAAATTTGGCAAATCAGAACTGGACATGCAAGTAGGTGAAAGGGAGGGGCGCATATTCAACAGGACAAATTATATTTGGGAGGTTCTGAGGCTTAGGGATGTCACCTGCCACCCTCCTCTAGCTCGTTTGTGTCTGCTGCAAAGCTGTTACAGTCCATGCTCTGCTGACCTCCAGTTCCCCTTCCTTCTGATTTGGTGCCTGGAAAAATCCAGTCTCCATATGATAAATCCTTTGTATATGAGCTGAGCACTCAAGAGAGAGAAAGGGGTGTTTGCCAAGTCCACTGAGAGTTCAGACAGTGAGAGGTAACTGCCTCGGTATGTGTATTTCATGCTTAGTGCCAGAAATTACACGCACGGTGTCCGGGAACACAGTGGAATATGCGCTGACCAACCTCGTGCCTGCCACAGAATACACACTGAGAATCTTTGCGGAGAAAGGGCCCCAGAAGAGCTCAACTATCACAGCCAAGTTCACTACAGGTCTGGTCGTTCTTCTTTCTAAGCCCCCGCCCACAACCTCCATTTTAAACAGTAATCCTCCTGCAACTCTTCTTTCTTCAATCAGTTCTTTGCCATGAGATGACAGCAGCAGCAGCTAAATTCATCAGTGCCCACTCAATTAAGACTTTCAGAAAAACACCATTTCCTTTTGAACTTAAATGACCTTCTTCCCCCACCCCCAGAGTAGGAAAAGATTTTAAGAGGAGGACTTCTTAAGTGGAAAACCAGTCCCCCACTAACCTTGAACTGAGTATTTGAGATCCATGTCCTAGGTAGGGAAACATTTTTTAAGAGAAAGATTTTTCAGGCAGGTGTTCCTATACGCCCATTGGGCTTTATACATTGAAATTGTTTTACAAAATTTAACAAGCACGGGGGAACATCCTCCAATAGGGTTGACTACCAATATTGGCACTGATCTGTCCTATTATTTAGAAACAAGGGGTGGTGGTAATTATGTTCACAGCTATACTTTTCTCCCCAAATCCAACTAGTGTCAATCAAGACCATGTTGGATACAGGAAAACCTGACCCTTAGGGTAATACAAACTGCCTAGAATTCATGCCTTTGAAGGCCACATGACCCAGCCTTCTCTTTACAGATGGGGAAGGTTCTTGCCCAAACTTAGTGGGTCAGTGGGTGGTAAGGAAAGGACTTGAATCCAGGCCTCCTGATACCCATCCAGGGAGTTTTGTCCTTCTCTTGCTGATTTATTAACTATCAAATATCTTACCTTCTCCAGACCTTGATTCACCAAGAGACTTGACTGCTACTGACATTCAGTCGGAAACTGCCCTCCTCACCTGGCAACACCCCCAGGCATCAGTCACCGGTTACCTCCTGGTCTATGAGTCTGTGGATGGTACAGTCAAGGTATCTTGTAGTAGATGAACAACTCTGCACTGCTCTTTGAAGCATTCAAATTATCCTCAAAGTAGGGACAGATTCAACTGGTAAAGCTGGGGAGCTAAAAACATAAAATAAAATCAGTAGGGACTGGACACCATGCCAGACTTTCTGAGTCATATGTCATATGCTCCAGCCTCTCTCTTTTTAAACAGAACACGGTTCTGGTAGTCAGCCAAGGTCAAGAACCACGGTTCATTACACATGAAGACATTTTAGGAGCTGGAATTTTGGTCATTTACTGTTTATTGAGCAAAGGTCAAGGACTTCTTCTGCGTCTTTACCATATATATTACCCTTCAGGTGTTATCAGTACATTATATATTGCAATATGTATTACCACATCCTTGGGACAGCAATTGTTAATACTTTGTAGTCTCTACTCATGAACTTTTTTCTTTTACTTTTTATTTGAAATGGTTTTAGACCTACAGACATGTTACAAAAAGTGAGTACAGAGAGTTCCCATGAACGCTTCCTGCAGGTTTCCCAATGTTATCATCTCATGTAGCCATTATCCAAATCAGAAAATTAGCATTGGTACAATACCATTAACTAATATACAGTCCATATTTGAATTTTGACAGTTGTCCTACTCATGTCCTTTTTTGGACCCAGTATGCCTGTCATGTCTTCTGGTCTCTTTCAAACTATGATAGTTCCTCAGTGTTTCCTTGTCTTTCATGATCAGGACAGTTTTTAAGAATATTGGCCAGTTATTTTGTAGAATGTCATCAGTCTAGGTTTGTCTGAGGTTTTCTTATAGATTGTGGCCATGTGTTTTTGGCCAAGAACACCATTAGAATGATGCTGTGCCCTGCTTGACACATATCAGGGGTGCATGATGTTGATATGATTTATTCAAGTCATAGCAAGGTTGACTTTGTACACTTGGTTAGGATGCTGTCTGCCAGGTTTCTCCCCTATAAAGTTACTGGCATTTTATTATACAACTTGCACTGTGTTTCCGGTTTCTTTTTCTGTTTCACTTCTATTGTTTGGTTTTGTTTTGTTTGGGTCTCCCTCTTTTGTGTTACAAGTCCCCAGCTGTCCTTTTCTACTTTCACCAAGGATGAAATAGCTGAGTAGGAGTTCCAGCTGCACAGGCAGGACTTGTCAACTGTGGGGCTTACTATAGAGTGATTGGGCAAGTACCAGCAATTTTCTTGGGTAACCCCAAATTTCAGAACTGCGAGACTTTTCTCTTGAGCTAATCAGTTACCCCAGAGAAATCTTCCAATGCCTTAGAAGTAAGCCTCCACTTAATCTTTTGTTTCCAGTGTGTAATACCTCAGGCTGCTTCCCCTCCCCCACTGAGTTGGTGGCTTCAAATGCAGAGTCTCTCTGGCTTAACCTCCCTAAACAGTAAGCCTCAAGATTCATTTAGCTGGTGGAAGCATAGTCATCTGGGCTGTGGGGATAAGAAAAGATGGGTAGATGGGTGGATCTAATGATTTTTTATACAGATTTTTCTAGCAAACCTTTATATAGCCACTTCACACACTGGTCTTCAAAGGCATCTATTTGTCTGAACCTGTTGGACTCTGTGGTGTATATCAACCAGACTCTGATTGGCTTTACCCATTGTGGTTAATTAGCCCCCAGGTTTCTCCATTCTAACACCTCAGTTGCCAATCAACCTCCTACTTTCCACCCACCAAGATACCTTTTGCTGACTCCTCTCCTGTTTCCCTCATCTTTTGGGATTTATACCTTATACCCTTTGGCTCTCATTCTACTGGGTATCAGAAGCAAATAGAGACAGATGGCTGTATTCAACCAGACATGTTTTATCAGAAATGGACACACATTGCTAATCACTACCATGGTTCTCCCTGGAGTTAGTATAACAATGAACTAACTCATTGCATGAATGGAAGCAAGATCTTTTCCTTCTCTGGGTGTCAGTTTTCACATCTATATAATTAGTGAATTGGACTCACCAATTTCTAAGGTCCCTTCCTGGCCAGGTATTCTAGAATCTTGTGTTTATCTAAAGCCATGAATCCCATTTCTATCTACTCTAATTGCAAGAAAACAACTCTGCACAGCAGCCTAGAAAGCAGACAGGTAATTGTATACCCAAGTAATTTAATAAGCTCTGCTTTCTACTTGACACTTGATCCTTCCCCATGGAAACAGACCCAGAATTTCACAAAGGTCACTGGGTCACTGGTATTAAATAGACCTCACTGGTATTAAGTAGACACTGACACTGGTTAACTTCCCTTCATGTCCAGCCCCCAGCTTTTTACATCTCACTTATGAAAATCCAGGAGAAAAGTCCTGGGCAGGGTATGTGAGGCCAGGGTGCAAAACTGTCCTCTGCAACCAAAAGTTATGGAGTTAGAACAAGTCTCTTAGCCTCTCTGACACTCAATTCCCCCATGAGAGCTATCAGAATAGCATGATGACCCAATACCAAGGGTTCAGGAAAACCTTCCAGAGGCCCCCATGCTTATTCACCATTCCTAAACCTAGTCTGCCTTGTTAGCAGGTTGTAATAGGATTGTTGTGTTTCATTTACCAGGAGTATAGGTTGGATTTTAATTCCAGGCACCAAGGTCATCTGCTAAAATGTGATCCTACAGAAATTGGAAGCTAGAAAGAGGAATTAAGAAGAAAGAGGATCTCCTGCAAACTCAAACTGATCCCCTCCTTTGGACAATAGCACATTCACCTGCTACTTACAAGAGTAGAGTAGGTCTTGTAACAGCTACACACATCTGCCTCTCCTGGACATCTTTGTTCTAGAAAAGACACACATTAGGCCAGCTCATGCCTTCATCATGACATGTCTACTGAGCTAGCGTAATCATATCTGGACTCAAGAGAACCCCAAACTGATGACCCATCAGAATCATCTGGGGAACGTCTTAAATATCCACCTTGCTGGGTCAACTTCTGGCTGTTATGATTGTCAGTCTGGGATGGGGCCCAGGCAGCATACTGTTTTAAAGTTTCACAAGGGGCTATGATAAAGAGTCTTCTATAGGGACCCACTGACCTAGTCTCAATGTCTAGACTTTGTTGCCTGTATGATTCATCTTGTTATCAGATTAAGGTTCTGAAAGCACAGATGGGTTCATGTCATTCACTTTTTCCAAAGCTTTTGGAGTTCCCCATTCCTTATAATGATAAACTTCACTTTCTATAGCTTAATATTATAATCTGGCTTTCCACCACCACCACCCCTTCCACTGCTTCCCAACCTGAAACCAAGTATGGTTAAGTCTTTGCCTCTTCACATTATTTAACTTGCCTTGCCCCTTCTGGTCCCAGGACCTTGCTTACACTGCATCCTCCCTATCTCTTCCATATCATCATTGAGTGTGAAGCCTGGCACAGAGTGGGTATTCCATGGATTCTTGCTGATTAAATAAATGAATGAAGGGAGAATGAATGAATTCATGTATTGTCTATACCCTGAGAATTTCTGTGGCCAAAAACTATTATATTCTTTCTTCTGCTCTTAGGAAGTGATTTTGGGTCCAGACACCACCTCCTATAGCCTGACAGACCTGAGCCCATCCACCCATTACACAGCCAAGCTCCAGGCATTGAGTGGACCTCTCAGGAGCAAGATGATCCAGACCATCTTCACCACAAGTAAGGGGCCCAAGAGAGCACTAGAGCCCTTGAGAGTCTCACTTTGTTGACTGAATCAACTTCCTTACAATTTTCTTACAATTCCTCCACTTCCTTACAATTTTCAAATAAACCACTGAGAAAGATCAATTCCTGCTACTACCTAGAAGCCCAAGGAATGTGGGTACAGAGGGGTGCAGTGAAAGGAAAGGAGAGTTAGTGGTGACCATGTCTACATTCAATGCTCATTGCCCCCACTTAACTCTGTGTGAAAGTTACCATCATTCCACAAGCCTCTTTCTCTTCATTTATACAATGAGATGAATAGCCACCCCTTACAAGGACCTGGGAGGTTAGATGAGGTACTAGGCCATCGAACTCCTAGGCCAGGATGAGACTCATTATCCAGTCTCAGTATAAGCTCAATTTCCCTGTACTTCCTCTTCAGCACCTCAGAGTTTACAAAGGCCCTCCACATTCTTAATCACAAACAGCTTTCCCAGCAAGCTGTGGTCCAGGTTATTAAGCCCAATTTCCTGGTGGGGAGCAGAGTTTCCTGGAAAATAAATGACCTGCCCATTTAGAGTTAGAGTCTGAGCTAGGCTCAGGCTTCCCAGGCCTGAGGACCTCCCTTGAACCTGCCACTGGGCATCTTCTGCAGGTGGTAGATGGTGGAGTCGTTCCCCTGGTAAATGAGAGGCAGCCTGCACTCCTGAAGAAGGGAGAAACTGGCCTTTGAAGAACCCAAATGTGGGGTACACTGCATGTATCCCAGCTCTGCCTCACACCCTTCACATTTCCCTCAGCAGCCCTTTTGCACATATCTGCTGACAGGTGCTTCGTCTTTGCCAGATCTTATACCAGATGTTGGGGGCACAAAAATATGTCTGCCCTAAAGATGCTACTCAAGCCATGGCTGTGAAAAAATAATGAAAACAGCTACTGCTATAACCTGCAGTGAGGGCTGTGAAGATAAAGGGAAGACGTGTCAGATCAGACAAAAAGGACTGCTCTTTCTCAGTTCTCAGGCCCACCTACTGAACACAGCTGTTTTGTTTGTTTTTTGCATCACATCATCATACTTGAAAATGCCCCAGGCATTCTCAATTTTTTTCCTCTAAGATTCCCAGGCCCAGAGCAGTTAAATGGCTTGTCTATATTATCCAGGAAGGGAGTGGCAAGTTTAGGACCAAAATCCTGGTCTCTGGTTTCAGAGTCTTCTGTACCCATATTGTGGATACAAATGTAATTTTGGAGAAGAGCGAAGATCCAAAGATTTTATCAGATTTTCAAAGCCACTTGCAGCCCAATAGAATGCATGGATCCATGGTGAGCCACCCATCAGGTGCTAAATTAAATTTTTTTTTAATTAAAAAAAATAGTCAGGTGTTACCTAGCTGCTCCAGGTAGTTCAAGATCAACCTGATATCTGTCCCTCACAGCAGCTCAGCTTGCCCCCCACTAATGTCACTGACATCTTCCATCCATACAAGGGACTGAGATGGAGCCCTTGTATCCTTATGTCCACAACTTCCAAACCGCCTAGCACCCTCTCCCCGTTTTAGCCCCGTGTTGCACACAAGGAGGCAGCCTCTGAGAGGTGACATGGCCTGCCTGTAGGAATCTCGCCAATAAACGTTGAGCTGCGATTTGAAAGCTGCCGCCAGTCCTCCCGCTCCTCCTGAGAGAACTATTACTTCTTACCCCACAGTTGGACGGCTGTATCCGTTCCCCAGGGACTGCTCCCAAGCAATGCTAAACGGAGACACGACCTCCGGCCTGTACACCATTTATCTGAACGGTGATAAGGCCCAGGCCCTGGAAGTCTTCTGTGACATGACCTCTGACGGGGGTGGCTGGATCGTGAGTATCACCTAAGAGATTCTTGAGCTCACAGGCACGGCGGGGGTAGGGAAGGGCAGCGAGGGCGAGAGGAGGGATGGAGTTCTGACACGGGTGTCCATAACGTGTTGCAAGATGGGGCCTGTCACATGGAGGTACTAGGGCATGATCTGTTAAATGGAGGAATGAGAAAGAAGCTGGGGAGAAAACGCAGGGAAAAATAATTTCCTTATCTTTTATCTCATCATCCTTCTCAAACAATGGTGTGACACATGAATGGCAGCAATCACTGAGCCCATTACTGACATTAGTCAACAGTGACTGAGCACTTATAATCTATAAGCACAGGCCCTGTGCTGCAAGTTGTACATGAATTGTTTCAACCCCATTTCCATGAAGCTGGATAGTCTTTTTTTTAGGGGTGGGGAGTAGTCTTTTTAAATCCCATATTTCAGATGAGACCACCAAGGCCCAGAGAGGGAAGGTATCCTGCCCAAAGTCACATGGCAAATTCGTGATGGACACAACTGGGCATTGATGCTCTTTTTACAGTCTGACATTCCTTCTGCTCTGAAAGATGTCCTCTCCAACTTCCTTCAATCATATTCGTGCTCCCAGACTCACTGGTTATGCTTATAGGTATTCCTGAGACGCAGCAACGGACGAGAAGAGTTCTATCGAAACTGGAAGGCCTATGCTGCTGGGTTTGGGGACCGCAGAGATGAATTCTGGCTTGGTATGTACCCCTACATGCTCGGTTGTGTCCAAAAGTGCCCACTTCTGCTCTCCTTTTCATTTGTCCTAACCCACAGTAACCTGTGGAGGGGAAGTGGATTAGGAAGCAATATCGCTGGTGGAAGAGGCAAAATATCACATTCCCAGTGGTAGAGACTGTTTAAATGCACTGGATCATTAAAAATAAAAATATAAAAACTGATGGAGGGAGAATCAGCAGCCAGCCGTAAGAATTAGCCTCATCTTTAAATCATTCACTGAACAATTGATAGAATCATCCTCACTGTTATCACTGCTTCCATCCCAGGTACCAAATGCCTAGGTGGTTCTTTATATCCAAAACCTTGAAACCTCCCAGCACCCCCACAAATTAGATTTTATCCCCATTTCGCACGTGAGGAAAGACACCCTCAGAGAGGTTGAGTTGCTTGCCAACCGCTAGCCAATAGCGGTTGAGCTACAATCCAAATGTTGCCAAGTTCAAAGTCAACAATAAAGAGCCATTACCTGTCCTTACGACTCACTCTTCCCCACAACCTGCCTGGTGCCGAGCACTGTCCTCTACACTGTTACTGGGCTGGGAATGTCTGTTCCATCATCATCCACTGCCTTTCACTGGGAAGGAGCTCTAGAGTTTACAAGGTGTTTTTGCCACTTTATCATGTCCTTTGATCTTCACAATACACTGGGAAGTGGGCCAGGCAAAAATTACCAGCCCAATTTTACCTGAAGCTTAGAAACATCATATGTTTTGCCTGATCTTACAGCAGCATTGGGCAGATCAAGTTTCCAGCCTGGCTCTGTGTGCCTCGAACCTCCTTCCAGTTCACCCAGCTGCTGCTGGTGCAGGGTGGGATGGAAATGGTGGCCTCCATCACCTGTGCTTCTCCAGTCACCCTTGTTTGTCCTATATAGGGCTGGACAACCTGAACAAAATCACAGCCCAGGGGCAGTACGAGCTCCGGGTGGACCTGCGCGACCACGGGGAGACGGCCTACGCCGTGTACGACAGGTTCAGTGTGGGAGATGCCAAAACTCGCTACAAGCTGAAGGTGGAAGGGTACAGCGGGACCGCAGGTATGGAGCAGCTGCTCCTAGAACCTAAGAAACCCCAACAGTCTTCCTGGGTTTTCAGCTAATTCATCCACTCATCGTCCCTTCACTCCTTCCTTCATTAATACATATATTTATTGAATCAACAGATATTTGCACCTCCTGTGTGCTAATTCAGAAGGACTGTAATTGAACAGGGTTGGGTAGATATTTTGGTCACAGAAACATAGAGTAGGTGGGAATCAGTAGGTAAATTAGGATTGATCTACAACAACAGTCACTCAGAAAATTTGTTTTTCGTATCCTGATTTAGATAACACTCAGGAAAACAGTCCCTCAGAGGCTTTAATATTCATCTAACCTAGTGCTTCTCAAATTACAGTGCGCATATGGCTTGCCTGGGAATGCAGCTGAAGTGTTGATGCTGATACAGTATGCCTGGGGTGGGTCTAAGGTTCCCCATTTCCCTGGTGATGCTGATGGTGCTGACAGTGCTAGTCTGTGGTCCACACTCTGAGCAGCAAATGATCCACTCCATCACCTTGAAACTCTTCTATGACAACCTGCCATTGGCCGTCCAGCTCTAGCCTGCCACATCCCCCATGAGCAGGAGGTCACTACATCCCAAGGAGACCTTTCATTCCTTGTCTGGTACATAACCTCATCCAAGTTTTGAAGATTTCTTTGACATGAATTGGCCTTTGGTTTGTTTTTGGCACCACATTAAAGGAGAAATAAATAACATGCGTTAGGGCCCCCCAAGTGGCTTCATCTTTGGTAGATATTTCACATGCATTACCCCTATTTAAGTCTCACACAAACCCTTCCAGGAAGATATTGCTAGCATACAAATGAGGAAACCGAGGCTCAAAGAAGGTCAGTGCCTTGCCCAAGATGAAACAGCTTGTACAAGATGGGCCCAGGATGTAAACTTGGCTGCAGAGAACTGTTGCAATCCAGCCATGGAATCCATCCCCACTTTGGGGTAGGCTTCAGTTATATTTAGAGAACAGAAAAGACAAATGCTATGGTACATTTCCAACCTCTCTGAACCCTGACAGAAACATCTATAAAGGGGAAAGTCCCAGAAAAAGGTTAGAGAAAAGCCAGGCTCAGGCTAGGGAGGTACAAAACTCTTTTGAGACAGCAGTTTACATGCCAGTCAGTGGTAATAAAGAGAGATACCCAGGGGCCAAAATTGTTTTAGTTCTTGCATCCCTCAAAGAATTCTGACATTTTCTTACCTGGCACTAAATACCTCTTTGGTTGAGATAGCTTCAGGCAAGGAGGATGTTGTTGCACAGCAAGCAAATCCACCAAGCAACAGGAATGTGGCCTCTGCCTGCCTCTCTCTGTTTGCCTCTGAGAGGATGAACCATAACATTTCCCTTTACTAAAATAACTTGTAATGCTGCATTTTATTTTCTTGTGTTCTTTTGTTTACAGCATTAAAAGCAGGTCCTCCCCAGGAAAGCATCGTTTCATCAATCCCCATTGCTCCTTGTTAGAATTGTCCGTTAAAAAGCATCTGAGTCCCTTTGACAACTTGCTCCAAAATATCAGGATACAACACCTCGTGTTTTGAATTCTTTGTGCACAGCATGTGGCTAGGGCTAGGGGGTGGGGGTGGGGACAGAATGCAATGGCACTTAAATGCTCCAAAAATTCAATAAATTAAATTACAAATTAGAACCCAAATTGTATTATACATAAGTGGCTTTCTTGTCTAAGAATATAGGAACACTTATCAGATGAACACTTTAAAAAAAACCTGCAATACCCAGGCTATGTGGTGACGTTTAATATCGGAAAGATTTAACTATAGGTCTGGCTATAAATATTTGTATTTGTGGGGGAGGCATACCATTTTTTAACTCCAAAGTTCCCACATTACACTCTGAGATCCTTTATATAAAGGGAATGCAGAAATGTTATAAAAATAACAACAAATTAGCCCTCTCTGTTTACAGTAAACCTTCATATCCATTGTCACAACAGCACTGTGAACTAGATAGAATTGGAGTGTTAGTCCCATTTTATTGATGGGAAAACTGAGGTTCAGCAGAGGACTTGCCTTGTGCAAGATCACAGCTAGGAAGGGAAGAGATGGGGCTTGATCCTAGACCCTCCAAAGCTACCTCCAGCCCACATGGTGACACTCACGTCCCACCCAGTCCTCTTCAAGGCCGACCCATCCCAGGACCTCTCTGTTGTTACCTCTGCTTCTGCCCTTCACAGCCTGGAAGGGAGACTCCAGCTAGGATTGCTCAGGTGTCTATATTCTCTCACCCTAGGTGACTCCATGGCTTACCACAATGGCAGGTCCTTCTCCACCTTTGACAAGGACACAGACTCAGCCATCACCAACTGTGCACTGTCCTACAAGGGGGCTTTCTGGTACAAGAACTGTCACCGCGTCAACCTGATGGGGAAATACGGGGATAATAACCACAGTCAGGTGAGTAGAGTGCGGGGGCTCACGGCAGGACCAGGGAGCTGGTTGGGGCCATTCAGCCGCTCCATCCCCACAGAGCCTGGGAGGAAGGAACCTCTGGGAGCATTCCCTACACAGTAAGGAGATGCCTCAGTGACACTGCAGGTCAGGGGAAATCACCAAAACAGCACATGTGGACCCTTGGAAAGCCCACAAAGAGCCACTGAGCAAGAAGAGTCCAAGCATGGAAAGCTCTCCTCAGACAAAACCTTCGTCTGAACCCCAAAATGTAACACAGCAAAGTGGAGGCCCTTTACTGAAGCAGGGGTGAGGCAGGCCCAGAGAGCCACCTTGTCTCCTTGGCAGAGCTGCCCAGAGGTACCTCTTAAATCCCAGCCAACACCAGAATGAAAACCAGAGGCTCTAACCCCCATCACTGTGTGACAGGTCCAGAGAAAGGGGACTTTCCTGAACTCATGGAGGAAAGCTGGAGGCAGAGCCAAATCTCCCCTTTCAGTCCCTGACATTTCCCTTGCACCACGCACAATGGCTATAGCACAACTTCTGCAATCACAACAGATATCTGATCCCCCTTTAGAAAGGGGTGAGTTAAAAGGAATTCACTTACCTACCTGGCCCTGAGTCCCTCATGCCCGAGCATGAGCCCAAACAGTAAGGAAAGTCAGGAGTGACCAGCTCTAGACAAAAAGGACAGCGACTCTCAGAACCAAGCTCCCCCGGGGGGGGGGGGGGGGAGAGTCCTTCTTCTCCAAGAGCTGCAGTGGACCTCAGGGGTTCTTAACAGGTCTGCTCATCGGGATCACCATGGGTCTTTGGGAAAAGGCAAAGGCCTGACAACCCCAGAGAGTCTGATTCTGTAGATCTCAGGTGGGAAGCTGGCATCTCAGCTTCTTTGCTCATTTGTGTTTTTCTGTTGGTCAGTTTGTTTTTGTGTGTGTGTTTGTTTGTTCGGTGTTTTGGTTGTGTTTTGTTTTTGTTTTTTTGGTTTTTGTGTTGTAAGCCCCATGGATGATTCCTGACATCTAGCAGGCACTGGAACTGCTGCTGTCCATTGTTAGTGATGTCGATGGGTGTGTTTATGCTTGAGTGGGCTGCTTGCAGCTTATACCTGCTACCTTAAATGTGGATCTTACCTTGACATCATCTCTGACACTTTTCAAAGTGCTCTCACCTTCTTTATCTTACCTTCTTGCCACCTTTACCCTGTGAGGAAATCAGGATATGATTTGTACAAAGGAGGTTAAAGTGACTTGCCCACCTCCTGACCCCAGTGCTGTGTTCTTTTCCATCTTACTATGTTGCCTCATTAAGATTTCTACCCTGAATGTGTCATGATGATGGGAACGAGTGTTGTTGGGGGGGGAGAGGGGGGGTGGGGGGGTGGGGTTGAATGGGACCTCACATATATATTTTTAATGTAATATTATTACAAAGTCAATAAAAAAAAAAAAAAAAGGAAAAAAAAAAAAAAAAAAGATTTCTACCCTGAGCAGTTCGTATCTGCCTTGTCTCCTAACACCAGTGTCATACAAGGTCCTTCTGAAAAACAAAGACAAAAACCAATAAGCTACATTCCAACAAAGACATTTCTTTTTCCATCCCTCTGCCCTGTATTGGAAGAAGAAGCAGATAAGGTAGAAGGCCACAAAGGAGTCATAGGAGCTCAGTGCCAGCTGTGGCTCTGCTCTGGCCCCCCTGTGACTGCCTTTCTGGCTTCAGCCTCCTTCACAGTACAGTGAGGCCTTGCATCCAGCTCTGAGCACACGAAAAAAAGAGGGTACAGGAAGGCAGCCAAAGGCTCATGCTTTTATACCGCAGCACCTTACTGCAACTGCATAACCCAACACATTAGCCCATTAAATGAGCCAGCCATTCCTAAATTCCACCTCCCAACAGACTCAGAGACCTCCTGATGCCAGGGAACATCAAATCATTAGGATCAAGTAAAAAATGTGCTTATTTTCCTCTGGCCATTAACTTCTCCGTGGACATCTTTCCTCATAGCCCTATCCAGCTTAGAAAGAAAGATGGGTTCAGTGCATGGGGTGGTTGCTTAACAAGTGCCCTGACTGAAGGTAAAGTTACTTCGTGAGCCCCCTCCCTACCCCACCAGTGGGACTAGGGGTGATGCCATTTGGACCTGATGGGCAGACTCTACCATCTTGAGGTTCCACTCAAGAGTCAAGCAAGGTACCAGGAGGCCTGGACACAAATACCATCTTTCATTATGGAAAATCCTTGGCCAAAATTCCAGAGATATTTCTCTTGCTTGAGGCTTAGTAGCTAAAGGAAGCATTATTTTTCTAGCACCTCCCGTATGTCCAGCACCATGATAAATCCTTTACAAACTCATTTAATCTTCATAATATCCTTTCAAGGATGATCAGACCTTAAGGAAAGGGGGAAAAGTAGTAAAACTGAGGTTCAAGAAGCTGTAATAGGGAAACGGACTTGGCCCAGTGGTTAGGGCGTCCGTCTACCACATGGGAGGTCTGCGGTTCAAACCCCGGGCGCTGTGTGGCGCTGGCCCATGCGCAGTGCTGATGCGCGCAAGGAGTGCCATGCCACGCAGGGGTGTCCCCCGCGTAGGGGAGCCCCACGCGCAAGGAGTGGGCCCCGCAAGGAGAGCCGCCCAGCGTGAGAGAAAGAGCAGCCTGCCCAGGAATGGCGCCGCCCACACTTCCCGAGCCGCTGACAACAGAAGCAGACAAAGAAACAAGACGCAACAAATAGACACAGAGAACAGACAACCAGGGGAGGGGGGGAAATAAATAAATAAATAAATAAATAAATCTTTAAAAAAAAAAAAAAGAAGCTGTAATAACTTGTTCAAGAATATTTAGCTCTAAAGAGCCTTAAGATTTAACTTTATACTGCAACCTGACATATAGTTAAATCTATCATCTTTTTACTTTCCATATCATGCCTTTATTAAAATATTTCTATTTATTCTTGTGAATTATAAACTTCTCTGCACAGAGTCAGTCCCTCAGAACCTATTTCTAATGATGGTACATTTCATTAGCCACCAATTTGTCTCAAATGGCAGGCGAAAACTCAATGCAAACTCAGGTGACCTCTGTCTAATGTAAAAACTTAGGGTCACATTCAGCCAGCCCTTTCCAAACCTTTCATGACACAGACTGACAGATAAATAAGAGACAACTGTTGATACTAAGTGATCAAGTTAAAATGAAGCTTGTTTTGTTTGGCTGACTAAACAGCAATGGTCAATGAATGCCTTGCCTAATGGAAACCAACCTGGAGGCCTTCTCTTTTTTACAGGGTGTTAACTGGTTCCATTGGAAAGGCCATGAATACTCAATCCAGTTTGCTGAGATGAAGCTGAGGCCCAGTCATTTCCGAAATCTAGAAGGCAGGCGCAAGCGGTCATAAATTCCAGAGACAACTGGGTGAGAGAGCAGTAGGGCCCAGAGAATGGAATTGATTTTACCAAAGCATCAATATAACCAGTCCAACCATCAAGCCACACCTGGCATCTGCAAGAGTTAAACTTGACCATGGATCACTGGGGCCAATGGTAACAGCACTGACCTCGTCCACTCTGCGATTACTTCCTTCGCACCAAAGACAACAGTCTCCAACAGGTTTCTGTTTTGTTGTTTGATTCAGCAAAACTCTCCCGGTGACAGCATCACAATGATTTTTCATTTCTCTTGGGTGGCTCTGGGAATGGGAGAGGGGTAGGCTGTACATTGGTAGTTTGTTTTAGAACCAGCCATATTTTACACAAAGCTGTATAATTAATTATCATTATTTTTGTTAGCAATGATTAAATGTGTGTCATTGGAAGATGTCCCTTTTTTACATTTCATACAACAGAAACCAGAAAAGCAATACTGTTTCAATTTTAAGGATATGATTAATATTATTAATATAAAATAATGATGATGATGAGAACTAAATATTTTTAAAGAGATCTTTTCCAAAACACATCTGGACAGTACCTGAAATTGTATTTTTTTTTTAATAAAAGCACAAGTACTTTTAAGTTTGGGTGCTATTTTTTCTCTCGTCATTGAGTCTGAGTCCATCAAAGTCAATGTATTTGAACCAAGGGAGGAATGTTGGACAGGATCATGGTCAAGTGAGAAAGGAAGAAGGGAAGGGAGATGAGAGTTTTGGAGGGAGATAATACTCTTCTGAACAAAGTAAAATGAAGTTGAACAAAACTTACAACTTAAGCTTCAGCTTGCTCAATACTTCCAGGACTAACAGTTTATGTTTTAAAAGATGCTTGCTTTTTTACCCATTCTCTAATGTTACCATGTAGTAAGAACTGTTATCATACAAGTGTTAAAATCCTCAGAATCAGCCTGGATTTAAGTACTGGTGCCACCACCTGCCTGAGTTCAAATACTAGTTCCCAAGTTCCCTAACCTCTCTGGGCCTCAGTTTCCTCATCTGTAAAGTGGGGATCCTATCAATTCTTATTTCAAAGCATTTCTGTGAAGAAAAAATGATATCATCTACACGAGGCCCTTAGCACAGTGCCTGACCTGTATTAAGGGTTAATAATTGATCACTGTCACTACTATTATTTTATCTGTGATAGAATGAGGTTCATAGAAGTACAATGACTTGCCTGTGGCTTCTTAATTAATAGCACTAGGATTTAAATCAGGCCTTCTGGCTCTAATTCTCCTGTGCTCTCCCAGACCCCTGATGAAAGGTTCTCCTTCCCTGGGAAAATGAGTGTTATGGTGAAAGTATAGGTTGCAGAATGGGGTCATGGGGTAAGTTCAACTGGAACCCTCATCAGGCTCCTATAGTCCTGAAGTGTTGGAACTAGAACTAGAAAGAATGCAGGTTAGAAATGTCTCCTTCTTCCCTGCCAAAAAAACTCCAAAAGGAAGAGAACCCCATGATCCCCCGGCCTCGGTCTGAACACGTCTAGTGATGGGAGCCCAGTGTCAGGCCAGGCAGATCTGTCTGTACCCAGCAAACAGAGTGAATCAGAACTGCATGCCACACAGCATTTCTTTTTTAAAAAAGAGGGGGGGGAAACGGACTTTGGCCCAGTGGTTAGGGCGTCCGTCTACCACATGGGAGGTCCGCGGTTCAAGCCCCGGGTCTCCTTGACCCGTGTGGAGCTGGCCCATGCGCAGTGCTGATGCGCGCAAGGAGTGCCCTGCCACACAGGGGTGTCCCCCGCGTAGGGGAGCCCCACGCGCAAGGAGTGCACCCATAAGGAGAGCCGCCCAGCGCGAAGGAGGGAGCAGCCTGCCGAGGAATGGCGCCGCCCACACTTCCCGTGCCGCTGACGACAACAGAAGCGGACAAAGAAACAAGACGCAGCAAAAAGACACAGAAAACAGACAACCGGGGGAGGGGAGGGGAATTAAATAAATAAAAATTAAAAAAAAAAAAAAAAAAAAAAGAGGGGGAAGGGAAATGCAATTCCCAGTTCATTCTCTTAGGGATTTTCAGCAAATTGACTTCTTTAATGAAAATGCTTGGGCCGATAACCCTCATGCAAATGGAATGTGATGGCTCAGAAGCAAGGAGCAGAGGAATTTATGACTCCAGCTGGATCCTTTGCTGCTGAGTTTATCTTGCTTTAATAAACGTTATCATGTTCTATACACAATTTGCTGTTCCAGATCATAAGACTTGTTGCCTGCATTTCAGCCATAGCAACCAACATTCCCCTTACAGCATAAATCCAAACCAACAGGCTCCCTGTAGCAACCCAGCCTCAAGTGGGAGACTGACTCCACCTCCAACTGCTAACTTTGGATTCCCTGGGCCTCTACACCCTCTCTAGAACTGTGGTTATTCCTAAACTGTTGTTAATCCCCAGAAGTCACACAAGAATCAAATTCTGCTTGGTGAAGAAGCCACATCAAGTAGGGATCCTTAACCTTGGCCTTTAGAAAGTTGAAAATGCCCCCAAATGAGGGACTGATGACAGACAAGGGCCTGAGGCTACAGCATTCTTACCTACACATTCTGAGGCTAATGAACTCACCATTTCTCAAACACAACCTTAAATCCCTAATCTCTGAGGTTTTGTTCAAGCAATCACCTCCATATTGAAAGGTTCACTGGAATTCTACTCAACTCTCAAGTTCCAATACTCTCCACCTTCAGAAAGCAGTCAACACCTCTCCACTGAAAATTTATTTCCATGGAGCTGGACATCTTCCTTTTGTCCCTCTAGATCCACTCTCTACTTTCTTCATTGCTCCATGCCCTGAAAAGCCACCCTGTATGGACTATATCAGTGGGCTCCCATATCCTCTGGCTCCCAGTTGGGTATCAAAATTGGAAGCACTAGCTGAGCATTAAAGAGAAGCTGGTGTGGGGAGGAATGAGTTAGGGTATTTGTTTTCCAGCTCCATCTCTATAGCATCACCCTGGGCTGAGTTTCCATCCTAAGAGGGTCACAATACCTATCAGGTGAACTGCTCACACAACTCTCACTTTGGGTTTCAGATGACTGCTACCCACCCTCACCCTTTCAGGCTTAGGGGTGGTCATTACTCACCAGCAGTTGCTAGACCTGGGAGACTGCACTATGCCTTGTGATTTCCCCCCATTTTGCCCACAGTTTGGAAGTAGTCCCTATGCATATATATTTCTCAGAGTTCCTCATGGACACGTCAACACCCAGGGACCCTAGGACCCAGTACCATGTGATACCTGCCTGCTTGCCTCTCTCCTCCAGTGCACTTTGGCCATGGCTTCCCAGAATCCAAACTCCTTTCCAGTTTTGGAGAATTTTCCACTGCGTGAGGACCATGCTTCCACCATGGAAACTGTACTCTTTCCCCCTCCCTCTGGCAGCCAGGAAATGGGCAGCTTTGCCAATTGGATGCCCACAAAGATACTTTTTTATTAGAGAAGTTGCAGGTTTATAGAAAAATGATGCAGAAAATAGAGTCCTCACATACCTTACTATTATTAACCCCTTGCAAAGTGTGGTACATTTGTGACAAATGATGAAAGAATATTATTATAATTGTACTATTAACTATAGTCCATGGTTTACATGAGGGTTCACAGACTGTATTATATAGTTGTATGTTTTATTTAACAAAAAAATTTATTCTAGTAACATGTACACAATCTAAAATTCCCCCTTATAACCTCATTCAAATATATAATTCTATTCTGTTAATTATGTTCACAATGTTTTGCTACTATCACCACCAAGGGACTTAACTTTGAGCAATGAATGCAAAACAAAGAGCCTGTGGCATTTGTTTCACCAGGCTCAACATAGAATCTAGCATTGGTGGCCATATATTTGTGGGAGGATCCTTGGTAGGGGACAAGAATGTCTTTCTTTAATGACAATGACTATTTACAACAGTGATCAAGGCTGACAGCTGACTTTCTGCTACCTCGCCTCCTTTGGTTTATGAGGGTTTTCTGGACCTGCTGCTGCAAACTTCCTGTCAATTTTTATGAGCATCCTGATAGCCTTCCAGCAAATTCCCTTTTTTCCTTAGGTAGTCCCAGATGATTTCTGATACTTGCAGCCAAATAGCTGGACTGAAAGTGTCCTTTTCTAGAACATTAAGTCCCTCCTCATATTTCTTGACTCTCTCTATGGACCCAGTACTGTGGTTGGCACATTAAATATTTACCATCATTTGATAGTCATAGCCACCTATGAGACAGAAAAAATTAACCAATTTTACAGAAGAAAACTAAGCCTTATGGTAGTTAAGTGACTTGCCCAAGGTCACTCAGCTGGTGTCAGACCAAGATGTAAAGCCAGGTAGCCTAATTCAAAAATCCAAGTTCTTTGCAGAGAGGCTACATTATTCATTTCAATAAACCACACTAAATCAAGGACAGAGCATTATCCAGTTAACAACCATTTGTGGAGCACCTCCCATGTGGAAGGCACTGTTCTAAATGCCTGGCATTCATTAGTGAAAAGAGAAAAAGATCCCTGCCATCACAGAACTGATATTCTAAAATCCCCACTAATAGTTGGCTACTGTTATTGGATAGCATGATGATGGTAGTGATGAACCATCCTTGCTCAAAGTTAAAAGTCCTTCCGTGGGTATCCAGTGGACAGGTTCATGTTATGTACCTATGCCCTGGCTGCTGGGGAGGGGAGAGAGTGTTTTCCCCTGTAGCTTCCATGGTAGGAGACAGGGACCTGACTCAATGGGAAATTCTTCAAACCTGGAATTTAACAGGGGAAACAGTAAGTGATGAGCATAATACATGAGCAAACTAAATGGTAGATTAAAAGGTAATTGGTGTTGAGGAAAAAATGAAAAAATGGAATTGGGTGAAAGATAACAAGTGCCAGGCAGGGGTGGGGCACGTGGTAATATTCAACAGGGTGGTCAGGCAGGACAGGTCTCATTGAGCAAAGTCTCAAAGGAAGAACAGAAGATATATTCAATAAATATTAGTTGCATGAATTAGTGATCATTCTCTCACTTTAAAGAGGGGGAAACAGAAGTCCAGAGAAGGGGAGGGATTGCCCCAGGCAATGGCAGTTTGGCGACAGATTCTGAAAAGAAGCTATGTTGCTTTGCTCCTCATCCAATGTGGCATGGTGTCCCCAGCAAGGAGCAAAGCACTGTAGGGTGTCACCATCCTGCAGCTTCTGTGACCTGCATACTGTCACACACCTACCTCTGGGACTAGGATCCCAACTTCTTCTCCCTTTCTTGGCTTGCTCCACCCAAGCCGTTCTTTTCCTTCCCACCGGGATTTGTCCAACCCCAGAGAATCCAGGGGCTATGTGTGGGCTGGGCTGATTGGTCCTCTTTGCCCTTGAGTCTCATTTCACTTAAAAACTGGTGTTGAGCACACCCCTTTCCCCACGTGTCCAACACTAAGTGACCAAAACAACCAAGAGCGGGCCCTCAGGCAGCCTCCAGGCCAACAGAGAGCCCGGCAACAGCCTCATCATCAGATGCGTAAGGGCATAATTACAAACTGAGCAAATACAAGAAGCTCTGAGAACATCTGAAGGGGGTCCGCGCCTCCTCTGGAAGGCTTTCCTGAGGAAATGCTATTAGAACCAAGTTCTGAACAATAGGAAGGCGGTAACCTGGTGAAGGAGGCAGGGGAAGGAGAAGGCTTCCCAACGGGAGGGCAGTATAGCTCTACAGGCCCCTGGGCTTCCAGGCTGCATGGAAAGAAACCCAGAAGCGCGGGAGCAGGGAAAGCGACGAGGGCTCTGAGGCTGCAGCGGTGGGCAGGGACCCCATCACACCAGGCCTTTGGGTCAGAGCAAGGACTTTGATCTTTTTTTCTAAAAGCAACGGGAAGCTACCAAAAAGTTTTAAGTAGGGAAGTATTGCGATCGGATCTGTTGTTGTTTTGTTTTTTTAATCTTTTATTGCAGTTTGGATCATGGTAGGCAGGTGGCAGACAGGAGATCTGTGAGGAGGTTTCTGCAGGATCCCGCTTGAAACATGATGGCACTTGGGATGGTGTGGTGTCATGGAGATGGAGTGTGTGGTTTTGAGAGCTGTTTAAAGGTAAAATCCACAGCCCAGAAAATTGCTTCACATCCTTGCCCCGATTTCTGAGCTCCCTCAAGTCCTACAGGAGATTCTTCCCAGACACAAGTGTAAGTTCCAGAGAGGTTAGACCACGTGGAAACATGGGGAGCTGGAGTCAAGGTCCCGTTAATCCAGGAGCTAGAGGGCAGGGTCCCGGGACCCTGGGACATGACTCCTCGGAACTCGGTCGGGAAGCAGGGAAAGTTACCTCAGGTTCCTGTGGTTAGAAAGGAGGCTTGTGGTGATGCCACATGGAGAACTGGGACTGGATTTGGAGGGTGGAAGTGGTGGGGACCAGAAGTGAGGGTGGTGGCAGGACCTTGCCTGGAAACCTCCGTGTCCTCGGAGCACAGCTGAGAGTTGCTGAAGATGGTTAGGCTAGGATGACGTCATCAGCTTCGCTCTTCAGAAAACGCGCTCCAGCGCTAGAAAGGCATTCGCCCCATCCACATTTGTGCTTTCGCCTCAGGGCATCCTGGGAATCAGCGTCACAGGCTGTTGGGCTAAGGTCGGTCTAGTATATGGATGACCAGCAGAGGGCTCACTCCCCTCGTCATCGAGGGAGCTCCACAAAAGTATTGAAAAGCAGAAAACACTCATCTCCAGGACACTGGCATCCTCAGTCTAATCCCAGCCAGACCTGGAAGATGAATTTTAATATTTTATTCGTACAAGTGATCAAAACACGTCGCTTTCGCATGTTTCCACGTGAAAAACTGCCTACTTGCGGTTAAGAAATTGTGTAAGTGAAATGGCTGTCCCCAAGTTCACCTGGCCTATGAGTGCAGAGCTGGGACTAAAATCTGAATCTTTGGCCCAGGCTTTTGGCATCTGGCGTGGAACTTGCAGGAACGTCCATCTGTCTATTCCTTTATCATTTGGCCACTCAGTACACACAGAACACCTGCCATTTGCCGGGTTCCCCTGCAGCACATTATACTTTGCAAAGTCAATGTGATCACGGCAACTTCTTTAAAGTAATCATGCTTGTAGCAAGAGCTTGAATTTCACGTTTTCCAATTACTGACTAACCTTGGTGTAGTCACTTAGTTTTCCTGTCCATCTTAAAACGGGAATGAAGGATACTTACCCTGAAGAGAATTTATGATGGCATTTTCAGGACTTGGAGTTGTCCTGGGTGGTACTGCAGGGACAGATGCTGGACATTGTATGTTCTGCCATGGCCCACTGGGTGGACTGGGGAGAATGTTAAGTACAATGTAAACCATTATCCATGTGGAGCAGCAGTACTCCAGAATGTATTCACCAAATGCAATGAATGTCCCACAATGATGAAAGATGTTGTTCATGTGGGAAGAGTGGGGTGAGGGGGGTTGGGGGTATATGGGGAACTCTTCTATTTTTTGAATGTAACATTTTAAAAAATAGAGAGGGAAAGAAGGAGAGAGAGAGAGAGAGAGAAAGAGAGAGAGGGAGAGAGAGAGGAAGGGAGGGAGGGAGGGAGGGAGGGAGGGAGGGAGGGAGGGAGGGAGAAGAGCATTGGACAGCACCCGGCCTGGGAAAAAACGTCATCAAGATAGATTGTCTGCCTAAAATTGAAGGAAGCTGTGTCCAGAGTAGTGTCTGGGTAAAACACTCGCGTCAACCAGCAGATGGCAGCCTCCACCTGGCTTTAGGAGGGAATTGCTCACCAGCGCTTCTGTCTCTCCTTGGGAACTTTGGATTGCGTTGAGGTCAACTGTGCTCCAAAGCTCATGGAGACCTTCAGGAAAACAACTTCTTCTCTCTAATTCCTCTCTGTGTAAGGGCTCAAAATCTACCCAGGAGTGAGCAGAGACCATAGTCTCCTCTGTTCTCTTTCTCTCCCCATCTGCTGCATAGAACCTCCTGTCAGCAACGCAAAACCTCCCTGCTCATCACTTCTTGCTAATATATATTGGGGTGGGGTGACAGGGAGGAAGGGGGTGTTTCTGTCCCACATGTCCAGTCTCCACTCAGATTCTGCAAGGACCACTCCCTTGTACTGATGGCCCTATACTGATTAATATGTCATTGGTGGCCGTAGAGGTCAAGCGCGCCCATTTTCTGCCATTCTCTGCTTGTTCATGTGGCTCATCCTTGGTCCCTCAGACAGAGACTCCCGTTCTCCTTCCCAATCTCCTAACTTTCTAGCACAAAGTGAGGCACGGATGGAAATGTGAGCTTCTTACTGTTGCTGTTGCCCTAGTTTTCGTTTTCTTCATCTCTCAGGCTGGGTTTGGAGGACAATCCTGCTGGATTATCCCAAACAGCTTGAGCCATGGTGAGACCAGGGCAAGGCCCCGACTGGTTTTTCCAAGCCTCGAGCAATTGCCTTCTAGAGCTGGTCCATGCCCACAAAGAGTTGCAGAGTGAAGCTCTGAAAACACTGAGCCATGGACCACTCCACTACGGAGAGGGCCTTCTCAATCCAAGGAAGGCCAAGGCGTTACAGGGACCTCGGAGTCCCTGAATGACCGGCCCCCTGACTTTTCCCTGACCCCTGGGCACTGAGTTCTCTGCTGTTCTTCAGACCCACCGAGCACACTCCCATCTCATGTTCCCCCACCCCCAGCTAGAATGCTAGTTCTCAATACATGCCAGTCTCACATGCTCACCACCCCCAGGCAGCTTCCAAATGTCATCTTCTCATTGATACCCACCATCCCCACTCTACAAGAACACACACTCATGCATACACACACACTCACGTATTGCACATGTGCACACATGGGCACATGCACATACATAAACTCTCCCAATCCTTAATTCCCCTTTTTATTTTTCACCCCAGCACCGATTTCCATCTGACGTATTAGCGATTTACTTGTGTGTATGTTTTCTAGAATTCAATCTCCACAACAACAGGAATTTTGTACATGCATCCTACCTGTTGTATCTCCAGCACTCAGAACAGAACCTGGCAGAGAACCATTGCACCATCATTATATGCAGGCAGAATGCCTGACTAGACTTGGAGAGAGTCGTATAGTCCTTATAAGATGCCCTGTATTTTCTAGTCAATCTTTTGAGAGTCTACTCTGTTCCCAGGTCATTATATTACAGCTGAAACAAACAAGCTCACAGAGGAAATTATTTTCTCAAAGCAACCATGTAACCGACTGCAGATTTGAATTCAGTTCCTGCTCACCCACAGCATCACCTCAACAGAGTGCAACCAAACACTGTGGTTTAAAGAAGCAGCAAAAGAATTGAAGGAATTGCTACACCCAGAACCCTGTGCAACAGCCTCTCCTAGGGAGGAATAGACTAATGGGCTGAGTTGTCTTACAGCCAAGGAGAGGGAGATCCAGCAGGACATTTAGAGGAAAAAGAAAATACCTTGAATATTAGTCACTCAAAGGACAAAGCATGCTATATGTCCAACCAAAATGACTCCTCCGGGGCCTTTCCTCAGATACGATCTCTTGGAGAGCATCCACCCACTTTTGGACTTAGGCACTACCACCCAGCCACACTGAGAACCACCACTTCTCAAGGCTCTGTCAGAAAGTGAGCAAAACCGAAGACATCTCAGGGCCAAAGTCACGCTTTTTATTTGCTTACCATTAACTTAAAAAGCTACTAAGATGGCAAAGGGAGGGCAGAGAGAATGTTCCAACTGTGTTGGAAACATCACTAAACCGGATTCACCTAGTTTAAGAGCTTTTCCAATTAGGGCCTTGATTTCCCAGTGGTAAATGAGCTGTCATCATACCCGGAGGTATTCAGTTTCTTTGTATATATATATTTCCCTGCAACCCAGACCTCTTAAGCAGTTCTCAGAAGAGCAAATCAGATCCCAGGTATGAGAAAGAAGCCTGAGGGAGACATGCTAGACCTGGCTCAGTGCAAGCAAAATCTACCCTACAACTGGAGACCCTTCCCAGGAGCAACTGGGTAAGGTTTGTAAATGTCGTCTCCACCCAAACCCCAATGCGGAGACAGCAGAAGGTTTCCAGGCTGATAGGGCTCTTGGGCAGCTCCAGAGTAGCCCACAAGTTCTAGAAGGGCCTGGGCTGCATTTGCTGTGTTCAGTACCACATGCCCAGAGCAGAGCGCTTGAAACAGCCCAGTCACACAAATAAGATCTCTTGATGAAAAAATCAACTGATCATAACTGCAAGGAAGATAACGTGAACAATACTTATGTCACGACAAGGCCCAGTAGGAAGGGAGGTTGTGGTCCGCGCATGAAGTCTCACGAATATGCCTGCCCTATATAGTCATCCTCGGAACGGAGATTGTTCAGACAATCAGGACAGTGAGAAGACTGGAAACCCCACTTCTTTAGGATGATAAAATTAGAATTATGAGCAGGGATGTAATCTCTGTCTCAAAATATCTGAGCTAGTCAAATCTTATCCTACTGGATGACAGAGGGAAGAATCAGCATCAGAGGGTGAAGAGACCTTGGACTCATGAAAAAAGAACTTCTGAAAACCAAAGCCATACAGAGAAGGCACAGGTTATCATAGAAGCGGTGAGCATCTGATGGTGGAAGAATCCCACAGAGATTAAACAGTTCTCAGCCATTGGGTTTCAGTGGTGGTTCTGGTGCTAATAAAGAGTTGTGGTCATGAAATTTCCTGTCCTAAAATGCACTGGTTCAGCACCAATGTTTCAATTCTGTGGGTTCATACAGCCGAAAATGTTGCTGCTCCAGGTTTTCAGCCTCTATCCTGAGTCTCAAATGCAACAAAAGGAAGAGCAGTCATTAAAGTGTCAAGACACGATGAGACAGATTTTATTCTCGAGAAGAAGGTGGTCCCTTGGGGAGGCAGGAGAAGGAAAGAAAGCAGGGGTGGCTGTGAATGTGCATAGGCAGAGCCTTTCCTCCAGGGATCAGGCTGGGGAAGATTCATACTTCCAAGTAAAGAAAACTCTAAACTTCTAAAACATCGGGGTTTTGCCAGTTTCCCCGAAGCAAGCCCTTTACAGAAAAAGAAATTCATCATCCCTGCCTATGACCTACTGCTAGAGAATCTTACTGCCTTGTAAACCAAGATAATGTTTGCAAGATGTTGCTCAGGGTCCAATTTCATTTTTAGGTGAGGCTTTCTATGCCTCACTTCAGAAATTACAGGAGGCTCAAAGATGTGGTCTCCAGGAAAGAGAACTTTGGTGTTAAAAGAGACAGGATAGTTTGAAGTTATTTCAAAACTTAACATTGAACAAAATACATTCAAAAAGAAGTATGTCATCAGTCAGCTCCCAACTTCAGCCACCACTTAATCCTTTTTTCCCACTTACTACAAATACCAAGGTATTGAAATAGAATCTGTATGGCTTGATGTTCATCATGGAATACATGTTTTTATTGCTTGGTCTTGAGATTGGGTCTCACAAGGCCCCTGGACAGAGAGTCAAGAAATTGTTTCCCCAGCCAGACTGTGAGTGTCTTAGGGGCAAAACTCATGCCTCTGCAATCTCTGTATCAACAGTACTAACACAGGGTCTGGCCCAGGGAAGATGCTCAGTGGCAACATGCTGACTCAATGAACAAATCCATCAATGATGGGTTCAAGTCCTGGCTCTGCACTGAGCTAGCTTTGAGTCCTTGGTCAAGTTACATAATCTCTCTGAACCACAAATTTTTTGATCCATAAACCAGAAATAATAATATCTACCTTTTAGAATTGTTGAGGATTAAATGCAATAATGTGTATAAAGTACCCTAGACAGTTGCTGGCATATAGTTGGTGTTCAGTAAATACTATCCCTCTTTCACTCCTTCATAGACAAAGGTCTTGCTTTAATTTTCTCTGTCTCCCTAGAATTGGACTCTGCACAAAGCAGATGATCAAATAATATTCTACTGGATGAGCTATAGATAGAACTAATCTGAATGTTCTCGGTTAACTTAGGAGGAAGCATCATGCGTCTCAGATGGTGTGGCTGCTTCGTACAGGAAATCTAACATTTAAGGGTAATTCTGTTATCTGTGACAAACAGCAAACAGTTCTATGCTTCCTTCATTTATACTGTGATTTCTACCTTGGTATTCAAGCTCCAAATAGCCAAGTTCCCAAATCTTCCAGAGGATCACATAAGCCCAACAACACTTTTAAGGGCCTTTCATTAGTGAAACTGGATGTACAGGCATAGCAAACTGGACTCGGAGCCATTTTTACTTAAAAGAACCCCGTAGTAAATTCCTATTGTATCTGGTCCCCCTGGGCCCTCAAAGAGCTTATTTCTGCAAATGAATGCGCATACGATGCTATGCTCAGGAAGTGAACTCTGTGTCATCCAGCATGGTCCCCAGTTGTCGTAGCTGTGAGGAAAATAAGGACAAACTCATTGACCATGCATTCTGGTCATTACTGTTCAAGTCGTAATCTATACTTTCTAGTTCCTTCTGTTCTCTGTTCTCTTTTTAATGCCAGTGATCCTATTTTGCTTTCCATGTCATCCACAAGCACTTGGAAGTACCTCTGCAAGAAAGAAAGTTAGAAGAATATTAAAAACTTGAACACACACAGATTCCCTAGATTTTAAAAAACACCTGGCTTTTCTTCCTCAGATTCTCCTTCTTTAAAGGAGTGAGGAGTGTAAAAAATAACGATAATGGCAAAAATTTTTAGTGGTTCCTTTCTTTTGCCAGAACTGTTCTAAGTTCAAACTCATTTAATCCTCTTGAAATCACCCCAGAAATCCTATGAGGCAAGTAATCTCATCATCCCAACTGTGCAGAGGAAAAAACTAAGGCACATCTAGATAGAATAGGTAACTTCAAAACGACAGTATTGAGGAGGTGCTCCACTTAACGCAATTTGGATTAAAATCTAAAGTAAAATTTAGAACCCCGTCATCTGGGAACTGTGAAGACAGCTGTGAACATAATTAATACACTGTTAAGGCTGGCAAGGGAGGCAGCCCACACAGTTCAGCTACTGATGGTAACGATAAGGAGCCAAGTCAATTTTCCTTCCACCGTTAAAGCAGAAACTGCAGAACTTGACTGCAGAAACAATGAAAACTGAGAAGCTATTTTTTGTTGTGACTTGATTTGAAGGAGAAAAAAATCCATCAGGCGACAGAACATGCTCCCCAATATTGTCTCTGCGAATGAGCCAGGCACATCTTTCTGCAGCCTTCTTCTAAAGGTAATGCCTTCGAGGTCATTGGGAAGGGAAAACCTGCAGCCCCTTCTCCCAACCACAGCCTACCATTGACTCACACTGTATTCGGATGAGCTGGTCTGACGGCGAAGTGGCTGCTTTCACCTGCAGCTCGGAAAACTATGGTGAATGGAAGATACTACCCTGTTTTGCAGATCACAGTTTCCAGAATCCCATGGGCCTCAGCAGGCTTCTTTCCCTTTGGGCCAAGACCCACAAAGAGCCTAATTCCAGGTTCTAGATTCCTATCAACTTCAGGGTTTTGGAATGAATACAACCAGATGGACATGCTTCTTCATAGAGGTGTACAACGAAGTTGTCACTTCTCCCAGCCTCTAATGACATCATCAGTGTGACCCTGCCAAAGGCCTGGAACCCAGATCTAAACAAGTCCCTTCAAGATGGCCTGAACAAGGACCAGGAGGTATGTCGTGTCCTTTCCCAAGACAGCCCCCTGCCAGTCCAATACTGCCTTTAGAAATCACAGGTCCTGTCTCATATCTGCCTGCGTCCCCATTTCCTCCTTCTTGGACTGCCAGGTGCTCCCCTGGCCTCCTGTACCTGACCCTAACAGTAGAATTAGTTCTCCTCACCTCCTGGTAACATTTACCCCAACACCTGGTAATCCATCCAAGATTTAAACCTCTTTTGGCACCTGCTTCCTGAACTGGCTTTGGCATGTGTGCTCTCTTTTTCTGTAATGAACCCAGCCCAAGTGTGGTTTAGGCCTCATTCAAACCTGTCTCAAGACCTGAACATATTCATGAGCTGGTAGGCTTTAGGCTATAATGGATAGGCTGTCATTGTCCTAGAAGAATCACAAGAAGTAGTGCATGATAGGAAGTAGTTACTGGTAAAACAAGAAAGCCCCCTTTGAAAAGGTACAATTTGAATGTAGATCTTAGTGTGAGACAATGGCCACTTAGAGCAAAAGGCCTAAAGTAGGAAACAGCTTGCTAAATAAAGGGACTCTGGCAGATACTCTGTGTGTCCTAGATCATTGCTGATTTCAAAGCAGGAGCAGTAGACATCATGAGAAGTAAGAGAGCTAGAGGAGATCAGATTAGAGAGGACAGGATGCGCCAGACCATCAGCAGCCCCTGGGAAGGCTTTAGATTTCAAACTTCTGTGCCGGATTGGTCAAGCTAGTGGGTCCTAGCCTGGGACTCCAGCAGACAGGCCTGCAGGCAACAATGGTAGCATGGGAAGAGGTGGTGTCGGCATTGCATCTGGCCTCACCAGGGTTGGATGGAGTCTCTAGGCTCAGCTAAGCTGGCCAAGCTCCAGAAAAGGACTCAGGGCAGGCAGGGAAGGGAAACTGAGGCAAAGGCCACTCACAGAGATAGAGCCAACAGAGAAGTCACAGAACGAGAATCTGACTCAACTGTTACGCAAGTGCCCAGAACCCATCTCTAGCACCTTGGATACAGCTTGAAAATAACCACAGCTTTCCTGAGTGCTGCCTGTTACAATCAGTCTGCTAAGCAGTTTTCATAATGAACTCATTTAGTCCTCAAAACAACCTTTTAAGTTATTCCTTCCATTTTATAGATGATGAAAGTGAGGCCAACAAGCAGTATTATCAAGATTCGAACCCCAAGTTATTAGATTCCGAAGTCCATACTCTAGCCAAGGAGCTACTTGACAGAGTCCACTTGAGCTACAGCCTGGGTTCAAGGTCAGTGGTGGACCGTACAGATAGAAGCTTGATGGCTGCATATGGGAAGAAAGGAAAGAGGTAGAAACTGACTTGGTATCAAAAAGTGTGCCCAGCATGAGCTTACCAGCATGAGGGTTATGACTGTTACTGGAGGGAGATGTCCCTGTGCCCACAGGCTTACAGTAGCAGCCACTGTGTCCTCTGCAGTCCCATTAGAGCTGACCTTCCATTCATGAGGAATGTTTCTCAGATTTACTTTCTGGACCTAGAGGGAAAGGACTTAAGTTTGCTGTGGGAGCCTTGTCATGGAGAAAAGAAACCATAGCCATTCTTATGCTGCACACCATATACTCATTTATGAAACACAATCTAGTGCCTAAAATCAAATTCCCTGGTATGGGCAGTGTGATTCTCATTTGAGAGAGGAGGAAACTGAGGATCAAAGATGTCAAGAAGCAGGAGGGTGTGGTAGAAATTACAGTCACTGGACGTGGAGCCAGAAATGCCACCTCTAGCCCAAGTTCTGCTCTTGACTCACCATGGGCTTCCTATTCTCCTTTGGCAGTGACTTGCTGCTGTGTGTTGGAGGGAGAAGAGTCAGACAATGGAAGGAACATGAGTTCCTGCACAACTTCTTGGAGCAGACATCCAAACCCATGGTAGTACCAGACTGCAATATGAGCAAGCAATACATTTTCATAGTGCTATACCACTGAGATTATGGAGCTGTTTGCAACAGCAGTTAGCCTACCCTGACTAATGCAGTCCCTCTGTAGCTGTAGTCTGCTTTCTCCTCTGATCTAGTACAGCTGATTCAGCATCATTCAGAGCTTCCATCCAGCACTTTCCAAACTGGCCTTCACTGACAACATATTCCTTAGCATCTCCCTTGCCCCAGTCCTTACCCAGTGCCCTTTTCTCTTGCCTTTGAAATGAGTGAGAAAGTAAAACCATAAACCACGCTGCCTTCTCTCCTGTAGGAGGAGAGCCAACCCCATCAAATAGGCTGAAAGATCAAAGGGCCTCAGACAGTTACAAGAGACCCAGTCCTGATCTTAGCTTGACTGCGAATGCACTGTGTGACCTGGAGCACACTTCTGCTCCTTGGTCTCAGCTTCCCCACCTCTAAAACTATGGTGCTGAACTAACTGATGCCATAGCATCCTGCTAAAATTTCAGGATTCTAGTATGTCGACTCAAGGCCCAGGAGAGAAAGATGTGGGTTAGTGAGTCAAATTTGGGGGTAGTTCATGAAGGTGATTTCCCTGGACCCAGAGCAAAAAAGGGATTTCATTGAAGGGAAGAGTATTGTTGAATCTGATGTCATGTTCATGAAGACAAAAGATCAAATTGTTCCCACATAGCAAATCCCTCTGTTTGAGAGGCAGTGGAAGAGAGTAGAGAGACCTCAGGCTTTGGATCTGGGCACACCTAAATTAAAATCTCACTTTTGCTCAAAACTGACTGGATGATGGTAAGAATTTATTCCACCTTTAGTTGCTTGTCAAGTCATGGTGGCAACTAAATGAGATTATGTGAGTGGCACATGTGCTAAGTTGTGGTAGAGAATCCCCTTTACCCTTGTCATGCTAGTGTGAGGGATGGAGCTAGTTTGGGAAAACAGGGGAGTCATGGAGGCATTTCATTCATTCATCTCTAAATGTGTGTCCAGCACTGGCAATGCAGAGATAACTATAACATAACACCTAACCTCAAGGAATATCCAGATCTAGAGACAGATTATACACAAATTCTTGGCCCTTGCTATGCTAACTACCTGAAACAATTACAAGAAAGGCCACACTTCCACTTCTAGCAGACTACCATAGACTGACATTTACCTGTGCCAAAAAAAACCACATACAAGCATGCCCACTACAAGTCTCTAAGAATTTTCTAAATATTAGGGAAAAAATGAGGGTCCATCAATAGGAGAGCAAACAAATAAAATGTAGCAGAGCCATAAAAATGAAAGTACTTTAGTTATATGTAGATAAATAAACTGGAACCATCAGCTTGTAGGCTCAAAAACTAAGATTGGGTGAAAAATGCAGTTATGGAATCATATATTAAGTCAGGTGCCATTTGATTAAGTTTTAAAACTCATACAAAATATTACATATTTTTATGGATGTGTGTTTGTGTGTGTTTCAAAGTACTTTTAAAATCGACTAGAAGAATCTACATCAAACTCATGATTAGAGTTGTTTCTGGGGAAGGTAGATGTACGAGACGAGGAAGAATGGTCAAAAAAGAGAGTCATTTCATCTGAATCTTGTTACTGTTTTAAAAAGCTAGAAACAAATATGAGAAAAATCTTAGCATTTGTTAATTTGCATAGTGGTAATATGTGCGCTAGCATTCTTTATACCTTTCTGTGTTTTTTTTAGATTTCCCTAAATTAAAATAATGAAAGTATAAAAATGGGTGGTACAAAGAAGAAGTAATGAAAGAATCCCTCCCTCTGTTAGCCTCAGTTGGCTATAGGGCAAGTATTAGAGGGCCGTGGCCAGAGAGCTGGGTCGGGAGTAATCCCATTTAGTCAGTCTGGTGGAGGGTCACTAAGAGTGTCGGTTCATCATGTCTCCACTGCCTGGCAGGCAGCATGGGAAGTTTGACCAGAAGTCATGAAGACCTAATTTTCACTCCTGGACTCACCATTTAGTAATGTAACAAGTTCCTATATTTAATCACACCTCAACCTTGACATGTATTGTTTTGTCTAATGAATCTAACTCTTCATGCTACTTAGATAAAATGGTAACTTCAAATGCCATCTAATATATATTTAGTCTGAACCAATAATTTATAAAGGTCCCTTTAGGAACTTCTCAGTCTCACTAGGGAAAAAAAAAAATCTAATCTTGAAATTGATGGTTTTCTGCCAGCCATCCCCAGTTTCTCTCCAAGATTGGTGCCTGGATATGGTTTGTGCATCCTTGGAAAGGAAGCAGCAGGACAAACAGGCAGAATCCATTAGATGTTGGTGTCACAGAGAACACCCTTGATCTACCTAATTATAGACTGTCTTGCTAGTATTGGCAGTTAAAGTGACAGGTGAAACTTGAAGTCTGCTTCTCTCTCTCTCTTTTCTTAAATCAGACTCAGCACCACTTGTAGACCTTTAAGGACTATGGCTGCGAATCCCATCAATTCCAGCCCAAATTGTTACATCTGCAGCCTCCTTTACAGAATCACATTGCCCCTCTATGACGGGACCCTCTGCCAAGCACCCCAAACCAGTACCCAGCTTCTTTGGGGTCTGTCTACAGCACACAGGAACCAAGGAAAGTTTGGGAGGGCTAAACCTCTAAACCTTCCCTGACCTGACGGGTGCCACACTGCCACATTTACTTTGAGGCATCCTGTGAGATGGTCCTACTTGAAAGTGCCCCATCTGGGGAGGGGAAGCAAGGATCCCTTCTGCTCTAGATACTTCTCTAATTTATCTAAAGCATTTCCCTTTTCTTGATCTAATGCCAAGGGAGTGATAAACTAGAACACAGGATAGTGCTATCTCCTCTTCTCCATCTCTCCCTGCCTTCTTTCCATAAACCCCTAGGCTGGTAAAGCAGCATGCTTTCCTTTGCAGGATGTCCACCTTACTTCCCAATATCAACCTCATACCTGGGTCCTAAAGGTGTACAGGAATATTTGTTGAGTCTTAGTCTTAGTGTTTGAGATGATAAATGGAAGATAAAGGAATTTAGCACATTATTTTCTCCAGGTTCACAAGGCTATGGTCTTGCTAAAAAGGTCAAGTACCTTCCCTCTGGGATAATGATCTTGAAGGAGGTAATAGGCTGTAAGGAAACCATGTTATTACAAATATTTATCATCATTGTACTATGTGATCTTGTGCACATTTTCTCACATCTCTGAGCTTCTATTTGTCTCAAAAGGTGTGAAAATTCAGTCAGGTTGTGCTGGTAAAAAAGGCTTGGCACACTGCCTGATGCACAGTGGGTGCTGAATTAATCATAGTTACTATTATTATCATTATTACTAATTTTGGGAGATATGATTATGAACCAGTCACAATATTAAGTCTAACTGGGATTCTGAGTGTTGGAGTTTGAGGTTTTTTGGGGGGTGAGGAAATCCGAGTTTAGGGGCCACAGTGGGTGTTTTACAGGGTGAATGTGGACAAAGTAAGCTTTAGATGGTCAAATCTTGGTGGTTTTTAAGATCCAGGTTGTGGGGAAAGTTGAGAATGGCACGTGGTTACTTATGACAAGACCAGTGATTTTAGGGCAGTGGGATCAAGGTTGACACAGGGAGTCATGGCTGCTACTCCTTCCTACATCTCTTGCCCCCAGATTGTGTGATCCTATGAAGTTTGTCTTTGATCCAAAGAGACATCTATGTTGGAGCCAGCTTGACCTTCTGCCCTGCCACGTAAGGATCAAATGTTCAGACAACTTCACCCATGGAGACTGAGGAGGATGGGAAATTCCCCTGGAAGCCCAGAGTGAAACAAGGCCAAACTCTGGGCTTTTTCTGAACAAACATTTTGAGAGAAACCAAAGTGATGATGATGTGGAAGAGTGGCCGGGGCTGTCCCCTTGCACAAAAGCAAGGCTGATGAAGACACAGGGATTAGTACAAATGAATCATTGCCCTGCTCTCCCTGAGAGAGTTTGCTAGTGGCAGCTCAATAAATACCAAATCTCCGAAAATGCTGACAATTCACCCACCAGTGTTGGGAGTTAGAGAAATTGCTTCCGACGTTAGTGGGAGGAGAATGCGGGGAGCAGAGACACGGGGGTGTATCATCCCTTCCAGAATTCATCTTCCTCCATTTGGTAAGATCATTTCCTACTCTTTCAGAAGCGTGGGTGATTCTAGAATCTAGATGAATGATGCCCTCAATCCCAACCTTTCATTCCCACCTGTGTGGGTGGGAGATCATGTCCCCATATGATTTCTGCCCTTTGACAACAATAAGGAGGTGGTGCTGCCTGGTGGGAAGGTGAATAGGCAGGAGGGGGAGCTGCCTTGTGTCTGGTTATTAACAGGGAGAAAAAAACTGAAGGTCTCCAGAGTGCTGCCTCGGGTGGAATCCAGGGTGAACCGAGCTTTAAGAGTGGCAATGTTCAGTTCATTTTCTTGACTATCATGGTGTACACACAAACCTACTACTTTGGGGTGATGACATACATAAAACTAAGCACACACACACACACATGCACATAAATGAATATAAGTAAAACACGGAAGTCTGAATAAGGTAGGTGGTGTGCATCCGTCTCAAAATTCTGGACTCAATGTCCTATTGCACTAAAGTTTTACAAAATGTTACCATTGGGAGAAATGGGGCAAAGGGTACATAGAATCTCTCTGTATTATTTCTTTTAAAAAAAGAAACAGATTTATTAAGCTATAATTTGCATATCATGCAATTCTCCCATTAAAGGTTACAATTCAATAACTTTTGGTATATTCACATAGTTGTGCATCCATCACCTCTCTCAGTTCTAGAATATTTTCATTATGCCAATAAGAAACACACCATCACCCCCATTCACCCTATCTCCCCAGCCCAAGACAACCTCTAATCTTATATCTGTCACTATAAATTTGCCTATTCTGGACATTTCATATAAACGAAATCATATGATATGTAGTCCTTTATGACTGGGTTCTTTCACACAGCATAATGTTTTCAAGGTTCATGCATTTGTAGCATGAATCAGTACTTTGGATATTTATTGCTGAAAATATTCCATTGTATGGATATACCACATTTTATTTATCCATTCATCACTTGATGGACATTTGGGTTTTTCCCATGTTAAACTATCATGAATAATGTTGCAATGAATATTCAAGTGTAAATTTTTGCATGGACATGTGTTTTAAATTATCTTGAGTATATACCTAAAAGTGGAATTGCTGGATCATAAGATAAGTCTATGTTTAACATTTCCACAAACTGCCAGACTACTTTTTAAAATGGCTGCTCCATTTCACATTCCCACCAGCAGTGTATGAGGGTTCCAATTTCTCCATATGCTTGCCAATTGTTATTATATGTCTTTTTATTATAACCATGCTAGTAGATGTGAAGTGGTATCTTGTGGCTTTAGTTTATATTCCTCTGATGGCTAATAACGCTGAGCATCTTTTCATATGTTTAAGAGCCTTTTATACATCTTCTTTGGAGAAATGTCTATTCAAATTATTTGCCCAATTTTTAATTAGGTTATTTGTCTTTTTTATGATTGCTTTCTGTGTTATTTCTTACAATTGCATGTGAATCTACAATTAATTCAATGCAAATTTCAATTTAGAAAAATAAAAAGACACCAGGGTGGAAATGAAAGGAAACTCATAAAAAAGAGGTAATAGTTTACCAAAGAGGATATAGAGATGGCAAGTAAACACACAAAAAGATGTTCAATATCATTAGCCATTATGGAAGTGCAGATTAAAACCATAATGTTTATAATGAGATATAACTACATACCTATCAAAATGATTAAAATAAATTTAACACAAAATCAAATACTGGAGAGGATGCCAAGAAACTGGGTCACTCATACACATTCTGGAAAAGAACATGGCAGTTTCTTATAAAACTAAACATGCAACTACCATATGACCTATCAATTGCACTCTCAAACATTTATCTCAGAGAAACGAAGACTTATGGTCACACAAAGACCAGTACACGTCCTTTGTAGCTCTATTCATAATAGCCCCAAACTGGAAAGAACCCAGATATCCTTGAACATGTAAATGGCTTAAACTATTGTGATGCATCCATACCATGGGATGCTACTCAACAATAGAAGGAATGAACTATTTATATACACAATAACTTGTATGATTCTCCAGGGAATTAAGCTGAGTGAAAACACCAATCTCAAAATGATATGATTTTGTTTATATGTTTTTGAAATGACCAAATTATAGAAATAAACAAGAGATAAGTGGATGCCAGGAGTCAGAGGTAGGAGAGGACACAGCAGAGAGAGGTGAATGTGGCTATAAATGGGCAATACGAGGGGTTCTTGTGGAGAGAGAAATGTTCTCTATCTTGACTGTATCAAAGCCAGCATCCTGGCTGCTGTATTATACCTCGGTTTAGTAAGATACCTCTGGAGGAAAGTGGGTAAAGAGTGCACAGCAGCTCTCTGAATTGTTTCCTGCAACTGAGTATGGGTTTACAATTATCTCAAAATAAAAAGTTTAATTAGAAAGGAAGAGAGGCAGTGCCTTCACAGATCTATAAGAGCTCTACCAATTATTAATTGTTTGATTTGGGGCAAGTTAATTCCTTCAGTTTTTCCATCTGAGAAATGGGGTTAATAAACTTGCTTGCTTGTGATAAGGATCAAATGAAAATAAAAGATACTTGTAACTAAGCAATTACTTCTACTATTACTAATTACAACTACAATAATTAATAGCAGAGATGTCTCCCATATGCATCTCTAGTGGATGCTACAATTTCAGAAATTTCCACTCATCATCATTTGATAATATTTGGTAAAATGGCCACTTTGAGAAAGGTACCAGAATACTGTAACTCAGGCGGCAGTGATAGAAGGTTGTTAACATGAAAGCATTTAGGTGCTTTGAAGGACTCAGAATTGGGAAGGAATAAGCCATGAGCCTAGTACGTGTCAGGGTCTCCTGGAGAGGAGGGCCAAGAGGAAGCCACGCTGGAATTCTGTCACAACATTTAGGAAATTTAGGCATGGAAGTTGGAGTCCTCTCACCTACCCGCCTGAATATAAATTTGCTCTCAACCTTGTGGCTTTAGGAAAGCTGCTTCACTCCTCCAAGTTTTCCTCATCTATTAAAGAGGAATAAAAACACCTTTATTATTCAAGGCAATATGAGCACCCAGCACAGGAGACAATGCAGCATTTCCCAAATTTCAGTCGTTTCTACACCAGCTTTATAACTTCTCCAAATTTGCATAACATCTGAATTACTTATTTACTATTTTTTTCATTAAATCAGCCCTCTTTTTTACTTTAATAACTTTGTTGTTGTTTTTTTAAGAAAACCAGCAGATGCCACATCTCTTCCCATTTTAGCACCTTTGAAATCAGCAGGCTTCTTGCAGTCAGTGGTGTGTGATGGTTTAATAGGCAGCATTATTTCTTTCTTAGTGGAACATAGTGCATGCATTTTATAATCAGCAGCATTTTAGATTCTATTAACTCTGGAATGTCACTTCTTGAAATAGAAAACCAGGATTGCTTATTAAAAATAGAAAGCAACCATTTAAATAAATGCATTTTATTAAACTGCATTTTGATTAAATTTCCAGTGTAATTAAATTTCAGCTAGAGTGTGCTGCCTGCAGATATTTTAGCCTGAAGCCAGCTTCCATCTATTAAGAAAGGGAAATTTAGCAAGCAAAGAGAAATAGTAATAACTTCCTAGTCCCAAACTGAGACGATCTCTCTGGTGCAATCTCTGTATGATTCCTTTTTAGTAATAGACACACCATGAACGACCCAAACTAGCCCTGTTAGTAGCAAGTGTCTGCCCTTAAAAAAATTTTTTTAACCCCAGGGAATAAAATCTATATAGGACATACATGGGGCAGTTCTGCATGACTGTGGGAGTTGGAGGCAACATAGATGTGCCTCTAGGAGAAGGAGAGTACAATGTAATGGATGCACACTGAGATGTAACAGTTAGAAATATCAATGAGAAATATAACCAGTGATGTGAATAGATTTTTTAAATGGTGTTGAGTGAAAATATAAGAAACTGAATGAGATATATATAACACCATCTATATGTAAATTAAAATCATATGCATTCATCAAAAACATTACACATTCTATAAAAATAATGCACATATCCTTATGATGGGGTGGGGGTGGTGGGAGAATGGAAGAGGAAACCAAGGCCACAAGGAAGAGAAATAATATTAATAAAGTAAAAACGAAACAAAAGAGGCTTTTGGGTCAGTGATGATGCTGTGCCATGCCAGGTAGTTTATGATTAGTTTGGCTATCCATATAAAAATATAATGGATATAAAGCTGCTAATAGCATCACATGGGTACATAGTAGATACTCATTAAGTGCTGATTGTTTGCCTTTAGGATAATCTGCAAAGGCTGCCTGGAATATCTTCAAGAATTCCACATCGTACTGAATTTTCAGTGACTTCCCCTAGGCACATATTCACCACCCACTTAGAAGCCCCCCGACACCATACACTTTTAAGTTCAGGAGGGCCCACCACCAATAGCCATCCTGTGATGGTTAGGCTAATGTGCCAATTTGGCCAAGTAATTGGTCCAGTTGTTTTGGTCAACGAAGCACTGAATTAATTACAATACAAGGACATTTATGGACTTCACTCATCAGTAAATTGATTGCATAGATGGTTGATTACATCTACCATCAACTAAGGAGTTTACCATCAGCAATGAGTGATGTTTTATCCAATCAGTTGAATGCCTTAAAAGGGGAAGTGATTCAGCATTCAGAGGGAATTTTCCAGCTTGACTTCAGATAGCCATCAGCTCCTGGTAACTCATCAAGGACCTTCATCAGAGTCCCTGGTTTGCAGCCAGAGCCTGCGGAATTTGGACTTGTACACCTCATGGTCTCATGAGAGAATTTTATAAAATCTCATCCTATTTATAGATATCTTCTGTTGATTGTTTCCCTAGAGAACCCTGACTATTACACACTTCTTCTCCAATGTGGAGGGGCATCTGAAACCAAGGCTGAGTCCCCTGAACAGACTCACAGATCATGCATGAGTTGACTCCAGTAGCTGGTTGGAATTGTATCACTATCCCATTGTACAGAGAGGAAACAGGTCAGAGAGAGGCAGAGACTTGAAGTTGTAACTTGAGTTAGATATAGTGCTAGGACTGGAACCAGGCTGCTTTCCTTCTACAATCATCCTCTCCCTCTTCACACATGAGCTATAATGCCCTTTATCTGACCTCCAATATAAAACCAGTGGCAAGGCCTGTGAGACAGAGTTTCCAATGCCTGTGGGATGGCCACCAAGAGACAGAGGCACCAGGAGACCAGGAAATAACAATGAGAGCAATGAGTCTTCAAGCTGATGAGGCAGAAGCAGTAACAGTCAATGGTGTCATTTCTTAATGCTATTATCACTGAAGGCAATCTATTCCCTGGATGATACTTGATATAAAGTCAGGTCTGTGTGCTGCTTTAGAGGGAGAGGGTGGGTGGCAGATGTGGCAAAAGTGGTCAAGGTGTAGAGTGCCAGGGGCATAAGTCATTCTATGAGAATTGACTCACACTCCCAAAGTATGCATTATCATCTCCTTTTTACAAATAATAAGAGACCAGAGAAACTAAGTAACTTGCCAAAATTCATAAATCTAGTAAGGGACTGAAAAGGGATTTCAACAGGTCTGTCTAGCTCCAAAACCTTAGTCTCTCCCGTGCACTGCTTCCTTAGATCATAAGGGGGAAAAATAGTGTGCTATCAAGGGTTCAAGAAGAGAGAGCTTAGTTTTGAAAAAGACAAATCCAGGATGATTCCCTAGGTCAGCGTCCTTTGGGTAGGTCTTCAATGAAGGGTACAATTCCCACTGGCAGAGACTGTGGGAGAGTGTTCCAGGTGAAGAGCACTTTACAGCAAAAACATCAGACTAGGAAAACTGAGAGCATATAAAGCAAGATATGGAAAGCAGGTCAGTTCATTCAAACTTAGGACAGGTAGAGTGGGTCAGAGATAGATCAGTATGAAAGATGGCTTGGAGGGGAGCAGATGTATCTCAGTGGTTTGGGAGCCTACTTCCCATGTATGAGGTCATGGGTTCAAACACCAGTACTGCCTTAAAAATTTTTTTTTAATTTAAACATGTCTCAGAGCAGAGGGAGGGAGCACAGGTGCTTGGATGCAGAGGCATTTGTGCACATACAGTGGGCACTGCAGAGGGTATGGAAGGACTTTAACCTGAGGTGGGTCCTCTGCCATCCTGAGTTCCCCTCAGCCCTTGTAGCTGAAGGAGCCATTGGTGAGGAGCAGAGGCTCTGGGGTCAGACTGACTTGGTTTAAGTCCTAACCCTACCATGAATTTGCTCTGTGGTCGTGGGTAAAGGTCTGATCCTTAGGACACTTAGGATAGGCCTTGCCCTTAGTAAATGTTAGCAACAATGAGGAAGAAGAGTAGAGAAAAGAGTAGAACAGGAGGAGGCTCAAGAGAAGAAAAATATAGATAGAGGGGAGGGTAGTTCTAGGAGTCAGGCCTTACTGAGGAATATGGAGTCACTAAGTCTGTCTGGCTAGGAGGATTCTGAAAAGGGGGGTGAAGACAAGGTCAGAAATCTCCACCTGGGCTGGCATGGGCCTTCTGCTTTCTCTGTCTTGTAACTTGCCGGGCCTATAAAACCAAGCACAGGCTATTGAGAAACTAAGTGTTAATCACTCTACAGGGCACTAGAGACCCTTGAAGGACTCAGACCTAGTCCTTGCCCTCAGGGAGTTCACAGTCTAGTGGGAGGCAACTATCCACAACGCAAAGCCCTCCACCTAGAGGGCGAGCTTGAACTTGGTGTGCAGAGCTGTGTGGTCAGGAGGAGGAGAGGCCGCTTCCAACTGGACGCATCCAGAAAGGGTGAGAAGAAGCTTTGATCACTAAATCTGAGAGAAGGCTGGAAAACCAAGCCTAAAAAGCATAGAAATTGGGCCATTCCAGGGTTCTAAGTGACAGGAAATAACCAACGATTTTGACCACCACTTGAAATGAATTCACTCCAGCTGCTTTTCTATCTTTTGCCTCTTCTGCCCAGGATTCAAACCCTGAAGGTCCATTATTTGGCTTCAAGAAGGCAGGACACAAGGAACTTCCAATATGGGGGCAGGTTCATTTCCAAAAGAAATTCCAGTCAGTATTGCCCAAAGTGAGTAAAGACGTAGACTATCACAAGGAAATAAATGTCGGCTATGGCCTAGAAAGACACAATTAATTTACCACCCATTCTCCTCTGGCTTGGTTCAAAGAGGCAAAGTGCCTAGTTCAAAATCTTCCCCTCCCCAATCTTCCTTACAACTAGGAGTAATTGTATAATCCAATTCTGGCCAGTGAGATGTAGTCAGAATTCAATGGGTGAGGCTCCTGGCTAACCTTGTTAAAAGGGAATGCCCCCTTTGGGTTTTTTCCTTCCTTTTTTTGCACCTGAAAATCATCATGATGCCTAGAGGGGAAGCAGCCCTCTTGTGATCTGAGGATGAAATCCTTATTCTAGTTTCAGGAGAGGGGAACAGAGAAGGAAGGAGCCTAGGTCCTCAATGACTTTGTAAAACCACTTACCTTTTCGGTGGAGACAAAATGAAAACCAGGTAGTCTAACTTGAATCCACATTACAAAGTTTGATAAGTGTTGCTAGCAGGGAATTGAGAGGGGTAGAATCTCCTTCCAGTGGGGCTCACTCGCAAGGCTCTATGCAGGAAGCCTCGACTACTGATCACCAGAATAAATCAGGACTCCTTCATTTGATGGGTTTGTGGCTGGCCATTCTTTTCCCTTTAGACAGTGCTATTTGCATAATACATCTACTAGCAGACTCTGAGCTTCAGGAAGGCCCAATCTGTCTGTCTACCATCCAGCATTATTCTATCCCCAGTGTCCTTGCATAATGCAGGTTCTCAAATCTTTGCTAAATGAGTGAATGAATGATTTAATGATTTAATGAATGAATGAATGAGTTGAGTGCAAGTCATGAATTGAAACCTTATCTGCAGCCTCCTACATCACCGTTATTTCTACTAAGAAAAGCAAGAAGCAAATAAACAAATTGGAGATTCCTCTGCTCTTTAGAAAAGTACAAGCACCTCTCGAAGATTCTGGGACTGATTATTCAATGTACTGTCTCTAGGGACTCCCTTGGGGCATCGCGTGATTACTCAGGGTTCACACAGATCAAAAGGGCAGTCTATTTTCCTCATCAGGAGAGCTTTGGTGGGAAAAGAGGTTCAAACCAATGATCCAGCTGAAGTCTGAGAGCATCTGGGGTGTGGTTATGGAGGTTCCTTCACTGTGCCATTTCCCTAATGAGCTCTCTGAACATTTCCACCTCACCCCCACCCCCGCCGCTGCTCAGTCCCTGGGGGAGGTGGCAGAAGCAGCCAGCCTTTCCACAACTCAGAACCAGGGCTGCTTGTGCATCATGTTCTTTCAGAGCCACATCAAAGCCACAGATGGGTTGCCAGGTCTACACTGAACGTCCTCAGGAGCCACAACTTGGGACGCATGGGGCTCCCGAGGCAGCCACTGGCTCCCTGGTGGACCAGGTACTTTCCTGAAGAGAACACATCATTCAGCTTCCTGTGCACTTACTGTAAACTCTTGGTTTATTACGCACCTAAGAGGAAGGACAGAGAGAGAGAACACCAAGACCTGTGAGGAGGGGAGGTTTGATTCCAAAGAAATAAAGCAAATACTGCATTCTTCCACATTCAGAGCTGTGATTGATGGACCCCCTATTTAGAGGAGGAATGTGAGGCCCCATGACTTGCCCTCGGTCCTGGAAGCTGAGCAGGCAGGATGAAACCCCAGGTCTCCTGATGCCCTGTCCAGGGCTCTTTACTCCCTAGCTAAGCAGCCACTCTTCCAGGGCCTTCCAGATAAGAGGGACCTTCAGGAAGGAGGGGAGGGCACCTATACGGAGTAAGGTCAAGGATGCCTACGGCACAGAGGCCCATCTAGATATCATCCATTCTAACACATGACAGTCACTGCTTCAGAAGTCTTAGAAAATGCAGAGAGGAAAAGCGGAGGCCTCTACCGTCACAGACCCCAGACCAGTGGGCAAGACAGATGTATACCCAGCTCCCTCTGCGCCACGCAGGCTGCAAGAAGCCAGCACACAGAGGAAGGCTCCGATGGTCGATGGTCCAGAGGTGGGGAGGGAATCAGCAAAGGCTTCACAGTGAGTTTAGCCTTAAGGATAAGCATGTGTCTGCTGGTGGAAGAAAGGTCATAGCAAGCAGAGCGGTGTGCAGAGCTAAGCCAGGCGGGGTGAGAAAGGAAGTGGTGTAATCCTGGTGAGTCCACTCATGAGCCTGGGGCTTGACTTATAGATACGGGACTGCTGTGAAGAACTGACTAGGACGTCATCCTGCCCAGCTATGAAACCCCCAGGAGCCTGGTGTTGTTAATCTTTGGGTCCCCAGAACAGAGCTGGGCACACAAATAACCAGGTACCGAGTGAACCGTGTGCTGAATAAACCACGCGCTGAATGAAATGTGGTGGAGCCTGATTGTGAAGCCAGAAATCTTGGGGTCTTAATGAAGTGTAAAAGCATGTTAACTGCAACTTCTCCTCTTACCTGGGAGTTTATGTGGAAACTTCCATAGCCCACCTACAAAGCAACCCCTGTTAAATGCCCCACTGCCTGAAGTCATATGTAAGACTTGAAAACAAGTGGCCATTATCCCATCACCCACCTGCAGGTTTTATGAAAAGGATGAAGAGATAAGAGATCTGGGGCTTCTATAGAGAAGGAATTTGCTGGGATGCTCAGCTTTTTCTCACACCCATTCCATCACAGGTGTGGGGAGGGGATGTCCTTTCCCCTACCTTGATGCAAATGAAGCACCCTTCAATCAGGTACACTGAGAACTTGAACTCTGGCCCCCAGAGTGTGATGGTTTTGAACTCTGACAGAGAAGGGGGTACCATCTATTGGACATTTCAAATGTCAACTATTTTATTCTATTCACTCTGTTGTATGCCAAAAATTAAACATAAATAGAACCATTCATACCATATCTGCAACATGCTTTTTTCCATCATTGAAATTATTTGGAGATTCATCTTTGCTGCTACATTGTTCCTTATATAAAATGGGATTCAAGTTTTGCTGAGTGAGTGAATGGATGAATGAATGCATTGAATGAAAACCATGAATTGAAACTGTATCTTCGGATTCTTATAGTACCTTCATTTCTCCTAAGAAAAACAAGACACAAACAAATCGGGGGTTGCTCAGTTTAAATATTGTTCATTCATTTCAACTGCTATAAGGTAAGCCATCACACTTAACTTATCTAGTCCCATGCTTTATTCTTTTTTCTAAAAACATAAACAAAACACATGAAATACACACAAAAAATATTAAGGAAAACTGGTAATATACAAAAGGGGGCTTATATCTATTTTATTAGAGCAGTTGTAAGTTTACAGAAAAATCATACTGATATGTATACATACACACCCAGTTTTCCCCATTATTAACATTTTGTATTAGTGTAGTATCTTTGTTACAATTGATGAAACAATATTATTATAATTATTCTATTAACTATAGCCCATGGTGTACATTACGGTCCATGCTTTGTGTTGTACAGTTCTGTTTTATTAAATTCTGCCAACATATATACAAATGAAAATTTCCCACTTTATCCATGTTCAATTATACATTTTAGCGATGTTAATTACATTACACATTATTGTACCATCATCGCCCCACACAAAAACTCCCCATTCCTACCCACAACCAGCTCCTGGTAACCTGCATTCTAGTTTCCATCTTTGCAAGTTTGCATAATCTAATTACTTCATATAAGTGAGGTTATACAATATTTGCCTTTTTGTGTCTATTTCACTAAATGTGATATCTTCAAGGTTCATCCATGATATAGCATGCATCAGAACTTCATTCCTGGGAAGCGGACTTGGCCCAATGGATAGGGCATCCGCCTACCACAGGGGAGGTCTGCGGTTCAAACCCCAGGCCTCCTTGACCCATGTGGTGAACTGGCCCATACACAGTGCTGATGCGCGCAAGGAGTGCCCTGCCACACAGGGGTGTCCCCTGCATAGGGGAGCCCCATGCGCAAGGAGTACACCCCATAAGGAGAGCCACCCAGTGTGAAAGGAAGTGCAGCCTGCCCAAGGAAAGCTGACACAATAAGATGATGCAATAAAAAGAATCATAGATTCCCAGTGCCACTGATAAGGATAGAAGCGGTCACAGAAGAACATACAGCAAATGGACACAGAGAGCAGACAAATAAATCTTTAAAAAAAACTTCATTCCTGAAGGGGATTTTTTTTTTAGGAGATACAGGGGATTAAACCTACAACCTCCTACATGGGAAGCAGGCGCTAAAACCACTGAGCTAGATCCACTCCCCCCCTTTTTTTTTAAGCCCGTTATACAGAGTCATGATTTGGAGAAACCACTCTGGCTGCACTGTGGAGATTGGCTTGATGATGCAAGGGAAGAGTCATTCTGGTTTGAGATAACGATGGCCTGGTCACACCACAAAGGACTGGGTGTTAAGCCTCAGAGACCAAGTTGCTCTGACTGTAAACCCCAAGCTTTTTTCATGATTTAATGTATTGTATCAGTAATAGAGTACCTATCAAGCTAGTAAATAGGGTATCTGTTGAGGGATAGTATTTAAAAATTTATGCTAGCAATTCTTCTGCCTCAATATGGAAAAATAAATCACTCAGAAAAAGCACTTTCATGGGCTCCCTGAGTTATGTAAATATAGGTGATACTGTAGGGCAAGGGGAATCGTAAACAGAAACTCATGTTATTACATCACAGCTGACACTTCCAGAGACCAATGGTATACAAAGCAGTTCACCAAGAAAGAGAGGATCCAATGTCCATAGGGAGTAGAGGGCCCTCTGCGAGAGAAGAGGCAGAGACCTCAATTGCTGCTCACTGAGATTTGAAGTTAAGAAGAGATGCTGGAGGTAGAAGTGAAGGTCAGGAAGGCCCAAACCCAGAGGTTTGAAGGAAGGCAATAAGGCACCAGAAGTAAAGTTACTTTGAGGACAGGGGGAGCTGAGGCTGGTAGCACAAGCTCACCACACGAGCTTAAGAGAATGTAGATCCAGGTACTCTGTGTATCCAAAGCATTGCTCTGGGGGAGTAAAGAGGTATTGGCAAAAATGCCTCAGCTTGTGGGTATAATTGAAGAGAACAATTACACTGGAATCCAAGTAAGTAGATTTGCAGTCTGTGCAAGGACCTTGACCAACAAGCACATTACTGCACACTCGGGGAGAAAAAAAAAAACAAAAACAGAACAGGACTCAGGGGGACTACACTACAACAGTGACACATTGTGGCAGGGAAAAGCATGCACTCAGAATCCAGATTTTTCTGGAGACCTGAAGTTTAGAAAAGCACTGATCCCAGTTGAACTGTGTAAGAGTTCAAGGTTCCTGGACAGTCTGGAGGAGTGGAGGGAACCAGAAAAAAAAAATGGAAATGCTATAGTTCACCCTAATGGACATGTGAGTTTTCAAGGAATAAGGAGTATGGCTTTATTCATACTCTGACTTTGTGAATTAGGTCATAAGGATTTTAGAAGATCATTTTCCCTACTCTTCCAAACTCTATTTTCATATACTTTCCCCAGTTTGTATTTCAAAAATCAAAAAAAGCAGAAAGTCACTGCTTGAAATAATTCCCATTTACCACCCAATATTAGCTTAAAAAGGGAAGAAAGAATACATGCATATTTGCTTATTTGGGTGTAATTTCATTCACATGTTATATTAGTCAGCCAAAGGAGTGCTGATGCAAAGTACAAGAAATCTGTTGGCTTTTATAAAAGAGTAAGCTTACAGTTACCAAGTCGTAAAGCATGAGTGACTTCCCTCACCAAAGTCTATTGTCATTTGTTGGAGCAAGCTGGCTGCCAACATCTACATGGGTTTAGCCTTCTTTTTCCTTCTAAGGCTCTGTGGTCCCTGCTTCTTCCAACCTCAGCTAAAGATTGGGATAAGTCTCATCTATCTCCAGCGGCTTGTTTCTTTCCAGGGGCTTGTTTCTTTCCAGGCTCAGTTGCTCTGCTCTTTCCACAAGGCCAGCTATAGACTGTCAAGCAAATATTTTATCTCTCTTCCCGGGGCCTCTGCTGTATCTATTGGAGCCTTCTCCCTTTTCTAATGTATCTGCTTCTCTGTGTATTTACTTCCTAGGGCTCCAGCATCAGAATTCCAACTCTCTTCTCTGCCATGTGGTTTTCTCTGTGAGTCCCTGTCCACCAAGGGTGTGCGGACTCAACATCCTGCAGATGTGGTCCAATCACACCCAGAGGAGCAGACCAATTTAGAAACACAATCCAATATCTAGCTTTGGAATTCATAAACAATGCCAAATTGCTACACTCCACCCTCTGAAGTCCAAAAAGACATTACAATATTCGAAAAATGTTATTTCAGTAGCAATGCCAAGTACAAAATCATATCACAGTCAGTTTATAGAAATACAATTGGTCTTGGGACAAAGACCTCTGAAACTTACAAAACCATTTATTTGCTTCTGATATACAAATAGACAGTCAAAGGATAAGCATTTGCATTACTATAAGGAGAAATTGGAAAGAAAACATGAGTCAAGGGTCTAGAACTGTTTCAAAAGACTACAGGGCATACTTTGTTAGATTTCAAAACCTGAGAGTCATTCTCAAGATGATGGTTTCTTCTCCCTGGGGCCTCATGAGGACCCACCCTTTCCACAGGCTTGTCCAACAGCCATTTTCTTGGTTTCACCCTCATCAAGCATCTGGGTGATGATATCTTAACCCCTCTAGTACAGTGAAATGAAGACAACATCCTCCTTAACCTCTGGCATACAGATCCAACCCTCTCAGAGCAACAAGTGGGCAACCTGGCCTTCCCTAATCCATGGGGGACAGGTCCATACCTCTCAGACCTATGGGATGTTGATCTTACCCTCCCTAATCCTTAGGGAATGTGCTCAACCCTCTCTGTACCCTGGCGCAGCAAAATCCACCCTCTTCAACTGCTGGAGCAAACTCACCCTCTCTGTACACATGGTTGCAGTTCCTCTCTTGGCCCACAGAGATGTCTTAATTTCAAATCCCCTCTTCCATGGTTTTCCTTTTAAAGCCATTTCCCCTTCCATGTCTCCCTTCCATGTCCATTTGAGTTCTGGATGACAGTGGTTTTGTTCACACAGTGTTCTCAAAAAGCTTGTTGGTTTAGCAGGCAAAAAGCAGGGGTCCAAGCCATCAGACAATAAGACTATTCACAAGTCTTTCCCAGATAACTGTATTTTTTATCCTGATTTACAAGTTCCAAGTTTAGTTAAGTCCTCAAATGGAGCATTATCATCTGGGGGCTTGATTTCCAGAGCCTTAGAATTTCTGGAATCAGTTTCTGGTTTTGTTCTGCCCAACAGTTCAGCCCTCAGCTTATCTCTATCATCTAGCCTTTTGCTATAAGCTGCAAGGAGAATCCAAGTCAATTCACCAAGTTTACTTTGGAAAGTTCTTCAGCTAAATGCCCAGGCTTGCCATTTTCAAATTCTGTCTTCCATAAAGTATCAGGAGTTAATCTTGCTAAGTTTTCTGCAACTTTAAAACATGGATCACCTTTCCTCCAGTTTCTAATAATAGTTTCATCATTTACTTCTAAGGCCTCATAAAAAGTCTCTTTAGCATCCATATTCCTACCAACAGTCTCTTCAAAGCAATTTAGGTCTTTTTTATCAAGCATTTCACAATTCCTCAAAAAAAATACCCCTTACCCATTTGTAGAGTTTGATATGGTTATGAATTCCAAAAATAGATATTGGATTATGTTTGCAATCTGGTCTGTACCTGGATGTGATTAAGTTATGATTGGGGCTTTGATTGGGCCACATCACTAGGGTGTTGAGGCCCCACCCCTTGGTGGGTAAGGACTCACAGATAAAAGTATGGCAAAGGACAGAATGGAGAGTTTTTTATGTTGGAGTTTTGATGTTGGAATTTGATGCTGAAGTCATAAGCTGTAGCCCCAGGAAGTAAGCACACAGAGGAAAGAGAAGCAAGCCCAGAAAGAGAGTACCTGAACCAGGAGAAGAACACAGAGGAATAGCAATGGCTCCTTAGACACAGCAGAAACCCCAGGGAAAGAGACAGAGCCATTTACCTGATAGTCTACAGCTGACCTTGTGGAGAAAACAGAGGAGCTGAACCCAAAGGAACCCAGGAAACCTGAACCCTCACAGACTTCGGCAGCCATCTTGCTCCAACATGTGGAAATAGACTTTGGTGAAGAAGTAAATTATGCTTTATGACCTGATAACTGTAAGCTCCTACCCCAAATAAATACCCTTTATAAAAACCAACAGATTTCTGGTATTTTGCATGAGCACCCCTTTGGCTGATAATACAGAATTTGGTACCAAGGAGTGGGGAAGTGCTTTTGCAATTACCAAAATGCTGGAACAGTTTTATAACTGGGTAAGGGGTATTTTTTGGAAGAACTGTGAGATGCTTGGAAGAAAAGACCTACAGTGCTTTGAGGAGACTGTTGATTGCAATGTGGATGCTAAAGAGACTTTTTATGATGCCCTAGAAGTAAATGATGAAACTATTATTGGAATCTGGAGGAAAGGTGATCCATGTTTTAAAGTTGCATAGAATTTAGCAAGATTAACTCTTGAGGTTTTAGGGAAATAAGAATTTGAAAATGGTGAGCCCGGGCATTTAACTGAAAAAATTTCCAAAGGAAAATCGGAGAATGTGGCTTGGCTTCTGCATGCAGCTTATAGCAAAATGCTAGATGAGAGAGATATACTAAGGATTGAACTATCAGGCACAAAGAAAACTGAAACTAATTCTGAAAATTCCAAGCCTCTGGAAATCAAGCTCCCAGAAAAAGGTGCCATATTGGAGGACTTAACTAAACTTGGAACTTGTAAATCAGGATTAAAGATGCAGTTATCTCGGAAAGACTTGTGGAAAATCTTACTGTCTGATGGCTTGGACCCCTGCTTCTTGCATGCTAAACCATCAAGGCTTTTGAGAGAACTGTATGAACAAAACCCCTGTCAGCTTGGACTAAAAGGGACATGGACAGGAGAGATTGAAGGAGAAGCAGCTTTAAGAGAAAAACCTTGGAAGCTGAGATCTGGAATTAAGACATCACCTTGGGCCAAGAGAGGAACCCCAACCATGTGTACAGAGAGGGTGAGTTTGCACCAGCATTTGAAGAGGGTGAATATTCCCACCCAATGTTCTGGGAGAGTTTTGCCACCCCAGGGTGCAGAGAGGGTAGAGCACATTCCCCAAGGATTATGGTGGTTAAGGTCAACACCCCACAGGTCTGAAAAGGGTGGGCCTGTCCCCCATGGATTAGGGAAGGCCAGGTGGTCAACTTGTTGCTCTGAGTGGGTTAAGCCTGTATGCCAAAGGTTGGAGGGAATGCTGTCTTCATGTCACTGTACTAGGGGGGTTAAGACTGTAACTGAAAGATTGAGTAAGGTGTGGCAATCACCCCAACTCTCTTGGAGGGTGAGGTCTGGAGCTTGGTCAGCACCCAGATGCTTGATGAGGGTGGAACCAAGAAAATGGCCATTGGGCAAGTATATGGAAAGGGTGGGTTCCCATAAAGCACCAAGGAGAAGAAACCATCATCTTAAGAATGACTGTCAGACTGAAATTGAATGGAGAATGCCCTGCAGGTTTACTGAACTGTAGAGAACCTGTGAGTCATGTTTCCCTCCCAGTTTCTCTTTATTATAATGAAAATGTTTATGCTTTGTTTGTCCATTTGTGTATTGTAAACTGATAAATTGTTTTTTAAGTTTCAGAGGTCTATAGCAGACAGGACTTTGCCCCAAGACAAACTAATTCTTTAAATTGATTGTGATATGATTTAGCACTTGCATTTTTACTATGCAAGTTAAGGTTTTTTCGAATATTGTAATGTCTTTTTGGAATTCAGAGGGTAGAATATAGAAGTTTGATATGGTTAATACACCATTTATCCAAGAGTTCCAGCATTTTGGTAACTGCAAAAGCATGACCCCACATCTGGTACAAAATTTTGCATTAGTCAGTCAAAGGGGGGTTGATGCAAAGTACGAGAAATCTATTGGGTTTTATAAAGGTATTTATCTCGGGTAGAAACTAACAGCAACCAGGCCCTAAAGAGTTCAACTCAAGTCACCATAAGGGTACTTTCTCACCCAAAGTCATTTGCCATGTGTTGAGCAAGATGACGGGCAATGTCTATGAGGGTTCAGCCTCCCTCTTCCTACTAAGGCTCCCTGGTCCCAGTTCCTTCAGGCTTTGTCTCTCACCCCAGGGCTCAATTCTTTCCGGGCTCAGCTGCTCTGCTGTCTCCAAAAGGCCAGCTGTAAACTATCAGGCAAATGGCTGGTCTTTCTTCCTGGGGTCTTTGCCATGTCTAATGGAGCCTTCTCTTTTTCCTCATGTATCTGCTTCTTTGTGTGTTTACTTCCCATGACTCCAGCATCAAAAACACAAACTCTCTCCTCTGCCATGTAGTTTTCTCTTTGAATCCCAACCCACCAAGTGGATGGGGACTCAACATCCTACTGATGTGGTACAATCAAAGTCTTAATCACTATTTAATCAAGTAAAAATGAAACCTCTGAATTTAATACAATCTAGTACAACCAGAGGAACAGACTGGTTTACAAACATAATCCAATATCTCTTTTTGAAATTCATAAATAACACCAAATTGCTACACATGTTATTCATTTAACTTTGACTCTTAATGTTTATGTATTATGATATTCTAGGAAATCAAAATATAGAAAGTTACAGAGAAAAAATAATTAAAAGTATTTAGCCCTGGAAAGTGCCCCCATATTAATTTAAATCACTTCTATAACTGTTTGTTAGTAATGCATTTTGCATAGGCAGACATAAATTCATTCTGCTCATGTGAAACAAAACCACTAAATATTAAAGTTCCCATCTCTTCTTACCTTCTTTTGATCTCTGCCTTCTTGGCACCTGTAATTCATAAAAAGAATAAAGTATAGTGGGAAATCTAGTACCAATGCATCTGCCCAATCCAACTGTGGCTAATCTATAATTCCAAAGGGCTTTCCTTACTGGGATAGAGTAGAATAGAATGGAATTCATGCAGCTGGGTGTGGATTCTTGCTCTGAGTTCTGTGAATGGGGCAAACTACCTAAACTCTTTTTCTTTTTAAGATTTTTTTTTTTATTTCTCTCCCCTTCCCCCCCCCCCCCCCAATTGTCTGCTCTCTGTGTCCATTAGCTGTGTGTTCTTCTGTGACTGCTTCTATCCTTATCAGTGGCACCAGGAATCTATGTTTCTTTTTGTTGCATCATCTTATTGTGTCAGTTCTCTGTGTGTGCGGCACCATTCTTGGGCAGGCTGCACTTCCTTTCGCACTTGGCAGCTCTCCCTATGGGGTGCACTCCTTGCCCATGGGGCTCCCCTACATGGGGGACACCCCTGTGTGGCAGGGCACTCCTTGCAAGCATCAGCACTGCACATGGGCTAACTCCACACAGGTCAAGGAGGCCTGGGGTTTGAACTGCAGACCTCCTGTGTGGTAGGCAGATACCCTATCCATTGAGCCAAGTTCATTTCCCCTACCTAAACTCTTGGAGGCTGTAAATGGGTACAATCACACAGACTTTATATTAGGGTTGCCCTGAGTATGATATAAGATATATTTATTACAACATGGTGGGAGCATAATCAACAAATAATGGACACATAGATGTTGGGCTTATCTATCTGTTCTTCCTCATTCTTCTCACTCTTCTGGCTCAATTTGTGGTTTCCATTCTAGGTTGGTAACTGTGGCAATTCCTAAACACTCCCCCTAGAAATGCTCAGTGGACATCCCCAGTACCCACACAGCCCTGGGGTAGCCAAGCTCCAAGTTGAGAGTCTCCAGGCATGTCTCTGGTACTGTGTCAGGCAGGCATGCCCCAAGATAAGGTGGAAATCCCCAAATGCTTATACTTCTGCCTCAAGATGACCCATAAAACTAAACAGCCCAAATGTTTAAACTGGTCATGGGGTGGTTATCTTAATCTATGTTAATATCAAGAAGACATTTGAAAAATTGAGAGGTATGTCCATAATACCATGCATTTGAACTGTGTTTCCCAAGCCCTGTATGCTTTTTTTATCTTTACAAGCTCATGTAGCTCACGGGGCAGGTGCAAGTATCCACCTTTGCAAGTGTGGAAACTACAGTCCAAAACATGAAGAATTTTGTTCATAGTCACAAAATTATTAAGCAGTAGAGCTGAAGTCAAACCCAGAGGATTCTCCACTACAATGGCCTATCGGGTCAAGTAGCATGCTCAGTTTAGACATTTATCCATGCCCCTGGGTATACAATGGTGTAACTTCTTTTTGTTCCTGGACTTAGCTTCATGTCATATGCCCCACAGCTTACCCATTTCATCTCACTGCTCAGTGCATTTGCTAGTAATCAAGATATTATTAAAGAAAATATGAAAAACAGGAAAGGCACTACTTTTCATTCGCACTTCAGTTAATACTTGATACAAATGATAGGCTCCCCCATTCCATGGTAGTTTTGCTGGTACTTTCCTGGACTGAAGAAAGAGGAAGACCCCCAATGGCAAAGTCTTCCACTTCTTTGGCAATTTCAATATTCTGGATCTCCCAGGATATTCTAATATAGAATTATATAAGCATACTATTTGATTGAAAATTATACCAATAATTACTCTAATGAACAGGAAGACATCTTTATTAAGAAAGAATTTAAATAAAGGAAAGTATAAAAATAAAATCACCCACAGTTCCACTATGGACACTATATATAATATGTACACTTATTGTATATCACCCTGTATATATATACGTGTATGTATGTGGGTGTGTGTTTGTGTGTGTGTATAAATATATGTATTTTTTTCAACCAGCATATTTCTTGTTTTCTAGTAGTGTCATTAATAGAGCAATAGAAAACTTGTATAAACAGGTTTTCGTGAACATTCAATATTTTCCTTAAATTCTTAGATGTAAAATTACAACATGAAAGGATTTACACAATTTTAAGTGTTTTGATATGTCTTGTGAAATTAGCATCCAGAAATATTCCTCAATATGTACTTTTACCAGTAATGATAGACAGTTGTTATTGTTTTTCATTTCAATTTTACCCTAAAGCGTTAATTACTACCAATAGTGATAATTGTTCCTGATCCTTTCTACCCTGTTTTCCAAAGAACGTGTTATTATAAACTAGTATACCAGTAAGCATGCTTCAACCTTCCATATTCAATTCTCCCTTTTATGAGTTTAGTCCAAACTTGAGAAAATAATCTTCAACTGTCATATCCCAGAAATGTGACTATTTTAGTTTTACTTTAATGTCAAGTGATTCCATTTGAATAGAGAGAAGAGGAATTGGCAAGCCCCCACCTCCAGCTTTCAAAATGGGAAACACAAGACACAGAGAGAGGAAGAGATTGTTAATTTCACAGAAAGTCAAGGGGAAATTGAAGCTATCATCCAAATCATTTATTCTTTGTCCATTGTTATTTTTGCTCAACACATAACATTTTTACTAATAAGGAACTTGGGCTCTGAGGAGTCAGCACAATGACATAATCCCTAAGTGGCAAAGCTGGGTTCCAACCAATTCTGACTTGACTAGTTGGTAAGGGCATCTGGCTAGACTACCTATGATCCAGATAGCAAATAGTCTTAGGACACATACTCAAAGAAAAGCTCAGGGGAAATGATAGTATTCTATAATGCATATGATCATACTGAGTTAAATCTGCATTAATTAATGAGCAGAGTACCTTTACAACAAAGTGATTTATGTGCATATACAATGGTGTTATTGTTCTATTAGATAGTCAATATTCTACTGTCCAACCACTGGACACATAGAGTTACTGCGCACTGGAAATGCATCTCATCTGTGTTGAGATGTGCTGTCAGTGTAAAATACAAACTAATACAAACAGTGAACCCTAAATTAAACCATGGACTATGGTTAATAGTGCAATTATAGAAATGTACAAATATCAATTGTAATAGGTGTTCTATATCAAGGCCAGGTGTTAATAATGGGGTAGTGTGTAGCAGTCCTGTGTTTTGTGCCTGATGCTTCTGTAAACTCACAATTTCCCTAATAAAAAATATAAACTGGATTTTGAATGTTTGATCTGAAAAAAAGAATGTAAAATAACACAATAGATGTAATATTGAGTCAAATTAAATGTATTTTTAAAATTAATTTCACGTAATTCTTTTTGTTCTCTTTAATGTGACTTCTAGGAAATTTTTAACTACTATGTGGTTCCCATTATGTTTCTATTGGACTTCTATACTTCTATTGGTCAGCACTGGCCTGCACTACTGTGATAAAATCATCTTGACCATCACCTAGCAGAGAAGGTCTGAAGATGGGTCACTCGAACTATAGTCAAAACCCAGAATCCTAGATTGTTAAATCTGGAAGAAACCTGTGGCAGAGACTTCTAATTATTCTACAATATCCATTCTCCTCTTCTCTCAGAGTGATGGAACCCCAGTTTTCAGCTGGCAAAATAGCAACTATGAATAAAGACTCTATTTCCCAGTCTAGCCTGCAACTAGTTCTGGCCAATGGGATGTGAGTTGAAGTAATATGTGTAACACCCACATTGTATATTTAATCATTAGAGGTAATACATTCTTCTTGACTCCATAATTTTCTACATTCTGGAAAGATAGAAAAGGATCTTGGGTCCCTAGACATTGTCTGAAATAGAGACACCTACAGACTAGCTTAGACCTCTGCATGAGGGAAAAGCACATTTTTATTCTATTAAAACCACTATTTCACACAAGTAATTGTGTGAAATTACTTGTTGATACTGATCCTGGAGGCCATCCTTGTTTAACACTCCTATATTACAGTATAATTATATATCAGAGAGGGTTCGAGGACAACTGAATTCACATGGCAGCTTATCATGAGAGCTGGGTCTTGGAACCCAAGACTTCTAAATGTTTACCCTACCATACTATTCATTGTATTTCAACTACCTCATTCAATTTCACAATCTGAAAAAAATACATTCCAGAAGATAGAAGCAGCACATAAATAAACTTTTCTTCTTTGAATCCCTGAGATAAGAATCTCAATTTATTTATATAATTGGTGTTTTAAAATGCTTACTTAACTAGAGAATAATCCAGGATTTGTATTAATATAAAATAGTGATTTCAATGGTGGATGAAGATTGTGGTTACTACTAGCATAAGGATGTTCTTTTACAAAGTGTTAAGAATATGGTGATACATGGAAAAATTACAACTAATGTAACTTACGGGTGATAGTTAACAGTAATATTGTAATATTTTTGCAGCAATGGCAAAGAAGATCTTAAATCAATTCTGAGACAACAATAAGGAGTATAAGGAAGTATGGGATTTTTCCTTTTGGAGTAACAAAAATGTTCAAAAACTCACTGAGGCGATGACAGCATAACTCTGTGATGAAAATGAGAGCCGCTGAGTGTACACTTTGAATAGATTGTTCAAAACACGGGGCTGTAAAACACAGGGAATTCGGTGGTGGAAGATGGACTATAGTTAATAGGACAAATATGAGAATGTTCTCTCATGAACTATAAAAAATATGTGATACTAATACAGGGTGTGTGGCAGTTTGATATTATTGATGAATTCCAAAAAGAAATACTATGTTTGTAAACTGCTCTATTCCTGAGGGCAATGATACACTTTGACTGTATTAAATTCAGAGGTTTCACTTTTACTTGATTGAATTATGATTAGGGCTTTGATTTGGCCACATCAGCAGGACATTGAATCCCCATCCCTTTGGTAGGTGGAGACTCATACAGAAACAATACGGCAGACGAGGGAATTTTAGTTTTTTGACTCTGGAGCCCTGGGTAGAGAGCTGAGCCATTCACATGATAGTTTACTTCTGGCCTATTGGAGCCACCAGAGTAGAAGAGCCGGGAAGGAGATGAGTCCTGGGAAGAGAGATGAGCCTTATGCCAGCTTACAGCTGAGATTGGAAGAAGCTGGGGCCATGGAGCCTTAAGAAGAAGAGGAAGCTTGAAGCCTTGCAGAGTCCAGCAACCATCTTGCTCCAACATGTTGCAACAGACTTTGGTGAGGAAAGTAACTTACACTTTATGGCCTTGTGACTATAAGCTCTACCCCAAATAAGTAACCTCTATAAAAGCCAACAAGTTTCTGGTACTTTGCCTCAGCACCCCTTTTTGGCTGACTAATACACTACTTGATTATTAATAACTTGTATTAGTTAGCCAAAGGGGTGTTGATGCAAAGTACCAGAAATTTGTTGGCTTTTATAAAGGGTATTTATTTGGGCTAGAAGTTTACAGTTACAGGGTCCTAAAGAGAACAACTCAAGGTTACTTCCTCACCCAAAGTCAGTTGCCACATGTTGAAGCAAGATGGCAGGCAATCTCTGCAAAGGTTCAGCCTTCTTTCTTCCTCTTAAGTCTTTGTGGACTCAGCTTCTTCCAATCTCAGCTGTAGACTGGAAGGCTTATTTCTTTCCAGGCCTTCGTAGCTGCTCAGGGCTCTGGTCTCTTTAGCTGCAAACTATCAGGCGAATGACTCATGTCTATCCAGAGACCCAGGATCAAGTTCTCTCCTCTCCCAAGTCTATGGAGCTCTCTCTATTCCTTTATGGTCTTCTTCTGTATTCTTCTTAGGTGAGTGAGTGTCCATTCATATCACCCACAAGGGGGCAGGGACTCAACCTTGCATGCCCTAATGACATGGTCAAATCAAAGCCCTAATCTTAACATAATCAAGTAAACATAAAACCTTTGATATAATCAAAGTGTATCATGCCCAGAGTAACAGACCAGTTTACTAACATAAACAATATCTCTTTTGAAATTCATAAATAATATCAAACTGCCACAGGTAGGTTGGGGGGAAATACACCAATTGTAAGATACAGGCCGTAGTTATATTTTAGTGATGCTCTTTCATAGTTTGTATCAAATGTTTCATAGCAATGCAAGGTGTTGGTGGTGGGGTGATATATGGGAGCCCTGTATAATGATATGCATGTTTGTTTTGTAAGTTCACAACTTTTACTATGCACTTATTGTTTAAGTATGTTCATGTAAGAATGATATGCCTCAATAAAATTTTATTTTTAAAAAAGATGAGGTCCTATGGATTAGGATGGGCCCTAAATACAGTATGACTGGTGTTCTTATAAGAAAAGGGAAATTTTGGCACAGAGACAGAGGGAGAATTCCATATGATTACAAAGGCAGAGACTGAAGTTAGGCCGCCACACACCAAGCTGGGAACACCAAGGCTACTGAAAGCTGGAAGTGGCAGGAAAGGATTCTCCCCTAGAGCTTCAGAGAGAGCATGGTCCTGCCAATGCCCTGATGTCAAATTTCTAGTTTCCAGAAATAAATATAATAAATTTCTGTTGTTTCAAGGTAAAACAAACTGCTTCCTTAAAACGTAATAATTTATTTTAACTAACCTTGATGCAATAGCAGCTCACTTGCGCAAGAGAGAGGCAGCCATAAAATAACCTATCACTGACACCTTGAGGCACCCAGAGACACAAAAATAATAATTGTAGCCCTGATGTCACTTGCTTCCTCTTTGCCCTTTAAGAGCCCATAAAGGATGTCTCAAACCACCAACTCTATGCCCCACAGAAAACCAAAGCCTGTAAGATTTCTGCAGATTTCCAGGGGAGCTCACATTTTGATATCTCCAAAACTGGGTTCCTGGTTCAGCAAGTGCTGTTTATTCCAGGCTGCTATAATATAGTCAAGAAATGCAGCCCTTGATTAATATCTACAAACATATGCACACACACTTAGCATCTCACCCAAAGAGCTGATGCGTATAATACACTTACTTGAAGATGTGCATAGGAGATAGAAAAGGGGCTATATCAGAACAACCTCATTTGTGAAATGTTCTTTGTGGGGAATTCCCATGGGGTGATTTTCCCAGGCTCACCATTAGGCCATAAATGTATCCCTCCATGTGCTTGCAGAATGTATGGAGCATGACTTAGAAAATGGAGCAGCAGTTTGATTGCAACCCCAACCTGCCCCCAGCCAGCCAGCCTGAGCCCTGGCAACCTGCACAGTCATGCACAGTGACTCCGACTTTGCCCCACCTTGTCCTCAGCCATAGTCTACCCCTCTTGCTCCTCCTCTCCTCACCTCCTTTCTATGCCCCTGAGTGCTCCTGTTGTCACTGATATATAGAGAAAGACCGAGCTCTAAATTCCTCTTATATTCTCAGGCTGGACAATTTAACCAAAGTTTCTCTCTTCCTTGAGTTGCTACAGACCCCCTTGGACTCTTACCAGCTACTCACAGTCTCTTGACATATCTATCTATAGCAGTTTGATATTATCGATGAATTCCAAAAAGAAATATTGGATTATGTTTGTAAACTGATTTTTTCCTCTGGGGGTATTAGATTATATTGGATTCACAGGTTTACTTGATTAATAATTATGTGCCAGTAGGGCCTTGTACCAGTAGGGCCTTGAGTCCCCACCCTTTGGTGAGTGAGGACTCACAGATAAAAAGCATGGTAAAAGACAGAGTTAAGGGTTCTTAATGTTGAAGTTTTGAAGTTGGAGTTTGATGCTGAAACCTTAAGCTGGAACCCCAAGAAGCAAGCTCACAGAGGAAAGAGAAGCAAGACCCTGGAAGGGAGGAACCCAGGAAGCCTGAACCTTCGCAGACGTTGGCAGCCATCTTGCTCCAGCACGTGAAAATAGACTTTGGTGAGGGAAGCAACTTATGCTTTATAGCCTGGTATCTGTTACCTCCTACCCCAAACAAACACCCTTTATAAAAACCAATAGATTTCTGGTATTTTGTGTGAGCATCCCTTTGACTGACTAATACACTATCCAAATAAAAAGTATCCCTCATAAGAAAAATTCTGGTACCACCTGTTAAAATAACCAAAAGTTCTAAAAAAGTTTGCTTTCTTAGAAAACAAAAATGTGTAGGACCTCCAAGCCACTTCTTTCACAGAAGTAGATAAAGAAACATAGCTGTCTGAAAAACTGAGGCTGGGGCCGTCCTCAGGGATGGGAGGGGCCATAAAGTCCTGCCAAATGCCGAGTTGAGTAATCGTCTCTCTTTTATCTAACTCAACGAGGGGTTAACCAGCCTCTGCATGATGGACAGTTCATTCGCTCAGGGCAGTTCTGACCTTCTGTTCCTGCAATGATGAGATCTTGTTCCATCACAGGACAGAGGAGGGGTGATATTTTCTCTGGCTCCCAAAGCATAAGTTCAAGTGTTTTGGCTTTAAATTCAAGAGCCTTTGTACTTTGGAGGTCACCTAAATCTGCAATCTTCTCTCACACTTCTCTTCCCTATACAAACTAATTTTCAAGCCTCTGACCTTTATGTATGTTTTTCTTCTTGCCTGGAAATCTCTTTATCTCCTTTCTAAGCCTGGAAAAGCTTAAACCTATCCCAATTTCTCTAGGCAGAATAGTCTATTCATGCCTTTGTTTTCCTGGAGCACTACTTTAATTATAGCACATATCAGACTATATTGGAGTGCCCTCCCCACTACACACAGAAGAAATGATATTATCTGCTTCTCCATCTCTTAGCACAAATCCTAGCATATAGCACATAATAGATATTAGTTGGATTATTACACAACAACTGTATCTGCTCTTTTCTAGGACAGACCTTCAAATACACGAGGACAGTGACCTTAGTCATCTCTCCTTCTCACTAGACAGCTAGGATCTTCCACGTTCTTTCCTTAGCATGGACCCAACCTCCTTTTCATTCTTTAATCCCTCACCTGGATGTGCTCCCATTTACCAAGTTTATTCTGACACCTGGGTACTCAATGTCATGTTCCCGGGAGAGTTCCCCGGGCTCTGGGGTTTAGTTGGATAAGTGTGTGACTGTGCCCATGTCATTGTTCAGGACTGCCCTGCCCTACCAGAGCAGAGACAGGACCACTCAGATCAGGGACGGTCAAGTCCCTAGGTCTACCTCAACAAAGGATTGAGCCCTGGAGTGCGCCTGCCACACACCTGGCCTCCTCCAGATTCCCCACCTGTGGAGTTCTGTCTTGTGCATCATATTTGCACAATTGTCAATTCTTTTCAGTTGTACGTAAGATATTTTTCAATGTCTATTTTTAAATATTGTGCAAATAATTCATGTTTGCTATATAAACATTAGAAAATACAGGTAGAGCTAAAAAACAAAACAATATCATCTAAAACTCCACTAGTAACATTTTGGAATATATTCTTCCAGAGTCTTTCTCTGCATATTAGAAAGATAATTATAACTTCCTTATAAAATGTTATCATCCCATCCATTCCATTTTGTAAACTTTATTTCAAGCAAGAAAACATGCTGTACACAAACACCTTTCCAGGTTATTAAGAATACATCTAACACAGAGGTTCCTAACTTGGTGTCCCTTGTACTGGCTTCAGGAGAATTGCAAAGTCCCCTGAAATTGCAAGCTGAAATTTGTGTTTATGTGCATATGTGGCTTTTTCTAGGGGAAAAAGCTCTATAGTACTTGGAGCCTCAAAAATGTTCCTGAACCAAAAATTATTAAGAACAAAAGACCCATCATCATTTTTATTGGATACACATTATTCTGTTAAATGACTATACCATAGTTTATTTTTTAAATCCCTTGCTGTTGGACATTTAGGTTTTTCCACTGCATCAGTCTTACAAGCAATTCTACTATGGCTATTCTCCTGGATTCATGTGCTCATACCTGTTAAGATCTCCTCGGGATTAACCCGCAGAAGAGGAATCACTTACGTAAAGAACACGAACCTTTTAAAGCACTTCTCTGGTTCTTTTTTGGAGGACCTAGCCTCAGGTTTCCAAGCCCTTCTTGGGTTCTTTTCTGAAATCCTTTCTGAGCTCAGCAATTCAGCATCTTCTTGTCTACTTTCCCCCAGTCAGCAACTTTTGATTGATTGCTTTAGATTAAGTGACTTCCAAGTGAACTCCTTCTGGCTTGCTTCTATAACCAGCCTCACCAAATGGATCTTAGACAAAGCATTTAAATCTGTCTTAATACACTTGAGTCCAACTACATCTGTGTAATCTTGGGCAATCCACTTAACTCCTATGAGTGACTGGGAATAATAACCCTTGACCTGGGAAGCGGACTTGGCCCAGTGGTTAGGGCGTCCGTCTACCACATGGGGGGTCCGAGGTTCAAACCCCGGGCCTCCTTAACCTGTGTGCAGCTGGCCAATGCGCAGTGCTGATGCGCGCAAGGAGTGCCCTGCCACACAGGGGTGTCCCCTGCATAGGGGAGCCCCACACACAAGGAGCGAGCCCCGTAAGGAGAGCCGCCCAGCGCCAAAGAAAGTGCAGCCTGCCCAAGAATGGTGCTGCCCACACGGAGAAATGACACAACAAGATGACGCAGCGAAAAGAAGAAACACAGATTCCCATGCCGCTGACAGCAACAGAAGCGGTCAAAGAAGACGCAGCAAATAGACACAGAGAACAGACAACCAGGGTGGGGGGGAAGGGGAGAGAGAAATAAATAAATAAATAAATCTTTGAAAAAAAAAAAATCCTTGACCTGACTTAGTATGATCACCCCATACTAGATGAAGAAACTGACTGTGACTCTGACTTGATGTGACTTAATCTATAAAGGACCCTCTCTCTACCCAAGGCCACACAAGGACAGGTGAGGACTTAGAAACAGATGCATTACCTGGAATTTCCTTATGAACTATCTTGACATTTCTCTACTTTCCAGTGGAGGGATAATAAAAAGTTAATAGATCTCCAATTTTCCAGAAAGGCATTTAATGATCTGAAATGACTTAAATGAGTCACAGGCCCATAAGACTATTCAATTTTGGATTGATTGGCTGAGAAATAATTTCAAACTTGCTTTAAAAAGAAAAAAAAAAAAGGCCAATCATTTTCAAACTGAAACCTTTAGGGAAAATCTCCTGGTTTCTTTTTCATCCTCTGTTCCACAATGAGTTCTTTCTGCCAAAGACTGGGCAAAAGCCATGAGGTAAGCCCTGAGCTACAGATAATGCATCTGCTGAGAAATGTAATTGGGGCAATGGAAAAAGAATTATGGCTCTCTGGTCAGAGCTTCACTCATAATTGAGTGATTCTAGCCTCAGCCTGGCCTCCTATAAACAATTCCAAGCTGTCCTAAGAATCTCAAGGTGTCCTAAGATTATAATGTATTTCCTGTTTCATGACCACACTAGATAAACTACAGGTTGACTGCTATAACATAGAATGAAATTAACAATGTTTTAGACAAAGGAGCATTTTATTTCTCTTTTCAAGGATGGTAGGGGGCCTCCATAATTATCAGGGACCCAGATTCCTTATATGTTTCTTGGTCATCCTTGACACATAGTTTGCATCTTGCTGCCAAATACGGTTGCTCCCACTCCCAGTATCATGTCTGCATTCCATTTAGCAGAGAGTGAAAATGGGGAGGGCATGCCTCTTCCTCTGAAGTGTTGAACCTGGAAGTTGTGCACATCTTTCTGGTTAATTCCATTAACCCATACTGAACTACATGGCTCATCAGGTGAGAAATGTATTTATTCTGAGAAATCATATGCCTAGCTAAAATTTCTACTTATATTCTATTTTATCTAATAATATAAGAAATTAAGCTTTACTAGGACTTATTATATTGCCATCCTGGCTGAGTCCTTTTGCCAGATAATCATGGAACACTTGCAAGAGTGCATCTCAAACTTTTACGTGTGTATGAATCAACTGGGGTACTCCTTAATGTACAGATCCTCATTCAGTAGTATTAGGATGGGGCCTGAGATTAGACACTCCAATAAGGTCCCAGATAATTCTGATGCTGCTGGTGTTCATACTGCATTTTGGATACTAAGGGTTTACTCAACGTGTGTGTATCCTTTTAATACTTTTACTTTTAACCTCTCTGTGTCTTTATATTTAAAGTGGTTTTCTTTTAGGCAGGTTATGATTGGTCTTGCCTTTTTATCCATTTTGTTGATCTCTACCTTTTACTGAGAATGGTTCTGCCATTTTTATTTCATGTAATTATTGATATTTGGGTTTAAAATTTCCATATTGTTATTTCTTTTCTATTTTTCCCATATGGTCTTTTTTTAAATTGTTATGATTTTTATTTTATTTCTTATTTGCAATAGCTTATGTTTCTTATTTTTTTAAATAAATTGTGTTGTAGCTGATGAAAATGAACAAATTACAGCTATGCACAAAACCATGGGTGATTCACATAAATATAAAATTGAGCAACAGAAATCAGACCCAGGGGCGTGGAAGTGGGGTATATGGGAACCTCTTATGTTTTTTAATGTAACATTTTGTGTGATCTATTTATCTTTTTTTAAAAAAAGACAATAAAAAATTAAATAAAATAAAAAAGAAATCAGACTCAAAAGAGTATATATAGAATGATTCCAAATATATAAAGTTCAAATATAGGCAAAGTGCCCTCTGGTATTCAAGGTCAGATTAATGGTGATTCTTGTGTGGGGGGCATTGTAACCCTTGTGACTTGAAAAGAACATGAGCAAGGGTTCTAGGAGTACCGGTAACATTTCCTCTTTTTTTTTTCCATCAGTGTGGCACATTCATTGCATTTGATAAATACATTTTGGAGCACTGCTACACAGCATGGATTATAGTTTACATTGTAGTTTACACTCTTTCGGTCTATTCAGTGGATTATATGATGTCCTGCATCTGTCCCTGCAATACATTCAGTTCAACTCAAAGTCCTGGAAATGCCCCCATATCACACCTCTTCTCTCTCCCTGCCCTCAGAACTCCTGTGGCCACTGTCTCCACAGCAATGATATAGTTTCTTCCATTGCTACAGTCACAATAATTCTATAGTAGAATAACAGTAAGTCTACTCTAATTCATATTTTATTCCTCCATCCTGAAAACCCTGAGATGGCAATGCCCACTCTACCTCTAACTCAAGAAGAGGCTTAGATCCCACATGGCTGATGGATGGAGCTCTCCTGCTTGTGGTTGTAGACTCTCTGTTACCTGGTGTGGTGGTTGACCATTCCCACCTGCTGGGTATATAACCAGAAGAACTGAAAACAAGGACATGAACCAATGTACGCACACCAATATTCATAGCAACATGATTCACTATTGCCAAAAGTTGGAATCAACCCAAATACCCATTGACAGATGACTGGATAAACAAAATGTGGTATATACATACAATGAAATACTACTCAGCTGTAAGAAAGAATATAGTACTAACCATGCAATAATGTAGATGAATCTTGAGGACCTTATGTTGAGCAAAGCACACCAGGCATTGATGGACAAATACTACATGACCTCTCTGATATGAATTAAGCAAATCAAGCTGTCTCAGAGAGCCAGAAATGGGAAGATAGGCTTACAGAAAATAGTGGGGGGGGGGGGGGGAAAGAAAGTGAAAGAATGGCCACATGAACGAAATCTATGATAAAGTGGAGGTAAGTACTTGTGCAGTGAAGGGAGAAGACAGGGGCATAGGGATACTATTGGGTTGGGCTTTGCAGGTTTGAGGGGGGCTAGGGTTGAGAGGATGGGTCAGATGGTCCACAGAACTGGGGGGAGGGTTGAGGGGTGCAGGTGAACACAGGTGATTGTTGGGTATGTGGTGTAAACTATAATGTTGAGAAAACTCTTTAGAAAATATAATAACGAAGAGTTACTGGTTTAAGGTGTTTGAAAGAGGACATCCGGCACAGAGTGCACATGGGGCAGACTTCTAGGGAGTTTGTGAGTGCTCATCATGTCACAGTATATTATATCAGTGGGTGGAGACCCATACAATGAGCTGGAAGGTGTTATACCCACATTCTGGGAAAACCTGATATTCTCAAGCAGAGGAGAAGGTGTCACTTGAGAGTATGGTGGCTCCCAGGACAGACTTTAAACAGTGAGGCATGGTCCTCATTGTGAGCCCTGAGGGGACAGGGTGAGAGGAATAGAATAGTTGGAAGAGGGGTAAATGGAGAGCAATGGGGATGTTCTACATAATCTTGCAATGATGGATACAGGCCATGTTAAACTTCACCAAAAATTTATGAAAGTTTGTAGTCTACAATGTAAACCATAAAGTAAACCATAATGGAACCATGGTTGGTAACTATGTTTCAATATATGTACATCAGTTGCAGCAAATGTAACATCCACATGTAACAAGATCATTGCTGCGGAAGGGAGAAAAGGGTTTGATGTTAGGTATATGAGAGTCCCCTATATTCTATTTGTGACTTTACTGTGACCAAAAACTTTTTTGAAGACATATAAAAAACAAAAAACATAAACTCTGAGGAAGAAATGGAAGAGATTGCCTTGCCACTCTACAAATAAGACAGCATCTATTACAGCAATGAAAGGCAAAACACACACAAAAAATTTACTATGATATTTTTCATTTTTTAATATCCCAATTTATTTTTTACTTTATTTTAGTTTTTCTAAATTATTATGTATTCTATTTCTAATCTTTAAACTTATCATTGCTATTTCACTTTCCTATCAATTGAATTTGGCAATATAGACTTCATTTTTAAAGAAGTTTTGGATCACAGAGGTCAACTATGGCAGGGGAGGAGCACTGATGGGGGTGTCCTTGATGGGGAATGCATGGGTGGGAGGGAGTTCTCCAGGACATACATATAGGGTATATAGCTATGTTCATATGTTCATTGGGTATTGACATAATGGGTAGTGTTTTACATGACAATTGAGGGAGAGCTGAGTTCCCATTTCAGGGAACTCCCCGATGGAGCAGCAATAATCCCCCAAGTGGAAGACAAAGACCAGTGAAGAAGGATGATCCAGTGATGGGCCCTTGATACTGATGACTATGCTTAGGAGCCTGTGTGCTTGAAATTTCAGCTAGGCCTAGAGCTGCAGGGTACCTAAGAGTTGTGGCTGAGCGAGAGGGTTTCGTCCTCGCTCAGGCCCAAGAGTCGGGGGGGCTTGCTCCTGCCAAACCACTGGCGGGGGGTGCCCCAAGAGGGAGCACCAGTTCTCCAGGCGTGGGGGACGCACGGTTGGGGAAAAACCACGGAGACCGCTTGAGCGCAAGAACAGGTCTGCTTTATTGCGGAAGTACACTTGGTTATATAGGCAGGGAAGGGGGTGGAGTATGAAGGGGAGAGCAGGGCGGAGGGGTGGCTGCGGATTGGCTAAAACTGGGGGGGCAGACCTCTGGTAATACGCTGTAAGCAGTTACTGGGGAAGAGGGCAGATTGTAGGTTGGTAATATGGGCGGGACTTGCGGGAAGGGTGGCGGGGGCTGGAAGGGGAGGAGGGGCGGAGAAAGGCGGCAACAAAGAGTTACCTCCTGAGAACCTCCATGTTGCTCAAATGTGGCCACTCTCTAAGCCAAACTCAGCATGTAAATACATTACCTTCCCTCCAGCGTGGGACACGACTCCCAGGGAGCCTCCCTGGAGCCAAGGGATTTCTACCAAGCACCAACTGGTGATGCAAATTTAAAAAGACCTTGAATAAAAGGGGGAAATAGTAAAGACAACTGAGTTTATATGGCTAAGAGGCTTCAAAGTGAGTCAGGAGGTCATCAGAGGGGTTGAGATTATGCACATCTCAGCAAGATCTCAGAGACAGGCAAGTGAATACAACCCCAAGTAGTGGTGCTCCTGAGAGCTATGGAGACACCCAGGTCCTACAGTCATGACAGATGCTTCTGGAGTTCAGTGCCTTGCCAGTGGGCCCTACATTGGAATTTATGCTCCTGAGTGTGATGGAGTTGGACTCAGATGTGACTTCCCTACATATGCCTCTTCTGTCACTTTTACTGACTCTGTGGTTGGTGCTGGGGTTGGTGTATGCTCAGGAGACTTGAATCTCTGCCCTGACTGTTTGCCAGCTGGGCCCTGAACCTCAGTAGAGTTGTTACACTTACTCTCTGGTTTGTTGGACTTGCCCATATAGTCATTGTTCCCCCTTTTTTCTTCCTCTGTCTAAAAATAGTGGGTTTTTTTACCATTTTATTTTAACTCCACTATTGGCTTATAATCTATAATTTGTTCATTCATTTGTTTTTATTGTTTTCTAGGACTTCTAATAAGCGTCTCTAATTTTTCACAATCTACCTTCAAGTAAAAGCATACCACTTCACATATAAATTAAGTACTTTGCACCAGTAAGGTTCCATTCATCCCTTTACATAGTTTGTGCAATTTTGTCATAAAATTAATTCTTATATATGTTAAAACATTGTTATTATTTTTGCTTTAAATGATTGGCAATCTTTTAAGGAAATTTAACAAATAAAAACTTATTTTAGGGAAGCAGATTTGGCTCAATGGATAGAGCATCCACCTACCACACGGGATGTCCAGGATTCAAACCAGGGGCCTCCTGACCCATGTGGTAAGCTGGCCCACACACAGCACTGATGTGCGCAAGGAGTGCTGTGCCATGCAGGGGTATCCCCCATGTAGAGGAACATCACGTGCAAGGAGTGCGCCCCTCAAGGAGAGCCGCCCCCCTGCAAAAAAAGCACACCCTGCCCAGGGGTGTGCACTGCACACGCAGAGAGCTGATGCAGCAATATGACGTAACAAAAGAGAGAGAGATTCCTGGTGCCACTGACAAGAATGCAAGCAGACAAAGAACACACAGTGAATGGACACAGAGCGTAGACAACGGGGGAAGAGGGGGAAGGAGAGAGAAATAAATTAAAAATAAATCTTTTAAAAAAAACTTATTTTATAGCTACTGTTTTTGATGCTTTACATTCCTTCATGTCGATTTAAATTTTCATCAGTTATCATTTTCCTTACATCTAAAGAACTTATTTTTTAACATTTCTTGAAATGCAAGTCTGCTAGCCATGAATTCTCTCAGTATTTTTTTCTTAAAAAGTCTTTATTTTGCATTTAATTTTGAAGGATTTTTTAATCAGATATAGAATTCTAGATTTATAGTTACTTTTTTTCTCTCAGCACTTTAAAGATGTTAACCCATTATCTTCTGGCATGTCTATTTTCTGATGAGAAGTCCGACTTATATATTTGTTCCATTATACATATCTTTTTCCAGCTGCTTTTAAGATTTTTGTCTTTATCATATATTTTTAGAAATGTAATTAATAAGTTTTTTGTGTGGTGTTCCTTGGATTTTTCCTGCTTGGGGTTTGTTGAACAACTTAGATCTATGGTTTCATTTTGTTTTTATCAATTTTATAAAATTCTGAGCCATTGTTTTTCAAATATCTCTGTATATATATGAATTTAATTTATGATAAATATATTTGTTAATCAGTATCAAGTATATATACTCTATTAAGTAAATGGGATGGAATAATGTATTACGTCTTTATTTTTTTCCAAAATTAGTTTTATACTTCATTCCATTCACAAAAATAACAACCTCATGTAAAGAATAGAAATGTGAAAGTTTTCAGGGAAAATAAAGCATACCTAGTTAAGGAACTTAGTGTAAAATATTCCAGTGGCTTCCTAAGAAAACCCTAGTATTTATACAAAAATTACTTATCTGTCAAAACTTAACTGTCGGGAATTGAGTAGGCACCTCCTGGACATCAACCAAAATCAGATTGCCATTTACTACCTACCACAGTTTAATTCCTACAAATTACCAATACCGATCTTAAGCACCTACCTGGAATTCTGCATTACATGAGGCACTGTGAGGAATTCTTGAGTGCATTAGAATGAAAGAAAACTTTAGAGATAATTTGATTCTTTATGGTTAAAAAACTGGGGCTCAGAGAGAGAAGGGGACTTACCCAAGGTCCTTCCTTCAATCTCTTCATTTGCAAGGGACACAGATCTCTATCTGCAATCACCACAGTGTCTGTTAGGACTAAAATTCAGGAAGTCAAAGCTGAGCTTTGCTCAGGATTCCCCAGCTGTGTATGAGTCAGAAGAAAAACCCCAGGGGACTGTCAGCAAGGAAGGCTGCTATGTTAAGAATATTGCTTGCTAAGTACTTTAACTTCTCATTATTAAAATGGGAACTGAGCCCACCTAGACTGCTGTAATACCTTTCCAATAACCCTCTGTGCCTGGAAAGAAACCAGTTAGTTGGACATACTGAAATTAATCTCTAGTCTAACATTTATTATTATCTTTGAGGGCATTGCTTAACCCCTCTGAGTTTCAAATTTCTTATCTTTAACTTGGGGATAATTACACTAAGGTACTAAAAGGAACAAGTGAAATACCATAAGTAATATTTTTAGCACAATACATAGTAGTTGTTAAATGTGACTTTCATTCACTTCTATTCATTTATCATTGGTCCCAAGGGCATCTTCCTCTAACAAAATCGTTCTGTGTAATTCAACTACTTTGAATCTTTTCTGTGGCTCCCAGTTACAAGAGAAAGTCCAAACTCCTTGGCATTATTTTCAAGACCTCTTCTTCTTTTAAAGGGGATAGGCAAATAAAAGATGCAAGTAAACCACAGATCAACTGATTCCTGTTCCAATAAATGTTTTGGTAGGGACTTCCACTATTCATTCTTACTGCTTCTCCTTTCCTTTCGGGCACATGGGAGATGTATATGTGTCCATCCCCATATAATGAAACAGTGTCATGTGACAACTTCTGGTCAAAATATTGAGTAGAAATCAAGTGCATTAACATCTGGGCTAAAGCCCTGAAATGCCAGTGTGAGACCCTCTAGCACCCTCTTTCCCTGCCACAGTAAGCATGGAAGCCCATGTCAACATGAAGGAGCCTCAAATTGAAGCAGCCTTGCTTATTGAGCCATTATATGAGGACTGCTGAACTGGAGAGGTCAGATCCACAGAGGACTTAATACGATAGAAAAACAACCTACATTTGGTTAATCAACGATGACTTTGAGGTTGGGTTATACAACACATCTTAACCTAATCTGATTAATCTGTCAGTCTCTAATTATCCAGTGATCCCATTCAGAAACATATCTGCTGTCCTTTTCCAAACTATAACTACCTGGAAAAAAAACCCACTAATTTTATTATTTTAATTTTCTGCACAAAATGGTTATACAGACATATTCCAAATTCCACTTTTTATTTCTTAAAGATGAGCTGTTTTTTGATGGGCAACTAGAATATTTGAATGTGGAATTATTTCTTAGAAACTATTTGTGATCATCATTCATGCTATCCACCAATTTTCCATTCTCTTTCTGAGCACTTTCCTGACCCTTTCATGTTGATGTGGTCATGTGACTTCATCGGCTGGTACAATGTGTGCAGTAATGATGTCTGTCACTTCTGGACAGAAACTTTAAGAGCCAGTGTGTGTGTCATCATTCTTGTTCCCTTTGTCACAGTAACTGGCATGGCTCTAGGATCTTTAGTCTAGTTGTGATTGCCTCATCATCGTGGGTTTTGGAGTGAGGAAAGCATTAAGCCAATGCCTGGCAGACCTGAAGCATGAATGAGCATGTGATCTTTTTGTTTAAAGTACTGATGAATTTCTGTTAGCTTGTTTGTTCCTGCAGTAAAACCTGGTATATCCTGACTGATATGGATATTAGCATTAGCAGTTTTGCTGTAATAAGAACCTAAAATATTGTCTTGTATTTGGTTGGTAGTCAGTGAGGAAATCTTGGAAGACTAGAAAAGCGTTACTTCTTATTAATGCAGTGAGATAAAATTTAATACAACTCACATTGATGATAATTTGCAAAGTGGATCATGAGTGAACTCATCTCTCTTGGAAAGAGATTGAAAAACAAAACATAGTGCTATGTGTTAGTGGTGCTTGGTTAAGAAGGTAATACAAAAGAGATGAGCTCAGAAAATAATTGATCAGATACTCACAAGGCTGGAAAAAACAGCTGTTCAACCTCAACAAATAAAAGATAAAACTGAAAAGTCAATTAAAACTCAACCCGTGATGAAAAAATCAAAGGTATGAACATATGACCCATTGTTAAAACTTCTCAATAGTTTAAAGTCTCTCATAGCCCATCAAATGGGTGACATCCAGTAAATCCTTTTAACTGAATGAAATACATTGAAGAAAAGGAGGTGGTAGTTATCCCATTAAAGCCTGAAAGGTCCAAGTTCCCAAAACTAAATCAAGAGAGAGTCACAAGAGTGAGAAAGAAAATAAACATAGCAAATCTAAGGACACTGTGTGGAAAGAAATTGCATGTATTGGCACATGGCGCTAAGTTGACTTGAATCAAATACATAAGGAACCAACTGATTTTGAGAGGATTGTTCTGACAAAAAGATCACTAGTGTGGATTAAAGGAAAGTGATTTTTTTAGGTTTAAATTGATCCATCTATAGGCAAAAAAGTGATCTAAGAAAACTATTCATCCCCCAGGAAAGCCCATTTTTATGTCCACTTCAGATATGATCAAGGAGGAAAATGGAAGAGAAGACTTCTTAGAAAGATGGATCTACGGGTCTTGAAAAATGTGGGCTGGGGTGTTCCTCCTAGAGAGAAAAAGCATACCCACTGAGGGGACGGGAGGAGGTCCTCTCAAGGTCTGCTTAATCGACTCAGAACTGCAGTAGACCAATGACTTAAGTGTCTCCCAACTTTTTACTTTCCAATGGGAGGATTTATTGTGTTTTTTCCCTTTCTGTATATTAGATATGTAGGGGGGAGGCGATCTTTCCTTTTTGTTTGCAGATTACCAGACCAAGAGGAGCCATGTCCAGACCTGGTGAAGAAGTTGCCCAGCCACCCTTAGAAATCCTGGACATTGAACTGAATCCAGAGGCTGTGTGAGACTGCTGTGGCTTAAAGTGGCATGACTATGCTTTGCATGTGAGCAGGGCAGTGAACTGAATATTTAGTGATCAGAGTAGCAGACTGTGGTCATCATTAGTGTTGTCCAACAAATATTTCCAATTGTCCTCCCAGACATATGGTAGGATTGCACTTCTCCAGCCCCTTAAAATTGGATGTGACCATGTGCCTTACTTTGGCTAATGGAAGGTAAGTAGAAGTCATCTTTGTCACTTTGGGACAATGTGCTATATGCTGCTCCTTTTCCCTTTCTGCTATTGCACACACAAGATCACTATGAAGAAAGCTTTAAAATTATAACAGACATAGAAAATTGACTGAAAATTGTACTTATTCTAAAATTTATAGGGAGGATTAAAGATTTATGAATGTTTGAATGAAGTTTATATAAAATAGGATTAAAGAAAGGATTTTCCCTTACTAGAGATGTCATTACACAAAGCATAGTAATAAAAAATGTTTCATGTATCTATCCCATTTTATATATTGTTAATAAAAAATATACAGGGAAATATCTTTTTGACCTTAGGATGGGAAAGTTCTTAAAATTTCAAAAGCACAAAGCATAAAGAAAAAAATCAGCAAATTATTATATCATGATTAAGGATTTCTGCTGAATGAAATTGACAAAATTAATAGATGACTGATTTGGGGAAAATATATCTGTAAAATTCAAAGCCAGCCAGCAAGGGATTATAATCTAAAATGAATAAGAAAATCTTGCAAATCAATAAGAAAAAGACAGCTATTCCAATAAAAATATGGTAAAGGAATATGACAGTCAATTTACAGAAGAGGAAGCCCCCCAATCTAGCAAGCATAAGGATAGATGCTCAAAATCAGCAGCAATTAGAGAAATGCAAATGTTATTTTGGACCTAGGAAAAATTATAAACATTTTGCACAAGCAAAAATTATAAAACTGTGGTTTTAAAAAAACTGGATCAGCAGGGATGTGGGAATATAGAGGTCATCATGCCCGAGTGGGGCCCTATGCTAGAGGACACCTGTCAAGGCTTGTTCCCATTACATATCACATACCCAGCAATTTCATCCCAAGGTATATAACACAAGAAATTCTTAGGCAGGTTCATCGGGAAATACGCCAGGGGATATTCATTGCTGTATTTCGTTTTTGGAGCTAAGAGGTTAGGGGACATAATTTTGATGCCCAAACCTGGAAGAATATGTAGGTAAGAGGAGGTGAATGCCCACCATAAAACACCAGAAGGGCTTAGATTCCTGCCATAGCAATATAGACGGATCTTAAAAACATTGCCCTTACTGGAAAAAAAAAAAAAAGGAAAAACGTGCCATTAATGGAAGGAAAGAAAAAAAAAAAGGAAAAATGTGGAATGAGATAACAGGATTCATTTATTTAAATTCAACATTTATTTTATAAAATATAAAATAATATGCTTCTGAAAGAGCACAAACAAAGAACAAGCCATAAACACAATAGCATCACTTTGGCCTCCCCTCCTCCCACGCTGCCCTGTGCGGCTACACTTTCCATGCCAACAGTACTGAACTGCTTGTAGTTCCACAGACTCAGCAGACTGTTTCACTACTGCCTGCCTTTGTACATACTTTTCCTCCCTCCAACCTTCCCATGTAGGTTATTGAGGGCTGGGCACACTGAATCTTAGTCACCATCATCAGAGCTTATTACTTGGTAATTGGTGCAGAGCACAGAGTCAAATATTGTTGACTTAAATTCAGTTTGGATGTGCTCAGCAGGCCTCCCCTGGAGCACAAACCCCCTCCATTCTCTCCCAACAGTTTTGTGTGATAGGTAAAGGCTACAGAATACATTCCAGCACTGTATTTCTATCTGGGTGGCATTCCTTGGATATCAAGATTCTGGGATAGGGCCTAGAGACGTAATGGCTCCGTAGGTTGACTTCCTTCCCATTTGCTTTCAGGCATCCTTTCTTCCAGCTGAGCATTGTATCCACCCGTCCAGAGTTCCCTCTCCTTTTCAGGCCCAACTTCATCCTCTTCAGAAGAAGCCAGAGCCTCCCTGGGACTCTAGAGTGCAAATCTCCTTGCTTTGCTGCTTCTACCAGTTTAGGGCCTGGACTTTGCAGGTCTGCTACGGTCAGTTTACCAGTTAGCCATCTGCTTTCCAGGTTTCAGTATTGTTATCATTTCATCCTTCCCCCACCCCCATTCTTTTTTCTTGAAGGTTATGCTATAAACTCCGTCATTGTCATTTTTCAGGAGTCATTGGTTTTTCAGGAGTAAACAGGGGTAAATGAGTGTTCGAGCTATCATCTTTAACCACAAGCTGCCAATTTTCAGATGGTATAAATTGCTAAAAATGTCTTCTTTAGTGTGAAGCAAAATCAGGCCACTTGGTAAGATCCACCTACTTGTTCTTGTTTTGACATGACAGACTTCCAGATATTAAAGAACATCTTGATGTTCTCCTCGTACTTCAATTCCTCTCTGCTCCAGGCTCAATACATACTCACTCCATTCCCGAGTCCAGGATTCATTAAAAGTTTTGTGTGTATGAACAAAAAAAAACACACCTCGTAAACATGCAAAAAAAAAAAAAAAGGGCATGGGGTTTGTTGAAAGAAACTGAGATGGCTCACAGAATTAAAAGAAGCAATAAAAGCTAAGCCTTGGGAAAGGATGAGTTGCAGGCAGCCCAGGGGCCTCAGTAGTAAGAGTCGGATGTGCTGCCCATTTCTATGGCATGATTCAGAGGTCCCTAATCAACCAGTCAGTCCATCTATCCACCATCTGCCAGAGCACGCATGTGAACCCAGCCTGGTTCAGTTGCCCACATCAGGGGTTCCCTGGACCAACAGCACCAGCGTCACCTGGGTATTGTTGAAAAGCAAATTCTCAAGCTCCACCCTAGACCTCCAGGATCAGAAACCCTAGGGTGGGACCCAACAGTCTGTGCTTTAACAGAGGGATTTCAAGGCCTGCTTACATTTGACAACGACCGTCCTAGGATCAGCTATGGCCAAGGGTGCAGGAAGGGAAAGAGCAAATTTGGCCCCTGTATTCCAAGGGCCATTTCCCAAGGAAGCATTATAAACTGAAGACCTATTCAATTGATACCCAATACACTCTAATCCCCAACAATTAAAAGTACTCAGATGGAAAGAAACAGCTAACCTCAAGTCTGCCTGTGTTGACAATGACTCCCCTCCATTATGCTTTAGTCTCAGGGTCTTACTTGCTCCCTCCACATCCTGTAAGCGAGCATCTGTTCTAAAAGAACTGGGCCAGATCTAAAGCATCTGCACCATTCAGTGCCCCTGGTGCTACCCATAATAACAAGGTTGCCAAGAGCTTTGTGCCAAAAGTATTGCTGATGACCTTCCTAGAAGCCCTTCTCTTCGGCAATAGTACTTTAAAGGTTTTTTTTTCCACCAAGAAGTCATCTATAAAGAGGTAGGGAATCTCTCACACTTGGTTTGATTTCATTCCAGCTTTAGAAAACACAGAAGTGAGATGCATCCCAAAGGAAAATGCCGACTTTGTTACCTGTGTTGCTGAGATACAGAAAAGTTTCTGAAAGTTTAACAGGGGAGGTGAAAAGTCCTAAATAATAGATAATCCCATCTCTCACAGGGATGTCTCCCCACCTCTTCCCCATCAAATTGTCCAGCATACCACTAAGTCTCTACCAGATCAATGATGGAATATATTAGAAGGAAAATAATGGTTTCAATATGAGGCTCTACTGTGTACCCAGCAAAGTACAAAGCTTTTACATGTATTATTTCAATTCACTTAAAGTTTGCAATATTATTTTTTTTCTCTCCCCTTCCCCACTCCCCCACCCCCCATTGTCTGCTTTCTGTGTCCATTCACTGTGTATTCTTCTGTGTCTGCTTGCATTCTTGTTAGCGCCATGGGGAATCTCTGTTTCTTTTTGTTGCATCATCTTGCTGCATCAGCTCTCTGTGTGTGAGGCGCCACTCCTAAGCAGGCTGCACTTTTTTCATGCAAGGTGGCTCTCCTTACAGGGGCACATTCCTTGCACGTGGGGCTCCCTTACACGGGGGACACACCTGTGTGACACAGCACTCCTTGCATGCATCAGTTCTGCATGTGGGCCAGCTCACCACATGGGCCAGGAGTCCCTGGGTTTGAACCCTGGAGCTCCCATGCGGTAGGCGGACACTCTATCAGTTGAGCCAAATCAAATAAAGTACTTCCCAGTTTGGACAGGACTGGATCACTCCAAGCACTATTTAGAATTTTCCTTTGCCCAGAAAACACCCTTAATATCTTCTCCACCACCCAACAATCTTGTTTGCCTATCAAATTACTGCACTTCCTTTGAGACTTAACATAGGATCATTTCCTCCTGCATGAAACCTTTCCCACTACCCCAAATCTGAGCCAATCACTTTTCATACTCAGCTGCTATTCTTTACCTGTCTCTTCCTCAAGACTGTGAGCTCTTAGAAGGCAAGGTCCACTTGATCACTTGCCTCACTAGCACCTAGGACAGGGCCAAACACATAGGACATATTTGATTTATTGAATCAAAAAATAATAATAAAGCACGGATAGACAGATGGATGGATGAACAGATAGGATTCCAAGGGAAGTGATAGCAGCAAATAAATGACTCTAGTACCCATGGGTCCAGAGTTGATTAGAGAAAAACCAAAAATATTTATCTGCAAACACTGGCACTTATGCCTACTGTCTCCTACCCTTCCCATTTCTTTTATATCTCTACCAATTATAGGTCTCTCTTATCTATCCTTCCCCCCACTTTCCTTCCCTCTCCCTCCCTCTTCCTTCAAAATACCTAAGATATAGAACTGAAATCAAACATGTATTCAATTCATTTGTTGTAGTTTATGGTTCAGATATAAATATATGTTTCACATTCTTAATTTCAAAATCCAGTGGGTGGAACATTTTTGTAATTTCTAAAAATAAGATCAAAACACAAACACCCACAACTCTCTCCCTTAAATTAATAACATACAGTAAATTGACGATTTTGTTTTGTTTGTTGGTGAATCAGTGATTGCTAATAGGAAAAAACAATTATCTGACACTGTTGAATGGTAGGAATGAATATTATTTCAGCACCTCCTAAATACAAGTTATGTGTATATGTGTATGCATGTCTTTGTGTATCTTCATGTCTGCAATTTAGAGGGAGAGCAGTGAGGCTCTGAGAGGTTGAATGACTTGTCCAATATTGCCCAGGAAGGAAGAGGTAGAGGACGTGGAATTCAAACTGAGGGACCGTGCTTTCCCACCGAATTAAACGTTCTCTCACATGAAATCATAGAGCTTATATTGGTAGGAGAAAGAAAGAGGAAGTGCCCCTAACTGAAAACAAAAGCCCAGGATTAAGGAGCACTTTTCAGTGCCAGGGTTACTGGATCACGGTTTTGTAATCATGGGTGTAAAGTTTGCATGCTGACACTTCCTATGATTCAGCTCTGCCGTCTTACTTGGCTCTTTACGAAATTAAACCACATTTTAGAAAAGGAAACAATATCAGACTGATAATAATTTCTGTTTAAAATCAGATAATTTAAAACAAAGGTGAAAACCAGTGGAATGACATAGATATTTATCTCGCCTTCTAGTCACAGAAATGTTGAGTGTGAAAATTTTTTAATTCCAAATTCCAGAAACAAAACTTTCTTTGCTCGCTCTGGAGGTTTCTCATATTGTTTCACAACCTACACGCCCCACGCCCCCACCCTCACAGTGTCTGCTTCCTCTTCCTCCCCCAGTCCATGCCAAGAACCCGAAGTTACACTGCAGGGAGGGGGCTCAGAGGGGAGAAGAGCCCAGGAGCCCTTCCCTTGGTGGGGCAATTCTGAAAAGTTCTAAATGCCACTTTACCATGACTGTTTTAGGCTGCTGGGCTGAGAAAGCGAGAGAGGAAAAAGCCGGGCAGGATGTCAGCCTCACTTAGGTTCTGAGAATTGCAACTTGGCCACAGTTTTCTCTGGCTTGAACAAAAGCAGCAGGCAGGGTGGAAAGTGTAAGAAAAGAAAGTGCAGCTGATGCTCTGGGGGAAGTCATCAAAGTGAAAGCAGGAGGGTCTGCGGGCGACCTCAGGCAGGCCAAAGCTAAAATGGTTGTGTGGGTTGGCTGCTCCCAGTGGCCAGACTTTGTGAACTCCTGCCCAGACTTTGTGGATTCTTTTCGCCCTGGCATTCTTTTCTCACATCTTATTAGTTCTCTATTGCCTTATGCACCTTCATTCGTAAGCAGTGAACTAGGGAGCTGAGGTGGAGCAAGAGAATGATCACCTCTCTCCCACTCCAGATGGTCCCAGGATGGGTTCCTGGAGCTGCCTAAGGAGAATACAAGAGACACAGAAGAACACACAGCGAACGGACACAGAGACAATGGGCTGGGGAGAGAAATAAGAAAAAAAAAGTCACTTGCCCAGTTAAATGTTAAACATAGGTGATCCCCCAGGCCCACCATAAGCCTCTGCTCTTCTGGCTGCATCTTGATGGAGTCTGGGAGTCAAATGAGTATTGTAGTGGAACATAGACTATGCATTTACACTGACATGACTTCAAGTTCTGGATCTACCAATTTCCAGCTATGTTACTTAAGCAAATATCAGTCTCTCTTCATGGCAGTCTCTCCTTTGGCTTCTCTTTCAGAATAACTCCCTGATCTTTGTTTCCATTCCCTACCTCTAATTTAATCAACTGTTTGCTAAACATTTCCACTTAAATGTTCCTTTATTACCTCAAATATGACAAATAAAAGTCATTACCTACTCTTCCCCACTTCACCACCACCAAAACAACTGTTTTTTCTTCCTGCTAATGGAACCATTAAGTATAGAGATTCATCTTTAACTCCCCACACTGAATCAGAACCAAAGTCCTACTGGATTCTTCCTCCAGGGCTCTCTGCAGCCCAACTCTTCTTTTCATGCACAGGTTTTTGCCAGTTCATGCAATCTTTTTTTTTTTTTTTCATTTTTTTCTTTATTTTCTTTTAAATGTTATATTCGAAAAATACGAGGTCCCCATATAACCCCCAACCCACCCATACCATCCCTCCCACTTCAACAAACTCTTCCATCATTGTGGCACATCCACTGCATCTGGCGAATACATTCTGGAGAACCGCTGCAGCACATGGACAGTGGTCCACGTTGTGTTCCCCCAATCCAGCCAGTGGACCACAATAGGACACACAACGTCCAGCATCCATCCCTGCAGCACCACTTAGGACAACTCCAAATCCTGAAAATGCCCCCACACTATATCTCTTCTTCCCTCTACCAACCATCAGAGCCACTGTGGCCACCCTCTCCACACCACTACTACAATTTCTTCCCATACTAATCACAGTATTTCCCCAGCAGAACACCAGTAAGTCTGCTCTAATCCATACACTATTCATCCATCTTGTGGACCTGGGATGGCTATGTCCAGTGCCCCCTACATCAAGAGGGGGTTTAGATTCCACATGGGTGATGGATGCAATTCTCCTGCTTGCAGCTGTAGGCACTCTTGGCTCCCTGGTGTGGTGGTTGACCCTCTTCACCTCCCTTTCAGCTGGCCAGGGTAAGTCCAAGAAACCAGAGGGTAGGAGCCATAAGTCTGCTGAGGCCCAGGGCCTGGCTGTCACATGGACAGTTCAGAGATTCAGGTCTCCTGAGTATACACCAACTCAAATGCCAACCACAGGTCTGGTAAAAGTAACAGAAGAGGCATGTATAGACAGGTTATATCCGAGTTCAGCTCCATCACACTCAGGAACACAAACTCCAAAGTAGGGCCAACTGACATGGCTCTGAACTCCAGAGCCATCTGCTTTGACCATAGAACCTGTGGGTCGCTGCAGCCCTCAGGAGAACCAGCACCTGGAGTTTATGTAATCTTACTCCCCTAAATGCATATTCCTTCCAAACTACCCTTCATACCACACCCAGAAAATTCTTTCTGAAATCTCTTAAATCAAAATAACCTACCTACCACCACCACCTTCACCACCATTGAAAAGTCAATCAACAAGTGTCCAGCTGAAAAATGGGTACTCTCCTTGGCCTGGTAATCTGACTCTTGGTAATCTGGGCTCAGCCTCTTGCTCAAATTCATCTCCCAGGTCTCCCCACCTGAGTCCTTCTCCTGACAACCATTTCACTCAAGATTTATTTGTCCATTCACCAGAAATTCATACAAAGCCCAATTTGTGCCAGGCATTGGGGATACAATGGATGAACAAACAGAACCAACTTCTGGCCTGATGGAGCAGACAGGCCATAGACGAGTAAACACAAAAATATGACAAATTGTGAAATTCTGGTTAAACAAGACAGATTGACCACAAGCACTTCTATCTTGAATAAAATGACCTGGCTGAAAGGTATAAGCTCAAATGATCAAATAAAAGGGAGGAAGCATCAAATGCACAGCAAATTTCAATCAGATTTTGGAAGACAAGATATGGACACATGAATAATGATAGATTTAGCAGAGTGAGGGGAAGAAAAACAAACTTCTACTTAAAGGGCCTGGAGAAGACTATGCTGAAATGAATCAATCTCATTCACCCTAGAGAACTCCCATAGGGATCAGCTCCCAGAGACCTAATGTACCACAGAAGCCAGAGACAAGACATGAAGCTGCATAACTGAACACAGGAAGAGATAAAACTTTTGAGTGCCTCCTTGACCCTACAGAGTCTGATGGCTGTCCTACAGACAGAAGACAGGAATCTCACATCTGGAAAATTGTTTTAAAGACTCCAGGTTCATAAAAACCACATACAGAGTGTGACAGCACTGAAGCACGGGACAGAGGTAAAAGGCACATCACCACATTTCTGAGCTCCAGGGATGAGAGATGATCCTGAATGGTCTCAGATGGGGGTGGAGGTGAAGGGTGGGAGAAGAAGACAATCATATGCAATTATCATCAGAATTATCATCAGGCTTCTACCAGAAGTTCTGGAAGTTGGGAAATAACTTAAGAAAGTCTTCCAAATTCTGAGGAAATCTTTCCTCCTGAATCCATTAGTTGGTTAAACCATCAACAAACATAAGGGGAACAAATAGACATTTTCAGGCATAGGAAGAGTCAGAGAAATTTATCTCCCCCACACACCCTCTTTTTTAGGAAGTTACTTGAGAAGATCCTTGAGCTAAACAAAAGAATAAAGCAAGAAAGAGGAAGACACAGAGCACCAAGAAACAAGGAGTTCAAAACAGGAAAGCAGTGAAGGAAGTTGCAGGATGCCAGGCAGGAAGGAGACAAAAGAACAACTGGTAACAGAAGGAGCAGCAGGGTGGAGGGCTCCAGGAAAATTTAAAATTACAAATATTAGCATCTGATGTATTTTATCATTCAGAACAGGGGTTGGCAAACGAGGGTCCATGGATCAAAGCCTGTCTGTCACCTGTTTTTGTGAATAAAGTTTTATTGGAACACAGTCACACCCATCTGTTTATCCATTGTCTGCGGTTCAGTTACATATTGTTTATGACTGCTTTTCTGCTACATCAGCAGAGCTGACTGCTTGTGACAGAGACTGTCTGACAGGAAAGGTCTAAAATATTTATTCTATGACCTTTTACAGAAAGAATTTGTCAACCCCTCTTTAAAAGGGAAAAAATGTTTAACTACAGAAAAATTTGCAATAAATCTGATGGAAGGAGTGGAAAAGAACAAAAAAACAAATGTAGTAAAAACAACACCAACTGGGGTAAAGCAACAATTATTATTATTAACTCAGGAAATATAAAGTTGTGCAAGAAAAGAAATAATCACTGGACTTGGTCCAATCTGGGTCTGAATCACTGATCCATTGCATTTGTACTCTGCAGTGAACAATATCTGCATACCAAAAATTGTGATATAAATATTAAGGAAAAGGAAGAAGAGAAATGAAGAAGAATATAAAAGGTCTTAAATTCTCATCTATGATAGCAGGAAGCCAGTAGAAGTCTAAGTCAGTACTTAGAAGTCAAAGTCAGAAGACATAAGCATCTTGACTAGAAATATGGAAGCATGTGCCAGAAGAAAGAGCTAAGAGTTCACTGTGATTTGTCTGGTGAGCAGGACCAAGAGAGGTAGGGATGAGTACACAGGGAGCTGTTGTTTTTATTGTAAACCTTTCAGTGCCACTGTTCAACTGTGGGTACATATTATTTGGTAAAGTACAAATTAATTTTTAAAAATATACAATCTCAAAAAAATTCAAAATATAACAAGTATTAGGAAACCCCAAAACAAAGTACCATGAGAAAGAATAATGGAAATGGATAATCCATAAACTTACTTCAATCTGCAGAGAAGATGATTCTAAGGGATGACATTTAATCTGAGAACCTGAAAGGTAGCCAGCCAGCCAGCCAGTTAGGGAGAAGGGGTCTCCCAGGCAGGCGCAGCATGTGCAAAGGCCAGGGGGTGCAAGCAAGCATGATGATTTAAGGAGCTTAAACTCATTGCAATTGAAAGGTAGAGTGTGGTATAGAAGGTTTGAGAAACAAACTAGCGATGCCAGCAGAAAAGAGGCCTTCACCAAGAAGCATTTGTATGCCATCCCAAAGGGTGATCACTGGATGTTGATTTACTCTTGGTAAATTTATTTATTTATCCAACTACTGGTGTTTTTGCATAAGTGGTTTGATTAAATCTTCACAAGCAACCAGGAAGGAAATATGTTTATATCCCCTTACATGTAAGAAGTGTTTGTTGGTAAGGACATTGGTGGACTGGCTCTTAAACATTTGAATGCATAAGCAAGGATTTGAGCTCTATGGGAGTGTTTGACTGGACAGTCAGTGATCAAAGTGATGCCACTCAAAAGATGCTGGACTTACCTCAACAGTTCATGGTCTTCTTGAATATTCATTGTGGGTAATTCACTTTGATCCATCATTCAACAGCATATCCCAATTCTATTTCGTCTGTCCAGAGCATACATGCTTATTTCAGGATGTAAGTTATCTTATTTTGGTGTCTTCTATCGGTTATTTGTGCTACTTTTGGGGGAAGGCAATGTCCTAAATCTGCCATCTCCTGAGCAAAACAATAATCATGGCAATAATCATCTGAGCAAATACTGACTCACACTCTGCGAAGACCTGGAGTTGCTGAAAAGAGGATCACAGGAAGAAACAGTGCGTTTGGTTTAAGGACTGTGGCTGTGCAAGAGGATGGAACTGGTTTCCAACCCAGTTCTGCCACTTACTAACTATATGACTTGGGCAAATCATGGGACTCTGTGAACCTCAGTCCCCTCTTTGGTAAAGTGGAGATAACAGTGCCTGTCTCCCAGGGCTGTTGGGAAGTTACTGTAAGATAATGAATGGAAAGTGCTTACCATTGTGCCTGATACATAATGAGAGCTCCATAATTAGTAGTTTTGACAGTTTAGATAAGAGAACGATGATGCAGTTACACCCCTGCAGATGGGTTGTTTCAGGGATCCACAAAGGGGTTTTTCTCCAAAAACTACAGCCTGCCCTTCCCCTCTCTGCATTCCATCCATGAGAGCCATCTTTCAGCTCCTCAATCATTCCAGGTCCCTGCCAGGTTCAGGAATTTCCTAAATGTTATTCTCACAGTTTGGAAGCTCCCTGAAATCCCTCTGCACCCACAGTCACCCACTTAGTACCTTTTGGAGCTCATTCAAGGTTAACTCCTCAGGGAAGCCTTCCTGGGCCTCTCCCTCCATCTTCTTACAGAGAACCCAATGTTACTCCATTAAATGAAGTAATCATATAATCACTCATTTAATATCTGCCTTCCACCTCTCTAGCATCTATCTAGTTACAAAGGAAAAAGTTGTGATCAAAGCACCCTAAATGGTTTCCTCTAATTCAAGCCACATGCATTAACTCTGCCTTTTCAAAGACTTGCAGAAATCACAAGTAAAAACTCCCCAGGAATAAAATTCTCAAAGAACTGACAGCTTAATATCTTCTAAAGACAAAATAACAATAATAGTGGATGCTATCAGTTTAGATTTTCCTCTGTGTTCAACAGTGTATTTGGAACATATTAGCTGCTTAATCTTTCTAGCAACCCAGATTTGCAGATGAGATAACAGACTCAGAGAGGTGAAGAAACTTGCCTAAGGTCAAAGTGAACAAAGAGCCAAAATTAAAATCCAGGTAGGCTGGACTCCAAAATCCATATTCTTTTCATTTTTCCAAGAACCCCTAGGTATACACTTCCCATTCCCCACCTTCCAAAGTATCATTTCATTTTTTATGCCTGGCACATTATGCTAGGTATCACATATAGATTCCTATTTAATCCTAACAAAACCTGTGAAGTAATTATTATTAATACACCCATTTTACAGATAGGGAAACTGAGCTTTAAGAGGACAAAAACTGTTCCCAAGGCAGCTAACAGATCTTAGAGTGCACACTCTTAACAAATAATAAATGTCAAATTGGAATGTCTTAATCAAGTAGATCTCCCTCTGACAACTTGTCACTGCCAAGCACAAAGTTTACCCTCCTGCCTCTTACACTTAGTATCTCATTTCTAATTCCTCCTTTCTTCACTCTCAATTCCTGCTGTCATTTATCATCCATGAGACTGAAGGGTAGGTATGTGCCTGTGCCTCTGGCTGCCCTCAGCTTAAAGTCTTGGTTTACTCTTCATCATCTTCCTCTGGTTATTGCAGCCTCAGCCCATGAGATTTCCTCTGCTTTCTCTCACTCCCAACCCATCTTGCAAAGCTTTAGCCACAGGCACCACTACCAGAGCTACAGCACATCCTTTTTTAACTCAACAGTCTTTGTACCTTCCCATTTTCAGCAACCATTTATATGACATCTTTTAGGAGCTCCCTTCCCTCTGGAACTTTCAACTAAGTAGAGAGAAAACCTCAGAGGCCTCCCTACCTGCCACCTCTTCCTCGGTCTCCACAATATTCTGTTTTGATTGAAAGAACATCTCTTTCCAAAGGTTAATCATTGCCCTCAGAATCATGTGTAACTTCTTCAACTGGACCTGGTATTAACAGTCCCCCACAATTTGGCCCCTGCCTCTGTCTCTTTAGCTTCACCTTCTGCCACTCACTCCTTCACACTTAATATACCAGCCCTCTTGAACTGGATTCTAGTCCCTAAATATACCAGTTGTCCCACATATGCACCCTTGTGCTTGCTCTTCTCTCTGCTCAAATGCTTCCCCAATGCCTACTCCTCCTTCAACCATATCTAGTTGTCACCTATTCTGGGAAGTCTTCCCTGCATGCCTCAGGCAGATTTAGACCCTCTTTACCCTGGGCCCCCACCACCCCAGTTTTTCTGCATCTGTCCTGTGGTTGATAATGAAATGTCTGTTCATTTGCCCCTATCTTGACTCTGTGACACAATGAGGCCTGACCCCTGCCAGGTCAAGTTTGTATTCCCAGGGCTTAGTATAGAGTCTGTCACACACAGCCCAGCATAATAGACTATGGCAGCCACTGATCACATGTTCCACTTGTCAGAAATGAGATGCACATGGCTACTGGCAAGGGCATCTCAGCAGATGACGGAAAGTTTGCCAATGAAATAGTGGTTGCCGCCTCCGAAGGGATGTTTCACAAGTTTCATGACCACAACCCACATGCACAGCCAGCACTTCTTCTTTGCCCTCGTACTTATGGTAGGTACATCCAACTTCAGTATGGGTTTATCAATGAAGTCAACACCAGCTACCATGCCACCTTCTGCTATTTTGCTGAGGAGACGACCTCCTTGAAACCCAAGGGCAGCTTCATGTGGGTCTTCCCAGTCTCAGGGTTGTGGGAGACGATGATGGCTTAATTCCTAGAGACCGAGGCCAGCTTGTCCAGTTTACCAGGCTTCTCCAAGCAGCACGCAGCAGTGACCTTGGGCATGGTGCCCTCTAAGAAGACTTTGATGATGTCGAGCTGGGCCTCCAGTACACAGTACAGGCACTGGCCCACGTGAATTCATTGGTGGCAATGAACATCTCCATCCACTTCTTAAACCTGCCCAGGTCGTAGAAGACCACCTGACCATGGTCACAATGCAGCCAGGTCATGGATGAGGTCCTTCATGACACCCCAAAGTAGCATAACTAGTGGCTTGATTGAGCACTTGAAATCGGGCTAGTACAAATTGAAATGTGCCAGAGTATAGTTTCACACTATTTCAAAGACTTGGGATAAAAAAAGATAATGTAAAACATCTCATTAATCATATTTATTTTTGATTACATGTAGAAATGATATTTGAAAATATTGCTATAACTACAATATTTTTATTATTAGTGTTTTGCTTATTTCTTTTTACCTTTTTAAATGTAGCTACTAGAAATTTTTAAATTACATATGTGACCGCAATTGTGGTTTACATTTTTTTCTATTCAATGGCTCTGGCTTAGAGCAAGGACTTTGCTATCACAAGACCTAGTTTCAAATGTTAGGTCAACAACAGGGTTTCTAATCATCCCAGTTTGCCTAGGTCTCTGAAAGTCTCAAATTCCCAGAGATCCCTCAGTCCCAGACGAAACAGAACAATTGACCTCCAGTGAACCAAACAATCTTCCCAAGTTTTGTGTTCTTAATCAGTGAAGTGGCGTTAATAACCCTACCTTTTGTGATGGTCTTGAATAGTTCATGAAAAATGTATTTAAAGTCTTTGGCACACAGTAGACAAGTATTCACTAAGTTATAAATTAGGGTTTCAAAAAGTGTTTACTAAATGAATTCACACATACTTTAAAAGTGATAAATATATAGGAAATGTTGATAAAGTTACCAGAAAGATTGTGAGCTGAGAGAACCAGAAATGACTTCAAGAAATACGTGAGTGGAATGACTGTGTGAGGTCCAGCAGGTCTTGTAGAAAAATAAGCACTTCTGCATTTGGGTTTGAGACAGGAGGGCATAGTAAGTGGAGGGCCCAAAATGTACAAATCAGTGGTAAAGTTCAGGTTATGAATAAGCAAAACAAATGGCAGGTACAAGTGGAGCACGAACTGTGGATTCTAGACAAATCACACCTAAAGCTGGGAGGTAAAGAGCATGGAATGTCAGGCTTAATTCCAGCCCTTAAATAAGCCAAACCCAAGCAGAACCTTCTAGAAGCTTCTTTGATATACTTAGGTATTTGTCTCTATTTCTAAGTGTGTTTATGCATGAGCCCATGTGTTTCAAAGAGCTTTGTTGATGATCCATTCTAGAAATAACTTATTCCTTTTAAGCTTCATAACTACTGAGAAGTTCTGATGAAGAAAATGGTAAACTGTCTAAGGTGGAAGCTCTGAGGAAAGAACTCCAGAAGATAGGGAGGCAGCCCATGACATAAGCCCTAGAGCTAAACTCTCCAGGTTTTCCAGAGAAGCCCTAAACAAGTGGAATGGTTTTCTTTGACATGCCTTGCTGGTCTTCTCGAGGATAGACTGTCTGCACTGAACTATTTGTTTAATGATAGCTAACGGCTTCCCATTGCACTTAGGTTAAAAACAAACTCCTTGACAGCATTTACAACGCCAGCCATGAACTGACCCCGTCCATGTCTCCAGCCTCATCGGCACCACCACACTTTTTCTCTACCCTTGAGCATATAAATTTCTTTCTGGCCACAGGCTCTTCACACATGCTCTTCCCCCTTTCTAAAATCCACCTCCTCCCTCTAATTGCCTGGTACACAACCTCTGACCTTTCAGGTGTCAAGTTATAAGTCACATCCTCAAAAAGGGCCTCTTGGATTATCAGCCAGGCCCTGGCAGAAAACAGGGGTCTTAGATCAAATGGGATAAATTGAGGAGATATTAATAAAAAGGTCTACATTCAAAGACATGTACAAGGTTTAGGGACATCAACAAGGGCTAATGCAGTACTCCAGAGTTAGCAACTGCAGGGAGCCATTACCACACCCAGGCAAGGAGAGGGAACATGAACTGGAACTTGAAGAGGGTAGGTGTAAGAAGAGAACCACCTTAAAATTTTAAAGAAGCAGGAGCTTTCCGGAGAGGGACACAGCCAAGCAGGGCAGCCCAGTAGGGAGGGTCTCAAGGAATTGAATATCCTTAATTTTCTTTCTAAATGGAAGCCAGAAAGCAGAGAAGCCCTTTAGAGCAATGCATGCATGTCAGCCTCCTGGGAATGGTGGAAAAGGGTGAAGAGGGACTAACTGTTTGGAGGGACAAACAGAAACTATCCAGCACACCTCCCAGTCTTAGGGAGATCTTCCTGTTTTTCTGTCTTACAGCACTCTATTCTTTTCTTTCTTAGTAATCAACAAAATATTCTCTTCTGTATTCATCAGTTTATTTAATGCCTGTAAGCACCTTCTGACTGTAAATCCCATGGCTATGAAGACATGAGCCTTCTTTGATCTGCTCAGGAACACATACTGTGTTCATGAATAAATACTTGTTACTGAATGAATGAATACATGGGCCAGTCAGATGCATGGACTGATATTGGTATTACATGTGGAATATATATTCATCTCAGCATCAAAGGGAGAAACCTCCTCTGCCGAATTAGAAAAATACCAAGAAACTTCATGTCAAAGTAGATTCAGTGAAAACAAAATCCTGCCTAGCATCGAGAATCAAACTCTCACTTCAAAAGAGCTGATCATTTTCTAAGAAGAAAAGAAAAAAAAGCCTTTCTTATTAACCTCCTTGAAAACACCCTGAGCCAGAATAGATAAGCTATCACTGTATTAAACAAAATTATCTTCCCCAAATCCATGTTGCAGATTTAAATAAGGTCAACTGGAAATATTCCCCCTTAAACTGTATGCCCTTTAATAAACCCTGGTAGTTCCCCTACCCAACCTTAGACCTTCAACTTTACGTCTTCCAAAGAAAGTGCTAATAAACCCTGAATTCCCTCTTCTGATCTTGGGGTTTTAAACATCGTCAAAGAGCCTGGATTTAATTCAACTTGTTACAACATTATGAGAAATCCAGACTCTAAAATTTAAACCAGATTCTCTAGAAGTTGATATTGTATGTATTTTATAGACAGTTGAATTTGTCTCCCAAACACAAATTTGCACATTTACTTCTTTCCAAACTCTCCCAACACATTCACAATTTTGATAGGAAGGTGGAAGCTTTTTTCCTTATAGCTTTTCTTTTTTTTACTTTTTTATTTTTTATTTTCAAAGAAACTTTAGATTACATAAATGCTACATCAAAAATATCGGGGATTCCCAAAATCCCCATACCCTTCCCTTCCTATATTTCCCCCTTAACAACATCTTTCATTAGTGTGGTACATTTGTTACAATTGATGAGCACAATTGCACCACACAATTTTTACATAACATGATTCCAAATACTTTAGCTTTCTTTTACCTCCTCAAATGTGTAATGTGCCATGTTGTCTCTAGCCACAGGACTTTTGTAAGTGCTGATTCCTTTCACTGAAAGATGCACCTCTTATTTCTTCATCCAGTTCTGTAATAAAGGCCTAGTAATAATGCCTAGATCATAGAGTGACTTATTGAAATAATACATGTAAAACACTTAGAATACACCTAAACATAGTCAGGCCTCAACAGTGTTATCATCATCCTTCATCATTATTAGTCTATTTGCAATTTATCCTTAAAATTTCTAATCAGATATTACTTGTTCCAGGAAGAGCTCATGACCCTCAAATTATTTTGGGGAAAAAAAGAGAAATTAAATTGTAGGTCCCATATGATATCCATTCTTATAACTGGTACATTTCCTTCATAAATTAATTGCAATCTATAATTAGGTGTTATTCAAATAATCACAAAAATGATGTATAATTCCTGACTAGGCAAAAAACAATCTGAGGGCAGCAAGCACATTTGTCATTGGTCTCCATTATATCTCTAGTTTCTAGAAAAATGTTTGATACTTACCAGGTGCTCAAAAATGTGTGATAAAATGAAAAGATAAACAGAAAACCCTTCCCCTCTGACTGAGGCACAAAAATCACCATCCCTTTACATAAAGTCTCTTCATGCTCACTTTTCAAGAGCTCTAAAAGTAGGCAGAGATCCTAGTCCCCAGAGCCATAACAGGATCACATGTCCATATTCCCCATTGTATAGTGTCCTGGGTGTTAGTTTTAAAAAAAATGACATAAGGTGTTCTATCGAGGACTGGAAGCCTGTGCTCATGAAGTCCTCAGTCTTATTTATATAGTTTTTCTTTATTTCCTCTTTTTTTTTGGTGAGGGGCAGTACCGGTGATTGAACCTGGAACCTCGTACTTGTGAGGCAGAGACTCACTCACTGCACCACATCTGTTGTGCTCTATAGTTTCTTTTATACATACCAGCAACTGATAAACACACATAGCTCTCATATTTTTTAATGTAACATTTTTTGTGCTCTATGCATCTTCCAAAAAATACAATTAAAAAAATGATGGGGTGGGGGGTGGGGAGTAGGGTATATGGGAACCTCTTATGTTTTTTAATGTAAATTTTGTGTGATCTATTAACTTTAAAAAAAGATAATTAAAATTGTTTATTTAATTGAATTTTAAAAATAAAAATTGAAGAAAAAAGAAGCACACATAGTTCCAGGAGGATGTGTGTGTCCATCATATTATTTCTTCTTTCTGGGAAGACAAGATGACATTTCCCAGTGCCCCTTGCACTTAGGTGGGGGTCACATGACTGAGTTCTGGCTAGTAGAATGCAGGCAGGAGTGATATAGCCACTCTCAGGCCCAGCCCACAGAATATCCCATGAACAATCCTCCATTCTTTCTTCCCTTTTAAGAGCTACCTTATAGGCTGCAAGGCTGCCTATCATCCTGTAGACGTCACAGAAGTGGGAAATAAACATTAGTTTATTAAGTCCTTTAGCTTTCAGGGTTCATTTGTTACTGCTGCATATTATACTATTCCCCCAACCAATGCAGAGAAACAAGAGTGGAACACGGAAAAAAATTAGAGACCGGGAGTTTGAGCCATGGCTCTGTCATCAGCTTGTTAGTTGATGTTGGAAAACCATCTTCTCTCTGGTCTGGAGTGTTCTTCTCCATGTGACTCAAACATGAATAGGCCACCATGGGTAGTCCTTGATTTTACCCCCAAATCTACCTGGCTCTCCCTCCCCCACACACCCAGCTCCAAAAGCAATGGAAAGTAACATTGTTTTCATGGAGGAATTTGTTGTGTGATAACAGAACAGATTAAATCTAGGGTGACCATAAGTGCCCAGGCTTGGCTAGGGCAGTCCTGGTGTTACACCGGTTGTCCCAGAGTAATTCAGTGTGTCAGCCCCCTTTACCTCTTAGGTGTTCTGGTTTGGGCAATAAGCTATAGGCTTGCAGTAGTTATGTCACACACAACATATAGCAACTCTTTTTTTTTTTTTAAGATTTATTTATTTATTTCTCCCCCTTTCCCCCTGACACCGGTTGTGTGTTCTCTGTGTTTATTTGCTGCGTCTTCTTCTTTGTCCGCTTCTGTTGTTGTCAGTGGCATGGGAATCTGTATCTCTTTTTTTGTTGCATCATCTTGTTGTGTCAGCTCTCCGTGTGTGCGGCGCCATTCCTGGGCAGGCTGCACTTTCTTTCGCGCTGGGCAGCTCTCCTTACAGGGCACACTCCTTGCGCATGGGGCTCCTCTACGCGGGGGACACCCCTGCGTGGCACAGCACTCATTGCATGCATCAGCACTGCACGTGGGCCAGCTCCACACAGGTCAAGGAGGCCCGGGATTTGAACCGCGGACCTCCCATGTGGTAGACGGATGCCCTAACCACTGGGCCAAGTCCACTTCTAACAACTCTTACTTACACTTCTCCCATACACATCCCTCTGCTCGTGTTTCTGCACCCCTCCTTTGTGAGTCTCTATCATCCCCCACAGATCCTCCTTGGAATCCTTTGCTGAAGCCTCTGCACCCAGCCGGTTAAGCAGCCAAGAAGGAGCTCAGAGAAATACAACAACTCACAACTCCCCTTCATATTCCATGGCCTCAAACTAGCCACATGGCCCACCTTACCTGACAGACAGGTTATTGTAGTCTTCTGGTTGGTCTTTTCACATACCCAGGAAGAAAATCTGAATTGTTAAGTGTAAGTCAATGTTTAACAAAATGCTTTTGCCTTCTCTATGGGAAAATGACCATGGATGAATATCCTAGCACTATTCCCTGGAAACCATTCCCTGATAAAGGCAGAATGGCACTGGTAATGGGGGAAACGACCCTTGCTTGGGAAACTGCCTCTAGACTGGGCGTACTATGATTGTACTATGAGAATCTAGGCTTTCTAGAGCCCTGGATCTGGATGCTGTTAGAACAGATATTGGTTTCTATGGAACTTGGGCCTTTTAAGCCAGGTTGGCTTCTAACCCAATCATGTAGCCTCATTACCTCACACTTGTGTTGTTAGGGGTGGGAAAGTGAATAGCCCTGTGGACTCCCATTGAAGGGAAATGCTCAATGCTGCTCTATTGTCCTTCTGTGTTACCTCCACTAAGTGAAATGGACCACACTGGAGGTGTAGGTATGATTATGCTAATCAGAATATGGCCCCTGGTCCAGCAGCATCAGAATTACACTGGGACTTGTTAGAAATGCAACAGAGGGAAGCAGATGTGACTCAACTGATAGAGTGTCCACCTACCACATGGGAGGTCCAGGGTTCCAACCCAGGGCCTCCTGACCCATGTGGTGAGCTGGTCCATACACAGTGCTGATGCATTCAAGGAGTGCCGTGCCACTCAGGGGTGTCGCCCACAAAGGGGAGCCCCACACACAAGGAGTACGCCCCGTAAGGAGAGCTGCCCCATGCAAAAAAAGTGCAGCCTGCCCATGAGTGGCACCACACACACAGAGAGCTGATGCAGTAAGATGATGCAACAAAAAAGAGACACAGATTCCCAGTGCTGCCAAGAATGCAAGCGGACACAGAAGAACACACAGCGAATGGACACAAGAGAGCTGACAGACCATGAGGTGCAGCGGTGCTCAGAGATGTATTCACCAAATGCAATGAATGTCTCATGATGATGGAGGAGGTTGTTGTTATGGGGGGAGGAGTGGGATGAGGGAGGTAGGGGGTATATGGGGACCTCATATTTTTTTAATGTAACATTAAAAAAATAAATAAAGACAAAAATTTAAAAATTTAAAAAATAAAATTATACCTTCAAAAAAAAAAAAGATGCAGTTTCCTATAGTGCCACTGACCAGAATACAAGTGGACACAGAAGAACGCACACAGCAAATGGACACAGAGAGCAGACAACTGGGGGGTGGGGGCAGGAAGGGGAGAGAAATAAACAAAAAATAAATAAATCTTCAAAAAAAAAAAAGAATTGCAATAGACTCACCCCAAACCTACTGAGTTACAATCTTCAATTTAACAAGATCCCTAGGCAATCCCTACGCATATTATAATTTGAGAAGCAGTGGTATAAATGATCCCAAGATGGGTAGAATGGAAACATAGAAGTGAACACTAGTCAGTTTCTGCCACTCCTAAGAATCCCTTACCCATTCTCAGGTCCAATCAATATTCATGTATATTTTCTTCTGTTAATTTCTAGTTTTTACATGTAATTCTTTAATCACAATGTCATTGATGTTTTCCAGAACACTCAGCAAAAGAGTAGGTCCTTCTAGTTTAACCTATAATTAATTGATTAGATGTCAGTCCAATGCAACATGAATGACAATCTCTTTTAGGCTTTATTTCCTCCTGATCAAACAAGTGTTCATCAAGCTCCATCACATCAAAGCAAGAGAAAGAAAGAAAGGCAAAGCTTTGTGACCTCAGGCGATAGGAGTTCCCTGGTATTCTGGAGCCCAGGAGATCCTGACCTTCTTGCTCAACCTGCAACAGCATGAACCAGGAAACCAAAGGCAGCCATTCATGTGAGCAGCTCTTGGCTAAGTGAGTCTTTCCAAACCTTGCCTGGGTCCTAGTCTTCTAAGGGCAAAGAAATTGTCTTCCATGATTTTACCTAACTGGCAAAATGAGCCTTTTTGGACTTGTACCTTATTCACTCTCAATTTCTGTGGAGGGTTTTTAGCCTGTCCAGATATCCATCAGCTACCCTAACATTTTCTGGAATAAAAAGCAGCATGTGATTGCCCCCTCAAGTAACTTTCCTAAGAAGCATAGGGCACTAGGACTGGGTCCACCATTTTGTTGGCTGGTTTCAGAGGGAGAAACTTTATTTTATTTTTTATATATTCCACTTTCCCTAGAAAAAGGTAGTAAAAGATAGTGCATGGTATTCAGACAAAGAAACAATAAATTTTCTTATGACATAGAAGAAACTATATATATTTTTAAAAAAGAAAAATAGTATCTACAACTGCAAGCAAAACTGTTCCTTCCATCTGCTTCATAAGCTCTAAGGCCCTTTCAGTCTGAAGCAGAGCAGGCATGACCATTCCAAAATCCTCAAGACGGAGGAATGTACAAACATAAGGGGAAATGCAACTATGGACCAAAGTAGACTTATTATTATAGTAACAGAAGGATATGTAACATTGATATAAAGATAACTGTTATCAGAGGTTTTGAGGGGAGGTGGAGGGAAGAATAGGTGGAACATGGGACATTTAGTAAGGCGTTGGAATTGTTATGCATGATATTGCAATGACGGATACAGGTATTTTATGTTTTATCAAAACCTATACAATTGTACAGTGCAAAATGTAAACCATAACGTAAACTATAGACCTTGGTTAGAAGCAATGTTTCAATATTGGTTCTTCAACTGTAACAAATGTATCACATTAATGTAAGATGATATTAATAGAGGGAAATGTGAAAAGGGGAGGGGGTAGAGTATATAGGAATTCCCTATACTTTCATGTAACTTTTCTGTAATCTAAAACTTCTTTTAAAATCAAGTTTATTATATGAAATAAAAGAAGAAAAAGTATAAATTATATATTGAATATGATCCAAGATATTACATGTGGTCTTCCCTAAGGTTAGGGATTTGGATTGTATCTATTATCTTTATTTTAAAAGTAATACATTTTCATTATAAATAATTTGGGATATACAAAAAATGTAATACAAAAATGAAAAATAAACATGCTTGGAAAAAATGTGGCTAGGGAGTCAGGAGGAAGGAACATAAGATCAAATGGATGGGACAAGGATAAATCAAAAAAGAAGGAAAGAGCCAGCGAGGTAGGAGGAGGGAGAAAGGAAAGGGAGAATGGATGCCTAGGTGATGTGATCCAGCATGAGGGACGGGAAGTTTTGTTGTCTGGATTTGTAATCCACTGATTTCTTTAGCCAGACTAGTGCCTAGTGCTTCAAGTCAACAAAAGAAAGGCTCAATTCCCTCCAATAAATGTAAGCAAATGCCCAGAGTGAAGTAGGAGTTGTTCTAATGTGTTTTAAACACACAATATCAATCTTTCAATGACTTACCCTAAAGTGAAAAATGATTGTCATATTACCAATGAAAACACCTGAGATTTGGGGTATCTAAGTGGTCTCCCAAAGGCTGCAAGCAACTAGTTTACTGCAAGTAATCAGAAAACATTTGTTGTGGAATAGAAGGAAGGGAGAGGGGACTCAAAGTCAGGCCTGTATTTTCACATCTCTCTGAACCATTCTCTAAACATCCCCAGTTTTCTATAGCTCCACTAGAAGTTCCCCATTTTCGAACTTGTTTTTTTTCACTCCCCTCATGGTTAGTCCCCTCTCTGGCCCCACCGCCTATGAGCATCACAGCCCATGAGCTTACATTTTGGTGAACTCACACTCCATCAACACCTCTACCCACTTTCTTTGCACAGCTGAAAGTTGATATGAAGGCAGATCAGTTAGGGCTCTTTTGTTCTCCTTCCGAAAGTAATAACTACCAAAAATGAATTGCTGCATTCTGTTGAGGCTCGCATGTTTTCTCCTTTGTGTCCCTTCACAACCAGAATATATGCCACTGCATAGCTAAAGCATCTGTCCAATCTGAAATCATTTCCTTGGTTGTTCTAAGCACTTAAGGGTAAATTAATTTTTACTTCAAAACCAAGACCTATCCAGTTTCAAGTTTCATAGAAATTGAAGAAGAAAAAATGTTAGCCCACTTTAAAGAGAAAAGAAAAGTTCACTTCCTGATTTTGTTAACACCAGGAAACAGTTTATATTTTTGTCAACCCCCACCCCCCGTAAAGCCCACAGATCAGAGTACACAGGCTTGATTCTATGTGAAAATTTTGAGTAGCTCAGAAACTCACTGCCCTCTCCTTAAAGAGAAATGAACCATTCTTCTTTTCAAACAAAATCTCAGACCCTGAACTTGTGAAATATACTCAAATTTTCTGTTTCTTCACTCTCTTTTCTTTTTACGAATAACACTTTTCATCCACTTTTTTTCTGCCACCCTATAATGTCTCAGGCACTATTTCAAGAAAGAATCAATTTTCTTAGATGTCCATGTGCCACAGTTTCTGCCCACTTCTATTCCAAAGATGTGTGTGTGCACATGCATAGAGATGAGGCTTAGAGAGGGAAGAGGCAGGAACAGAGGATGGAAGACAGCGGGAGGAGCAGGATGGGCAAGCAGGCCTGGGGTCTCTTTTCTGGAACAGGCTCCTGTTTGGATGTCATGACTGGGAGATTTCTGAAAATATAGGACAATCTTGAAACAAATAGTGTCTTCTCCAACATAAACTGTTTTAAATTGCTTAGGTAAATAGGTTACTTTTAAACATGTATTGGAATCCTTCTAGGTGTGAATATGTGCAAGTCACGAACTCCAAAAGTAAACATGCTGTGTTCTCATGCCACTTCCCACCTAGGTGAGGAGACAGAGTCCTGCACAGCTACCTGGAATATAGATAATATCATCACGGTGGTTACGGCAACTCGCTCTGGAGTCAGGCAGACCTGTGTCAAAATTCCAGCTCCATCACTTAATAAGAGTAAAACCTTGGGAAAATCACTTTGCAACTCCAAGCCTCATCTTCCCTGTCTACCAAATGGGATTTGTTTACCTCATGGGATTATTGTAAACTCTAAATGAAATTATAAATTTTCATCATTATTGACTGGAGATAGATGCCTACTATGAGACCTTATAGGAAAAAGAGGGATATATTTCTTACTGGAAGTTGGAGGGTGAGAGCTCAGAAAAGAGACAATATTTGAAAAGCAACTTAAAATATATATATATGTTGTATTTTTAAGAGCAAAAGATGGAAGAAAGGACATCTGTGTTGCATTGTAGATGCTATCTACCCAAAGGCAGAGGCAGGGAACGCATTACCAGGCACAAGTATCTGAGCACAGTCAGTGCACTTAGAGTGGAGGTGTGACTTTAGTGGGATCAAAGGCTGAAAACAAAGCTCACTATCAGTACAGGGAAGCCTTACAAAGAAACATGGACAGGATTCTGCAGGCGAAGGGAGATGCTGAACCGTTTCTGAGCTGGAAAAAGAAAGGAGTGAAATGACTTACAAGGGCATTTCTAGTAGATTCTTATTCATTAAAGTAGTGTAGAGGTCAAAGAGTTCACCCAAAGGAAGTCCCATAGAGCTTCAGTTCCCCACCTCTGTACTCAGAACACCCTGAATTACTTACTCAATTGTCCCTGTCACCCCCCAGATTATGTTTCATGAAGGCAGGAGCAATGTTTATGTTGTTGTTGTTATAGCAACAGTGCCTAACCCACAGTAAGCGTTCATATGCTCAGTGTGCCATCTTGTATTGTCTAGTATCCATCATTGATTGATGTGGAGGTATCTTCTCTTTGTTTTGCAAAAGGTGTGGACTCATCACTCTTTTTTGAACAGCAATGGGGTTCTTAAGGAGCATATATCCAGTTTTCTAGTCCTTTAACTGGACTGGAAGCCCCTAGATGCCATGAAAGGGATGCTCCTTTTTTCTTGAATATCCCACTTTCTTAGTATCATCATTAGTTCTGGATCATCGAAAATCATAAAACCATGTTTCTTTTTAAGTGTTCCAGTATTTTCACTTGTTAAGATTGCTTCTGGGTCCACCAAGCCCGACTCCTCAGTTCATGACAATGGGAACTTCAGGAATTGAAGATTAATGCAATTTGAGTACAGTCAGCTTTGTGCAGAGTTCAGAGTACTAAGCAGCAGAGATTGAAATGGCTTCCAGAGGAAAGATAGAGACAAGCAAATTAAAGCAAAATTTAGAAAAACAATTGGATAGACTAATGCAGCAATTACAAGATCTGGAGGAATGCAGAGAGGAACTTGATACAGAGGAATATGAATAAAACCAGAAAAGAAACTCTGGAGCAGCTAAGTGAATTTAATGATTCATTGAAAAAAAAATTATGTCTGGAAATATGACTTTGGTGGATGAACTAAGTGGAATGCAACTGGCTATTCAGGCAGCTATCAGCCAAGCCTTTAAAACTCCAGAGGTCATCAAATTATTTGCAAAGAAGCAACCTCGTCAACTTCGGACAAGTTTAGCAGAGATGGATAGAGATCTCATGGTAGGAAAGCTGGAAAGAGACCTATACACACGACAGAAAGTGGAAATACTAACAGCTCTCAGGAAACTTGGAGAGAAGCTGACTGCAGATGATGAGGGCTTCTTGTCAGCAAATGCAGGTGCTATCCTCAGCCAATTTGAGAAAGTCTCTACAGACCTCGGCTCTGGAGACAAAGTCCTTGCTTTGGCAAGTTTTGAGGTTGAAAAAAAATGGCATGGTATGGAATCTTTGGACATTGATCACATTTTGTTTTAAATCACATTTTTCTTCTGGAATTTTGAGTCATTGCAAAGAAATCAAGAGATTCTCATAATGCATTAATAACCTAACAGAAGGTGACATAAAAGCATAATAGCGGCTTCGGTTTATCCCTTCATCATTGTGCTTTGTGAAGGGCTACCTGCTTGAGTGATCCTGGCCTTGTTGGATAGGAGGGATTCACAGGACCTTATTCATTATGATTTGTCTGTTTCATCTGTTTGAGAGAAAATAAAATGTAATTGCTGCCTGTTGTTTTTTTTTTAAGGTTTTGTGTTTATAAGTACTGATAGAGAATGAAAAGATGTGAACTAATGATACTTTCTGCTCATTATTTGTCTCTACTCATAATGAGTAGTATAGCAACATCTATACCTCATATGTGTTTGTAGAATTTTAGAGTTCTAAATGACCTTAGAAAGCATTTTCATTTTACAGGCAAGGAATCTAAGGCTCAGAAAGAACAAGTGACTTGCTTAGAGTCACGTTAGAGACAGAGTAGAAGACAAGGTGTCTTGACTCCCATTTTAGTGACTGTCTTAGTTTGTTGGGGCTGCTATGACAAATACCAGAGAACTGGTTGGCTTAAACAACAGGAATTTATTGTCTCACAGTTTTGGAGACCAGAACTCCAAAGTCAAGTTATTGACCTTCTCCGAAGTGTGCATGCTTTTGGGCAACCAGTCCTGCCTCTATCACATGGCAGTCTGTCTACCTCAGTCTCCTCCTATGGCTTCTACTCATTCTGCTCAGTTGTCTGTGTCTCTGTCTACATTTCTTCTCCTTATAAGGACTCCAGTCATATGGATTAAGGCCCACCCTGATTCAATTTGACATCAGCTAATAGGATCTTCAAAGATCCAGTTCACAAATGAGTCTATACCTTAGGACAGGGGTTAGGACTTGAATGAGTTCATACCTTCAGGACTTACACATGTCTTTGTGGGGGACATAATTCAATCTTCCACAGTGCCCATTGACTTTTATTTCTTTATTCTGGACTGTTTACAAAAAAATTAACATGTATTTGTTCAAGTCAGTGTTTATGAAAAGTCTATGTCCCAACAAAAAGTTGACTCACACTAGGGCCATTCCCTACCCTGTATGCTGTCTGTATGAATGGGGCCTGTTTTATCTCTGAATTTTGAGATTGAACAATGGGGGTCCTGTGGAGAGTCTCCTGAAGTAATTTAACCTCCTGCGTTGTCTGGCCAGGGAAACAATAGGAAATGGCAGCTAGACACCCTCTCTCTGTGTGACCTCTTGCTACTATTTACTCTTCAGTTTTTGGAGAAACACAAAATAAATTGTGAGGCAAAAAAAGCAAGTTTCTCTTCCTAATGTTTACATCTATGTCCATACTTAGATGTATAGACACAAACATATGCATGTTGCCTACTTCTTTTGCTCTTACCAACTTGATATTGTTTCATATGTATCTAAATATTCTTTTTCTTTGCACTTTATGCAAATTAAAAATATTTTTAAAGCTTAAAAAAAAAAAAGATTGGGCGGCGGACTTTGGCCCAGTGGTTAGGGCATCCGTCTACCACATGGGAGGTCCGCGGTTCAAACCCCGGGCCTCCTTGAGCCGCGTGGAGCTGGCCCACATGCAGTGCTGATGCGCACAAGGAATGCCCTGCCACGCAGGGGTGTCCCCGCATAGGGGAGCCCCACGCACAAGGAGTGAGCCCCATAAGGAGAGCCGCCCAGCGGGAAAGAAAGTACAGCCTGCCCAGGAATGGTGCCGCACACATGGAGTGCTGACACAACAAGATGACGCAACAAAAAGAAACACAGATTCCCGTGCTACTGACAACAACAGAAGCGGACAAAGACGATGCCCCAAATGGACACAGAGAACAGACTAGTGGGGCGGGGGGCGGGGGGAAGAGGAGAGAAATAAATAAATAAATCTTTTTTTTTTTTAATTTTTTAAAAAAAGATTGGTTCTCATCTTAATTCATTGCAATGGCATGCTTTAAATTCACACAGTAAAATCATCTGGCATTTCAGTATGTATTATATATTGCAAAGCCCTTATGCAACTGGTGTCTGTTTCTCCTTTTGTCTCATCCCCTTTTTACAACCAACCAAAAAGTGTTATGAAATCCAGTGTGTTCTGTCATTGCCCTGGTTGCCAGAAAATCAGAGACAGAACAGCTTGTGCAAAAATCTTCAAACTGTCATCAACCAGAGTTTCCAAGTTTTTCCCTCTATTCTCTACTTCATGTCTTGGCTTTTGTCTTTTCCCTTGGATTACAGGCTTTAGTTCTTATATAGCTGTGCATTTATGGTAAATTGCCTAAAAACTGTTTTAAATTGGTAGGGATAAATACATAAAAATGTATTACATATATATGTTATTTATACCTATTTATATATCCTATCCTAAAAGTCTAGCTATCTGTCTGCCAGATGTTTTCTCCCCGCAACCCCCATACTTCAGCTCCTCTGTCCTCTCAGGAAGTATTTTTATCATGTATCAACCAGTACATATAGTGCCTCTCCAATTACTGAATCCCAAAAGAATCCTCTCCTGTGAAAGCATGATTCAAAAATGCATGTGATACTGAAGAATTTGTAGAGGAATCTTAGGAAATGCATTTCTGCTATTTTCCCCAAATCCCCTCTTGGTTATACTGCCTCGAGTTTATTTTGATACTATAAACCGCAGCTCAGAAAACTTTTTCTGTGAAGAGCTAGATAGTAACTATTTTAAGCTTTGTGTGTCCCAAGGGCTCTGTTGCAACTATTCATATTGGCCATTGCAGGGCAAATGTAGCCATAAACAATACATGAATGATGTACGTGGTCATGTCCCAATAAGACTTTATTGACAAAAATAAGTGGCTGGTCAGATTTGGGCCTTTGGGCCATATTTTGCTGCTCCCTGCTCTAAACCAGCTCTAAACTCCCACTGTACACCCCCCTCACTGGCTACTCTCAGTGAAGGTTCCCTCTGGCCCAACTCCAAAACCCAGTCTCTTCACTTTAGCCCCAGCAAGACAAAGGCTCTCTAGCTAATGGTCCAGGACTCTCAGTCCGTGGAGGAAGGGTCATTTGCATGTTTTATTGCTGGAGCATATCCTGAAGGAATCTCCTCTTTGCTCACATATACCAATAGTTTAAAAAATAGATTTCTTTCTACCACATACAGTGACTGGCACAAGAAAAATTTAGATAAATAAAATTGCCTCCGTTTATTACAAATATATCTCCATCTATATAACTGGTAGTATTTTCAGAGCCTACAGCCATATTTGAGGTTAGAAAAATAACTCAACCACTGGGCAGGAGAACTAGTCTTCAGACCACCCTTACCCAGCTATGTGACCTTAGACAATAAGTTCTCTATGCCTCAGTTTTCTCATCTGCACAACGGGAATAGTCGTTAATTTGCTCAATGGCCAGAATCTCGACCAAATTATATCTTGCAGTTTCTTTCCAGAAGTTAGACAAGTTTTCTCCCTAAACCTCTGATTCTCAAATTTTTGCATGCATCAGAATTTCCTGCAGTGCTTGTTAAAATACAGATTTTGGGGCCCCGGCCTGCATTTCTGATTCAGTAAGTCTGGGGTAGGACCTGAGAATTTGCATTTCCAGCAACTTCCCAAGTGATGCTGATGCGGATGGTTCACAGACCGCACTTTGAGAACTGCTAGCCTACGTAATAGCGATCTCACAGTCTCTTATGTGGGGAAGCAATGGGGAGTTCTATAGCTGCTTCCTCTTCAATTTTTCAGAATGGGGTCCCCTCTTGAAGGGAGTAGAAATTAGTCCTGTCTCCCCGCTGATCTCAGGTACTACAGCCACACCTCAGCAACTAATTACTGGCTGAAAGGAGCCTGGTGGTCAAGCTCATAGGGCCACGCTGGAGCATAAAGGCCAATGGGCAGCCAGGTGAACCATCTGGAGAGAATGAGCAAATGGAGAGAGTGAGAAAAGAGAGGCAAATATGCCATCATGCAATTCCTTTGTATGAATTAGGTGAATGAGTGGGTGGGACTCATCCCTTCTCCTAGCCCCACCCCTGCTGCAGGCACAGCAGCATCTCTTACATCTTTACACTCCTCATACAGTTTCATTTCCAGAAGGCATTGAAAACCACTCAACAAGAAATTCTACGTAAAGGCTCTTTCCATGTGAAAATGGAGTGGCTAAATAGAAGGATGCCAGTTGGTGCAGGGGATGGTAGCCTTAGACCTATGGGAACAAAATTTAATGACCCACTGAAGGTTCTTGAGTAAAAGAGTACCACCATCAAAGGTGTGAAATGTGGCCCACAAGCTGCTGGAGAAACAAACTGATCTGAAAATCTCAAATGCTCAGAAGATTCTAAGTAAAAAACAAGGGGAGATTTTTCCCCCTTGTCAGCCTTCCCTCCCAGGACACTGACTGTATGCAAAACGTGTAACTGTAAGACAAACCTTTTTTTCCACTGCCCTTCTCAGCCCCATGGGCCTTCAGGAAGACCAGTAGTTCAAGCAAAGTCTTTTTATTTTGTAACACCCACAGCTTCCATTCAATAATCAGAAGTTTTCCACTTTCATCAAAGAGGCTGAACACAGAGGGCCGAGGGAGGAGCCGGTTCTCAGCAGCTCCGGGCAGATTAGAGAGCCCCCTGCCACCCACTCACTGCCTGTGCCCACCACAGGCCTCAGCCTTCTCCCCAAATTAGCCATTGCACACACCCCCACAAGCACTGGCTTCTTTCATTCCCACCTCGATTACAAGACAAATGAATGTGTACACCCACTTCTTCCAAAACCCAGCCCAACTTGAGTTCAAGAGGACATCAATCTCCTCATCCATAAAATACGTACACTGTCAACTACTCGACTTAGCCCAGGGTCTATGATCTTATTTGACACTGGGGAGAGACATGACATCCAGACCAACTCCCAGAGACTGACTTAACTCTGGTGATGCTCAAAAATTTGGGGTCTGTGCAAGGATGGCAGTGATAAAAATCCAAGCTTGGGAAAGTGGATGTGACTCAAGGAGTTGAGCGCCTGCTTCCCACATGGGAGGTCCCAGGTTCGGTCTCCAGTGCCTCCTAGGAAAAAAAAAAACAAGCAAACAAACGAAAAAGCCAACTCAGGGGAGCTGATGTGGTCCAGTGGCTGAATATCAACTTTCCACGTACGAGGTTTCAAAGCAAAGACAAACTCCAAGCTTGGCCAGGACATTTCCTTAGGGAGCTCTGAGATAATCACTGGTTCTCAAAAATATATGACAGCCAAAAACTGAGCAGAATAGGGAGGAGTTCTACAAATAATTGGCTACACCCAAGTTTTAAATAGCCACATCTGGAGACAGTAGCTATATAGTGATTCACATTTTAAGTGTTGTTTTGAAATTGAGAGTCAGCCAGGTAGACCACCTGCCTCAGACATTAGTAACCAGAGATGTGTGACCCAGCTCTGTCCCCCAGAGACCCCATGTCTTACATCTATCTGAATTCCAGGCTTGGCCCATGGGGCCACTTGGATGTTTAACAGGAATGGTCTTACACCATCCCACCAAGTCTATTCCCATTTATAAAGCATCTTATCTCATCGTGCTATCTGACCGTCATAATGACTGTCAATGCAGGCATCCTTGACTCATTTTACAGATGGGAAAGAGGGAGGGACATAAGGACTAGTTCGAAGACCCAAGGCTAATCAGAGACTGTGCTGAGACCCAACCTCAGCTTTCCAGCCTTCAAATGCAGTAAAGGTTAAATGAGATTACACAGGCTCTGGAGTCAAGCAAGTATGGATTCCATCCATGTTCTTTCATTGCCCAACATTTGTGACAGTTTTTCACCTCTCTGATCCTCAGTTTTCCTGTCTATATGACAGAAATGTGTGACCTGCCTCAGAGGGTGGAGGTGACTGTAGGGAGGGCAATGTAGGCAAAGTTCCTATCGCTGTGCCTGGAACAAAGAGGTTCAGTTATAATAGTCACACACACATTCATATACAAAACATGCACATGTAACCCACACCACAAACACACGTCATCCACGCACACAAACATACAGCAAACGTAACATACACCACAAACACATACACAATGCATACATACAAAACACACCACATACTCATACACCACACACACATCACACCACCTCCCCTCCCCTGCACCACAATTCCTTCCCCTTTTATAAGTTTTATGACGGGCCCTGGTTGATCTGCAAATTTAACAGATCCCAAAGCACTCTGCAGGAGCGTTTGTTCAGAAGGTCCGTGTTGCCACATTCCTGTTCTGCAGCGGTGTTGCTGAACCTGTCCCCAAATCTCATGCCGCCACGAGCTTGCGCCCCATTTAGATAAATCTCCACAGAGGTGGGCTATTTCTTTCCACATACTTGGTAACATTTCTGGTTTCCACCAGGGCTGATAGTATCAAACTAAACCCTTTTGAGTCATTCTACTGAAGCCAAAAGGGTCTAGCCTTCCCAAGACCCAGCAAAGAGGCATTTGATGAGGTCCTCCGAACAGCAGAACTCGCCGAAGAGAAGGAGCAGCTCCTCAAGCAGGAAGGAGTGCAGTGGCAGCGTCTGAGCGAAACAGAAGTCTCCGTGCACAGGCACGCACACACACAGTGGGGGAACCGTCGTTTTCCTACGCGCCCTCTGACATCAGCCACCTTCTCTGTAGCTACAGTTTCTCTGCACTCATACTAATCCCCGGCGATGAAAAATGAACCTCTCCCCCACCCTTGCTGTCGCCTTTTGCCTCACGCCCCCAGAAAAGGGTTTCTTCACAAGGCAGCCGGTGAAGGTTTTTTTCCAAGTCACATGATCCAGGATGCAGGGGGAGAATCCTTCTTGGAATAGAGATGGGCCAGAACCGACTCAGATGAGGAGAGATAAGGTGTGATGTGGGGAAGACTATATAAAGAATGGACCCCGGGCTGCCGCAAGCACTCCACGAGGCGGCCCCCTCTCCAGGCACAGCCATGCACATGCCGTCAGGCTCCGTCGCCAGCCACTTGGGACCCACTATCCGGAGTTATTTCTATTTCACCACAGCCACCCTGGCTCTGTGTCTCGTCTTTGCTGTGGCAACAACCATGGTGTTGGTACTTCAGAGAACGGTAAGTGGACTCCTTCTCCCTCGCCTTTCCTTTCTGATTAATGTTCAGTTCTTCCAGAGAAAGCCACGGCAAAGAAAAATTATTAGTTGAGAGAGAGGGAAGAAAAACATATATCATGTAAAGAAAGGGAGGAAAGAAACAGGAACCCAGCTCTCCGAAATTATGTGACTTTTCAAGAGAGAGATTTATTAAGCCAGCCTCTCAAAGCTTTCCAGGCTTATGTGAGCCAAAAGAGTAGAGGGCCTTTAGAAATTAAGATTTAAATCTTGCTGTGCCAGAAACCCGTATCAAGGAAGGAAGCAATAAGGAAACTTGCTAACATGTTTGTGCAACTTGTTATCTTCATGGCCTTGAGACCAGATCCAGTGTTCCATATTTTCAGTCCAAATGTTCCCGAGGTTTCATGCATTGCTACGAATTTTGAACTAGGAGCTGTGTTTCAGAGGTCAAAATTTTTAGAGGAGGAAAGACAGACCACCAAAGCTCCTTAGAGCTTTGAGCATTTCAATATTAAAATTTACAAGGCAAATTGAAAATTTGCCACTGCTTTGAAAAGCTTAGAGTGTCACAAGAAACACAGAGTATAGAGGCATAAAATAGACAAAACTTTAACATCTGTTCCCCCCAAGTCTCTTCAGAATACTAAAATTTTAAGCAATCATGGGGTACACATTGCGGAGGGTAGAACTCTTTTGGAAATTTTACTTTCTTTTAAATAAATGGTAAGATTTGTTTCTGAAAACAGAAGAGATGAAGAAGGATACTTCTGCAAAATTTTAGGAAATCTGTGTTTACAGAGAACCAACCAGTATGTATTTCATTGCAAGGACTGAGCTGATTGCATATATTGCTCATGGATTTTTGATGAAGTAATTTTTGTTGTTGTTTTTAAAGGATAGATAATTTAAGGCTGGTACTCCCTACTCCCCAGCTCTGCCAAAGGGAGAACCTCTGTGTTTCTTCCTTCATAGCATCCATTTCTCATGGTATTGTGACCCTTCAGAATTTGTTTTAGATTTCCTTCCATTGTCTATTGCCAAATGCTCTATAGTTTCTCAATTGTAAAAAAATAAAATAAATCTAGGTTTTAAAAGGGCTTTGGTATCCATTTCCCCAGTGTCAACATGCTTTGAAATTTAAGTTTTGAAGCCTCTATCTCTATAAAAGTAAAGGGAATTAGAGTTGTTAACATTTGACTTAAATAACATAATTTGTAAAACTTCTTGTAATGTTATGGGCTCATCTACTCTGCTAAGAATAATACTCTTGAAAACATTCAAAGCCACTGCAGATACTATATTATTTCTTCAGTTCTAATTTGGAAAAACTAGAGGCAGTCATTTTACAACAATGATGAAAGAAAATAAATTGAAGTGGGTTTTAAGAAGTTCTTCAGTTAAGGAATGCATATAGAAGTGCTAAGAAGGAGGAGGAAGGGGAGAAGGAGGAGGAAGAGAAAGAGGAAGGGAGGAAGGGAGGGAAGAGAAGAGAAAGAGGGAGGGAGGGAGAGAGAGGTGGGAAGAGAGTGAGGAAAAGAAGGAAGGAAGGAAGGAAGGAAGGAAGGAAGGAAGGAAGGAAGGAAGGAAGGAAGGAAGGAAGGAAGGAAGGAAGGAAGGAAGGAAGGAAGGAAGGAAGGAAGAAGTTTCCTTTGTTGGGGAGAGAAGGATGAAATATAAGGCTAGAGAAAGCTACACAATTGTCCTCATTCAGATCCAAATTTTAGTTAAATTGACTCCTGCCATGACACTGGAATGGGTTTTTCTGCCTCCTTTTTATCAGTGTGGAGAATGAGAACCAGAGAAGGGACAGAGCTTGAATTAGGTCTTATCCTGAGAAAGTAGTAGAGTCAAGGTTACTAGAGCATTTGATGAAAACAGTCCTCCCATTATCAACACAGATAGCTTAAGAAACTAACTTTCCACTCCTCTCTTGGGAGTTTATCTTCTTGTGCATCCATTTCCTTGATTTACCCTTCATGTTTGGATAAGAATGGATTCATTTCACAATCTGTTTGGTTTGGCATACTGTGATTTCTTAGCCTGGGAAATATAATCCTCTTGATAAAAAGCTAAGTCCTGTACTATTAATAGTAATAGTGATGTTGTCTTGAGTGATTTCTACATATTATTTCCAATAGATTATTCAGACATTAACTATGTAAAGAACTAAGACAGAAGAGTTATCCCTCTGAGCTTGAGTTATCAGAGAAGGTTCCCTGCAGGAAGAGGAAATGTAAGCTTACTTGAAGACAAGCCGAATTTAGTAGAGTAAGGAGACTCTAATAAGACTATGGGAAAGAAATCCGTGGGAGAAACCCATGGAATTTAAACTCACAATTCCATTATTAAAAAATGGAATGAGTTGCTAGCCACGTAACACTCAATGTGTGAAGCTGTGCTAGCTGTGGATGGGGGCAGGGGTGGCAAACCATGACAACAATGTTCTTACTGTTCTAAGAAGTCACAGCTCTTGCCCTGAGATTTGGGTTGAAGCTCAGATAACTCTAAGACACGTGTTCTTAACCAAGGGTCCATGAGCTTGAATTGAAATTCAAAAAAACATATTTCTTGTGGGGATGTGTAGGTGGAGGTGTGATAAATGTATTAAATTATACACAGTATAGTGTGGACTTAGTAAGGGATCCGTAGTTTTCACCTGATTGGCAAAGGGGCCCCTGGAACACAAAAGGTTAAGAACTCCTTCTCTAAGGTCAAACACTTTGAGAGAGATCAAGAAGTAACTTAGATTTCAATCTCAAAATTTATTGAGAGCCTACTTGTACAGGACATTGTTCTAAACACTGTGTAAAACAAACAAACAAAAAAACTCTGCTTTCATGTTGTTTATGGAACTTACTTTCTAGGGATGCCTTCAAAGTCCCTGTGGCACTTAAATTTAAACCCGTATGTTTATTATATAATATTATATTCACATGATTAAAGAAAAGTAAATTGTAAGCAAGAGAAAAGAAAAAGAAGTCCCTCACAACCTTCCCACTCTTCCACCAATCCCTCTTCCCAAGATAACCCCCATTAACAGATTCATGTATGTCCTTCCAAAAATCTTGTATATCTACAACTATGTAGTGCACACGTGTCATTATCATAAATATTTTACACTTGCTCTATTCACTTAAGAGTATATATTGGAGATTATTCCACATAGATACACAAAAGACCACCTCGTTCTTTTTAAGAGCCACATAGTTATCTACTGTATGGATGCTTTATACTTTATTTTATCTGTGCCTAGTGAGGGTCATATTTTTCTCTAAAATTTTTGCGATATGTGCACATCTGCCAGTATGTCTATGGGATAAATTTCTAGTGGTGGGAATGGAATATGTGTTTTCACTTCTATAAATTCTGTTAATTGGTCCCCAAAGAGATTGTACCAATATATTGTTGGGGAAGTAAAGGTCCTACCAACAAAGAGACATGACTTCACATCATTATGGAAAGAAAGAAAATCGGTTTGTTATTAAGTAAGCCCAAGAAAGTACACGCATATAGGTAGTCTGCAAAAGAACACAAAGTCGGAATGAAGTGTCACACAATTTATACAGAAAAGCAAAAAATAAAATAAAACTTCCCTTATCTCCTTCAGAGGCAAAGTGTTACATAACAAGATAGGTTCTTAGATTAACCCCAGAGGTATGTGTTTACATTTCGAGGAACCATAAGGTCCTCTACCTTAGAGACACCTTTGTCGTTATAAGCTGGAGATTTGTCACTATAAAACTAGTGCCCCTTGAGAAATCCATTTACTTTCCAAAAGGTTGGAGCAAGGGCTCAGGATCAAGATGCCTGCAAAGAGACCCTTTCAAGAGATGAAGGAAAGCAGCTACCTTCATTCCCTTTTTAAGGAAAGGAAATTCCTTTTTTTTCTTTTCTTTTAATAATTTAGCCTTGAGATTCCACTCTATCTCCCCACCAACAGCAGAGCAGATGACTGTTTAGGGGTAGTGATTGGTGGTGGTGTGGGTTTTCTGTGTTTTAAAGCTGAGACACAAGAAAAGGTGAGTTGAAACGCCCTATTACTTTAATACACATTAAATGACATTAATTTAATGTATCAATCCAAAAAATATTCCCTGAGAATCTTCACAGGAGCAATCTCTGCATTGGGCTGGGAGGGGAAGCCCTTAGGTGACGGAACAGGACTGCTGTTTTCTAGGAACTCTCTTCCAAATTGAGATGAAGCCAAAGCACCAAGAGCCTGGGTTCTGGGCACCAAATGCCAGAGACCAGAAGAGGTGGAGGCAATTTCTGCTCCTGATGAGAGAGGAATTTGTAAAGAGCTGGAAAGGAAGCAATGACCTCCAGAAATTAGAAGAGTGGTTTTTTAAATCCAAAGTGTGATTTTGAGAATTTTTCAAGCCTACAGAAAAGCAGAATGATGAAAACCCATAAAACTGTCTACCACATTCATAACAAATTGATATTTTGTCAAATCTCTGCTCTCTCTTTATATGTGTATATGAAAGTCAGTTGCAGATCACATGACCCTTCAGCATATACACTTCCGCAGCCATCTCCTTGCCACAAAACCATTATTATAGCTGAGTAAACGTTAACTCAGTAAAAGCATCTAATAATAACTTACAGTCCATATTTAATTTCCCCACTTGCCCAAAAATGTCTTATAACTTTTTGTTTGGTTTGGTTTACTAACCCAGAATCCAATCTAGGTGGGTGTACTACATTAGGTTATTCTGTTTTAATCTAGAACGTCGCTATTTAAAGGGTGGTCCTGAGACCTTGCTAGAAATTCAAAATCTCATGCTCAATCCTAGTCCTACTGAATCAAACTCCGAATCAAACTCTACTTTATAATAAGACCCCAGGTGATTGGTGTGCACATTACAATTTGAGAAGCACTGGTCTAATAATCTCCCCTGTCCTTTTTTGTATGTTTTTCATGACCAACTTTTTTTGAAGGACCCAGGCCATTTCTGCCATAGAATGTTTCACAGTCTGGATTTGTCTTTATATTGTATTCAGATGAAACATTTCATCTTGTGTTTATATTCAGATGAAACATTTTTGGCAAGAATAGTGCACAGGTAATATTATATACTTATTGTAGCAGCCCATCTAGAGTTATATGTCAGGTTGCCCTTTAATCAGGTCGGTGATGATATGTTTAGTCAGTTGATTAGGTTGGTGACCATTGGACATCTCTTTTGTAAAAGTTTTTTTTTTCTTATTAATAAGTAATCAATGGGTAATTCTTAGAAAATATATGCATATCTTTCACTCAGTGGTTTTGATATTCCTTGATTATCTTTGTCTGAATCAATTAATTTACTGGGAGTTGAAGAATGATGATGGCCTAATTCTGTCTTTCCTTCTACATTTATTAGCTAAAAAGATTGTGATAGGTGGAAGTGGTGGGGTGGGCATTCCAGGTAAAGCCAAAGAATAGCAGAGGTACAGCTCCAGAGAGAAGGTGAGTCCCTGTGTGAGGAGAATAATGGTGGGTCCAGAACAGAATTCAGTCCAGACTGTACATGGAGCTGCAGGATGTAGGGCTAGGTAGCAAGAAGCAGTAATAGAGCAAGCTAAGAGAAGAGGAGAGGATGACACCCCATCTTCAGACTAGAAAGCATGTTTCTTCTATACCTCTTTCTGAGTCAAGCTCCATGTTCTGCCTCCTTCTTGGAGATCGCTGATTGAGTGATATAGTTAAGTCCTCAGTTTCTCTCCTGTCATTCATCGGCATTGGCACCACCTGGGAGCTCATTAGAAATGCAAACCTACAGCTCTACGCCAGAGTTACTGAATCAGAATCTGCATTTAAACAAGCTGATTGGCATGTCCTTTAAAGTGTGAGAAGCTTTGAGCTACCTTGGTCCAATTCCCACTTTCTCTAACCACACCAAACCAGATGTGTTCAATTAAAAGTGTTTGCCTTGGATCTTTTCAAAGATCATTTTGAAGACTTCCGTTTACCCTGCCATCTTCATCCTGCCCAACCTAGAGAAGCAGTGTAGTATGGCAATAAGAGCATTGCCTTCCAAGTCAACACACCTAAGTTTGAATCCTTTCCCCGCTATTCAACACCTGTGGAACCTTCTTCACTCATGTCACTCTTCTAAGTCGTAGTCATTTCCTAACTCCTGGAGTTAACTTCAGGACCAAATGAGAAAGTGCACATAAATCATTTAGCCCCAAGAGTAACTCCCATGAAGTGCTTTATAACATTAGCTTGAAAATAAAGGAGGCATTCCTGGCAAAGGTGTCCATGAACCATCAACCAGAACCCTCCTTACAAGACAGACTTTGAGGCTGTCAAGGAAGAGGATAAGGAATTTCTCCTGGGATATTCCAAACATTATTTTCCTTTGTCATTTTCAGTCTAAGATGACATCTTTTGTCAAGAGCAAAGCTGATTGCTCCATCACTGTTCTGTGAAAAGAAATAAGCCTTTCAAAGGATTGGAGCAAATTTAGAAGATCATTAGGGTCAAAGTAGTAACCAAAATAGCTACCATTTTTAAAAGCTTACTAACACTTTATATACAGCATCCTATTATATCCAAACCCACAATAGAGGGAAGGAATATTAGCTCTCTAAGCATGGTGGTTAAAAGAAAGGAAGAACAAGTCCTAGGCAGGGGAGATGATTGGGATCAAGCTGTTTCACCTGGGGAAGAAGAGCTCAAATGTGACCATTCCACCTCATACACAAAAAGAACTTTTTTATCATTAGGAATACCCATCAGATACCCACAGAGTCTGAGAAAAAAGGAAGTATCCTTAAATTGAAAACAGATGGAACTGTAGTTGCTCGGTAACCATGGAGATGAGGTTTCCTGAGCCACTCAATGGACTTGAGAATGGCAACCTGGGAGGGTCCATTTGCTTGTGTGTGTATAGTGTGACACAAAGCAAAGTCACTGAGTAAGATGGTTCTCATTTCCCCCAGGAAAGATTTGGGAGAAAATTCTACAACTCGAGACACCACTGCCAAAGAGTTGATGGGTACCTAGAATAGTGCCTAGAGCATACAAAGTCTCTGGTAAATTTTAACAATCATCAACTCTTTATACCCCACTTCTCCACCCCCAAATGCAAGGACTTCTTATTAAAAAGAGAATGAACTTTCCTATCCTTGACTTTTGAAGACAGCATCTTTCCAAGGGCAGTGAGAAAAGCCCAGGAGAATTTTAGTTTAGAATATGACACTGATTCATGTGTGTTTTGGTTTCTTCCTCTGTAAAATTAGCATGTTGGACTAAAGATGTCTAAGGCCCTCTCTAGCTTTGATCCTATAACTTTTTGTCCACTGTTGGCAGCCAAGGGAAGCTGTCATGACCTCACCCAAAGAGCCCTTCTAAACAGAAATAGTCACACATTCTCTTTTGGATACTCTGGGCTCTGTGTGAAGGATTAAACAGTAGGATTCCTTCTGCTACCAAAGTGCTTTGTCTTTGGTATCCACTGCTTGAAGTTAGGGAACATGAAAGACTGGTCTTCCATGTACCCAGATATATTTTAGGTCCTCTCCCTGATATTATTTCTTACAGCCTCGATGATCAAAGTATGGTCTGAGGACTAGCAGCATCACATCACTGTGAGCTTGTCAGAAATAGACTCTCAGATTCCGCCCAAACCTACTGAATCAGAATTTGCATTTTAACAGATCCCCAGGTCATTCTTTATGCTCATAAAAGTTTGAGAAGTACTATCTTTTCAGCATTCTTGATTATTTTCCCTCATGGCTCTCACCACAATTTGCTATTGTAATAATATATTTATTTGTACTTTTTAATAATTGCCTCTCCCACTAAACCATATAATCCATAACAATGTCTTTCAACATATGCTGACTGAATGATTCTCTGGGATTCCTTCAATTGCTTTTGGCCTCTGAGATGCCACTCAGATTTTTCTGTTCTAGCCTTCTCTCACTGTCCTTGGATATGCCATGGGCAGCTGATGGATCCAAAGATCTTGGTGCCACATTTAAATGTAGATGCTTTTCTCTGTGTATCCACATAACACACTAATCAATGGTGATGTTGGCAGTAAACTAGATGTTTATTAAATCTTGAAATGCTGTTTGTTGTCTTAAGTGGCAACATGAAGGGGAATTTTGTGATGTCAGGTTTTCCTGTGAACTGCATGTGTAATTGAGAGACCACGAATGGACAGCATTGTAAGACATGTTGGACAGCTTTTAACTAAAGAAACAAAGTCACAGACTATTAGAGCAGAGAAAGAAAGGCTTTGCCGGTCAAGTCCCCCTTCCTTCCCATGAAAAGCTGAGGCCTCAAATATAAGTTGACTTCCCCCAGTCTCAGCATCTGTGCTATGCCAGGACTTTGACTCCAGGAGGCTGGAGAAGAGCTCCGTATATCAAAAATGGCTAAGAACAGAAGTCCTAGGGAAGCAGTCAAAGTAAAGGAAAATTCAAGACTGTCCTAGTTGTTTGGATAAAACACCAAGAAAATAAAATGTGAATAACTGCTATCTTCCTGCTTCAGTAGAGGCTGGAAAGCTGGTGTTTGTTGTTGTTGTTGTTTTTGCCATGTAAATGCTTGCACCTTTCTGGGTCTTTATTAATACTGCAATTCAATGCATTAGAGGAGATCCTAATCTGGACAGGTGAAAGGATGAATAAGATACCTCATTTCTTATTGGCAGGATACCTAAGGGGGTGTCACTTTCCCTTGCTCATCCCCAGGTTCCGCACCTGTGAAATCTGAACAATAATCCTTGTTGTGTGTTTCTGGTAGGCAGGTTGTTAAGAAAATAGTTGAGGAAGCCAATTGTGAACTAAGTCAATGAATTAATTTTTAAAACTTAAGAGTCTAATTGAGGGTGAATTCTAAATTGCACAGTACTTTGAGGACAACCAAAATGGAAAAGAAAAAGTCAAGTTTTTCAATTAAATGTCATCCTCATGTGTCTTCTTTTCTCTTCCTTTTCTTTTAGGACTCCATTCCCAATCCACCTGCAAACTTCCCCCTTAAAGGAGGTAAGACCTTGGAATTAGAAGTAAACAAGTAGGGAATCAGCCAGATGACATCCTGAGATGTGATGACGGATCAACAACCAGACACACTACAGCAGAGCACCACCGCAGGGTGGGTGAGGGCGGGGATGGGGGAGCTCAGGGCTAAGCAGAAGCAACTGAGTTCATTCGAGTAGCTCTAATCACTACTCTTGTCCCTACCAGTTTCTCACCAGCCCTTGGCATTCCCACTAATGAAAAATCTTACCTCAGGCATAGGCTATTATTGTGTGGGTGCCAACTGGAACACAATGCAGCTTTGCGTTAAGAGCTTGAAATCTGGAGTGGGCAGATATGGGTATGAATCTTGGCTCTATTTCTCACCTGGGATCCTCAGTTCCTCCTCAATTAAATGAGGATAATAATACTCACCTCATGGAGTATTGGAGAAGCCAATCTGACTTCATCTATAAATTCCTTGTCATGGCAACCAGCACATAGCAATCACTGAATAACTGGGGTTATAGCTAACATGCAGAATGAAGTTGAGGAATTATGAAACAGACTTCCTTGTCATCCTAGATATTTCCAGTCATTAAAGTCGTTAATTAATACATCCTTTCCAGTAGCCCCAGAGGGGTGAGATGCAGAGTTCAGTTAACACTGAAGATGAAATCTTTGAGATGACCTGATTAATGTTTTCATTATACAGAGGAGCAAAGTAAGGCTCAGAAAGGGAAGATGTCTTTTCCAAGGTCATACAGAGTCAAACCTAGAGCCCAGATGTCCTCACTTCTAAACCAGTGTTCTTTCCACCCAAAAATATTATCCCCATCTCAGTTCTGTAATCTTTAGAACCTATAAAGCAAGCACATCTGGAAAACCAAAACCAAACAGCTCAGAGGAAAAAGTAAAGGAGAGGGGGTGGGTCAGCATAGCAGGGAGAGTATCCTTGGGGCCAGAGGGCACCCAGGTCTGGACAAAGCTTGTCATGTGGAGTTTTCCTTCATCTTGCCTTTCCTGCTATCTGTTGGCCAGATTTATAAATTAGCGGTGAACAGCCCCACATGGACAAGCATTCTGAATCTTTCAAGGCAGGCTAATAATCACAGGTTTGTCAACATTATCTTAATCTTGGCTGGAATGACTTAGCATGTGATCATAATGTCTGCATAGAGAGATGATCACACCAATATAGAAAAGGAGCATGGTGTAATTAATGCAGAGGACGGCAAACTTTTTCTGGAAAGGGGCTGATATAAATAGTTTAGGCTTTGCGGGCCATGATGTCTCTGTCACAGCTACTCACCTCTGTCGCTCTAGATGCAGAACAGATTTCGGAGTGGACGCCTAAGTTAAACATGCAGCACACATTCACAGGGAGCCTCACACAAAGCAAAGCACTCTGTATAAATGTAAATTTCCCTACCCCATTTCCACCACTCCACCACCATCTCCACCCAGATTTTCCCCTTAAGATCAGACCTTGAGAGGGGAAAGTGATCTTTAACGCAAACATGATTCCTATTATAAGGACAGTTCTGTTGGAGCAATGTGACCTGACTACTCTTATCCCAGTTTCCTGACTTACAAAGCACTTCAGCCATGAGGAGCCAAGCACAGGCCCTTTATCTGGGTGCTGGCCCCATGAGAAAGTTTTTACTAGACCAGAGTGGATTGAGAAAAAGGAGGACAAGGTAGACCATTTTTTACAAAACCAATTTTATTTAATGTAGGGAATACTTTCCACTTGAGAATATGTCCTTCCTACATTTTTTATGATAAAAACACAAAGATGACATAGATGAAAGTTAAGTTGGTTTGCTTTTTGTCATAGTTGCCTCTGGCCACCAGAGGCAAGATAAAAAGCTGCCCACTCTATGCTGGTCCCAAAATTTTCATTCTGACTAATAAGGTCTTTGGAACATGAAATCCAAAATTGGGGGAACCACAGTCTAGCCTGCTTTCAGGTCCCTTCCTTCCTGAGCCATGGCTGTGAATATTGGAACACAGACTAACCCAAAACCAGTCTCAATTTACAAAATCATCGTTTCCACACCTAGATTTCAAAATGCTAATATTATCCTCACCAGGGCTCTGGAACTTTAGTGAAGACCTCCCTGTATCTCTCTGGTTGATTTTATCTTCAATTCTGTGAGCAAGCCAATGGGTGCTCTTCTTCTACAGGGAAAGGAAGTAGCCTCCCTAAGTCATAAAAGGACCAAGTATCCAAATCCAGGGCTCCTGCCTCATCCCACTGCATGATGCGTTTCTGCCATGAGATGCCAAGGCCCTGCTATGTGTTGCCTCTGCCTTAATGCAAGTCTACACTTTCCTAAACTCAGCAGACTGCAAAGAAGCGGGGCTGCTGTAGCAGGGTGAGGGGGTAAGAATCCTAACCTAAGCTAGACCTGTGTCCAGAACTGAACTCAAAACCAGCAGCCCGTGTCTCTTCAGGCAAGTTCTTTCTCCTCTCCAGGCCTCATCTAGAACACACTCCAATGTTTTAAATTAACTGCTTTAATACTTTATGATACTATGTTTATCTTGCTTAATAATACAGAGGGAAAAAAGTCAAAAATAATCTTGTGGAAATAAGGAGGCACAGCCTCCTTCCCCAACATGCCCATCTCAAATAGGCACAAGCAGCAAATTGTCCCTTTCCAAAAAAGCCATTGCCAGACATTCAGGGAAGAGGTGAATCATCTTCCCAGGGAGGAACCACCAAGGGCAGCAGGTGGTTTCTCTCTGGGAAGGACAAGGGCAGGAGCCAGAGAAGGGGGCCCCTGGCTGGTAGAACCTTCTGCCTATCATCTGCAAGGCCAGGCACTAGGGAACTGGGGCTATGAGTATACACTGAAGCAACTTAACATGGGGTCACACTTAGAAACCACAGAAAACCAAGTCCTTTTATTTGTAATGGAAGGTTTTCTGAGTCTTAACCCAAGCCTCCCATTTCCAATTAGGATAATTCACAGCAGACGACCACCTCACACCCGCTCCATCATGCTTAAGCCCATTAGACCATTCCAGGGGCTGGGCGGAAACCCTTTCACTGTATCCTTCTCCCCTCCAGGTCTTGGTTTCCCTAGCTAGAAAATGGAGTTAATTAGGACTCCCGCATGAAGCTGCTATGAGGATGAAATGGGCAGCAAATATTATCTACGTCTGCCACCTGGCTGAGCCTATGTCCCTCAGGCTTTAATATCCAAATAAAATCGCTCTAGCCCAGCCCACCCACCGTGGGGAACCAAGGCAGGAAGGGTGGGAGAGGCAGAGGAGGGGAGGCAGGGGGAAGAGCGAGACTTCTTGTCCCTTCTTGTTCCTCTAAATTTTGAATCTCACATGTGCTCATGCTATGTGGCTCGTGTGACCAAACCACAGAATACAAACCTTTGCCTTGATTTCCCCAGAGTTTTCACAGCACCCACATCCGTGTACAGCAAAGTTTGCACAAGGGTTTAGGGTCCGTAAAGAAGCTGATAGGGGAACGTATTGGTTACATCACGATGTGGTACCGCACACTATGTTCTTCCCACTTACTCTCACAAATGGTACAGAAGTTCACATTCTACTGACTTTATTTTGCAGAATGATTTTGGTCCTTTGGTTTCGCCCCCAGGCATCCTACAAAACACCCTGGACCTTTCCAAAACAAAACACCCTGCAAATCAAATAACAGTGCTCCCATCTGCTAGAGGAGTTCTCCAGTCAACTTGTAAAGCTGTGTTCTTTCCTTTCCCAGAGTACCTATACAAGCATTTGGCAGAGTGAAAAGAACTTTACTTTGATGGGGCACTCACTTGGTGTCCAGTATTCAATCTTCAATCTTCACAATCCCTAAAGACCATCATTAACCCCATTTTATAGGTAAGGAAACTGAAGCACAGAGAGGTTTATTAACTTGCCTAAGATTTAAAAGTAAGTAAGGATGGGGCAAGACCCCAAATCCAGGCCCTTCCACCAGCCCTACTTTCAGCCACGATCACATGGTCACAGGCAGTGTAACTCCCCACTGGGCCTCCTGCCAGGCCGACCAGCTCTCCAAGTCTAGGAATCTTTCCAAGCCTCTAGCACTTCCTCAGCACCTGCTTTCCCAGCTGTCGGCTTTCACGGCTCTGCAGTGTACTCTCCTTTCTCAAGCCCTGAGGAGGAGAGGGCCACCAGGGAGGCGGAATGTTGGAAAACAGGAAAGGTCTGGGGGGCACACTAGCTAGAGGCTGAGCTAAGCCCTCCCCTTGCATCCAGTCCTGTCACCTCAGGTGATTCCTTCTCACTGCCTGCCAGCTCAAAAAGGCTTCCATCTTTCTTGAAAATGCCACATGGGCTCTAATCCCCAGGGCTCCTAGAGGTCCCGAGGAAGTGGAAACATTAGATAGTCCACACACGGGTCCTGACAACCCCTTCAGCACAATTCCCGCCCTCACTGCAATTCAATCTTCAGCCAAAGACTCAGAACAAAGACAGAGAGTCTTCAGCCAAAGACTCATAACAAAGACAGAAGCTACCGTCCAGGCCTGGCCCCGGGAGCCCTGAGGCCACTCACTTTCCCTCTCAGTGGCTTGAGCATCCCACTCCTAAAATACGGAAGGGGGAAGGGACAAGCCAGAATATCTACTCTGGCTTGGATTTTGCTCTGAGTATCACAGTCCATGAATTAAACAGATACTTTAGGATTCTTCAACCATTTTTCTATTCTAATATTTTACAATTCTTTCATAGCTTGGCAGCTTCAAAGTAGACCAAGTGAGGTTGGCTTGGTCATCTTACCTAGTAAACCCAGCCCTATAAAATAATAGAAGCTACCCTTTGGAGGCAAAGAAACTAAATTAAGTGAACTGGCTACTCCCAACACCCAGCTATCCCTGGGGCCATATGGTGGAGGCCCAGATGGCCAAGGCCTTGTGAGAGTATCACACTGGTAGTGGGAGAGGCAAGATACAGGGTATAGGCTCCCTCTTCCTTCCAAGCCTCCCGCTAGAACCCCTGAAAACTAGCAGAGACCTTGCTCCCACTGGGAGATTGCTAGAGGTCTAGATTGCTGCACTCCACCAACTTTTTTCCCAGCAAGGAGGTGTATTCCTGCTCAGAGGGTAAATTGCTTTTTAGAAAGTTACAGGTCTCAAAGAGCCTACTGACTACTCCATTTACTTTAAACACTCACATATTTCAAAATTCACCTTTAATCTCACTGCCTTTCTATTAAGGCAAAACAAAGAGGAATCAGGGATGTCTCTACATGAAATAACTAGAAAGTGGGCCACTCAGAATAAAGTGAAATATGGTCCCAGGGAGGCTATCTACACCTAATCCCCCATCTCTGCCACTGAGAGAAGAGGGGAGGGTAGGAGAGGAGAGAAGAGGAAAAGAAAGAAAAGGAAAAAGAACATATTCAGATCACTGAGATACTTGTGATATTTTACACTTGAATTTAACACATATAATTCATAAGGATCTAAATCCAGAGATCTGAGTTCCCCACCTTTCAGATACTTTGGGGAAGGAAGAAAGGATGAAAGGAAGGGAGGGAGGGAAGAGGGAAAGGACAGAAGCAAGCAAGCAAGCAAGCCTATTCTTCCAACCTGTTTCATTATGTATTTCATTCAAGCTCTCTGGACTCAACAAATGTTACCTTAAATTCCTGCAAGCCAAGCCCTGGACCAGGGAAGCTAATCAATTATTACTGAGTATATTTGGAATGATAGAAACCAGGTTCATAGCTATACATTATTTCATTTCACCCTCACAGCAACTCTTCAAGAAAGGTATTATTATTCTCACTTTTGAGGAGGGAAAAGGATGACTCAAAAAAGCTGAGTGGCTTGTGCAAGGCCAAATAGCTTGTAAGTATCAGAGGGAGAATTTGATTCCCAAGCCTAACTTCCAAAAAGTGACACTATACTTCTGTATCTAGAATGGCTAGAATTGTTTCTAAAAGTTATTAAAAGTGTAAGTAGAGGTCACCAGTCACCAGTTGACTACAAATTCACCTTTCTGCTTAAATTCTAGACTTTAAAACTGTATCTTAAATACCCTATTAATGCCAGTCCAACCTGCCTTTGGTGTAAATGAATTCCAAGTTAAGCATCCAGAGTCAGATAGGTTTATCTTCCACACGACAATAGGTCAGTATTATTAAAAACAAAAAAAAAAAAAAAAACCCCGCCGCTCCATAAAACCCCAAAAGTCCAAAGAAATCTTCAGAGGATCCAAATGAATTCCAACTTGATCTCAGTTTGTACTCCCTGATCTTCCTCTATGGGTTTGTCCCAGAGCATGCTGGGACAGGTATTCCCTAAAGGCTTTGGGTAAATTCAGGGTTACCCAGTTGTCCTTTGTTTAACAAAAAGTGTGACCTGGAGTTCATTTCTCCATTGTCCATTGGCATGGTGGGATCAAGGAAATAGTCAAGTTGAAGCCATTCGAAAGAAGCCTTAAGGTTAAGGGATTTGCTTTGGTCACAAATCCTACAGAGAACAAGAGAGTCTCTCTCTCAGACATCACTGTTGTGCTAGAGTGGAGGGAAAGACTAAGCAAGCAGAAGACGGTAGATGCAGTTGTTAGGATAATCCTCTCCTTCTTAGAAGGCTTAAAATGTTTCCAACAGATGGAGGAAGGAGTCTGCACACTCTCCTGGAAGCATCTGAAGGCCTCAAACAGGTACATAATTGAGAAACTCCAGTCCATCTGTAATTCCATGAGCCTTGTTTTAATGAGCATTTCATTAGTCAGATCATTCTGCTAAGGGGCATTGCTAAACTGTGCCACTGTAATAACAAGGAAAAAAGGAGGAAGGGAGAAAGGAACCACCATTTGCTGAGTCACTAAGCCAGGTACTACATACCCATTTGACATCCATAATCTCTTTGCATCTTAACAATTCCCCTACATTCAGGATAATTGTTACTATTCCCATTTTACAGATGTAGTAACTGAGGCCCAGTGAGGGAAAACAACAGGCCCCAAAGCCTCAACTACATCCTAGGTGCTCTTTTTGAAGTACACTGTGTCTGACTTGTCCTGGCATCAAGGTTGCTATAGAACTGAAGGTACCTGGCATTCAGACCCATACCCTATGGCCTAAATGATCAAGGTGATTTTCATTGTCTCTCTAGAACCACCTTGTGCACTGATGCATCTTTATGAGTGACTTGGTGGGGTGCAGCACATGAGTCTGAATTGTCTGCTTTCTCCCAGAAGGCTCATTAGTAGTTATTTTCCCAACACTTCCATCTGTCTTGTCAGTTTTCAGTTGCAGGGTCTATTGTGACTGTAAACCCATTTCTTTCAGCATTTAACCTTCCCTGCTCCCTGGGAAAACTAAAAGACAGGGGATAGAGCACAAGGCTAAGAGTCAGCAGTCCTGTGTTCTAGACCCTGCTCTGCCAATGACCTACTGCGGTCTTGAACCAGACCTCAGTCTGTATGGGTTCAGTCTCCCTCTTACAAATCAGGATCTGGGTTAACCTGGCACCTAATTACCCTTTCAGGTTTAAAATATTGACATCTCAAGGTCATAATGCTGGCCTTCTAAAATATAGTATTTTCAACCATCTTGAGCAACCTCTCTCTCCTAATATTTCTCTTCTGTGAAACTTGCCAGGAGGGGTTCATTGGTTTATCTTTCTCCCCAGGCTTCCAAACATAGCCAAGAAAGGTCCATGATCCTTCAAGAAGAGGCCAAAGCTTGGAATACAACTTACAAATCTCAACCATCTGACACTTTGGTCCTCAGTGGAATTCACAGAGTATTAGAGTTGTATGAAAGAAAGAATGTCCCAAAGAAGAGAACAGGGTCCTGGGCTCTGGCCCCACCTCTGTCACTAACTAGCCCCGTGATCTAGGACAAGTCTGCCATGGGGTGACTTTGGGGAGCACATATATTATGTGTTTACCAAACCTGTACCATGTGATCTCTCAAAGAACTTCCATTTCTACAACCATGCAAATCCTTTGAGAAGCAGACTGTAATAAGTCAGATTGCCTCAGAGCTAAAATGCTCTGTTCTGCAGGTGTTCTGGAACTCAGAATGTGTGTAAATACAGACCATTACCTGGGGTAGAGCAACATGCCCACAAGCAGAAATTGAAACTGGGACTGATTTTCTCCCTGCAGCAGGCCTGCCAGTAGACAGCTACATTTTCACAGCCTGCCTGCTAGAATAAGCTGGAAGGGCCTTATAAACAGTCAAATCCACACATTGGTTCTTCATCTAAACAGGGATACTGATACCCAGAGAGAGGAACTCCCAAGTTTCTAACTCCCAGGCCATCCATTTAGCCACTACTTCCAAACACTTCTCATTTCCTCCTAGCTAAGTATTCAGTTCTTCTAACAAAACCTCTTTAGTCCCCTAATCACATTCAGCTGGAGGATGGATGGAGCAGGGTTGTTTCACACCCTATGCTTCCAGCACTCACAATTCCAGCTTCATGAAGCACCTATTTATGTCCCCATAACAAAAAAAAGGAAAGTCGTGCCATGGGCTCTTCAGGTAATAAGGAGACTCAAACCATGTGACTGATGACCCACAAAATGTTCTTCTGGTTCTTGACAGCATCCTCAGAGCCCTCAAAGCAGGATATCCATCTTTGAACAGCACTGAATGGCCAAGTCTTATTTGAACTGCCAGCTCTGATGCACAGTGTGACTTGGGAGGCTTAGTTAAGGTCTTTCCACTGCCTCATCTGAGGAGAGGGGATGAGAACTAGCCATTAGCTGAGTCCTTCATCTCCTTAAATTGCTTCTTGAAGTCTTAGTGTTTGGGGCCCATGAAGCATTCTTCTTGCTGACAGCCTTGAATGCTGAAAGACAGCAATTATGTCCTTCCCTGGGGATCTCCAAGCCAAACAGCCCGGTTCCTTCATTTACACCTCTGGAGTCCTTGTTCAACGCCCTTCTCTGAGTTAGTTCCAACAATGTCATTCATTCTTGAGGAATTGCCAGTGTTTTCCCACAGCTCAAAACCATCTCAAAAAATGTTTAAGAAAAACTAAAATACGCCATGCCATTTGACTTCAGGAAATGCAAATGTTTCAAAATGTTTTTTTCCATCCTTGGGTTTCTCAGAATTATAACTGAGGTCACCCTGCTAAACATGTGAAGACCAAAGGGGAAAAAACAACAAAAGAAACTACATGTGAGAAAGGCAAGCCCAGGCTTATACTTCTGCAGCCACCTGCTTACAGAAGTTCACCTGACTTAGGTGCCACCGCAAGAGGCAAGGTGGGAGGGGATCTTTGGTCAATGAGCAGAGCCTGGGTCTTGACCTGATGTGCTGGCCTCATGCCAGGGTGCACCTCTAACCTTTACCTAACCTAACCTGTGTGTACCCCTAACCTTCACCTCACCTAACCTGTAGAGCCAATCAGAGAATGCAGCTGATGATATTCCAGCCCCAAGGGGAAAGACAAGTCAAACATCCCAGTTCTCTCTACTGAGACTGCAGGTACTAACCTGGCATCCAGAGAGGGAAATAGGAAATATGGACTAGGTGTTGAATTCAACAAACATTTATAGAGCCGCTTCTGGGCACCACACCCTGGGCTGGGCAGTGGGAGTGTATGAACTGTCTCTACCCTGTCTTTACCTTGAGGGCCACAGGATAATGGAAGAGACAGATAGGGAACCCAGGGGAGAGTCAGGTTTCCTGGAGGAGATGAGTGCCAAGCTGTTTTAAACAATGAATAACTTGCCACGTGAAAGGAGCAATTCCAGGGAGTGGGAGCAATAGATGCAGAGGTAGAATGACAAATCAGCAGCTGTGTTTGGGGGCACTGAAAGCACCTCCTCCCCCAAATTCGGATAGTGGTCTAACTCCTCTTGGGCATTAGAGTCAGGTAGCCTGGGTCTGACTCTCCATTTCTCCACTGACTAGCTGCACGAACACGAACAAGCCACTTCCAACTTCCTTATGTATAAGGCAGAAATAATTATAATGTTGCTCTCATGGGGTAGTTGTGAGAAGTAATGAAATAATGCATGTGACATGCTTAGACAGTATCTAGAAAGAAGCAAGCACTCAATAATTATTAGGTATTATTGTTATTATTATCTTTATTGCTGCTGCTGCTACTACCACCACCATCATCATCATCACTATTAATGGAATACAGAGTGCAAGGGAAGGTGAGCAATGAGACTAGAGAGTTCAGTAGGGGTCAGAACACAAGGGAACATGAATGTTATGCTAAGGATGCTGCAGGTAAAGTGAGTCAGGAAGGGATTCAAACAGCAAAGAGATATAAACTGACCTGCCTCTCTGTGGCTCCTTCTAATTGATGTTCTACATAGTAGTCCACAGAGAGAGCCCAAAAAGAGAAGGCTGGGTCAGGGGAAATTTCTAGCAATAGCCTCTGACCATTAGAACAATTAGCAACCCTCAGTGTTGTGGTTCTGATTCTACACACCCAAAGAGTTCAGGCTATGGGCTGAAGCAGGCAGGACAAAGAAACAGTGTTTGCAGGATAAGTGGGGAGCGGGATCAAGAGAATGGCAGCCTGCCAGCTGGCCCTCATTACCAAGAGGAGCTTTGGGCAGAGCCTCTTTATGGGTAGAGGGCAGATAAGGATGAAAATTTCTGTCCCCACTTCTGCTGGGGGTGTCTCTAGCAGTGTCCTTGTTCAGACAGCAGAGGGACCTCTTCACTTAATTTTCAACCACTCTAAGGTCCCTGGAGCTGTGAAGAAGACCAAGAGGGACTTTCTCAGACCTGGGCAGAGAGGGCGATGGGGAAGATTCTGAGCCCAACGGATAGCCCTGGGAGGTCCAATGGATAAGCACACCAGAATGTTGCTCCTTCAATTGAATAGACCGATGGATGGAGTTAATGGTCATATCTGGGGACATCATTAAAAAGATGTCAATGCCATTTCATATAGATCTCCTAGTTTTACAAATAGGGAAACCAAGGCCCAAAGACAAGAAGATTTTTTCCCAGAATTTGTTGGATTCATGAGACATTACAATAAATGTATAACTTGGTTCTTTGCATACAAATTAGTTTCTATAATAAGAAAATCTAAGCTGCTATCACCAGTGAACATATCAGAAATACTTTTATTTCTTAAATACCATGGCGTAAACATTGTTTTTTCTTCTGCCGAGGAAGCTTCTCCTGCTAGAGCTCTTTACTCCTAGATCCTCTTGAAATTGAGTACAAGGGTGTGTTCATCTCCACTATGTAGCAAAATGGCCTAGTGGGGGAAATCTGGCCTCTGAATTCAGACATAGCAGTGAATTCCTGCATTTCCAACAAATGAATTTTGACCTAGAATGTATCATTTGTGATCTCTAAGCATCAGAAATGGCAGTGACTTCCTTGCAGGGTATTCTGAGAATTAGATTAGACGATAAATTTAAAGTGGACTAGTATCTAGTAGACGAAAGGTACTCAAGGAAGGATGGCAATACTTACTAGCAGCATTATACTGACTGCCACTGCCTGACTGGGTGATGCAGCACAATTTACTTAATCTCTCTGTCCCTTGGTTTCTTCTCATCTGTAAAATGGGCTCCCCACTACTCCTTTCATGGAGTTGTAGAGACGAATGAGGTGAAGTATATAAAGTGACAAGACCAGCACTCAGCATGGTATAGGGACTCAGGTCACACTTGTTTCCTTCCACTGTCTTCTCTCAAAGCCCAAATAGAAACAGTCAATTAAAGGAAAGCTTAAAGAACTTGATGGAAAATTAGAAGTAAAGAGTTTTTCTCATTGTCACCAAAATGGAAACAGAATGATAACTGTTTCCACCTAAAGGTCATAGAAAAATATCTGGTGTCTCCAGTCCCCAGATCAGTGAAAGACATATAATATTGATCTCCTTACTTTTAGGAAATTGCTCAGAGGACATGTTATGTATCCTGAAAAGGTCTCCGTTCAAGGAGTCACGGGTTTACCTCCAAGGTCAGTAACCGAATCTAGGAACTCTAACCATAGGGAGATGACTTCCTGTGGCCTTTCTGCAACTTCTAAGCCAGGGGTCAAAAGTAGAGGCCTATGGCAAAATGTGACCTACAGGTGTATTTTGTCTAGCCTGCACAGTATTTAGTATGATTTGAATGCAAATTCCTTAACAGGGCAAGGGAAGAGTAATGATCACTGAAGCTGTAAGATTCTCCCTTCTCAGCCCCACTCGCTCATTTATGTTGCCTGCCTGTCCCCTGCAGGCATTTGCTACCACCACCACCACCAACACCATGTTGCCATCACCATTAGTACCACCATGTCACGATCACCATCACCACAAACACTATTACCATCACCACCATTATCACCCACCACCACTACTACTATGAACGTCACAACCACCACAATCACCACCACCATCACCACCACCACCACCACTACTGCCACAAACAATACCACCATCACTACCACCACCACCACCACCATGCCTCTCTGTTCAGCCACCTATCAGTTGCAGGCAAGTGCATAGTACTTTTCCTAATGCAATGGGAACAGCCTCTCATTCTCTGCCTCTGTGGAGGTATTCACAAGGGAACCACAAAATTGCCTTGTCTCCTTGACAGCTTAATTAATAGGTTGGCACAGGTCCCATTTGTATACTGCAGCATGCTTCAGGTAAGAAGCACCTTATAAATGAAATAATAAGAGGTGCTTGCACTGCAAAAGAACAAGATATGGAGATGGCCAAGATTCTCTGAGTAGTCATTCTGCTCTGTTTAAAAACTCAATTTTGCAGTTAGATTAGTTCTCAACCTTTTCAATTAAATGGCATCAGTATTTAGAGGGAAAATATGGAGGCAATTCAAACTTACACACCAACTTTATAGTTCCAAAAGGCATCCTTGCCAACAAGGGCTGATTTTCATTGGTTATGACTCAAAGACCCTTAACTTCTGATCTGGCATGGTTTAAAGGGTGTGCTGATTTTCTGCTCTCCTATCACTCCCAGATGGCAAGACAACAATGTTTGGCTGCTTCTTTAAAGAAGGAAGACAATTACTATTAAGGCATGCATAGTAATGTGAAAGTCAACAGATTGACATTCTCCTGGACCTCTTGATATCTAAATAGGCTATTAATTGAACCATCTTAAATATCCTATCTCTAATACATTTTGCAGTGCCTACTTAACAGTAATCCCCTACCGAATGCTCACTGATCAGTTGAATAAATAAACACTCTAGTCAAGACCTTATTGGGGAAACATTCCAGGAGCTTATAGTCTAAAATGGAAAAGAAGATTAATAAAACAACTGTAAAGTGGAAAAATTATATTTTTTCGAAGAAGAGCTACAATACTTTGAGCATTAGAGAAATGGAATGCATGATTTTGTACTTGTGCCATGAATAATAAATAGAACCTAGGGAGAATAACATAGAAGACCTTCTAGATTGTTGAAACAGCAGGCAACACTATAGAAAACATGGGTCTTGAATGAGGAACCTTGAATAAAGACTTAAAAATTTCCAATCTGTACCTGAAAACTTGCTCAATAATTATTTTTTGTACTTCTCTTTCCAGTGTCAAAGCATATAAACAAAACCAAGTTGTCTTGGAACAAAGATGGCATTGTCTATGGAGTCACATATCAGGATGGGAATCTGGTAATCCAGTCTGCAGGTTGGTACTTCATCATTTGCCAACTACAATTTCATGTGCCAGAATGCCCAGAAAACTCTGTGGACCTGAAGGTAGAGCTTCTCATCAATGAAGTGGTCAAAAGGCAGGCACTGGTGACAGTATGTGAATCTGGAGTGCAAACCAAAAACATATACCAGAATCTCTCCCAATTCTTGCTGGAATACCTCCATGTCAGCAGCACTATATCAGTCAAGGTGGACAAATTCCAGTATGTGGACACAAATACCTTCCCTCTGGAGAATGTGTTGTCCATCTTCTTATACAGTAGTTAAGACAGAACAGTTTCTCCTGGCCTTCAGGAAGAGACCAACTCTCTACCATACAGTACTCCATCTATCCAAACACTTGGACAAAAAAACAACCATAAACAAATATTAAAACCAGAAAGGGTATTAAATATTATTCCTCTACTTCTGTCTTTTGGGAAGATACAACTCTGGGGTTAAAAAGAATGAAGTATCTTTCAGGCAGAGCACAGGGAAGCAGTGTGGTATGGTGGACAGAGCCCACATGTGAATCAGAAGGGTTAGACATCTACCCAGCCCAACCACTAACTCACTGTATGACCTTGGGTCATTCTTCACACCCCTGGAACTCAGGACCACATTTTAAAAACAAGGGGGCTAGGTTTGATTCTCTCCAAGTTCTCTTCCATCTCAAACAATTAGGCTTTCTCACCACGGATCTGTGAGCTGAGATTTCAGGTGGTGTTATGGAAGTCCTCAACCAAAGGAAGACCCTCCACACCAGTACAAAACCAACGGCCCTAGTGGGATCTGGCTGCACTTTACCTCAGCAAAGTTAGAATACAGGAACAAGATTCAGGGTGCCTTGCAGAATTGTGTGAACTGCAGGATCTAAAAACGCGTAATAAAAAGGACTGCCAAACTATCCACTCAGAACCTAAAAGACTGTCTGACCAGGCCCAACCCCATTCCAGTTAAAACAGAATATGTTGGCAGCCACAGCATGTATGCTATACATTCAACAAAGACTCAGCATGCAATGGCCAAGGCAATACAGACATTTACCAGCGAAGTGCTGCTGCTATCTCCTGTGTGATGTATTTCTGCTCCCTGCTTCAAATGCCTCTCAGAAAACCATTTCGGTGGAGAGTTTTCAAGTCCCACAAAGCTGTTCATGGACAGGGATGAGCCTGAAAGAGATGAGGAGAACTTCTGAGCAGTGGCAACATCCTCTCCTGATCTAGATAACCAAGTGATTTCTTTGGCTCCATCAACCTTTACATCCTTCCATCATCTCTGGATGAGCACCTAGTTGGTTTGAAAGAGGATTTTGACAAATCATTGAGCTGGAGTCTAAGTTCCTGAAGTCATGCTTCAATAACAAAAGAGGGACCTCTAGCTCTTACACAAAAGAATGGATTCACATTTTTTCCTAAAGAGGGCGAAGGGAGAAAAGAAAAGGAGTAGAAATCTAGGAAAGTTTGTCAAAGAAAGACTACAAAAGACGTAAGAACCAAGGGTGGTGGAACAGATGAGAAGAACTTGGGAGAACAAAAATGGCTAAGGGAAACCTTTAAGACATTGGAGCTGAAGTGTGCCATGTAAGCCTCCTTGGTCCCCTCTATGAAATATTCAGTAAAGTCTACATTTCTCTTTAACATATTGTATGGGTATAATCTGTGCAAGGATCAGGACATGAAGAGATGTTGGCCTCAGCAATCCAAGTGGTAGGTGGTAGATGGTTAAAAAGAGAGAGAGGTTTTGAGGGCCCAAAAGCTAGAAAATTAAGGAGACATCTGGCATTTGAGTTATGCTGTAACTGTGCAGGACAAAGGAATCTTGTTTAAATCAACCCATGCATTCTTGAAAAGATTTATGCAACCTAATCTTGTATAAACTAAAGAAAACTTTTGATCATATCACATTTTAATTACAGAAAGCTTCCTCTTGAATTTTTCACCAATCGTCCTTGAGCAGAGGTACCCAACTTTTGCAAGTTAGTATTGAGTAATATCAGCCTCTGTCATGCAATCCTCTGAAAGCCAACAGCTGAAGAAGCAGGGAGCACAGTATTTAAAGGAATCCTGTAGAGAAACAAAAAAAGTTAAAGAGAATAATCATTAATAAATCAGTTGATGGATAAGGAGTAGTCTGTCCAGGAAGTTTAAAACTAAATTTTGTTATTCCCTGATGGTTAAGCAGACCTGGGAATGCTATGAGCAAGTGAGGCCATCTTTGCAAGCAAAACAAACAATTTTTCTAAATAGACTACCTGAAACATATGATTCTGGTAAAACCTCAGCTTGAGTTCACAGGCTCTTTGTCCTCCACTGCCATGACCACCCTATAATTGCAGAACTTATAGAGGAAGTAGTTGGGATACCTAATAAAAAATAACAAGTCAATGCAGACGAAATGTTTCTGCCCTTGGAAAAATTAATATGATTTTCTTTTTCCATATTTGGCAACTTTTTCTTCACCCAGTCTCTCCATCACCCACTGATATTTCCTGCAACTAGCATATCCAGTTCCTCCTCTGAATCTCCCAGCCACACAAAGGATAGTTCAGAAAATGGCCCAGGGCCCCATGATTACCCCTGATTATTCAGTCACTGGAAGACAAAACCCTTCAATTAAAAGTATAGAGAAGTCAGCCAGCGTCATCTCTGGATAGGGGTTGAGCTCTTACCTAAGTCAAAGTTTAAATGAAAGCCTAGTGACGGGTAGGCGCTTGCCCAAGTCCTCACCTGAGGTTAATGACTGAGCTTGGAGCTGAGCCCAGCCTCTTGATTCTATCCTCATTATTTACCACTGTACCTTATTGGTCTCCTCCTACAGCCTTTCTGTAATTCCACAGGTCACATCTTCCAGCCCAACATTGTAGGAGTTTCCAGTATTCAGGGATGTCCTCTGCTCTTCCCTTTTTCCCTCCCCAGTCATTCCAGGCCTGTCAGTCTAACATGAGATGCAGAGGTCTCTATCTTCTGTAGAATCAGTATACATGGTCAAATCACAAGGGTTAGAGTCCCAGTATAGAAAATTTCTGTCTTTTAGAAATTAAAGAAATACATGATTTTTCCAATAAATAATTAGAAATTTATTGTTTTAATTTGACATTATGTGTATGTGTGTATATGTATCTGACTCTTGTCTGGGCCTTGAAAAAATTTATATATGTTTGTATTTATTTTTAATTATAAAAAGAACAGAAAATATTATTTCTCCCATTCCTCACCAGATTATTTAACAACTGTTAATATTTTGTTACATTTGCTTTTGCTTCTCTTAAAAGGTGAAACAGCACAGAGCTAAAATCCCATTCTTCCACCCATTTCCCTACTCCCTTCCCAGACATAATCACTGCCTTGAAGCTTGTGTCTCTTACTTGCATAATTTTATACCTGTTTTCCCATAAGAGTAAAAGTAAAATTTTGTATAATTTTTAAAATTTCAATAAATGATGTCCTACTTTATGTTTGACTTGCTTTTTTCCCCTTAACATTAAGTTTTGAGATTTATCCACATTAATACAGGTAGATCTAACTCATTCGCTTAACTATATATTTCACTGTTTGAGTATACCACAGTTTGTCCATTCTCCTGTTTATGAACACATAGTTTACTTACAGATTTTCACTTTTAGACACCAAGTGGCAATAAGCACATCTTATACAGCTGCCACCACTTGTTGCCATTTTTCTATACAGCAAAAATACATTTTGAGAGTTATAAATAGTGTCTCAAAGCCACTGAGTTCACCATGGCTTGTGAAGGTTTAGGTCCCTTTGGGGACACAGCACATGAGCTGAAGGTTAGTTGTCAGCATCTAAAGGGTTCTAGACAGTTACTGGACATTGTATGTCCTCCCATGGCCCACTGGGTGGAACATGGTAGAGTGTGGACTATGAAGTGGACCATTGACCATGAGGTGTAGCAGTGCTCTGAGATGTATTCACCAAATGCAATGACTGTCTCATGATGATGGAGGAGATTGTTGTTATGGGTGGAAGAGTGGAGGGAGGCGGGTGGGGGGTATATGGGGACCTCATATTTTTTTAATGTAATATTTAAAAAATAAATAAAGACAAAAAATAAATAAATAAAGGGTTCTAGAAAACTTTCCTAGGTTCTTCTCTGCTGTGCACATACATTCAAAAGCCACGCCGAGTAGCAGTGCCAGTCCCCACCTACCCACCCAGTGAGGTGCATACCAGGGCTCACGCTGCGCTGAATCAGTCCTAGTTAGCATGTGTTTGAAACATACCTGTCCAAAGCCCTCTGATCAGACTGAAAGAAGGACAATCACAACAAAGAAAATGTCTCCCCCAAGCTCAAACGTCTGAGTTCCTTGAGGTCTTTTGTGACCTCCTCTGCCTCAGCCTCCTGAGTGATTTAACACACTCCCATGGCTTCAAATATCATCTTTCTGCAGATGATTTCAAAATCTCTATGTCCAGCTTTGATTTTGCGCCTAAATCCCAGCCCCATCTATTCAGTCGCCGCTGGGCTGTACCTGTAGTTCTCTCTTGAGACCCTGCGGCTGCAGTAGCAACATCCGGATTGTCGTGGTTTCCTGTTCGCGAAAGTGGTGTTGTGGTTCTAGAGGGAGCAGCTTCCTGATCGTAAGATCATCGAAGAGACAGCAGTTACCGCGGCAGCCCAGTTCCTTGCAGCAATTTCTGAGTTCGCTCCTGAAAGCTCCTGGAAACTCAACCTGGATTCTGATTCCTCGGCCCTCTTGACAATTCTATAAGCCATTTAATACCCTGTGATAAGGCCCTTATTACTAAACAAATGAGAGTGAGGTCTGTTCTCAGCAACTGATCGCTGAGAACACCCCAGACTCAACCTGTACAAAACTGACTTCATGTTACTTCCTCCAAATTTATCACCATTCCTATGTGCCAAACCTCTAGAACTATTCCAGACTCTCATGACCCTCCTTTTTCCATTTCCCAGCCAGTCAACATCTTGCGATTCATCCAGTTCTCTAGTCCCTGCCACATCACCTCACTTGTCTTACTTTAATTACCTCCTAACTCACATCTTTGCCTCCTAACTTCCTCCTTGCTCCTTACGGATCCCATCTCCATACATCAATAATAGCTCCCCATTGTTCTTGAGATAAGTAATAAGAATTATAGTTTACATGCTTTGAACTTTTCCTGTTCTCACTTGTTTAAAACTTAAAAGAGCCTAATGGGTAGACAGTGCTATCCCCATACTGCAGACAAGGACACTGAAACTTGGATATATTCAGACGCACCAGCCTCACACAGCCAGTTGGTGGCAGAACTAGGGAACTCTTTTTAACATATGGAAACATAAATTGAAAGCTGCCATTTTTTCCTAAAAAAATGTTTTTCAGCACTCAGGAGAGAGAGATTGCCTATTAAAGAAAGGTGGAATTATCAGAGAACAGAATTCATCTGGTCTGTCTGAGAACTTCTAGGGAAAAAATCACTTACTTGACTGAATCCTTTCTAGGGGCCAGGTGTAGTATATTCACCATATAATTTTCTTCCTTCTCCTGTGAAATAGCTGTATATTCTAAGCATTTCATGGATGAACATACTAAGCCTAGAGAGTTTAAATCAAACTTTGGTGCGTATTAGAATCAACTGAAAGACTTTTAAAAGTCCTAATGCCCAGACCACATCTAAGAACAATTAAAGTAGAACCTCTGGGACTAGAACCCAGGCATCCAGGTAACTTTAAGTTCCCCAAACATTAAAGTTTGAGAGTCACTGGTTTAAGTTCTCAAACTGTGTCCTGGAAACAGCATCCCTGGCAAGTTCATTAGACATGCAGACTCTCACACCCACCCAGTCATACATATGGAAACCTGCATTTAATGAGCTCCACAGAAGATCCATAGGCACCCTACAGTTTGAGATGTACTGGTTTTGATGACTTTCCAAGGGTAGTGGCTTGAATTGTGCAATTGTGCGCCCCCCCCCCCAAAAAAAAAGATATGTTGAAGCTCTAATCCCTAATGCCTGTGAATATGACCCTATTTGGAAATAAGGTCTTTGCAAATGTAATTCAGTTGAGGATCCTGAGCTGAGATCACCTTGGATTTAGGTGGGCCCTAAATCCAATGACTGTCCTCAAAGAAAGGGGGAGAAGAAGGTCATGTGAAGATGGAAGCAAAAGTTGGAGTTATGCTGCCCCAAACAAAGAAATGCCAAAGAGTTCCAGGAACCCCAGAAGCTGACAGAAGCAAGGAAGGGCCCTCCCTTAAAAACTTAAGGGGGAGCATGGCCCTTCTGACATCTTGATTTCAGACTTCTCACCTCCAGAACTGCGCAAAGATATATTTCAGTTGCATTAGGCTACCAAGTTTATGGTAAACTGTCACAACAGCCCTTGGAAACTAAAACATCCTGGCAAGTGGCGGATATCGCTTAGAATCCATGATGCTTCCCTGCTTCTGCCAAATTGACTTTGGGAAATGCATTCTCCCTTCCTCTTCTGCTACTTCTGCAAACGGGAGGGTCTAGATGCTACAAAGGCATCATTAATGAATCAACACAATGGTATTTGTTTGTAGTTATCATCACTGAGTTTTTAAAAATTGCTTTTGGTCCAGTTCTCTCCCTTGGGAATCTTAGGGAAAAGCTCGGTCAGGGTCTGGCCAATATGTTGAAAGCTTTGGATACAGTCCAGAAACTTGAATGGAACCTGTACTTTCCCTATGGCAAGAAAGGGGGTGGGGGGGATAAATCTAAGTGTAGCTCATGGGAAAGGACAGGATCTTTGGCACTTAGAAACCTGAATTTGAATCTCAGCTCAGGCCATTATTTGGTGAGTCACAGTCCCTCTGAACTTAAATTTCCTTAGCTATAAAATGGGAAAAATAATCCTTCCAAAGCCATTGAGAGAAAAAACACATACAACCTTGAAAGTATCCATGTGTAGCATATTTTTTATTATTATTATTGCCAATATCAGTGAAGGAGTTTGCCTGTGGGGAGGGAGCAAGAAAAAAATCCATAGCAAATTTGAGAGAAATCAAGCCTCCTCAAGTACGCTACAGTCTGCTCCCATCTGTTTCCAGTAAACTCACTGGGGCATCAGAGGTCTCTGTGAGACAAACCCTCCAGGAAGGATTTACTATTTCTGAGAAAACTGGACTGGATACACGAGTTGAACATTCGGGAGATAGACTATTGGGGTACATCTCCCCTTGCCTCCCTCTGCGGCAGCCTTGACCACACTGGATGGTGGTGCTTGCATGTCTTTTCTGTCACTTAGAAGTGAATACTTAGAAGGCAGCAAATCCATCTCTGTACCCCAGTGCCTAGATCCATGTCTGGCACAAAGTCAGCATCCAGGAAATATTTAGCTTTCACTCACAACAGAACAAGGGAATCACCCACTGAGGGTGTCCTCCAAACTGGTTAAGACCCAGCTGAATTGAAGTCTGATCCACCTTTACCACCAGAAGGCTCCGGCAAAAAGCAGCTGAAGTATTTCATCATTCCATTCCCATTGCCGAGGACACAGATGACATAACTACCATGACCTTCTGACTTTGCTTTCCATTCTCACAAAGAGTTTCATTTTACCAGCTGGCTCAATGCAGTCAGCATCAGGCGCAAAACTGGTCAAGGGAAGAAAGGCCCCTACCCATCACGGGTTTGACCCAACAAGATGAGGGAAAGCAGGAAAATCCTTAAGGAGTCTTCATTCTATGGCTAAAGTTACATCGAATGTGTACCCGAAAACAGTGGCCAATTGAATCTGATCTTTTCAAGCTCTTCCTTCATTAACTATGTAGTGTTTATGAAAACATCTTCATATTATATAAACATATGTTTAATTGGTAACACTTACTGAATGCATGCTCACCAACTTCAAATACCGTAGTCTATTTCATCTTCGCAAAACCCCTTATGGGACAGATTCCTGTGTTACAAGTGAAATAGCAGAGGTTCGAAGAAAGGAATAGGTAGGTCCCAGCTTAAGCAGCTCCTGAGCTGAAGAGCCCAGGATTCCACAGATGACTCCAGAGTTGCATCCCTCAACAGCACACTGGGCTGCTGTGAGGTGGCCTGGCCTTGTACATGCTGGTCCCTTCTCCTACAAGGTCCTTGTCCTCCCTTCCCAGTTTGGTTACCTTGACCTCAGGCATAAACTCTCAACTCAGGCACCATTATTCAAGAACCATTACCACGCTAAGTTGGGCCTTGACATCCTCACTGCTGTCTAAACACTTATTATACTGCACTGTTCTGTAATTGCGTGCTGATGTTTTTGTCTCCCTTGCTACACTGTAGACTCCCTGATAAGAACAATGCACACATCTAGTATACCTCCCAGCCAATGCCTAAAAAAAGTAATGTGATTCTTGCTTCCGAAGTATTTAGTTGTGGTCCCCCGCCACTCACACACTACTCTGGCCTCAAGACCAGAGCCTGTTCAGCCCTGAGCATTGATGCTGGCTTCTCCAGACATGGGCCTCTTTTCCTCTTGGTCACTGCTAAGTGGAAAATCTTGAGCTTGGGGATACCAAGCACTGTAGGTCTAACTCTGTATAGCCAAGAAACAGCTTACTCTCCACAACCACGATAGTCCAGGACTTTCCATGACTTGGGTTCTTGGCCCACCTCATCCTGGGCCAAGAGAGAGAAAGAAGTTTTACCGCCCCCAACCCAAAATGCCAACTCATTTCCTGCCCAGAATTAACCACTTCCCAAAATTATTGACTGTGAACATCAATTCCCTTCAGGGGAAAACCCCACTCCCACTAACCAGGCTGTCGTCCTACCCTATGACCCCAACCTGACACTCAACCAACACTCCAATATTGGTACCCTTCACAAAGTTTCTGCAACTCAATCTTTTCAACCATTACTTTTATGTTCTAGGACATTCCTTGACCCACAGCAGGCATGAAATACCTATTAGTTGACTCAAAGAAAGATTGAATACTATCTAATATATGTGCATAGTACTGTAGGGTTTACAAAACTCTTCTTTCAAATACAGTATCTGTTTGCAGATGAGGGATATAAGCTGTGTACTCAGCTGGTAAGGGGAAACACTGGGAGACCCTGGTATTCTGATCCTTTGTCCAGATCTAGTCTATGTGCTGGACAGCTGCCTGGTTTTGTAAATACGGCTTAATACCACCGTGCCCATTCACTTATATACTGTCTATGGCTGCTTTTGTGCTACAAGGGCAGAGTTGAGTAGTTGCTCTGGACTGCAACCCTATGGCTGGCAAAGCTTGAAATACTTACTGTTTGGCCCTTCAAAAAAAAAGTGTGCAGAAACTCCTGCTATGTATTACTAGTGACTCTATATATGTTCAGATACACACACACACAAACACATGCAATAAATTTACACACAAAAGAGAACCATAAGAAAATCATATAAGTAATAAACGTTGATTCTTTCAGCACTGCCTCTATTGGAACTTCTCAATATTATCAGCTATGAGAGGACAGTCAAGTTTGTTAGAATAGGATTTGAAACAGAGAATAAATCTGTGGGGGCTAAGTAAGAGGTTCAATGGGCAAATGCATGGGCTTTGACCATGAACTTGATAATACCTGTCCTAACAATGTTGAGAAGTAGCAAGCTAGAAGAAAATAAGACATCAGAGGTAAGCCCATCAAAAGCAGTGAGAAGGGAAAATTTGTAATAAACAAGAAAATTTAAAAACCATGATAAACAGACAGGGTAATTATAAAATCACAACTTGGACCCTTTAGCTCGGGGTTTAACTCCCTACGTATCTTTGTTATGATATCATTCAATAGTAATGTGGTCCTTTGGCTGACATGGAATCATATTTCTTTGTAATATTTGGTGAGGGTTTTTGTTTGTTTTTTAATTTTGAGGGCTTGAGTTAGGAAAAAAAGCTACCAGGAGCTTTCTAATAACAGAAGCTTGAATTAATCTTTGATGATAAAGAGTTCCTTTGTTTTTGGGAAAACATATTAATGGACCTCTTAGCTTTGCAGGAACAAAGCAAATATCTATGCTATACCTATGTTCTAAAATAAAGAGGCTTGAGATATGAGGACTTGAACTTCTTCATAATAATGAAAAGGAGTTAGTGGAAATGTCTCTTTCTAAAATGTGAATTCAGAATGTATTGCTGCAAGAAAACTATTGTTTGTTCTTCGATATGTATGTTTTTCTTTAATCAGCTACTGGAGAGAGTTTGGAAGCAGGGACAAACCAGACTGTGCCTAGAGGGCTATAAAATGTATCTGCCATTTATACTACTGAAGTGGGGTTAGTGAATTTTATGTGAATAATGAAGCCCATACATGGCCATTTTCTAGGTTGAATTATTCAGACTTCAGGAAATATACTATTAGACATGACCCTGCTCAACCATGGGGCTAAATCTCAACACTGTGGGTGGGGGAGCAAGAAAGGTGCCTAATAAAAGCGTGGCTATCATTATTACTTCCCTTTGAATCATATGGTAGGTATCTATCATAAAAGATTCATTGATTTGAATAATAGCTGCAATTACCATTTTAAAATAGCTTCCTGCATTTAATTTTGTTTCTCTTGGTTCAATCTCTTTTCCAACTGAAAATGTTCTATCTAAATACTCATTAAATGAGTTATGTAAGCATATATATTTTTTAATAATTAGCTCAAGACTCCTTTTAAATAAAGGATTATCAAAAATAGCATTTACTTTGAGAAAATATGTAGGGAAAAACTGTGAATCCCTTTGAAATTTAGTGGGAGTTCTAACTAGCTCATGAATCCAAGTTATTTCAAGCTTTCCTTGTCTCTGAGCTTTCTACAACCCTGACAGTCATAGAAAACTGATAGTAAGTAAATAATTCCCATCCATAAAAATGCAAATTGTATCCCATGCAATGCAATTGATTATCACTCAGTGAACGTTGGCCAGTTTTGTAAGTTTTTCATTCATCTGTAGCTCCCTCCCTGACCCAGGGGCACCTGTTAGCACCTACAGAAAACTTACTCTGGTAAACACTGGCCTGTACACTTTTCTGTAATTATTAGCTCTACAATGCTATATATATGCAAATATATACATACATCAGTATACACACACACATATTAATAAAAAGCTAGTGCTATTACTACAGATTTCAGAATTCTGCTGGTCCAGCTATTTTAAGTAGTATTTTTGTTGAAAAAATACAATTATTTAAGTGGTTTTTTTTCCTTAAATCTGAATATTGGAATATAGGAGAAAATTAAATGTTACATTAAAAGGGAAGCTAACTGTTCTCATTTTATTGACGTAGAAATTGAGAATCAGAGATGAAACCCTCAATTATATATAGTGTTACAAAAATATAGGAAAAAATATATGGATATCCCAATATTATCTTTTTCCTGTGGTTGTTACAAATAGTAACCCTGAGTAGCACAAAGTAAATGCGCAGAAAGTAAAAGACCCAGATATGCCCTTACAGAGCTTAAATTGAATTTGGAGAATAAGTTACATGTACCCAAAACATCCTGATAAAGTACAAAATTACATATGAAAGTATTAAATATATATTAAAAAGTTCACCATAGTGGAGTAAGACCAGGAAATCAGCAGAACCAGGAAAAGCAGACACAAAGAGGGAGAGATTGCCATAGGGCAGGAGGCAGAGATACAAGTCAAGGAGGAGGGAGAGGAGGAGGGGGGGAAAGAGATGCCATTATAAAGTGACAAATTACATCTCTTAAAAAAAAGAAACATATTTACAAAAACCTTTGACTAAAATCATAGTCAATGGTAAGATACTGACCTTTTTCCCTCTGGTTGGGAACAAGACAAAGATATCTATTGTCACTACTTTGCCAAGAAAAATGAAAGAAGACCTAATTGGAGAGAGATTCTGACTATCTGAATTGAAAATCACTATATTGTGATATAAATTCTCCCCAAATTGATCTGTAGTATCAATGTACCCGTATCTGTAGTACCAATTAAAATCCCTGAAGGTATTTTGAGTGTGGAAATTGGCAAGCTGATTGTGAAATCTACTTGGGAATGCAAAGAATCTAGATTAGCCAGATAGCTTTAAAGAAAATGAGCAAGTTTCAAGACAGACACTATCAGACTCCAAATTACTATAACACAAGTAAGCAAAACAGTAGTGATATTAGTGCAGGGATGGATAAATAGATCAATGGAATAGATAGCAGATCTAAAAATAGATCCACAAATTATATGAATTTGAATTTGAATTGTGACAAAAGTCTCAGTGAAAGAACAATTCATTTCTAATAAATGATGCCTGGGCAATTGGATAGCCTTATTTTTTAAAAATGAACTCTGACCCCCTATTTTACACCCTACATAAAAATTTATGATGGATCAGAGACTTCCATGTAAACAGTAAAACAATAACGCATTTGAAATAAACCATTGAAAAATATCTTCACGATCTTTACATAGGCAAGAATTTCTTATACAAGATATGAAAGATAAGTCATAAAAGAGAAAAATGATTCTGGACTTCATAAAAATAGGAACATCCATTCATCAAATGACACCATTATGGAAGTAAATAGGCAAGCCACAGATTGGGAAGATATTTTCTACATATATATATGATGAAGGAGAAATGTATATAAATATATATATACATATTTTCATAATACATGAAGAACTCCCATAAGTCAAATGAAAAGGTAAACTAATCCAATTTTAAAAAGGGTAAAAGACTTGAGCAGGACTGCAATAAAGAGAATATTCATATGTCCAATAAATATTATATGAAAATGTGTTTAGTATAATTAGTCATCTGGGAAACGCAAATTAAACCACAATGAGATAACACAACACACCTACCAGAATTACTGAAGTGAACATGACTATCAATAGCAAGTATTGGTGAGCATGTTAAGCAACTGCAAATCTTACACATTATTAGGGGAAGTGAAAATGGTACGATCACTTGGAAAACTATTTGGCAATATCTACTAAAGCTAAGCACATGCTTGCCCTATGACACAACCATTCTACTCCTGGGCATAGTTCTAAGAGAATTGAAGGTCATGTGTCGCCAAAAGGACAGGTAGAAAATGTTTATCACAGCTTTATTTATAATAGCCCCAAAATGAAAACAACCCAAATGTCTATCAACAAAAGAATGGATAAATAAATAGTGATATATTCATACAATAAACTACTAAGTAGCAATATAGGGGGAAAAAAAGACTGGACAAGAAGTGAAGGTATCTTTATTAACATGATACAAATATTACAGTTCAAAATTGCAAAAGATCTACAAACAATTAAATAAATTTAGCAAGGTTGCTGGATACAAAGACAATATATAAAAATCAATTATATTTTGCTCCACACAATGTATGTGCTACTCACAAATATGAATGAGTCTCAAACACAATGTATAAAGCAAAAGAAGTAAGACATAAAAGGGTATATCCCTTTTGATTCCATTTGATGGAGTACATTCATTTATGATGGATGCTCCCATTTACATAATATTTAAGAACAGACAAAACTAATCTGTGGTGAAAGAAGTCAGAATAGAGTTGATCTTGGTGTGAGGATGGTGAATAATGATGGGGAAAGAATGTCTTGGGTGATGGAAATATTCTAAATCTTCTTCTGGGTATGGGTTACACAGGTGCACACGCCCATAAAAATTCACTGGGCTTTTCACCTAAGATTTGGGCATTTTTATCAATTTAACTATTAAATAAAATTTTTATATATTTTAAAGAAGAAAAAAATCACTTTAATTTCAATTCCTCCCCTAAAGACCTCCTCTAGTAAGAGAACAGAGTTTCCATATATTCTACTCACACAAACATCTGGCAACTTGATGTATATCTTTTTTCTCATGTTTACACAGTTTTATGTTTCCTTCTTTCTCTCTACTCATCTATTTATCTACCATATTGTATCACACCTGAGTTTTGTTTAATTGTAAAATATACCATTAATTTCTGTACCACCAAGAAATAAAGAAAATATTACTGTCAAACTATAACACACCAGATATTGTAAACTACACCCTGATTTTAGAGACATGAAAATATGATAAAAATACATGTCTTAGAACTGATGACATATAGCATGTCTATATTATATATATATACAGACACACACATATATATACACTTATACAATACATATGCATACACATTTTCCTTTACATAAAATGTATTCACACTATATATAGCAAAGATACACTTTCATGTCAATACCTAGAGATGTGTCTTTCTGGTTGTGCTCCCTCTTCTTCATTTTTTTATATGACTGTATAGTATTTTTTGTAAAAAGGTATGAGAATTTTCAAACCATTTGTCCACTGATGGACAATCAGGTTTTTTGCAGTTTTCTGCTATTTCAACAGTACTGTAAATCCATCTTTTTTTTCAGTGAGCTTTTTTTTTCTTTATTATTTTTTTAATATTACATTAAAAAAATATGCGGTCTCCATATACCCCCCACCCCCCTCACCCCACTCCTCCCCCCATAATAACAATCTCCTCCATCATTATGAGACATTCATTGCATTTGGTGAATACATCTCTGAGCACCGCTGGACCTCATGGTCAATGGTCCACATCACAGCCCACACTCTCCCACATTCCACCCAGTGGTCCATGGGAGGATCTACAATGTCCAGTAACTGTCCCTATAGCACCACCCAGGACAACTCCAAGTCCCGAAAACACCCCCACATCTCATCTCTTCCTCCCATTCCCTACCCCCAGCAGCCACCATGGCCACTTTCTCCACACGAATGCCACATTTTCTTTGATTACTAATCACAATAGTTCATGATTAGAATATCAGTAAGTCCACTCTAATCCATACTCTATTCCTCCATCCTGTGGACCTTAGAATGGTTGTGTCCACTCCACATCTATATCAAGAGGGGGCTTAGATGCCACATGGATGCTGGATGCAATTCTCCTGCTTTCAGTTGCAGGCAGCCTTGGTTCCCTGGTGTGGTGGCTGACCTTCTTCACCTCCATGTTAGCTGAGTGGGGTATGTCCAATAAACCAGAGTGTAGGAGTTACAAGTCTGTTGAGGCTCAGGGCCTGGCTATCACATGGTCAGTCCAGAGATTCAGGTCCCCTGGGTATACATTAAACCACAGCACCAACTACAGATCTAGTAAAAGTAAAAGGAGAGACTTGTGGACAAAGATCACATCTAAGTCCAGCTCCATCGCACAGAAACACAAACTCCAAAGTAGGGCCAGCTGAGATGGTACTGAACTCCATCTGCCATGACCATAGAAACTGTGGGTCTCTGCAGCCCTCAGGAGAACCAATACCTGGGGTTGTATCCATCTTTATGCACCTAAAATACAGTGAGAATTGTATATGGGTTGGATTTCTGGAAGTGGAATTTGATGTGAATATATGTGGGCACTTAACATTTTAACAGATATCACAAATTATCCTCAACAAATTTTGAATCAATTCACTCTCTGTCCATTAAGATTATTGTTTTCTCACATGCTCACCAGTCACGGGTGCTACCAAGATTTACTACTTTGCTAACGCAAGGGAGAAATATGGTGTTTCATAGGCATGTTGACATTTTTAAGATAACTTAATCACTCACCTATGCTGGAAATTGTCTACGTTGATATGAACTAGACACTCTAGAAATAATGTCACATTAGTTAAACATGTTTAAACACTACTGGTGGTGCTATAGAGAGGATTTCTGCTATGAAAAGCAGTTGGAACTGGTTAGAGTTTGTACAGGAATTCATTACTATACAAGTGTGTGCTCTGTCCACAGCCTCTATTGAGAGAAGTAGTTCTAGAGTCACAGTATTTCTGTGGGAAAAGTGGGGGGGGGGTGGGCAGTGAGGCATATGGGAATCGTCTATATTTTTTAATGTAACATTTTGTGTGATCTATGTATCTTTTAAAAATAAATTTAAAATATATTTAAAAGAGAGAGAGAGAGAGAGAGAGAGAAATGTTTCTGTAGGTAGCTCCTTAAGCATAGAGGGCCACATTCTGTACCTATGTCATCACACTAGGCTTTAGGGGATCTGACCAGGCATGGGTTGCCCCTGATCCATCTATAGACTGCTCAGTTATCTATGAGTTAGTCTGGTTTGCAAGCTCAGCTCCACAGGGACAATGGTAAGTGGGCTCACATCTCCATGCTACTTCATACATCCCATAATCTAGCCCCATCCTTCCCCCACAAGCCGTTCCATTATACCCTCTGGAAATCCTACTCTGGTGCCAGCAAACACTTGAAATCATCAACCCTTTCTTGGTAAGCTCTCTTTACATTTCTCCTATAGCCTTTCATTGGGAAGATGTTTTGTTCTCTCATGCCCCACAACCTCAGAGTCTTGAGATGGGAAGGTTCCTCCTCGCTCCCAGTTGCTTCTTACATGCCATTCCTCCCCCTTGCTGGTCTCAAGCACACTGTCTCCTGTAAGCACACACCTTCTCCTTGTTGATGTTATCTGCTGACCTCTTGCCCATTCTCCTAATCACAGAAGACCTGAGCTCCTGGCTAAAATTGTTCTTTTTACTACAAATCCTGTCATCTTTCTCAATGGTCTTAACCTTCATACAGATGAACTATCCAACCCCCTGGTCTATCAGCTACTGCATTCTCTTCCACTCCATCTCATCCACCCACACCCGTAATCACATCCTGTATCTTGTCATCACTAGAAACTGTACCATCTCTAAAATAGCCACTTAAACATCCTACTTGATGACAATCAGCTCCTATCATTCCAGACAACCCCCATTACTCCCACCACAATTATTTGAACTTGTTCTTCAAGCTCCACCATTTTCTCACTATTCCTTAATCTCTCCTTGCTTCACTTTCCTTCCTGTCCATCCTAGATTTCATAAGCAATAATTTTAATTACTTTTTGACAAATACCCTCAACTTCCTCAACCTTAGCCCCCTCCATCACACTAGGCTGCCAACAAAAACCACCCCATCTTTCTTCCCAGAAGCTGTACCCAAGCAGCTGTATGTTGCTAGAGAAAACATTCACTCTGAGACGATGGGTTTCAATTTAATGTAATAATCCCATTTCAGAGGACAGGCTTTCACTGCTGCCCAGAGAGTTCACCACTTTTCTGTACAGAACTCACTTTCCTACTTGCTGAGGCATTTCACAACTTCTCTCTCCCCATGCTTCCCACACCTCTTCCTTGATCCACAGTTTCAGCTAATGACCTTGCCTCATACTTAGTTGAGAAAAATAGATGCCAACAGAGGCAAACTTCATCATCTTCTCACCACTCAGCCTCAACTCTACAGTATATATAATCATTTTCTTCTTCTTCTTTTTTTAAATCAGCTATGACACAGGCAGTGTCTTTGGGCATAATAAAGGTCAACCCTCTTGAACTCTGAATCCCATCCCATCTTGGCTTCTGAAGGACTGTACTTCCTTAGTTATGCCCTTTCCTGGAATTTGACCAGCCTCCTCTTCTTTCTACTAAATCATTCTCATCAGCAAGTAAGCATGCCCTAATGCCTGCCCTCTTTCAAAACCAGTCTTGACCCATTCATATCCCCCATTCATAGCTAAACTTGCCATGAGTTGTCTACACACAATATTTCCGAGTCCTCACTTCCCATTATTACCTTTTTATACATACTATATTGGTGTAGAAATTTTAAAATACAGAGAAAGAATTAGATATCTCTCTTTATAGGAAAGTATTTCTCACAATGAATTGAAAAGATACCTACTAATTCCTTTATAGAAGTAGCCTCTGTGGTAAGGAAAGAAGAACAAGACTGTAAGTGTGCAACAAAGGGAACTTAGCTCCATCCTTTTACTCTCTATATTCTCCACTCTGACTTCCACTCCCAACACTCAGCCAAAACTATTCTTGTTAAGAACATCAATAATCTACATTTTGCCACATTCAACAGATTCTTCTGTCCTCATCTTATTCAACCTCTTAGCATTTGTCACCACTGATCGCTCCTTCCTTGACAAAGGCTTCTCTCTCAGCTTCCATAATGCCACAACTTGTTTTTCTCTCCCACCTTACTGGCACTTCCTTCTCAGTCATTTAGCTAGCTTCTCCTCATTTCCCTGAACCTACATTTCTTTCTTTAAGGAACTCTTTCATTCTCCATCATTTCAAGTGCCATCTATGAACTATAATTGCAAAGGTCATATCTCCATGGCAAATAATTCCTCCAAGCTCCTCACTTCCAAATTCAACCAGCTATTTAATGTTTTCTCTCTTATATTTCAACTTCAGCATATCCCAAACTCATTATTTAACCTCTTCTTTCTCCACCTGCCTCCCTTTGTTTAGGCTTTCTCAAAAAGTGTTACCACCAACTACTTGGTTGTTCACATCAGAAATCTCCCTTTCCCCAGTATACAACATACAAGCAACTAGTAACTGCCTTGTGCTACCTCCTAATAATCTCTCACATTTCCCCCTTCTCTTCATCTCTACTGCCCGCACTGCAACCCAAGTCATTATTCTCACCTGGATTACTAGATTAGGCTCCTGCTTATTCTCACCGCTTCCACTCTTGCACCCTCCTTTCCACCCCTTACCTATTCTCCACCTATCGGGAAGGATCTCCTTACACATACACATACACACACTTTAGGACCCACAACTCTCTCATTAAATGTGAAATCCCCAGAGCCTAACTCAAAATTAGCACATAAAAGAAAAAATGTAAATAGACATTAAATGAATCAATGATGTGGACCAATCAAGTCATCTGATGATTGCTTGTAATTCAAACACAGTGAGAGGAGAAATTAATAACAAAGCCAGAAACCAAAACACACATATAAAGGAAGCTAATTTAACAGCCAGGAAGCAGTAGACACTATCAGATAGAACTGAAAATGTTTGGCATAGTGCCTGATATTTAAGAGGGTAATTATTATTAGAAATTTGTTGGTGGCAGTTAAGACAGAGGCAGTAGTTGGGTTATGTTCCGGAAGGTTCCAAACCTTCCAATTCAGGCCCCCATTATCTCATCCCTGGTTGTGTAACTGAGAATCTATTCTTTATTCCTATATGTATCCCTACAGCAGGCCCTTATCTCCTGAGTAACCCTGGGAGGATCTCAAGTCTTGCAACTGGAATTATATACACACACACACACAGACTAACAGAGTCTGTATGATCCTCCTGGGACTAGTGCTCTGTGCTGTTCACAGCTCTAGCCATTCATAGTAGAAGCCTGAAAACTATGGGTTGAGATGGATTCAACTAAATAGAATGCTCCAAGGAAGTGATTAATACTGGATTTTTTATGGTTTTCCTTTTTCCCCTAAAAGAAAAATTGGAACGAATGCTGGTAAAGTCTATTTTGCAGCTCATGATGCTTTGGCTGCAATGCGTCCAAATGTGAAGTCAGTATTAGGACACTGTTTGGATGCTCAACCCAAACTCCAGGGAACTCTTAATAGGGCACGTGTCAGCCACACACATGGCTGCATGCCCTTCCATGATGGGAGGTCTTTTCTAGCAGGAACCAATAGCAGGCATCACATACTGGGTAAAGCTGACTTATCCAAACTATGTTTCTATGCTACCCTCCAAAAAGGTCCTTAAACAATCACCTGTTATTATTCCCTTTTATTATAAAGGAGGAGATTGGAGGTCCTAAAACTAAACCTATCAATGCCTACCAAATCAAGTCAAACTTGATGGTTTGGACTTACCAGTTCCCTCACTTCTGAATTTTTATAACCAAGGAATCTCAGTCATGTAACTGAACTTTTTATGGATCCACTGTGATGAACTGGAAACAAAGCAGGTTGCAGAGCCAGAATTCCAATCATATATCTGCAACTTCATTTGGAGGCTTGAATAAGCCACTTAACCTCTCTTTCCTCATCTGCAATATGGGAATAACTATACCAGTCTTGTAGTGTGTACAAAAGGACTAGAGCAAATACAAGTAAATTCCTGCTGCAATCAGACACCCATTGTAAAACTTAGTCTTTTTTCCTGAAATTGACTATACGACTCTAAGGACAAAATATTTGTGGGGGTTTTTGTTTGTTTGAGTTTAGAAATTCTTTTTATTTTATTCTTTACACTTTTCTATATAATCAAAATGTACATCCTTTCAAGAATAAGCAAGTATGACTTTTACAATTATAGTATATACAGGAAAAAAGTAATTTTACTGTTTTACCAAAAACATCTGGAAAACTCATCTGTCTGCAAAGCCTGTTGAAATGCTGCAGCCACCCTGATCCCGACTTGAGAGAAACATTTTGGTTCAAGGCTCATTGACAAACCACCATCCAGTATTTCTCCCACATCAAAAGGGCAGAAAAGAGTATTAAAGAGAGAGGTGCACTTTAGGGGTTGGGGGGAAGGGGGAAATTAGGCTAACATACATAACTTTGGAGAATGATTTGACTGGAAACTGTAAGACTAAACACAAAGGGAATTGTACACAGGTATTGTACTCTAGTTGGTAAAGTTTTTCTCATGGGGACATGGCCTATCAAGCCTGAAGCTGCTGTGCATGTATACTGGGGTAGAGTGGTAGATGGTGGAAGGCAGGGGAGAGAGAAAAGTGACAGATAAGCAAGAAGAGAAGGCTAGAATTATCTATGTGGTCCTGGATTAGAGTCAGAATCATCAGTATGAGCTCATGTACAGCTTGATATAGATATATATATGGATAGATACAGAAAGACAGATATGTGTGTATGCATTTGTTATTTTTTATAAATACATCCCACTCTCTCTGCTGAAAGAGTCCGGAAACAATGACATCCCAGTAGCAATGAGCACATCCAGTGCCAAGATCCCAGTTCTCTAATACCATTTCCAATAAAAGGAATCAAGGCTCCCTGGAGAAATGACTGTTTCTAGTAATGGAATATACAAGGTGATCCTGGAGTATCTTGTAGTGCCAGAAAGTAAAGAAGTGTTAAATAACAAAAGAATGGGGATATTTGAATGTGGTTAAAGGGGGAAATTTTAGGTTGTACATATGTTACTAGAATAAAAATTTTTAAAACACATAAGACTGTACAACACAGTGAAAACTAATGTAAATATGGATTATAGTTAATAGTACGATTATAAAAAATATTCTTTCATGAATTTTAACAAATGTACCAAATAAATACAAGGTACTTATAATAGGGTGGTATATGAGAATCTTGAATTTCATGCACTATTCTTCCATAAATCTAAACTTCCCCAATTTAAAAAAAAAGATACCTAAGGGACACAGGATCCAAAATGAAATAGCTCCCAATGGTCAAAGCAGAAACAATTTGAACTATAAAATAAATCATGTAAATTGAATTATAACCCAAATAAAAATTAAAGTTCATACTTCTCTCAATAAATGATTGAATAAATATATAAATGGGAGAGAAGAGATAAATCTTCCTTATAGAAGAATTCAGAATAATTTAGGTAGACACTCCCCTCCCCAGGAGGCAGAGTCTAACTCCCATCCCATTCCTTGGGTATGGACTATGCCAATGATTTGCTTCCAAAGAATAGAGTATGGAAAGGAAAGTGAAGTAATTTTACAGCGAGGAAAACTAGAAAACACTACCTTGACCCAGTGGTCAAGATTAACGCCATCAGGGGGTACTGGGCTCCTGGCCGGGGGGTCACTGTTGTGGGCCCTGGGAGAGCAGCGGCAATCCTCCAGGTGCAACGGCAAGAACCAGGAAGGAAGGAGGGCCCAACAGTGGGCTCTTGATACTAATGGCTACACTTTTGAGCCTATACACCTGCAATAAGAATAAGGCCTAGAGTAGCATTGTGCCTGGGGGTTTCCTCCTGACAGCCTTCATGTTACTCAAATGTGGCCACTCTCACAGCCAAACTCAGCATGTAGATGCGATGCATTCCCCCCAGCATGGGACACGACACCCGGGGATGAGTCTCCCTGGCACCGAGGGATCACTACCACATACCAGCTGAAGAAGCAACTAGAAAATGACCTTGAATTAAAGATTCAATGTGGAACAGCAGAATATACCTGTCTACATATAATAACATGACTTCGGGAAGCTGTTTGACCTAATGTAAGGGGGAAATGGAAAGGAGAAATGAGATTATAAGGCTGTGAGTCTCTAAAAAAGAGTCTGGAGGTTGTCGGAAGGAATACCCCTATGTACAACTGAACAGAGTCTAAGAGACAGATAAGGTAGATACAACCCCAGGTATTGGTTCTTTTGAGGGATAAAGAGACCCACGGGTTCTATGGTCATGGCAGAAGGGGTTCACTGCCATGACAGATGGCCCTTCTTTGGAGCTGGTGTTTCTGCGTGATGGAATTGGACTCAGAGGGGATCTCTTTTCACAAGACTTGCATGCTACTTTATTGGAATTGTAGTTGGTGCTGGGTTTAAGATATATGTAGGGGATTTGAATCTCTGGACTGATAATATGACACCCAGGCCCAGAGCCTCAACAGACTTCAGCTCCTACACTTTGATTTATTGGATTTACTCCACTCAGCTAACATGGAGTTGAAGAAGGTCAACCACCACAACATGGAGCCCAGAGTGTCTACAACTAGAAGCGGAAGGAGTGCATCCAGTACCCATGTGGAATCTAAGCCCTCACTTGACATAGGTGTGCAATGGACACAACCAATCCAATGTCCACAGAGAAAATGTGGAATGGGTGTGGGAACGGTAGCCATGGGGGCTGCTGGGTTTGGGGAATGGGAGGAAGAGATGAGATGTGGAGGTGTTTTCGGGACATGGAGTTGTCCTGGATAGTGCTTCACGGACAATTACGAGACACTGTAGATCCCCCCAGGGCCCACTGGATGGAACGTGAGAGAGTCTGGGCTATGATATGGACCATTGACTATGGGGTGCAGTGATGCTCAGAGATGAACTTACCAGGTGCAATGGATGTGTCATGATGATGGGAGAGAGTATTGCTGTGGGGGGAGTGGGGGGTGGGGGCGGTGGGGTTGAATGGGACCTCATTTTTTTTTAATGTAATTTTAAAAAATAATAATAAATAAATAATTTTAAAAAAAAAAAGATTAATGCATCAGTGATATGTCATGTTGAAAGCAGGGACCTCTGCTATGATGTGACAGGAAGTGTTCTTCAGCTGGACAGTCTTCCCGAAACCCATATCCCCATTATAACTATTAGAAAAATATCAGACTGAGAGTCATTCTGCAAAGTACTTGGCCAGTACTTCTCAAAACTGTCCAGGCATCAAAAACAAGGAAAGTCTAAGAAACGGTCACAGCCAGGAAGAGCCTAGGAGACACGACAGCTAAATGAAATGTGGAATCCTGGGACAGAAAAAAGATATTAGGTAAAAACTAAGGAAACCCTAATAAAACATGGAGTTTAGTTAAGAGAAATGTGAGCAATATAGGTTTCTTAGTGGTGACAAATGTACCAGAGTAATGTAAGATGTTCACAACAGGGGTAACTGCATGAAGGATATATTGGGGACTCTCTATACTACCTTTGCAATTTTTCAGCAAATCAAAAACTATTCTAAAATTAAAATTTTATTTTAAAAAAGAAAGAAAGAGAGGGGGAAGGAGGGGGGAGGGAGGGAAATGTGTTTCCTTGCCTAAGAGGTTTTGACCTTCCCAATCTACCAAAGCAATAGGCTAGGAAACCTGAAATCATCAAAAATTGGAGAGACTCAATCAGCAGTTGACTCTGAGCAGTGGCCTGATTCACAGAGGGCCGAAGTGAGTCAAACCCAGCAGATGAACAAAAGGCTCTGTATTCTTCCAAGGCAATATGCTGAGGATGGGTCTAAAAAGAAAGTACTCTATCATGGAGATAAGCTACCTGACCCCTAACCAACCAGCAGTTCAGTCCTCAAGTGATAAAGAACATGGGCTCAAGAATTCAACAATATAGTCTAATGGATTACTTGGTATTGAATGTTACCTTATCCTTCCACAGGCTGTCAACAGGCTCACTGGCCCCCTCCACACCAATAATGCCCGGAGAATACTCAGTATGGCCCTGGTTTGAATCAGGCAGCCCTTTGGTTCTCCCTTATAGCTTCATGACTGCCCCCATCTTGTTGATTCACATGTCAGCTCCCTCGTGTCACACTCATTGCTATATCCCCAGTGCCCAGGGCATAACAGTCTCTCAACAAAATATTTAGTGAATGAGTAAACAAAAAATGAATAAGTGTTCTGAACCTGCAAAAGGGTTCAGGAAATATAACTAAACCAAGCAGTTTCTACAAATTGAATGCACAGCTCTTCAAAAAGTCAGCCCACTTCCTCCGTTTCTTCTTCCTCTCCTTAATCATCCTGGCTCAAATGTGGAAGTTCTCAGAAAGAAAGCCCATTTTAAGCAGGGTTTCATTTTCCAACTGCAGCTAAAACATACTATGTCATGGCCCCCAGCCTGTCAGCTGGAATTTATATGAAGTCCTTACATAGCGCATGCTGTTCTTGATGCTACATAATCCAGAAATCCTATGATGATAATATCTGGGGTTTTTGCATAGGCTGAATCATTTCTGAAGCTCTTTTCCTACATGATCACATCTGACCCTAAAATAGTCCCAAGGCACTTCTAGGTACAAAAAGCTATCATCATTTTATAAGGAAGATAGCTGCTCAAGACAAAGCAGATAGAAGACTCAAGACTGCACAGAGCCTAGTGGCCAGGATAACACTATTGCAATAACAGATACGGGCCATTGTATATCTTGTCATAACTTACAAAATTGCATGGGCAAATGTAAACTACGAAGTGGCAAAGTTCCAAAATGTGTTCATCAATTTTAACAAATGTACCACACTAATGAAGGATGTTGTTAATGTGGGAAAGTGTGGGAGAGGTAGGGAGCAGGGCATATGGGAATCCCCTATGTGTTTTTATGTAACATTTATGTAATCTAAGTATCTTTTTAAAAAATTAACAAGTATAGATTTTTAAAAATTAAGGTTGATCTATATCCACAGTTGTAAAAGTTTTTAGGATATAGTGCTCAGCAAAGAATACAAGATGCAGAACAAAGTACTTACTATGATCTAATGTTTTTTAAAAAATAGCAACTCACCCACTCCCCACAAAAAAAAAAAAAAAAAAAAAAAAACTATACATGTGTATGTGTAGGTATGATTCTGTTGGTTTCTTTGTAGAAAAAAAAGGTCTGAAATGATATATCCCAAACTCTAAGAGCAGTTATAGCTGGGGATGGAATTGGAGAAGAGGGATGAGGAGGGAAGACATTCACTTTTAGTAAATATGCTTGCATTTTTTACTGAATATGCACGTATTTCTTAAAACTTAAAAAACAGCAATAAAATGTAAAGAAAACTAAAGGAAAGATGAAAAGGCTATACAGAAAAGGAAACAATTTGAGGCCTGGGAAAGTCTCCAGAAGGAGAGGAGCTTGAGCTGGACAAGTGGAATTGAGAGGCCATTCCAGGCAGGGGCCTAGCAGAGGCAAAAGGAGGAAAGAGGGAAAGAGGGGTGAGCAGGGTCTCTGACAGGCACACCAAGGACAGGGCTCCTTTACTTGCGAACTTTCAATTTGTGAACTTTTACACAAAATCAAAGTTGAACCCCTGGAGCCAACATGTGGTAAGTGCCCTTAACCAACACAGGATATTAGTGGTCTTTTCGCCCTCTATTGTAGAAGAATTGTTCTCCTAATTTCTTTTTTTTTATTGTCTTTTTTTTTTTTTTAAGATTTATTTATTTATTCAATCCCCCACACCCCGGTTGTCTGTTCTTGGTGTCTATTAGCTGCGTCTTGTTTCTTTGTCCGCTTCTGTTGTCGTCAATGGCACGGGAAGTGTGGGCGGCGCCATTCCTGGGCAGGCTGCACTTTCTTTCGCGCTGGGCGGCTTTCCTCATGGGTGCACTCCTTGCGCGTGGAGCTTCCCTACGCGGGGGACACCCCTGTGTGGCACGGCACTCCTTGCGCGCATCAGCGCTGCGCATGGCCAGCTCCACACGGGTCAAGGAGGCCCGGGGTTTGAACCACGGACCTCCCATATGGTAGAGGAACGCCCTACCCACTGGGCCAAGTCCGTTTCCCTCTAATTTCTTGAGTGGAATGTTTAGCTCATTTAATTCCAATATTTCTCACTTAGTAATAAAAGTATTTAGTGCTCTTAATTTTCTTTTGGTAAATCTTTTATGCTTTGATATATATTATTTTTAATATCCATATCTATTTCCTAGATGTTACTAATACTGCCAGTTTGATTTTCTTTTTGACCCAAAAGGATTTTTAAGTGGGAGTTTATAATTTGCTTTTTAGTTTTTTTAAGTTTCCAAGTGTTTTGAGGTTTTTTGATTATTATACTTCGGGTATGTGGGTTTTTTGTTTGTTTGTTTTGTTTTTTAAGATTTATTTTATTTATTTCTCCCCCTCCTGCCCCCCATTATTTTGGACTCACTGTCTTCTCTGCATCTCTTCATTGTACATTCATCTTCTTTTTAGGAGGCCTGGGTAGCTGAACCTGGGACTTCCCATGTGGGAGGGAGGTACCAATGGCTTGAGCCAACTCTGTTCCACCCCCACTCCTGCTTGTTGCATCTCTCATTGTGTTTCCTTGGTTGCATCATCTTGTTGTGTCATATTGTTGCATCATCTAGTTGAGTAGTCCATTTGCGTCATCTTGTTCCATCAACTCACTGTCTTGCTTATCTTCTTTAGGAGACACTGGCAACCGAACCCAAGATCTCGTGTGTGGTAGGCGGGCACCCAACTTCTTAAGCCACATCCACTTCCCTGGGTGTGTTTTTTAAATTACATTAAGAACAGGAAATGTAGCCTATACAAGTGTTACCCAGTAGAAATATAATGTAAGGCACAAATACAAGCCTCAAATATAATTTTTAATTTTTTAGTAGTCATATTTTTAAAAGTAAAAAAGTGAATTTAATACAAATAATGTTTTGTTTGCCTAAATATATTTAAAAATTATCGTATCAACATGCCATCAATATAAAAAGAATTAAATACTTATATTCTCTTTTTTTGTACTAAGTCTTCAATGTGTAACTTGTACTCACAGTCCACCTCAATTCAAATTAGCCATCTTTCGATTGTTCAATAGCCAGATGTGAATATGGCTACAGATGGATCAGTACTATTTGTTCTTTGGAGACATTATTAAGACATTTTGTAGGTCTGAAATTTGGAAGTTTTGTTCCATGGATGCTTTTTCAAAAAGTTAATTCTCTATATGGTTCATTTACGTCTACTAGAAATGTCTTAGGAATTATGTTCACTTCACTTGACCTGCCAAAATTCCGAAGAGGCTTAATAAATTTTCCCACTACGATTTGAGATTCCATCGATTTGTTTTTACATTTTCTGAAGATTTCACTTTCTATAGTTTAGGGCTTTGTTAACTGGTGCATAATTACTTAAGACAGTTATATTTCATTATAGCTCCCACACTCCATCATTTAAAGGGTTCCTTTTTGTCTTGTTCAATGAATTTTGCTTTGAATCCACTTTCCTGGTATTAATACTGTGGTCCCTGTACATTCTTTTGGGTTGCCTTGGACTGTATACCTCTGCCTGGTCTTATAATGTCAACTTTCCACATCTCTTCATTTTAAATCTGTTCTCAGAATCATTTTAATGAGCTCATTAGTGGGTATAGAGACTCTGACTCAAGAATTTTCTCCCTTCTCCAGCCACAATAGCTATTGAGCCTTGGAGAACCAAAGTTTCTTAAAATATTTTTTTAATATCAACATTAATTCCCTATATATTTATAGCACTCTGCAGCCTAAATATCGCTTTCATATTCATTATCCCCTTAATCTTCACAATCACCTTTGAAGTAGAAAGGGCAAAGATTATCATTCATGATGATGCTGAACATCAGGCAGTGAAAGCTATTCATGGGTGTTATAGTCATAGGCGTCAATTAGCGCAGGCACAACAGGAACAAACCACTAACACAATGGGAGAAAGGTGAGTCAAAACAAACATGCAGATTAGGGGGATCAGAGTGACTCTTAGAGTGTTGTTATTTTCCTTTGTTTCTCAGTATAGAGATCTGGCTTTTCATTCATTCAAAAACCATTTATTGACGATCAACTGTATGCTAGGAACTATGCTAGGCAGTGGGAATACAAAGTTGAATAAGACATAGTCCCTGCCTCATGGAACTCACAGAATAGTTTAGCAGTTATCAAACCTGGTTGAGCACCAAATTCAGGTAGAGAACTTTTAAGAAATACAGATTCCCTCCAGCTCACTCAACAACCCCAGGGCTGGAACTCAGGAATCTATGTATTTTTAAACTCCAAGTGCCCAAGGTTGAAAACACTGGACTTTCTAGTAAAACAAGAAACTGTTGGCACGTTAGCAAGTCTTGCTTATACCTTCTCATTTAGGTCTCACAGCAACACAGTGAGTAGGAATGAATTGTATTCACTTCATAGATGTGAAAATTAAGAAGCAAAGTGAGTTGCCAAACTCCACAGCTAATGAATGACCAAGCTGAGCCTGGAGGATCAATTTATATCTCCAAGTCCTATGTTCTTTACACTCCACCTACATCTCATGAAAGCAAAGGAAGGAAGGGTTGATCATAAATAAAAGAACAGGCAGAAGAATAAAAAGGGAGATCCTTATTCTTATTCCTAAGACTTTGGCTAAGAGCCTAGCACAGTGCCTAGCTCATAATAGAAGCTCAATAAATGTTTTATCAATTGAACGGAATTGAAGCCAGATTAATACTGCAACTCCCCAAGCCCTGTGATGATTGTAAGATCCCATCAGTGCCCAACCAAATGCAAAATACTGTTATATATGTTACATTATTTATATATAGTATATAAATATTAAACATAAATTATATGTATGATTTATAATATTTAATCTTCAAAACAGCATTATGAGGTGAGAACCACTATTAATTCCATTTTCTAGGTGAAGAAATTGATGAACAGAGAAGTTTATTAATTCACCCAAGGTCACAAAGCTAACAAGTGTTAGAGGCAGGATCTAAAGGCAGGTAGTCTTGGCCCAGAGATCATGCTTTTAACCATTTCACCATACATTTGCTCTGTACTATACCAGTCTAGCACACCAAATGTCTACTTCACCAAATTTTTACTATACCAAATCTCCAGCTTTCAACCATATCCAAAGTTAAGATTAAATACAACAGTTTTAGGTCTATGTTTGTTGTTAGTTGCACCATAGTCACCATTACCCCTAAATCATTACTCATTAAGAAAATCACATCTTGCCACATCCTCTCGACCCACCTGATTTCAGCACATGGTAGGCTGTTTCATGCATGTGCCAGCACCCCATCCCAGTGTCCCACCTCTGTGTGTCACTGTGTCTCTGTGCTTTCTACCTTGGGGAGGTCACAAAACCACAGAAGGCTGCTTAGCCCTGATGCAAGTACAGCTTGGCAGTTTGAAAGCACTAACGTCCCCAAAGGCAACCTTTTCCACACATGGAGGAGAGATATTGCTGGTGTCACTGTCCATCAGAGAAACAAATCTGAGACACGGTCTCCAACAGGGTTTCTCAACTTCAGCACCATTCCAATTTTTTGGCTGGATAACTCTCTATTGGGAGGGCTGTCCCGTGCATTGTTGGATGTTTAGCAGCATTCCTGGCCTCTACCCACTCCATGCCAATAATACCTTCCAGATATGACAACCAAAAATGTCTCCATACCTTGCCCAATGTCTCCTGTAGGGGGAAATCATCCCCAGTTGAGAACAACCATCAACACAGATCTGACAGAGGGTCCCCAAAAGGACTGAACTCTAGCTGTCCAGATTAATGACACCCCTTTATGGGCTTTTCTTTCTTCCCTATCACACTCTCCCCATGCCATCTATCTGTGTCCTGAAGTCATCTCCCAAATAAACATCCAGCCCCAAAGTTCTTGACTCAGGCTTTGCTTTCAGAAGAACCCAAATTCACAAAGGAGATTATTAGTACATAGCTCTTACTCATATGCAAATATCGCAATCCATGGGAATGCATGTTATTAACCTCTAAAAGTGAAGAGAGGGCTCACATCTGGTTTATCCTGAAAATGCTCAGCAGATCCTTATGCCCACTGAAGACCTATTGACCACACTTTCAGGGCTACAGTCCTCGGTGACAATGCTATGAAAGAGGAAACATGCATGGGAGTTTTCTCAACATTACAAAGGGGAGTGAAACATATCACATACCACAGATGGAAGACATCCAGGATTGTATGTGCAGCTGCTTCTGGTCAGGAAAAGTAACTCACAACTTGTCTTTGACTTAACTGAATCAGAATCTCTTGAGAGGGAGGTCTGGACCTGTGTTCTTTTGTGTATGTGTGTCAATTTTTAATAAAATACCCCTAGGTATTCCTGGTATAGATTTGTTCCAACCTGCCTGCTTACAGGCGCAGGTACTGGGTGAGGCTGATGGGGTTAGTGACCCACCTAAATGCTCATGGATAATTAGAGGTTGGAGAACCAGGACTGGATCCATGCCCTGGCTCCCAGGCCTGACATAGTTGCTGCAGGCTCCTTGCTGTCAGTGCTCCACTCCAAGAGACTGAGGCTGGGAAGATGAGAAGTGGAGAAAGAGGTAAAGAAGGCTCCCTTACTTTTGTCCTTCTCTGGAGACCTCCCCTGAAAGGGAATCCAGATTTCCTTTGACTCATTCCAATGGTTTGCACAGAAAGTTATGGCTTAGAAAACGCAGGTCATGAAGCTCAGGTCCAGAGGCAATCCCTCATCAAGAGACCAGCTCCTTTTCCCAAATCTTGGACATTAATTCCATCTAGATTTTGATAGTATGATTTTTCACCAGTTTTGGGTTTTAACTGCCAGACATGCTACTCATGCTTTCACACTTGACTCTAAAAAATATTTTATTTCCTTTAGGTGAATCAGGCCAAAATAATTATAGAACAGAACATGAATAAAGAGCTACCAACAAAACTAGCCAGAGCAGCACCAAGGGACACAGCAAGGAAGGGAGAAACACCTACTGGGACCAAAATAGGAAAAGAAAAATAGCAATAGCTAATTTTTATTGAGAACTTAAGTACATTATTTTATCTACTCATCAGAAGAACTTCATGAGGCAGGTACAATTATTACTATTTCCATTTTACAGATAAAGAAAATGGGTCTCATAGAGAATAATTCACAATCCCAAGATCATACAGTCCAGCAAGGGTTGATTCAAGAAGGAATGCCGCAGAACTTTCCTGTCTTCAAAATATCAGGCATGGTTTCTTGACACTAATGAAAGATGTTAATGGGGAAATGTGGGTGTGGGGGGGTTGATGAGACTATTTTCTGTTCCTTCCCCAGGGCTTGTTCTATTTGACAACAAGTGGTTCTTTCTAGATGCAGTTCAAGTTTTCACCCCTATTAACTAGGTACCTATGATAGTTGATTTCATGTGTCAATTTGGCTAGGTTATAGTGTCCAGCTGTTTGGTCAAGCAAGCACTGGTTTGATTATTACTGTGAGAGTATGTCATAGATGACTTAATAATAGTTGATTGAATGTAGAGCTGATTGCATCTACAATCAACAAAGGAGATTGCCCTCAGCAATGAGGGGCATCTCCTCATCCAATCAGTTGGAGGTCTTTAAAGCTAGAACTGATGATTTCAGAAAGCAATAGAAGTCAGAGAGAACATGAGAAATGGCCACATAACAGAGGCAAAAATGCAAGCTAAGGAACCTCAAAGATTGCCAAAAAGCCAGGATGCTACCGATTCTGGGAAAAAATATGGCCTGGCAATACTTGAGGTTGAACTTCTAGCCTCCAAAACAATGAGACAATAGATTCATATTGTATAAGCCCATTGGTTTGTTGTATTTATCATAGCAGCCCTGGCAAACTGAGACAGTACCATTTGTAAAGGAAGGTGTTAGAGCAAAATGCCACGAAGGAGCCTTAGATCTTTGCATTGTTCCGGCTGGAAGGACTCAAACAGATAGCACAGGGATAATAATAGCAGGGTAGGGAAAAATACGCCAAAAGTATGCCATGGACCATAGTTATGGTAATAGTCTGATGGCATTATCTCATAATCTGTAACAAATACTCCACAACAATGTGGTATGTTGGTGAATGGGTATTGTATGGGAATTTTACATATGTGCATGATTGTTTGGTAAGCTCACAGCTTCTGTAATAAAATATATATATTTTAAAATTTAAAAAAAAAAAGCAAAGCTGAGGCCCACAGAGGGCAAAGGCTTGCCCAAGGTCACACAGCATCTAGAGCCAGCAGTAACCTAACATTCACACATTCTGATTCTCAGTCTAGGCCACGTGAGGAAGAGTCAGGCAGAGAGAGAAAGAGAGAGAACAGGCAGTGGAGCCAAATAGCCTCGTAAATGTCTCCAGGCTCCGGAGCCTCCCAGAACTTGGCATCCATGATTCGTAAATGGAAAAACACACACACACTTCCCCCGGTAAAAGCTGAACTGGTTTTCCTGTGGGATCAAACAGCACATACTTTGCACTCAGAAACTTCTCAGAACAACGCAAACCCTGGTGAGATTTTGTTTTCTCTGCTTCTTCTCAAAGGTTCATTGAAGTTTGGCCATGAGAACTATTCCCCAAATGGCCTCAGCAGGCTGCTCTTAATGTTGCAACAGATATTGACGACCCAAAGCAACCATGCATGATGTTTTCCTTTTTCTCCAAAGCAAATTGTTACTCCCCCACTTCTACTACCACCAATAATCTTTCTCCTGGCTCCCAAAACCCACTCTTGACTTCTCAAAACAGAGAAAAGAAACTGTTAATGGATCCCAATGTGCTTTTCCTGGCTGAATAATTATCCTAGGGCTATGGCGAAATGGTGCAGTGGAAGAAACAATTACGGACCAAAAACTGCCATCATTTCATTCTAATTGTTGTTATCATTTTTACCATTTTGTGGTTGTCAGATTGGATCACTGCTCAGGATAGAGTCTGAGCAATGGTATTTTTTTTTAAGTTCCCCACTGTGCAGTCTCAGGGTTGGAACCGCTGGGAAGGTATTGAGTAGGATTTCCCGAATTTGCCTGTCATTAAAAATACATCACCTAGATTGCTCAAAAAATGTACAGAGCTCTCACCAGGGCAGTACATCTTGGATGGGGCCCTGGAATCGGTGCTTTTCGTAAGTATTTCCAGATAATTCTTGTTATTTGGGAAAGTTTGGGATCTGGTAAGTTTGGGAAACACTGGACGATGGCATAAGCTTTTTTTTAAACGGCAATGTTTTCTTTTTAGATTACATAAATGTTACATAAAAAATAAAGGGAGATTCCCATATATCCCACACTCACACCCACACCCACTTTTCCCCATTAACATCTTTCATTAAGGTTGTACTTTTGATATTAAGACAGTGGCCACCAGAGGTTGAGGGGAGGGAGGGAGACGGAAGAATAGGTGTAACATGGAGGCATTTGGGGGACACTGGAATTTTCTGCATGACATTGCAGTGACAGATATAGACCATTATACATGTTGTCAAAATCTATAAAATTGTGTGGTGCAAAGTGTAAACTATAATGTAAGCTATAGACCATGGTTAGTAGTAGTGCTTCAGTATGTGTTCATCAGTGGCATAGACTTTTAATCACACCCAAGAGATACATCAGCTAATGAGTAGCTTAAAAGACATATGGAAGCTTTCCTCAGCTACAGAAGAAAACCCAGGCATGGACCAGGGTTTCCCTTGCATAAGGGAACCTCAAAGATTGCCAGAAAGTCAGGATGCTACCAATTCTGGGAAAAAATATGGCCTGGCAATACTTGAGGTGGAGCTTCTAGCCTCCAAAACAATGAGACAATAAATTCGTATTGTATAAGCCCATCGGTTTGTTGTATTTATCATAGCAGTTATATCTTATCATCCTTCTGCAACTTGGACTGTGTCTTCCAGATCAACAGGTGTTCTAGCAAAGAGACCCAGAGTAGCATAAGATGGTTCAACAAATACAGTTTTTATTCTTGTAACTGTAGGTGTACCTGAAAACTTTCCCCACCTAACTGTTCTCCATTTGTCCCCCTGTGCTTTGAAGCTTAAGGTTGTTGCAAAGTAATTTATATTGAAAGGCTTCAGATTGATAAGCTATCCCCTTGGTGGACAGTAGAAGTATAGCTTAGAGTGAAGGGTGGAAGTTCAAAAATCCAACTGCCTGAAATAAAATCCTGGCTCCTCCAATGACTAGCTGTGTGACTTGAAGAGAATTACTTAAATTCTCTGAGGCTTAGTTTCTCCATCTCTAAGATGGAAATGCCTTTGTAGTTTTCTCTTAGAAATGTTATAATCATTAAATAAATGAATGTATGTAGAGTGTTTAAAATAGTACTAGGCAGACAGAAAATTATCAGTAAGGCCTGCAAGGATGACTATGAGTAGTGCTCAGAAGAATCATAGACTTCAAGTTGGAAAGGATCTCAAAGAACCCTTAGAGTAAATGACATGTTCAAATTCACCTAAGATATCAGTGGTAAAATGGAAACTCAAACAGGTTTAAGATTTCCCAAACCAGTCTCCTCTAACTCTTCACCCTCCCTTCCCCCAAGATTGTTGTTCAAAGGTCTTCCTTTCTATTTGGCACTGACTAAGCCACTCAGTGCAGAATCATGATCTTCCTTCATGGGTCCCAGGACTGGCTACATGCCAAAGAACCCAAAGACACTTAGTGAGAAAGGACAGATCTCCACCCAGGAAAAATTGAGAAAGGCCTTAAAACTGATGTGCATAGGAGAATCCCCTTCTATATTCTTTCCTGAGTGTTGCAGCAGAACATGGTGGCAGAAAGCCAGCTGGGAGATTCTGCTGGGGAGTGGCCCTCTGGGTTCCCCTTTCATCACTTAAGCTATTTGTTCAAACCAGTTCTGTTAAAAGCTGTAGATTCCACTGGTGAGATCACAAACTCATTCACTTTCTCCTCATGAAGCAAGTCTTTCTTGTGATATCCTCAGCATTCCCTCCAGATGAGACATCTTTCCTCTTCTTTATTGTTGCTTAAGTAATTCTCTTGGATTCTGCAATTGGATATGGAATACATTCTGTCTTCCTGATAAATTGAAAACTCAATTTTCAGCAAAGTGCTCAGAAAAAAATAATATAGCTTTTCCTCACACCATAAGCCAAAATAAATCCCAAAGGATTAAATATGTACGCATAAAAATAAGCTATAAAAGTAGTCAGAAAAATATAAATGAAAATGCATAACATCTTGTAGTAGTGACACACTCCCTAAATGTGGCAGTAAAGGTAGAAGCTACAAAGGAAAAGATGAATGGATTCAACTACATAAAATTTTAACCTTTTGGAGTTGCAATCTGGAGCCTAGGAGCAGGAGTGGGGAGGTGACTAATTGTCACAGTGTATCTTTTGGTGCTGCTTTTATGTCTGTGGATTTGCTTTTCCAATAATTACATAATAATAGCAAATTTTAACCTTTCACTTTGAAAAAGAATCTAAATATTAAGAGACAAATAATAGACTCACATGTGACCCCATGTGATAGATGTACATAACTGCATTTAATATAAGATGAACTAATAAATATATAATTCCATGTGGCATTTTGATCACAAATGAGTTTTACAACCAGACCAAAGCAGCTCCAGTTCCATCTCTTGTCAACTGTAGGACTTGGGCCACATTGTTTACCTGCCCTAGCCTCATCTTAAAATGCAGAAAAGGCCCTCTTCGCAGACTTACCTATGAGGATTCGATGAGAATTGATATACAGAATTGAGCAGATAGTAAGCCTCAATAAAGTATTAGGATTATCAATGCAACTAGAAAAAAGATGAACCCACCAGTTGACAAATTGGGAAAAGATCATTGACAGACAATTCACAAAAGAAGAGGTAGATAATCAGTATTTAAGATGTTCAACCTCATCAATCATCAGAAGTGCATCTTAAAATAAGATACCACTTTTCACTCATTCCATTGCTGAATATTGAAAGTAAGGACAGTGTCCAGTATCTAAAGGGGTTACTCCCTTGCAAGTGCAAATGGCATGAAATTTCTCAATGGCACATAGGCAATACATGTCAAAAGTCTTAACACTGGTACACATGCTCTTTGACCCCACTATCTTATTTCCAAGAATGTATCCTAAAGAGGTAAAGAAAACAAACGTACATAAATATTTAGCTACAAAATGCTCATTATGAGAAGAATGATAATAGCAAAAAAGAAAAAATTTGAAGCCATCTAAAAGGAACTATTAAGTAAGTTATGATTTATCTTTAGTAGCATATCATGAAGCTATTAAAATAAAAAGTTAATGTCAGGAGAGCTTTTCATGATATATTCAGTGACTAAAAGGAGGTTGTAAAACAGTTTGTGTAGTGTTTGAAATCAATACAGTCATATATTTGAGAAAATGTAAGGGTATTTGCCAAAATATTCAGCATGGGTTTTCTCTAGATGGCAAAATTATAAGAGGTTATACTTAGTTCCTTACATGTCTCTACATTCTAAAGTATTATAATAAGCATTCATTACTTTTGAAATGACTTTTTAACCAATAAACTTTTAACACAATTTTTCTAAGCTATTATGAAAAGTAAAGATCTATCAAGAAAATTCCGGTTAAGGTACTCTAAGAAAGTAAGAAAACAGTTATTCTACTGGGTCTCCTCTGCCTACACTCAGTTATTTCATTCATGAATTCTTTTTTTTTTTTTCCAATCTTCTTGTTGTAGAAGTTGAGAGAGGTTCAATTATTTGTGTATGGAACAATTTGGCGAAGGAAAAAAAAGATTTATTTATGACCTGTCAGGCTTGGAGCTTCTCATCCCCAAATCCAAGCCCTAAATAGAATTTTGGGTCCTTTTTTATACAGGGTGGAGAGTCAAATGGTGCTTTTATGAAAGAAAATGACTTTCCTTTGTTAGTTAAGTGTTTGAATGAATACCAGATAGGTCTTAAATTAGCATATCCCCCACATTCCAAGTAAGCTTGAATTAACATATCTTTGAATTAACATATTGCTCACATTCCAGGTAAGCTTGAAGTACCTTATTGCCCACATTCCATCTGCATGCAGCCTTGAATACACATTCAATCAAAGTCTATAGGACCTATATTACCTAATTGGATTTCTAGAGAGTAGGCACACTTGGATACAGAATTAGATAATTTTTAATTTATGCACGGGCTATAGTATATGCCCCCTTTTGAGGCCAAGCTTAAGTCCATTAAGCTTCGGCATCACCATTGTCAGAGTCCCCCTGGACTGAATGGTATGTATATAGAGTCACGAGATGGGCAGCTGCCTGCATTTTGATTGATTACCCCATTCATTAATTTTTCAGTGAAGGTCTAAAGACAAAGTTCCTGGGTAATATTCAGATCCATCCCATTTTCAGAAGAAGCTCTCATTCTGGACAGCATAACTCTGGGGACGGCCCGCCCCCAGCAGTCATCCTGGGGGCCACTGGGGCTTACGGGGATTTCCTGCCAGACTCCAGATCCACCTATTAAGTTAATTTTACCCTTAAAGAGTTTACACCTTTAATCTTAAAGGGGTGCTGAAAGGAGATGATCTCTTTTCTGTAACTTCTTCCTGCTGGCCTTGGGTTGTAGTCATTACCTAACAAGGTGTAAAAACTTTGTTAATTTATTTGGACTGGAGGAAGATGGATCTGGCATTCTGTATGAAGCTGGATGAAATTTTCATATGGGTAATACAATGTTCATTCCGAAAGAAACAAGTAAAATTCTGGAATATCTGTTTTTAAAAGAGGACACTGGATTACAGAGGTAGACAATGTTAGGTGCCTATAAAGATGGCACCCTTTTTAAAAGTTGGTGGGGAACAGTATATATATATATATATATTTTTTTTTTAAGTGATTTATTCTCAGAGAGAAATTGTAATAGATAGCAGTATTAGGTACTTAGCTTTGTTTTTTTTTTTATTGACTTTGTAATAATATTACATTAAAAATATATATGTGAGGTCCCATTCAACCCCACCCCCCCACCCCCCCCTCTCCCCCCCCCCAACAACACTCGTTCCCATCATCATGACACATCCATTGGATTTGGTAAGTACATCTTTGGGCACCTCTGCACCTCATAGACAATGGTTCACATCATGGCCAATACTCTCCTCCATTCCATCCAGTGGGCCCTGTGAGGATTTACAATGTCCGGTGATTACCTCTGAAGCACCATCCAGGGCAGCTCCATGTCCCAAAGACTCCTCCACCTCTCATCTCTTCCTGCCTTTCCCCATACCCATCGTCCACCATGTCCACTTTTCCCAATCCAATGCCACCTCTTCTATGTGGACATTGGATTGGTTGTGTCCATTGCACCTCTATGTCAAGAGGAGGCTCAGATTCCACATGGATGCTGGATGCAATCCTCCCATTTTCAGTTGTAATCACTCTAGGCTCCATGGTGTGGTGGTTGTCCTTCTTCAACTCCATCTTAGCTGAGTGTGGTAAGTCCAATAGATCAGACTGTAGGTGCTGGAGTCTGTTGAGGCTCAGGACCTGGCTATCACATTGTCAGTCCAGAGATTCAAATCCCCTAAATATATCTTAAACCCCAACATTAACTGCACCTCCAGCACATTAGCATGAAAGTCTTATGAAGGGAGATCCCATCTTAGTCCAGATTCATCACACATAAACACCATTTCCAAAGAGGGGCCATCTGCCCTGGTAGTTAACCCCATCGGCCATGACCATAACTCCCATGGGTCTCTTTAGCCCTCAAAGGAACCAATATCTGGGGGTTGTATCTGCTTTATCTGTCTCTCTGACTCTGCTCAGTTGTGCATGAGGGCAATCCTTCTGCCAGCCTCCAGACTCTTTTTTTAGAAACTCGTAGCCATATAAACTCATTTCTCCTTTCCATTTCCCCCTTACTTTAGGTCAAACAGCATTTTAAAGTCATGGTATTTTATGTAGACATGGATATTCTGCTGATCCGCATTGAACCTTCCATATAAGGTCATTTTCCAGTTGCATCATCAGTTGGTAGTTGATAGTGGTCCCTCGTTGCCAGGGAGGCTCATCCCCGGGTGTCCTGTCCCACGCTGGGGGGAAGGCATTGCATTTACATGCTGAGTTTGGCTTCGAGACTGGCCACATTTGAGTAACATGAAGGCTGACAGGAGGAAATTCCCAGGCACAATGTTGCTCTAGGCCTTGTTCTTATTTTAGGTTTATCAGCTCACAAGCATAGTCATTAGCATCAGGGGCTCACTGTTGAACCCTCACTCCCTCCCGGTCCCCGCCACTGTACCTGGGAGACTGTCGCTGCTCCCCTAGGGACCACGACAGAGCACCACTGGCCAGGAACCCAGTACCCCCCCTGCTGTGGTTTTTAATTGTTGCCACTATGAGTATATCCAAACATTACCATGCACCCTGAACATATGTTCTGTACAGCTCCCTGTCAGCCATATATCACCTGTCATTGGTATCCCATACCAGTATCCCTCCATTGCCATTGTTGAAACACTCTGTGATCCAGAACTCCCCGAAATTTGAAGCCCAATATAATGTCATGGTCCCTTACTAGGGAATGGCATATAGCGATGGGTTTAAAGGATAGATAAAGAACTTGGATAAAGTTAGATAAAGAGCTTAGATAAAGAATGTTGACTTGAAAAAATTCCACATCCTATCTTTTTCTTTTTTTTTTTTTTTTCCCCCCCTAATTATTTAGCTTTTCTTCACAGGAGTCCTAGACCACAGCAATGTATATATATAATATACAGCACTCCCACACATCCACCAGAAAACCTTTTCCCTTCCACAGTGATACTCTTACGCCCTATTCATATCATATTTACTTAAAGTGATGTACAGAGTCTGAGACATTAGCTTTCTAACAAGGTGACATCTGTGCTTACATTATGGTGCATACTTTAGGATACACAGTTCTTTACATTTTTAGTTATCCTATGTTTTACATTATGGTTTACATTATCAGTCTGTCATCTCCTATATGTTATGGTGTAATATTGCATGTTTTATAGCCATCCTTGTGTACTCTCAAGAAACTCCTCTCTTACCCCCCATTTACTTTGGTTCCACACATTTAACGTCCATTTTCCCTTCCACCTTGGTGCCCACAGTGACAGCCAACCTCCGTTTCCTGAGGAGCCACTTCCAGAGATAGATGGAATAGTGTTCAGGGCCTAACTTGCTCAGCTGCCCCAATGCCCTGGGAGCCACCCTTTCTCTCGAGGGATACAGTTCCCTCTATTTGATGGCATTAGTCCTCCCTGGGATGTGGGTCCACCCCCACTCTCACTACTTGGGTTTCTACCCCATGGTGTCACCCATTCTGGCAGAATGAGCATTTAGACATTCCCCCAGGAGCCCGTCCTGTATCGGACCCTCCCCTCCGAGCATTCTAAACAGGTAACCCTCTTTATTATATTTTGATATGATTTTCTCGGCATTTTACTCTCCACCAACACCTGACCCTCTCCTGTGTTCGTATGCTACCCCTCCCTCCCCCCACTTTTGGGCAACGTTACCCATCTGTCCCTCCCCAGCCACCCTCAAACCCGCAAAGCCCCAACCAAAGGCACCCCCTTGCCCCCCTTTTATCTCTTCTTTGTGTTCATACTTACCACCATCTCGTCTTAAATTCCACCCCTGCAGACATCGGCTCATATCCTTCCTCCACCCTCCGATTTCCTGTATTAGCTTTGTTTTGAAGACGCATTTCTGGCTGTTTAATGATTGGCACTCGTGCTCTGTCAGGTGCTTCTGGTGAATTGGCACCTTTTGGGCAGTTGGTTTCATTCAGGATTAGTGTACCAATTTGGAAATTCTCTTACTTTTTAGCTGTAGGAGTGATCAGAACTACAAAATAAAGGTTTTTTTTACATTTTTATTTTAATTGTACAATTCCTGGTAATTTTTACTGTTCAATAGGTGACCCATCACTAGCTAGCAAGCTTTGTTTTGCTACATAGTAGAGTACAGTAGAGTAGTAGAGTGGCTGAGCCTGGCATTAATTAAACAGTTACCTACAAGCCACTGGTGGCCCCAAGGATTTTTAGCTAAGATGGCTATTTTATTTTATAGACATGTTCATTAACTATTTAGAAAATGAAGTTTACCAGGAGTTTAACATGTCTAATATACGTTTGTACATGATTTAGAATAGAAAAGATAACATTATCATTATTAGGCATATATTTGGAACAGGATAAAGGTACAGCACTTAATATTAATGTATTACTTAATGCATAAGGATTCTGAATTGCAATTAATAGTTTTAAGTTTCAGGTTTGTAATACTTTACACATGTTATCTCTCCATGGCAGCAGGCCATAATGCCAATTTATATTTAAGTTTTACTTATGGTACTCTGGTGACCATGGCTCCACTCTGTATGTTCTTCATGCAGTGAGCAAGTCATAGCATCATCGATCCTAGAAAGAAGCCAAGACAGCAGTTTCCAGCATTCTACCGGCCTGGTGCACAGTGCTCTCTGGCCCTATGGAACAGTGCCAGTCTGGAGGCGATATCCATTGTACATTTGACTGTACAGAGCCATCATGGGCTGCTGCAGGAGTTTGAAACTGCAACATAGTTTCTATTGACTTCAGGAGCACAACAGGGGGCCTGATGTAATAAATATTTCTATTATTTGGCGGGTCAGTGACCAGCCTAGCCAATAACTCCCATGGAGAGGCAACCTGTAATGTATTCAAGGCCTGGTTTGAATGCACAAGAGAATTTGACAATGTTAAAGTTTATCCCTTGTTTCATATATTTTAAACATTTTAATGCAATGCATCATATATCAAATGACTTTGTTTACTTACACAATTTTACCATGAAGATAATAGTAGGTATTTTACTTTAGTAGTAGAGGGGAAAAAAACTATTTTTCATTGTTAAAATGAAAACAGAAGACTCCTAATGGAATCAAGATAACTTTCCATTACCATTTACTTAAATATGCACCTTGTGGTGACTTTCAGACAAGTTTTATTACCACGAAGTTACTTTTTGCCATCAATACCAATTCAGGTTTGTAGTTAACAATGACTTCTAGAACTAGAACCATTTAAATGTTTCAGTTTGGAAGATGTTTTTACAAACTTTTTACAATTAACCACAACCACATAGACTAGTTACCTTACATTTAAATAAACTTATTGAATTACAATTACCAACCAAAGAAGTTTACTTTATTCATTTAAGAGTGCATATCTACAATTTTCTTTAGCTTAATTTCATTAACATGAACTTACAATTTTCATTGCTCCAAAGATTTTGTACATACAATATTAATTTATTGAATGGGTATTTTATAAACCAAGGGAGATTGCACCCAAGCTAAATAAAATTGAAACCATTATAGTTTATGCAAGGAATGTTCTCTCTCCTTTCTTTACAGGAAGTTAAAACCTCTTTTCTTTGTTTAAGTTCTGAAACTGTGAATGATTTTAAAAGCATACTGACTTCTAGGTTCCGAAATATATTATAATTGCATAATATTTTTAATCGTAATTTAGGAAAGATCTTTCCATAGCTTTTATGGACTTTCTTTTACTTACTGAAATTTGGTAAAAGAATTATTTACCACCCTTATTTTAAGGTTGTTAAAAGGTTTAAACTGGGGAATTACAGGACAAACTGATTCTTAATTGTCCAGTCTAGAAAATAGTTTTAATCTGCCACGCCTACTCCCTTCCCTCCCTCAAAGCTCTTGCAAAGAGAAGGCCCTTTCCCCATAGTTCCTATAATTACATTTCTATATGACCTTACCATCCTGCTTAGTCTAATTTGGGGTCCAGGAATATTTATTCACATATATAACTGCATACTTAATTTTTAACAATTTGAATAGAGCTCTTTTAAGAATTTTCATTTGTTAATTTGATATTATCATCCTGAGGTATGAAGATGTACACTGAGCAAATAGGCAGACATAAATAGAGTTAGACACAGAAACACAACTCATTGATGTTACTTATAATTTGCATTATTTTATATACCATTTAGTTTAATTTGGGTTTTAGAAATATTTATTACTTATATAACTGCATATTTAACCCCAACAATGTGAGCAAATAGGCAGACATGAATGGTTTGACAAAGAAACATAACAGTCACTTAAAAACTTTCATTTTTTTACAAAATAAATGTGACTGCAAAACAGTTGAAAGACTCCTGAAAGGTTTTTTTTTCTTAATTTGCACTATGGCCATGCAGTTTTGCCCAAGAATTTTGGTTCTTAACTAATGGCTTGTAACCAAAATGTTCCCAATGCTCTAATACAATTTTCCTTTGTTTCAGAACCTTATATTTTACTTTGACTTTAGCAGATTTTGGATGAGAAAAACTAATTCTATGTATATTTACTGAGGCTATTGAAGCCTCAGGGAGACTGGTTTCTCTTATGAATTGCCACTTTTAGGAACCCTGACAGTCAAGGCAGGAGGCCTCCTTCAATTCCCAGTCCTTGGAGATAAAAAGACCCCAGTGGACGTTCAACCCTGAGAATCAAGAATTCCACCAGGCAGCAATTTAGTCCACACTTGGAATCATGAGAGAAAGCAGGGTTACTAATACCATTAGGACAGGAGACAGGGATGTCTCATGTCTGCTTTTCTCTGGGCTATAGGGGCAGAAGCTGTTATGAAATAACCATAAGCAAAGGCAAGGGGTGAGGCTAGGCTTGAAGTGACCATAAATGAAAGTAAGGTTAGTTTAGAATTTACACTTACTATAATAGGTTCAGGCTAAATTCACCCAGTTATAATTTAAGTTATTATCTTTCTGCTGTTTTATCATGTAAATGCATCTATAAATGATCTTAACTCTTAGCTACAGTTTTCATTAAGTTTTTACCTTAAGATGAATTGGATACCTTTATTAATTAAGTTAGAAGAATTTTATTAGTAACAATCCTGTGAAGTTCTGCCTTTTCCTAGTAATATAATATCCTCATCTGCAAATGTATGCGTTTAATTCACCAGCAAGACAGTATTGGCATTTAAAGATTCATTTCCAAATACCTTTTACCTTGAATTCTTAGGTGCAAGCAAACTGACAAAAGCCAAACACAGATTTTAAAGTTGAGGTTTATCTTTTTTTTTCCTGCAGTTTTACACCCCTTACTGCTGGCGTTCTCAGCCAGACCATTAAAAGGGCTATGAGTCTGGAGGCTGGCAGAAGGTTTGCCCTCATGCACAACTGAGCAGAGTCAGAGAGACAGATAAAGCAGATACAACCCCCAGATATTGGTTCCTTTGAGGGCTAAAGAGACCCATGGGAGTTATGGTCATGGCCGATGGGGTTAACTACCAGGGCAGATGGCCCCTCTTTGGAAATGGTGTTTATGTGTGATGAATCTGGACTCAGATGGGATCTCCCTTCATAAGACTTTCATGCTAATGTGCTGGAGGTGCAGTTAATGTTGGGGTTTAAGATATATTTAGGGGATTTGAATCTCTGGACTAACAATGTGATAGCCAGATCCTGAGCCTCAACAGACTCCAGCACCTACAATCTGATTTATTGGACTTACCACACTCAGCTAAGATGGAGGTGAAGAAGGACAACCACCACACCATGGAGCCTAGAGTGATTACAACTGAAAATGGGAGGATTGCATCCAGCATCCAGGTGGAATCTGAGCCTCCTCTTGACATAAAGGTGCAATGGACACAACCAATCCAGTGTCCACATAGAAGAGGTGGCATTGGATTGGGAAAAGGGGACATAATGGACAAAGGGTATGGGGAAAGGCAGGAAGAGATGAGAGGTGGAGGCGTCTTCGGGACATGGAGCTGCCCTGGATGGTGCTTCAGAGGTAATCACCGGACATTGTAAATCCTCACAGGGCCTACTTGATGGAATAGAGGAGAGTATGGGCCATGATGTGAACCAATGTATATGAGGTGCAGAGGTGCCCAAAGATGTACTTACCAAATCCAATGGATATGTCATGATGATGGGAACGAGTGTTGTTGGGGGGGGGGGGAGAGGGGGGGTGGGGGGGTGGGGTTGAATGGGACCTCACATATATATTTTTAATGTAATATTATTACAAAGTCAATAAAAAATAAAAAAATTAAAAAATAAAAAAAATAAAAAATAAATAAATAAAAGGGCTATGAAATGATTAGAAATCTATTGTTTTCAAGCAATAGCATCCTTCCTTTAGACAAGTTTACAGTTTTAAAACATTTCAAAGCATTTCTACACAGACTCACAGAGAGATTGATTTGGAAACACAGAACCTGGGCAGAACGCAAATTTATTTTGGCCTTTGACACCTTAGGGAGGGAACGTTATTGCATTTATTTTGGTCCTACTCTGCGTCCTCTTCACCTCCCCCCTTCCAGGCAATGGGGTACATAGTGATTAAATAGCAATGTGGCTTATGAATAGAAGGCATGGGCTCACTGGAAAGGGGCAAGCCACTCTCCCCTTTCCAGTTCTCTGCTAAAATGGCTTGAAAGAACTTTTCAAATTTGGTGCCATTCCCAGGGGCCCAGTCACCAGACTGGGGCCAGTTTCAGTAAACTTGGGAGTGCAGCATGGATATGGATGGCCCCCAAGCCCCAGCAAAGGAGCAGGCCCAGAGATGAAACAGCAAAGCATGTGCAAACATTTAGATTCCACAGTTTTGCCTTATAAACTATAATCAATTCACTCCTTTGCCAATGGCAAGGGAGGGTTCCAGCTTAACCAAAGGTTCCCACTTTACATGATTACACAATTCAACATCATTTGAGCACAGACAGAAGCACAAGACTTATCAATCTGACTCACAATCTCTATATTTTCTGGTCACGGCTGTCCCTGGACCATTACAAACCTTAGAAAGAGAACTTTCAATACTAAAATTTAACAGGATTTTCTGTTTACCCTGGCTGTTTACAAAGTGAATTTATCTGCAATTAGCACCAAGATAAAAGACTCCCAGCTAAACTTTTCTCACAGTTTAACTTTACACCCAGACCAAGCTTCACTAGACAGCCAATTGATTTTCCTGTAGCCAAGTTTCTCAAAATCCAGACCAATTTTCAGCACATTAAGACTTGATCCTATAAATATCCTTTCCTATTATAATCAAGCCTTCACTATGCCTGTGAAGACAAGACCAGTACCAAATTCTAACATGCAGTTAGACAAACCCCAAACACAAGGCTTTTTCCCTTTTTTCTTTTTTCTTTTTTTTCAGACCTAGAGAGAATGGCTTCCCCCCAAATTTCTGAAGGTACTGGGGTTCTCTCAGGAGGTGATTGGGCTCCCCTTCCTAGCAATTAAACCTAGGGTTTTTCCTGACACTATGCTCCCCAGGGAATCTTACCTTCTTCCATGTTTGGAATCTTTTTTCATTCTCAGAATTTTCCAGACCTCCCATTGCCCTCAATTTTCACTGGGAAGATTCCAGGGGAGCCCATATTCTTTCTGGACTAAATTTAAACCAGGGGCATCCAGATTTGGGGTTCACCTGAGTCCTCCCAGCTTCCTCAGGGATCCAGAAGGAGTAGTGAAATGTTACCTTCTCTGGCCTTTGTTTGCAAATCCCAGATGAGCCTGCAAAAATGTTGTAAAAGTCAAGAAAGGTTCAATATTTCCGTGTAGAAAGGCCAAGACTCACGAATAATTTGGGGAAGGGAAAAAAAGATTTATTTATGACTGGTCAGGCTCAGAGCTTCTCATTCCAAAATCCAAGCCCCAAATAGAATTTTAGGTCCTTTTTATACAGGGTGGAGAGTCAAATGGTGCTTTTATGAAAGAAAATGACTTTCCTTGGTTAGTTAAGTATTTGACTGAGTACCAGATAGGTCTTGAATTAGCATATCCCCCACATTCCAGGTAAGCTTGAATTACCATATCGCCCACATTCCATCTGCATGCAACCTTGAATACACATTCAGTCAAAGCCTATAGGGCCTATATTATTTAATTGGATTTCTAGAGAGTAGGCACACTTGGATACAGAATTAGATAATTTTTAATTTGTGCACAGGCTATATTATTCTGATATGTATGATGATCCCTTAGATTGCAGACATCAGTCCAACAGGACCCCTATTTTCAATGAGATCCCAGTTTAGTGCTGATCTGGGGTGACCAGATCTGTGTAAACTCAAGACCACAAAGGGAGAGAGACAGAGTTGCAGAAGGTGGGGAAAGGTGAACACACGTGGCAGGTTTGTGGAGGAGAATCCTGCCTGAGTCCAGTTGCAGGATACAGTCATGGCTGGAGCTAGCCTGGTGGAGAAGAGCATGTGGCAAAGGGCAGCCCCGGGAGGGAACAACTTGTGGAAAAGTAACGAGGAAAGAAAGTGCAGGCAAATGTAGGAGGAGATGGCTGCAAGGGAATAGCTAGAGAAAGCTGTTTTAGTCAAGACCTTGGTGACATTTTTATTTGTGAAAGAAGTAGTGAAGCTGTGGAAAGAGTTCCTGCTGTTTTATTTGCACTTATGAATAGGGCGGTATTGATAGCTCTGTACACAGGGAACTGACCCACTGCTCTGTGCTGAATCTCTGTGGGAACTGATCATGGACAGTCCTTTCTTATAAAGACTGAAGATACAACATTTACTGTCTTGTTAAACGGGTTTATATACCCAGAGTCAGCCACACAATTGAAAAGATAAAAACCACAAGCGGAATTTTTGGCAGAACAGTATTTCATTGAATAAGAAAAATATTGCACAACACCCCTTCCCTCCACCCCAACATACACATATTTTTTTCTATTTCAGGGGGGCGGGGAAAGTCAACGGGTAGGATTAACATGGGAATGAAAACCGAGAGCAGCCTGTAGGAAGAAGTTTTCTGAATTCTCACAGTCAAGGGTGAAAACAAGTCCCACTGGAGAAGGCCAAAACAATTAAAAGCCTTTTGATCTGGGCAGGACTGAGGTCCATCGCTGTGGTTGGAACCCAAAGAATAATCTCCCTTCTCCTCTATGGCTACCCCTGAAGCACCTCCTATGTGCCAGGCACTGAGCCCAGCCAAGCCTCCCTCTCCAAGAACAGTCGGGGAAATTTCAGAGAATTGCCTAAACCTTGGCGCAACTGCTGCAAACAGTGGTTGCTAATGACTTCATTGGCAATTGAAAGGCAGTGATGCTAATCTTATCTGGCCCTGACTGAGCCCCCACTATATGCCCAGTGTTGTGCTAGGTGGTCTATAGGTTTATCTCAAGTAACACTCACAAATACCCTGTGCTGTAGGGTCTGCTCTTACCATGCCCATTTTAAGATGGAAAAACTGAGGCTCAGAGACGTTAATTTACTCATTCAAGGTCACAAGGCTAGTGAGGAGCAGAGCTGCAATTCTTGCCTCTTCTGCCTCCCTTTTCACTGTACCAGCCACCCCAATCTATTTTCTGGTCTGATTAAGCTATTTGTAGCTTTCTAAAGGCACCAGAGGTTTCACTTCCTCTGTGCCTTGGTCAGGCTGTGTCCCGCCCCCTTCTCTGACTGGCTGTCCCCTCCTCATCACTTAAGACCAGCTCAACGGTTACTTCCTCCAGGAAACCCTCCCAGACCTCAGACTCCTCAGATTAAATTAAACATAGAGATCAGATTGTTTGTCCTTCCCTGAATGTGCCACGATCACACTCATCTCGAGCTTTCGTGGACATGATTTTCCCTCCACCTAGAACATTCTTTAGTGTCATGCACACACACACAGCACATTTACATGCTCTCACAGAGACACACAAACACTTCTTTCCCCCTCATCAGGCTAGATCCCACTCGCCCTTCAGGGGTCATAGAAGTCCCCGAACATCTCCCTCCTCGAGAATACCTCTCCTCCATACCCCTGCAGGACATGGTGCTTCCTTCACACGCACTTTTGTTCCACAGGTGATTGAACTCTTTCAGGGCTACAACGGTTGTATTTGATTCTAGACCCAGAGCCAGGCACACAACAGGTGCTCAATAAATATTTATTAAATAAGCAAATGTTCACCCTGACCACTTCCTTCTCCTTTGCCTCTAGCAAGAGGAAATAGAGAATGTTTCATGCCCCAATCTCTTGGCCTGGCTTTGGTTACTATTACAATTGCCAAAAATTTTTATGGCAGGAAATGAATCCTGGAAGAATAAAAAGAAATTCTTGCCACAAGTGCTTTTGAGAATGAAAAACGGGAGAGTGGACATTATCACTCTTTCCACAGAACAGAAGTAACTTGGAGTGGGGAAAAGCATTTGGCAAAAGGATCAAAGCACTGAAAATTGAAGCTCTGATGATCCTATATGCAGTTATTTTTTGTCTCTCAAAAATAAAAAAGTGTTCAAGTCCTAACACTTGGTCCTATAAATATATATTTGGATAGAAGGTCTTAAAAGATGTTATTAGTTAAGGTGGGACTAAATTAGACTAAGGAGGGCCTTAATCCAATATGACTGGTGTCCTTAAGAAGGGAGGATGGGACAAAGAAAGACAAATACTGAAGTCCATGTGACGACTGAGCCAAAGAACCAGGTCTGCCAGCAAACCACCAGAAGCAGAAAGAGGCGGGAAAGGATTCTCCCCCACTGATTTCAGGCTTCTAGCCTCCAGGGCTGTGAGACAGTGAATTCAGGTCGTTACAAGCCACCGGGTTTTGGGTCCTTTGTTAAACAGCCCTGGGAAGCTAAGCCATTGGCCATTGTGAAAATGAGTTGTTCACTTACAGGAAACTCTCACATGAGACACTCCTTCATCTTCAGCAGATTTTGGTTAGAGCGATTAAGCACGTCAGCTCTGGTGTCAGACTGCCTGGGTTTAGCTCACCACCATTTATTTAGCTGTGTGATCCTGGGCAAATCATCTAATCAGTGTCTTCTTGTGGAAAATGGTGATAATTAAAGTATATCTCTCATAAGGTTGTCAGATTCAAATTAGTTTGTGGGTGTAAATTGCTTAGAGCAATACATAGTATATACATTACATACTGAGAACAATGTTAGCTAATAATAGCAATTTAAAAAATAGTAGTAATAACATTAGCAGCAGTAGTAATAGCAGTAGTAGCAGTAGTAGAAGCAGTCATAGTAGTAGTGATAATAGTGAAGGTGATAATAGTGGTAGTAGAAGCAGAGTAGTAATAGTAATAGTAGTAACAACAGTAGTAGAAGTAATAGTAGTAGTAATAGCAATGGCAGTAGTGGTATTAACAGAAGTAGTAGTAGTAATAGTAATAGTAATTGCAGCAATAGTAATAGATTATTGATAGTAGCTGTAAAAATAGTAGCAACAGCAGCAGTAGTAGTGTTAATAGCGGTAGTAATAATAATAATGGCGGTAATGGTAGTAGTAGTAATAATAATAGTAGTAGTAATAGATGGTATTAGTAATAGTAGTAGTATTCTCAGCTAATTCCTCTAATCAGAATGTCCTTCCCACTCTTCTTCACCTGTATTAATACTTAATCCTCCTTCAAGACTCTTGTGGTCTCCTCCAAGAAGCCTTTCTTGGCCCTCACCCCATTAATCCATACACCCTTCCTTTGAACCCACATGCAATCCATATTTTTCCCTTCCCCTAGATCTTAGGACATGACTTTGATAGGATCTGTTTATGTAATTGCCTTCCCCTCCAGACTGTAAGCTTCTTAAGGATGGAGCCTGTACCCAAATATCAGTGGCACAACTGCCAGCATCATGCCCCTTAAAAGCCAGGAAAGATAGTCTTGAAACTCCACTGCTCATTTTGTGGGATGCTTGGGGACCTCTCTGGGAGGTCCCAGGGAATGGACATTGCCATAGTACCCTCTGACTCCAAGCTCCTATCAACTAAATTAGTTCAGTTTAGACCTCGTTCTGCTTTCTAGTATGCACTGTCTCTCTTCCTAAGAAGTTGATGCAGATGTAGAATTTGGTTCCTTACCTGATTTGCAGGACATGTGCTCAGAGGGCCTTAGTATGTACAGCAGACTTTACAAGGGGTCTGGGAGATCATGGCAGTAAAGGCAGAGTCACATGACAGCAGCCCAAACAAGTTCAAATTCTATGGTAGACCACCCTTATCTTTAAAAGTTCCTCAGTCTCTGACTGCCTACCAATTATCAACCCTTAGCACTCACTTCACCCCTCCACACCCAAATTCATGCTGATTTCTTACACAGAATCCTTTAACTAACTACCTCTTTTTCCTTGTCTCTAACCATGCTATATGCTTGGGGTCTCACAACTCCAGATGATACTTTCTTAAAGATTGCACTTTCCTGAGGAGGGATACAGGGCTGGTTTCTAATTCTCCTTTCATGTTACCCCCTAGCATATCACCCAGCTCTTAGTAGGTACTTATAAGTATCAGTTTAAGTGAACAATTCAGGAAACATCTAGACAGACTCAGGTATAAAAGGACTCAGAAGAGATATGAAAAGGTCAGTGTAGGCCAGAAATAGACTTAGAGTCTTATTTATGATTTTATACAGTCTAGTTTTTAAAAAAAAATTTCATCACCAAAAGAGAAAAAAATATAATTCATACCAAGCTATAGGTAACATAGGGCAGTAATTAAAAGAAAAGTCTTTGGAATCCAGATGACTTAGGATCAAATTCTGGCTCTGAAACTAACCACCTTGTTGACCACCACAAAGTTATTTAATTCTCTGAGCCTAGTCTCCTCAGCCACAATATATAAATAATGGTACCCAGATCAGGGCCTTGTCAGAAAGATTAAATGAGATGTATGTAAAGCATCTCACATGTTGCTGGTCCATAGAAAGTGCTGCACCTTTCATACAGTATAAGAAGGTGGGATCCTAATGTACAGGAAATCCTAGGAAAGGAAAAAACCCAAAGAGGTAGAATAGAGAGCCCCTAAGGTGTCCACTTTATATAATCCATTAACTCTTCTCCTCAGCACCCAGGATGGTATTACTTATATACCACCTCTGGGAGAAATGAGAAAGTAGTCACTCAGATCATTTTCTGTGTTCAGGTAAAAACCCCATTTGGAAAGGGTGGATAGAGGATAGCAGGTCTGAGGGCCTGAAACCTGGCTTCTTGGGCACATGGTATGTTACTTGGGTAGTTAAGACCTGGGAAGAAAATGATGACCTCGAACTTTGGCTAGTAAGAGACCCCTGTGATCTCCTCACCCAGCTTTCTCATAGGAGGCATCTCTTCTCTCAGGAAACCACATCAAGGCCCCAACAGGAGATAAATCTGGTCCATGGTAGTCCAGGTCTCTCTTTTATGGAGGCCCAACATGCAGACTTCTGGCCTTATCTCCAAACACAGTTAAACACCACAGACTCATGCCACAGGATTGAAGAAGGCATCCATAAAGGCCCAAATATAAGGCAGCCTTGTATATAAGGAAGGGTTCCATTTTCCTTATCTGATTCCAATTTAAAAAGAAGAATTTAGACCAACTGAACTTATGCACTTTTAGGACATGGATATGAAGTGGTCATATTTCTACTCATAGCATTGAATATGGTAACTAAGTTTTACGGGACACCTAAAATAACTCGAGATACATATAATTATAGTAATATGTATTGCAATAATGTTGACATCTTCTTGTGCATTGCAATAATGTTGACATCTTCTTGTGCATCTTCAACATCAATGTCTTTGTCATCATTGGTGCATCATGTGTATTGCAATAATGTTGACATCTTCTTGTGCATCTTCAACATCAATGTCTTTGTCATCATTGGTGCCATTTTCTAAATTATTTAAGTCAGTTTTTCAAAATGTCTCATCTACACTTCTGTTTAAGTAGTGAGTTAATTGATGTATCGTACTCACACTACAAATATAATCCCAAACAACAAATACTCATTTTTCCAAACCGTAGAAGACTTTTTTCACTTATCTTCTGATGAGTATTTGTGATTTCCAAAACATCATCCCTTAATTCTAGTGTTTTATGAAACCATCTATGTAAAGCTCTTTTACATTGGCAAACACCATTACAGCTGGGAAGACATAACCAAGAAAAATTACTGGGGTCAGGATTAGTTTCCTTTGCCTCAATCTGGCTACATTTGGGTAGCCTCTGTATGCATTTAAACCCAGTATTGCTTGAGACAGTTTCAGGCTATTTAGTCTTCCTCCAAAATTATGTTGATGATAAAAACTAAAAAAATTGTGAAAACAGCCCACAGTCTGAGACACTCTACAAGGACTTGAGTGTGAGGAAATTCCCTTTTAACTCAGAGATAAGCAGGGAATAGAGTTGGCAAACATTTTGCCTAATAGTTAGTTAGGCACAGAGAGAGAATAAGTCTACTCCACCTTATGAATAGCACACATGTATTGCAATATATTTTTTTGGTGTTAAACATTTTAAGTTGTTATATTCTTACATTTAAAATAACATAAAATTCTGTATTTTTAGTGTTTAATCTTTACATAAATTATAAGGTCCCAAAAATGTAAATGAAGCCTGCTTCTCATATATAAAGATTTCCCATCACCACCACCTTGTCTTGCCTTTTTTGCTTTCTCATTCAACACCCTCAAATTCATTCATTCACTCAAGGGATACTTTGTAAATCCCTGAAATAATTAGGCAACCTGTTAGCTCCTGACCATGAAAGGGAGCTAGAATGACTGGCCTCAAGTTGCCACAAATCAAAATCATGAGAAGCAAATTTATTTCATATTTGTCATTTTCATTAAATTGGAATTTTTTCCTTGTTCTCATTTAAGGAGAGTTGAACAGCCTCTCCTGATCTCTAAACTGAGCTTACACAGGGTTGCTTTATCACACTCTTGGCTTTTCCAATAGCTCTCAGCATGACCAAAAATGGAAAAACTAGAATGAACCGAGCGTTGAAGGGGAATTCAGGAGCCTGGCCTGCTCCAAACCAGGAGTTCATGCTGGAAAATGATGAGTGAGAATGTACAACAAGATAGCTTGACCAGCTGTTTGGACATTACCTTTTACACAATGAGGAGCCACTGAATATACAGTAATGGACATTAAATTAAATAAAAGAAGAAGAAAGAGTCTATAAGCTATTAGCATGGTGGTTAAGAACACTGTCCTTGGAATCAGTTGCTCAAATCTGGTCACACATAATAACTTAATACCCACTTAATAACTATACATAACCTTCTATTAATCAGATGATCATAATATTATATACCTCATAGTTACTAGGTAAAACTTAAAGGACAATGAATATAAAAGGTTTAGTGCAGAACCTGGTACCTGAAAAATGCTCAATAAATGGTGCCTGTAATACTGTGAAGCCAGGTTTTGAGAAAATTAATCTGTTAGGGGTGGGTATGCATGCTGGATTGAAGGAGCAGAAAGATAGTGCCGGGGAGATGATTATATAGAGGAGGGTTGGAATAATGCCCTGGAATACTACAAGATTTGGTGATGAAGAGGGCAGATGGGCACTAGAAAGAGGAGACACTGACCATGGCCCAGAGGCTCGATTTACCAAAGGAATTTCAGTGCCATTCAGAAGGAATGTCGGACAGGAAAAGAAAAGATCAACTTGTGTTTTAGACATTTTGAGTTTTAAATGATGGTGGTACAGCTAAGGTAATGTTTACTGGGAAGTCAAAAGCAAGAGAAATTCAGGAGATAAGTCAAGGTGAGAAAAAGAGATTTTTGGAAAAGTCTGCATCGAGGCAAGGGTTAAGATGCTGGAAGCCAAATTCTCCACAGAGTGAGATTCGTAAATCCACATGGAATGGAAGAGACAGATGCTCTTACAACTAGTGATAAAGTGGTTTGATTTTTTTCCCTAGTCACCCAGAAGCTCCAAGAGAGCAGGGACTGTGTCTACCTCACTTGTCATTGTATCCCCAAAGCCAAGCTCAGTGCACAGGTTTTCCAGGAGTATTTGCTGCATGAACTCACTGTCATCTCGCTCATTATCTCAGGCAATTCAGAATTCTAACAATCCCTTCCCTAGGTCTTTGATTCATATAAGATAAGAAAATTAATTCTTAATAGAAAACAACTTTCAAAACTTAGAGAGTTTTATGGGAACTATGTACTTCCTGCTTGATTTTTCTGTAAACCTACCACTGCTCTAAAGAGTTTTGGAAAGGGGGGAGGGTGTTTATTGAGCAACAGAGTTGTAGAATTGTGAAACTGTCTGTGATGGAGAAACATTACGAGCTACTTGTGGGAGCTAAGGGGACAGGGATTGTCAAGGGGAGAAGGTGGCTGTCGTCAAGAGTGACAAAAAGATCAAAGATACTGGGGTACCGAGATGCTGCTACTCCCTGTATGTGAGTCCAGCTTGGGGAAACAACCCAATCTGCCTGATCATCTTTTTGGAACCCTGGCAAGGAGAATCTAGCCAGATCACAGATACAAGGGAGAGTAATATAGACTGAGGAGGGAGATCAGGTAGGCTCAGCCCACACTTGCTTCTGCTTCCCCTCCCTGCCAGGTGGGACTCTCCAGGATCACATCTCACCAGCTCCGCCAGGTGTTTTCTTCTGTTTCATTTCTAGACCCTCAGCCCAGTATTTCCTAATGCCAGCATACCACTCTCATCATCCCACTGGAATGAATGCCATTATCTGGACATACTTTTCAAGTGGAATCAATACTCTCCTCTCCTTACGAATGACAAGAGAAGAGAATCAGTTCAGGCATGGAAAGCCCAAATCTTCAGATAACTAAAAACCAATCACATTTGAATGAGGCTGCAGTCAGGCACATTCTTCAATCAGGTTTCCAGAGGGAATTTCCTCTGTAGGCTTCCAGGTTTTTAAAGATCTTTCTATCATCATCACAATGTGGGAAATAACTCTGGCTAGCCTCAGGAAATCAACATCACAGAGATCAAAATAATTGCACCCCTTCTGTGTGCCAAAAGAGTTCTATTGCCTACTTCCCAGAAAAAAAATAAAGGCTTCAGGATATGTCACGATTTTTTTGTTTGTTTGTTTTGGGGTTTTTTGGTCATTTTTGTTGTTGTTTTTCATTTTTTAAAATTCTTTTTTTTAAAGATAAATAGATAACACAAAATGTTACCTTAGAAAATATAAGAAGTTCCCATATACTCCACTCCCCAAAGCCCCCCTCCTCCCACAACTACATACCGTTTCATCAGTAAGGCACATTCATTGCATTTAGTGAATACACCCTAGAGCACTGTCACACTGCATGGACCATAGTTTACGTTGTAGTTCACACTCTCCCCCATTCCATCCAGCGGGATATAGCAGGATAAACAATGTCCTGCATCTATCCCTGCAATATCATTCAGGACAACTTCAAGCCCTGAAAATGCCCCCATCACACCGCTTCCTTCCTCTTCCTGCCCTCAGTAACTCCTGGAACCACCATCTCCACATCAATGAGGATATATCACCATTTCAAATGTCCTGACCTTGCACTTAAAGAAGCAAAAAAAAAAAAAAAAAAAAGCAACAATTTCCTCCAAACTACTAGCTTTGCTTCCCTACTCTGAAGAGAAGAGAGAAGAGAGAAATCATAAACCAGAAATCTCCCTCTGACTTCAAATCTGTTCCACAGGTGGGTGAGATGGACCTACCCACATGACTGACTATTTTATGGCAGAGGTTACTTCCAAATATTTGAATTTCAATCACAAACCCAAATGCAGAAACCACAATTTGATGAAATCATGTGCACACCTCTCCTAATCCCCTTGCCCAAGATGGGGAAATAGTCTGTGCAAGGTATCCCAGCACCATTTTTCCTTCTCAGTATAAGTAGTGCCTTTGACCATTGATGAACAATCTTTGTTTTGAAAGAGGGGAGAGAAAGGGAGTTTTACCAACCCCATAAATAGAGATGATGGGGAAAGGTCTGGTGACAGCAGGAGAGCACATGACTGTCACCCAGGTTGCCGAACATAACCTCAGAGTACACTCCAGGGATCATCTGAAAGCATTGGGGAGATGCCAGAACTTGAGTGTCTCGCCAGGCTTAAGACTCCCCGCTAGTTCAAGAAGCATGAGAGCAGGGGCCTTGTCTGCCTTGTCCATGGCTGTGGCCCAGGTACATAATGCAGTGCCTGGCATACCATATTGCACCCCAAAAATTGTTTGAATAACTGAAGAGACACCTCAAATTTGGTTTCTGTTTGGAATTAGTCATCAATTTTAATGAAAGACACCTGACAGATCATTGATCCACACCAATGAAAGAGCTTTCTAGAGGCAAGGGCAGTGTATAGGATGGTCCATATAGCTCTGATGACTTCCATTTCCACCACCCTTTCAGCAAGAGCACTGATTTTCAGTCAGACAGATCTAGCCTCAAAGTATGGCCATACCACTTTCTCTGTGGGTAAATTTGGACAAGTTACTCCACTTCCCTAAGATTTAGGGTTCCATCTGTAAAATGGGAACAGTAATACTTAATCTCATATGGCTTTTATGAGAATTAAACAGAACAGGGTATGTACAGTGCCCAATGCAGCACCTGATCTATAGCAGCTATTAAAGGTTATACACCATGGCTGGTGTTACCATCTCCCACCAAGGTAGAGGAAGGGAGAACAAATAATGAGTTGCCTCCTAATGTCTCTTACTTTCATTCCTCTCCATTTCTCTCTAGATAAACACCTCTTCTATGTCTACATTATTGGTGTCTGGAAGAAGGACCAAGTAGAGCATTCAATAATCTAGAAAGCCAGCTATCACAAAACTTTAGATCTCCTAACCATGCTGGTAATTGTTTAGCAACCAGTTCTCTGAGGGAGAACAAGGGCCTGGATTTGTAGCTTTTATGTTTCCATGGTATGAATATTCATCCCTATGGCCAATTTCAAGCAGCCACTAATGAACAGAGAGCTGGGAAGAGTTGTACAAAAGCATACATTTGTATTGGATTTTCAACATCCAGATATAATAGATGTAAATAATCTCAAGAGCATAGATAATAGCGAAATGTAGTAAAATAATTTGACAGCAGTGAGTTTTAAGTATTTCTTATCTTTGTTTTTAATGTAATTCATTTTGTTATGATTTCATATAATTTTTAATAAAGGCTGTATTTAACAACCAGTTTTGCAAATTTCCTGAAAATTTAACAATTTTCTCAAGAGCCAGTATGAGCTGGCTCCAGGACACTGTTAATCCTAGCCTGCTTTGGGGCAAAGTATCAGCATCATGAGAATGGAGTTTGAACCTGTGAAGTGGGCTTGAACATTAAGAGACTCCACAATTTAGGGAAAGACTTCCCCCCAGAATTCAAGAAAACTTTCTCTAATAATTCCTCCAGAAGTAAGTAGCGATCCCTAGGGTCCTGAAATGAGGTGACATTCATGGCAAACCCAATGCCAGTCAGCACACTGGAATACCAGGGAATCAATGTGTAATTGTGGGGTGAAGAAGTGATAGGCTGAGAAAAGGTCATGGGCCATCATCCTGCCTCTGTCCCTGTGTGGCCATGTGGCCTTGGGTAAGTGACTTCATCTCCCTGCCATCACATACAGAATGGGGGCAGCACCTACCCACAAGTGTGGATGTGAGGTTGATGAGATAAAATATCCCAATTGGCTTTGTGAAGTGTGAAGTATCACAAAAACATAAGGCATTGCTTGTATGTGAGGAATAGGGCAGAAACCTGGAGTGAAAAAGAGCTGGGTGGGAAGGAAGGAGGAAGAAGGTAGTCAATTTAGATAAGAAGAGGTTTGCAGTAGGAGGAGGATAAGGGAAGTGGGGGTGAGAGAGGGCAGTAAGCAGCCCGTTGCATTTGTAGTCATCAGCCTTGATATTTTTCCAGCCCTCTAGTCACACTCACTGCAGCAGACTCTTCCTTATTTCTTAACAGTTGCCATGCTCATCCTCTTACATTTACAATGCTTTTACACCATCCCTACCACCTAAACTGGATTCCAGCTTTCTTAGCCAGTACTCTATGCTTGTCTTGCCCCATTTGGACTCCTTGGCATGGATGGAACTATCTCAACTGCACAGTTGGTATTAGAATGATCGGACTCCAGCACTCAATTTTGTCAAAAATCCTTTTTTAAAAGAATTCTATTTCTAGGACTTTGTCCATTCCATCTAATTTGTCTAATTTATTGGCATAAGGTTCTTCATAGTATTCTCTTATAACCATCTTAATTTCTATAGTTCTATAGTTATATCCCCTTCTTCATTCCTGTTTTTGTTAAGCTGTGTCTTCTCGGTTTTTCTCTTGGTCAGTCTAGCTAAAGTTTTACCAATATTTTGATCTTTTCAAAGAAGCAACTTTTAGTTTCATTGATTTTTCTCAGTTGTTTTGTTTTCCATTTTCTTGATTTTACTCTGATCTTTATTATTTCCTTCCTTCTGATTGCTTTAGATTTCATGTTTCTCTCTCTGACAAAGAACTTGAAATACTGCTGGGCCTTAAATGAGAAATAATAAAAATCAATTTCAATCAAGGGAATGGTTTGTTTTTGCAATATCTTCATTTATCAAATATTTTTGTGCGAGGATTCTTAAGTTCTCTTTCAAGGTCACTCATTTCTCTGGCTAAGGCAAGATAGCAATAGGACTTATAGGTTGATGTTCAATGTTGAAACTTTTCAGCAATGGTACAGATTTTCTGGAAGGTTAATGTTTTCTCGTTATAGGAGGGATCTAAGCAGAGACTGGACAATCTTTCGTTGAGTATTTTATAGAGGTATTTAAAGTGCCCAACAGGTTGACTTTTCAAGGCTCTTCCAAATCTGAGAATTTCTTGCCACCACTCAAGTATAGTCTGCCCTAGGCCCCTTCCTTCACGTTCCATACCAGGGTTTCTTCATCCTTTAGCAAGGCTATTATGAAAATTGGAATATCCTCCCAAATATATTCAGCCAGCAAAATTATAGGGAGCCTACAAAATGGTTTTCCTCATAGGACCACTCATTTTCCAGGACATTCCAAATCCTGTCCATAGTTACATCTCCATTTCTTTAGCCTTTGAGGCAGTCATAGAAACCTGGATTCAGAGATGTCTTTCTAGGCCAATATTTTACTTTATAGATGGGGAATCTGAGTCCCTGATGACTGTATCTTTTAATTTTTTTCTTTATCTATCCACTCAGCCCATCTCCCTGGCTCCTACCTTATCCATTTCTCACCTCCAGCCTCTCTCACCTCAGCCTCGTCTTCCACACAGCTGCCAGAAAGATTGGCCTACAATGCAAAGGCAGCCATGTGCTTCCATTGACTACGTTCTTTCCATGGCTTATCTTTGTTCACTGGTACTCTCCATCTTCTTCATACACTCTATGCTCCAGCCAGGCCAACTCACAATTCATTGTCCAAGGAGGCCAGATAGCTCATGCTATGCTTTGTACAAGTTACCACTACTCCTTTTCCACCTGATAAATGCTTTTTTTTATCCCTTAAAGCATATTTCTAACACCATATCCTTGTTAATACCTTCCCAGAACCACCCAAGCCGATTCAATCCCCTCGTCCTCTTAGATCCCTACAGAATTGTGGACATCCCTCTATCTCAGTAGTCATCACACAAAGTGACATCTTTGGTTTACCTGCCTGCTACCAGAACTCTGAGGGCACAGCCAGGGTTATTTTCATCTCACTTTCCAGAGGCACTGTAACAGAGCTTGGTTCTTGTGCAAGGTCAACTCATTTTTTCACTTTCTTTCTCTCAAACCTCCCAGAGCTGATGTATTTTTACTTTTCCTCATTTTCCTTTCCATTCTTTTGTGAACACAAATCAGATATGAAAAGTCCCTAATTTCCAAATTCCAGGTTTACTGATAACACCTATCCAAGGCAGTATAATTAACATCTATGCTGCTCTCCCTTTGCCTCTTCATCTACTACAGCATTTTCTGCTCTTGATCACCAGATGCTACTCAGAGCACAAGCTCTCAAAGAAACATATAACACTACTCCCAATGCAAACTTTTGGAAAACACATCAATCTTTGCCATCATATGGTATTTGATCTAGTAACAACCCTATATCACAAACCATCTGTCAACATCTCTAGAATTCACCCAGGTGAAAAGGTAGCTGGCTATCTACTATGAGCCACCCCTCCCCCCAAAAAATGATAATAATATTAAACACATCTGAAGATTTTCCTATATCCATTCAAACCCATACAGAGATTTCAAAGAAAGGAAAATAATGAAAGCAAAGTTGTTGTTGTTTTTCCAAAAGACTTTCACATCTATTATTGTCTTCAACTTCTTCATAGCCACCCATTCCACTCACTTAATTTTCCAGATGAACAAGCAAACTAGGAAGGATAGAATACTTGCTCAAGATCACACAGCACAAGGGTCTCTCAACGCCAGTCCTGAAGGTTCTTTTCACTTTCTAAGTACAGCAGGTTCATTCTTTCATTCATTCATTGAGCACCTACCATACACTGGCCACTCTTGTAGGCAGTAGGGACACAATAGTAACAAACAAAGTTTTTGCCTTCATGAAGCTTTTATTCTCATTCCATATCTAATTTTTATGGGCCCATCTGAATCACAGGAAATAATTTTTTCAAAGCTGCCAGAACAAAAGGAAACACAATGAGTCTAAAATCAGAAAACTAAAAAGGAAGTTGATTCCAATTATTCTTTGGTGTCACACAATATATCTTGATGCTTTGTGAGGCAAGACTCGTTCCCAAGAGGAATGCCTCAAGGTAGACATAGCCAGCTGGTTTAGCACAACTTAAAAAAAAAAAAAATCTGATTATAGAACTCAGTATGGTTAAAAAGCTAAGTCAAACTATGTAAAAATAGCCAAGACTCTTGTTCATCCCAGTCCATGCAGCTTGATTTAAGCACTGAATCTCAAATACTAATTGGCTATTCTGCAGATGCTTACCTCACCCTGGAGCCTCTTATTTGCTTAATTTCCTTATACCTCTGGTTGGCTTAGCTCTTATCAATCACCGAGAAGTGAAAAAAATTGGGCTCAATTGAGTTCTGGCCACACCTGGTCAGCCTTGGTCAGCTAAGAACTATGGTCGTACCAGATTATAGATGTATGTATATCACATACATACATAGATCATATGTACCAGATAATCTAAAATGCCTGCCACTGAGTCCCTGTGTGAAATTGGGTAGCCCTTCCCCCCTTCCTGAGCCTCAGTTACCCTTTCTGAGATCAGGTGAGTGGCAGTCACACTGAGCTCTATGGGTTCTAATGGGTTAAATATCCCCAGACCCCATATTCAGCTCTCCAGTAGGCATTTGTTGAACACCATCCATGTTCCTGGCACTGTGCCAGGTGAAGGAGATAGCATTCTGACAAAAACAGACATGATCCTGGCTTTCACAACCTTATTCTCATGCATTTCTCTCTGGGACACAATAGAGCCCTCTTTACCCAAAAAGTCATTCTTTCTATGTCTTAAAGCAATCAGTATTTATTTATCATTAATAATTATTATACATATTAGAGGGCATCACACTGGTGTTCTAGGGAATTCAAAGCTGAGTCTATTGTGAGTCCTTTCTTCAAGTAGCTCAGAGTCTAATGGGAGAAGATATACATGCACCCAATTACTCTCAACAAAGGTGGAAAGTTATGTGACTCAGAGAGATATAGCAAAAACGCCTGAGAGATCAGATCAGAGAAGAGCTACTCATGATTCCAGCTATGATTTAGCAAGCATCTGCTTAGCCCAAACTCTACAGTGCTAAATGTGTTTATATATATATATATAAAACCTCCTTGAATCTTCACAGCAACCAAATATTTGTCCCCAGTTTACTAATAAAGAAACTGAAGCTCAGAGAAGTTCAGTGTAACCTGTCCAAAATCAGAAAGTTGATAAGTGCAGAACTGTGATTCATCCTGCCCCGCTTTTATGCCCCTTACATTTTTCCCATTTTATCACCAGGCATTTGGTTCTACAGTTTTGGGCACCAAATTGGGCTCTTATGAATACAGAGATGAGAAAATAGGCTTCCAGTCCCATAATTTTGCTCTTACCCACCCAACTTTTCCTCACTTCCAGGTATGGCTTTGGAGAGAAGAAACTTAAACAGAAAGATGAGAAGACTGGGTCAGATTTGGAAGTGCAGAGCAGAAGAGCAATCTGGCAGGTTCAGGAGGTCAGTGTGTCCTGAAAGCCTGCATATCACAAAGGGTTTGAGGAGGAGAGGTGTGTTGGGAAATGAGGCTGGCTAGGTGTTTTGGATCCAGATCAAGAAGAGATTTAATTAGATCACACTCCAATTCAGCTGAAGATTAAATGGCAATCCTTGATGCCAGATTGGGCAGGGTGGAAGAAGGATGGATATAAATCTGAATTTGCATCACAAAGCTTGATAGAATTCAGATTGGGAGTGGATGTGGCTCCCACATGGGGGGTCCTGGGTTCCATTCCCAGTGCCTCCTAAAATAAAAACAGACAAGGAGCAGACAATGAGAAAAAAAAAACAACAGTGAGCAGAAAACAAGCAAAAGCCACGGACAGACAACGAACACCAACAATGAGCAAAACAGACAAGGGAGCCATGAAGGGGAGCTTTAAAAAAATAAGAATTAAGATGACTCCTCAAGGCACCCATCTCCCAAGGCACCAATCTCCCAAACATGAAGACAAAATTTGTTTTGTGTTGTGTGTGTTGTTTGTTTATTGTTTTGTTTTTAGTCTCAAAAGGTGTAAAGTATTTCAAGGGTATAACTAGGGCATTTGAGATTTTCTGAAGCTCTTTTGTGGCTTAGAGTAGATACAGGGTAAGCATAGCTGAGGTGGATAAGAGTCAGCCAGGCATGAATGCAAATCCTGACTGCATTTCCTCCTTGTTTGAACTTGGGAAAGTTCCTTTAATCTCTCTGTTCTCAATTTCTGCAATGCAAATATGGGAAAAATAATACTAACCTCACATAGTTTTTGCAAAATTAATGGAAATTGTGTATTTAAAACTACTTGCCAGTGCAACAGCTACTGTCCGGTTCATTGGACTTACTCAGGTAGGCTAACAGGGAGGTGAAGATGGTCAACCACCACACCAGGAAACCAAGAATGTCTACAACTGCAAGTGGAAGAATCTCATAATCAGCCGTGTGGGATTGATTTAGAGGTGGAGTGGACATCACCATCCCAGGGTCTACAGGATGGAGGAATAAAATATAGATTACAGTGGAAAGAAAAAAATCTACTTAACAATTAACCCATAGAAGTTAGCATTTAATAAATAGTGATTAGCATTAGGCTAGCTTGAGACACTTGTGCTAAAGAGAGGAAGGCTAAATTTTGATTAAACACTTGGTAGGTGCCAGGTGCTCTACAGGTATTTCATTTAACCCTCACAGGAGTTCTTCTAAATAGGTATCATCATTCCAACCTACCCTACCAAGAAACTGAATTTCAGGGAAGTTATGAAGTTCAGGAAGTTACGTTAAGCCTAATCTTTTTTTTTTTCTTTTTTCTTTTATCTCTGTTTAGTCATTTATAATTTGGAGCTAGATTGCCTGGGGTCCAAATCCTGACTCTGCTACTTCTAATTTTATAACTTAATGTAACATAGTATCATAAACACCCAGAACTTCAGTTTGCTCAACTGAAAAATGTGAACCCTTCTTCCCACAATTGCTGTAAGAATTAATAAGATAATATACATAATGTGAACAGGCCACAGTGAACATTCAAAAATGGTATTATCTGTGTGGTAAGCATACACAACTATGAAAGGGTAGTGTTGAGATTTGAAGCTATGTCCAAAGCCCAGGTTTTCTCCTCTAAATTACATTTTGGGAAACAACCCTGGGTGTAGCCCTACATGATGGTAGAATTGTCTCCAAAGATGGGGGACTTTCCCAAAAGGGCCTACCTGCTGCAAAGGTCTTTCTAAACCTAGCTCAGTGCCTCAAATTCCTAGCATTAGTTTTGTTTTGATGGGTTAAAGCTCAATTAAAACCCAAATATTTTCTAGGGAAGTAACAGAAGCACATTATTTCTTGCTAAAGTGTTACGGTCCTACTCTTACATTAGATGGCTATCACCAAGCCGAAAACAAGATGCAGGATGTATAAAACCAAAGACATGTAAGTTCTGATGAAATGAAAAGAAATGTCAGGGAGAGACTACAATAGGAGGTTTGAACGGGTTGAGAAGATGTGGGTTACTTCCTAGAGCCAGACAATACAGAGCAGTAGAAGAATCTCAGACTCCAAGAAACTGGTATCAGTAAGAGTATTACTCTAGCTCACTGGGTGAATTTGGCCAAGTCGCCTTCCTTTCCTGAGACTCAGTTTCCCTTTCTGTAAAAAGGAGGTTCAGTCCAAATGTTTCAAAGCACTTTCCAACTCTGACAGTCTAAGCTGCTAGGGAAGGAAGGAAGTGAAGAAGTGACTAAATAAGACAAAGATCCCTGGGGCGTCTTGAGAAGACCTGGGGAGACAGCAAAGTCGATCTGTGGAGAGAGGCCAGCCTGAGCAGCCAGGGGCGTGGTCACATCTCACACTCTGGCTGTCAGGCCCTAGATCGCAGTCTGGAGGTCCAACTTACGACTTTCTGAGATCACTCCTAAGACCAAAATGGAGCTCATACATGTCCAATAATGGACTTCCATTACTCTATTGCTTCATTTTATAGATGAGAAGCCTGCAATCCAGGGAGCTAAGTTGTTTCCCTAAGGTCATGCAGCTGGATCTTGAATTAATATAGAACAGTTTTTTTAAGTATCTTCACTAAATAGCAGAGCTGGCAGTGGACTTCAAACCCAACTCTCAAAAAGAACTCTTTGGACTCCATCAGATGGTCTTCAATTCCAATTTCCCTAAGGCAGTGAGTGGTTCTCAACTAGAGATGATGTTGTCCCCTCAGGGGACATCTGGCAATGCCTGGAGACATTTTGGGTTGTCACAATTGGGGTGGGGAATACTACTGGCATCTAGTGGGCACAAGTCTGTTCTACTGCTAAACGTCCTACAACATACAGGACACCTCTCCAGACAAAAGACTTATCTGCGTTAAAATGAACCTAGTACCAAGCTTGAGAAATCTTGCTCTGGAGGATTCCCAGCTGGTTTTTCAAATTACATCATCAGAGAAACTCATCAATAAATTCTCTAACAGCTATGCTAAGAGTGAATCATAGGTCACAGGGCCACCCCTGTGACATTTAGACCATACAAAATAAACAGGAATGAAAATGGTTTCTTATCTATGTTAATGCCAACGATAAAGAAATTGTGAATCAACCAAACAGGATAATTTTCCAGTTGAATTCTTGGAGATTTCAAGACACAAAGAGGAGTCCCAGGATAGTTTCAGCACTGTTCATGGAACATTCATTTATCAGGGTCTATACTTCCCTGTCTTGGTTTCTTCCCTCCTCACAGCTACTTTTTAATTCACGCAATATCTTGTATCATTCATTTATACTACAAACACTTATTGTAACAAGATATGTGCAGATCACTAGGGATTATAGAAAAAGACAGTCTAGCTGGAGAGACACGTGTCAACAGAAGACTAGACCACAGCACAGTAACTGCCTTAGAGGGAAAGCCCAAAGGAGGTCCTTGACCCCGGTTTAGAGATCCGAGGTTCCCAAGGGGAAAGGAACAAGAAGCTGAGGCTTGAGAGAGAGACTTAGGCCAAAGCAAAGATGGCAGGAGAAAATATAATCAGATGGCTAGAGAGAAGAGAAAGCCATAGTTCAGTATGGCTGAAATTGGGAAGGAAAAAAAAGAAAGAAAAAGGCCAAAGATGAGGATGAAGAGAAGACAGGGGTTAGAATAAGAGCTTTGTAGGCTCAGTTCAGGCTCTATTCTGAGAACAAGAGGACTGAGACATAATCAGATTCATAGTCAAGTAAGACAATTCTGGTGGCACCATAGGGCTGGATTGTGAAGCAGGCTGAGTGGTTAGGAAGCATTTCCAGTAATCCAGGTAAGAGATATGGTCACCTGGCCCAGGGAATGGCAGAGGGGGAGAAGCAGATAAATCTGAGGGGACACTTAGGAAGAAGAATGGACAGTGCTTGGTTACTGGTTTGCTCTGGGAAGGGAGGAGTTGGGTGAAGTAAAAAATGACTCCCAGAGCCCTGATTTGGATAACCACTGATGACTAAGAAGGGACACCAGGGGAGCAACAGATTGGGGGCCACATAGCTATTTCAGTTTTGGTTGTGCTGCATATGGGTTGTCCAACAGACAGCTGTCTATGCTGATGTGGAGCTCAGAAAAAAAGCCTAGCCACCCAAGAAAGGGTGGGATCAGGAATGAGATGACACACCATAGCATGAGGTTTACTTCTACCCCAGGACTCTGACACCTCTGTCACCACACCCAAGGTTGTGGGGAAGGAATGAAAGCAACATCAACAATGTTCTCTACTGTCATTGAGCATCTAATTTAGCTGAAGGACTTGGTATACCAGGTGTCTCTAAGCATTATTCAATCCTCCAAAAACCTGCCAAGCTGGTATCACTCCCAATTTAATGATGGCAGAAATGGGGTTCATTGAGGAGATGGTGCTCAGCTCATTAGTGTGGAGTTGAGATTCCAAGTGAGGTCTGACTGCCTCCAAATCCTGTGCTACGCTAAATAAAACATATTGCCTTGCTCTCCAAAAGACTACCCTTCGTTTCTAAATTTCTGTAGTGGTCAAGCATACACGTTCTGAAGTCAGGAAATCATGGCTTCAAATCCTGTCTTCATCGTTTACTAGTAGCTCATTACCTTCATTTGCAAAGTAGAGGATAATAATACCCACTTCATAAAGACGCTTTGGAGATTGAATAGGATTCAGGTACATAAATTTCTTAGGGCAGAGGCTGGCATGAAGAAATAGTCAATAAAGGTGATAAGCATTATTACGTTTAAGTATTAGATACCTAGTTCAAGTATTAAATTAGCAGTTGTCAATCAGGGCGATTTTGTGCTCCCTCACACCTCCCCACCCCCAGGGGACATTCAACAATATCTGGAGTCTTTTTGGGTTGTCACAACTTGGGGGCAGGCAGCGACTGGCATCTGGTGGGTAGAGGCCAGGGATGCTCCTAAATATCTTTTAATGCACAAGACAACAACAAATTATCAATTCTAAAATGTCAGTCATACTCAGGTTGAGAAACCCTGCTTTAAGTTAACACCAAATGTCTAAGCTGGAATGGATAGGATGAAGTAAATTAGAATAGAGATGATCTAATCAAATTATCCATTTCACAGAAGAGAAAAATGGAAACCCCAAAAGGGAAAGGGACTCATATTCATGAAGGGATTGGATGGAAAGAAATAAGGCCCTGCAGTCCGAGAGCTGGCCGAGAGGAAGCTCAGAATGAGAACACTTCCGCGCACATCTAGCCACCCCATGTGGGGAGAACGGCTGGAACAACTATTTTCCTTTTTTTTTTTTTTATTTTTTATTCATTTTTTTAAAAATATTACATTCAAAAAATATGAAGTCCCATTCAACCCCACAGCCCCCACCCCCCACTCCCCCCACAGCAACACTCTCTCCCATCATCATGACACATCCGTTGCACCTGGTAAGCACATCTCTGGGCATGGTTGCACCCCACAGTCAATGGTTATTTTCTGATCTCTTAGAAGGCAGAGGCTTGCTCCTTGCTCCTCCTTGCTCAGTTCCCTTGTGGCCACACCCCAATCAAGCAATTGCTGGCCCAGTTAAAAGCAGCAATTGGTACTATTATTGCACAATGTGCCAAGTACTTCACAAGCATTATGTCATTTACTCTTCACACAGGACACGTGGTTCTATTGTTGTCATCCTGCTGTAGCAGCTGAGGACACTGAGGCTGAGGGAGCCTACATGGTTTGCCCGAGGTTACCCAATTAAGGAAGAAGGCAGTGGGGCTCCAGGTTTCACACTTTAACCCTCCTCTCAAGACAATCACCTGTGAGACCCTCCAAACCCAGCCTTTCCTCCCTGCCGTGGGGACCAGAGCTGGCTTCTTTCTGACACAGGGTTTGTCATAGAAATCCCACTCAGTCAAGCTCATCAGAAATCACATTTCACTGGAACAGCCCACTTTCCTGGTACACAGACAGAGCAATGAAGCTAGGTGGATTTTCAGCCCATTTGTTTCTCTGGGGACCAGAGAAGAGGTGTAAAGGGCTGAGGTCACACAGCAAGTTTGTGACTGGTCTCCTGACACCTTGTCTACTTTATATTTGGAAACAAAAAGCAAAAGGAAAAACACCAACTCTGAATATAGCCTTCTTAGGAGTGGGCAGAGGACTGACCTCTGGACAGTTTACTTCTGAGAAAAAGACATTTGCATTAAGTGATTCCCCAAAAGGTCTTGCAGAAAAGGTTTCCTTGTGTCCTTCCTCTCCCAGCTAAAGCAAATGGGACATTGGATTGTTAAAATAGCAACTTGAAATGGGTAAGTAAAATCACAAAATGAAAAAAGAAAAGATATTTGAGGATCCCAAGCTCAAACTACAGTTTCAATTCTGTAAATTTTCAAGCCAGGACCAAAGCTCCACTTTCCTTTTTAAAGAAAAGAAAAGGAAAGATTTCCCTTTCATAGCAGTTACTTGCCAGTGAGAATTTTTATGATCTATTCTTTAGGTTGATAGCTCACCTCGTCCCCAAAGGTATTTTTAGGCAACATTCAAAAATACATACAATACGTGTGTGAGGAGAAGAGAGGGTAGATAAAGAAATCAGAGTAGTAGGTAAATGAGGGTCACACAGTATGTTGATCCAAGGAACATCAGTAAACAGCAATGAGCACTTACTATAATGAGCTTTCTAGTAACCAAATCAGAGCCTCAAAATCAGTCCATTATGAGGCTCACATACCATAAGAAAAAATATATCAGTTGCTCAGGAGACAAACAGATATTCCCTGACATGATGTTAGAAATAGTCCTTTATTGTGTTGACACTGACATTTGGAGAGGCTATCTCTTCCAACAGCTAGTATTGATTGCCCTGACAAATCCCTGCTCCCCCAACTTCCCTATGCCCCCACAATCACTCAGTAAGTATCTGTTGAATGAAGGAATAAGCACCAGCTCTGAGCCAGGCCCTCTGATTTCCAGGTGATGACCTATAATCTTGCTATTAGATTGGGATGTCACACCCTTTATTCCCTAGTCCAGGGTTTCTCAACCTCAGCACCACAGACAGTTTGGGCTGGGCAATTCTTCAATTTGGGGGACTGCCTTGTGCAATGTAGGATGCTGAGCAGCATCTCTGGTCTCTAGCCACTAGATGCCAGTGGCATCACCACCACTCCCATTTGTGATGACCAAAAATGCTTCCAGTTATTGCCAAATGTCTCCCGGGGGGGCAGGGGGACAAAATTGCCCCTGGCTGAGAACCACAGCCCTAGATCCATGATCTAAAAGGAGAGATAATACAGTCCTCTCTCCCAACAATCCCTACCCCACAACCCACACACCACATACCCAAGGTACAGTGATGGAACAGGGACAGGATAGTCACAGCAAACACACAGCTTGGAAAGAATGAGAAACATCCAAGAGTCACTGGTGCAAAGCAGTTCTGAAATCCCACTTGGGAGTCATCATGAAGGTACCTGGCCTAAGCTGTGAATCTTCTCTCAGGAACACACACCCTTGTCCATTGTCTCACAACCCCTGATCCACCCTGTAGGAGTTTTTTCCTATTCCGTGATCTTCCCTGGACACAGATGAAGTGAGCATTAAAGACTATGACCTCTTTGGAGATTGGATCACTTTCTTAGTCCACATCTATTCATGGAAGGTTGGCATCCCAAGGGTTGGTTTTTTTTGGGGTTTTTTTTTGTTTTTTTTTAAAGATTTTTTTTTTTATTAATTTTTTTATTTTTTATTGACTTTGTAATAATATTACATTAAAAATATATATGTGAGGTCCCATTCAACCCCACCCCCCCGCCCCCCCTCTCCGCTCCCCCAACAACACTCGTTCCCATCATCATGACACATCCATTGGATTTGGTAAGTACATCTTTGGGCACCTCTGCACCTCATATACATTGGTTCACATCATGTTAAAGATTTTATTTTTACTTATTTCTCTCCCCTTCCACCCCCCACCCCGGTTGTCTGTTCTCTGTGTCTATTTGCTGCGTCTTCTTTGTCTGCTTCTGTTGCTGTCAGTGGCACGGGAATCTGTTTCTTTTTGTTGCGTCATCTTGCTGTGTCAGCTCTCCATGTGTGCGACGCCATTCCTGGGCAGGCTGCACTTTCTTTCGCGCTGGGCGGCTCTCCTTATGGGGTGCACTCCTTGCGCGTGGGGCTCCCCTACGCGGGGGACACCCCTGTGTAGCACGGCACTCCTTGTGCGCATCAGCACTGTGCATGGGCCAGCTCCACACGGGTCAAGGAGGTCCGGGGTTTGAACGGCAGACCTCCCATGTGGTAGGCGGACGCCCTAACCACTGGGTCAGGTATGCCGCCCCCAAGGATTAGTTTTAAGTGTCAAAGATTTTTAGCCCAAGTTCATGGTTTCTTTTTTTTTTTTTTAAGATTTATTTATTTAATTCCCCCCCTCCCCCTGTTGTCTGTTCTCTGTGTCTATTTTGCTGCATCTTGTTTCTTTGTCCGCTTCTGTTGAAGTCAGCAGCACAGGAAGTGTGGGCGACGCCATTCCTGGGCAGGCTGCACTCTCTTTCGCGCTGGGCGGTGCTCCTCACAGGCGCACTCCTTGCGCGTGAGGTTCCCCTACGCGGGGGACACCCCTGGGTGGCACGGCACTCCTTGCGCGCATCAGCACTGCGCATGGACCAGCTCCACACAGGTCAAGGAGGCCCAGGGTTTGAACCATGGACCTCCCATGTGGTAGACGGACGCCCTAACCACTGGGCCAAGTCCGCCGCCGCTCATGGTTTCTTGATCAATGCATTTCACCCAATAATGTACTTCTCATCTATCTCTCAGGGACAACAGCCTAGGTTCTTTTTAAGACATAGTTCTCAAATCTGCTTTTTTCCTTAATTTTTACTATCTAGTTTCTAGTGCATTCTCTCTCTCTTCCCCAGTAGCAGCTACATTGAGGTTATATATAAAAATCAATGGGAAGTCTGTCCTTTAAATTTAATCTTTGGCCTGAGTCATTGTATTCAAATAAGAGATTTTTACTGGCCCTTTGTCACTTAAATCCTTTTAAAACCTCATCTCTTATTGTGTGATATCTATAAGCAGTCTGCTTTTCCAACTTCTAGGCCCCACATTTCTAGACTTTTCCTGTTGTTCTTCATTGCAGCTTGTAAACTATCTACTAATTACCTGACCTCTTCTCATACTGATAGTACCTTGCCAAATGCAGTCACACTGCCATCATTTTATTTTCCTCTCTCCTCCCCTAGAATGACCATTTCAGTAAGTACCTGGTCTGCCTTTCAGGTCATCACAGGCAACAATTTTACAAATGTTTTGCCACTATGTAAAACAGATCTCCATCTTTCCAATATCCAATTTTGGTTTCCTGTTGCCTATTATCTAATCACTAAACTATGTCAGGTATTTTATGTTTTTTGTTATGGAACATCCCAGTTCTAGTACCAATTTCTATATTGGTGTAATTGAAACTCACTACCAAAACAAACTCTGATAATTTCAGTGGATTAACAAAATAAAGTTTATTTCTCACTCATTTAAAGTCCACCTAAAGTAGGCTGGTCTTTTTCCATCTCAGAACTACAGAAGAGCCAACTGTTTCTAGTTCTCAAGCAATAAACATTTTTAAAGGATTTGAGGGATAAAGACCCATTGAAACTTGGTAGAAAGGCCCTCTTCCCTGGCCTTGGCATACTTTCTGGCCATGTGTTCTATATGATGGAGCTATAAGATGAAGTAGTACCATTCTGGGGTATGATTACCTGGCACACTGTAACTGTTTAGCACCACCTCTCTACAAGTTTTTGTCCAGTACAGGCTCCAAATTTCCAAAGTAGCATCAATAAACTTGGGAGCCTCCATAAACTGGAGACTAGCTTAGTCAGAGAGCTAGAAACTGTGGTGTGGGTGAAGCCAGTTGTAGTAGACTGTTATTGTTCACAGATGTCTGTTGCCCCTTCTTGGGTACAGGATTCCCGTCCTCACCTCACTGACATAAGGCTCTAGCCAATGCAACATTAGTGAAGGTGATGTGTGTCACTTTGGTAGAAACTTTAAGTCAGCATATGGACTATCCATGTTCCCTTTTTCTTCAGTCACCATGATCAGCAGTGCTTTCAGTAGAGGCTAATCAATCATCTGGGTCAAAGAATGAATGTGACTTGGAGGAGTGTTGCTCTGGATTGTGATGAACACAAAGTGTGAGCCATAAATGAACTGTTAGTCCCAAAAGCCCCTAAGGTATTGGGATTGTTTGTTACTACAACATATCCTAGCATGTCCTAACTAGTAGCACCAGTGAAGGGACTGCAGAGGATTGTCCTGAAGAAGACAAATGTGGTGGGAATGTAGCCACTGAATAGTCATCAAGGACCTGAAGGGGAACAGGAACACTAGATTTGCTCATGTATTGTTCCCACACTAGGGAAGGTACAGGGAGGTAGCTAAGGCTAAGGAAGAATGTTTGAACAATTAGTACACAGAAACTGGCCACTGGACACGACTTCAGAGGCACAGGCAGAGATCTGAGACTGGAGATGGGAAGATGGGAGATGGCTCTATGGTCTCTTCCAGGGCTGAAATGCTGTTGATGACATGGTTTAAGCCTTTTACCCAGGGTTGTCACATGTCTGTGAGGAAAGCACAGAGAATTATGAATTTCCAGCACCTCATCCAAGCAACGGACCCATCTTGCCATGGAGACTTGATGGGCCAAGATGCAGTTCTTCACAGGAAGTTCATATGAATTTCCTCCATTAAACACAGCTATACCTTGGCTTTTGTCATTGTCCCTCTTCCTCTCTGTCTGTGTGTGTGTGTTTCTCTCTCTGATGATCTATGTCATCATCCTGTTTTCCACATATCCCTGGATCTCTGGGTTGGTATCTCTGCGGATTTCTGCACCTTTGTATTTATATTTCTTTGTTTTTGTGTAGTTCTGACTCCATCTCAATCTGTCTCTCTGTTTCTATGCACCTCCCCTCCTCTTTCCCAACCCTTCTTCTACCTGCCCCATGCATTGCCTCCATTATACAGCAGTGGGACCCTTGAGGATGAAAAATGACCACCCAGCACTTGTCCTTGGTCTCTCTCACCATAGCTGGTAACAAAGCCATTTACTTGTTTAACCAAGTCTTTGGTCTCCAATCCTTTTTTATTACTATTTCTAATCTCTTTGTTTTCATCCTTGGAATGGGGCTCCCTGTGGAGCTCCCCCCATCCAGGTATTATCTCTCCCCAGTCCCAACCACTGAAATCATGTCCTCAACCTTGCCCTTCCAAATTCCAAAATCATTATTTCTGGCCCTGGTCCTAGGGCAACTACTTGTCCTCATTTTTCCCTGCTCTAGCTCAGTATCAATTTCCAGAAACATTTTCTGGAAAAGTCATGCCAAGGGTATGGCCAGCATAAACTTCCTTGGCTGTAAGGGGCAGATTCCAAATGTCCTGAACACGGACTCCCTAACAGGATTCTTTACTCAACCCGACCCTGCAGAGCTGCCCAGCTGCCACTACAGCTTTTTCCCCTGATCCTCTTCTACAGGTACCCAGATGGGCCTAAATGCACACCACCATGCATTGCCTCTCACCTTGACCCTCTCTGGCCACAGCTTCCACATGTGGCAATGTGGCAAGGCAGGCGAAGGAACAGAGCACAGGCTCTGGAACTTTGGGAGTCTGGCTCCAACTTCAACTCCTACTCTGCCACTCACTGCCAAGTCACATCACCCCTCTGAATCTCTTTCTTTTTTTTTTTTCTTTTTTTTTTTTTTATTTAAATTTTTTTATTTTTTATTGACTTTGTAATAATATTACATTAAAAATATATATGTTGAATCTCTTTCTTAATTTGCACAATTGGAGTAATAGTGTCCACTTGCCAAAGTTGTGTGAGACCCAAGTATAATTTCCTGATATAGGGCTGGAATCAAGGCAGCAATGCCAAAACATTTATTCCCTTCCTACTTTTGCACTGACCCAACCCCATCTGCTCCTTGTCTTCTGGGCTGACCTGCACAGGACTGGCACAGGGACAGCAATACCAATTACTGACAGGCAGAGTCTACTCTGCTGGTTCAGCAGGCATGCAGTTCTGGTTGTTAGATTACTTTGAATATTACCCCTGCTCATATCTATCCATGAAATCTACATCAAAGCCCAAGTCAAATCACTGCTTCCTCTCTGAAACTCTCCTAGATCCCTTCCAACTAGTCATAATCCATCCTCATTTTGAGGTTCCATTCTCTGGGCTCTGCCACAAGCTGTAATGCACAGTGTTTCCCCAGTCACTTCTTTTGCATTTATACTGTGCCCAGACCTGGCAAAGTAAATGACAAAGCCTCTGCCTTTGAGATTCTCAGGCTAGTGGGTAGGAAAACTGTGTAAATAAATCATCACAAAGCCATGCAATAAGACTCCAGTAATTAAAGTAGACGGAGGGCCCTAACTTTGCCCCAAGCTGCCACTCTGAATGCAACTACAGAGCTTAACCCTCTGTTCCTTAAGCACATTGGACTCCATTCAGTAGGCATCCAGGAGAGGCCACAACTGCCTGGGCTACAGCCATGGACTAAGTAATCATGATCTCCAACCTCAGATCTTGTCTGTATTTCCATCTTCAGTTTCTCGTAGAGTCTGGATCACAGAGTAAGTCAAGAATGGAGGAAGGTCCACACCCACGACCAGACCTCACAATTTAGCAGCATTGTGGATTGAAATTGAGTAATAATGTAAAGGCCAAAGAAGGGAGAAAGAGTCCAATGAAAGAGTCAGGTTGAGACTGCAAGGCTCCACCTTGCTTGCTCGGAATTTGCAAGCATTCTCTGCCACCTGCCACACCTCTCCACCTCTATGCTGCCCTCCCTTTACTCCTGAAACTCTGCCAGCCCTCTCTCCACATGGGACTCTCTGCTCCCCATCATAGCTTGCCATCTATGCAGAGACAGTTCTCCTTCTCTATTCTGAGAAGACCCAAATGGTCAACAATACAAAATCATCTCTCCAGGCCCTTTTAAAGGAATGTTTATTAGCTTTCACAGGTTCAGCAAGACCTCATTATCTGGCAATATCAGTGACATAGACCAGAGTCAAGAACCAAGAAGAAAAAATATGTTCCTCAGTGAAGCCAAACTAGACACCATGAAATTTGTGTACTAATACTCATCCTTGTTATTCATTGGAAAATGTCTCTGACCCCAGGCAGTGCCAACTAATTCTTACTTCTTTTCTAATTTTGGAACTCAAATAACACAGAATTGGAATCATGATAATCCTTGGATTATGTCACACTGTGATCATGATCCATGCTTGATCTGCTTTTTATTTAGTCAGGTAATTAGTTATAACATTATAAGTACCTTTTAACCCCTGACCTTGAGAGGTATCATATGACACCGTATAAAATCCCTCACCTCTCCACCCCCTAACTCTCCCTGCTCAGGTTAGCCATCATCCTGAGTTTTGGGCTCATCTGGACTTTGCTTTCTTTTTACATAGTTGTATTCCATCATCTATGTGCATTTGTGCATGTGTGGTATTATTAATTCTGTGTAATCTTTGCTGTATATAATCTTTGGGAACTTATTTTTCACGTAATATCATTTTGCTAAGATTCATGCTCATTGAGGTGTGTTGCTGTTGTATCCTCATTTGAATGACTGTACAATGCCTCCTCGTGTGCCTGCATCACAGCCTGTCCTGATGGTGAGCATCTAGTGTGCTTCCAGAGTTTTGCTACTGTGATAACTGCTACAGTGGAGATGCTTGTACATGTCTCATGTCAATCATGTGAAAGAGTTTCTCTTGGGAATAAGCCAGGAGTAGAACAGCTGGCTCCTATTTTAGACTAATTTCTAATCTGCTTAAGACTTTTGCTCTAAGATAAACCTAAAGGGCAATTAGATTTAAGCAAAGTGGAACAAAAGAGAGTAATGAGGAAGAAAGGAAAAGAACAGAGAATTTTAAAGGCCAAATTTTCTTGGCATCTTTGGTATAGAAATGGCATGCATTCTGTTTGTGGTTTCCCAGCTGCAGAGGATCCAGTCACCAACTAAGCAAAATTCATAGTGGAAATTGGAATTATCCAAACACAGTCAAGTCCACGCTGTTGTCCCACTTACTACTAAAATGATGTTGTTGTTCTGGGGGAAATACCCAATACAGACAAAAATGAGGCGGTATTTGGTACATACCCTTCCTAGGAAGAATACCAAATACGTTCATATTCTTTTCCTCCTGGGACTCAATGCAAAGAAAATACCCCAAATACAAAAAAAGATCTATGCATTGCTTATAACACTGACCACTAAGAAACAACTCAAATACACATTAAATAGGTATTGTTTAAATAAGCTGCACAGTTCCATTTGAAGATTAGCGTCCTTAGCAACTTTATTCCTGAAATGCTCCTATTAAGTGAGATGAGCAGAAATCAAAATCAAATACATAACATGATGCAACAATGTTGTTGTTTTTTAAAAATATATATATAAAATTAAACTGAGATTTAAATTATGAAAACCAGATTTTAGAAGGTTTAAAGCAGGAGTCTCTACTGCCCATGGGCCAAATGCAGCCCATTCCTGTTTTTGAATGGCCTACAAAATAAGAATGTTTTACACTTTTCTAGACAGTTATATACATATAGGCATAATATCCTCAGTTTTTCCTCTTGGCTCACAAATCCAAAAGTATTTACTATCTGGCCCTTTACAGAAAAGATTGGCCAACACCTAGTTTAAGGGATGGGTAATTTTTTTTTCCCTTTCTGGACTTTTTGTTTCCTAAAGTCGAAATATATTACTTTTTGTAATTATAAAAAATAAACTTCTTTAAAGGTTTAAGCTATGTTTTACAAAGGTTTCCATTCAAAATGGTTAAATTTTTTTACGTGGTCACTTAGAGAGCTGCATGTCATTGAAAATTTCCCTTCCATCAAACGTTTATTTCCCAAGATCAGACAGGGAAGGCCTCACCACCATCAACACACTTCCAGAAAGGCAAACCTGTGCCCAGGCCTGACACCCTTGCAGAAAGGTTGTAGATTTTGCACAGGTCACATTATGCTTAAATGTCAAGAAATAATTGCTGAAAAATGATCACTTTTCCCAATTTGAGAAGCAACAGGGAAAATGTCTGCTGAGCCATCCCAGTTTCCCCTACCAATCCATTATTGCACATCATGGGGAAATTGCTATGGCACAATCTGGAAAGGGTTCCTTAGCAAACAAGGATGTAAACAAGGATGTGCAGGAATAGGTGGGGGGAACAACTGGCAGGCAAAAGGAAGACACAAAGAAGGACAGAAACTCTAAAAAAAAATTGAAGCCAAAAGTACCCTCAGCAATCCCAAAGTTCAACTCACTGGCCCATTTTACAGATGGAGAGAGTGAGGCCTGAAGAATGAAAATAATTAAGAGTTATCCTGTCTCTGTGAGATCAAGAGGTGTAAATGACATGAACTCCAGTCACCTCTCCAGTAAATGAATTTCTTCTAAAACATCCTATGCTTACCCTTGGGACAAACCTATGGAAGCAGCCTGTTTATCTTTCAATAGCATTGTCATAGTCTTAAAATTGAGCTGAAATGTGCTTCTCAAAAATTTCCACTCACTGACCCAGTTCAACCTCTTGAAGTCACCCTGACGTAATAATAATGATACAACAAGTCCAACAATAATACAGTTCCATAATTCCACAATCTTAAAAGCTCTAAAATGTGTAATTCATTTGGCAGCAAAAGCTGAGTTAAAGAGCATGTATCCGTTTTTAATACTTATCTTTCCCACTAAATATGAGTGTGCTGGGTTTCAGAAATATTTCTGTGTTTGATCATTGGGTGCTATTCTAGACCCCACCAAGCATGTTATAGGGCATATAGAGTGTATTATTAAGATACGCCATATGAAACTGCAATGATTGTAGGTCAAAAAATGGTCAGAAATTGGCAATGTCATATGGTTCAACCAATTACTTTTCTAAAATCTTGCCCCAGGAATTTTGGGTAAAGGATTTGAGAACCCGTAATCATCAGAGGAACCCCCACTATGGAGAGCATTAACTATGTGATAGGTGTTGTGCCAAGCATGACTCTCAAATTATTATCTCCACTTGGGCTTCTCCTGGGACCATCATCCAACTGCCTACATGTCATCTCCATGTGGTTGTCTAAAAGTCATCATATTTGATGCCCCTGTCAATCTGAGCTCAGGAGCTTCCTCCCACAGTCTTCCTTGTCTCTATCACAGGCATCTCCAACACTGCGAGGCTCAGATCTAAAACCTTTGAACTGAGCCTTTTTTCCTCTCTTTTTCTCACTCCACATCTAGCTCAAGAAGAAACTATGTCTTCACTACTTCAAAATAGATCCAGAATCCACTATTTTTTGTTACCCTCACTGCTACCACCCAAGTCCAAGCCACCAATCATTTCTCAACTGGACTACTGCAGTAGTCTCCAAATTGGTCCCCTTGATTCCACCCCTCTCCCTTCAAGCTATTCTCAACAGAATAGCTAGGATGATCCTATAAAGTGAAATCAAATCCTACCACTCTTCTTCCAAAGACTTCCTTCCTCCCTGAAAGAAAAGCCAAGTCCTAACCCTGGTCTAAGAGACCCTGCATGATCAATCTCCCCCATTACCACTCTGACCTCATCACCCCACTCTCCTCCTTGCTCACTGACCCAACCACTCCCATCAACTTGATGCTCTTTGAACACATGCTTGAAGGTCAGCAGCACTCTTCTACCAGACATCCACACAGTCTCCTCTCACTGTCTTCAGGTCTCTGTTCAAATAAATCCTCTCAATGAGGCCTTCTCAGTTCACCCTACTGGAAATTGCAACTAAGGTAAATCCCCATCTCCTTTGTTTGTTTTTTAACACTTAAGACCATCTAACATACTATAAGTTTAACATATCTGTTTTATTTACCTCCCATCCCCTCACTAGTAGATAAGTTTCATGAAAGCAAGAAATTTTGTCTTTTGTCTCCATTGTATTATCTCCAATACCTAGAACACAAAAAAATTTATTTTTAAAATATAAATATTTTTATTTATTTTATTTAAAATAAAAGTATTTTTATTTATTTTTAAAAGCTAATTAGATTACATAAAACATTACATAAAAGAACATAAGTGATTCCCACTCCCCACACCTCCCACTTCTTTCACTTTTCCCCACATTAACAACTTCTTTCATTAGTATGGTATATTCATTGCAATTGATGAACATATTTTGGAGCATTGCCACACAACATAGATTATAGTTTATACTCTCTCCCACTCCATTCTGTGGGTTATGGCAGGATATACAATGACCTGCATCTGTCTTTGCAATGTCATTCAGGACAATTCCAAGTCCCAAAAATGCCTCCATATTACCCCTTTTTTCTCTCTCCCTGACTTCAGTGCCTCCAGTGGCCACTGTCTCCATATCAATGACATAATTTCTGCCATTGCTAGAATCACAATAAGTCTATAGTAGAATACCAGCAAGTCCACACTTGTCCATATTTTATTCCCCAATCCTAAGGATTCTGGGATGGTGATGCCCACTCCCCCTCTAATTGAGAGGGGCCTTCGATCCCATATGGCTGATGGATGGGACTCTCTTGCTTGCAGTTATAGACTCTCTCAGTTCCTTGGTGTGGTGGTTATCCATCCTTGCCTCCTTGTTAGTTGTTCTGGGTGAGTCCATTGAACTGGAGAGTAGGTGTTACAATTCTGCTGAAGCTCAGGGCCCAGCTGGCACATGGACAGCCCAGGTATTCAATTCTCTTGGACATACACCTACCAACTCCAGTGCCAACTATAAGTTCAAATAAAAGGGACAGAAGAAGCATGTGTAGAGAAGTCACATCTGAGCTCAACTCTGTCACATTCAGGAGCACAAACTCTAAAATAGGGCCCACTGGCAAGGCACCAAACTCTGAAGCTGTCTGCCATGACCATAGGACCTGGGTATCTCTGGAGCCCTTAGGAGCCCCACTATTTGGGATAGTATCTACTTTGGCTATCTATGAGATCCTGCTGAGACATATAAACGTTACCTCTCTGATGACCTCCTGACTTCCTCTGAAGTCTCTTAGCCATATAAACTCATTTGTCTTTACCTTTCTTCCCTTTTATTCAAGGCCTTTTTCCAGTTGCATCACCAGTCAGTGATGGGTAGTAATCCCTCAGTGCCAGAGAGGCTCATCCTTGAGAGTCATGTCCCACACTGGGGGAAAGGTAATACATTTATATGCTAAGTTTGGCTTAAAGAATGGCCACATTTGAACAACATGGAGGCTCTCAGGAGGCACCTTACAACACTAGACTAAATTGCAATTTCAAGAGCAAAAGGCTCATAAAAATAGTCGTCAATAAATAGGGCCCATCAATGAACCATCCTTCTTCACTAGTCATTGCCCCTGTACTTGAGGGATTGTTGCTGTTCCATTAGAGAATGTGTCAGAGCTCCCCAAGATGGGAATTCAGTGTTCTTTTGGTTTCTGTTGGAATCTCTACCCACTGTGGCAATGCCCCATGAGCATTTGAACACGTTTATATACCTTATATGTATGCCCAGGTGAACCTTATTGTATGTATCCCCTATTACTGACACCCCACTCCAATAATCCTTCCCTACCATAGTGATCCAAAACTTCTTAAAAAATGATGCCGAGAATACTGCCAAATTCAATTAATAGGAAAATGAGATAGTAATGTAGATTTAAACATAAGAAATAAAATACATAATGAGTAGCAACATGGCAAAATGCACCAAGAAGGTCAGAATCATTAGTAAATATGGAACCCATTATGGCACCTCCCTTCTGAAAATGGTGAAGAAATTGAAATCAGCCAGCACAGCAAGTACACTTGCTCTTTCTGTGGAAAAACCAAAATGAAGAGAAAAATTGTGGGGATCTGGCATTGTGGTTCCTTTATGAAAACATTAGCGGATGGTGCCAGGACCTACAACACCACCTCTGCAGTCATAGTAAAGTCTGCCATCAGGAAACAGAAGGAATTGAAAGACCAGTAGGAGCGCCACAATTTGGACCATCTCTAGCCTTTAATAAATGGGTTACTTTATGTAAAAAAAAACACATAATGATTTAGAAAAGCTAAAACTAAAATAAAGTTGGGATATTAAAAAAATGAAAAAAATTTTTTTTTAATTTTTTGACGTTTTGCCTTTCATCACTATAATAACTGTTGTCCTGTATGTATAGTGGCATTTTCTTCCATTTCTTCCCATGTCTTACTTTTTTCCATTTTGTCTTCAGAGAAGTTTTAGGCCATGGTAAAGTCACACATAGAATATAGGGGACTCCCATATACCCAACATCTTCTCCCTTCCCCCCCTTCCCTATTAATAACCTCTTTACATGTGGATGGTATATTTGTTGCAACTGATGTACAAATATTGAAACATAGCTACTAACCATGGTCAGTAGTTTACATTATGGTTTATATTTTAGACCACACACTTTTATAAATTTTTTATGAAATTTAACATGGCCTGTATTCATCACTGCAAGATCATGCAGAACACTTCCACTGCCCCCACTGCCCCCTCTTCCATGTATTCTATTCCTCCCTCCCCCTCCCCTTGGGGCCAACAGTGACCACCAGGCTTCCTTCCTTGAAGGACAAGATAGAACACAATCTTGCATGTAATAAGCATTCAAGAGAAGTAACTCATCATTTATCAATATGTTATTACCTTACACCTTTAAGCCCACTGAGAATTAAGAAGGAAGCAAGAATTACCTTGTGGAGCCCAAAAGATGTGCCTATATTGCTATACAGATAGCAAATAAGTGTATGAAAAGATACTCAACATCATTAGTCATTAGGAAAATGCAAATTAAAACACAATGAGATATTACTACACAGTCAACAGAATGGCTAAAATTTGAGGGCGGCAGACGTGGCCCAGTGGTTAGGGCATCCGTCTACCACATGGGAGGTCCGCGGTTCAAACCCTGGGCCTCCTTGACCCATGTGGAGCTGGCCCACGTGCAGTGCTGATGCGCACAAGGAGGGCCCTGCCACGCAGGGGTGTCCCCCGTGCAGGGAAACCCCATGAGTTAGGAGTGCATCCCGTAAGGAGAGCCGCCCAGTGTGAAAGAAAATGCAGCCTGCCCAGGAATGGTGCCGCACACACGGAGAGCTAACACGACAAGATGACGCAACAAAAAGAAACACAGATTCCCATGCCGCTCACAACAACAGAAGCGGACAAAGAAGACACAGCAAATAGACACAGAAAACAGACAACTGGGGTGGGGAGGGGGGGCGAAGGAAAGAGAAATAAATAAATGAATAAATAAATCTTAAAAAAAAAAACTAATGGCTAAAATTTTAAAATGACAATAACATCACATGCTGGAGAGGATTCAGAGAAACTGAATCACTCACACATTGCTGGTAGTAATACAAAATGATACAACTCTAGAAAATAATATGGCAATTTCTTACAAAACTAATATGTCAGAAGATTTAATATCACTCAGATGGCAATACTGCCTAAAGTGAACTACAAATTCAATGCAATCCCTGTAAAAATTCCAGCACTTTTTTTACAAAAATGGGAAAGTTGATCCTAAGAGTCATATGGAATTGCAAACCCCAAATAGCCAAACAATCTTGAGAAAGAAGAACAAAATTGGAGAACTCACACTACCCGGTTTCAAAACTTACTATAAAGCTATAATAATTAAAATGGTGTGGCACTGATATAAGGATAGACAAACAAGCTCATGAAATAGAATTGAGAGTCGAGAGATAAATCCTCATGTCTGTTGTCAGTTGGTTTTCAACAAGGGTGCCAAGTTCATTCAATGAGGAAAAAATAGTCTTTTCAGCAAATGATGCTATGTCAAATTGAAATCCACACGCAAAAGTATGTATGTAGACCCTTTACTCTCCCACATACAAAAATTAATTCAGAATAAATCAACGACCTATATATAAGAAGTAATGCTATAAAATTCTTACAAGAAAATAATGGAAGTATTTCCAGGACCTTGAAGTAAGCAATGGATTTTTAGATTTTACACCAAAAGCACAAGCAACGAAAGGAAAAATAGATAAAATGGACTTGATCAAAAGTAAAAACTGTTGTGCATCAAAGAACATTATCAAGAAAATGAAAAGACAACATACAGATTGAGAGAAAATATTTGGAAATCATATATCTGATAAAGGTTTAATATACAGAACATATATATTAGAACTCCTACAAATTAGTAACAAAAAGACAAACAACCAAATTAAAAAATGGGCCAGTGATCTATCTGAATTGACATTTCTCCAGCAAAGATAATGGCCAATTAGTATGAAAAAATGCTCAACATCATTAGCCATTAGAAAAATGCAAATTATACCTACAATGAGATACCACTTCACACCCACTGGGATGTCTACTATTTTTGAATTGAAAATAAGTATTGGCAAGGATACAGAGAAATTGGAACCCTTGTACACTGTGGGTGGCAATTAAAATGGTGCAGCTCGACTACATGACAAAGACATAAGTTAAAAGTTAACAACCCTCCCCATAGGGAAAGAATGTATAGATGTTATCATAAACCGTAATCTCCTCAGAGCAGTAAAACTTCATGCCTGCATACATAGTGATACATCACCAGACTCCATATGTGTGCAACAAAGGACCCTAGCAGAAACTCTGTTCTCATACCCAATGGAATATCCTTGTTCTGAAACCCTTATATCACCCCTTCCTTTCCTGCCTCTTTGCAGAGATCTAATTTCTTTCTCCAGCCTGTCACCACTGGAGACTCTCTCCTCTTCACAAGTCCAAATGAAGCTTATACCTGACTCGGGAAAAAAAAAATGGTGCAACTGCTGTGGAAAACAGTTTGGCAGTTCCTCAGAAAGTTAAATATAGACTTCCCATATGACCTGGCATGCTAGGTATATACTCATGAGAAGTGGAAACAGGGACTCAGACTGTCATTATCAATGTTCATTGCAGCATTATTCATAAGAGCTGGAAGGTAGAAGTAACCCAAGTGTCCATCAACAAAATGAGTGGATTCACAAAATGTGATACTTCCATACAATGGAATATTATTCAGCCACAAAAAGAAGTGAAAGGCTGGTACATGTTACAGCATGGATGAATCTTGAAGACATCATGTTGAGTGAAATAAGCCAAGCACAAAAGGACGAATATTGTTTCATTTCTCTTATAGGAAATACTTATAATAAGCAAATACGAGGAGACAGAAATCAGAACAGTGTTTGTCAGAGGTGGGGATGGGGGAATATGGATTTATTGCTAAATGAGTAAGAGTTTTCATTTGGGTTGATGAAAATAGTCTTGAAATAGATAATGGTGAAAGTTACACTGTATTGCCAATGTACTTAATGTCAAAAAATTGTCCACTTAAAATGATTAAAATGATTATGTTATGTATATTTTCCTACAATTAAAAAATAAATTTGTTTTTTAAAACCAAGCCTGTACCATACAAACTAGCAACTGCTCTCTTGGGCATTTTTACCAGAGAAATGAGAAGTTTTGTTCACACTAAAACCTGTACAGGAAGACTCATAGAAGCTTTATTCATATTTGGCTCCAAAGTGGAAACAACCCAAATGCCCTTCACTGGGTGAATGATTAAGCAAACTGTGGTACATCCATACTGAAATACTACTTAGCAATGAAAAGAAAAGAGTTTTTGGTACACACAACAACTCGGCTGTACCTCAAGGAGATAATGAGGGTTTTTAAAAAGCCATTCTCAAAAGAATATATACTGTAAGATTCTATTTATGCAATATTTGTGAAATAATGTTATTATCTCATTGGAGAACAGATTAGTGGTTGCCAGGAGTTAGAGAGGAAGGGATCCTGTAATGGAACCATTCTGTATCTTGACTCTAATGATCATCACATGAATTGACACGTGATGAATTGTATTGAACTAAATGCACAAACAAATAAGTACAGATAAAATAGGTGGAATCTGAATATTATTGTCGATGTTGATTTCCTGATTAAGATATGGTACTATCGTTATGTAAGATGTTACTTGGGGAGAAAGGAGCATATGGGATTTCTCTAAATTATTTCTTACAACTGCGAATATACAATGGTCTCAAGTAGATAAATCTAGGTCCATGCCTTAAAGTTCTCATACTATTTCCATAGTTGCTTCCCAAGGCTCAAACTCAGAATCCTTGCTTTAAACAGAATTATAACAAGCCTATTTACACTAGAACAGGGAGAGTCTGCTATAGGTCTAAGTTCACACAAGAGAGGAAGAGTTAAAACCCAGGTCTCTGGACCCCCATCTTGTGCTTTTACTCACCATCTTTTGAGCCTTCTTACCTTGTAAATGATAACACATACCTCTTCACTGGAATCCATACACTTGTACTTTTTGGATCCTGGTTTGATGAAGCAAGTCAACTTTACAAAAAAGAAATAAAATATAAGGATACATACTTGTAAATCCCTTCAAGATGATCAGTTATTCAGTGTGATTCTTATAAACTGATCGAGTTAAATTATGGCACCAAGGATTTAGGTTAGTTTCAAGGGAAAGTTTCTTCAGAGAGTTGTTGAACCAGAGAATTTACAATTCTTTGAAAGTGTATTAAATGTTTATTTCAATAGATATTGGCTAAGAGTCTAGCATGTGACTGTCCCCATGTTTGGAGCTACAGCTACAAGGAAAGGACTTAGTACTTGTCCTCCCAGGTATCTAGTGGTTTAATGGGGGGGTGACAGAAATATAGTCAATCACAGTAGAGTATGAAGTGTCCAATAATAGGGGAAGAATGTGAGATTAAAACATAGAAGATGAGCATATAACCCAGTCTTGGAGGCAGGAGGATAGAAGAAAGTTTTCTAGACAAAGTTAAGATATACTGGAACAATGTGATGTGAAAAAGAGAGGGTGAGAAGCTTTCCCAGCAGAAGGAGCAGCATGGGCAATGATGTGGCTAATCCACAGTACAGCTTGAGAAAGTGGTAGAGGTGAGGGTAGATATTGGGAAGGGGTGATGATGGGTAGGAAGAAGGCCAGGGAAAGCCTTTCCAAGTAGCTTGAAGGATTTCAGCTGATGTCATGAGCAGAAGAATCAATTGAATGGAGACTTTCTTCAAACAGGTCTCTACCACATGCCACAGGACTTTCCTTAAGTTCTCCTGTCTCTATAAGCCATATTTTTTTCAAGGTCCTCTCCTTTTCTCTGACATCACTCCTCCCCAAGCTCCGGGGTCTATTTCCAACACTCTCTTCTCCAAGAAGCCTCCCTAAACTGCTACCTGGAAGGGAATAACCTCCTCCTAGGGAGAATGGGTGCAGGGTCCATGTAGCATAATGGTTAGGAGGCTCCTGAGCCAGCCTCCCTGAGTTCAAATCCTGACCTTAGCACATACTCTCTGTGGCAGTTTGGTATTGTTAATAAATTCCAAAAAAATAGGTATTAGATTGTGTTTGTAAACTGGTCTGCTCCTCTGGGCATATTAGGTTGTATTAAATTCAGAGGTTTCATTTTTACTTGATTAAATTAAGATTAGGGCTTTGATTCGGCCACATCAGTAGGACAATGAGTCCCTGCTCCCTTGGTGGGTGGGGACTCATAGAGAAAATGACACGACAGAGAAGAGAGTTTGAGTTTTTGATGCTGGAGCCCAGGGAATTAGATATACAGGAGAAGAACACAGAGGAATAGAGACAGTGCCGTAGACACAGCAGAGGCCCCAGAAAGAGAGAGAGCCTGATAGCCTACAGCTGCAGTTGAGCATGGAGAAATGAGCCCCATTTATCCCAGTCTACAGCTGAGATTGGAAGAAGCTGGACCTAAGGAACCTTAAGAGGAAAAGGAAGCCTGAATACTCACAGACATTGCCTGCCACCTCACTCAACACGTGGCAAATGACTTTGGTGAGGGAAGTAACTTATGCTTTATGCCATTGTTACTGTAAGCTTCTACCCCAAATAAAAACCCTTTATAAATGCCTACAGATGTCTGGTACTTGGCATCAGCACCCCTTTGGCTGACTATGCTCCAATTCCCTTATCTGTAAAATGGGGATAATAATATTACGACCTCAAAAGGTCATCTCAAGGATTGAATAATTTCATTAATACATTTAACTCACTTAGAATAGGGATTGGCACAAAGTAAGTACTTAATAATTGTGAGCCTTTATTACCTGGTTTAGCCCCACCTATACTGTACCCAAGTGTGGGCAGGTGCTCAATTAGCTTTGGACTAATCAGGGAGTAAGGCAATGTCCTGCCATCACAGACCTCTGTGACCTAATACTTCCTGCTTAGACAATTGCTCGACACAGGCAGTTGTGTGCTTGAGGCAAGGACCTCAAACCATTATTTAAAAGAAGACTGTCATATTTCTAGCTTCACTGTCTTAATCCATGGATGGCCTTGGGCTAGTCCCTTCACCTTTTTACCATGGCTAGGGTATCCCCATCTGCAAAATGGGAGTGAATTCCTAGGCGGGCCTTGGAAAAAGACCAAGGGCTTGGCAGCACTCTGCAAAGTGCTGATGCAAGCGCGATTTCCATTTCCCAGTCTGCAAACGCTCCCCGTCCCTCACTTTCACTTCCAGACTGGCCCAACTGGCCGGTCTCCAAGCCAAGGAATAGGTGTATTTTCCTTTGCCCAGCCTACTGACTTGATGAATTCTTTTTCTCCTCCTCCGGGGACTTTCCTAACTTCCTTCTGTAAACGAAGGAGCAAGCACATGAGCACACTGTATATAAATATGCTTGGGAAAGCTTTTTTTTTTTTTTTTACAGCAAACAGTTTCTGTTGTAGGCGGTGCATTCCCTGGCAGGGCAGGGCTGCACAGGGAGGGGGCGAGTAGAGGGGGAGGAGGAGCAGAGTGATTAATTCATCCACTGCGAGAAGCTGGTTTTCTATTTAATGGGGGGTCTCTCTGCCAAGGAGGACTCAGAATCACCTCCAGAGCCAGCTGGAGCATGGTGGGGGATCTGGGGCTGGACTTTGGGGAGTCAGCCAGCATGGAAATGTTGCCCGAGGAAGGCATTCACCGGCCCAAGGCCAGAGGCGCGCTGGAGGCCAGGAGTGGCAGCCTGCTCTGGGCTCTCACCTGCTGCATGGTGGCGCTGCCCCTCCTCACGGGACTCACCACCTACGTGCTGGTCGGCCAGCTGAGGGTCCAAGGAGAAGCCTGCCTATTCAAGGTAAGCAAGACTCTGCTCTGACCTAACCCATCAGCGGACCCTCTGCAGGCACCTGGCAGGTTCTGCAGTTCTGGACGGAGCGCCTGGATCCATTAGGATCCTTGCTTTCCACTTTCAAAGCAAATGCAGGCTGTGAGGAGTGGGAAAACGCAAGGTGTGGAGAGGATCGGTTCCATTTTTATTCTCAATAATTCCAGGGAATGAACTGTCCTTTCTTATATGTATATGGAAATAACCTCCAGCCCCTACGTTTTTAGATAACTATAATCATAGTGTACTGATAATTAGAGAACATTGCTTTTCTTTAAAAAAAATTCCTTAAATTATATGAGAAATACACTGTCATTGAAAAAAAATTAGAAAATGCATATAAGGAGAAAAGAACTATCACTACCTATAAACTCTTAGAGATGACCGCAGTTACCATGTTGGGGTATATATTCCTTATTTGTTTAATACAGTAGGATTTTTTGAGTCTCCCAATAGATTATGATTTTATATACCTGTTAATAAATTCATCTGTGATAACTGATTTAATTTCAGTTCACAGTATTAAATTCCAGAGGAGAAAAGAGTTTTCTCGATTGATTTAATTGGAAACCTGGTTTCCATGTAATCCTGGCCAACTACAAAGCAGAGACACCATGAGCAAGCTAAGGTTCAAGTGTAACTGTCATGTCAGGGTCAAGCAATGGACCAGGGATTCAGGCAGCAGCGTTCATGGCCACATGCCTTCATTCCAGAAATGTGTTATAAAAAAAAAACTGTTCAGGAGGCCAGAAATGCTGTTTGTGCTAGAGGAGGCCTACAGGGCAGTGGAGGTCAGGCTGTGACCCTTTGACCTCTCTGGGGCAGGTACCTGGAAGCCAACTCTGCAGGGCCTGGTCGACCCTCTGGCTCTGTCCCTCTTTGACCAAAAGGAGACGAGTTCTTCCAGTGGCCTCCAGGAACCTGAGCTTTCCGGGGTTCTGAAAGGAAACGTCCCCTCTGCCCAAGAGAGTTTTTGAGATCCCCTTTATAAGCAGAAGTCAGAAATGCTGTTTTAGACGTGGAAGACTGCCACGGTCCAGGGAGAGCCAGCGCCTTGCCCAGTCACAGAACAAGCGTCACGCAAGCTGTTGCTGGACAGAGAGCCCTGTGAAGGATGGCACTGGGTCCCTTATACTCACCGCTGCACCCCAGTCTATTGCAGCTCCTGCTGCGTCCATCGTCCGTGTGCAGGAAATGGATCAGCTCACGTACTTCTTCAGGATGGATAAAGCAGACTCCCAGGAGAGCGGGAGAGCTCGTGAGGGAGCCGTGGTCTGGCCAGGCTGTGAAATGTCTCAGTGCCTCAGAAGAAAGAGAAAGGGAGATAGAGAGAAGGCTGGGCCACATGAAGCAATCAAATACGTGAAAAGAAACAGCTGGACCGCTCAAAGCAGCGCGTTCAACCAAGAAGAAAGTTTAAAGAAGAAACGAACGGAGTTTAAACAAGGGTCTGTTTGCCAAGACACGGGAGCCACAGGGCTGGTGAAGTGTCCCCAGGCCAGCTGTGGGGGAAAGCCATGACCACCCTTTGGCTTTAAAGGGACGAGAACCAGCAAGAACTAAAGTCAAGGAGAAATCTTGCCAAGAGCAGCTGAGGATATCCCGAGATCCCAGTCACAGAACCCACTACCTAGAAAAATCGGACAATCACAGGCGGTTGGAGCCTTTTAAAGTCACACAGCATAAAGCCCTTTCTTTTGCCGATAGGGAAACAGGGCTGCAAAGATTTGCTCAGGTCTGTACCCAGGCAGGGGCAGAGCCAAGATTATACCCCAGGCCATCAGACCCCCCAACTCTGTGCCCCTCCCCCCCAGTACCAGGCTGACATCAGCAATCATGGGTGATTTTATGGACCAATAAATTGACTGCCCTCCTGTGTTAGGGAGAATAGCAGTAAGCATGGGAAAGAAATTCCATGAAGGCCAGCATGGCCTCTGCTCTCCACCCAAGGGCCAAAACAATCCCTTGAAAGCTTTCCCTGGGTTGCGGTTGTGTCACAGCCCTGAGCCAAGGCCCTCCCTCTGCGGCTTCCTCTCAGACCAGGCTCCTTCCTCTCCACCGGCCTCCTCCCCTCTCCCACCCCACCACTGGCAGCTTAGCCACACTGGCTGTCCTCAGCTCGCCAGGCACGCCAAGCTCCCCCTGGCTGCCAGGCTTTCCCAAGGCTGGTCACTATGCCAGGACTGCCCTGAGCATCTCTCTTACTCAATCCCCTTAGCAACCCTAGGAGGTGGTATCACTAAGAACCTTTTCTAATCCAACATATAAAGGAGTTGAGGCCTTGAGAACAGGGAGTTGTAGGGCTCAAAGGAAAGAGGGAGCAAGTTGCAGAACCTCTCTGAGCTTCGGTTTTCCCATCTGTAAAAGTGGGTAACAATGCCAACCCAATAGCCGTACTGGGAAGATTCGAGGTCATCTCTAAAGAGCCACTAGGGAGCACCTGGCACTAATGGGCATTTGTTGGGTGTTTGTCCCTTTCCTTCATCAAAGTAGAAGGGGAAATCTCTGCAAAGATTTATAGAAATTTTTAATCCAAGGGTCAGCAAACCATGGCCTATAGGCCAATCCAGCTTGCCACCAATTTTTGTCAATAAAGTTTTATTGGATCACAGCCCTGCCCATTCATTTACATATTGTCTATGGCTCTTCCATGCTATGATGACAGAGTTGAGTTGTTGTGGCAGAGATTGGATGACCCACAAAGCAAAAAATATTTCTATCTGGCCCTCTACAGGAAAATTTTGCCGATGCCTAATCTAGTATAATCTCCTCGTTTTACAGTTGAAGAATCCAAAGATCAGACATGGGAAGGAAAAGTTCAGGCCCACAGAGCCAGAAAATGGGATGGGATCCATTCTTGGAAGGTCCACAGACTAGACGTGGAGAAAGAACCAGCAGCTGATACAGTAGTGTTCCAGGTTTTTATTACCAGCAACAAAAGTAGTTACCAGGACTATTAAAATACTTTAGACTGTGTTATTCCTTCAGGGATTGTGCAGTGAAGGAGTCAATGTGACAAACTTAGTACCCAGGTAAATTGCAGAGCAGAAATCAAAAGTAGATTTGGGGAGGGTTGGAATAAATACCTCTAGATGGCATGTCCACAAACACAGCATCAATTAAATGAGGGTGCCTCCCTCCCATGGAAAACAGTGCAGCTGCTGCTGTTAAAAAGAATGAGGCAGCTCTACATGCAGGGATGGGGAAATTCTCCAAGTGATATCATTACACACAAAAAAGCAAAATGCTTAATAGCATATATAATATGGTATACTTCATTTTCTTAAAAATAGTATATGGTCACATACATAAACATGGATATGTTGATAAATGCATAGGATGTCTCAGGAAGGGCACAAAAGAAACAAGCAGCTTTGCTAGTATCCAGGAAGGGGAACTGGGTGGCTGGACTACAATATGAAAATATTACCCATACATCAAAAATAGAAATAGTAAAATGTTTTTGGACTTTTCAATTGTCTTGGAAAAACCCTGGGCAAAAAGCTCCTACTCTGTTCACATGCTGGCCTAGCTGCCTCTTAGCCATTTGCCTCACCTCCCTGGGGTACAGCTTCTTTACGTATGAAATGGGGACGGTCAGAAATAAGTTATTGAAAGTCCCTGGCAAAGTGTGGCCATTCAGCAAATAGCAGCTATTATTGCTATTACAGTCAAGGAATATCCCTGCCTGTGGAAATTACACCACAGAGGACAAAACACTCCACCTGCTCTGGAATCTGCCATCACCAGGTTAGAGAGCAGGTTTTGAAGCTGGAGGGCTTTTCTTAGTCTACGGTATTTTTAAGGGGTCTTGATGCCTCCTTCCCCACCCCAGTCTTGTTCGCACTCCCCACTCCCGAGTCCATTCTCCGCTCAGCTCCACGATGGCCTGGGCCTTCTTTGGGCCCTTCGGTGGCTCTCCACTGCCCTCAGAACAGGTCCTCAGGCCGCACTCTGGCACCCTGTGCAGGCTTCTGCCTTCCGCGAGCACAGCACCGACATACAATCTGTGTTCCCAGCATAACTGGATGCTCCAAGTTCATGGTCTGCCCCAAGCCCGGCACAGGTGGGCACACAATACTGTGCAGTGGGTTGTCAGGGAGGTCGGAGGGGGCTTCTTGCTCAGGGTTGCACCATGGCCCTGCTCTGTCCTTCCTTACCAGGCCCAACTTCTAGAATTATCTGCACGTGCTCCCTCCAAGTTCTCACTTCTGATTCATTCCTTGGTTCACTCCAATCTCACTTCTACCCCTTCCTGAAAATTCCACCCCTTCCCTTGTTCCCTGAAGCCCTCTTCTCCCTACACTTGCCCCTGACCCAGGTGGACCCCACGCAAGCCAAAAGGATCCCATTGTGACTCTAGTTCAGGCTGCAGAGTTACCCAGACTTGGAGGAAAGCCACGGCCTCACCACTACACAGCTGTGACCTTATAATAACTTATTTATACCAGACACTGTGCCAAACTTTTTCATATTTAAGGTTTCAAAAAGAATAAATAAGATCACATATATAAAGTACTTAGCGTGGTTTCTGGCATATACTGCATGTGCAATACGTTTGCTACCATTCCTCTATGCATGAGTTCAGTTAAGCCTCAAAACCCCCATTTTGTAGATTATGAAACTGAGGCTTAGGGAAATTAAGTAACTTCCCCAAAGACATATAGCTGAAGAGCTGGAAGCTGAAATTCAAACCCACAATGTATATTCCTCCCAACCACCATGCTTGACTGCCTCTGCATACAACCTCAGGCAAATTATTCACTTCCCAGCGTGGTTAGGATTTAACAATAGCATCCTGAAAAGTGCCTGGCATGCAGTAGGCACTCAATAAATGCAAACCCCTTTCATCTCAATAAATGCTAATAAATTTATTGAGTAGGCACTCAATAAATGCTAACCCCCTTCATCCCTTGAGAACACCAGCTGTACCTGGCACACAGACAACAATCTAAGTGTTTGTTGGATGGAGAGCAGGTGGAGGAATGGGCAAAGTTCTAGACCTCACTGAGTCTTAGAGTCCATGCCATTAAATGTGATTAATACACTTTCTTCATAAAGCAATGCTAAGAATTCTGCAAAGAGATGTTCAGAAAGCTGTTGTCATAGGGTAGATGCTCAACAGATATTATTTTCTTGCCCATCACACCTCGGATGAGCCCTTTTCTATCTGCATTATTTGGGGAAAATGGACAAGATAAAACTGCATTGTAAACCTCAAAACGCTGATTAAACAGTGGCATAGCCCTGGAATGCTGAAAGAGAAGCCCAAGAGTAACAAAAATCAGGCAGTGGGGAAAGGGCAGTGAAACAGGTAGTGGAGACACCCTGAGGAAGGAAGGAAGGGAGGATTTGATTCCCAAGCACCTGCAGCAGCTCATGGCTGGTGGTTTCAGAATCCACTCGTTCACTCATTAAAGTAAACACACACATCACTCAGTGCCCAATGCCTTGGGCTCCAGTGTCCTCACCCGACAAACCACACATCGTGATGCCACCGCAGCACCTTGGCTGCAAGAGTTGATCTCCCAGAAAGAGTTGGTCTCCTTCACAGAGCAGCTGACTGCAGCAACGTGCCTTGGTTTCAAAAATGGGCCCAGGGGAGTGGGGGCAATTGCATTTCCTCAATTCCTTTGCATACTGAAAGACCAGGGGTCCAGAAGCAAACTGTGAACTGAGGAAGCCTCCTGCATGTCTGTCTGTTAGGAGAAGGAGGATGCCACTCAGAGTTCCTAAAGGATGCAATTCTGTTGTTAAGTATCAAGACACAAGAGTGGTTGCAGTTTACAAATAAAGCAATAAGACCAAAGATGTGCTGAACCAACAATACATACCACAAGCATTTACTGAGCCTAAAGAAAGAAGGAAAATGAGTTGGATACCTACTTTATATATATGGACTTTCTTAAAACCATCACAGTGGTCTTGCGAGGAAGGAATGACCTTCTGTTGTTATTGAGGAGGAAACTGAATTTCACTGAGGCGGTGACATGCCAAAGTCAGAAAGCAAGAAAAGAACAGAGCTGGGATTTCCAAATTTGCTTGGCTGCACAATTTGCCTGTTTTGTGGTACACTGAATGTTGAGGTAAAGTCCTTTCTAGGACACCTTAGAGACTGGAGAAATGAAATGACCTCAGAATAAAGCATTTCCAGGTTGGATTTTTCCTTGTGCAAGGAGAGACAGGGAGAGAAGCAAGAGGAAGAGAGAAGAAGGCAAATGTCTGTGTCTTTCTTCTAGAAACACTGGAAGGATGTTATGGATCATAAAGCAGTTATGCCTTTGCAATTGCAGCATTTATGACAGCAAGTAATGAATGTCTCTTCCTGTTTATGATATACTAGAGAGTGACTACAGGACACGGGAGGAAAGGTTAAGTGGGTCATTAGTTAAAATACACTCAAGGGATTTTTCTGGGGAAATGCCAACAAGAGAATCTCAAAGACAATCTTACTTTGGGCCCATTCGTCGGTTGCACATTTGGCTAACGTTTATGGAGCTCCTGATATGTGCCAGCATTGGTACTTGGCCTAAAGTTTCAGATTCCAGACCCTCCACTTACTCTTTGAACTTGAACCTTGCTTAGCCTCTTTAAGCCTCTATTCTAAGGTGTTAAAAGGCTATAAAAAGGTGATACCGAGCCCTCCTTTGAGAATAACTGAAGGATTAGATACAGAGCACATGGAAATACCCAGTACAAGGCCTAGCACCTGATGAGCACTTAGTTAAATGTTCATCTCTTCTCCCCATCCTTCCTTCTTCCTTGTTTGAAGCATCAGAATAATTCCCCAAATGCCTATTGTGATTACCAGGGATTACCAGCCAGCATTAAAAAAAAAAAAAAAAAAAAGCGAGGAAAAGAAAAAATCAAATGAGAGTGCAAATTCCCTGACCTGCAGAAACTAAAGGTCAGAAAGCACCATCTTGCTTTGCTTGGGCTCCAATCCTGGTGGTAGCTGGCATCCCACCAAGATGGATGCCAAAAGGCATACATATTTGCCTGCTCTAGCTCTGGCTCTTGGCCAAGTCTTACAACTTTCAACAAATATTTCTAAAGCCAATCCAAGTAGAGCCTGATGAAGACCTTTAGAGGCCCCAGTACTGAATGATTCTAGCTATTTACCTCTATGTAATTAAAACTTCTTTTGATTTAAAAGACATCAAAGCTTTGCGTGTATTCTAAAATGAAAAGATCTCTTTCCTAGACTTTTAAATTGCAGCAGTCTAGCTAAAGTACCTGGTGCTCAGCTTTGCTCCTTCTCCTACTGTCTTTTCTGCCTCTGCCTTTCCAATAACTGAGCATCTGTGCATTTTGCTGATCAGGTAATCGAGCAGAAGTGCCAGTGATTGTCTAAAGCACAGGAAATACAATGGTGAACAAGACGAAACACATTAGGTCCCTGTCTGCATGCAGCTTAAATTCTACCAGAGAGAGAAAAGCAATTAGCACTCAAATAGTTCTATCCTTCAAGGAGTAATAAATGCTCAGGAGGTAATAAAATTGGATCCTGGTTCTTAGCCGATGGTTAGAGAAGACACTTAGAAATAAATCCCATTCTTCTAGGGTGCTTTGGGACCCATAGCTATTCAGATTTGGAGGCTGATGTTCAAGTGATCAGCACCCCCTCAGGTGCCATGGTTTCCTGAGTGCCCCAAGAATAACCCAGAAGTGAAGGAGCTGAGTCTGGGTTGGAGGACAGTAAGGCATTTTCTTCTCCTGGTGTTGCCAGCAAGCATCTTGGGAGCAGGCAATGAGCCAGTGCGAATGCACAAATCTTTCCCCCAATAAGATACTACTTTTCATCCTCTCAGATCACCTCCTGATTCACCCCTGCCCTTGCTCATGACAGTCTTCTTCCCATGATAGAGTCATTATTAAGAGAAACAGCAATGGAGGGCTTTAGACATTGTTCTTGGACAGAGAATCCCAGATGATACTTTTCTTGTGGATTCTTGGAAATTTGTGGTCCTCAATACCTGTCAGGCAACATTGTCACACCCTCCAGGCATATAGTGGCATTCTGGACTACTAAAACCCATGCATGTCCATACAAATATGAAATTAAAACACAAGCCCAGGTTATAGAAATTCAGAAGAGCCAAAGTAAGAAAATGTCTTCACATCCCAGATATCTGCTAATTACAAATGGAACTCTGAGCCAAAAAGGAATGTTAAAGTCTTAGCGGATGGTCTGCTCAGCCATAGATAAGCAGGATGTTCAAGAAGACTTCTAAACAGAGAGCCAAAGGGAGCAGAAGGCCAGGCAAGGCAGGTACCTCTTCTTACACAACAGGATGCAGTCAAGCTACCCCCATTATTTTTTGAGGATCCCATCTTCAGTTTTCTGCCTTGCCAAAGAACCAATTCCTTTCCTGACTCTGTCAATAGCAAATATTAAAACATGATACAGAATAAGCTAGTTTCTGGGCTGCTTTTACACCCCTGAGGCCCATCAAGTCATTGATGCTGAACAAGTAGTCACAGCAATTGAGTTTAGGTTTTTAAAGACCATTGTATTCATAACCCTATGTCAAGTGTGCCTAATACATTCATTTAGCAGCAGAAATCCTAGCCATTTGCCAGCTGTGCCTAGGCTCTGTTGAGCCTTCTTACTCTTGCAAAAGCTATTGTTCTTCTCTGGAATGGTCATTACTCCTTTTATCACTTGGCTAGTGCTTGCAGGACCTGTAAGACTCAGTTCAGGTATAATTTTCCCTGATTCCCCCTCTTCTGCCCAAGGTCCCTCTCCTTAGCACTCTGTGTGTTCCTCATTGTCACAGTGCATGAAACTGCTGGTACTTATCCATCCACCTTACCAGAGGAAAAGCTCACCCAGAAGGCAGGTGTCTGTCTCGAAAGCACTTGTTCTTCCACTACTATGTGGTATCTGAAATGACTTACAAACCAGTATTGCAATGATGAATATGTCTTCATGTATTGAGTTGAAACAAGAAAGAATTGTTGAGGCTGATGAGAAGGGGAGACCCTGGCCATTATTTCTTTTCCTGTATCATTTTAAAAAATAGTTCCAACGTTTTAATTGTGATAGGGAAAAGAAAATAAAGCAAGTGCCTTTATTTGTTTTTTAAGAACCAGAGCAATGATAAAAAATTTAGGGTCCCCTAGAATAGAATAGGAAAAGGTCTCAGGACCAAACTTTAAAGTCAAGCTTCAGAGACAAGCAAAAGAAAGAGAAGAGTCTTTAGAGGGGCCAGAGGAAAAAAAGTGAGAACTTAGTATGAGATTCCCACCAACCAAAAGATTTGCATCCCTATTTTTTTCATCTCAGGGTACCCAGATTAGGTATCAGCAGGAACCGAATCATATCCACGCTATGGGCAGCTGTATGGGTGTTGGGGTTAGGACAACCACAAAGGGCCTGAACCATATCTGTCTTTCCCAACAGACTCCAAAGGGACAGGAATTTGGACCATCACCTCAGCAAGCTTGTAAGTGTGTTGATCTCTGATGCCTTTTCGCATGGGAAACAAGAACTTTTCCAGTAGTTCTAAAATGCATAAGTTTAGATATGGGTCTTTAATTACCAATTTGCTAAGCTGAAGAATAAGAAGTAGAAGTGAGGCTCTTCCGTAAGCATTGGAAAAGCAAAATTATATTGTGGCTAAGTGGGACTCTAGACCTGAGCTCAAACTCCAGTTCTGGAATTTACTAGCAATGTGACCTTGGGCAAATAATTTTACCTACCTGTGTCTCAGTTTCCTCACTTATAAAATTGCTTATATTAGTAACTACACAGCAGTTTTAGTGTGAATTAAATGTGTTAATTCCTATAAAAGGCTTAGAACAGTGCCTAGCACATCAAAGGTACTCAGTAAATTTTGTTTTTCATCAAAAACAACATCTTCAGGGCAGTCAGAACACAATTCCCCAAAATAATCATCTTTGAGAACCAAAAGGAAATTCGGAGGACCTCTATAGTACTAATGGGTAAACAGAAGCCCAAAGAGAGGAAGAGCTCTGCCAAGGTCATATAGAGCTACAGAGTAGTTTCCACCCACTCCTCATCCCAGTTCTGTTAGGCTATTCATAGGGTGACCATATCAGTGCATGTGGTTAAAGGGACCATGAAGAAGATAAAGTACAAGGCTAATTAACTCCCATGGAACCAGCAGGTGTAGACATCTGAAAGAGGAAAGGAGAGGAGAGCCATGATTTATTGAGCACAGAGCACATACCAGAAATCATACACTCTCTATCTACAGTAGAAATTTCTGTGCCTTTCTTCGAGATGAGAATACAGGGCCTCAGAAAGGGTTAATAATTTACGTAAAGTCACATGGCCAAGATTCGTTTGCTTTAAAGACTCTGATGCCTGTACCTCCCCTTCTTCCAGTGGTGCATTCTCAGTGCACCACATTCCAATCCAGAAATTCCCAAAGACCCCCAAGCTCCAGGTGGAGGAGAGGAATATTTCTTCCCCATCACAGGCTCCACTTCCAAAGTGCTGTCTTTACTCAAGCCATCCTTTGAGCCATACAAAACATGTTTCTCCTTTTTTTACAGATGCACCTCCCAGAACTGATGGGGATAAGCCGAGGGCACACCTGACAGGTAATTCTCCCTGATGTGTTCTCCAAAAGATCATCAGCCATAATCCCGAGATTTCACTTAGAGCATTTGTCAAAACTCATTCTAGAGGCTTCAAACTGGAAACCACATCTCTTGATAACAGACTCCTCATCAAGTGTTTTCAGATGTTTTCCTCCCTGTGAGAAGTCCAAAGGTCCATATCTCTTGGGAGGCTTCTTTCAGTTTCTCTCAGTCCTCTTTTCTCTCTCATCTCTCTCATTCAGACTCCGAGCTTCAAGTAATTCTGAATTTGGTCACAGATAAAAGTTGCCAATTTGTCAAGTCCACCTGTACCCTAATCAAGATGAAGTTATTGGACATTTACATCCAGAAAGGTGTTTCAAAAGAATTTTCATAGATGTGACGAGATTAAGAATATATTGATATCACCAGTTGGCCAAGTTGTTCACCAGCTTCAAGTGTGGAAATTCCTGACATCTCACACCTGGATTTTCAGGTGCCTCAAATACTGAGGAAAGAGCACCACAATACAGAATGATATGTTAAAAACTCCTTGGAAAACTAGAGTTAAAAGGCAAACATATTCTCCTGACCAGTAAGAAAATTTGCAACCCACAAGAGGCACATCTTTGTGTCCTGAGACATTGCACCCTAAGAAGGAGTGGTTTGGGATAAATCCAGAGTGAGAATTAGGAACAGGGAGATGCAGAGTTGCCATGACTTACCATTTGTTTATAAGAATGAGAGGATTGAACAGACTGGGAGGTAAATTCTAAAACATTTATGAGTATCAAGATGACACCCCTCTTCCTGTTGAATGAGAGGAATAGAAATGGAGGGCAACCCCAAAAACTACTGAGCTCCCAATTTGTAGTAGGCATTTTTACATCTAATATCTCATTTAATTGGCACATAAACCCAAGGAAATGGGGTTTAGTCATTCCCACCCACAGATGGGGAACTAAGGGTCAGTCAACTAAATTCACTTGTCCCAAGTCACACAACTAGGAAGTGGAAATGTTGAGATTCAAGCCTGACTCCCAAGCTGCACTGTTTCCATTACAACATACTTCCTACCCAAACTCCTACTTGATGCTGTGTGGACATAGCTAATTGCATATCAACTTCATAAAACTATGTCTTGTCAAGAGACTAAATTAATTTTGCTTTTGCATCATCTGAGAGGAAAATTTTAATTAAAAAAAACAAAAAGCCACAGCATCATCCACAAGGGAGGAGTAGAAGTTTTCAGTGGTGACTAATAAAATCGCCTTTCACAAGTTTGTCAAAGAATCACCAGAGTTCTCCAGTGGTCACTTAAGTTATTTAGTCTGGGGCCAGGACCATACACATACTTGATAGGTTGCAAAAGAAACCCAAGTTATAGTCAAGAGTGGGAAAGTAACTTCAGATAATCCAGAAACCAGTTTTCTGGCCACCCACTTGGTGCGGAGGTTACTAAATGGTTTCTTTAAAAATAGCCGACACCAGTACTGTGGCTAACAGTACATAGTGGTGATTCTATTGATTTCAAAAGCAGACCAAAGCATATTTTTTTCCTGAAAAGTATAGTTTTATTGCAGATTTTCTTATTTGAATGGCTTGATTCTATTCCTTATTTTCTCAGCTGCTGCAGACATATTTCAGAAAAGTGTTCATTCATGTGTTCTATATAATGCATACATGTAAATAATGCAAACTTAACAACACATAAAACATACAGAAGGAATAGGCTTATTTTTAATCTGTCAAAATGAAAGATGCTGGCTTACTTTGGGGAAAGAAAATAAATATTTATCAAGGAGAACTGTATCCAGCTTTCATGATAAAAATGTTCGTGTCTCTTCCTTTCACTTGATCTTCGGAACAATATTATGAGGGAGATTTATTCCCAGTTTACATACAAGAAAGTGTGACTCAAATAAGAGAAGGAAACTATGTATTGATTAATAAGCTAGTATGTTACAGAGCCAGGATCAGAAAGGGTGTTTAAGTGGCCCAAAGCCCTTATCTCTTCCATTGCACAAGCCAACTACGTTGGCTTGCATTTTGGACTTTGTTGATATGCCACGATCTGGAAGTCTGGTTCTAATATGTGTCCCATGTGTTGATTCTCCATTAATTGCTGCCTGCTCTCATGTGGCTTTGGACAACCCCATTGGAATGGAGTGATGTGGAACTCCTAACTTTTTCTCTGAAATATCCTCTTTGTAGCAGAGCATGCCTGGAACAAAAAGGCTCATAAAGGTGAATGTAGTTTAGAGGCTATACCTATAGCTAGCAGTTTACACATACCATCTCTATTAGTCCTTTCCACAGGTGTTATTAGTGCCTTTTTTTAAAATGAAAGATCAGAAAACTCAAGGTTCAGCCCAGGGTTACCCAGCTCAAGATGCTGCTCTCTTTCAACAAATAAATGCCTACGTTCACTCATATACCCTCCACTCATTCCTCCCAAAGCATTTGTTAGCTGTTTATTTTATTCAGCCAATGTAATCTATTTTAAAAAGTATTTGAGACTCTTTTTTAGCAAAGTCCACATGTTCCATCTTGAACAAATTAAGTCTCTCTTTTGCCTTTGCAGTTGTGAGACAAACTTCCACACAGCACTTGAAAAATCAGTTCCCAGCTCTGCATTGGGAACATGAACTTGGCCTCGCCTTCACCAAGAACCGGATGAACTACACCAATAAATTCTTGTTGATCCCAGAGTCGGGAGACTACTTCGTTTACTCACAGATCACATTCCGAGGGACTGCATCTGAATGTGGTAAAATCAACCAACAGAGCCAATTGAACAAGCCAGACTCCATCATTGTGATTGTCACCAAGGTAACAGACAGCTACCCTTTGCCAACCCAACTCTTAACAGGAACCAAGTCAGTGTGTGAAATAGGCACTAACTGGTTCCAACCCATCTACCTAGGGGCTGTGTTCTCTTTACAAGAAGGGGACAAGCTGGTGGTGAACGTCAGTGACATCTCTTTGGTAGATTACACAAAAGAAGATAAAACCTTCTTTGGAGCCTTCTTGCTATAGAGGCAAGGCAGATGTCATTGTGGAAGACCTGCCTCCTAGTTGCTAATTTTCCTTCTTCTATCCTTATTATAACCAGGGGTTTTCTTGGGACCAGGGCCTGAAGGACATTCCACAGTGGTTTAGCACTTGAAGTGCCTTATTGATGAGAATACTAATTGGAAAAAGGCAGAAGAGAGCAGACATTGTCATGGTGGCTTGGAGGAGTGTTGATTTTCTAAACATGAAAACACTGGTCTACTTGGGTCAGGAATTGAAGAGGAATATTTCCATGGTGTCTTGCTACTCATTTGTCTCCAGCGGCTCTGGTTGTTGTCCATTTGGATCATGAAGTATTTGCTTCAGTTAAGGAACCTTGAAAAGAAACCAAAGCCTTAGAGAACAGTAAGAGGTCCTCAGACACAAAATCCTTAAACCGTTCCCAAACACATAATCCCATGCCTTACCTAAAAGAACTGGTATATCTCATCAATCTTCTCCAAAAAAAGGTTTTCATGCCATATATAGAATTTATCTTAGCCCTGCTATGTGCCAGGCATTACCTTACCTCAAAAAATACCATGAAGAATGAAAACAAATCTACTCAAACCCATACTAATACTGCTAGATGCTTCCTGATCAAGAATCACTCAGCATGTTCTGAGGACCAACTCCAAGTTCTAAAAAAAATGATCATTGGACAAATCCCATAAGCTATCTGGAGCTTTCTAACTGTGTAAGATGTCCAGCTGATTAGGTCACCTAAGAAACTTGCAGAGAAATTTCTTAGCTAACTAGACAGCTATAAAACAAACTTGATTGATACCAAGAGACAATGGACTTATTCTCTGGCCAAAAAAAAAGGGAAAAAGAAAAGTCAACCACCAAATCTGGAGATGTGCTTTGAGTTTTATTTGCAACTTTATATGCAGAGTGTTATTGTGGGTATTTATCCTTTAAAATATTCAAAGGAATTAACATGGGATTAGCAAATCAGTCCAATCAAAACCTCTTCCCTTGAGGAGAGACTGTATATGGAGTTCTCTCCTATGCTTCAATAGGTTCATATCCTCTAGTCTGTATGATTTTCCAGCACTAATATATTTGGGGAGGGGGAGGGGGGAAGACTCCTTCTCTCCCAGCCCCTGTTGACCTGTCTGTAAAGCAGAAATTGTGGCCTCCACCAGTTGTTTCCACACAGTTGCTATGGGGATCTAATAAGCTCATGGGAATGAAATATTTTAACTTCAAACATACGATTAGGTCTGAGAGCATTTCAGTGTGACACCTGGGGCGTGAACTGCAGCACCCTGTCATCTATCATAAAGCTTCCCTATCGTAGGAAACCTCGTGCGTCTGAGAGCAAACAGCCCAGAAGTCACTTTGACCCTTGTTGCCAGAAGACGATAGAGACAGGGAGGGGTATAGCATGCTCCTAAGCAGTGTGACTAGCTTAGTCAATATCTTTTGACTAAAATCCATTTCCATTTTCTTAATTGGGAAGTTAAGGCTCTAAGCGCAGTTCCTAACCTCTGCTAGGCTCACGGGTAAACCCACCTCCACCTGGGTTGGGAAGAGTCTTCTTAGAGAAAGTGAAGCCTAAACTTTAAAAAAGGTGGGCAGATACCAGATGGCTCCAGGGAAAGGGCAACTTAGAGGGAGGAAGTACGCTTTTCTTAAAGCAGAAAAGAAAGGTTTCTCAGTAACTGCAAGACTAGCTTGGTAAGAGAACGTTCCCTCAACCAGCTCCTAGAAATTTATTAATAGACGAGGAATGTTTTATGAATGACTCTAACATGGCTGCGTGATCACAACTAACACCACATTTGAAAAAATAAAATACACTCTGCACTCATCCCTGCCATACAAGACAGTGCAAAGTGCCTTTAGGGGCAGGAAAGGGTTTACGTAGGGAGTTTGGACCTTTTCCTCAGAATGTGCTGAGCTTGCCAAGGGCTTTCAAACCTGCCCCCACATCCTTAGGGGATCTGGTGGATTTTGAAGTTTACTCAAGAAACCCATAAACATCCTAAAGGACTTGAGGCTTTCTGAAAAATCCCTGCCACGTTTATTTATTTTGCTGCTGTCATAAGCTTGTGCATTTAAGAATGTACTTTAGCTCAAATTCCCACTGCAGATTTTGTTAAATTCTCTATGATGTATCTTTTGCTGTTAAGGCATGGCCAGGCATTCCTACTAGGACTCTAGTCAGAACTTCTAAGGCCAAATTAGTGCACTATTTTTAAAAGCAAAGAGAAAGTCTTAAAAATATGTGATGGAACATTTAAAGGGGTTAATGGTAAGCCTTCAAGGGTTTGGAGTGAAGAAGGAGCAGGCTTTAGAAAGTAGGTAATTTAGAGGGAAAATGCTTTACTGATTAAATGTCTCTCAAAGGGCTGAATTCAAATCAATTTTGCAAACATTTACTGAGCACCTACTTGCCCCGGGGATATAGAGATAAATTGAGTCATTGACGCTTTGTTTTAACTGCTCAGTATCTCCATTGTCTGCTGATCCTTTTGTTTATTTTTGTTTTATTAGCTAATTAATTAGCTAAATTTAAGCACATGGATATTTTCTCATTATGAAAATGGGTGCCATTTGATGATGGAAGCTCAAAAACAAAATGATTTGTGTTTTCTATAAATGGTTTTTAAATTAATTACTCAAGAACAAACTTTCATAATTAAAGGGGGAAAAATAAAGATCCCACTATTTAAGTTGCAAGTTGAAAGAAATTATTTGCTGGACTTGTTTGATCATCAGCATCCCTGAAAATATTAGAACTTTATAGATGACTCAGAGATGCTTTGAAAAGCCTGTGTTCCTCAGTAAATACAAGAACTCTGATCAAAATGCATTGGGTCACTAGCGTTTTGATGCTATAGTGGTTTAGATCCATTTGACAGATCAGAATTGCTAAAGCTACTAAAATTTATCATTCTTTTGACAAACGTACAGTAGAATGTGAAAAAGTCTGCTTTTCACATCTGAAGCATGTCTGATTGAGTTCACCACCAGGGCATGCCAGAGTCTTTGGCTCCATTTCAATCTTAGCTACGTCAGCCAAGAGGAAATTCCACCTCTGAGCCCGTCAGTAACCCCTCTGGATTATAAAATCTCCTCTAGCTCACTATGCATGAAGCACGTACATTGCCAACATTCTTTTTTTTTTTTTTTTCTTTTAAAAGGTATTTTCCCAAGTTCTTTCACAATTGTGTTTCCATGATTGTGACATTAGGGATTAACTCTTTGGGACAGGACTATTTATGTTTTGCACCTTGCAAAACACGTGCAGAAGTCTTTGCTTCAAGACTGCCTGCTCTCCTAAGGTCCAGTGTCCTGGAAGTGTTTTGTCATTTTCAAATAATTTTTTTTTTTAAGTCAACACCTTTATCCCAGATACTAACAGCTATTGCCTCCCATTGGCAGCTGCGTCTGGGGAGAATTCAGTGGAGCATTAACCTCTGAATCTTGTTGCTTCAGTAGTGAAAGATTCAGGTCAGAGCAGTCACATCTACGTCCTACTCCAGTCTAACAACTATATTTACAACCTCCCAAGTTCTGTGGCACATCTGCACATACCCCTATCCATTTGCCTATTTTAAGAAGAAAGCCATACAAGTGCAAACAGAAGTTACTTGCCCAGGGCCATGCAATGAGTAAATGGCAGACCCAGAGCTAGGATGCTGCCCTCCTGTGTTGTAATCCTTAGATCTTCCAATTACCCTACACTTAGCAAAGGCTGTATTGTAAAGACTTAAGGAGAGATGGAAGGAAGACAGAAGTATCTTCAGATACCTGTGGGGCAATGTAGCAGTGGGAGGACTCTTCTCCTGTGTGTCCCCAGAGGCGAGAGCTAGGGTTAATGGGTGGCAAATACAGGGTCACCATTTCTGGATTGATACCCAAAAGCAGAATCTCACCAGGAATGATTTTCCCAATCCCTGGGAATATTCCAGCAAGGGACTTATCTCTGAGGTTTTGGAGAAACTATTCCTTCATGAGGAAGGAGGATGGGTTGAACCAGAGGATTTCTGAGGTCTTTCCCAACTCTATGATTATGTGGCCATGTTTTAATTGACTTCCACATGCTGTACCTGTTCATTAAGAATCTGGCAGGGTTTGTCAAGAGTTCGGTGGCTTCTAGCCTGGAAGTGCCAGCCATCTCCCACTTGCTTAGTGTGTGTCCAACACAAAGTGGTTCTGAGATCTTGGCCAATTTTAGAGTTGATAAGATCTGCAGGGTTTATCTACTCCAAATTACATCATTTAAGGATGAAGACATCCAAGCTAGAGACGTGTCATCACTGGTCCAATGCCAGGTTGTAGTTAGTGGCAGTGTTGCGCCTGGGTTTAATATTTCTCACACCAAGCCTGTGGTCTTTCAACTTCATCCATTAACCAGTTTTGCTTTGTTTTTTTGAGCATCAGCCACACAATAGCATACACCTAAATGCTAGACATCCAGTGAGGAAGGCAACAGGCAAGTCCTACGCCCATTGCACATACATTCAGGGGGAAGGAGACACACAATGTCAAGTAAATAAGGTAGCTGACCTTTGTCAAATGATTTTATTCTTAAAGTCATTAAAATATGTAACTCCCCTTTTTGTTTCAGGGATGTGCAAATTGAACAAATACAGGCATTTGTGTGGTTTTAGTGATAAGCCCTATGAGCTTTCATTGGATTTATGTTTTATGTTAAAACGTCACAACCCTAAGATAAAATGCATATTGTATATTGTTGGAGATGTACTAAACTGGTATGCTTCTTGAAGTACTACTTTATGAATTCTAATCTCTGTTAAAGACTTATTGTATGTGTTAATCTATTTAATAGATGTGACTTAATAAACTGGCATTGATGGCTGCATAATTTCAACAATTAGATTGATTCTTTTATTAATTTGTCCATTATTTTTCTCTCTAGAGCAAAGTCTATGGGTAACCTCTTGGAATTTTGAAAATGCGCATAGTTCTCTGTGTACTTGAATGCAAAATGCCAACAGATTTTCACAGATTATAGTAAATCTTATGGCAAATTGACTGTGAAACACCACAAATTGAGCATCTCTGGTCAGATGAGAAGGGACAGCAGGCAGAAGGAAGAAAAGAATGCTGATCCATTTGACACTTAATTAATCTAAGAGTTAGGAGAGTCTGTAGTTAAATTACTTAACCCCATATCTAACAACCTGGGTCTGTCTCTGATACTATCTCTGATACTATTTGTCTCTGATACTATTTGAAAAGGTTCATCAAGCTCTTCCCCTTCTTTGAAGACAGTAGCTGAGCTCACAGTTGGTGTTCAGTCACTATTAGGTTGCCATTTCTGTAGGTCAACATGGTCGAATATCAGAAATTTTATTGTTTCTGCCAAAAAGTCACAGCTTATGGTATACCGTTATTTGGTTATAGGTAGAACCAGAGATGGATTAAAGAAAAGGGGGTAAGATTCTCCACCAAACCATTGGTCTCAAAAATTTCCCTCCCAGTGGGGAACCTGGACATTTATCAATGTCCTTCTGAAATTCAGTTCTCATATTTAGCTTGTACCCACTCTTGGAAGTGATAAGAACACAGCATTTTTTACATTTGCAGAGAGTTATTTGCCTTAAATTGGTTACAAGAAGAAAAATCTGCAAAAATCTATTTTCTAGATGAAAAATATTAATGTAATAGTCTGATCTAGGTTACCAAAAACAACTTTTTCAATCAATTCCCAAATGGACTCTGCATCCCTGGGAATGTTTGAGCAGGGAAACAAAACGAACCAGCTGTCTCTCCTATTGTTTGCCCAGTGACACAGGGGATATCCAGTGTCCAGTCAAAGCCCAGCTAACATTCCATCAGGACACACAGTTGCATTCTCTATTCATTTTTAGGCATGATTCTGACTGGCTGATGTTCATGTCACACTGGTTGTTAAATATTTTGACTACCATTTCTATTTGCCTTGCTTCCACCCTGCCACCACCCCCACTGAAATAATAATAAAAATTATAATAATAAAGTCCCAGGACATAATGGACAAAGGGTATGGGGAAAGGCAGGAAGAGATGAGAGGTGGAGGCATCTTCGGGACATGGAGCTGCCCTGGATGGTGCTTCAGAGGTAATCACCGGACATTGTAAATCCTCACAGGGCCTACATGATGGAATAGAGGAGAGTATGGGACATGATGTGAACCAATGTATATGAGGTGCAGAGGTGCCCAAAGATGTACTTACCAAATCCAATGGATGTGTCATGATGATGGGAACGAGTGTTGTTGGGGGGGGGGGGAGAGGGGGGGTGGGGGGGTGGGGTTGAATGGGACCTCACATATATATTTTTAATGTAATATTATTACAAAGTCAATAAAAAATAAAAAAATTAAAAAAATAATAATAATAATAATAATAAAGTCCCAGGGTAGAATTGTAGGAGATGCAGGGAAATAGTTGTCAATAGACCTGTGTTCCAGGCCTTGTGCCCACCATCTCACTTCTGAGGGCCTCAGTTTCCCCCTCTGAGAAATAGGAGCAGAGTTGGATGCAGTGAGCTTTGGTCTCCTTCCATTTGCAATTTAGAAAGAGGTTTCAATAATTCCATGCTTGCAGGGCTTGGTTTCAAATGAGCTTCCCTTTTTCATGTATGTGGAGGGAGAGAAGAGGGTTTCTCCAAGACTCAAATAGAGAAGAAAGCAAAATCCCCCAAGTGCTTTATGCTCCAAAACCCTCCAGCTATTAGGAACATGGGGACTTTTTACCCCTTTGGAGCAGGAAAGAGAAAAGTAACTGGAACTGAGATGTGAATTCCACATGTCCATTTTGACCCATCAGTCCCCTCCACCCACCAGCCCCCTCTGATTTTGTCAGGCCACAAAGAGTGGCCTACTCTCTGTTCCACAGAAGCAGGGATGGCACACTGGTTGGCTAATGTTGGAGGGGCTGGCACCTTTTGTCTTCTTGCCTATGCCAAGCATTCAGCTCAACTCTTGACCTATTTCCCCTTATTTAACAAGACAATAACATTGACATTTTCATCCCATTTTACAGAAGAAGGAAATGAGAGGTCAAATCTACTCACCCCAGCAAAACTAGGCAGCAAAGTCAGGATTTGAACCCAAGCAGGATAAAAGCACCCACTTCTCACTGTTGGTTGCTAGCAGTGACTAGTAGTAGCTAAGGCTTCCTGAGCACTTAGAGCAGTGAGCACTTACCCTGCATCATCCCATTTAATCCTCAATCAAACCCTGATTTCCTGACCCCAAGTAAACCAATCATCTCCCACAAAGATTGGCATTCCTAGAAATTGACCCCCAAATACTAAAAAAATAAGTGGGTTTTCCATCCAGTGGAATAAACATTGAGTGAATCTAATGTTATCCTCTTGAATGCCAGGTCCTGCTCTGATGCTCCGTTCCTGGTACCTGTAACAGGGGCACTGGCACCACCCCTATCCTGTCAGCCCAATTTTACCCAACCCAGCCCTTGATCCAGTCCCATCTACAGACCTCAGGGTCATGTAGGTCCCTTCTCCAAAGACTACTGACCACCAGGTCCACAGCAACACCAATGCCCATGCAGGTGGTGCCCCAATTTGTCTCTATTCTTTGTGCTGCTTTTTGTGGACGATTAGAGACCCTCTCCTGTGCCAAGCACATGCTAAACACTTTGCAAACCTAATTTGCTTTCATCATCAAGCAACCCTATAGGTATTTGTGTAGGATTTTGGCCTCATCTAAAGAGAGAGCTACCCTTTGTCCTAGCTACTGGAAGATAGGCTCTGTAATTTCCCTAGGGATTAGAGTGTTATTCATGGAGGGCCTGCCCCTCCCCCAACCTATTAGTTTATGCTAATGAGATGAGTCAGGGTGGGGCCAGGCACACCAGAAAGGCCAACCTTGAGATTAGAGGGTTGGGATTATGAGCCTGTGATTTCAGCCCCACAGGCTTGGAGGTGGGGCGCTGGAGATCAGGTTAACCAATGCACATTGATTCAATTAACCATGCCTACTTAATGAAGCCCCCATGAAAACTGGACACTGAAGTTCAGGTGACCTTCCCTGGTTGGTAATATATATCCATATGATAGGAAGGTGATATGTCATGACTCCATGGGGAGAAGACACTGGAAGTTCCTGATTTGAGACCCTTCCAGACCTCACCCTCAGCATCTCTTCGTTTTGCTCATCCTGATTTGTATTCTTTTTTTACTATAATAAAACTTTAATCATGGGAGCGGATGTAGTTCAAGCAGTTGGGTACCCACTTTCCACATGGACAGTCCCAGGTTCAGTGCCCAATGCCTCCTAAAGAAGACAAGCTGCTCTAATGAGCTGACACAATGAGCTGAAGCAACAAGCAGGGAGTGAATGTGGCTCAAGCAGTTGAGTACCCACCTCTCACATGGGAAGTCCCTGGTTCGGTTCCCAGTGCCTCTTAAAAAAGATGAGCAGACACAACAAGAAGACACAACTAGCAGTGAGCAGAGCAGCAAGTAGGCACAATGAGCAGACAACAAGTGGAAGTAGAGTGCTTTCTGAACGTGAGGCAGTGGTGAGAGTCCCCAAATTTGTAGCTAGCTGGACAGAAGTATGGGTGTCCTGGGAATTTCAAAGCTTGCAGCTGGTTTCTGGAGTGAGGGCAGCCTTGTGGGGACTTGCTCTTCATTTGTGAAGTCTGAGCTAACTCCATGTAGGTGGTGTTGGGGCTGTCTTGCAAAACTATTATCCTCTTTTACAGCTAAGGGAGCTGGGATTCAGAGAGGCTCAGTAACTCACCCAAAGCCACAGCACCAGAGAGTGAGAAATCTGATTTTGAACACTTAAGTCAGTCTGAATCCAAGTTCTAATTCACTATCTTGTTCAGCTTCTAAGTTTTGCCCACGTTACTGCCCCCTGATTCATTGGGCAAGGCGTCTATCTTTAGTGAGGATCTCAAAGTTTACTTCTGACTTGAAAATTCTAAGATGCCAGCTAAACAGGGCCAGAACTGTCATTGTCTTCATTCCCAGATTACAGAGGAGTAAGGTCAGGTCTTATTTAAAGAAGACACCTATCCCCGTGGCCTCTCCTGTCCAGGCTGTGCCTTCATCCTGGGGCAGGGGGCAAAGGGGTATGATGGACAATCACTAAAGCCTTTCTTGGGAAGCCCTTCCTATAGCTGCTGCCAGGTAAAACAGGTTGACTCGCTCCATTTTTATCTCATTGTCTTTCAGAGCACTTCTCAGTTTGGACTGCACATGGGGTTCAGTGAAGATAGATTAAAAGCCCCAATGTCCAGGCTACTGAAATCGGAATCTCTAAGGATAGAAGATATGCAACAGTATTTTTTAAAACTCCCCAGGTAATCCCAATGTGTAGCCAGAGTTGAGCACCACAGTTTTCAAAGCCGTGGCATATAAGAAAAGAGCAGACAAAATCTGTATTATATGCTTGGCTCTGCCACCATCTAGCTATGAGATCTCAGACAGCAGAGTTATCCTCTCTGGGCCTTGCCTTCCTCATCTGCAAAATGGGAATGATAGCACATGCCTCCTGCTGCCCTTGTGAGGATATAATGAGATAATGGCCCTGAAGGTCCCCAGCCCCTGATTGGTGCTCAATCAAAAATAGTTGTCATTCTATCAGAAAATGGCCTGGAAATTCTGCTCTCTCTATTTCTTCTCTTCCACATGGAAAGAAGCAAAACAAAGGTATGGGAATTATAAGATGAGAATGAGCTGGAGTAGGGCAAATGATGAGCTGGGGACTCCATGATTCATTCACTCAACTAATATTTAGAGGTACCCTCCATGTGTTAGTTTCTGTGCTGGGGGCTGTGGATGAAATAGACATGGTTATTGATCTCACAGAGCTTCCAAGCTACTGGGTTGAGGTTGGGAGTCTAGGGAGGGGGTACAATAAAGCAATTAGCAAATTATAACATGGCAAGTGAGTGACCTAAAAGAAATAAACAAGTAATGAAGAACAAGAGGGGCCCACATCTATGTATGATTCAGAGAAGGTCTCACCAAGGTCTGCACAGTGTGTTTGGTTTAGTTACTGGCTGATAGCAAATGTGATTCATTCAGTGAACTAATTTCTAGGATCTTCATGGGCAAAGAACAAGATGGCTGAGCACTGACCAGCTGTCCCTGGGCCAAAACAAACAAATTGTGCCTAGGACTCTCCTGGTTTGACCAGTGACAACGGCCCCACCAGTCCCCAGTGCTCCACTCCGTGCCCTCAGATGGGACACATTCCTTCTGCAGCCACTGTATGAGGACCCAGCACTCCCCTTGAGCCTCCCTGCATATTATTCAGGGTTCTTCAGAGAAACAGAACTGACAGGATATTATGTGATTTGTTTTAGAATTGGTTCTGCGACTGCAGGTTGGGAACTCCACTGAAGGTGTGGAGATGGAAATTCTTCTCTCTGATTACTGAAATCCTCAGTTCTCCCTCTAAGACTTCTTTCCTTGTTGACGGCAATCTCCTTTGTTAGTTGTAGACATAATCATCCACAGAAGCAATCTACTGACTAATGATTTAAATCCAAGAAATACCCTCAGCATAACAATCAGGCCAGTGTCTGCTTGACCAAACAACTGGATACCATAACCTAGGCAAGTCAGAGCATGAATTTAACCATCACACTGTTGTTTTTCAGGAGTGACACCCAACTATACTTCACTTTTGTCTTTTGCCAGGGAGGTCTTCTGGCTTTCTCTCTTGCACTAGAAAACACATCTGATATCATAGGAAAACTACTGGCCTGTGTCCCTTCTCCCAGGAGCTCCATGGGGGAAGATAATAGAACCTGGCTGAGAATGTTCACTTTACAGAGAAGTAAACTGAGACTCAGAGAAGAAACCATTATACCATCAGGCACAAGGATTCATAGGAATAAAGGGTCTAGCCAGGTTTGGCCAGTCCTTGTACTGTGTTCCCAGCCCCATGATGCTTTTCTGGAGGATACAATCCATGGGAAAAAGAATCAGAGAGATCCCACTCTGGGACTCTGTGCAGATAAAAGGAAAAAATCCCTGAGGGTGCTTGCTGAATTTGATACAGATCAGACAGAGGAGCAAGGTCCCAATGCACTGGACATTCCATCTCTCCAGGATACTCTCACACCGTGTCCATCTGTTCATGAGCATTTGCATCTCAGAGGCATCACTGCCTTCCACCGCATGTCCCAAGACAAAACATATGGATCTTTCTGGGCTGGTCATTCTCCCTCACCCCCTACATTTTATCATTCACCAACACCAACTCTTGAGTCTCAAATCCAATCCCTTCTTTTCTTCATCACAACAGCTTCCTCACTCCAGTCTATCCACCACATGGCAGGTGAGTGACCTTTCTAAAACCAACCTGGTCGTGTGCCTCTCTTGCTTTAAAATGCTGCAGTAGCTTCCCATCACTTTTAGAGGGATATGCAAGTTCCTGAGCTGAGCATTCAAGGCACCCCTGGTTCAGCTTCTACCAACCTCTCTGTGTGTCTGTTATCTCCATTCCCCTTGGCAGTGATGTGCCAAGAAGTGTTTAACAATGAGCTCTCCAAAATAAAGCTCTGATTTGTACCATTCGCAATATCCATTGTGTAAATACTCCCACTAAGATCGATTTCAAGCAACCAACATGTCATTGAGCAGGGATTAGGGAGGAAATGCAGAGTAGCACGCCACTACTATGTGGTATTTCTACTGCACAGATACCGTAGACGCAAACAACCTCAAAAGCATAGATGATAGTAAAATGCAGTAAAATAACTAGGATGTGATGAATTTTGATTATTATCTTTTTAAAATATAATTGATTGAAATGTGAATTTATATATTATAAATTTTAATCACAACTACATCTAATGACCAACTCATAAAATTCCTGAATATTTAGCATTCAGCTCTTGGAAGCTGATATACATGGCTCCAGCTCCAGGAGTTAAAGTACTACTTTTCCACACATCTTGGCCTACTTTTTCCACTAGGTAGAACACTTGCCCACATTCCTTCTCCCCATGGTGAATTCCTATTCATTCTTCAAAACTCAGCTTAGATGTCACTTCCTCTGTGGAACCTTCTCTGAATGACCCAGGTAGGGCTGACCACTCTCTGCTCTGCTCCCACAGATTCTGCCCTCCCCACCCCAGTCCCCCCAACCCCCACCTTCTCAGGGTCATTGTCTGCTTGTCTATCTGTCTTTCCCCATTAGATGGAATTTTATCCACTCATTTACCCTTACCTAAAAGGTATTATTATTCCCATTTTACACTAGAAAAAGACTGAGGCTCAGAGAGATTTTAAAAATTTGACCAGTACTGCATGTCTCATAAGCAGCAGAGCTCAGACTTCAGAGGTGTTCACCCTTTTTTGGTCCACATTTCTGAACTTGACACAATCTTCCAACTGTACTTCCCCTTACAATTGTCCCCAGGAAATGGTTTTGATGGAAATGAATAACTTGGCATTAACCTGAAAGAACAGACCAACAAATAGTTGCTCCAGGAAAACCAGGCTAATGATTAGCTAGGTTATTCAAGAAGACCAGAGAAGCCGCTGTCTGCATCACACAGATACTCTAATCCAAGTTCTGCACCATTGTTAAATGAAGAAGGAAGCTAAGAAAAGAGTACTGAAAAACACTGGACAATTCCCTGTGCTTCCCCCACAGTCCCCTAAAGTGAATCTTGAAAGGTTATATGCGATTTCATCACAGTATGGGTGATTTCATAAAGAAGGGAAGAAGTCATTAATACGGAACTTTCCACAAAGGTATGTTGAGTGAAATCTGGGTACCAATTCAGAACCACAAGGAAAAGATCATGAATCCTTATATAGTACAGAATATAAAAGTTCAGGCCAAGAGGCCAAAAATCTGGGATCTATGACCATCTTTGCATTGTAACCTTAGCCAGGTCACATAACAAAATTATTGTGCAATCATTCAACTGACATCAAGCACATAATTCTAAGTACTGCCCTAAACTCTGGAAAAACAAAGATGAAGACACTAGGACTTCTAATTCTACCCATGACAAATGGCTAAGAGACTTACTTTCCTGTCATAACAGTTATAAAACTGGAAAAAATAGAGGAAGCAATTGTTTTGGGGCATTGGACAACAGAAAACAGAGAGTGGTGCTCCTTGAGATTCAGGCTTTCTGCCTGTGCAATCTCCAGACACTGGCCCAGGAAAGTGGAAACCGAAGAAAGATCAGCAAACTTACAAGGTGTAAGAAATGGAGAAAAGGGTTTGGGACTACTAATGCAGCTAGAATGTACATCATAGTGTTCAGAAGGGAAGGCTAATGTGCAGAGAAGTTCCAGAAATCTCCATGGAGGCCTTGAATACTAAGCTGTGCAAGTGCAAGGTGAGATTTCTGCAGAAGCCTGAGCAGAAAACAAGTGCAGGGAGCCTAGGAGCTGAATGGAGATTACAGAGGTTACATATTGCTGTGATAGGGTAGAATTCTGACCAAAGTAGAGGGCTATCACTGTTACCCTAGGCTTTCAGTTGAGACCCTAGAAAAGCTATGCTTGTAGGCTATATAATACCATTAACCCCATCATAACAAGCCCTTAAAACAAAACTCAACCTTGGTGCATATAGAGTGTTTGTTGTAAAAATTAATTTTAAAATATTTTAAATAAAATTTTTAACAACCTCAACCAAGCCTTCCAGGAAAGAAAAAATTTAACCTCAATACTTTTTTAAAGGAAGACAACAAAATTAATGTTAACAACATAGCAACCACAATATCCAAAATACAATAAAAAATTACTAGACATGAAAAGAGTCAGGAAGAATGTAACATATAACCAGGAGGGGGAAAAAATCAATAGAAAACAGACCCAATGATGGCATAGCCATTGGAATTAGAAGACAAGGACTTTTAAAATAGCTATTACAACCTGAAAGGAGCCTGTTGTCTCAGATAGGCTATTGAGAGCATCCTTCTCATTCCTGTTTTTAATCAGTAGCTATTCAATGTCCTCCAATTCACTGATTACCTCCTTAGTGTGGCTTTTTCTGATTACCCTATATAGAACCATGAATCTCTTTTGTTTCCTTCATAGTACCTGGTATGGTGTATTTTTATATGTTTATAAAGCAGAGCCCACATCTGCCTTGTCACTGCTGAATCCCAGCACCAATCACAGTGTCTTGCATATAATTGGTATATAATGAAAATGTGTTGAATGAAGGAAGGCTTAATTGGAAAATTGCTTACTGAAAGGAAATGTAGATATTGTACACCATTAAATGTTTGCATTGGGTTGCTTTATAGATTTTATTATAGATTACATCAAAATTTGAAATTTTAAGTTGGAATTGAAGTACATAAATATAAACATTCTACAAAAGATGTTAATATACATATTTAGTGTATTTAAGATATACTAAAGCTATGAAATATATAAAAATATTGAAGCTTAAACCCCATGACAAAGATGTCTTCAAAGCCAGAATATTCTACAGGTTTTCCTTCCTAAATAGAAAGTTCCCCATATGTTGAATTTTGAATAAACATGAATTTTATTTTGGCAACCTTATCAATTTTAATTTCCATCTCAAGTTAAGTAAATGATATAAAAAGAGTTAAATGGGGAGCAGAAAAGAAGTATAATGTTTTGAAATGAAAATAAGCCTTAGATTTATCAAAGTTTTTGTGAACTGATACAGTGTAACATGGAAAGAGACCAGGAAAGAGAAAAGAGGAAATCAAGATTTTCAACTTTTTTAACATTCGAATATAAGCCCAAGACACACACACACACACACACACACACACACACACAGAAGCCTCTCGGGATGAGCATTATCACATAATAAATTTACCAGCATTGTTTTGGAACTAAGAAAGGGAGACGGAAAATGTTTCTAATAAGCAATGGGAATGTTAACTTGAAATTAATAGTATTGGATAATTTGGCAGGAAAAAAAACAGAATATAAACAGTAATTACATAATACTTGTTGGTACTTCTAATTTTTTTGGGGGGGGGGGAGGTACTGGGACCCAGGACCTCATAGATGGGAAGCTAGCATTCAACCTCTGAACTACCCTGGCTCTTAATATTTTTTAAAGATTATATTATTGTCTTTATTTGGTGTGCTGCTCTCTTTTGTTTTTGTAAACATAAAGATATTTTAAAGGGTCAAAATGAAAGTAAAATAAAGCATTAAAATATGCAAATGTTTAGGAACTTAACTCCAATAGATCTGCATTGAGGGATTTGAGGGAAATGATATCATAGGAAACAAAGGTCTACACTAGAGAATGAGAGCACTGGAAATGATTACTATTAGGAGGAAAATAAAGGGAAATTTTCCTTATTTGTTAGTGTTTTAAAAAAACAACTGACTGTTTAAAGCTGAGGTCGGCAACCCACCACCAGCATGCCAAATCTGGTCTACTGACTGTTTTTGTATACTCCAGAAGCTAAGAATGGCTTTTACATTTTGAAAAGTTGAAAATAAATCAAAAGAAAGGTAATATGTTATGATGTGGAAAATTATATGAAATTCAAATTTCAGTGCCCATTTAAAAAGTATTAGAACACAGTCACATACATTTGTTTATGTGGCATCTAAGGTCAATAATGATAGAGTTGAGCAGTTGCAAACATTAACACTCTCATGACTTCTTGGTACTGCATAGTGCACTATAAATCTCAGTGACACCATTTATATATAACTCAAGAGCGTTTTGAATCTCATACTTGCTGTTTAGTTTGCCAAGTACCAGAAGTTGGTTTTTGTAGCAGTTTGATATGGTTATGAATTCCAAAAATAGATATTAGATTATGTTTGTAATCTGATCTGTACCTGGGCATGATTGAGTTATGATTAGGGCACAGATAAAAGGCATGACAAAGAACCGAGTTGAGGGATTTTGATGTTGGAGTTTGATGCTGAAGCCTTAAGCTGGAGCCCCAGGAAGTAAACTCACAGAGGAAACAGAAGCAAGCCTCAGGAAGAGAGAAACCCTGAGCCCAGGAAAAAGAAGCCTAAGGAAGGAGGAACCCAGGAAGCCTGAACCCTCACAGACATCCACAGCCATCTTGTTCCAACACGTGAAAATAGCCTTCGGTGAGGGAAGTAACGTATTGTTTATGGCCCATTATCTGTAAGCTCCTACCCCATATAAATACCCTTTATAAAGACCAACCAATTTCTGGTATTTTGCATCAGCACCCCTGTGGCTGACTAATACAGCTTTTATAAAGGGTATTTATTTGGGGTAAAAGCTTACAATTCCATGAAAGTAAAATATCCAAATTAAAGCACCATCAGAGGTGCTTTCTCACCAAAGTCAGCTACCACATGTTGAAGCAACCAATCTCTGTCAAAGTTTGGGGTCAGCTAAGGGCAACCAGGCAAAGGGCTTGTCTCTTTCTCAGGCTCCTATACCAGTTTCTGCTGTTCCCTTTTCTTCCTGAGGTTTGGCTATTAGCTATCAGGCTAATAGCAGGACTCCTCTCCTCTTGAGTTGTTCCATGGGCCCAATCTCTTGGTGCTTCATGCATTAAACGACCTCTCTGTTACATGGTGGCTTCCTTTTCCTATGTCTGTCTCTCTCTGTGTCTCTGGGTTTTTATCAGACCCAGCAAGGGGGTGGAGATGCAGTCCAAGTCACACCTCACTGACATAGTCCAATCGAAAGCCCTAAAGTGATGCTATCAAGTAATCTAATCAAATACCCACCACTGAATTTAATGCAATCAAAGGGTATCACACCCAGAGCAAAAGATTAGTTTACAAACATAATTTTTCTTTTTTTTTGGGCGGGGGGGTGGATTCGTAAAATAACCTCAAACTGCCATGCTCCACCCTCTGAATCCCAAAAAGACATGCCTTTCTATACATAAAATACATTCATTACATTACAATATTCCAAAATCCTCAAACATTTCAGTAGCAATACTAAATACAAAATCACATCAAAATCATTTCTAGGAATACAGTTTACCCTGGGGCAGACCTGTGACACTTAGAAAACACGTTCTCTGCTTCCAATATACAAAAGAGGGACACACATAGGATAAACATTTGCATTACCATAAGGAAAATTTGGGAGGGAAACACAGGTCATGAGTCCCCAAACACGCATCACAGGTGTCCAATGGAGTACATCCTGCAGGTTCTGAAAATCTGCTGAGTATACTCCATTAGATTTCAAAGTCTGAGAATGAAGGTTTGTTCTCATCCTCAGGGCCTCATGGGGGTCCACCCTTTCCATGGGCTTGCCCAATGGCCATACTCTCAGTTCCACCCGCGTCAAGCATCTGGATGGCGACCAAGCTCCAGACCTCACCCTCCAAGAACATTGGGGTGATGGCTACATTATCCCCAATCTCCAGGGGGACATTCTTAACACCCTTAGTACAGTTAGGTGACAGCAACATTCCCCTTCATCTTTGACATACAGGCCCAATCCGCTCAGAACAGTAGAGTGGCAACCTAACTCTCCCCAACCACCAGGATATGCACTTTACTCTCTGTAGCCTGGGGCAGCCAAAGTCTCCATGAGAAGAGGCTAGAAGATCCACCCTCTTCAAAAGCCAGGGCAACAAAGATGTACTTACCAAATCCAATGGATGTGTCATGATGATGGGAACGAGTGTTGTTGGGGGGGGGGAGAGGGGGGGTGGGGGGGTGGGGTTGAATGGGACCTCACATATATATTTTTAATGTAATATTATTACAAAGTCAATAAAAAATAAAAAAATTAAAAAAAAAAAAAAATATAGAGGATGTCCATTTATCCCACTCCCTCCCCCAAACACACTTTCTCACATTAACATCTTTCACAAGTGTGGTGTATTTGTTACAATTGATCAACACATATTAAAGCATTGCTACTAACATGGACTATAGTTCATATTATAGTTTACACTTTGCCCCATGCAATTTTATAGGTTTTGACAAAATGTATAATGGCCTATATTCATCATTGCAATGTCATGCAGAACAATTCCTATGTCCTAAAAATACCCCCATGTTATACCTATTCTTCCCCCTGCCTCCCCTCAGAACCTCTGGTGGCCACAACCTTTATATCAATGATACATGTTCTTTCATTGTTAGAATAATGTCTTCTTTCGTCCATAGTTCTGTTCCCCCCCAATGGTTCTTCATTCCTCAAGATATGATCTTATTTTTGTGACAGATTTTTTTTTTTCATGATTCTATTTGAGTGATAGAATTTCAGGTGACTTTAATTTTCACTATGTTCTATTTCTGGCAAAAATAATTCAGAATACTAGCTTTCTTAATTTGGGAATACTTGTTCTGAGTTTGACCTTTATTAAAATTTTCATAGTAAGGTAATAGAAATGAAAATGGTCAGCATCATATTTATGAATGTTTCTGTAAGATGTTATAAAATAAAACAAAATACGACAAAAAAAAAAATAAAATAAAATAAAAATAAAAAAAGCCAGGGCAAACTCACCCTTTCCATACATATGGGTGGGGTCTCTGTCTCAGCCCAAGGAGATATCTCTGTCCTCTTGTTGGATCTGATTAAAAACAAAAAACAAAAAAAAAAACAGAGACACCCAGGAAAAGAGAGCTCTGCCATTTTTTATCCTGCCTTGTGACAGAAAGTAGAGGCTCAAGGAGCTGAGGTCCTGGGACGAAACAAATCCTATGCCTGGTTGCCCACAGCTGAGATCTGGGAGATGAATTGACATCTAGGGATAATCTTTATGGTGAGAATACTTTCCTAGAGGTTGAGAGAACACTAGTTCAGTACAACCTGAAGTGGAATCTGCTAATATGTGTTATAAGTGATGGTGGCAAAAAAACATGTGTGGAGCAGAAAATCTCTTAGTTAAACAAATTTACAAAGCTTGTGAAAGTGTAAGGTGTTTGAAGTCAATATTCATTATATTAGTCATCAGTAGGTACTCTTCAGAAAATATTTGAACCTATTGTGTTATTGAATGAGTAGGGCCAATGATGAATTTTATTCACATAGGAATGACCAAAGTGTCAGTTCTATGAATTTTGTCAGAAAAAAAATATGCTTTACCATACAGTAGTTCAATGGCTTACCAGTGGTAAATTTTTATTGTGATTTTTTTTTTTAAATTCAGGGATGAGATTGAAATTTTTCTGGATGAGAAAAACCACCCTCGATTGCTATTATCAAACACTGAGTGGCTTTGGAAATCAGCTTTTGCCATAGTTTCAATGTTTCTTAATGAATTCAGCTTAAATTACAGAACATGGGAAAGACTAACCATGAAAGAAAAAATGGTAAGTTGGACTTCTGAATGTATTTAAAGCTCCCACAACTCAACAAAAAAGCCAGACAATACTATTTTTTAAATGGGCAAAAGATTTGAAAATACATGTCACAACAGAAGATACATAAGTAGACAATAAGCACATAAGAAAGTGCTTAAGATTATTAGTCATAAGGATAATGAAAAAAAAAACCACACGATAAGATACTACAGCAAACCTACTAGAGTGATTAATATTAAAAACACTGACAAAGTCAGATGTTCAAGATGTGGAGCAATTGGAATTCTCACACCTTGCTGGTTGGAGTGTAAAGTGCTACAACCACACTGGAGAACCATTGGTGGTTTATTATGGAATTAAATATATCTCTACCCTACGACAAAGATATTTCACTTGTGGGTGTTTATTCAAGAGAAATTAAAACATATATCCCCCAAAAAGAATGTACAGAGAAGACTCATTCACAATAGTAAAAGACGACCCAAATATCCATCAACATGAGAATGGATAAGCTAACTGTAGTATATTCATACAATAAATTACTACTCAGGACACAGCTGCATGTGTAAATCCCAAAAACATTATGTTGAGTGAAAAATCAAGACACAAAAAGAGTACATAGTATATAATTCCGTTCATTTGAAGCTATAGAATAGGCCAAACTAATCTACAGTGATAGAAATCAGAACAGTGGTTTATTCTGGGCAGGAGAAAGCCAAGGATTAACTGGGAAAGGATACTAGAGAACTTTCTGGAATGATGGGAATGTTTTATAACCTTATAGGGATTTAGGCTAGATAGATGTATATATTTACAAAGCTCATCAAACTGTACACTTTAAGATCTGTGCATTTCACTGTGTATAAATTATACTTCAATTAAAAGAGAGAGCCCTTGGCCATGCCATCAAGAGGATCACGCACTCTTCATGACATGGATGGAATCCTTCCATATTGTCTCTCCATTCTTTCTGTTTCACTTGCAGTCTCTTCTCTCACATGCTAGCTGAGGTTTTACCACAGCAATGCCCTCCCAACTAGATTCCCAGCCTGCAATCTCATCCCTCCAATGAATCTTCCACACTGCAGTCAGTAATTGATCTGAAATAGAACTATTCCTGTGTCATTCTCCACTGCCCTTTGGATAAATTCCAAATCCTCCCATGCTGGGCCTGGTGTGCTCTAGCTCATGTGTACGCGTGCCTCACTTCCCACCATTCCCCCTTTGCACACTGTCTTTGGGTCCATCTGAGTTGCTTGGTTCTGATTTTTCATGTGTTCGTTTCTCTGCTTTGAATGTTCAACACACACACACACATCTCTCTTCATCTAGCCAACACCTCCTCTTAATTCAGGTCTCAGATGAAATGTCATTTACAGCATTTCCTCTCTCCCACCCACTTCTAACTGCCAACACCTGGTTAGAGACTTTCTCTGAGCTTGCACAAGCACCCCCTATCTTTTTATGTAACCATATTGCAGTCATATTTTTAATATATGTATCTATCACTCCCACAAGACTTGGCTTCATGAGAACAGGGCAGAGGTCATATTCTTCTTTGTGCCTAGCCCAACACTAGTGCATAGTGATCAGTCAATCAGAAGATGAATCGGCCTAGAAACAGGAATAATCAGAGTCTCATAACTAAGAATCCAAGTTCTCTGCCCCCAACAAGTCCGAGGTACAATGAGCACCACAGTGTCAGGAATTGGTGAAAGACGTAGCCAGTGAAGACCATCTGGCCTTTCTCACAAAATGGGAACTGGAACTCACACAACTTAGATTTCCAGAGAATGCCAGAATCTTCCAGCTCCAACACAGGAACAGTGGAAAGCCTGTATCTAATCCAGGTAAGAAAAGACCTATTGTGTGCTCAAAGTCACCTACTCCAAACCTGTGTGACCTCTGGACAGTTGCCAGGCACATGAGCCAGGCAGTGCCTACAGATATGGGTGCTGCTGATCTCCAGCCAATCCACGAACTTCATATCAGCAGGATTTCAGAAGCATTCCAAGTATTTGATTTTATAGACCATTCTAAGCCAAAGTCCCATGAAAATGAGGGTCTTTTTTTTTCTATTTATTTCTCTCCCCTTCCCCACCCCAGTTGTCTGCTTTCTTTGTCCATTTGCTATGTGTTCTTCTTCTGTATCCACCTGTATTCTTGTCAGCGGCACCAGGAATCTGTGTCTCGTTTTTGTTGCATCGTCTTGCTGCGTCAGCATTCCGTATGTGCAGCGCCATACCTGGGCAGGCTGCACTTTTTTTTTTTTTTTTTTTGTGCTGGGCAGCTCTCTTTACTGGATGCACTCCTTGCATGTGGGGCTCCCCTGTGCGGGGGACACCCCTGCGTGGCATGGCACTCCTTGCACGCATCAGCACTGTGCATGGGCCAGCTCATCACATGGGTCAGGAGGCCCTGGGTTTGAACCTTGGACCTCCCATGTGGTAGGCGGATACCCTATCTGTTGGGCCAAACCTGCTTTCCAAAAGATGTGGGTCTTTGAAAAGAAAAAGTTTCACTGTAGTCCATTAAAGAGCAAAGAAGCAAGCATCTTTCCAGAAGGAGCCTCATTGTGATTATAAACCCTAGAAAAAAGTTCAACAATAGATGAATATTGGAAGATCATGTTCACAGTGGTTAGATATACAAGGACTGGAACGAACTACTGGGGCTTCATCCTCCATGCCACCCTTCACCTGCTGAGTTACTGAGGGCAAACCACTTAAGATCTTTAAGTTCCACCAGCCTCATGACCGTGAGCAACCTTTCAGAGCCTCAGCATCTTCATTAGTTAAATGAGGTTGAGGATAATTATGCCTCCTCAGTCAATTATTGTGAGCATTAAATGACACTCCACATATAAACTGCTTAACATGCTCTAAATTCTCTGTGAATGTTGCGTTATCTATTATTATTATCTTTTCTGCAGAATTCTATTTCCACAGGCTGAACACTATCTAATGCTTTCATGCCCTCCTCCCCATTTGTGCTAAATATTCAAGAAAAGCCAAGGTTCTCTTGGGAGATATCAGTTCACAAATGGCTTGAGACAGCTTTTGTGAGCAAGCCTGTGTATTTCCTATTCCTTTCTGCTAGTGTGAACACATTTCTATCTTGTTTAGCCTGCCATGTGGACTCAAGACCATCAAAGAAAGCTAATTTAAATTTTACTACCAAGGTGAAACACGACTCCTGGAGAGGGTGAGATAAGCTACTGGGTACTTCTCCAGCCAAAATAGCAGTTTTGTGAAATCAGTATTAACCTCCCAGTTCCTGGAACAAAGTGGAACCTCAGAAACAGTATCCACTGCTGGGACACTGTGTAGGCTGTCAGTCGTCCCCTAGACCCATTCTAACTGCAGACACCCAACACACATACCTTCACCTTCTGCATGTACACACAAACACACACATTCAGCTTCCATGTGCACACACACGTACATTTACAGAAACACATGCATTCACCTCCCATGTGCATGCACATTCATCTGCCATGTGCACACACAAACACACACATTCACCTTCCCATGCACATACATACATTTGCATATACACACATGCACCCCATATGTACATGCGCACACATACACACATGATTGCACACATGTTCACCACCACTTCATGTACACACACACAGACTGAAAATTCCTTTGCTATTCCTCAAAGTGAACTGGTCCCTATACCCATGGTCTCACTGTCCTGGGTTTTGGTGAGGAATGGGAGGACTCCACCTTGCCAGTCCTGTTGCTTGGGCCCAAGCTTTGGGGTTTGGAAGGGTGCTATGGGGTAGTGACATCAAGCACAGGAGTAAAGCTCATTTGGAAATGGACCTAATAATCTTTGTCCTTAACCATATCTATTGCGATATACTAGAACCAGGAGTTAAAATGGAAGTGCACAGCCCTTCTCCCACTAGGGCACTTTGTATTATTTTCCCTGAACATGCAGCCATCCTGAGCCACTTGAATCTTGGGCAAAAGCTCTTGGCATCTTAAGGTTTTTGCATAGGCCGTCCCACTGCCCTGGAATGCCCTTCCCTGCCATCAGTCCCCTCCCCTCCCTCCACCTCCCCTGGCTCACTCTTGCTTATTATTTAGGGCTCAGATGAAATGCCCCCTCTTCCAGGAAGCCTCCTCTGACTCCACACACCCCAGCTGGATGAGCCTCTCTGCCCGCTCCCTCGCAGGGCTTAACCACCCATAGCACATACCTACACGATGTTCTCACTGGCCCCTTCCACCAGACTGTGAACTCCATGAGGGCAAGGGCTGTGCTTGCTTCACCTCTGTGTTCCAGGTGGCTATGACATGAAAGGAACCCAATGCCTGTTTATGGGATGCATATTTGGTTATTTACAGAGATAAACAGGAAATTGGAAGTGACTGATACATGACCAAACTTCTGCCAATTTTGTTCTGATATGTTTGGGCTGAAAAATATGAGAAGCTCAGGGCTAGACACCGAGGGACATTAAGTGGCAGTGGTGTAAAGACATCTCTTCAGGTTAAAGGTCAAATGGTTAGATCCTTCTTGGAGTCCTAATGTTGAAAATATATTCATAAATACTTACTGAATGAGTGGAAGAATGAATGAAGTAAGTAGCACCGCCGGGAAGTGAGGTGAAAACCCTGGCTTAGAAACAAGAAATCCTAGCTTCCAGTTTCTCTGTGTCACAGACTCACTGTGTAAACCTGAGCAAATCTCCATATGAGTTACTCTTCTTTGTGTAATCAAGCGGTTGCCCTAGAGCAGGGGTTCTCAGACAGCACTCCATGGAACCCTGGGTTGCCCCAGAGCCTTTAGTTGGCCTCTGTGGAACAGGACGTGACAATGCACTGACTGGAGATGGGGTCCCTGCCACTGCTTCAGTCGGTACCCCTTGCTTTGACCTACTTTATACTTGGAATATTCTGCAAAATATTTGACACAGAAAATGGTTTCACTCCTGAAAATAAACACCAGTTTGAAAACAATTAGATTAGACTCATTCATTCCATATGTGTTTATTGTGTCTAGGACAGTTCTAGGCATTGGGGTATTAGCAGTAAACAAGGAAGCAAAGTCACATTCATATGCAGGAAGACAGACAATTAATTAAGAAAAAAAACAGAATAGTTTCAAATAATGATAAACCATGAAGAAATAAATGAATAAAAGTAATGTGATAAAGAATAACGAGGGGGGCATAGTTTGGATTCTGTGGTCGGGGAAGGGCTTGTTGAGAAAGTGACATTGGAGCTGAGACCTGAAGGATGAGGAGCCAGCCCAGCAGAAACAGGGGAAAGAGCATGCTCAGCACAGGGAAAGACAAGTACAAGCGCCCTGAGGTGGTGAGAAGCTTAACCCAGTCCAGGAACAGGGAGGAGGACGGTGTGGCTGGAGTGAAGCCAGCAGGGAGAACAGAACGTGGGGGCAGGGTGGAGGCACAGGCAGGGCAGTTCAGAGAAGGCCTCAAAAGCCATGGCAAGAAGCTTGGAGTAGATGAACCTGAAGGTCCGGATCTCTGAAAGTAACCTGAAAGAAGTAAGGCACCCAACCTAGCAGAATAGGTCTAGAATTTTCCAGGTAAACTGAAAAAATGAGACACTAGAAAGGGGAAGATTTGAAATGCAGGGCAAACATCCTTTGACAAGTGCTTTTCAGTCCTTTATTTACATTATAAGAGAGGAATCTCATAGTTAGAAATATTAACTCTAAGAAAATGCTCTTGACGGGAACAGATTCATGAAGAGTGAAGTTTTATTTCAGAGACTGCTGTGTCTTTGGGAACCCAATCATTATACTCCTTCACTGAAAAGATTAAAGTGACCAAGAGCATCACAAAAGCTAAAATTTTTATGGGACTTTTAGGTAAAGAGGCCTTCCCCAAGCCTAGCAACCCAGGTTTCCACTCCCTGCCCCCATCACTCTCCTGTTGCCCCAGTTTCTCACACATGGCATGCATCATTACCTGAAAACACGTTATTATTTTGTTTATTGTCTGCTGCCTCCCACATCCATCCCACTAGAATGTAAGCTCTGAACTGAATGAATTCGCTTCCTAAAATAGAATCAAATCCTTGGGCCCTGTCTGTTGATGTATTATGAATTGCAGAATTACCCCCCGTCCCAAAATTCACTGGGGTATTTGAACAAGGAATTGAAAATCCTCATTACTCAGTTTACACAACCCTTATTTAAGCTGTTTCCAGTTTATTCAATTAAGAACCATTTTCTCTAGACCTTGCTGATTTAATAGCCTTAAATTCTGAATGTTTAAAATAAGAAGGAAAAAAAAAAAAAAACCCAGCATCTCCTTGATAGCTATTGATTAAACCAACAGTTTGATTTAATCCTTTGGATCCACATTTCTCATGGGGCGATGTGTCATTAAGATTTGTATTTATGGTACAAAGTGATGAATTCCTAGCTCCTAGAACTTCAAAACAATAATTACACTTTGGGTTTCAAACCCTTTCCAAGATATATTGCATAATACCAGCAAATTTGCAGATGTACAGGAGACAATATGGTTTCAACATTTTAATAATAGAGCCCTTTATTTAAATGAAGTGTAAAATGCTTTGAAAATAAGGCAGACAATGGGTAAGATTCAAAAGCTACCAGGGTGACTGTAGGAGAGCATACCCTCAGCAAGTTACGAGGGATTCTGCTGGTCATTCCACCAAGTAAACATGTGAAAAACTGCTGGAACCTTGGAGGGTCTCAACTCATGCTTGCCTCTAATCTAACAGTATGAGCTGAGACGGTCCCATCGTTTAAAACATAGGCATGAGTTGTCCATACAAATTGCCTAGTAAATGTAGGGCAGTGTTGCTCAACTAAAGACAGAGCAACCTCACTAGAGGGAAACTGGCTTTGCTGCCCATGTTGAAGTCGATCTCCAGAGCTGTGCTTTCCAAAGAGGTTTCACAGGGTGACTTAAAAATCTCACCCTGGTTAAAACGTGATTCTACCACGTCTAGACAGATAAAGCAGAGCCACTCTGACTGGAGTGGCATTTGAGAAGCCCCAAGAACCCCCTTTCCTCCAGTTCAGCCTCTCCTGACTTTCTGTCTGGAGACCAAATGCACGGCACCTGTAAAATGTGTGGAAGGTGTGGTACCCACCTAACCTGTCCCAGTGAGGGCTGGCCTGAGATCACATGACTAACCAGAACCGGCTTGTCACAAATGCTCCCTAAATGTGTGTAAGCCTGTTGAGATGGGGCTGACTGTGGATTTTGAAAGATGTGTTCAGAAGAGCAGGCATTCAGGTTGTGGGTACAGTGTGAAAAGTGCAGGAACAGAGAAAGGAGTTGGATATTTAGGGAAGAAGATGAGTTTACTGGGGGGAAATTTTTGCATAGAGCCGCAGTGCTAGATAAGGCCAAAGTAGCAGGTGGATCTGGGTCAAGGACCACCTGAGATTGGGCTTTATTTTGAAAGTGATGAGTCACTGAATGTTGTTTGGTGAGCTGGTGTTTCTGGGAGATTACTTTCTTCTAGGGTGCTTACTGTCCTGGAGGTTTAATCGTATTTTCCATTTATAATAGCATTTTATTTATCACTGGCTCAAAGAAGGCAGCAAAAAGAAAAAGAATTAGGAGATGAAAAAAAGTTACCGCAATGAATATTTGTTGAGCATTTACTATATGCCAAACATCATTGGAAGTGCTGGAGACACTGTAGTGAGCAAGACAGACAGGAGCTAATCTTCTAGTGGAGAGGCTGGCAACAAAGCAACTGCTACAGAGAGAACTGAAATATGGTGATGGGAGCAGGAGGGACTGGGTGGGTGAAAAGGAACCAACTGTAGATAACCAAAGGAGAGTGAATTTCAACCAGCTCCAGGAAACAGTAAGTGCAAAAATCTTAAAGGTTAAGTGAGCCTTTGAATGTTTCAGGAACCAGCAGAAAGTCAGTGTGGCTCAAGAATAGTGGGTAGATAGGAGTGTGGGGGCGATGAGTTAGAGAGGAAGATAGGCACCAGATCACACAGGGCTCTGTGTGAGGAGGAAGTTTGGGGTTTTAGTCCACAGGCAATCAGAAGCCACTGGAAGTAAGCAGGGTACAGATATAACCTGAGTTATAATTTCAAAGATCAAGCTACCTGCAGTTTAGAGTATAGAGTAGAAGGAAGGATACCAGTTAGGAGATTGTTCAGATGCTGTCATCTATACATGTAGATCCATAACTATGTTTTTCAAATAGATCCCTCATGACTTAATACATTGGATGTAGGGTTTGAGAGGAAGAGAGGAAAAAAGGCTAATGCCTAGTTTGGGGAGGCTTTGGGGTGTTTTGTTTTGTTTGTTTGTTGCCTTTAGCATCTTGGTAGCTGTTGTTACTATTTGCTAAGGGGAAATAAACAGACAGGAAAAAAAAGTGGCTACAGGGGAGAATCCAGTGTAATACTTTCTGTAAGTTTTGGAAAGCCTTTTGGCCATCCCAGTGGATATCAAAAGGTGATGGGCCCTATGGATCTAGGGGTCCAGAGAGAAATCAACACTAATCAATATGTTCTGGAGTCATCAGCACAGAGATGTTCTTAAAGCCATAGGACTGAATTATGTCACCTACTTTGACAGAGAAGGAGGCCTGAGAACACACCGAGGCTTTCCCAAATTTAGAAGTTGAGTAAAAGAAAAGTCAAAAGAAACTGCAATTTAGCAGTCAGTGAAGGGGGGAAAAAAGTCAGGCAAGTATGGAGTGATGAAAGCCAAGGGAAAAGAGTATTTCAAGAAGTGATGCTACATATGTTAAGACCCAAAAGTGATCACTGAATTTGACAAGATGGAGGTCATTGGTATGATTGGTAAGTGTGTAAAAGGAAAATTTTATCATCTCTCACAATTAGCTAAGCAGTTCCTCTGCTCCACATGGTGTCAGGTGGTCAGTTGATACGGTTACAGTCACCTGAAATAGATTGAGCTGAAACATCCAACATGGCTAGAATTTGATGATTGCCTTGGGCTGGGAGCTCAGCTTGGGCTATGGACCAGAGCACCTACACTTGGCTGCTCCACATGGTTCAGGCTCTCCTGGAAGCTCGGTTCTGAGAGGGAGCACCTGGAGAATGACCATCTCCTGAGACCCGGCAGAAGATACAGGGATTCTTATGAGCTAGCTCCAGAAGTCATGGAGCATCACTTCCACCACATTTTAACTGTAAATGGGAGCCCAGATCAAGGGGAGGGAAACTAGAATTCACCTTTTAATAGCAGGTCAATAAGCATTTGGCCATCTCCAAAGGACTATGGCCTGGCAGAAGGGGTTAAGAGAAGAATTTGAGATAAAGAAGGGGAGAGAAAAGCCTCAGAAGACTCAAAATTGCATGCACTCAAGTTTATGAACTTGGCTGAAAAAAACAAAACAACAACAACAATCAAGGCCCTCATTATGATCCTTTTAATAATTCTGGTAAGCTCAATTTCCAATTTGCAAACCTATAAAAATTGAGAAATATGAAATAAAAGTACTCAAAGAAAATACGAATAAATATTATATAAAAATGATCTTTCTAATAATTCCAATGAGAAAAACCATAAAGTAAAATAATAAAGTTAGATATAGAAACAGTCTCATTCCTATTATTATAGCAAATTCCATCTGGATTCCCATCCAGCTGGATTCCTATCTCATATTTGATTTAAAGTTCTCTTCCCTTGGCTTCCTAACCCGGGTTGTGCTCAGGACAGAGCGAGTTGGATGTGGTGCTCTCTTACCCCATCTTCTTCTGGCATGGAGGGAAAGGGAAAGTGATCTTTTTTTCTCATCTACCTATTGGTGGGGGAAGTATCCCTTAGGTGAGCAAGGGAGGTCTGTAGGAGTAAAGTTGAGTCCCCTTTTATTGGCTGTCTCTGCTTCTCAGTTTACCTGTTGAAGGGGGTGGTTGCTTCCCTCTAGGTGGCAGGTATTCTAATGCAGTCTCTTAGCACATTTGTGGTTCTTTGAAGGCCCCTCTGGAGACTTCCCTCTACCCAGTCCCCTGTGTGGGATATACATGAGGCTCAACCTCTTCCTCTTCTCTAAGCCTTCCCATCCTTGAGGGTCCATCCTATAGACTCTCCCTGAAGATGTCCCTTCCCCCAGTGGATTTTCCACTTAGAGGAATAAGCAAGAAGGTTTAAGCCTCAAGCACTTTCGTTGCATCAATTCTGACCCCAGGAGATTCCCTATCATTTCAGTGGGAGCGCAGCTACCCAATGCTTCCTCTCTCAGCTCTACCTGCATTGTCAGGCTCTCTATAGGCACAAGGGTTCAAAAGATTTCAGAAGTGAAACCTCCCAACCTTTCTGGGGAGGGAGAGAGGATAGGCGTTGTACTTTCCCATTTTGTAGGAAGGAGAGGAACAAGTCAAATGTCTTCTTCCCTCAGGAGGAAAAGATGAAAGAAAGGCAGAGTTCACAAACCAGTATTCTCCATCTCCATTCTCTCTCAAAACCTCTTCTTTTCATTCCTAAGCCTTTTGCTTTCATTTTTCACCATAAAGACCATCAAACTTGAGCAATCTCTGACACCTGGGGCCATGTACAGAGTCTTGCACCAAGAACTCACCTTCTTTAAACATGTAGGAGCACATGGGGAATCTCACATCAAGAACCGAGCTTTATTTAAACTAGGTTTTGAGGCATCTAGTAACTTAACTGGGTGCTATCTCTGCTGCAACCCCAGTACTACCTGGTAATCTTCAGTGATGTGAAATTATGCTATTTCAGACCATTTTGTTCCATTCAGAGAGAAATAACAAGTACCTTGCATAGTGATAGAGTGAGGTAGTTAATTGCTGTAGATACTGTCCTTGTCTTCACTAGGGATTCTTTGAGAAAAGAGATTCTATATATTACATCCCATATATTACAATCCCATAATTATTTTTTAATATTTTTTTTATTTTTAAAGAAGCTTTGGGTTACATAAATGTTACATCAAAAATATACGGGGAATGGGGGTTATAGAACCTCTTATATTTTTTAATGTAACATTATGTGATGTAAGTATCTTCAAAACATACAATTTACAAAAATGATGGGGGGTGGGGAGTGGGGTATATGGGAACCTCTAATGTTTTTTATGGGTTTTTTTTTTTGTGTTTTTTAATGTGATGGTCTTTGTGATCTATTAACTTTAATTTTAGAAGTACAAATATATATATATATATATATATATATATATATGGAATCCCCATATACCCACAGCCTCCCCCTTCCATATTTTATCCCATTAACAACATCTTTCATTAGTGTGGCACATTTGTTACAATTGATGAACACATATTGAAGCATTGTGTTGGCCAAGGATTATAGTTTACATTATATTTACCCCACACAATTTCATAGGTTTTGACAAAATGTATAATGGCCTATATCAGTCATTGCAATGTCATTCAGGACAATTCCAATGTCACAAAAATGCCCCATGTTTCACCTATTCTTCCTTCTCCCTCCCCTAACAACTTCTGGTAGTCACTGACCCTATATCAATGATACAAGTTCTTCCATTGCTAGAATAATAAGTCTACTTTAGTCCATAGTTGCATTCCACCCTTATGTCTATTCATTCCTCAGTCTTGAGGATTTGGGAGTGGTGATGCCCATCCTGCCTCTGATTTAGAGGGGGATTAAATCCAGTGGGGCATATGGATGGAGCTGTATTGCTTGCAGACACTCTCTGCTTCCTGGGGTGGGCATTGTCCATCATCATCCTTTTGTTAGTGTCCTGGGTATATCCAATGAGTGAGTAGGTGTTGCAACTCTGCTGAGATTCAGGGCTCAACCAGCAAATGAACAGACTGAAGATTAACTGGGTCATATATTTAACAAGTATAGTGTTTATAGGTTCAAATAAAAGGGGTGGAAGAGCCATGTGTGGAAAAATGATAAATAACTCTAATAATAAATGAGTTATTTTTTGGCTTTTTCTACATTCTCCAGTAGAGAAGCAAGAATCCCCTGAGTACATGGGCAGTGTTTAGCAAAGGAGGACAGATCTTTATGCCAGGCCCTTGATATTGATGTTTATACCTATGAACCTTTTCTAGTGGAATTGAAATTTAGCCTAGTATTATATATTGCCTAAGAGTTACCTCTGAAAGCCTCCTTGTTGCTCAAATGTGGCCTCTCTTGAAGCCAAACTCAGCATATAAATGCACTACCTTCCCACCAGCATGGGACATGACTTCCAGGAAAGACCCTCCCTGGCACTGAGGAATTATTACCAAGCAATAATTAGTGATGAATCTGGAAAAAGACCTTGACCAAGAGGTTACACTTATGCATGTCTCAGCAGGATCGCATTGACTGCCACACTAAATAGTACCTCAAACAACAGGGGTCCTGAGGGCTCTAGAGACATCTAGACACTATAGGCAGGGCAGACAATCTCAGGAATTCAGCACCCTGTCAATGGCCTTTACTTTGGAATATATACTCTCAAATGTAGCAGAGTTAGACTCATATATTATTAAATTCATTTCCATTTAATCTAACAATTATGGATTAAAAGACTATTGTAGTCAAAAGGAATTTTCTCCCACTTGAATACTTCCTGATCTTGTGACTCTTCATGTCATAGGACATATAAATACCAAGGTATCTTAAGTACACAACTAGCTATTACCGCAAGGAGCATATGCCAAGTGCAGAAGTTAGATGAGGAACCAGATGATTACAGGAAGGTGTGCAGGGAAGGGACATAACAAAGCAAGTTTCCTAGAGGACAGAGCAACCAAGATTCTCCTTGAAAGCTGAGTAAGAGATTACCTTGTACCTTAGTTCACCATGCTGCTATGACAAATATTATCCAATAGGTTGGCTTAAACAAGAAACATTTGTTGTTTCAAGGTTGTGGAAGGTAGAAGGCCAAAAGCAAGACATTGGCAAGGCAATGCTTTCTCCCTGAAGTCTGTATCATTCTGCAGCTGGTTTGCTGCAATCTTTGGGGTTCCTTGGCTTGCATCTCTGCCTCCTGTCACGTGGTGATCTCTCACTTCTTGTGTTTGCTCTAAATTTCTTTTGCGTATAAAGGACTCTGGTAATATGGATTAAAACTCACCTGATTCATTTGGACCACATCTTAACTAATAATACATCTCCTTTTGGGGAGAGGTAAGAGTGGCTTACTCTAAAGTATTTGCAGAGGGATAGAGTGGTGAATGAAAACCGGAGTGTTTTTGTTTGCTGGGCTGCTGAAAGCAAGTGCCATAAAATGGGTTGGCTTTAACAATGGGAATTTTTTAGCTTATGAGCTTACAGTTTTGAGGCCATGATATTGTCCAGATTAAGGCATCATCAAGATGATGCTTTCTTCCAAAAGACCAGCTGCCAGCGATCTTTGGGTCCTCCGTTGCATGGCAAGGCACATAGCAGCATTTGCTGGTCTATCTCTTCTCTTCCAGATTTCATTGATTTCAGCTTCTTGTTTCCATGACTTTCTCTTTCTGTATTCATTCCATTTATAAAGGACTCCAGTAAGAAGATTAAGACCCACCCTTGGTCCACGCCTTAAATGAAGCAACCTCACGAAAACCTACTTACAATAGATTTATACCCCAGGAATTGATTAGTTTTAAGACAATGATTTTCTGGGGGTACAGTTTCAAAGCACCACACAAAGATAGTAAGAAGGTATATTTAGCAGTCCTTGGCAATTGACAGAATGTTGGAAGAGAAGGAGGTATAAGGATTCTTGCTGGTCAAAACATAGGTAAGCTGCTTAGTGTAGTCAATGATTACTCCTGAGACACTGGGATTTCAAGAGAGAAAGAACCTTTATTACAAGGCAAGAGAACAGGAGAAAAATCACAGATCTCTTCTCTGTGAATTGTGTTTTTATGAAACTCAAACAAAGGGAGGTGAAGATAAGATGTTAGGAGATACTGATTGATTTGTTCAATTGGGAGTATGTAAGCAGGGGCCGCAGAGACTACTCTTGTGGATTGATGACAGCTGGATGGGTTTACAACTCTGCTGTATATTGCTTAATTACTATCCATAAGGAACTGACAAAGTCCGGTTGGGGTAATATATATGGGTATAGTTTACAGCAGAGATGTAAATAGTTCAATCCACATAAGATAAAACGTAAGATGCTAAGACAAACTCTTGTAAATTGTTTAATTAACATGAGATAACAAGAGACTAAGCTAAACAAAGTGTGCCATTAAGGACTATTAAGAACTGACAAAGTCCAGCTAAGGGCTAGACTTCAGAGGGCACCAAACCTCAGCGTTCTATGGCAGATAAGGGGTTGCTAGCCAGGCCAGTCATGAGTCAACCTATGACTATCCAGTTACAAGGTAAGATTATGCAATTGCAAAACATAGTTTTAGCATCAAAGAAACAAATTTCAGCAAGTTATAGTAGTTAAAAGATTTTTGGCTTAGCCTCTTTAAAAGGTTAACATACATCAAGGTAATAACTAAAGTTCAATGAGCATTTTAATGAGTGAGTCATAGTATCTTATACTAAAAGTAAGAAAGCATGTATATAATAATTCACAGACTGTAGTTATTTGTTAATTCTCAGTACTCAGTTTCAGGATGATGCCCAGGTTTTTGACTGAGCAAATGAGTGCAGGCTGCTATTAAAGCTAGAAAACCCTGGAGGAAAACAGCTTTGGTTGAAGGGATAAGAAAGTTTGTGTATTTAATGTCATGCCTGTTAGGTTTCTATCAACAGATGAATGGATAAACAAAATGTGATATATGCATGCAATGGAATATTATTCAGCCATAAAAAGGAGATCTGGTATGCACTGCAACATGGATGAACCTTGAAGAACCATGGTGAGTGAAACAAACCAGACACAAAAAGACAAATATTGAATGATTTCACTTACATGAAATGTCCAGAATAAGTAAATTCCCATAGAGACAGAAAACAGATCATAGGTTACCAGGGGAAGAGGGTGAGTCGGGTAGGGAATGGAGGAATTTATGCTTAATGGATACAGAATTTCTCTTTGGGATGATGCAAACATTTCAGCAGTGGATGATGGTGATTGTAGCACAACATCATGAGTATAAGTAATACCACTGAACTGTACACTCAAAAGTGGTTAAAATAGAACTTGAGTTGTATGTATGTTAGCACAATAAAAAGTTTAAAAATAGATAATAAAATATTTTACCTGATTTGAGGTAGAAAGTCATGCAGAGACATTTAATAAGCAATTAAATAGATGGAACTAAATTTCAGAAAAGAGATCTTGAAGAATATAATAGACATGATAGTCATCAGCACACAGGTGGCATTTGAAGACAGGATGTTGATGAGATTATGAAAATAATTTATCTCAGTATTTCCAGTATCTAATATATGGCCTTAGCACATAGTAGATACACAAAATTATTGTTTGTGCATAATCTAAAAAAAAATTCATTGAGTACCTACTGGGCCAAGACACCATGCTAGATGCTTTTCAATCCATTATTATTGTACTGCTTGCAGTACCCTGTAATACTGGTGACATTCCTCCCATCTCATAAAGGAGATGATGAGCATCTGTGAGGTAAAGAGTCACAAAGACAGATAAAAGCAGAGCTGATTTCAGATGAAAAACCAGTATTTAATCTTATTGAGCTTCCCTTGTATGTGATGGTTCTCTTTCTCTTGCTGCTTTCAATATTTTCTCTTTGTCTTGAACATTGGATAATTTAACAAGTATATGTCTTGGGGAGGCCTGTTGGGATTTATGCTGTTTGGGGTGTGTTGTGCTTCCTGGGCATGTATATCCATCTCCCTCAATAGGTTTGGGAAGTTTTCAGCCATTATTTCCTCCAATCTTCCTTCTGTCCCCTTTTCCTTCTCTTCTCCTTCTGGGATGCCTATAATGAGCCAAGACCATAAAGACCTTGGAAAACAACTACAGGACCGTGTAATAGGAAATGGCTTCATAAACTTCACATGCAAAGCACGAGCAGCAAAAGAGCAAATAGATAAATGGGACTGCCTCAAAATTAAAGCCTTTTGCACTTCAAAGGAGTCTGTCAAGAAAGTGAAAAGACAGCTTACCCAATGGGAGAAAATATTTGGTAACCATATATCTGATAGGAGACTAATATCCTGCATATATAAAGAAATCCTATATCTCTAAAATAAAAAGACAAACCATTAGTACATGTTTTAAATCGTCTATAATGAAACATGAAATAAAAAAAAAAAGGTCATCTCCCCAAAAAAAAAAAAAGTGGAGCTAAGTTAGAACCACACTTAACTAGAGAGGCCCTTAGGAACAAAGGAAGCCCTCAAAGCCAAATTACCAAGACCAGCGTGGGACTGAGCATCTTGATATGCCCCAGGAAGCTTGCACTTCCTATTTGGGAACCAGAGAAAGAAATTCAAGAGAGATCACACATAGTCATTTCAGTCCACCTCAAATTCACCACCAGGCAGGGTTGGGGACTGGACTTCCTTTTATCTCCACCAAACAACTTTCCAGCCCTTCGCCCGTGTTTAAAAGGGTTTCTGTGGTACGGAGGTGACTTCCAACAAAAAGTAGCATTTCCCCTTGTGAGAGAATTGCCCCCACCTCCTCCCTAGCTTTACTTCACATACCCATGATTCATTGGCCACTGTGGCCTTAGTATCACACTGATGTCCACTCCTCTGGCTTCTTCAATATTAATGCAGAAAGGAACATATTGTTACCACAATTATTAAACCACTTCTCTGCGCTCAGATCTGCACCTAGTTCAACAACCCACAGTATCTGACATCTATTACTCCTGGACTTTTGGAATCTGCAAGCCTCAGCCTTCTTCCCCTTCTTAGCAAAAGCAAACATTCAACCACCAGATGCATTGATCAACTACATATGTCAGTCACCATGCCTGGCACAATGGAAAAGTCAGTGATAAAGAAAACACAATATAAGGCAAGACATTGTATGTATAAGGCCTTATGTAAAGGCACAAATTCCAAAAAAAAAAGGGGGGGAAACTAAACATTTTTAAGCAGCTATTATATGCCAAACCCAAGAAGACTGGCAAACTGTTGAACGAAACCATTTCCTCTCCTTCCTGTTCATAGATGTAGATTACATTTCCCAAACTATGGGTATGAATCATGACCAATAGAAATTAGATGTGTCACTTCCAGACAGGCCCATAAAAATTTTCTGCATGATAGGTCCTTCACTCTCTCTCTTCTCTGTGTCATATCCAAGAGAACCATGGAAGTCACCTGTTGAAGATAATAGATACTCGATCTGATTCCCTGAATCATTGCATGGAGCTGAGAGACCTGCTATTGCACTTTAGGTGAGTGAGAAATAAAATTTTGTCAATAAACCACCAAGATTTGGGGGTGGTTAACCATTATTGCAGCTAATAAACACAACAGACTTTTCTTTTTTTTTTTAATTGCTCTCCCCTTCCCCGCACCCCCCCCCCATTCTCCCCCATTGTCTGTTCTCTGTGTCCATTCACTGTGTGTTCTTCTGTGACCACTTCTATCCTTATCAGCGGCACTGGGAATCTGTGTTTCTTTTTCTTGCATCATCTTGCCGTGTCAACTCTCTATGTGTGCAGCGCCATTCTTGGGCAGGCTGCACTTTCTTTCGCGCTGGGCAGCTCTCCTTACGGGGAGCACTCCTTGCGCATGGCACAGCACTCCTTGCGCGCATCAGCACTGTGCATGGGCCAGCTCCACACCGGTCAAGGAGGCCCGGGGTTTGAACCACCATATCCATTGGGCCAAGTCTGCTTCTCACAACAGTCTTTTCAAGTGACCTACACAAAGCCAATCAACTGCTTAGTGGAAAAGAACAGATTTGAATTTAGGTCTGTCTTATTCCAAAGCCACTATACTACACATTTTGCCTGTCAGTTTCTGTGATCAGGAAAGGTTTCCTGAAGAAGGTATAATGTCATCATGGCCAAAACAAATAAGTAAGATTCATAAAATCAGAAAGAAGGGTTGCAGAGAAAGGAGGATACAAAATTCTTAAGGAACCTGCATGGAGTGAAGGTTCTGTGCCAGAGAATTACAGGAGAGCTAATTGGTCATTTAGACTGAGCTGTGATCAGTCAGGATAAGTTAGGTTGGGTTGCATTAACAAACAGAATCATACTCTCAATTGCTTAACACGACCAGTTTATTTCTGGCTCATACTAAACATTGAGTGGATGTCCTCAGGAGTTTGACACACATTACTTCTGGTCATTTTTCTTTGGCCAAAGAAATTTATATCATGACATTTAACTGCAAAGTTGGTGGAAGTACAATTCTACCATGTAATCAGAAAGCAAAGAGCCAGAAATATTTGATAAACAGCAGTAATGGCTACTGTAAGATCAAAATAGGAGGGTCCTGAATGTCAAAAGAAAGAAATATATGTTCCTTTGGGAGAGATTTTTACTAGAGGATTAACTACCCATCCCTTAATAAAAGCAGAAATTCTGATTTTCCCAAATATGAAGACCTCATAGAGCTTTTGCAAAGGCAGTTGGGCACATATATTGGAAATTTTAAGAGCATGTATATCTTTTGCCCCTCAAGTTCCTTCATAGACATAATTGCATAGTATGTAAGCTCTTTGGTTCTGGAGTCAAACATTTCTGAACACAAAGCCTGACTCTGACACCCATCAAACGTGTGTCATTGGAAAAGTTACCTTCTCTACCTTAGCCTGACTTTCTCATCTGTAACATGAGGATGATGGTAGCATCTGTCTCATAGATTTGACATAAGGGCTAAATGATTCAACACATATAGAAATGCTTAGTATGGTGACTGGCACTTAGTAAAGTTTTTAAAAAGACTAAATGCAGGAAGCGGACTTGGCCCAGTGGTTAGGGCGTCCTTCTACCACATGGGAGGTCCGCGGTTCAAACCCCGGGCCTCCATGACCCGTGTGGAGCTGGCCCAAGAGCAGTGCTGATGTGCGCAAGTAGTGCCATGCCATGCGTAGGGGAGCCCTACATGCAAGGAGTGCAACCCGTAAGGAAAGCCGCCCAGTGAGAAAGAAATTGCAGCCTGCCCAGGAATGGCGCCGCACATAGAGAACTGATGCAACAAGATGACGCAACAAAAAGACACACAGATTTCCGTGCCGCTGACAACAACAGAAGTGGACACAGAACACACAGCAAATGGACACAGAGAACAGATGACTGTGGGGGGAGTGGGGGAAGGGGAGAGAAATAAATAAAATAAATCTTTAAAAAAAAAAAAGCCTAGATGCTGCTAACCATTCAAATATCACAAAGGTATAGCCATTCTTTAATAGCTGTTTGTAAGAGTAGACAATTCTAAGTTTTCTAAAGTTCCATTAATATAAAAATTATTATGTATGTGGGCAGAAAAATAGTTATCTCTTCAAATAAGACAGAACCATATACACATGGAAGGATGCCCATATTATATTGTGGAATTGGTAATAGAAAATTGCAGAACACAATTCATACCTTAATTTCAAGTTATATATGTAATTACCTCTATTCTAAGGTATTAAGATGTCTTCAGTTACAAGATACACAATTGATTTAATAATAGCTCTCAAAAATAAAAAGTAAAATTGCATTAATCATCATATTAATTGAAAGATGTGCTAAAATATGAAAAAGAAATTGTATCTCAAATTCAAAACATATTGTGTATGTGCACCTGTGAATGAATGTTCACATGTTTGGCTCTGCCAAGGAAAAACTACGGAAGAATTTATGCCTCATTTTTATCAAAAGGATAGGGAAGGAGTCAGTAAGAAGCTTCTACTTTTTAGTTAATACAATTCTGTAATGTCCCTTAAAAAAAAAACAACAGTGAGCAGTCTTTAACTTCAGTTAGGTTGCAGAGTACGTCATGGAAGTCCAATACTCTCACTGCAACAACTATAAAAGCTAAATGGATTACAAATAAAATTTAACAACATCAAAGAGCTGTTGTAGCTGTAAGGACTAGACAATTGGAATCTCAGAGAGGAAGAGCCCTTCTTACATGAGCTATTTTCTTCACTTGCTAGTTCTGAGGGCAGAAAAAGAATTGGGCCTGGCCCATGTAGCAAAACTCTACAAAGCTTATGGTGGAAAACAGCAATCAGCAAGGCTTATGGTGGGGCTAGAGTACCAGACTGGAAACTCGAGGAGGCCCTAATGTGGCCAGAAGTTCCTGTGATAAATTTTCTAACTTCCGGGGCCATTCAGAAGACTGCAGAGCTAAGCCAAAGACTTCCAAAGGCAGAACAAAATCTCCTATAATATCAAAGTGCATAGAAGACAAAGTCACACTTAGGGCAGGAGACAGTCTCAAACACCAAACAAGACGCTTGACCGATTTTAAGCTGTGGGCAATGTGAGGCTAAAGAGCAAAACCTTAAACTCAATAAAGGGCAGAATTGAAACTCTCAGAATCTTGCAGACCTGAGCAGACAGAGTCTAACCACGTTTTCCATCAAAAATGCAAAAAGGCAGTAACTGAAGAAAAAGTACGAACCACAGGTGGACATATTTTTACTACTGCTACCCTCCTCAATGCCTGATCAGATTGAAGTACCAGCCCCTCACCTACCTGCCTAATGGAGAATAGAGGGAATCCCATTTGGTGGAAGAGGCCAGGAAGAACACAGCAACCTTACTGGGCCAAGGAAGGCACATGCTGGAGTTCAGGGCTACGAAAATGGTGAGAACTTGAGGGGCGAAATCATGGAGAAAAAGACGGGACAGAGAAGGGCTCCTAAATCCCACAGGCAAATTCCACCTATATCCCACTCCTAAGATGCACATGCACAGGACAAGAAAGTTTACATAGAATAGTTGAAAGGGTAAAAAATTTCAACAGAAAGTTCAAACCTATAAGAAAGAATCAAGTGGACTTTCCAGAAGTTAAAACTATATTGAATTAAGAACCTTGGATGAGTTCACAGCAAACTGGGCATAATTGAAGATAAGTCAATAGAAAATATACAAACTGAAGCACAGAGTAAAAGGAATGGGGAAAAACAGAGCAATGTGTCAGAGATGTGTAAGGCTCTCTCAAGAAGCTAAGGCTGGAGAATAGACGTAGTTCAAGTGGAGCTCCTGCTTGCCATGTACTAGGTCCTGGGGCCAATCCCTGGTACCTTCTTTAAAAAAAAAAAAAAAAAAAGAACCTATGGCGTAGAAGGTTTAAACAACTTGCCAAAGGGTACACATCTGACAAGTGTCATATCTGGGATTTGCAGGCAATCGGTCTGACTCCAGAGTCCATACCTTTTGACTGCTGCACTATACCACCTCCTAGCAAAAAAGGAAAAGCTAGCCCAAATAATGGGTGTCAAAGACTGCCAAAGGAAATTTAAATAGAGTTTAGTTCATTGGATTCAAAATGGTCACTTGTGAACCCTTTGAAACAGGATGAGCAAGGAAGGCACAGGGAAAAGGCAGAGCTGGGGTCCAGGTGTTGCAAGGGAATCCCAAGCCCAGGCATCCCCCCCAGCCCCAGCACTGCGCCCCCTTCCCACAGCATCTGTTTCTATTCATTAACATCCATGGAAACATGGACTTTGTAACTGAAAGAGGAGGGAGAAGTTTGAATAAAGGTAGAGAGAAGGGGTGGGGAAAGCCAGAGAGAATGGGATTGCCTTTCAGGAACTGGGTTTCTGTTCCCGCAGTTCATTTGTTCACAATTTATTGAATGTCTTTTCTGCACCAGTCACTATTTTAATCCTTGGGGACTCAGCAGTGAAGAAAATAGAGATGGAAAGTTGAATTTGCCAATTATCAACAAGTAACTTCCACTTTCAACAGTCTCTGTGAGTCCTCTCATCATTTGGGTAAAGGCTCCTCTCTGCTTTCTCTCTGTTCTGAGTGAGTAAGGAGGTGGGTGTGTTGTCACTGTGATAGAGAAGGGGCCCTCCAGGCATGCTCTGACCTCTGGGTCCTCTCTGTCCTCTGCTGAGGGCTGTTGGGTCCTGCCTGGGTGACTCAGCCTCCACCTGGGCTCTGCCTGCATCTCAGTCGTGGATTCCATCTGGCCTGGAACAAGGGTACCCACGTCTGAGCCTCTGCTAGACCCTCCTCTCTCCTCCCCGAGGTGGCCCTGGCTGGCTCACTGCGTGTCAGCTTGGTACCTTCCCCTTCCCCAGGATGGATGCAGGGATTGCCTGGATACTCTACCACCTCGGGGAGCTAGCAAGGTTCGAGAGTGCTCCCTGCCCAACAAGCTGCACCTCGACTGGCTCTGCAGCCCTGCCCCTGTGCTCCTTAAAATGCCACCTCTTCTCTGCAGCACCACCCCTTCCTGAGTTGGCATGGGCCACCCTGATGGAAGCATCCTCTCTGGTCCCAGCACAAGCCTCCTCTGATTTGGGTTCTCCCTTCGGTTTATCAAACAGGCTTCCCCACCCAGACTTTAGTCCAGACAAGTGAAGCCCAGGCAGGGCACACGTATCTGCATGCTTGCTTCCCTTGATTCCACTCTACCAGGCCAGAAGCAGAGGACCTTTCCCCTCCTCGTCCAGCCTGTTCGGAACATCTCTAATATGATATCTTCTCTCTTTCCTCATGGTCAAGCTGACATCAGTAGAAAGGCTCCTCTCTGTAAGGGAGAAGGAAAGAAACTGTGGTCTAAGTCAGGGGGACTTAGGTCTTGGTATAGGAGCCACAGGACAACAGGAAGCAAAACACATGGGTTAATAAGTTAGTTATCTTACTCCATCCCCCCCCCCACCCACCCATCAAAAAAAAAAGATAATTTTAAGTAGTGATTTCTTATGGAAAAAAATAGTAATAGTTCTGTCGTAGACAGTCTTTGGTTGGGGTGGAGTGCTACTTTAAATTGGGTGGTCAGAAATGACCCCTCCGAGCTGAGCTATGCACAAGAAAAAGCTATAAATAGAAAATAAACCCAGCCCCCAGATATTGGTTTCTAATACTTTTCTCCAATAAAAGGAATGAGAGCTCCTTGGAGGATGGCTGGTTCTAGGGTTGGGGCAGAGAATAGACAAGATGAGCCTGGAGCATTTTGAAGTGCCAAAGAACAAGGACGCCCTCAAAAAACAAAATGTTGGAGTATGTTCAAGGGATACAGGAGCCAAATGAGAGAGTTCTTAATGGCCAAAACCAGAACGATTTGAGCAACAAAATAAGTAACGTGATATTGGGTTAATACCCAAAGTATACAATAAATAACCATGAGTCCAGGATGATATAAATAAACGATTGACTAAATCAACAAACTGGGAGAGAAAAAAACAAATACCCCATGACTAAGAATTCCATCTAGTTTATGTAGTTACTCTACTCTCAAAGACCCAGAATATAACTCCCCACCATTTAAGTATCTACTCAGCATAGTGAAAAAGAGTCACTTTACAGTGGAGAAATCTGACAAAGACTATCTCAGACAGGTAATCAGGGTCAACAACAACAGTGGATAGCAAGTACCCTTGATGTTATGTGGTGGGAATGGCACTTGACCTCTGTGGTCTTCCTCCCCAAAACATCAGACAAACCCACACTGAGGGACATTCTACAAACTGCCTTACCAGCACTCCTCAAAACTGACAAGGCCATCAAAAAAAACATGGAAAGCCCAAGAAACTCTCACAGCCCAGGGAAGCCTAAGGAGACCTGGCAACTAAATGTAATGTGGTGTCCTGGATGGAACCATGGAACAAAATAAGGACATTAGGGGAAAACTGAGGAAATTAGAATAAAATACTGATTTAGTTGATAATGTATCAATATTTCTTCATCAGTTGTGATAAATGTGCCAGACTAATGTAAGACATTAACAATAGGGGAAATGGGGTGCAGGGTTATACAGAACCCTCTGGACTATCTTTGCAATTTTTCTATGAGTCTAAAACTATTCTAAATAGCTTATTTTAAAGAAATGGGATGTATGTCCAGGAACAGGATAATAAATAAACTATTCATCCAGTGCAATACTAGTCAACAGAAAAAGGGCAAAATTACTTATGCCTGGGACAACATTCAGGTGTCTCAAGGATACTGAGCTGAGTGGAAGAAGCCAGAGACAAGAGCGTACACACTATAGGATTCCATCTATGTGGCATTCTAGAATAAGCAAAACGTACCTATGGGAGAGATATCAAACCAGTGGTTGCTTAGGTGGCAGGAGGGAGAAGGAAGGAGGAATAATTGACTGGGAAGGGACATAAGGAAAGTTTCCAGGTTGATAGAGATGTTCCTTGTCTTGATATGCAACCATCAAAATTAATTAAATGGTACTCTTAAGGTCTGAGCATTTCACTGTATGTAAATTATACCTCAATTAAAAATATATATAAAAGTATAAAAGGAAGGAAGGAACAAATGATCAAAGGAATGAAGGAACAAAGGAAGACAGATGTGGTCACATGGTCACATATTTTTGAGGTCTAGGACTTCTGAAGAGCAAGAAATATAAAAATTGTGTTTAATTCCTTCAGCTAGAGACAAACATTTTCTTGTAAATCTTCTGGGCACACATATAACAAAAAATGGGATCACCTGCTCATAATAGTTTGTAATCTATTTTAAATTCACAGTATATCTTGGAATTGTTCTTCATTATCTCTGATGACACCTCCTGAGAACAATAGCATTGTATGATAGAATGGTATTATATGGACATTTTATGGTAGAAACTGCTAGTTGCCTCACTAGTAGTCTTCAAACTGGGGACTTGGGCACATATAGTTTTCAGGGAATCAAAGACTAGATTGTCAGTGTCCTTTTGAGCACTTCTAAAATTGACCTGCCTGATAATGCCCTTGTGGTCAAAGCAAGGTGTTGAGTCCATCCCTTTCCCACTTTTCCTTTCAAAGTCATATTTGCCCCCTTTACAAAAGAAAGGCACACTTTTCATCCACCCTCAATATTATTATTATGGTATAGGGATCAGGGTGTTAAAAAGCTTATTTGTACTTTTATGTTGTAGTAAAATACTCATAAAATTTACCATTTTAATCCTTTTCAAGCACACAATTCAGTTACATTAAATATATTCACAATGTTGTACAACAATCACCACTGTCTAGTTTAAGAACATTTTTATCACCCCAAAAGGAAACCCCGTACCATTAAGCAATTCACTTTGTGTTCTCCCCTCCCCTTCTTTTTTATGACTGAATATTCCATGTTATAGATGTCATTTGTACTTTTTAATAACTAATGGAGTTAAGCTTCTAGAGGTGGGGACTACCTCCATCCCTTTTTACAAAAAGCACTGTGTCAACAATGGGGCTATCTGTCTTACACTGTGTCTAGGGTCTGGCACTTAGAGGCACTCATTAAATATCTGTAGAGTACATGAAAGCTATTATCTTACCATATGACTTTGAGCAAGTAATTTCCTGCTCTGCATCTCAGTTTGACAGTTTATAAGCTAAAGGCATTGGATGGTCTATGTCATGGTCTCTTCCAAGTCCAACAATTGTTTATTCAAAGAGGGCCAGATCCAAGAAATGCCCATAAAGCATTAAGTGGGAAAAACTTCCTTTCTTCAGGGATATTTCTACTTCTCAGGGAGGACAGAAGCAAAAGAGGATAAGATAAATAGAAATGTGAATTTGACATTTCTTTTTGTTTCTGTCTTCCCACATTACTAGAACACAAAAGAGTTACCAAGGCAGTCAAAATATAACACCAGGAAAATCCCACCTTTCTCAAACTCACTCTGTGAAGATTGAGGGTAGTCTCTGGCTCCAGCCAAATGTTCTTCAGGCACAAGTCCATAGCCTGTTGCTCTTTTAGAGCTCAGACCCTGAAGTCGGACAGGGTTGGGTTTGTTTGAGTAATTGCTAATATCCTTGAGCCTACATTCCACACCTGTAGATTGGGGATAATGAACTGTACCCTGCAAGGTTATCCTGAGGATGAAATGAGGTAAGGCCTGTGCCAGGGACAGGGGCCACCACAGATGTATTCATTTCAGGCCTGCAACTGCTGCAATAAATTACTACAAACGTGGTGGCTTAAAACAATAGAAATATATTGGGCGAGAAATCCAAAACCAAGGTGTGGGCAGGGCTACGCTCCTCTGGAGGCTGTAGGGGAGCCTCTTCTAGATTCTGGTGGCCGCTGGTATTCCTTGGCTGGTGGTACATTGCTCAGTCTTCAGGGCAGGCATCTTCGAATCTTTCTCTGCTCCATTTTCACACGGTGTTCTCCTCTAGGCATGTCAAGTTGTCCTCTGCCTTCCTTTTATACAAGAATTCAAGGAATTCCCTTTCGGGTCCACCCTGATAATCCAGAAAAATGTCCCCATCTCAAGGTCCTGACTTAATCATATCTGCGAAGACTTTTCCATATAAAAGAACATTCACAGTTTCCAGGGATTAGGATCTAATAGCTTTGCGGAGGGGGCAGGTACATTTTCAGCCTACCACAACAGAGTAAGTGCTCAGTCAATCTTTGTTTCCCTAGTGGCACCCAGTTCCAAATACCATAAGAGCTGAGCGGCTGTGGCAGTGGAGTTTTTCCTAGAAAAGCCCCCAAGTGCTGTTGGTCATGGTTTCTGGCTGCGTAATTTCAGACTCTGGCTCTCTCACCCTCCTGGAGATTCTGAGAGTTTCCTGGCACCCTTTTAAACTTCCTTTGCTACTTGAATGAGTGGATTTTGCTGTCTGCATCTTAGAAGACTACCCTCTATAACTCCCATCGGCCACCACATTTTAAAGATCATTTAGTCTAAATTCCTAAAGAAGAGCATCACTGGAGCGAAATCTAGTCTACCCATGCAGCTCAGCTCCCATCTTGACTCTAATTTAGTTTCATGGTTTTCCCTAATCAACTCGTGTGTAGATAAATCATCTTCCAAGCTCAAAAGAAGCCCCTTAGAATCAGAGGCAGCCTCTTCAGGTGCAGTGGAAAAGGCACAGAGGGACAAGTCAGGTTGTGGAGACGAGGCCTTGACTCCACCCCTGGAAATCCACGGAGCGCAGGAAGAGTCTTTGTAATTCCTTGGGCCCCGGTTCCTGGCCTATGAAACGGGAAAAATAGGATACTTTCAGGAACCCGTGTGAGACCAAAGAGACAATGGATTTGAAGACTCCTTGTCACCTGTACATCTTACAGGCAAAATAAATGTGCCATTACCCATGTCTACCACGCTCCCCTCTCGGAAGGCAGAGACACTGGGCCTTGGCTTTTCCTGTCCAGGGCCGTGGGCGCAGTTCCCTCAGGCAGGCCTGGGGCTGGGCCAAAACGTGGGTCATATCGCCCTCTGGTGGATCTAAATGGAAAGGGTATGGGTTACAAACAGGCTGCAAGCTGCAGAAGCGAAACTCCTGGAGTCCTGGAATTCCAGAAGTGGAAGGGATCTTTGGGGCCATTTAGTCTAACACCCTAATTTGCAGGAAGAACAATGAAAGACCCAAGAGCTAGAGAGACTTACCTGAGGTCAAACCCAGAACAAATGTCAAAGAAGGCAACAGACCCCAGTCCCTCGACCCCACCCAGGGCCATGTGCATGTCACTGACATGAGCATTCCCTGGTCAGGCCCTCAGTACACTGGTCAGAAGCCACGTGTCCCTGAACCTTTGGCACGGCTCACCCATACTATCGATAGTAGCACTTTAGCTGAACACTGCCCAAGATTGGGTAATTTCCCCACTCAGTTATATTGTTAAAAATTTATGTAGCTTCTCTTTAAAACATATAATGCTAATGTTTTGATTTTGGTGAAAACAAACCAAGCTATAACTATGGCAACTTCTTGGAAATTTAGAGTGAAAACAGTTCCAAGCATGACCAGATAATTCTAAGAAAAAAAGAACAGAATGCCTGATTTTCCATGAACTAAAGAAATGCCCTTTAATTCCAACACCAGTCTCTCCCACAGGGGGTTGTCCGCAAAGACAGAATAGTCCAGAGGGCTAAGAAGTGGATAACTGTCACGCCAGCACAGCTGCCACTCCAAGCATGACTTGCAAAAGATCCTAAACTCTGATGGTTCCCAAACAGCCATCTCAATCTCCTCAGCCAAATGAAGTGGCTCGTGTTGGATCTTTGCAACAGAGAAGACGTGTCCTGTTTGAAGGAATTTGTTTTAACCTTTAATTTCTCTTGGAACCTGAAAAGTCCACTGAAAAGACTTCATCCAAGGCAGGTCCTGTGTTCTGTCCCCAGAAAGAGCAGGTAGGACATTAAGTGAGTCACTTGCCCCCTCCATAGATAGAAGCCTTGCGTTTTCCCATAGATAGAAGCCAGAATCTGGCAGGTCCTGCCAGCCTTGCAGGGTAATGGAGAGAATCTAGTGGACTTTATCAAAGGGCCAAAAAACATCACAAATGTACAGATTTTCAATTACCCGTGATGAAATAAACTACACACTCCCCTCATTTTTTAAAAAGATTTATTTATTTATTTATTTCTCTCCCCTCCGCTTTCCCACCCCACCCCGGTTGTCTGTTCTCTGTGTCTATTTGCTGTGTCTTTTTCTTTGTCCGCTTTTGTTGTCAGTGGCATGGGAATCTGTGTTTCTTTTTGCTGCATCATCTTGTTGTGTCAGCTCTCCATGTGTGCGGCGCCATTCCTGGGCAGGCTGCACTTTCTTTCGCGCTGGGCGGCTGTCCTTACGGGGCACACTCCTTGCGCGTGGGGCTCCCCTATGCGGGGGACACCCTTGCATGGCACGGCACTCCTTGCGCGCATCAGCACTGCACATGGGCCAGCTCCACACGGGTCAAGGAGGCCCGGGGTTTGAATCACGGGCCTCCCATGTGGTAAACGGACGCCCTAACCACTGGGCCAAGTCCACTTCCCTCCCCTCATTTTTTAACAGGGCCCTGAAGCTTAACCTGTTAATGATCTATTTCATTATTACTCAACAATAGCAGTAACAATAGCTACTGATTGCTTATAGTAGCAGTATTCTAAGAGGTTTGCATGGATTAACTCAATCCTCACAAGAACCTTATAAAAGAAAAGATACTATTGATTGTCCCCATTTTACAGATGGGGAACTGAGGCTCAGAGAGGTTAAGTAACTCACCCAAGGCAACACAACTCAGATGTGGATGAGCCAGAATCTGAACCCAAGTCTGCACAACTTAAAAGTCTATTCTCTTAGACCCAACCTCACCCTGAAGGCCATCAGTTAGGATGTGGACAAACTTCTTTACCATCCCTTAGCTGAAGCCCAGTCCCCTCTCATTAAAGGTCAAAATCACGCAAGGTTCTGTTTGCCTTTGAGCCCAGTGTCCTCCCAAAGGCACATGTGAATTGAGTTTTCATGATTATTCATTCTTAACATTTTTTTCTTCACTCTGCTTCCTTCCAACAACATAGGTACATACCTTAATCAGGTCAGATGGGAGCTGACACAATGTGGCTACCACATTGGGTTCCTTCTCCTGGAGACAATGTAGTATTTTTTAAAAGACCAAAGACTTTAGAGTAAGACAGATCTAGGTTTGAGAGCCAAATCTGCTGTCTCAGCTCCCTGTGTGACCTTGGGTATTTATTTCTCTGGGCCTCATTCTTCTCATCTTGTAAAATGTGAATAAAAATATCAACATCACATTGTTATGGGAATTACTTCAGGCCCATCTGTGAGTCTCTAGCACTGGGCCTGGCGGACACATAGTAGACAAGAAATGGTGGCAATTAGTAGACCCTTCCGTTCCTCCCCATGCCAAGCCTAATAGCAAGAGGTGAGAGCAGATATAAGGGCAGAGAACAAACCCCTGTGGCCCCAGTATCTGTAGTGTAATGCGCATGCACTTTGGACTGATTCCCAGCTCTGTTGTGGGACTTCCGGCAAATTACTTAATTTTGCTGAGTCTCAATTTCCTTGCCCATATTAGAAGGGATATATCTTCATTATGTGTGATATATTCTCATGTTGTTTACTATCTAGTCAGGAAACCAGGATATGGACATAAAAATTAAAGGAAAGTTATAGCATCTCAAATAAGAGTTTTGAAGGAAATTCGAAGATCTAAGCTAGCTTTTAAATTCAAACAAATGAAATAAATTACAGAAGGTGCTAACAATACAATAAAATACCAGCCTTCTGGAATGTACTGAGATAAGATACTATAGAAGATTTCTAAATTGCTTCAAACAAACAAATATATATATATATATCCATTTGTTTAATTTTAATCTAATAGAGTGGAATTATTTTCAAATATATTTTACATTTCTACATCTTTTAATTTTTTAATTGTAAAAGCATCATAGGTACAAGAAACTCTTATGATATATAATAGGATACACATACAAGAATGTTCAAAATAGCACTATTTATATAGCAGAGAATGCTGGGGAGAAAAACAAATGTCTACCAGCAGAGAATGGATAAGTATATTACAGAATATTTACACAATAGAATACCAAACAGCACAGAAAAGGAAATTATCACTACAAGCAATATAGATGAATCCTAGAAACACTGAAAGAAAAGAATCAATTCATTGAACACTACATGTATGTAGGAAATAACTTTTTAAATAAAATTTTATCAAAGTATATCATTCATACATGAACATATATAAAAAATAAGTATACAGTAAAAGTTGTGAACTTATAAAACCAACATGAATATCGTCATATAGAGTCCCACATCACCCCACCACCACCACCTTGCATTGTTGTGTGAAAAATCCATTACAAATTATTAAAGAGCATCATCAAAATATTACTATTAACTATATAGCTCATATTTTTCATTTGGTGTATTTTCCCCCAATCCACTCGATTATTAACACCCTGTAATAATGTTATACATTTGTTATAGTTCATGAGAGAATGTTCTCATATTTGTCCTGTTGTCCACAGTCCACCTTCCACTGCTGGATTCCCTGTGTTATAAAGCTCCATGTTAGGAGAATGTTGCTATGGGGGCAGTAGTGGGGTGAGGGGGGTATATGGGGACTTCATATTTTTTAATGTAATATTTAAAAAATAAATAAAGACAAAAAAAAGCTCCATGTTTTGTACAATCCATTCAAACTCTTCCTTTAGTGGCTCTCACTGTCATCACGAAGTTGTGATGTCATCACTTCAGCCAGTTTTAGGATGTTTTCATTACTCCAAAAAGAAAAAATCCCATATCCTCTCATACCCCCTTATTGTTGTCCCTCAGAATTGATAAAATATCTTCTTTGCCATTGTTGTAAAAATATTACAATATTACTGTTAACTATCATACATAATTTACATTAGTTGTAATCTTCCCATATTCACCATATCACTATATTCTTGACATTTAGTAAAAGAAGAACATTATTGTATTTATACTATTAACCACAATCTTCATCTACCACCGAAAGGACTGTTATACATACCCTAGATTATTCTCTAGCTCCCTTTCAATTGACATTTATGTCTGCAGACTACCCTTTAAACACAATCACATTCATAAATCAGCAGTGCTAGTTATACTCACTACAATGTTTTACCATCAACTCTACTCATTTCCACACTTTTACAATAAACCTTATTAAAAATTCTGCACACATTAAGCATCAGCACTTATTCTCAACCCACATTCTACATCCCAGCAATCTATACTCTAGGGCTTACCTCCATGAGTTTACTCATGGTATTTAGTTCATATTAGTAACACCATACAATATTTGTCCTTTTGTATCTGGCTTATTTCATTCATCATAATGTCCTCAAGGTTCATCCATGTTGTCATATGCATCCCTATATCATTTCTTCTTATAGCTGTATAGTATTCCATTGTATGTACATGCTATGTTTTGTTTATCCATTCGTCAGTTGATACACTTGGGCTGGTTCCATATTTTAGCAATCGTGGATAATGGTGTTATGAACACTGGTATGTAAATGTCAGTCAGTATCCTTGCTTTCTTCTGAATATATTCCTAGAGACAAGATTGCTGGATCATACAGCAGTTCTATATTCAGCTTCCTGAGGTACTGCCAAGCTGTCTTTCCCAGAGGCTGCACCACTCTACATTCCTATCAACCCTGAAGGAGTGTTTCTATTTCTCCACATCCTCTCCAGCACTTGTGGTATTGTTTTTCTGATAAATGGCCATTCTATAAAGTGTGAAATGATACTTCATTGTAGTTTTGATCTGCATTTCCCTAATAGCTAGTGATATTGAATATTTTTCATGTGCTTTTTGTCCATTTGTATTTCCTCTTTGTAGAAATGTCTATTCAAGTATTTTGTCCATTTTTTAATTGGGTTGCTTATCTTTTTGTTGTTGAGTTGTACAATTGCTTTATATAACATGGCTTTCAAACCCTTATCCCATTGAGTAGGCTGTCTGTCTTTTTTGTTTTGTTTTGTTTTGTTTTGTTTTGTTTTGTTTTGTTTTGTTTTGTTTTGTTTTTGAGGCACCAGGGCCAGGGATTGAATACGGGACAGGAAGCCAGAGCTCAACCACATCAGCTCCTCTGAGATGTTTTCTTCATTTGTTTCCTTGTTGTTTGTTTTTCATTTTGTTTTGTTTTTAGGAAGCAGGCATTCAATCACTTAAGCCACATCCACTCCTTTAACAAAGTCTTCTGAAGAATAAAAGTGTTTAATTTTTAGGTGGTCCCATTTATTTTTTTTTTTTTTTTCATTGCTTGTGCTTTGAGTGTCAGGTTAAGAAACCACCACCTACCACATGATCTTGAAGATGTTTCCCTACATTTTCTTCTGGACTTTTATGGTTGTAGCTTTTATATTTTGGTCTCAGGGCCTTTGCATTGCTGTTCAATCCGTTTGGAGGTTTTTCTCCCCAGATATTTGAATGACTTCTTCTTTCTTGCCATCTAAGTCCTCCTATTAAATACCATCTCCTCCAAGAAAAGTTCCCTGACCACCCTGCCCAAATTAGAAGACTCCCCCAGAACTTGTCACTTTGTTTGATTTTTATCATAATACTTAACCTGCCTGATATTATCTTGTTTATTTGTTGTTGTCCATCTCCCACATCCCACTCCCGTTATACAATGAGCTCCAGGAAAGCAAGGATCTTGTCAGTCTTGCTCACTTCTTTATCTTCAGTTCCTAGACAAGGGCTAGATCTTAAACAAATATTCCATGAACAATGGATGGATGGATGGATGGATGGATGGATGGATGGATGGATGGATGGATGGATCTTCCTCCCTCTCCTTAGAAACAATTTCAGAAGGGCTGTGCCATACTTTTAAGTCTTATGAAGCAATAAAAACCTCCATTCTTACACTCTCACCTTCCACCCCCTGGGAGCCAGCAAACAGGATTGAGGAGGCTGTATTGCACCCAGGAAGTCCAAACAGATATTCACAGGGTAACTGATTATTTGCTTAGGCCCTGCAGCCTGCTTGCCTACACAGCCTCATTTGATCAGCATGTGCATTCAAGTGCCCTGCCCTGGCATGTGAAGATGGTGGCCACATGTGGGTAAAATAACAAACCCAAGAACTCGGGGACCTCTGATCTGGCACAAGGCACAAGTTCTATAAAACTTCCCCTGCCACGTAAAAAAATAATTCCATTCTGAGACATCTATCCCAAGGAAATAATGCAAAAGGGAGGAGGGGTTGATGAGGAGTGATAATTTTAAGCTAGTGTAAAGCTTAAAACGTCTCAGACTCACAGGAGAACAGCCAAGCAACCTGTCCACAGGTCCACAATCCCTTACCCAAAACCCATATGGCCTGATATATTTTGGAAATCAAAATGTTTCCCATTCTAGAAAAGTTAGACATTGTTTATATTTTATTATATAGCAAGCCCAGCAGAGTGTCACCCTCAAACACACTGATACATGCACAAAACAGATGCAAGGTCCTCCTAAATGGGATAAACAGAGGATACAAATAGACTCCTGTCAGTTCAGATAAGGTTAGAAAAGAACAAGAACTGTCCCAGCAGAAAAACTTCTGGTATACCAAGCTTCATAGATTTCAGAATTGCCCACACAGGTTTTGGACCTGAACAATCGACAAGAATACAGTGTAGACTTTTAGGTTAATAAGAATACGGGCCCTAATTATGAGGTAATACTGAAACACTTTATAGAAAAAGAAAAATAGAGCAGTCAATAGAATGCACTCCATCAGTCTGTGAAATTCCCACTAATACAGACTAGTTGAAGACAAGGCCACGGGAGTTTCAGTCCGTGAGACTGTAAGTACATGGCTGAAAGGAAAAGCTTGGGGTGGGGGTGGTGGGCACAAGAAGGGAAGAAAGAAAAAATAGGGCGCTCAAAGCTTCTGCCTTCTTCTTGAACTTCCTCCCTACCCAGTGCCCACCAGGCTGTGAGAAGCCAGGCAGGGGACCAAGTCCTTGCATACCAGGCATGACTATACTGTAAGCACTGCAGATCAGGCACCAGTTTTCAGAGGGGTCCTTGCTGGAGGTCCAAAGAAATCATTTCACCAGGGCCCAAACCCACTCTCAATGGCTCCATCCCTAGGGCGCAGAAAATCGCAGAGGAATCCGCAGGGAACAAGGTCCAAGGTCCCGTAGGGAGAATCGCAGGCCTGCCATCTTTCCTGGTACAGGCAGCTAGTGGCAGCAGGTGAGGCTGTGAAAGCTGCTCTGATCTGGAATTTGGAAGACAAGAGGATTAAATCCTGGGTCAGCTTTTAAAACATCATCCCAGTGAGACACGTGGTAGCCATCTTCTACCTCTCCTTATCTAAGAGAGAAAAACCCTACATGTTCTTTTTAAATGTTGACCTGCTAACAGCCAGGAGTTGAACATCAAGGGTATCCCTGTAAAGGAAGGGAATTTGTGGGTGTGGCTGACACCTTCTAGCCACTACTTTCACTACATCTTTCTCCAATGTTCCTGGGGAACCCACAAAGATGGTCCAAAGACTCCCATAATGGGGACAAGAAAGTTCTGGGGCTCCCCTGCAAAAGAAACCAAACTTATCTGCAACATTTCTTTCCATTCCTCATTGAACATAAAAACAGAGAGGAAAGAAAGCCTTGAGGTTTCAGGCAGGGAGCTGGAGCCAGGGGCCCAAGTGTGAATTCTGACTCCTCCTCAGAGGTGGCATAGCTTTAGCGAGTGGCGTGGCCTATCTGTACCACAGTGTCCCCATCAGTTGAAACAGGGGTAATGATGGCACCTGCTTTATAGAGTTGAATGGCATTTAAATAAGAAAACCCACAAACTCTGACTGCCACCGTGTTTGGCACAGAGTAAGGGCCCAAGAAAAGCCAGCTTTCCTTGGTAAGGTCCCAGCATATGAAAAACAACTCCACATTATTATTTAAGTTCCTGATTTTGCCCAGTTCCTACCTGCTGGTCCTGTTTCTTTAACTCCAAGCTTCTCAAGCAACAGCCAACATCTGCGGCCTCACAAGAACCCTTGGATTTGGGATCCTTACCCCAAATTGTAGGAGAGAAAACTGACTCTAATATAAGAGAAGTGACTGGCCCAAGAACACGTAGGTTCTCAGGCAGAGCAGGGATTGGAACCAGGTTTTCTTTCTCCAAAATGAAGAGTTCTTTTCACAGCACCAAAATTGTTCCAAAGGAAAAAACTCTTCATGAGAAATCTTCATCCTTGGAAGGAAACGCTGTTTTATAGAAACAGGCAAAAGGTATTTGAAGCCAAGATTGATGAGTAAAGAAGTTGATCAAGTAGACCACATCAATTTGACCTTGAAATAGAAAATAGATTGTAGCCTTTTGGGCAAGGCTTGTTGCCAGACTGGGCCTCAGTTTCCTCATCTGTAAAAGGAGTATGTTGAAAACTTGACTTTGAAGGGTCTTTTGAGAAATATTTGAACAGTGGAAGTCCAGTAGAATTGTGCTTGTTGTTGGATATAAGAGTTTTGCTAAATTTTGTCAAAATCATTCATTTAATTCCATAGCTACTTCTGAAACAAGAAAAATCACCTTGTTTTCCAGAGGAAAAGGAAAAACAGTACCCAGAGAGGTATTAAATCTTATTGAAAAAAACCCAACCACCACCATCTCCTGCCTCCTACCCAAAGAAGCTCTCAGAATTTGTTTGCTCAGCGACATAATCAGTAACATCTAAAATTAGCGCCGAGCTTCCTCCCGCTCACACTTCATCATCTCTGAGAGGTTCTATAGATTGGAGAATTGCTCATAATGATGATGGAATAACTCATTTTAAAAATCGCAAACTGAGAAAACAAGTTTACTGTGTTATCTTTGAATAGTTTGGACCTGAAAGAAAAAACTCTGTCTTCTGCCAAACAAAGGGAAAAAAGCAATTTTCTGAGATGAAAACCCCCAGCCCATCACTATGCCTCCGGAAGATGGAATTCATTGATCAGAGTCAAAGTTCCAGGTCTAGGTGGAAAAAAATGAGGTCCCTGCATCATTAATTTCAATAGAATCGAAAATAATGGAATGCAGCCAGCCAAAAACACAATGAAATCTAATGTTCCCCAAGTCGCCAGCTCATAGACTGCACCGGGGCAGAGGGCCTGGTCTCACTCGTAACTGCCCAGAAACTGGGCTTTCAAAGTTGCTGGCTTTCCTCCCGTGTATTTATAATACATTGCAAACGTTCAGAAAAATGCAGAGAGTCATACCATAAATACACACTAACCCAAATTTAATAAATGTTGACATTTTGCCATATATGCTTCAGGGCCTCTTAAATGAAATGTTATGGATATGATTGCAACTCCTTTCTTATCCTTCTCCCTTCCCATTCCCCTACCTCCTTCCCCAGAGATAAATGCTATTCTGATATTGGTATATGTAGGTCCCATGCAGTTTTTATTATACACACTAAATATATATATATATGTACACCCATATTTTATGTGTAAAATTCCATGGCATTTAGTCAGTTACAATGCTGTACAGCCATCACCTCCATTTAATTCCAGAACATTTTCATCACACTAAAAGGAAACCCTGTATCCAGTTAGCATTTTCTCTTTCTCCAACCAGTCCCTGGACTGGTGATTTCTGTTTCTATGGATTTGCCTAGTCTAGACATTTCATATAAATGGAGTCATACAATATGTGCCTTTTGTGACTGACTTTTTTACTTAGGATATGTAGCATAATGTTTTCAAAGTTTATTCATGTTGTACCATGGATGATATTCAATTGTAAGAATAATATTCCAGTGTATGGATATACCACATTCTGTTCATCCATTTATAAGCTGATGGATGTTTAGGTTGTTTCTGCCTTTTTGATATTATGATCAGTGCTGCTATGAATATTCATGTACAAGATTCTGCATGTTTTTTATTGGTATCATCCCATAGCTGCTTTTTCCACTCACCATTATGCTTTGGGGCCTTTCTCCAATTTAATACATAGATGTAGCTCATTGATTTTAACTGTGGTTTAGAATTCCATTGCCTGAACAAACCACTGTTCATGTAGCCATTCCTCTGTTGCTGGATATTTAGATTATTTCCAGTTTTATCTACCATAACTAGCACTGCCATAAAGGGAGATTTTAAAGGTTTTGGTCTATGGACCAAATCTGCAGAGCAAGACATCCTCCCTGACAACTCATTGTATCTACTTCTATTTGACAACCCCACAAAACTCTTGGTGTGATGGTTCTGGCTAGTGGGTGGGAAATCCAAGTGAACAAGGTGAAGTCATGCACAAATAACTGAAGCTCTAAGAACAGAGGATAGTTAGTTGAATCACTATCTTAGTTTGTCAGGGTTGCTATGACAAGTACCATACAACGGCTTGGCTTGAAAAACAGAAATTCGTTTACTTATGTTTTAAATTTGCTAATAGGTTTCTTTTTCTTCTTTTTTTTTCTTTTCTTTTTTTATTGATATATATGTGTATAGATAGATAATAGATAGATAGATAGATAGATAGATAGATAGATAGATAGATAGATAATTTACAAACACTCCTTCCCCTCTTCTTCCATGCCACCCTTCCCCAGTAACTTCTAACTGGTTTTCTATCTCTGCAAATTTGCTATTTCTAGTCATTTCTTATTTAAAAAGGGATATCATACCATTTGTGTCCTTATGTGTTTTGCTTATTTCACTGAACACAATGTTTTCAAGGTTCTTCCATGTTGCAGCATGTCTCATAACATGTCTCATATTCTTACAGATGAATAATGTCCCACTGTGTGCATGTACCACATTTTGTTTATCCATTCATTTGTTGACGGGTACTCGGATTGTTTTCAGCTATTGGCTATTGTGAATAATGCTGCTATAAACATTGGTATACAAGTGTCTCTTTGCAACACTGCTTTCACTCTCTTTGGGTATCTACCTAGAAGTGGGATCGCAGGGTCAACTGGTAACCTTATATTTAACTTTTTGAGGAAATGCCATATCAGTTTCTACAGTGGCTGCACCATTCTACATTCCCACCAGCAAAGCACTAGAGTTCCAGGTTCTTTGCATCCTCGCCAACACTTATCTTCCTCTTTTTAAAAAAAGGAAATCCATTCTCGTGATGGATTATTGTGGTTATAATTTGCATTTCCCTAATGGCTAATGATACTGAGTATCTCTTCATATGTTTACTGGCCATTTATAATATATATCTTCTTTGGAGAAATGTTTATTCAAGTCCTTTGCCCATTTTTAATTCGATTGTCTTTTTTGTTATTGCACTGTAAACATTCTTTATATATTCTGGATATTAAAACCTTATCCAAGATATGGTGTGCAACCATTTTCTTTTATTCTGTATATGATCTTTTTATTTTCTTGATAATTTTCTTCAAGGCACAAAAGTTTCTGATTATGATGAAATCAAATATATCTACTGTTTCTTTTGTTGCTTATGCTTTTGCCGTCATATCTAAGAATTCATTGCCAAATTCCAGGTCATGAAGATTTTACCCTGTGTTATCTTCTAAGAGTTTTATATTTTTAGCACTTTTGTGTATGGTGTGAGTTAGGGGTCTAACTGCATTCCTCTCCATGTGGATAACCAGGTATCCATATGTCACTGTAGTTCTTTCCCCACTGCATGTACTTAGCACCCTTAAAATGTATAAACATATATAGTCTAAAATGTAAACCATAATGTAAACCATAACCCGTCCATCAGCCATGTGGGATATCAGCCCCCTCTCTGTTTAGAGGTAGAGCAGACATCGCCATCCCAGGGTCCTTAGGATAGAGGAGTAAAATATGGATTAGAGTGCACTTATTGGTATTCTACTAGAGAAATATTGTGATTCTAGCAATGGAAGAAATTATATCTTTGATGTGGAGACAGTGGCCACAGGAGTTGCTGAGGGCAGGGAGAGGGAAAAAGAGTTGTGATACAGGGGCATTTTCAGGACTTGGAGTTGCAGGGACAGATGCAGGACATTATATATCCTGCCACAACCCACTGAATGGACTGGGAGAGAGTGTAAATTACAATGTAAACTATAATTCATGCTGTGAGGCAGTGCTCCAAAATGTATTCATCAAATGCAATGAATGTACCACACTAATCAAAGAAGTTGCTGATGTGGTAGGAGTGAAGGGGGTATGGGGAGTGGGGTATATGGGAACCTCTTATATTTTTTAATGTAACATTTTGTGTGATTTATGTATCCTTTAAAAAAAGATAAAAATTTTAAAAGAATATTTTAAAAAACTACTTAAATACATTTTTACTAAAAAAAAAAAAACAACACAAAAGCAGTGTGGGGAACAGATGTAACAAAAGTGGTTGAGCATCAGCTTCCCATGTATGAAGTCCTGGGTTCAAACCCCAGTACCTTCTAAAAAGTAATCAATGGGCCATAGATATGTGGGTCTGTTTATTTCTGGACTTTCAATTCTGTTCCACCAATCTACCTGTCTTTGAGCCATTACCTCACTGTTTTGATCACTGTAACTCTGGAATAAAATTTGAAATCAGGTCATATGAGTCCTCCAATCTTGTTTTTCTTTTTCAAAATTGTTTTAGCTATTCAAGGGCCCTTGCAATTGCACATACATTTGAGGATCAGTTTTCCCATTTCTTAAAAAAAGGCCAAAGAAATCTTAATAGGGATTGCATTGAATTTGTACATTGCTTTGGATTATTATTGACATATTAACTATCATAACCCTTCCAATCCAAAAACATAGAATGCCTTGCCTTTTATTTAGGTCTTCTTTATTTATTCCCAGACACTTAATTCTTTTAGATGCTGTTGTAAATAGACTTGTTTTCTTCTTAAGTTGTTCATTACTAGTATATAGGAATACAACTTTTTTGTGTGTGTTGAACTCGTACCCTGCCACTTTGCTGAATTCATTTATTAGCTCTAATAGTCTTCTTGAGGGTTCCTTTGGGTTTTCATATATAAGACCATGTCATCTGCAAATAGAGATAATTTTTTCCTTTGCAATCTGAGTACGTTTTATTACAATATCGAACAGCAGTGTGAAAGCACGCATCCTTATCTCATCCCTTGTCTTTGGGGGAAAGCTTTTCTTTCACCACTGAATACGTTAGCTTGTAAGTTTTTCATAAATGACCAACAGGAATTTATTTCCTCATGGCTTTGTAGACTAAAAGTCCAAAATCAAGGTCTCGACCATTCCCCCATTCACTGTCCCAGAAGCTATAGCATCCTGGTGCTGGCTTGCCACAATCCTTGGGGCTCCTCGGCTTGCCCTTCTGCCTCCATCACATGGCAATCTGTCTCCTTGGTCTCCTCTTGTGGCCTTTCCTGACTGCATCCAAATGTCCTCTGCCTTATAAAGACTCCAGTCACATGGATTAAGGCCCACCCTGATTCAATATGGCCTCATCTAAACAGGATCTTTGATTCAATATGGCCTCATCTAAACAGGATCTTTGAAGTTCCTATTCATAAATGAATCCACACCTTAACAAATATGAACACCTTCCAAGGTCCCATTTATAAATGGGTTCACACTCACAGGAGCAAGGATTAAGACTTGAACATGTCTTTATGGGAAGACATGATTCAGTCCCCAACCATCATATTCCTCATTGTCAGCTGCCCTCCCTGTAAGAGGATGGTTGGTGAGCTGCAGTGCATCCTTGCAGGAGGTCCTGCAAGGTCCCTACCCCACCCCACCCCCAACATCAGGCTTGACCATGCGAGTGGTGTGGTCACAATGTATGAGTGGAGACAACATAGGTGACATAGGAACAGGCGCTCTGGGAGCCATCATCTCGCTCTTCCTTCTGCCACAGGACAGCACATCCCACACAGGGATCCCGCAGCCTGGACCCCAGAATGAAGAAAGCACACGGAGCAGAGCCGGGCTGCTGCACAGGGTGAGCCAACACACGCCTGCTGCTGGACATCACTGAGACTTGGGTGTTGTTTGTAATCTCAGGACAACTGAGCTAAAGCTCCTGGGAGGGGTCTCTTCTTTATCCCCATCTTACCTGAACTCAGGATGCAGTTTTGACCTTCATGTCCACTCACCTTGTTTTTAAACTCAAACGAAACTGCATTTCCCCAGCCTGGACTCTGCACATTACCCAGCCCAGCATGTGGTGCTGAAAAACAGAGGAAAAATCTTAATAAAAGGCTGGTCTTCAGGAGAATCTGCTCTGGGCCAGGCACTGAGCGGGGCACTTGTGCAGACAGCATCTTACTTGTCCTCATGTCACCTTAAGGAGGTGAGCACAACAGTTGCTTCCACTTTAAGACAAGGAAACACTTGACCTAGCAAGAGGCAGATCGAGGAAATGAGCCCAAGCACTGCGGCTCCTCTGATCCCGTGAAAGCCAGAGCTGCCGCCGGTGAGTTCGCAGACGCGCACCAGAGAAGAGGCCTTCTGTCACTGAGTACAAAGGTAAACAGACTACACTCTGGGAGATGACACAAGGTATACCTCTTTTAAAAACTAATCGGCTGTGTCTTTGATGGAAATGGTATGTTTGCAAATACAAAGAAATAAAGAAAAAGACAAATTGCACTGAAGTTTGCAATTGTAATAACTGCTGTCCAGAAAGAGTACAGGGAGCCGCCAGGAGGCCAGCCCGGATCTGGGGTTTCAGGGAAGCTTCTCTGAGGAAACGACACCCAGTTATTACCTACAGCATTATGAGTGATTTCGTTATGAGTGGGAGAGTCAACAGAAATTACCACCAGGCCCATGTGGTGCCCTGGGGTGCCTGTAAGCTTAGTAGTCACCTATATGCTTGTGTGATTCTTGGTTAATGGCTCTTTCGTTCACTCAGTCACCAGGTGTTATTTGAGTGCAGAGTCCCTGCAGACCCCAGGGTGAATACAAGGACGGGGTCACTGCCTTGTGGGGCTGAGAGCCTGGGGCAGGGTGGGGTAGACGATGAACAAGCAAATCAGTGCAAGCAGATTGTTCCGTGGTGAACAAAGGACACCAAGCAAGGGTCCTGAGAGAAAGAACAGGGAGGCAGCTCCGACAGTAAAGAGGCGACCAGGGACCTGGAAAGGACGTGGAGATGGGGAGTCAGCTGAGCACGGAGCAGGGAGAAGGTGCCCTGGGTGGAGGGAACAGCAGGGACAAAGGCCCTGGGGCTGAAGGGATTGGCACATTGGAGCTACTGGCAGCAGGCTGCTGCGGGGAGGCTGGCAGGAGGGGAAATCTGGGGGGGGGGGGGGGGCGCTCTCCTGAACCTGCTGGAGAGGGAGCAGCTGGCAGAGCGTGTCTGGAAGAGGGAGGACTAGAGCACAGTCGCTCTTCGTGGAAACCATGAGATCTGGATTCTAGTCCAGTTCTCCTTGCACTCAGGCAAACACCAGCACCTCTCTGGGCCTCAGTTTCCTCATGTGTAAAATCAGGACAGAGGCCTGATGATCTAGCAGGACCTCCCATCTCTATCATTCTGATTCTCTGCTGGGACACTCCCACATGGCCTCTGCCAAGGACTGTGGATTCCTGAGAAAAGGAGGATGAAGACGCAAAGCAAGAAGATGCTAAGCGTTTCTCGCGGGAGCCCTCCCCACTGCGCTATGCAGCAAGCTCGCCCTCCTCTCCCCGCTTCCCTGCAGGACGGATCCGGATGCGGCAAATGCGTCCTGACGACCCTCTCACCCTGGGCCCCATAACCTGCTCCTCTGCTAAACTTGCAGACTCTCAAGTTGGAAGAAGGGACCCTGAGGGTCTCCCTGAAACCCCCTGGGGATGAAGGCCCGGGGGACAGTAATTTCTTTTTTTGAGCTGAAGTCTGCTTCTTGCAGGTCCACCCCTAGTCTTTGTTCTTCTCTGTGGAACCACAACCTTCACCTTTCCTGGAGAAAGCAGAGACTTCGGGGTCTCGAGCCTGTTTCTGCCACAGAGATTGCCACCTGGAATGGCCTGTGCCCCTTCTCTGAAAATGAAGATATGTTGTTGTGGTGCTTGTTCTTGTTGTTGTTCTTGTTGTTATTATAGATGATGTCTACTGGGTTTTACTATATGCCAGATAATGTTCTAAGAACTTTGCACTATTTTCACTTAATTATCACAAACACCGTAAGATAAGCACTATTATCCCCTATTATATAGAGGAGAGTCAGAGATGCTAACTACCCAGCCCAAGGTCACACAGCTAGGAAGTGACAGAAACTAGGCAGGATAGTAATGTCTGCCTCTCCAAGTCATCATTGGAACTACATAAGCCGATCATAGCTTTTACCAAGCCCGTACAGTGCTCAGCACTTGCAGTAGGCAAACTAATGCTCCCCCAAAGATGTCCACATCCTAATCCCTGGCACCTATAAATATGTTACCTTACATGCCAAAGGAACTTTGCAGATGCCATTAAATTAAGGACCTGGTGATGGTGAGATCGCCATGGATTATCTGGTGGACCAAACCCAAGCACATGGGTTTTTAAATGCCAAGAATGTTTTCTGGCTGTGGTCAGAAGGAGTTATGACTACAGAAGAACGCTCAGAGAGGTGCAAGATTTTAAAGATAGAGAAAGGGGGGCAATAGCCAAGGAGTATAGGCAGCTTCTAGAAGCTGGAAAAAAAACAAGAAACATATTCTGCCCTAGAGCCTCCAGGAATGAGGCAGCTGGCCATTGATTTCAGTCCAGGAGATGCGTATCAGACTTCTAACCTACTGAAGTGTAAGGTTTTAAACCACTGATTTTGTGGATTAGTTACAGGAGCAATAGGAAGCTAATACACCTTTCCATGCATATTCTCTCAATTAATCCCCACCGGGCAAAGGAGATTATGGTCTACAGTCCCTTATCCATAATTCCAAAATCCAAAGAGCTCTGAAAACTCAAGGTCCTTTGTAAGTTTGCAGCCAATTCATGTTGTGACCAAACCTCACTGAATTGGCATAATCTGTTTATACCTACTACTCATCCTATCTAAAGTCAATACTATACATTTTGGTTAGAAATATTAAAGTGTTTGATTTCTGAGGTTGCCCAAGACCCAACTGGGGAGGAAATGCAATCTATGACATGTACTCCATATTCCTTTCTTAAATTCTGAGTTCTGAAACACATCTGACCGAAAGGTTTGCAGAGGAGGAAACTGAGGCTCAGAGAAGCTAGAAAATGGGAATGCAGGAACAGGAATCCAGGCAGTGGGACTCCAGATCATCCTACCTTGATGATCCATTGGATTCGGCACATAGAAGGTGCTCAATAAATGCAGTTTCTCCTGCTCCCCTTCCTCATGACAGTCTTTCAGATTTTTTTAATCATTCATCCGATCAACTTGAAGTCATACCTTCATGACAGAGCTGGAATTAGAACCTACGTAAGCTGACTTAACAGTGTTTTCCCTTAATGACAATGCCTTATGGGCTCATGAGAAGAAAAAAACCATTATCAAGTGACCTTCAGGCCAGCATGGCTACAGGGACAAAATGCCCTCCTCAGCCCCTCGCCACAAGCTGTCTGTACCATGTAAGGGGCATATTTGTCATTGGAGGTTGATCCCTTGACATCAGGCTTATAGAGACAGAGGCACCAATCTCTCTGTCTTTGCTGGTGTGACTCTGAGTTCTTAAGCCAGGCAAAACTGGGTTCAGATTCTACCTCTAGTACGTATGAGCTATGCAGTCCTGGAAAAGTCAGGGAGCCTTCCTGAGCCTCCACATCCTCATCTGTAAAGTGGGGGGATGACAGTGCCCAGGCTGCAGGGCTGCTGTGGGGGGAAGCAACTCAGAGTGTGGGCAGCACCAAGATTGTTCCCAGCACAGGGGCAGAGCCCAGGCAAGGGCAGCCAGGTTAGCTTCCTTCCCAGAGGACCGGCACAGAGCTGAGGGCCACCAGCCCCACCAACATGATGATCTGGCTAGGACAGTTGATACTTTGTGGACATCAGCCTGGTTGTCTCACCAAGCCCTTTCCCCAGGAATAAGAACCTCATTCCCCATCACAGCTATGAGAGCTAAGGGTAGGTATATAATGAATCTGGCACAGTGCTTGGTGTATAGTAAGTGCTCAGTAAGTGGTGCCAAAAGTGAGGATGATGGTGGGAGCTCCTACAGCAGTGATGCAAGCACAGCTCAATGCCCATAGCCATACACTCTAGTAAAGACATCACTCTAGACCATGGGAAGAGCTGGGACCTGAGAGGCCAGTGCAGCTCACAGATCCACACCTCATTTAGCTTTGGAGTCAGAATCATGGGTTCAGACCCTCTTGGCTGCACTCACCAGCTGGAGACCCTGAGTAAATCATTCCACTTAGCTGAGCTTCAACGTCCCTCAGGTATTAAGATGACAAATGACAGGGGTCTGGCAATAAGAGGTGCCCAATGCATGCTCTTTCCTCCAACCACGAATAAAAAGACCAGGTTTGAGTCTGAGTTTGGCCACCTACGAGTAATGGCTTTGGTCAAGTTATTCTCAGAGCTGCTCATCTGGGAATAATAAGACCTATCTTGTGGTGTCGTCACAAGGTGGAAATGAGTCAAGTATGTGAAAGTGTTTGTAAACTGCAAAGTGCTCTGTAGAGGTCAGCTGTTATCCTCATTTCAGGATGCCACACTTCAGAGGTCTTCGTGAGAGGGTGCTAACACCCACACACCCGATTCCAAGAAAACAAGAGGTGGGAGCCGTGTGGTTTCATTCGCCATGACTCACAGAGGCCACTCCTGCCATGTATTCAAATCCTGTGGCTAGAGGAGCTGGGCTTTTATGACTTTTCAATCAAGTTTCCTAGCTACTTCTTAGGGCTGCAGCCATTATCCACCCTCTCTAGTCCAGAGGGAGGGAGGGGCAGGTAAAAGATGACTCAGAAGTTTCAAGGCAGAGTAACTCTGTGTATGTGGCGGGGGGGGGGGGGGGGGGGGGGGTTGCTAAGAATGTAAATAGGGAAGTCTGGAAGGCGCAAGAATTTTCTGGTCAGAGAGAGAAGAACAGAGACACCTATCCCTGTCGGCTGGAAATCGAGGTAGAAAAATCTAGGAGGTAGCCAGAAATGAGAGGTGGCAGTCAGGAGAGAGATAATAAATGGAGGTGTCACCCAGAATGAAGCTAGAACTGGAGATATGAGAAAGTCAGAGAATAGAAGAGAGTAGAAAGAGGAAAAGGAAAAAAGGAGAAAGGAAGGGAGGAGTAAAGAGCAAAACCTCATAGATTTCCAAGGATTGGGCAGATGAAGCAGTCAGGTATGGAGGCCACACAGCTACACAGGGAATGGGAGGGCGAGGGCAGCATGGAAGAGAGATGACGCAGCCCAGCTAGGTGGGCCCTGGTGCCCCAGTCAGCCCAGACCCACACTGCTAGAAGAGCCGCCACCCTACAACAGGACCCCCGTGGGGCACACCTGCCTCTGCTCCCATTGGAGGTGCACTGGGACAATCCAGTCTGGGTCTAGATTATGTCAACCATGGGGAGGGGATGATATTCTCCAAGGACCCAGATGCTGTCAGGCTCCATCACAAGGATGATCACCACTGGTGCTCAAAGGAGAGTCAGAGAGTTTCTCAAACAGGCCCGTTCAAGGGGAAAAGAAAGCAGGGGACACAGTACCTGAGGCTAGAGGCTTTAACTCCCTCCTTAAGAGTGAGTGTTTCATTGATTGTACACTTTGGATGGATTGTACATTGTGTGAAAACATCTCAATAAAACTGCTTTTAAAAAATAGTGAATGTTTATTAAGTATCTGCTTGTAAAAACATTTAAAAAGAAAAGGAGGGAAGCAGCTGTGGCTCAATCAGTTGGGCTTCTGTGTACCATATGGGAGGCCCTGGGTTCACGTCCCAGAATGGAGAACTGACTCAGCAAGGTGACGCAACAACAAAACAATAGGGAGGCAAGTAAAAAAAAAACACACAGAAGAGGGCTCAGCAAATGGACACAGAGAGCAGACAACAAGCAAGCCACAAGGTTGGGGGGGGGAAATAAATTTAAGAAAAGAAAAGGAGGGCGGCGGACTTGGCCCAGTGGTTAGGGTGTCCGTCTACCATATGGGAGGTCTGTGGTTCAAACCCCGGGCCTCCTTGACCCGTGTGGAGCAGGCTCATGCGCAGTGCTGATGTGCGCAAGGAGTGCCGTGCCACGCAGGGGTGTCCCCCCTGTAGGGGAGCCCCACACGCAAGGAGTGCGCCCCATAAGGAGAGCTGCCCAGTGCAAAAGAAAATGCAGCCTGCCCAGGAATGGTGCCACCCACACGGAGAAGTGACACAACAAGATGACACAACAAAAAGGAACACAGATTCCCATGCCGCTGACGACAACAGAAGCGGACAAAGAAGATGCAGCAAAGAGACACAGAGACCAGACAACCAGGGTGGGCAGGTGGGGAGGGAAGAGAAATAAATAAATCTTTAAAAAAAAAAAAAAAAAGGAAAATTGGGGAAACGGACTTTGGCCCAGTGGTTAGGGCATCCGTCTACCATATGGGAGGTCCGCGGTTCAAACCCCAGGCCTCCTTGACCCATGTGGAGCTGGCCCATGTGCAGTGCTGATGCGCACAAGGAGTGCCGTGCCTCGCAAGGGTGTCCCTCGCGTGGGGGAGCCCCACGCGCAAGGAGTGCGCCCGTGAAGAAAACCGCCCAGTGTGAAAAGAAAGAGCAGCCCACACTTCCCGTGCCACTGACAACAACAGAAGCGGACAAAGAAACAAGACGCAGCAAATAGACACCAAGAACAGACAACCAGGGGAGGGGGGGAATTAAATAAATAAATAAATCTTTTTAAAAAAAAAAAAGGGGAAAATTGGGGGGAAAAATTAATCTAGACACACCTCCCACAAAAATTAACACAAAATGGATCATAGACCTAAGTGTAAAACAAAAAACCATACCACACTTAGAAGACAACACAGGAGAATATCTAGGTAACCTTGGGATGGCTATGTTTTTTTTTAGATACAATACCAAAAACACCATCCATGAAGAAAAAAATTGATGAATTGGAAAAATAAAAGAGTGAAGGAGCCTGTGGTGGCCAACCCAGGAGCAGCAGGGAAGCCGTTGCCATCAGAAGGGGGAGGCGCTGCCATGTCCCCATCCACCCAACTCTATCTCATGCAGAAAGGAGAATTTTTGGAGTGTGTAACTTTAGATTTAATTTTCAGAGCCATCATCTTCTCAAATCAAAGACTGACTCTCCCTTTCTTTCTATGTTTAATTAGGGAAAAGAGGTTTCCATGATTCAAGTCTGTGGGAAACTCTCCTAAGAATCAGATTGTCATTCATCCGGAGTCTGATTGGAGCCCCAGTTTACAGGCACAGGCCACGGAGGAGCCCCTGGTGGTGGGAGAGGAATGGTGGGGAGGTCTGAGTTCGGGGGAAGCATGGGGAGTGGGGGGCAGGAGGAGTATAGAGAAGGGAGTCTAATTGAGTCTGGGATGGAGTGCGGTGGGGTGAGGTAGGGTGGGAGGAGTCCAGGGACATGATCTGGATTGATTTGTTTGTTCCTTTGTATGTTTTGAAAGTGTGGGAATTGGACCTTGGGTGCAGAATATATTCATAGTGTTGTTCATTGTTCACTGTTAGGTGCACACACACACACCCCTTTTATCCCCTTGAAATACTTTTTTTTTTTTTAAAGATTTATTTTTATTTATTTAATTCCCCTCCCCCAGTTGTCTGTTTTCTGTGTCTTTTTGCTGCGTAATTGTTTCTTTGTCCGCTTCTGTTGTCGTCAGCGGCACGGGAAGTGTGGGCGGCGCCATTCCTCGGCAGGCTGCTCCCTCCTTCGCGCTGGGCGGCTCTCCTTATGGGTGCACTCCTTGCACATGGGGCTCCCCCACGCAGGGGACACCCCTGTGTAGTAGGGCACTCCTTGCGCGCATCAGCACTGCGCATGGGCCAGCTCCACCCGGGTCAAGGAGGCCCGGGGCTTGAACCGCGGACCTCCCATGTGGTAGACGGACGCCCTAACCACTGGGCCAAAGTCCGTTTCCCCCCTTGACATACTTTACACTTGAAGCAACAGAGTTTGTTCAGTTTCGCTAAGCCTTCCAGTTGTTTCACAGGATAGAACAAAGAGCTGAAATGACCTATCTCATTTTATAAAGCTATTCATTATAAGCTTGATACTTAAACCTGATAGGGATGGCACCCGAAAATTAAGACTAGTTTAAATATGGCCACAGACATTTTTTTTAGTGATTTGAACTCGGCAATGTATGAAATATATCTCATGATGAAAAAAATCACAAGGACATCCCTTCAGATAACCCACAATGGAAGATGCCCCAGTAACAGACCAAAATGGAAAGCCACATAAGCATTTTGGTAAAGGCAGAAAAAGCAGTTGCTACTGTTCAGCGCTTCTTTAAGCTTTAATCGAAGGATAATATACCTACAGAGGACTACACAAATCCGAAGTGTGCAGTCAAATTTTCACCAACTAAACACACCTGCATAACTTGCTTTTAGCTCAAGAAACAGAACATAAGCTGCATGCCAGAAGGCCCCTCCTGCCCTCTTTATTTTTTATTCCTTTTTATTATTCCCTAATCACTGTGTGTGTGTGTGTGTGTGTGTGAAGCCTCTTAAAATAATTACCCATGGAGGGTTGGAGAGGAGGGTAAAAAACAAAAACAAATAGTGCCTAGCACACAGCACTGAATACATCAACTAATACCACATCTAGATTGTGGATTCTGACTGCTGCATAATATTTTTGCGGTCACCCCTCGGGCTGAAGTGTGGTTTGCTGGCCTGGCGGGGGAGCGGCCGCGGTAGGCCTAATTCCGCTGCCCCCATAAAAGGGTGGTTGGTCGGGCCCACCGCCACCCCTGAAGGAAGCTCGGCATGGGCGCAGAGTGCCCTCGGGTCTCCCGTTCTCGGCAGCCATGCTTCCGCGGCCGCCCCTCCTCCCTGATGGCGCCACACGATGCCTTGTGGGGCGGCACCCTTCTTCTTCTTTCTCCCTGCGCAGGCGCAGGGCGGAAAATTCCAGTCTGCCCTTTTCCCCTCCCCCGACAGCAGCAACAGCCAGGCGTGGGCGGAAAAATCCAGTCTGCCCTTTTCCCTTCCCCCGACAGCAGCAACAGCCAGGCGTGGGCGGGAAACTCAAGTCTGCCCTCCACCCCAGCAACAGCAGCCACCAATCCCTAAACCCTGCCCCTTCCCCCAGCAACAGCGACAGCCAATCCCTAACCACCACCCCTCCCCCGTCCAGTACCGCCCACTGACCTTTCACCGGCAACCAATCAGAACAGGGCGTGGCTTCGACCAATCAGCCTTCCCCAGCCCCTATAAAACTGTTGCCTCTCCCTCAATAAAGTGGACCTGCATGTTTACCTCATCTCCGCGGTAGTTCTTCTGCCGTGCGCCCTCCAGTCCTGAGAGCCCCCGACAAGGGCCTGGCCTCCCTTGTCCCCAGTTCGTCGCCTGCTTCTCTGGGCGACCCCTTCATCGCCGGCTTCACCGGGCGACCCCGTCAGCCGAACTGCGCAACCCCTGTGAGACCGACCCCTCGTCTGCTGCCGGACCGACCCCTCGTCCCAAGCGGGACCGACCCCTCGTCCACAGCCAGACCCCACCTCTACCGACCGAGCAAGCCGTCGCATATTTTATTAGTGTTTTTACCACATTTTTTTTAATCTTTCCCCTAGTAACAGGCTTTAGGGGCTTCCAAAATCCTACTATCAAAACTGAGGTTGTGATGAATATCCTTGAGCACATTCCCTTGGAGACCGTGTGGGAATGTCTCAGAGATGGGCTACCCACCAGTGAGGATGTTAAAATCCTTCTTAGCTTTCTTAAACTAAGATTAAGATTAGCTTAATCTTGGCTAAACTCTGCCTGATGCCCTCCAGAATCACGGCACCAGGCTACACCCACCACAGGTGCACAAGGCATCCTGATTTCCCACGTCCCTGCAAGCTCATGACATGATCCAAGTTTCTCACTTTTGCTAGTCTGATGAGTGTGAAGTAATAATTCACTGTTGTGTTAAACTGTATTTATCTAATTATTAACGGTTTGAGCATCTCTTTGTATCCTTATGAGCCATTTGGGTGTCCTCTTCTGTGAACTGCTTATTTTTATGTTTTATTTAGTTTTCTACTGAGCTCCCTCCCTTTTTCTTAAGAGTTTACAAGAGTTCATGTATGTTTTGGGTTTTAGTCATTTATAGGTTTTAGATTTGGCATCTGTATGCAATTGAAGTCTAGAGTAGAGTTTCTCAACCTTGGCTTTACCAACATTTTGGCCAGATAAAATATCCTGTACAAGGTGGGGCTGTCCTATACATTGTACTTTCCCCGGCCTCTACCCACTGGTTGCCAGTAGCACCTCTTCCTCCAGCAGTAACAATCAAAAGATGTCTCCAGAGCTTGCCAAGTGTCCTCTGAGGCAGGGAACAAAACTGTCCCCATTTGAGAACCACTCATCTATCCCTCACTGATTAGAAATCCATATTTTGATTTAAAAATCAAGTTCACCCATTTTTTCATATTAGGCGTTGCGCTTTGAGGATCTTATTTGAGAAAATTTTCTCAACCTGCATTGCAAAAATGTTCCCCTAAAATGTATTCTATACACTTTATTGTTTAATCTTTGACATTTAAGTCTTTAATTTATCTGGAGTCCACGACTGTATTCCACGTAAAGTTGGTATCTATTTATACTCTGATATCTATAATGAGCCAGTTTTCCAAAGCCATCTACTAATCAGTGGGTCCTTTCCCATTGATATGTGGTGCCATATTTATTATATATCAAGTTCCTATATATGTTTCCTATTCCATTGGTCTATTTACCTGCCCCTCCAACAGAACCACAAAATTCCTCTATTGCTATGGCTTTGCAATATGTCCTAATATCTAGGAGACAAGTCTTGATTTGTGGACTTTTTCTTTTAGATTTATTTATTTATTTTCCCCTCCTTCTGCCCTACTGTTTTTGCTGTCTGTGTTGTCTTCTCTTCTCATTTTTTCTCCTCTAGGATTTACCAGGATTCAATCCTGGAAACCTCTGATGGGGAGAGAGGTTCCCTGTCAATTGCACCACCTCAGTTCCTGGTTTCTGCTGTGCTTCACCTTGACTCTCCCCTTGTCTCTCTTATGATGCATCATCATCTAGCTGTGTGACTCACTTGCACGGGGCACTGGCTCACCAGGCAGGCACTGCATGGGCACTCACTCAGGCACTGGCTTGCCATGTGGGCACAATTTCTCTTCTTCTTTTTCACCAGGAGGCCCCAGGAATCAAACCCAGATCATCCCATATTGTAGGCTGCGGTCACCCCTCGGCCTGAAGTGTGGTTTGCTGGCCTGGCGGGGGAGCAGCCGCAGCAGGCCAAGCCGCTGCCCCCATAATAGGGTGGCTGGTCGGACTCACCGCCACCCCTGAAGGGAGCTCGGCATGGGCGCAGAGTGCCCTCGGGTCTCCCCTTCTCAGCGGCCATGCTTCCGCGGCCGCCCCTCCTCCCTGATGGCGCCACACGATGCCTTGTGGGGCGGCACCCTTCTTCTTTCTCCCTGCGCAGGCGCAGGGCGGAAAATTCCAGTCTGCCCTTTTCCCCTCCCCCGACAGCAGCAACAGCCAGGTGTGGGCGGAAAAATCCAGCCCGCCCTTTTCCCCTCCCCCGACAGCAGCAACAGTCAGGTGTGGGCGGAAAAATCCAGCCCGCCCTTTTCCCTTCCCCCGACAGCAGCAACAGCCAGGCGTGGGCGGGAAACTCAAGTCTGCCCTCCACCCCAGCAACAGCAGCCACCAATCCCTAAACCATGCCCCTTCCCCCAGCAACAGCGACAGCCAATCCCTAACCACCACCCCTCCCCTGTCCAGTACCGCCCACTGACCTTTCGCCGGCAACCAATCAGAACAGGGCGTGGCTTCGACCAATCAGCCTTCCCCAGCCCCTATAAAACTGTTGCCTCTCCCTCAGTAAAGTGGACTTGCGTGTTTACCTTGTCTCCACGGTAGTTCTTCTGCCGTGCGCCCTCCAGTCCCGAGAGCCCCCGACAAGGGCCTGGCCTCCCTTGTCCCCAGTTCGTCGCCTGCTTCTCTGGGCGACCCCTTCGTCGCCTGCTTCGCCGGGCGACCCCATCAGCCGAACCGCGCAACCCCTTGTGAGACCGATCCCTCGTCTGCTGCCGGACCGACCCCTCGTCCCAAGCGGGACCGACCCCTCGTCCAGAGCTGGACCAACCCCTCGTCCGCAGCCAGACCCCACCTCTACCGACCGAGCAAGCCGCCGCAGTAGGCAGATGCTCTATCACTTGAGCCACATCCACTTCCCTGTGGACTTTTATATATATTAATTTCAGAACAAGTTTGTAAAGTTTCTCAACATACCCTTCTGAAATTCTGATGCAGTCACATTGGATTTATAACTTAATTTGGAAAGAATTGTTAACTTTACAATACTTTTTCTACCATGAACAGGAATATCTCTCCATTTATTTAAAACTCCCTTTTTTGTGCTTTAATTAAATATAAATTTTTTCTTCCATAAGGAACTTTATTCTTTGATAGGCTGATTCCTGGCATATATTGTTCCTGTGCCTACTGTGAATGGCATCTTGTTTCCTACTATATTTTATTATGGTTGCCCTTCGCTGATGCAGAGACATGCTAGTCATTTTTAGCAGTTGATCTTGTGTCTGGAAATCTTGCTTTTGTTCTTAGTAGTTCTAAAAAAGATTTGGTTGGCTTCCTGTGCAAAAGAGATAGCTTTATTACGTGCCTTCCAATCCTCACACCTCTCATTTCTTATTCTGGGCTTAAAGTGCAGTGGTGGGAAGTGGAAGTAGCTCAAGTGATGGGGCTTCTGTCTACCATAAGGGAGGACCTGGGGTCGACCCCCAGGGCCGCCTGGTAAAGGCATGCCGTGTGCAGCGAATCAGACCCATGCGGTGACAACACAGCAAGATGACGATGCAACAAAAGTGAGATGCAGGGGAGAGTCGAGGCAGATATGACAGAAACCAGGAACAAGGTGGCCCAAATGACAGGCTACCTCTCTCCCACATCAGAGGTCCCCAGGATCAAATCCCATTGAAGCCTAGATGAGAAAAATGAGAAGAAAAGACAAAAAGAAACAGACACAGAAGATCACACAGCAAATGGACACAGACAGCAAAAAACAGGGGAGGCAGGGGAATTTTAAAAAACCTTTAAAAAATAAATAAATAAAGTGCAGTAGTAACATGGGATGCCCCGAGTGTTCTGTCTCACAGCTGCATCAGGCAGGCAGCAATGTGTGGGAGAGAAGGAAGTACTGAAGCCCCACCTACTCCTCCAGGAGGCTCCAGCTCTGTGTGCTCTACACAAAGGGTTTTCCCAAATTCTATGCTAGCTCTATACTTCCGTGCTTCCCTCTCCTTCCACAGTGTCTCTAGAGTTCTCTTTTCAGTGGGGAGGGAACAATCTGACCAGAAAGCCCCATGGTCTGATTGGGCTTTAGAAAGGTCTCACCTGCTGCAGCATAGAAAGTGAATTAGAGGCGAGCCACGTGGGAGACCATGAGACCCCGTGAAAAGCGATAGCAATACATGAGGTCAAGGGAATGGAGAAAGCCAATGGCAGTCACAGGATTGGTTATTCTTTACACGAGGGTTCGAAGGCAAGAGAGAAAGTGAAGAACCCCAGGGTTCTGGCATGGGGACCGACCATACCACTGGTAATGGCTTTGACTGTGAGCAGGAGGAGGTTTGGGGTACTAGGAAGGGTGAGGGGGTTGCTCTGGACTCACAGAGAGTGACACACACACAGACTTCCAAACTGAGATATTGAGCAGGTCACTGGCGCCCTCACCAGCACCCAGGGGAGACATCTGGACTGGAGGACTTTGGAAAGCATCAGCATATCAATGGGAATCAAGGCCTTTGGAGTAGATGAGCCTATATGAGCTTCCTGGATGTTGTGATGAGAGAGAAGTATAGAGGGCCAAGGACACATCTGGGGGATCATAATCTTTAAGGGCTGGTCTGAAAAAGAGAAACAAAGGAAGCTGAGAAGGAGCTGCCAGTGAAGGAGCAAAACCCAGGCGTGTCACAAGAGCCGAGAGAAAAGTACGTTTTAAGAAGTACAGGAAATCAAGTGAGAGGAGGGCGGAAAGTGTTCCGTGGATTTAGAGCCATGGAAGTCACCAGTGACCCCTACCCCCGACAGGAGAGGTCATCACTCTCACCGAAGTGACCTTAGCACACGGCCTCATTAGCAATGACATCGCCTTAGAAGCATGCGGTATTTCATGCCTCTGCATGCAGTTTCTCTTCTGCAATGCTGTTTTGTTTCAGGGAAACTAAGGCCCAAAGAGTCCTTTCTGAAGGAACTAAGGAAATTTTCCTAGGAAAGGACTCAGTAGGGATATGTTCAGCCTGCTGAGAGTCACTGAATTTCCAAAAGGCTGTCCAGAGGCTGCCCACGGAGCTTCCAGGCAGAGCTCAGGAGAGCTTTGGAGAAGCAGGAGCTGACACAAATGCACGCAGGGTTGTCAACCGTAGAACGCACTCTGAAGGTAATGAGACCCTCATCTCCCTACCTTTTCCAAACCCTTTCAAGTTCATCATCTCATGTTGAGCCTCACAGAAGTTGGATGGAGAGAGAGGTGATTTCCTGTGTTTACAGACGGGGAACCTGAGGCACAGAGAGGAGCCCACGGCTCAGACAGGGAAGGAGATGGGCCTCTGCCGTCTTCTCATGCCAAGCCCAGCGCGTCGGCCCTGCCTTCCCCTGAAAGGTTCTTTCCAGGCTGATCAGCCGCCTACCAGGGAAGCCCAGGCAAGAATTCCTTCCAAAGGGAGCGGACATTTAGGGACCAGGAGCTTGGACTAGATGAGGGAGCTTCCAGCTAAACCTTCACCACTATCATTTTCTTCACCACGGCGGGTAAAAAGGGCAGCTGGTATAATTTACTCTGCACAGGAGAGGAAACTGAAATGGAAAGAAAGGCTGAGAGACTGCCGTAGAGAAACAAAGCTGCTCCTGGGGTGCTGCAGACTCATCAGAAGCTGTGCTTCTAGAAGCCTCAGCAGCCTCACGGGGTGGCCGTCGACATGGTTATGATAGTTTATCCGCATCCTTGTTCTCTTGGGCAGTGGGACACTGGTCAGGGAATCTCTTTCCCTATGCCCTGTGACAGAGGCAGCCTTGATTAACCACACACCAGCTCAGATCCCAGGTCACAGCTCTTTGGTTCATAGTCACAAGCTCAGCTGCTCTTCTGGAAGTGCCACCGTGTCAGGGAATAGGGACACAAAGGCCCAGGTGGAACAAGTTTTGAGCAGTGGCACCATGTGACTGTCACAGAAGGAAGGACAGCCATGGAATGAATGAATGAATTTTTTTGACTGCTGCAGGGATTTTTTATTTTTTTAAACCATCTTTATAGAGCATGCATTCTGTAAAAAGCAGAAATCTTTTTATTGTAGTAACATAGAAAACAAAAATATTTTCCATTTCAACCTTTTTAAGGGCTCTTCAGTGGTATTAAATACACAATCAGCACCATCCATTACCGAAACCATTTCATCATCCCAAACTGAAATTCTGTCCCCATGAAGCAATAACTCCCCATTCCCCGACTCTAGTCCCTGGTAACCTCTGACCTGCTTTCTGGCTACAAATTTGCTTTTTTCTGGATATATCATGGAACTGGAATCATACAACATTTGTCTTTTTCTGTCTGGCTTATTTCACCAAACATAATGCTTTCAAGGTTCACTCATGTTATAACATGTATCAGAACTTCATTCCTTTTCATGGCTGAATAATATTCCATTGTATTTAATTGAACTCTTAAGAGGACTGATCCCTTAAGGCTAAGGAGGTCATTAAGATTCCTAGACATAGCCTTTAAAAGGCCATTGGGGACTTCCTACTAATCAGAGCAAGGAGAGCTCCTGCAATGAATTTGAAAGAAATTATAAACCCTAAGTAACCATCATCAAGAGAATGATACATAGAAATTATGGTATCACACAGTAGAATACAATAGTGAAAACGGATGAACACGAGTATTCACATGTAGAAATGTCACGCTGGGTGGAAAAAAAGTGAATTGCAGAAAAATACATGTAGTATGATATAATTTACATATAGTTTAAAACAATTCTATACATTGCTTTGGGATACATATTCGTTTATAAATGAAATATTTGGAAATGGTACAGACATAATTCATGGAAATGGTTACTTGTGAAGTATAGATTTGGTGGGGAGGAGGATAAAATAGGGAATGAATACACAGGGGTTTTGTTTCTTAGGATAGGTTGGGTACATTCATCCTACATTATGCTTTATCACTTTCTTTTTTTTCTTTTTTCTTAAAGATTTATTTTTATTTATTTCTCTCCCCTTCCCCCCACCCCCATTGTCTGCTCTCTGTGTACACTCACTATGTGTTCCTCTGTGTCAGCCTGCACCCTTGGCAGCACCGGGAAACTGCGTCTCTTTTTCGTTGCGTCATCTAGCAGCATCAGCTCTTCATGTGTGCGGTGCCACTCCTGCGCAGGCTGCGCTTTTTTCACATGGGGCGGCTCTCCTTGCAGGGCACACTCCTTGCAGGTGGGGCACCCCCACGCGGGGGTACCCCTGCGTGGCACAGCACTCCTTGCACGTGGCAGCTCTGCGCATGGGCCAGCTCCACACAGGTCAGGAGGCCCTGGGTTTGAACCCTGGATCCTCCCATATGGTAGGCAGGCACTCCATCAGTTGAGCCACGTCTGCTTCCCCTTTATCACTTTCTTGAGGCCAGAAGCACCCTGCTAAGCTGCTCTCAAATTCCTAATCCAGAACAATGATGTAAAATAAAAAATGTTTATTGTTCTATTTAAACAGCTATGTTTGAGGATAATTTGTTACACAGAAACTATTACTGGGAACCACTGAGTATTCTTTAGCAAAGTAGGGACACTGTGGAAGTGATATTTTACCGGGTGTCCATGTGGCCTCCAACAGGCCAAATAGCAAATTGATTTTTGATCTGCAAAGTCCCAGGTGACTAGCACAAGCCAGGAAGAGCCAGCAGCCCTAGACTTTGTGGGCAGGACAGGCAGCTTGTTAGTAATTACAGTACAGCCTCAACAGACCATTCTTGGCCAACTCTGCACTTTTTTAAAAAATCAAATCTACTTGCCTCAAGGGGATATCCCCTGAGAACAAAAGGTAGACTCAGGCCTCTCTGCAAACCTTCAGAGCTCAAGAAGGCATAGGCAAAAGGGCAGCCGCCTCGCAATGCTTCTGATAAGATGAGGAAAGCACTTCATCCTGGCCAGGAGAGGTTATGAAGACATCAGGGTCAAGGTGCCAAGGATGGAACCAAAGATCCCTAGCCCTGCCACTCTCCTCGCAATCTGGTAAGACACCCTTCCAGGTCTGATGCCCCATTTACCACTCAGATCCGTTCTTCCAGTTAGTACAGAGGTGAGGGTGGGGTGGTGATGGGTAGAGGCGTGCTTGTGAAATAAATAACCAAAAGGGAAAGGAAATGTATTTAGCAAAGAAAAGGGACCAATCTTTTCCCCTGGGCTGCAGTTTTCAAAGCTGATTCCAAAAGAGCACTCTTCTGTGAGGAAGAAAATAGGCTTTTCCCTAAAGTGAGCTCTCAGAATTATCCAAGAATTGAGCATCCTGCGAGGGGGTAAGGGGTGAGTTTGGTTGCAGAATAGACGCAGTCCCTGGGTGGAAAATGTGCATGTCCTCATTCCGATGTGCTGTTCCAAGTTCAACCCGTGACCATGGCAGGGAGACATTGCACTGGATCAGACATAATCACTATGAGGCTAAAATTATCTTCCCCATTTCTTGGGGGCAGAGTAAAGGAGAATAATCAATTACATGTGGGCACAGAACACACTATAATGAGAAAATAATGCCCTCCCCACAACAACAGCAAAGGTTGTCTTTGTTTGTTTTGAGTGTTTTCATAATATTCAATAGTATTTTTAACACCGATAAAAAAATTTTATGGCCAAGAAACACCTTTGAATTTTGAACAGAAGCCATGGAAATTTCAGCTTAGCCCCTTGGAAGTTCTACAAGGAGCCCCCTCATTTGCAGATGGGAAAACTGAGGTCCAGAAAGGTGAAGCCTGGGAGCCAAAAAGGTCATACAAAAATAATTGGCATAGCTTACACTAGAACCCAGGAACTCACCTTGAAACAGGCAACTTTCATGAAATATTTGAGCCTTCGAGTTCAGTGGATAATGAATATGAGCAAGCTTTGCACCCAGTGAACAGCTGTCACTGTTTGCTGTCATGACCATTAATCCTTTTGGGGAAAGCCTGTCCAGGTCACCCAAGGTGCTGGTGAGAAAATGAGCCAGAAAATAAGAGCTAGCTGACCCAAGTGGAGCACAGACACAGGAGCAGCAGTCGGTTTCTGGGAACTGAGTTTTCTCATACCTGAGAAAGCTCATCATGGACTTCCCGGCAGCTAAGACCAGGGACAAGTCACATTAGAAATATGGCAGCGAGTGCTACTTGAAAAATGAAAACGCAGGCACAGGGACCTGGCAGAGTGGCTCAACACTAGAGAGTCCTGGATGCGAACCCCAGCTGTGTGATCTTGGGCAAGACCTCCACATCTCTGAGCTTCCATTTCCACCTCTTTAAAATGGAGATAATAAATATGCACCTTACAGTGAGCTCAAACATGTAGGCAGTACTTAATATATGTATTAACTCCTGAATCTTGCACTAAAACATAAAAAGGGAGACACCCACCTGTGCCCACATGTCACCTGCCCAAACTGATGACACCTGCCTGCTCTTTTTAGACCATCTTTTCAGTTGGCTTAATACACACCCCTTTCTTGATGACAGAGGTTCTGGGTACACCTTCAATCCTGATCACCAATTTGCACCCACCAGATTCACTCCCTGGGTCTCTGATGGGCCGGATAAAATCCCAATGGATTTTGGAAGGAAGATACTCTGCACCCTCCTCTCCTGCATTTAAGCTTTCCCTGGCTGTACCTTGGCCAGTGACAGCACAGAAGACGGAAGACAAGAGCATAGGCACTGGAGTCAGGCAGAGTTGGGTTCGAATCCAACCTCTGCCTCCTAATAGCTGAGTGAACCTGGGCAAAGTGCCAACCTCCTCAACTTCTAATTTCTTCAGCTATAAAATGGCAATGATAATAAACACCTATTTTGCAGGGTTGCTGCCAAGTTTAAAAAAGGGAACGTAATTAAAGCACAGAGTTAGCCAGTGTTAGCGGTGATTGCTTCTGCTATCATACCCAGGGAAGTCAGGGTAGGCTGACTTCCCAAGAGGAAGGGGCTCAGTGGGATGAATCTTAGAAACTCTGCCCCTGCTGCATAGTAGCTGTGTGATCCCAAGCAATTCATAACCTCCCCGAGCCTCCATTTCCTTTCCTAGACAATAGCTATGATGCTCTCTAGACCTCGGAAGACCAATGTATTATTCAACAAAGATAATGGAAATAAAAGTGGCTAGAAATCTCTGTAGCATGAATCAATAAAAGGATAAATATTATTCAGATGTGCCTGGACACCCATAATTCTAAAATCCTTTCATCTCACTATTATCCAGAATGCAGGCAAAGAAGACATGAAAATTAGCAGTGGAAGAGGTAAGATAAAATCAAACGATTTTGATATATCAAATGGCACAAAATCACCCAAAGAAGAACACTGAACTACTGTCTCAACCCTGTTTTCTGTTGCTGTTGTTTTATTGCTACTATTTTTTAAATTTGGGATAGGGATTTTTTTTTTTTTTTGGTCTTTCTATTTCCATGGAATATTTGTTTTTTGTGTTTTTTTTCTTTTCTTTAATGTTATACTAAACAGTATAAATTCTCCAGTTAAGAGATTTTTAACAGAAAAAATCCTTCATCTGATTAGTCAGGAGGTAAAATAAAATTCAATGGGACAGAAAATATGGGGCTGCTCCAAAGCAATGCTGGTTATTTTCAAGAAGAGAATGAGAAAACACAGAAATCCTTAGAGCAACTGAACAGTGTCAGTCCCAGAAGTTTGTCTCTAACTATGTGGCTGTAGCCAACGGTAGGTTCTGAGATGTGATAGAGCTTAGCATTTAGGAGCAGCAGGCCTCTGCATCCCAGAGACGCAGGCATGAAGCCTAGTGCCTCAGCAGGAGGTGAGTGATCCGGGGCCAGTCTGTCCATCCATAAACAGGAATAACAGCACATTTCTCAGAGAGTTGTTGTGAGGGTTAAATGAGTAAACTGCACAAAGGGCTTACCCAAATGTCTACCCTAGTAAACGTTCAATAGACAGTAATTAAAAAAAAAAAAAAATCTCCCTTTGAAACTTTGAGGCCTTACAGGGCTTTTCTGTTTATAACTTACTCATATACAGCTCCTTTGGCCCTCCTTAAAACTCAAGAAGTATGAAGATTAGGATTCATTCAGGCCATTGTACTGTTGAGGAAACTGAGTCTCAGAGAAGTGCTGTGACTTGGTCAAGGGCCCTCTGGAAACGGGCTAAGGGAAGTTTCTGGTCCTTCCAGGCCTGCACCAAAGGGCTGGGTTTGCAGCTGGCAGCAAATCACCTCAGCAGCCGAGCCAGAGGCCAAGGGTGCCAGTCCCCGTACAAAGCCCCCTGCTGAGGCCGAACGCCGGCCCAGGCCCTCATCCTCGGTACCCTTGCCTGGGGGAGCAGGCGTGACTCCATCCTGACCTCCCAGCCGGGCAGGGCCCTGTGACTGTGGTCGTTGCTGCCCAGCCCGTAGACAGGCTGCCATGGGCCTTCCGTGATGTCCCGGAAGCTCGCTCTGTGGGCTCTGGTCGGGCAGCCCCCACTGTGGCCGGAAAGCCAGGAAGTTGTGCCCCACAGTTTCCAGGATCTGATGCACACATGCTGCCCGCCCGCTGAGGGAAATCTCTCAAAGGACCATGTCATCAGGTTTACTGTAAAGTCAGTCACCTGGCAGCTTCCAGTCCCCAGCTCTGACTATTCACGTCCCCTGACATTTCCCTTTGCCTCTGATGACGGACAGACCCCGGAACTGAAGGAAGCAACTGTCATTAGCTGAGCCCCCCAAGTCCCTGAACTTAAATAACGCACCCTGAATATCTGGGCCACCGGATGCCTGACCTTCAGATCCTCAGAGTTGGGGGCGGGAAACCCTGGAGACCATCTGATCTGGGTAAAACTTTTCTGTTAAGGGCCGAATAGTAAATATGGTACTGTCCCAATTCTCTTTTGTTACATTTTTTGAAGCCCTTTAAGAATGTGAAAAACCATGCTTAGCTGGGGACCATACACAAACAGGCCTGGGGCGGAATTAGGACCAAGGGCCACCCTGACGCATCCCACCCTCTCATTACACAGATGGGAAAACCAAGTTCCAGAGGAGCTTAGTGATTAGGATTGTCGCTCACACGCAGCTCTGACTCCCTGCCTCCTCAATTAGGAATAATTGATTCGATTTCATCAAAAAATCCATTCATGCCAGGTTCTTAATCAAAATGCCTCATGAATTGCTTTTTCAGTGTTCAGTGGTGCAAAGGCACTATATGAATGCAAAAGAAGAAAAATGTTATTTAAAAACCAAATGAAACAAATGTACCACACCAATGCAAGGGGTTAATAATAGGGTGGGATATGGGAACCCCATATTTTATGCATGAGTTTTCTGTAAACCCACAACTTCTCTAATAATGATAATAATAATAAACTAGCTGTGATTGCTGCTGCCTTCCAAGGGCAGGTGGTATAAATTCGACCACAGGGAAGCTATGTCTGTGTGGCACACTCTTGACTGGCCGAGCTGGTAGGGAGGGAGAAAGGGTTCACCTGAGGTTACAAAGCCTTTCCCAGGTTCTCCTGTACTAGGGAAAAGAGAAGATGTTAAAGAGCATCCATTGCTTTGCAGTCTGCTCTGCTATGCAGAGCCTTGGGGTGTGCAAGGGGAGCACCCATGCCAAAATCAGCTCTATGTAATAAAAGGAGAGGACTCAGGAAGGCTGAGGGGCAGGGGTCCTGATAATGGATAAGTAGGGAAGTTAGGGGCAACCTGGACAGCAGAGCAACACGGCAGTGTGGTGCAGATGGAACGCTGAAAGCCTCCAGCTAATGTCAGCACTAAGTAATCTGATTTAAGCCCCTGTCCTGTCCTCCAAACCTTTAATAAAGTGTACTGCACACAAAAGCCTTGTGTGAGAAGTTTTAGTTTTGATATTGCCCTTCTGTTTTTGGAGGAAACTGAGCAAGAGTTGCTGGGGAAAGTGGGGCAGACGGGAGCAACACACACAGAGGCAGCCAGGGGCTCAGTGAATAAAATGCAGGCAGATGGCAGCTCAGAGCAGAGGTGACCCAGGAAGCCTCCCCCCACCCCACCCCCACCATAGAATGGCACAGTGTCTGTAGATACTAGGACTCGCCTACCCCATGTCCCCACCTCCCCCACTTCTCTTGCTGTCCAGAACCCCAGTTCTGTCTGGGCCCACAAAGTGCCCAGCCCCATTCAAGATCCTCATTTTCCCAGGATCCCTTGTAGAGAGCAGGGACCAGGTGGCATATTTCTGATTAGTAAGACACTGCCAGAAGTCTTATAGGAATTTTGGACAGGGTCTTTTCCTTGATAAAAAGGGACAAACAGAACTAGCATCATCACCTTCTCCCTTCTTCCTTCCTTGAGGAAAGAAGAAAGAGCTGTAGAAGCCGTCCTGCTGCCATGATAGAAGGGTCAAGACTGCCCGATAGAACTTTCTGCAATGATGAAAATGTTCTGTGTCTGACCCAATGCCACTAGCTACTTGAAATGTTGCTAGTGCAACTTAGGAACTGAATATTTTGGTGGTGTTCTTTTTTTTTTTTTAATTTTTATCATGGTAATGTATACTCAACATAAAATTTACCATTTTAACCACTTTCAAACAGACAATACAGTGGTGTCAATTACACAAACAGTGCTGGACTACCATCACCACCATCCATGAACAAAACTTTTCCATCACCCCAAACAGAAACTCTGTACCCATTAAGCATTAACTCCTCATTCCCCACCCCTACCCCAGCCCCTGGTCACCCGTCATCCACTTTCTGTCTCTATGAATCTGCATATTCTAATTATTTCACATAAGAGAGATCATGCAATATTTATCCTTTTGTGCCTGACTTTTTTTACTCAACATGATATCTTCAAGGTTCAGCCATCTTGTAGCATGCATCAGAACTTCACTGAATACTTTTTAATTTTAGTTGTATTTCATTTTAATGAATTTAAGCTAAATTTAAGTTTAAATAGTCTCATGCAGCTAGTGGCCAATCGACTGGACAGTTCATGTTAGAGAATCCCAGAATCTCTTTTTTTTTTTTTCCCCCAGAATCTCTTGACCCTGACATTGAGCCACCTATCTCAAGACTTGTCATGTAAGAAAGTAAATCCCTAATTTTTAGGTTACTATGAGCTGAGTTTTCTGTTACCTGCAGCCAAATGCATAATAACTGATCCTACCAGGGAGAGTGGGAGAGCCCCAGGGATCCCCCAGCCCATGGGGTAATAATATTCAAGCCCATGAAGTTCATTTTATTTGCAACTCCAAGGGCAGTTAATAACAGCCAACACTGAGGGTGCAAGAGCATCTTTCTCTGACAGATGCACCATCAAGAAGATAAGGGTCTCCACTTCCCAAGCAGAAGGGAGGAGGTCTGACAGCATCCTCCCCGCCCTCATCCAGACCATCTCTTCTGACCAAAGGTAGAAACTTCTGAAAAGCCAAGGTTGTGGGAAGCTGGCAGCCTAGGATAGGAGCGAAGCTTAGCGGGTAGCTTGCCACACCCTCACTCAGGCCCCACAGGGAAGGCACTTCCTCTCTCTCAAGTTCATGTCCTTGGGGTGTGAAGCGGAGTTTTTGTAGGATTCGACTCAGAATAGAGGTAAATAGAAAGGTCTGCAGAGGATTGCCCCTGGGAGCCCGACCTGCTCTGCGCACGGTAGGAGCACTTTACATCCCCTGCTGGTTGGCTCTGCAAGTCCAGATTTCATTGTTAGGTGGAAGAGAATCCACCCACCTTGCAAAGGGGCAGTTGGGAGGAAAGGAAGGGCCTGGGGCGGGCGGGTCCTAATTCTCACCAGTGACCATGGAGCAGGCACGAGGCACCATCCCTTTAGTGGCCTCTCGGTGGGTACTTGGTGTGCCTGTGGCTCAGGACACTCAGACACGCGCAGCGTAACTGAACTCTTATTCTGCCCTATGGTAGGTATTTAGACCCTCCAATCACGATGGGTCAAACCTGAGCACACAAGTCGCTGGTGGGCTATATTTTTAAGGTGGTTAGAAGTGGGGTGCTGGGGCGACTGGGTTCCTTTTTCAGGGGACACAGAGGTAGAAAACCAAGGGGCCAGTGTGATGAAGCCACATGAAGCCTGTTGGAAGGGAGGAAGTTGTGAGAAACAGTTTGGACTAGAAAAACAGCCTCTAGGGTAGAATCATAAAGAAAGATTGATATATTCCCACGTTCAACCCTTTATCCACCAACAATGCAGAACAGATTTGCATGTTAGTTAGCCATATAAGGCTACAGGATCATTTCTAAAAGAGAGTAAATCATGACTGATAGAAATATAAAGGGAACACGCATCAAAGATTTTATTTATTTATTTATTTGTGAGGGAACCAATAAGATGTTACAGAGAGAATTCAAAGAACCACATCTACACAAACAACAAAGAATGCTGAAATGAATTTTCAAATAGATTCAAAACTGGCTTATCCCACAGGGGAATGTGGTAAACTAATTGTACTTCCACCAGGAAAAATCAAATGCGTATCTATGGACAAGAATCATTTGCATTGCTTACCAGAGTTTTTAAATAGCACAAAGGCAATGAGAGGTGATGACTTCCCACAGAAACATCTGGTTTTCCATCGAAGACATTCAGTAATCTTTCTGGTGCTTTTCGAAGTCATTCACAATTTTCCCTACAATATCTAGGTTGTATCTCTGTCACCTCACCTGCTAGCTGCACAGTTGTCTACCTGGGCTCTCTGTTGGAAGTGGACACCAACTTCCTAGAAAGTTGCATGCCTGGGAGGACAGATGCAATCACAAAGAGGAGGGCATGGAATAGAGAATTCTTGAGCTCAAGAGACCTATTACCAAGGACTTTATTTTACAGAAGCAGAAACTGAGGCCCAGAGAGGAAACGGGACTTTCCTAAAGACACGCAGTAGAGTGGGGATGACCACACATCCACCACAGCACACACTTCGTAAGGCAGAGAGCCCGAGAACGGAGGAGACCTGAGGAAGAGTGGCCACTGGAACCCTCTCCTCTTAGATGCATCATTTAACCTCCCTGGGCTGGAGCCCTCATGTGTAAAAACAGGGGTGGTGACAGTACCTCCCCCACTGCGCCCCGTGAGGTTTGCATGAGATGATTTTGTCCAACAGCAGGTGCCCAATAGACGTGGTTTCCCTCCACCTTCCCTGAGTGGCCCTGTGACCCTGGGATGGTGACAGGAGTCACTCTGCTTTCACTCCTCCAGGGGGTTGCAGTGAAACAAAACCACCCCAGCTTCGTGCCCACAGTGAGTCAGTTAGCGTTGAAAGTGCTTTGATGATCTCAAGCCCTGGGTCCTGGGGGCCACACATTTCCTGTAAATCCTGTACCCTGGTAACAAATTTTGAGGAAAAAAAAAAAAACACAGAAAAAGATGGAAGCACAAAACTATGATATATACAATCACCCCCATCAGGAGGGGCTCACGGTATAAGGGGACAGGGGGTAGGGGGTAGAGCCCTCCAGGCAGCAGCTGGGATGGGGGACCTCGGAGCCCCGGTGAGTTGTACCCTTTGCGCAGGGAGCCTGCAAACAGAGACACTGAGCTGGTTTCCCAGCACCGCGAGGTCGGGGTGACCTTCAAGCGGCCTGCGGTGCAGGTCTCTACGCGTTTTCTGAGTCCTGATATGACTGGGCATCCGTCACATAGCCAGGCTGTGAGCAACTTGATCTCGGCCCTCTGCCACATTCTCAATTTCGGGGCATCCCTGATTTCTCTCCTCAGAGAAACTCAAAAGAGGCCATGCTAGAAAGTTGTTTTTCTCCCCAACATGCCTGCTGACGCCAATATGGAACAGGACCTTCCCCCTTCTCTAAGAGGAAGTTTTGCAAAATCTTCCAAGAGACAAGAATGGACCCCAAATCTCCAGAATTGGACCTCAAAGGAGCCGATCCTCTGCGTTTGACCATTGGAAAACTGGAAAACCCCTCCAGGGCAGAATCCCAGCCCTTGCAGAACTGATTACAATGTAGACCCTGGATGAAGGGTCTAGACAAATATTTTCCCATCCCAACCATTGGACCCTATTTTACCAGATGTGAAAAGTGAGATTCTGAAAGCCCAGATCACTTGACTGGGAACACACAGCTGAGCAAGAACAAAAGCCCACATCTTCGGTTATGGGTATCAGTTGTAGGGATGGGGAGACTGGGGTCAGAGAAGGGAAAAGGACTTGCCTAAAGGTGCACCACAGGTGAGTTGCACAGCCAGGATCCGAAGCTCTTTTCCTTCTACCTCCTCGTGTCTCTCCTTCAAGATGTCTCAGGACAGAAACTCCACCTGTGACGCCATGAGTGTGTCCTTTCAGGACAAAGCTGGCAAAGGGTTCTCATCTTAAGGGGTGGAGTGTTGGTAGCCATGTGGACCTCTTTATTGGAACTCATCTCCAGGGAGAGGTAAGCTCAGCAGCAAAGAGGACGCTTGATTAACAAGATCTGCCATGAGTAGCATACACAGGTCACTCCCAATTTCCTGTCCTTGTTTGGATTCCATTTTCACTCCCTCTTCTCCTCTGTTGAGTGACATTGCTGTAGGCAGTACACAAGGTTGACAAAAAGAAACATCCCCGTTTCTTTCTACCAGGAGAATAAAAAATATCCTGCCATAACCCACTGAATGGACTGGGGGAGAGTGTGAACTACAATGTAAACTACTATCCACATGGTGCAGCAGTGCTCCGGAATGTGTTCACTGAATGCAATGAGTGTGCCACAATGATGGAGGAGGTTGTTGATGTGGGAGGAGTGGGGTGGGGGGTGGGGGGTATATGGGAACCTCTTATGTTTTTTATAATGTAACCTTTTCTTGTGATGTATGTATCTTCAAAAAAATACAATTTATGAAAATGATGTGGTGGGGGATTTGGAGTGGGTTATATGGGAATCTCTTGTTTTTTATGTTTTTTTTATGTTTTCTAACGTAGTGTTCTTTGTGATCTACTAACTTCAATTTAAAAGTGTAAAAAAATAAAAGAACAGGCTCTAAATGAAAAAATAAATAAAGATTTAATATAAAAAAGACTTCAATAAAAAATAAATAAAAAAGTATTGGGTGCTGTTCAAAAAAAATAAATAAGACAAACAGACATAGAACTCTTGAGATCTGCCATCTTTAGAAGAAGTCCAATCTTTTTTGGGAGAACCCAGAGTTCATAGCTCGGGTGTGGTCTCCAACAGGACTTGCTGCTACCAACCCTGGAACACAGTTGAGTTGCCATGAAAGAAAGAGCTCACTTGAAAATCAATACCGGCATTTCAGAGTGTTTGTCAACATAATTTTCTATTTGGAACTCACATTTGAAATCACTACTTGTTTTCTTGTGTGGCATGACTGTTGGGAGCAGGAGAATATGGTATCTCACTATTCAGTTTTAGCTCCTCTGGGAAGCAAATGATTATTTCTTTGAGCTCCTCGCCAGTGCCCCCCACCGAGTAAATTTAACTTCTGCCTCTGTAGTAGATTGAATGACTATTCTCACTTCTTCCCTTCTCTGTAATTATTATCAAGATTATGCATCCTTTTTGCCTTGCAACCTGACAGTGCTTCCAAGAAGAATAGGCCAAGTATGTATTCAAGCCCATTAATAACAGACTTGGTCATGGAACTTGTTTTAGACAATGGATCTTGAGTGAAATGACAGAGTGGCAATTCCAAACTAGATCTCAAGGGCTGTCACTTGTTTTTGCACACCTCTCTCACATTTCTGCTATTTTCTCTGATGAGATCTTCCCCCAAACAACTGCTGCGCCTTCAGCCTAGACCCTGGAATAAAGACAAGTGAAACAGAGCTGAACTGATCCTCACCCTACAGCCAAGTATGGCAGACCCAAGCTAAGTCAACAGAGCCACCTAAACTGCCCTGGTGACCCATGAGTGAGAAAAATATACGTTATCATAAGCCATGAGATGGTGGAGGGGGAACTTGTATTCAGCATTATAAGAAGAAAAAAAAACCTGACCGATTCAGACACAGATTCTATTATTTAGGTTATTCCATTAAAACATAATCTGTAGGGAAGCAGATGTGGCTCAAGAGATAGCACTTCTGCCTACCATGTGGGAAGACCAGGTTCGATCCCTGGGGCCTCCTGGTGAAAAAGAGGAAGAGAAAGTGTCCCCGCGTGGTAAGCCAGTGCCCATGCAAGTGCCCACGTGGTGAGCCAGTACCCACACAAGTGAGCCACGTAGCAGGATGGTGATGCAACAAAAGAGAGACAAGGAGAGAGTCAAGGTGAAGTGCAGCAGAGACCAGGAACTGAGGTGGCCCAATTGACAGGGAATCTCTCTCCACTTCAGAGGTCCCCAGGATCAAATCCCAGTTAATACTAGAGGAGAGAAAATGAGAAAAGAAGACAACACAGACAGCAGAAACAGCAGGGAAGGAGGAGGGGAAGGGGGAAAAATAAATAAGTAAATCTTTAAAAAAAAAAAAAAAACCCATAATCTGTAAACTCGAGATTTCTATACCATGTGATAAACAAACGGACATAACTTTTTATTTATATAGATTGTAAATTAACTCATGGCATCAAGTTTGTATATCAGTCTCTAACGAACTTGGGCAAATTAAGTCTTCCTTAACTACTTAGCAGGCTGAAAAAATCTGAACTGTGGGATCCACAGGGGGACAAGCCAGGGCTAATAATGAGAGAGATGAATAAAGGATACATAAATACAGAGAAGCAAAATCATTGCAAAAGTCCACTCACTGCTGAGGTGTCAGAGTCAATGAAGTATTGGGGGAATTCTATTTCCTCCCCACCTCCTCACATCTTCCTCGGAGCCTGTCTTTAAAACAGAAGAGCTTAGATACCAAGCATGGGCCATGCCTGTAAAAGGGCTGGGGAAGAGTTGAGGCTTCCTTCACAATGGCAGAACCCTTTGCTCAACCACAATCTTACGCAGAGCCACACTTTATGAGATCTAGGCCCTGCTAGAAACCCATGCAAGAGGCCAGGGCCCCTTCCATTCAGTCTCAAAGGGAACTCGGGGGATCCTTGAGGTTCTACAGAATCCAGTGAGAAAACCATGGGACTTTAGGGTCTCTAAAGATACATCCCAAATCCCAGCACCCTAAATGGCTTGCAATCCAATAATCTGGAGGAAACCATCTTCATCCTGTTGGAAAAACACAAGAAATTAGGGAAAAAGTCATTGATCCCAGAGGTACCCACAGTCCTTGGCATGGTAGGCACTTGGGCAGGGAGCACAGCTTCTCCCTATGGAAGTGGGGCTGCAGCTGCAAGGTTTTGACACAAGGAAGCAAAGGACAAATCTCTAGATCACTTCCCTACTAGAAGCCATCTTTCTGCCCACAGACATCATCATCCCTTATGAATCAAACCGGCAGGGCCAGCATCCCTGGGCCACACTCCAAGATCTACTTGGCCTCTGATCACAGGGAATTGGAGGCACTCACAGGGAGCCCCGTGTCTCCTACAGCTGCCAACGCCTGGTGCTAACACTGCCAATCTCTTGCCCATCTTGAAATCTTAATGAAGTGAAATCAGACACCACACGCACCAGGAAAAAGAAGGCATCTCTTCCATATATTTCAGTGCAAGCCATGGAGGAAGAAGATAAAAGGATTGAGACAGAATGAGACAGACCCCAGATCCACCGAGCAAACCATGGACATGAGGCTGAGCTTAACTGAGTAATGAGGAAATGAAACATCTATGCTCCTCATTCCCCTGGGGCAACATTGCATCGGATTGTTTCCTCTCTTCTGAAAGCAGCTAGAGATGTACACAGAGCTAAGGTGTCTAAAAACTGGCCAGTCACCATTTAAAGGGACAGGAGCTGTGTGGGGTGGAAGGAGGTGATCCAGGGTAATGTGCCCAGAAACGGACTGGCATACACAAGGCTCTCCTCCTCCCGTCCTTAGTATTCCCAGGAATTCCAGGGTGGGAGAAAGCAGTAGGATGAAAATATTGTTCCTTGGGGACCCCTGGTCTTACGTTTTGGGATTTAGTGATGATCACATTCTGCTTTCTCTAAAACAGATCAGAGAGACCCATCTCAGGGCTCTCTTCAGATATGGGTCTGCTTTGGTTCCCTTTACCTTGACCCTGGAAAACCAGCAGGATCAGCAGATGACAAGGAATTGGACCTAATTTTGCTTGTGCCTAGGCCAATTAAGCAAATGCAGCATTTACTTTGTGTTTAAGATTCAGGAAAACTGTCAGATACACTTTTATGACTACTACAGGAGGAAAATGGCCAAGTGAGTTGTTCATCCTAATACCATCAAAACAAATTAAGCTTCTCCCATCTTTGAGGGAAACTTGGTTACACTAATTGCTAATTCTTTTGCATTGACTAGCATGAAATTTAAAATCATTACCTTCACATCAACATTTTACTTTAATTTTCCCACTCACCACATTTTATGAGTTTAATTTTCATGCTAAACATTGTTTTATGACTTACATAAATATTCGAACACTATTTTGAAGGTATTTGAAGCAATGAATGTTAAAGGATGTATATAACAGATAATTAAATCACCAAATTCATTGGACCAGGAGAATTTTGTCTTCTTTAAAAAAAGAAAAACATTATCACAAGCTCAAAGAATCACTTTGAACGGGAGAAAATGTATTCTTTAAAACTTTTATTTTATAAGCCTTCTCTCTTGCTGATAAGTATTACAGCATTTAGAAATTTCCCAAGAGAAAATCATATTTATTGATGGGCTTTTTTTTTTTTCTGACTTAGCAGAGGTAGAACTGAAACCTAGGGCAATCGCTTCCCAGTCCAATTCACAGGCTACAGCACAACTATCTTCACATTAGGAACTCAGGGCCTCTGAAAAGACTTCTCATCTCCAAAACAGACTCTTCCCAACCCCAAGGTACAGCTTGCAAAGCCTTTCACAATGACTCACTCAGAAGCAAGATTCTCCACAGAGAAGCAACTCATAATACAAACGCCCCACAGCTGGGTCTGTGCCAAAGCTTCAAGCTCTGTGTGCCACTGGCAGTCCCCAAGCCAAGATGGCCCCAGGGTAGCTAGTTCCAGAAAGCATTAGAAACTTGGGGAACTGAACTTTGGCACCTCCTCTCCCCATATATTGGACACCATGAGCAGAATTTCCTCCTCTTGTCTACCTTTTTTTTCCTCTCTTTTCATCCCAACTTTCATGCATTGATGGACTCAGTAGTAGATTGGTTGCCTTAGGGCCCCAATTCTCAACCTGTTCTGTACATGCCTTTACCATCTAACAATGATGTGTCCTCCCACTCTGAGCCCTTACTTTGTCAATGGGATGACAGTAGACGTGACACAAGCAGAAGCAAGAAGAATTCCTTGCATGTTTCTGCTCATTGCCTGTAGGTCTCTTCCACTGACATGAGCTAGGATGCTGGAAGACGAGAGACATGTGGAACAGAGCCAAGTCACCCAGTTGTCCTAGCCACAGCCTTCCTCATAGCCCTAGATCTGTGATCAAACCCAGTCAATTTCAGCAGAGCTGACCAGCGGACTATCCAGACACATGAGGAACAGTTATTATCATATGCCACTGAGGTTTTGTCAGCATTTGTTACTCAGCATTACTGTAGCAATAAGTAACTGATACAAGATTCAGCAACATTTACCAGTGTCATCTATGTGCAAGTCGTATCCTGGATTCTGGGCCACAGAGAAGAATGTCACAATCCTTTCCCCATCAGTATAATGATCTGGTGGGAGAGACATACAATGCATTTCTTTATCGGGGAAGATCTTAGCTCTCCACTCCCCGCAGAATTCACAAGACCTAACGTCTGTCCCCTTGGGAACAAGAGAACTTATCTGGAGGCAACAGGAGGCAGAATGAGGTAGTATATTATCCATAAAGATTAGGTCCAGGCATAATGGAAAAAAACTATTTAAAAAATAATAACAGGTATTAAACACATATGGATGAACCTTAAAGACTTCATATTGAGTGAAATAAGCCAGGCACAAAAGGATATATATTGCATGAGTTCATTGATGTAAAATAATTAGAATAAGCAAACTCATGGAGTCAATTAGAATAAGCAAACTCATGGAGTCAGAATCTAGAATATAGATTACCAGGGGTGGGGTGGAGAGGGGTGGACTAAAGAATAGAGAGTTAATGCTTAAATTGTACAGAGCTCCTATTTGAGATGATGGGAAAGTTTGAGTAATGGATGGTGATTGTAATTAACAGCACTGAATTATATATTTGAAAGTGGTTCAAAGAGGAAATTTTAGGTTGTACAAATGTTAATAGAAGTTTTAAAAAAAATAGGACTATCCAATACAAACAGTGAACCCTAATGTAAATATTGTTCTGTGAACAATATTTAAATGTTCTTTCATGAACTTTAACAAATGTATCACAATAATGCAAGGTGTAATAATAGGGTAGTATATGGGAACTCTGTGTTTTATGCATGATTGTTCTGTAAACCTACAACTTCTCTAATGTATTATAAATAAATACATAGATAAATAAATTAATAACAGATATTAAACACATTTTTTTTCTTTTACATAAAAGCCAAGAGGTGGAATTTCCAGGGCTGATTTAGTATTCTGCAAAGTAAGACACCCAGGATTCTGCTCTCTGAAGGCTCTGGCATCCTCAATATATGGCTTCCATCTCATAATCCAAGGTAGCTGCTGAAGCTCCAGCCATAATATCAACATTCCAGTCAACAGAAAGGAGGAAGAAAACAAGAACATTTTCTGAAGTCACACAGGATGCTACTACTTATTTGCAATTAACCAGAACTTAATCTCATAGCTACCTATACTGCATAGAAGACCAACAAATATAGTCTTTAATCCAGACAGCCACATGCTTAGACAAAAATTTGGAGGTTTTTTTTAAGGGAGAAGAGATTGGAAATTGGGAAACATTTAGTAGTTTCCACTGCAAGTGGAAACGAGTTGTGGATCAAACAAACCTAGGTAGTCAGAAAACAAAAGTATAGTTATGCTGATTGACTCCTGCCCTAAACCCAGTACAAGGAAGCTGTGAGATCCAAAAAGACTTGGGAAACGAGTAGTAAGACATTCAATGTCCACCCAGGTAAAACTTAAGCGTTCCTGTTAGGAGAAAGAATCAAAATTAACTCCAGTAGTTTACCACCATCAAGTTAATTAGTCCATACATGCATGTTAGAGAGGGAGAAACCTTTGCTCAGAATATAATTAAGACCTTCTGAAAAGTCTTGAAAAACCTTTTAGTTCTGTGATGAAAGAAACTGCCACTTGTGGGTTGGGACAATACCATGGGCTCCCAAATCTAACAGAGCAGAAGTCTCTTCCATCTAATAAAATAAAAACATTTTCTTCCAAAATAAGCCTAGGTCTCTGGCTTTTCATCTTTATCAACTCTGAAATCACTGTTAGGTTCTTATTCAAAATTATTACATTTTTATAAAGCAGATTCACCTAATTTACAACTCAGAAATCCTTGAACTTTAAAACTCAAGTTTTGATTTCTCCCCATGGGAGAAACAAATTCCATAATGGACAGCAGAAACATCCACCTGCCACAAAAGTCACAAATGTTTCTTGAATGAAACATATGAAGAATAAAAAAAAAAAAAACCAGCAACATTAAGAATTAAGTGTTTACTCTGAGCCTGGCAAATAAAAACATTGAATGCAGTGTCTCAACTAATCCTAGAGAAGCTCTGCACGCTAGGTGTTAAGATCTAGTTTACAAGCAAGGACACTGACGTTCAGAGAAGCTACATTGCATATCCAAGCTCACAGAGTTAACATATGGCTGAGCCAGGGGTCCATCCCAGGTAGTCCATCTCCAGAACACAGCACTTAGTACAGTGACCAGCACGTAGTCTCATAAATGTTGCTATTACAGACTCCCCCAAAAATGATTCTCTTGGCTACATTTGGTCAAGGCAGTCCCAAGGATCCCCTAATGCACAGTCTAGCTGCCTTCCACCCACAAGCTCAGAAGCTCTCCTGCAGCATTCCAGCGTATCTGCCAAAGGTTAGACGATTTGTCTTGTCTTATCGGTGTTTGAAAATGTTGATTTCACTTTTAGGATTTCATCAAGAGTCTTAAAAACAATCTCTGCCGTATACCTGGGGAGATCGCAAACTGCCTTGAAATCAGTTCTAAGACAAAGGGGAGAGTCACCATTAAAAAGTGGGGCCTCAAGCGTGTCCATTATTCCTTCAGTGGATACAGTGACCCCATCCCTGTCCCAAGTCTGGTGGCATGGCAGGGCCTGGGAATGAATGAAGGCATGGAAGAGGTGGGTGGCTGCACAATGGAGCCAGGAGCAGCACAATGTGGCACTGAGGAAGGCACGAGTGTCCTTCCAATATACACCACACTGTCCTATTCAATAAGTCACTTCACACACATCAGTTGATCTTGCACTGGAATGCAAGATGCAAGGAATTGTGGGTCCCATTTTGGAGATGTGTTCACAAGACTTAGAGAAGAGAACTGCTTTGCCCCGAGTCCTAATCAAACTCAAGGTGAGGTTAAACCAGGTGACCTGGTGATGAGGGGAGACATACTTGGAAGGAGTGGGGGAGGCCCACATTTTGACCCTGAATTAGATGCTTGTGGCTCCTTCTTCCCTACCCATTCTCCCAAAAGAGGAGGGAGGGAAGGCAAAATCTGCCACTAGGAGGGATTGCCCACAGGTTTTCCTGAGAGATGCCTGGCCACCCTTGCACTGTCCTGTGGGCCCTGAGAGAGGGACATGAGAAGGGCTCTAACAGGTCTTTTCAGAACCTAAGTCCTTTTGGATGCTGCCCAAGAAGGCACAGAACGATGCTTTCTGGCAAATAAAGTCTCTGTGAAGTTTCACTGTAATAAAGAATGGTTCAGTAATTACTCACAGAAACCATAGAGATGTTCTCCCTCACCACAGCCTATATGTGATGTGAGCTCTGCCTTCCTGCTACAAGCGTAGCACTTGGTGTCAGATCTGAGTAATAAGGGGCATATTAAATGATTGGTAAGAGCATTCACCCTTCCTTGCTCCCCACCCGACCACAACCAGAAATCAGCCAATGTTACAAAAGTTCAATACCAAAACCTTCAACAAGAACGGTGAAGCTTTTCGGCTTTCCATTTTCCCACAAGTCTCAAATCGAAGCTGGAAATTGTTTTTCTTTGTCTCCAGTGTAATCGAAAGATCTATATTTTTATTTAGAAAACTTTCAGAGGTCAATACTATTTTTAGAATGTGAGATTACAAAGGAGAGTTTTTCCAGAAGGTTAAGTATCAATTATGTAAGAGCCACAGAAGAATTTACACGGGACTATCATTTAGGGGCTTTGAAGGGGGTCCAGGGGTTAGGATTCCTGGAAATTGAGAACCCTAAATCCTTTGAAAGAACAAACCAAATTTCCAGCTCCAAAAGCAAGGAAAAGAGATGTTACACCCGTGATGATGGCCATTCCATAGGCTTTTTAGAACAGAAGTGTAAATGCACACCATGGCTTTCATTATATGTAAAGAAACCCCTCAAAGTCATAGTTATATAGTGTTTATCAAATCAGTCTTTCCAATGTCACTTATTCACATATGAGCTATGGTGCTGCACACCATCTCTATTATTTCCTTAATATTTGTCTTTAAACCATCTCATTTTTTTACATTATAACAAAAGCACATAACATGATCATAAATGAAAAAGGTCAACAGAAAAATATATGTAATAAAAACAAAAGAATGTGCTTAAATTCTGAGCCGACACTATCACCTGCAAAAGACTCTTAGCCAGTGGGCTGCTCTCTCTTTGTTATAAAGGGAGATCAGCAACTGCTTATAGGTATTAAGGGCAGAGTTACCCTCAACTGAGACACTTCCCTCAACGTAATTGAAAGGACCAATAAAGGAATCACTCTCATGATGTGAGTCAATGCCATATAATGCCATGTCCATATTTCATCTTAAACCATCTCACTTCCAATCAGGAGGCTATGCCCCAAAATGTGGGAAGATATTGCATTAAGGCCTGCATCTAGCAAATGTCCAAAAGGTCTCTAGTTCATCAGAGCGCTTATTTACAAGCAGAAGTGGCTTGAAAGAAAATGGAATGAGTAACTTCAATCATTCTTTTCATGTGGACAACACATAGTAGTATATAAAGACATCCTGCCCTGGTTATCAGTTAACCACTGCTGTGCAACAAACCACCCCAAAACTCAGGGACAACCTTTTTCATTGTCCCATATCTCTGAGTTGCAGGGGGCTTGGTTGATCCAAGCTAGGTTTACTGGGGTTCTTATCTGGTAAATGCTCTGCACCTCTCGTCCTTCTCTGGTGACTTATGGGTTAGTCTGGGCATGTTCTCAAGACAACAGTAGAAGAATACAAGCATAAGTGGCAACTTACAAGGCCTGTTAAGGCCTAAGCTCAGAATTTTTACACTGTTCCTTTTGCCCATAAACCATTGGCCAAAGCAAGTCACTTAGTCAAGCCTGCAATAAAAAAATAGTGAAATGCAATGCCCATGATAAATCCATGGTAAGGGTCTGGCTGTAGGTAGGGGCAAAGAATTGGGACCAACAATGCAATCTGTATCATTTTATCATTCTGGAAGCCTCCATTTGACTGTCCCTAACAATATCAAATAAAACATGATAAAACAATTTAAATTATTATATTTATGGTCAACTGATTCTTAACAAGGGCACTAAAACCACTCAATGGGGGAAAAACAGTCAAATGCTGTTGGGACAACTGCATATCCACAGAGTAAACAATGACATTGGACTCCTACTTTATTCCACATACAAAAATTAACTCAAAGTGATCAAAGACCTACGGGTAAGGGTAAAACTATAAAAATTTTAGAAGAAGGCATAGGAGTAAATCTTAATGGCCTTGGGCTAGGCACTGGGTTGATATGACACCAAAAACACAAGCAACAAAGAGAATATAGATAAGTTGGACTTCATCAAAATTAATTTCTGTGCTTCAAATGACTACCAGCAAGAAAGTGAAAAGACAGCCCACAGAGATCTGATCTTAGGGAGAAAATCAGTGCAAATCATATATCTAGTAAAGGTCTAGTATCCAGAATATATTAACTCAATAATAAAAAGACAACCGAATTTGAAAAGGAGCAAGTGTTTTGAATAGATTGTCTCCAAAGATGATATTACAAATGGCCAATAAGCATATGAAGAGATACTGAACATCATTAGTAAGTAGGGAAATGCAAATCAAAATCACAATGAGATATCACTTCATTAGAAAAGATGTAGAGAAACAGGAATACTCATTCATTGCTGGTGGGAATGTAAAATGGTGCAGCCACTGTGGAAGACAATTTGGCAGTTGCTCAGAAAGTTAAGTTGCCATAGGACCTGGAAATCCCACTTCTAGGTATATATCTAAAAAATTGAAAGCAGGAACTCAAACAGGTATTTGTAAACCTATGATCCTAGTGGCATTATTCACAATTGCCAAAAGATGGAAACAAGCCAAGTATCCATCAATTGAGGAATGGATAAACAAAATGTGGTACATGCACACAATGGAATATTATTCAGGCATAAAAAGAAATGAATTTCTGATGCCCACCACAATATGGATGAACCTGAAGACATCATGTTGAGTGAAATAACCCAGATACAAAAGGACAAATATTGTATGACCTCACTAATATGAAATAATTAGAATAAGCAAACTCATAGAGTAAGAATTTAGAATATATATTACCAGGAGAAAAGGTATGGAATAGGGAGGTTAGGCTTAAACTGTAGAGCTTCTATTTGGGATGATGGAAAATTTTGGTAATCAAAGGTGGTGATGATAGCACAACATTGTGAACATAATTCAGTACTGAATTATATATTTAAATATGGCTAAAAGCAGAGATTTTAGGTTGTAAAGATGTCTGTAATAAAAATCCTTAAAACACACATACATAGGACTGTACAACACAAACTGAACCCTAAGGGAAAGCATGGACTACAGTTAAAAATACAATTATAATTTTCTTTCATCACTTGTAACAAAGGTACCACACTAAGGCAGTGTTAATGACAGGGGGAAGGAATATATGGACGTATTTTCTGCATGTTTTTTCTGTAAACTTACAACTTCTCTAGTTAAAAAAATGTTTTTTGAAAAATTACAGTTATAAAAAAATGTGCTTTAGCCAATTGTAACAAATGTACCACAGTAATGCTAGGTGTTAATAATAGGCTGGTATATGGGAACCCCATATTTTATACATGATTTTTCTGTAAATTCAGAACTTCTCCAATGAAAAAAGAGACATGCAATAACAAGTGTAGAGGGTATGAAGAAATTAGTACCCTCAGAAATTGCTGGAAGGATTATAAAATGGTGTAGCCACTTTTGAAAACAGTTTGGCAGTCCCTCAAATTGTTAAACAAAGTTTATGACTCAGCCATTCCACTCCTGGGTATATATTCAAGAAAATGGAAACATATGTCCACCCAAAAACTTGAACACAAATATTCATAGAAGCATTATTCATAACAGCTCCAAAATGGAAACAAATTAAATATATAGCAACAGATAAATGGTTGAACAAAATATGTTATAATCATACAATGTGATATGATTCGGCAATGGAAAGGAATGAATCATGCTACATTCATGCTGAGACATGCTACAATATAGATAAACCTTGAAAATATGCTGTGTAATAAGGCTATCACAGAAGCCCATATATTATATGATTCCATTTATACGAAATGTCCAGAATAGGCAAATCATAGAGACAAAAGTAGATCAGTGGTTGCCAGAGGCTGGGGGGATGGGAGAAAATGGAAGTGACAGCTATTGAGTACAGGATTTCTTTGGGGGTGAATGAAAATATACTGGTGTTAGATAGTGGTGACAGATGCACAACTCTGTGAACAGACTAAAAACTACTGAATTGAACACTTTAAGGTGGTGAATTTTCTATCTCAATTAGTTTATAATTTTTTAAAGCTGAATTTTTAAAATAATCCAATTAGTAAGTGGGAGAAAGACACGAAGAGACTTTTCACCGAAGAGAATATGTGAATGACAAATGAACACATGAAAAACTGTTCAACATCATTAGCCATTAAGAAAATGAAAATTAAAACCACAAGATGATATCAGGCCACACATTCTTTAAATAATGGCTAAAATCATAACAGGGAACCAAAAAAATGCGGAGAAGATGTAGAAAAACAGAATCACTTAAACATTGCTGGTGGGAATATAAAACATAGTCACTCTCAAAAATAGTTCCACAATTCATTTTAAAACTGAAAATGGACTTATCATATGATCTAGCAATTACACTCTTAGGCATTTATCCCAGAGAAACAAAAACTTATCTCACGCAGAAAGCTAGTACAGGAGTGGAATGTTCTCAGTAGCTTTATTCATAATAACCAAAATCTGGAAACTAGCCAAATTTCTTTCAGTGGGTGAGTGGTGAAACAAACAATGATACATCTATACCGTGGAATACTACTCAGCAATATAAAGGAACAAACCATTGAGTCACACTACAGTGTGGATGAACCTCAAGGAAATTATGATGAGTGAAAAAAGTCAATCTCAAAAGGATACGTACTGCATGTTTCCATTTATATAACATCCATGAAATAACAAGATTGAGATGGAGAACAGATCAGCAGTTGCCAGGGATTAGAGATGGTGGGGACAGGGGCTGGATGTGGCTATAAAGGAGTAGCACCAGGGAGCCATGTGGTGGTGATACAGTTAAGTGTCTTGATTGCAGGAGTAGTTACATGAAGCTACCCATGTGATAAAACTGCATAGAGCTGCACACACAGGTGCATCCACACACAGATGAGTGCCTGTTTACCTGGTGAAATCTAAATAAGCTCTGTGAATTGTGTCAATGTTAATTTCCAGGTTTTGATATTGTAATATAGTTATGCCAAATTTTAACACTGGGGGAGGGTGGGTTGAGTGCTCAGGAGACCCCTCTCTGTACATTTCTTTGCAACTTATGAATCGATACTTATTTCAAAATTTAAAAGATTTTTTAAAAACACAAATTTATCTTTCTCCAAAATTTCCTCCCCTTCCTGAATTCCCTAATTTCACATCCTCAGTGTTGTCTGAGCCAGAGACATTAGCATCAGCACCTAATCCTCCTTATCTTTTACCCCAGCATCTAAGAATAACAATAAAAAGAAGAATAACAATAATAGGCAACATTTCTGAGCACATCCTGTGTACCAGGGACTACACTTGCTGGCCTAATTTATTCCTCACATCAAGCCTATTATTATCCCCCATTTTAAAGATTAAAAAAGTGAAGAGAGGGGCTATTGGATATGGCCAAGGTCACACCGTAAGTTAGGAGGGCAGGCTTTCAATCCAGGCAGTCTGACTCCAGAGCCCATATACTGTGGAATTACCATATTCAAAATTCACCCACTCATCTTAGTACGGTGCCTAAGTTCAAGATTTCATTATGCTTTACCTAGATGGGAAATTAGGACAGAAGCCTGCTGACAAGTCTCCAAGCCCAGACCCAAGAGGAGGTAAGCAACAAGTCTACATCTGCAGGAATGTTAACCACTCCAAAAAGAAAGCAATTTCCCATTTTCCCCACCAGAATATTTTTTAAAGTATTTTAGTCAACTTGAATATATAAGCTGTTAGTGCTATGAGTGAAATAATTGGGTATCTATTTACAAAGACTCATTATGATATGTGTTCACAGTGGCATGTTCCATAAAATATGTTAATTTGGAAGCATTGCCTTTCTCATTCTCCCATGTTCTCAAATGTATTCAAATGCTATATACACACCTTTAACATCAGTGTCTTCCCCATCACCAGAGACAATTTTCATCTAACAGAGGTCTCCAGAATACATTATCTTCATTTCCAAGCTATTTGAAAAATAGTACTTTTGAATCCTTCTATGATGCTGTCACTGAAAAAATCTCATCCTAAGCAAAGAGGACCCATTCGTATAACCCCAAGAAAAAAATTTTAATTGGCTCATAGGTCAGTGCTTCTCAACTCTGGCTATAAAATAAATTTACTGGAGGAATGTAGCACATTTTTTTTATTTTAGTTTTTAATTCATAAGCCTAAAAGTATAATAAGTTAGGTATATTTTCTTTTGGATCGAAATGATTTTTCTAACAATATTCAGTATTGGGTTTGCATGTGAACCAAGGAAATTGGTATCCTTCTATCTTGACTGTTCATTTCTTAGCAAGGGTTTGAAAACTCTTTTCTAAACACCAAAAGTCTACTATGTGGTCAAAACACATTCGTAAGACAATAATAAAAGAGAAGCACTCAATTCATTATATATAGAAATATATAGTTAAAACCTACTATGTACACAGCATTCTTGAATGTCTTGGTATCTGGTTCAAACCCTCTAAGACCTCAGAGATTAATTTTTCAATGCATGACTTTCCATTTTAAAAAAATTTAAAGGCAGAAATTAAACCTAAAGACAAATCACCTGGGGAGCTCTGAAAGCATACCAATGTCTGGACCCTGCCCCCAGGGGCAGTGATTTTGCTGACCTGGAGTGGGTACTAGGCATGGTATTATTTTTTCTAATTGTTGTGACATTATATGTAGCATATACTATTTTAAGTGTACGATTCAGTGGTAGTAGTTACATCATCAATGTTGTGCTATCACCACCATCGATTACTAAAATTTTTTCATCACCCCAAACAGAAATTCTGTACTCATTAGGCAATGTCTTCCCATTCCCTAGCTCCCAGCCGTTGGTAACCTCTAATCTTTCTGTCTCCATGAGTTTGCTTATTCTAGTTATTTCATATAAGTGGAATCATGCAATATTTGTCCATTTTTGTCTCACTCATTTCACTCAGAATAATGTTGTCAAGGTTCATCATTATTGTCGCACATATCAGAACTTCATTCCTTTACACTGCTGAATAGTATTCCATTATATGTATATACCACATTTTGTTTATCCATTCATCAGTTGACGGACAATTGGGTTATTTCCTCCTTTTAGCTACAGTGAATAATGTTTCTATGAACATTGCTGTGCGAGTATCTGAATCCCCTGTTTTCAATTCCTTTGAATATATACCTAGGAGTGGGATTGCTGGGCCATATGATAATTCTATGTTTAACTTTTTGAGGAACTGCCAAATTTTTCCACAGCGGCTGCACCATTTCACATTCCCATAGACATAATATTTTTAAAGCTCCTCCCAAGACTCCAATGTGCAGCCTGGGCTGAGAACCACTATGTAAGTGGTGAGCTCCACAATGTTATAGTTCTTAGCCTTGATTCCACATAAGAACCACCTGCAACACTTAGTAAACCTATGGACAGATGCTCAAGCCCCACTCCCAAAGATTCTAATTCATCTGGGAGAAGTCTGATTCTCATTTGAAGGCAGACTGAGAACCTTCAATGCTACCACGTGAGATTGTTGCTTCTCAAATGAGCTTCAAAAGGCAGTTTTATCTACTTATGATGCTAAGGTTACAACTCCCTCTCCACATACAGCTCCCCCAAACTTCAGAAACTGATCTGAATTTCCTTTCTTTGTCCTCTTTCCAAGATATCCAGGGACTTCTATAAGCATCCAAATGTGCCACTGATTGAGAGTACCTTAACCTGATTTCACTTTGCCAAATAGTACTTTGTTGTCTCAGATGAGCCATTTGAAAGGTGAGAAATCTTGTGAGGGCTCAAATCCAAAGCGATTCCCCCTGACTTTCTTTTTTGGAAACTAGTTTGGGAGGAAAACGTCATTTCATTTTTGGATGTATTGTTAACAACTACCATTTGTTGAATGCTTATTACATCCAGACACCGTGTTAAATGTTTATCTACATGCTCTCATTTAATCCTAAAAATATATGTAGGACATAAAATTATTATTGTTCCCATTTCGCAGATAAAGAAACCCAGACATGAAGTACATTTGGCTAAGTTACCACCCAGCTGATGGAGACAGAATGTGGACCCACGTCTGTCTGAGTCCGATGCTATGCTGCCCCCTTCTGGGCTAGCCATCCTCAAGGCGCTTTCCACTGAGGCACCAGGACTTCGCTTCAAGAGCCCCATATAGAGAGCGTGATGGACGGCGTGGCATCGAGGACAGGACGGAGGGAAGGACCCCTGGAGTGAGAGTCCACAGTCCTCCTGCCTCCCTCCTCCCTGCCTCTGAGGTCCAGTGCAAACCCCTTCCACCCCGACATTCCCTGTTCTCCAGCTCTGTGACATCACAGGCGCTCTCCACTCTGCTCTGCCAGCTGCAGGTGAGTGAGGCTCAAGGCTCAGCCCTAACAGCGGGAGGGGGTGAACTTCTGTACCAAAAGGGATGATGTCTCCATCACTCCTGGACTCAGTCACTTGCTACAAGAAGCAGACGGCACCCCTCACTTACCTCACCCCATTGTTTCTCTCTCTTGGTCTCAGTCTCCCCAGCTGTGCTGAATGTCCATCAAGGGCTCCTCCAGCTCCTGAAGCCTCTTTTTTTTTCTTTTTTTTTTTTAACTTTCTTATTCTGGTAGGAATGCTGTGGGATCACCAGAGATCTGAAGTTCATGGCCCACAGGGTTATTGATAAGCCAAGGGCCCTTTCCTTTGGCACCTGCTTCCATCTAGAGGGGGGCTCAGGTAGTGCAAGAAACTCCTCTCCCACCCGCTTCCCAGCCAGGAGCAGCAGCACCACCTACATTGACACTTATTATGTTCTTAAAATGTGCTGGAAAACTGTGTGAAGGACTTTCCCTAACTGTTTAATCCTCACAACAACCTTCTAAGGTAGTTATTATTATCATCCGCATTTTACAAATAGGAAAACTGCATTTCAAGGAGGTTACATTCCTCTAAATTTTGTCACTAAGAAGTAACATATCTTCAAAGCTTATACCCAAAGCACGTGCTTGTAACTGCTACACTCTTCTTCCTCAGTCTTTCCATTCCTGAGGGTCCAAAAGATCAAGACTCCCTGCTATCAACGCTCAGAGGAGAAAGTGGTTCTAACCCTGTCTTTTCCTGCTGGAACTGCTAGAGTAAAGCAATGGTCAGAGTAGGCTCTGGAGTCAAACCTACATTAAAATCATGCTACACTGCTAACATGGAACACTCCTCAAGATTATATATTTAATTTTTAAAACCAAGGTGCAACACATTGTGTGTAATAAACTGCCATGTGTATTAAAAGGGAGAGTGATTGAGAGGGGGGATTTGAATATTTATACATATTTGCATAAACTGATTTCAAGGAAGAGACTACCATTCAATTATCTGAGCCCAAACCTGAATTTATTTCTGCTTAAACAAGAAAGAACTAGGATGGCAAAGCCTCTAAGAACACAACTAATGGCTGATAAGTAAAAGGTGTTGGGGGATTTTAAATTTATGGACTGGTGGCAATTGAGAGGCAGGAGTATTTAGAAATAGTAGATCTATAGATACGAAGGTGTGACCACTGGCATATGTCTGCTACTTTCAGAAAAGTGGTCACCAAGGCAAGTTGTCATTGATATTTTAAAAGGTTTAGAACAGGTGCTGGTGATTATTTTTTACCATGGTTACAGACAAATCAGGCTTTACCTAGGACTGTAGGGACTCCTTTTGCTACTCTCAGTCTCTCCTCCTTTTTGGACCCCCTTTGACCAAAACTGCAGGAAAGAACCTCAAGGATTGTCTAGATCTTCACAATTATTGACTTTTCTTGAAGGTACAGTTCCATTTGCAAAGGTTTGATTTTCAGGTTGAATATCGGTCACCATGATTTCTTCCTGTTTTTGGCTTTGAATCATTTGTTGAACATCTTCTGATGGGACAGATGCTGCACAAAAGCATTTAACTCTTTGGAACAACTAATACTGAATGACTGTGAGACAAACAATAATAATTAACAGTATTTTAGGAAGGGTCTGCAAGGCACTCTAGAATCATGACCCGTGGTTTCCAAGGCATGGTCAAGAAAATAAATCTCATACCACTCTCTGGTTCTACTTTAGATCACCAGATTACAATCCTTTTGGCTTAGATATAGATGAACCTCACCAATAGTAACATGAAGCAATGGTGTAGACACCCCCATTAGCCAAAATATAATTGAAATATAGTCTACTATCTGCAATTACTTAAGCTACAAATTTAAGTTGGTCAGTTGTGCCCCAGGGGATATGGGCTTTTATTTCCTATGTCAACCAGGGTAATGCAAAATGAGCACCTTGAGTTGGACAGTGTCAGTGAAGGGTTCACTGTCCTGAGAGGTCTTTTCCATCTATTGGCATTTCTAGCCCAAGCTCCAGGCTCCATGTAAGAAGACATAGTCCACTGACAGTGTTGCATAGTCATATACTTGGAATGGTCTAACAGAACCATCAGTCTTGGTTCCATTTGGCACCAAAGAGTCTACTTTCCACATAAAGAATGAACCCACAAGGTACATGGTAGAAGTGATAAATGTAAGAAGATTGTCTCTGATCTTATCCTAATATGGTCACTGTTACATCACAAAAATATTTGTAAGACCATCTTTCTGCCCAAAGACATTTTATTTCATATATGCATTGTCTACATGCACATCATTATTGTTAGCTTTGTGTGATGTATTTTTATTCTATCCTCAATTTTTCTATATCTGAACATGGTGGGTTTTCATTTTATAGGAATAGCTAATTGTTTCAAATGTTTGAGTGTCTTTTGGAATTTGCTTTGTAGTATTACTACAAAGAAAATGCCATAGACAACTGTCAAAGGGAAGTATGACTTGGAGTTACCCCATTACAACCAGCTTGAGCCATGGTCTTTATGTAGGTAGAGTTGTAGCAACCCTATCCTGAATGTTTATCAGTAAATATTAATCCAACATTTCTTATAGCTATTTGTTGACTAGAACCCCTTAATCAAAATTCACTTTATTGGGGTTTTTCCAGAAATAGGTAGGGGGAGACATACCCAAATTCTTGAAAATGGCTTCACTAGCACCAGCTTGTGAGAGCTGAATTGTACAGTTAGGATGGTGAATGTCCCGGTAAAGCCCAGATCTAAGATAGTTACTATTATTAATAAGGAGAATGTGATAGGCTAAGTCAGAAGTTTATAATCTTAAACAAGAGGTAAATATGACCAAATGGGTAAAGGATAAATAATTAAACTATTGCAGAAGCGATTTCCGTCAGTAGTCCCAGGACCTGAGAAAAACTTGCAATGGTCTTGGGCAGAAGCATTCTACTTCAGGATGCTTGTCACCTTGTTCCTCAGATCTTGGATCAGCAATCAACTTCTGTGGACCATCTGCTCCTGGAGGTTCTGTGGAGAAACTCAGTCTAAAATCTAATCAGAATTACTTCTCAATTCTGATTTCCAAAGTAGTGGGGTATATACCTAGTAACAGGATTACCTCGTATAAATTCTATACTTCACTTTCTGAGGAACAGCCCAGCTGTCTTCCACAGAGGCTGCACCATTCTAATAGTGTGAAATGGTATCACATTGCAGTTTAGATTTGCAGTTCTCTGAGGGCTAATTATGTTGAGCATCTTTTCATGTGCTTTCTGGCCATTTGTACATTTTCTTTGGAGACATGTCTATTAAAATCTCTTTTGCCCATTTTTCAATTGGATTGTCTTTTTATTAAGTTGAAGTTTTCTTTATATATTCTGGATATTAAACCTTTATCAGATATGTGGCTTCCAAATATTTTCTCCCATTGTATAGGCTGTTACATTACTTTCATGATAAAGCCCTTTAAGGCACAAAAGTTTTTAATTTTGATGAGGCCCCTTCTATTTTTTCTTTTGTTCCTTGTGCTTTGAGTGTAAAGTCTAAGAAACCATTATCTAACAACATCCCTATGTTTTCTTCTAAGGAGTTTGATAGTTCTGGTTCTTATATTTTGGTCTTGGATCTTTTTTTTTTTTAAGATTTATTTATCTATTTATTTCCCCCCTTCCCCTCCTTCTGCCCTGCTGTTTTTGCTGTCTGTGTTGTCTTCTCTTCTCATTTCCTCTCCTCTAAGATTTACTGGGATTCGATCCTGGAAACCTCTGATGGGGAGAGAGGTTCCCTGTCAATTGCGCCACCTCAGTTCCTGGTTTCTGTTGCAGTTCACCTCGACTCTCTCCTTGTCTCTCTTTTGATGTGTCATCATCTTGCTGCATGAGTCACTTGTGTGGAGCACTGGCTTACCACGCAGGCGCTCATGCAGGCACTGGCTCATCATGCAGGCACTTGTGTGGGCACTGGCTTGCCACACAGGCACACTTCCTTTTCTTCTTTTTCACCAAGAGGCTCCAGGGATAGAACCCAGGTCCTCCCATATGGTAGGTGGAAGCTCTATCACTTGAGCCACATCTGCTTCCCTGATCTATTTTGAGTTGAATTTTCTATAAGATGTGAGGTAAAGGTCCTCCTTTTTTTTTTTTTTTTTTTTAATTTTTGGCAAATGGAGATCCAGTTTTTCCAGCACCATCTGCTGAAAAGACTATTCTTTCCCAGTTGAATGGTCTTTGTCCCCTTGTCAAAAATCAGTTGGGGGAAGCAGCTGTGTCTCAATCAGTTGGGCTCCCGTCTAACATATGGAAGGCCCTGGATTCGCATCCCAGGGCCTCCTTGTGAAGGCAAGCTGTTCCATACACCATGGAAAGCTGATGCAGCAAGATTAAGCAACAACAGGAGACAAGCAGACACAGAAAAAATGCGCAGCAAATGGACACAGAGAACAGACAGCAAAAAAACAAGCTGCAAGGCGGGGAGGAGGTAAATAAATAAATAAATCTTTTTTTAAAAAAAATCAGTTAGCCATAAATGTGTGTCTGTATATCTGTCCTTGTGACAGTACCATGATGATTTGCTTATTGTAGCTTTGTAATAAGTTTTAAGACCGGGAAGATGAGGCCTCAAACTTCATTCTTCTTTTTCAAGGTGACTTTGGCTATTTGGGGTCTCTTATCCGTACATATAAATTTAATGACTGGCTTTTCCATTTCTGCAAAGAAGGTTCTTGGAATTTTAATTGGGATTGTATTGAATCTATAAATTGTTTGGGTAAGATTGACATCTTAACAATATTTAGTGTTCCAATCCATGAACACAGAATGCCCTTCCATTTATTTAGGTTTTCTTTGATTTCCTTCAGCAATGCTTTGTTTTCTTTGTAGAAATCCTTTACATCCTTGGTTAGATTTATTCCTAGATATTTGATTCTTTTAGTTGTTATTGTAAATGGAATTTTTCCTTGATTTCTTCTTCTGATTTTTCATTGCTTAGATACAGAAACACTACTGATTTTAGGGTGTTGATCTTAAAGAAGAGAGGAATTTTTTGCCCTGTCTTTATTTCAGGAGCAAGTTGTTTTATGCAGGAGGCCATAAGATTATTTTGATTTCTAACTTGCCTGTTTTCTAGGGCTCTTTGAAAATGATCAGATCTTCTAAACTGACATTTACTTTTACAGCTTATTTTTTCCTAAATCCCATATTTCAGGTCTGAGCCTTTTGCAGAAAAAAAGACTCTCTTTACTTAAGTCCCCCTCAGCTCCCGAAGCATTTGAAAGTTTCCTAAAATCTATTTTTAAGTCTCCTATTGATTTATCTTCATTTTGTTTGCAATTTTACGCCTTTGTTCAATATATTCTTAAGAGAAAGTCTTTTGAGATGGTTTATGGGGTGCATTGCCTATTTTGCTTAGCTTCCCAAGTCTGTTTTTTGATCTATGAGTAGGTCATTTCTTTAAATCTTCTGGTATTTTCCACCTTGCTGCTTTTAAACATTTTTGCTATCTGATTGTCAACAATTCAGTGAACTAATTGCTATAAATATGATAGTCCAGGGCAATAAGTAACTAACAGGACAATAACTAACTCTATAACTGGTTTATAGAGCAACTTCCTGTCATTCTAAAACTTGGGCAGATATTAAATATTCTCACTCAAATTAAATCTTACCCAAGGTTTAAATTCAACCTCTCTCCAGGCCATTCTAATACAGGAGATTTAAGGGGCTGTTGTACAATATGATTGTTTTTATCTAGAGAAATACCCCCCGAGGAAAGTTGTTTGGGGAGGTCAAGGGAAGGAATGGGAGTATGAGTAGGTGGTAAGGATGAAGCTGGGTGGAGAGAAAAAGAGAGATGCAAAGAAAGTAGGTTGTAGAGAGTTCAAGTGGAAGTAAAATCTTTTTTTTTGCCCCTAAGGCCAGAGCATAACAATCAAAGCAGCTCTTCACTGAATGTTATCTTTGTCTTTTGTCTTTTCTATAGCACCTCTTAAATCTCTATTTTTAATGTCAAAATTTCACCTTAAAATTTTTTTTTCACCATAATGGTCATTGTAATTCTAAGTCATCGGAGTGTAATTTGCCATTTATTAAGATAAGGATGTGAAAGTACACATAATGAGAGCATATATACAGAGCAAGAATTTTTCCAAGAAGAGGCAGCAAAATTAATGTAGATGAGACCATGACAAATAGGAAAGAGGACACTATGGTTGGTCAAAATTTGTTATTACGCAGCCGCCAAGCAAAGTCTACAAAGGAGCCTGTAATCAACCTGGAAATTGCTGGCCCCAGAATGTAGGCTAAGTAAAGTGGTCTTCTTTCATATTGTAACAAGTAAGAGTATGTGTGTTCATGAAGATTTTGAGGGCACCCAAGGCAAAGTTTTAGCAATTACCTTTGCACAATTTGGTCAGCAATCTAGCAGGCCTCCAACCACTAGTTCTCTGGGCTGATTTGTGGTAGGAACTTATTTTATCAAGTCTATGCTTCCATTCCTTCCTTATGGAGCACTTTCTTCTACATTCAACAGATACAAGGCAACCCAGAACAAAGCAAAACCCCTCGGGGTAAGACTTTGTATAAGGAGATTTAGAAAACTGAGAGAAAACAAACAATGGCAGAATAAGCAGATAGGTGACAAGAAGTGCTCACTGTTTTAGTTTTCCAGCTGTGATCACAAATACCATACAACGGGATTGCTTAAACAATGGGACTTTATTGGCTCACAGTTTTGAGGCTAGGAGAAATCCAAAATTGAGGTGTCAGCAAAGCAAAGCTTTTAATATTGTGCTGTTTGGGGACTGGCCGTAGAGATCCTTGGTCCTTGGATTTTCTGTCAGGTGGAAATGCACATTACGAAATCTTCTCCTTTTTCCATTGACTTCTGGTGTCTTCCCATGGCTTTCTTTGTGTCTGAATTTCATTCTGTTTATAAAGCGCTTCAGTAATCCAGATCAAAGCCCAGCCTGATTTAGGCCACACCTGAACTGAAATAACATCTTCAAGGGGTTCTATTTATAATGAGTCCATGTCCTCCAGAATGCAGACCAAGACCAAGAACATGTCCAAACTGGATTCACAATTCATCCCACCATACTTGCTAAATGGTTCCTCTCCAAAACAACTGGAGATAGGCCCAATTGCCTTATACATATTTTTTCTTCAATTTACATCCTAGGAAAATAAAATACATCCATTACAGAGAGCTCAATGAAATAAGTCAGAGCTCAGATCATATTGAAAACTGACCTGGCAGATCCCAAAGACTAAGTAGACTGGGTGAAGGAGCCCAATGAGTTTCCATCTTTGTCCAAGGATCCCATCAAATGAGGACATCTCTATGTGTCTATCCTGCTATACATGTCAGTCCACAAGAAATAACTTATGTATAGGAAGTTAAAATCCAGTTAGTGGGTGGAAGAAAGGAGGTAGTATTTGGCAGATTGTTGTTGTCCATCAGTCCAGAGAAGATTCAAGTATTTATTCAACAAATATTTATAAAGTACCTATTTAGTGCCTAACCCTGGGTTGAATGCTGGAAATAAAAAAGTGAATAAGACACTAACCCAGCCACCATAGGAGTGAAGGATTTATCTGTCTTGTTCCCTGCTCTATCTCCAGCACCTCTCAATAAGCATGTGCCAAACAAATGAAAAGAGCTCATAGACTAACATCTAGACTGCTGAAAAATAAATAGGTATTTACAATACAGTGCTTTCAACAAGTATTTACTGAGCATTTACCATAAGATAAGCAGTCAAATAATGGGCTATGCTATAGGAAAACATGATGGGAGATGCTGTGGAGGGACATAGAAGATAGCTCTAAATCATCCCAGGGGTGAAAGATGGCTTCCTGGAGAAAGGAACCCCTGAGTTCAATCATGAGGCTTGATAAGTGAAGGAGTGAGGTGAGAACTCCCAGGTAGAGAGAACAGTATTTAAAAAGGCACCACTTATTAAAAGAGTCATTGGAGAGAACTGCCTATACAGCACTTCTTATGGCTGTAGGAGCACAGGTGAGGCAAAGGGAAGATAAAGCAGAAGAAATTGACAGTGGTGGGCACAAGAAGAGTTGGACCAATAGACTTGGGGTGCCCTGAAGGGTTTGAGACAGAGAAGCAATAAGGTGGGATTTGTATTTTACCCAAATAATCTAACTTTAGGTGGCAGCGAGGAAGCTAGTGAGAAAGTTTTAGCAGTTGTTAAGGTGAGAGGTGATGGTGGTTTAGACTATAGTGAGGACAACAAGAACCAATTGCAGCAGACCAGACTGAAAGATATTTGATAAGTAAATCAAAGCACTGGTGAACGTGGGAGGAGCAGAAGTGACTGGACCATTCCCCAAAATAGGGAACAAGGAAAGAAGAAAAATAAACTTGATTTGCAGGTAGGCAGAGAAGGAACATAATCCCAACCAGCAGAGAGCAAACCCAAAATTATCTCATAGTCATCAGAGTCAGCTAAATATGTGCATAAAGTGGGCTGTGTCCTAAAGATTGAGATGTACCTGGTAGAGAAATTACCACCCAACCCTCAATGTTCCCCAGTGCCTGCAAGACAAAACACGAATAAATGCTGGGTCACTCATTCATTCAACACTATTTATTGACAGCCTACACTAGACACTGAGAATAGAGGAATAAATCAAACAGATGAAAATCCATATCCCTACATGACTTACAATCTAACAGGATAAAACATACCATAAACACAATAAGTAAGTTATATAGAGAGTGTTAGGAAATAAAAATTAGTGGGTGAAGGAATTAAGTTCTGGCCAAGACAAGGGGATGCAACTTTAAATACAATGGACAGAGAGAGCCTCACTAGAAAAGGTAACATTTAAGCAATATTTTCAAGGGAATGGCAGAATGAACCACATTGTTCTCTAAGAGAACAGAATTTCAGGCAGAGGGTAGGTCAAACACAAACGGAGGCAGTTGAGAGCTTAGTGTGTTTAAAAATCAGCCAGGAGGCCAGTGGGTGTCAATTGGAATTAGGGGGAGAGTAGCAGGAGATGAAGTCAGATAGTTGATAGTGATGGCTGGTTGGGGATGATAATTAAATTCAGGAGTATCTCAAGGCCCAGGGGAAAAGTCTGGCTTTTCTTCCAAGGGATATGAGAAGCCACTGAAAGGATTTGAAAAAAGAGGGGGGAAACACAGTTTTTTACATTTACCCATATATTTACCATTTCTGGTAATTAAGCCATTTCTGATGCTCTTTATCCCTTTCTGTAGATGAGTTTCTATCTGGTATCATTTTCCTTCAGCCTGAAGAATTTCCTTCAGCATTTTTTGGAGCATGGGTCTACTAGAGACAAATTTTCTCAGTTTTTGTTCCGCTGAAAATAAGTTTTGTTCACCTTAATTACTAAAGGATATTTTCACTGAATATGGAGTTCTGGTTTTTTCAAGGTTTCTCTGGTTTTTTTAGTTCTTGCAGCACTTTCAGATATTACTCTCCCATAGTCTTTTAGCTTGTACTTTTTTGGGTTTTTTTTTTTGGTTGTTTTGTTTTGGTTTTGGTTTTTGGGTTTTTTGCTTTGTTTTGTTTTTTGTTTGTCTGCTTTGTTTTTGATACACAGCCAGCTATTAGTCTTATTGTGTTTTTCCCAATGTGTGATGTCTTTTTCACACTGGCTGCTTTTAAGATTTTTTTCTTTGTCTTTTAGCCATTTGACTATGATATGCCTAAGTGTTATTTTCTTTATGTTTTTCCTGCTTGGGGTTCACTGGGAACTTGCCTTGATATTTTCCATCAAACTTGGGAAATTTTTGGCCATTAGTTCTTCACGTATTTTTGCTGCCCTCCCCTCCTTCTGACCGAGACTTTTTTTACATCTATGTTAGACAGCTTCATAGTCTCCTACAGGTCAACAATACTCTGTTCATTCTTTTTAAACCTTTTTCTCTTTATGTTTTACTTTGGATAATTTTTACTGACCTTTTTCATATTCACTAATGATTTCATCTACTGGGTCCAGTCTGGTGTTAATCCTACCCAATAAATCTTTATTTCAGACATTACTTTATTAGACCTAGGATTTCTATTTAATTCTATTGTATAATTTCTGTTTCTTTCTTGAATACTATAGCTCTTCATCCATTATACATCTTAGCCTGTCATTAGAAATTTTTAGCAGAAGAGTGACATGATATATTTAAACTGCACTGACCTAACTTTTGTATTAGTAATAAGTAAAAAAAAAAAATAGGGTACCAGTTTGGAGGCTTTTGCAATAATTCAAGAGATGATGGCAGCTTAGATCAGGGTATAGCAGTAGAAGAGAGAAGAAAGTGGCCATGTGCAAGGCCACAGGCATAGTGGATTGGGTGTTGTGAGGGACACCTGACTGACAGCATGGTAAGAAAGGGAGTTTTGCCACAGGAAGGGGAGTGAGAACAGGAAGTGTCCAGAGACCTGGAAAAGTTAATACATAAAGAAAGGAGTTTAGACTAAAATAAAATCATCACAACTAGAAGGCTCCTCAAAGAAATTTTCTGTCTTAACTGCCTCTTATTGCTGAGGAGGAGCCTGAGACAGAGACCAACATTGAGTTACCAGGCTGCACAGCAAGTTAGATGTAGAAGCAGAACTTGAATTTACAAGACTTTACCATGCCCTGCCATGGGACATCATGGGACCAGCTGAAATAATTTGGAGCAAATGAAGAGAAAAAGGAAATAGAATGAACATTGACCACTTACTGCATACCTAGCATCACAGTGGCCCCTATTCATGTATTAAACCCTTTAATTCTGCAAAGTAGATACTGCTATGCCCATTTTCCACATGAAAAAAGTGAGACTTAAGGAAGTTAAGGAATTTGCCCAAGAGTATATACCCAGAAAGAGAGTAGAATAGATCTATCTAAAATCTGAGCATGGCTGTGTGGATTTCTGCATGAGCTAGGGCTTTACTGTGTTCAGATCTTATCTAGAGAGTGAAAGCAGGTAAATGACTAGCACTTTTCAGCCACAGTCTTTTGTTTATTTAGGAATCAGCCCTGCCAGGGTACTCAGCTCAAATTCAAGATCGGCTGGTTCAACAAGGTGCCCCTGCAGGTAGAGCTGGCAGAGTAGAGGCATCAACTCCTTCCCATGGGTAAGAACATTTTGTATTAAAAAAAAAAAAAAAAAAAAAAGGAAAACGGCCTTAAAAGAAGATAACTCAGGCAGAAAGTCCTGGACCTGTTGGCCACGGGGAGCTACAGAAGGTTTGGGAGAGAAGGAGGGTATTATACCTTGGGAGAGTCTGGTCCAAATGACACCCTCGACAGGAAATTGCCAGCAGGCATCTGGGATTCGTGTCCCAGAGTCCACAGCTCCCATTCCTTTTCCTCCTACAGCAGCCCACCAAAAACTGGCCTCGAAGATCTTCTGTTTATGCTGCAGGGATTGTGAGGAGCCTGGGGACATCAAGGCTTCCAAGCTTGCCAGTCAAACCCAAGAGCATCAACCATCAACCTGCAGTAGGTACCAGATAAGAGTACCATGAATGGCCTTCCTGGACCTCAGTTTGCTCAGCTTCCCTCCTGCTGGGATACCCCCATAGTTCCTTCAGCTTCTGAGTGGCAATCCAATCTAAATGAGATGGATTATCAGCATCACCTGTGAGCTTGTTAGACATGCACTCTCAGGCCCCATTCCAGACCTACTGAGTCAGAACCTACATTTTAACAAGATCCCCAGGTTAAATTTGAATGTATAATAAAATTTGAGAAGCACTTGCCTAAAGACTATTAAGATAGGGCTTAAGATCCTTGCCTTTGGAGCCAAACATGCTAGCTCAAATCTCAGGTCTGCCACTGAAGTTGGGCAAATCACTTAACCTCTCACTCTGCACCTCACTGTCTTGACCTGTAAAATGGTAATACGCCTAAAACATGACTACTTTTCAGGGTCATTGGGAGGAGTAAATGAGATAACATTTACATTTCTGTAATGAAAGAAAAAAATTCTTACAGTATAGTTTATCAGAAATCTACAAGTGAAATGGACACAGAGAGCAGAAAACGGGGGTGGGGGGAAGGGAGAGAAATAAATAAAAAAGAAATCTTTAAAAAAAAGAAATCTACAGGTAAGGGACCTTAAAATACTTCCCCTGGAAGTATTTTATCAATAAAAATAATAATAAGATAATGATAATTATTGAGCTCCAATCACATGCAATAGGGACATTGCTATAATCACATGAATTCCATACTGCTTCAGAGCTTACCCTTTAGAATAATACTATTTAATCCTCACAATAACTCTAAGAAGTGGATATTACCATCATCGCCATTTTGTAAGTATGAAAATAGAAGCAGAGGGAGATTAAACAAATTTTCTCAAGATTTGCTGCTAGTAAATAGCAGAGTTATTTATTACAGAACATAGCCACATCTGTTGACAAAATCCTATACTCCTGGATTGTTACTAGAAGGAATGTAAGTGTATAAAAAGACTTTTATACAATAATGTTTATCACATTATTTATGGTAATAAAAACTGAAAACAGTCTAAACATTCTACATCCAAGATTAAATAAAATCTTGACCTATCCATAAAATAGAATGGTAGGCAACCATCATTTCTTAAATTTTAGTGACATGAGAAAAATGTTTATTATGATATGTGAAAAACTAAAAGGCATACATAATATGTATAGACTATGTAATATGTGATAGACTATGTAAAAACATACATAGGAAAGGCTGCTTTATACCTGAAGGAAGGGGTGTTTGGGGGCATCTTCACCTACTTTATACTCTTTCCTAAATTTTCCATAATGAATATGCATAACATTTATAAATAGAAAAAAGAAATGATGTCTAAAAGTAAATACATATTTTAAATCCAGCACCTGCCTATGAGAAGGAGCATTTGGAGATGAGAGGAGGTAGATTCAGGTACCCAGCCACCCCATAATAGCCATTTGCTTACATGTACTATATCGGAGTTGGCACAATTCTTTCACTTCCATTATCTCTCCGGAGCCTCCCCTATGTAAAACATGGAATTATCATTGCCAGATTTGAAGCTTCAAAAGGATGAGCTGGACAAACAAAATTCCAAGCACACCAAGGAAACATCCCCCTTGCCTTTGGGACAACCCCTGATCCATCCAAAGAAGAGAATCTCTTCCAGCAGCAGTGAGTTTGAGGGTAAGTCGTCATGGGGGTCCCAAAACCAACCAGGAACCCCCAGGGGCAGGGGCCTGATCCTGAAGGCCAGACCCCATTGATAATTGAGCTCACCTAAGTGCGGTGGTAGAAGAGACAGCACATCTCCCACCCAGAGGCTGCAGCCAGTCTAGGGCACATCGGGATATCCACTGTCTAAGGGAGACTTGACTCCAAGATTTTCCAAGGAAGGAATTCCATGAGGAGGAGCTGGTCTGAAGGGAGAGGACACACAGCCATACCTTTTCTTCTGAGCCCTTTTTCACATATTCGTTCTGTGTGATTGTTTGTTTATATCAACCTCAGTCACTCAACACCAAGCTCCAGGAAGGCAGATCCCACGTCGGTTTTGTTCACTGTTGTCCCCCCAAAGCCCAGCCAGGCGTGTGGCATGTGAACAGTGCCTGTAAATGCTTGTGGCTGAGAAAAGTTCAGCTGGGGGTGAGGTACCTTTGGGTCCAGGAAGGGCAGATGCTCTGTCCAGCGCAGAGGCACAGTCCAGGAAGAGAATGTATTCACATTGCTGGGCATCAACACATCATGTAGCTCAGCCTAAGAGCCTGGACTGCTGAGGGCTAATGATCACCCAGTCCAGTCCTTCTCGAGCTCTTACCTGCTCAACCCTCCTTGCAAATAAAATCTGACACAAAGTCCAATTCCTATGGAAGACCAAAGGAGACCTGTGCTGCTTGAGCAGAGGGTGGAGTGCTGGCAGCCCCGCTGTCTCTTCTGCTCCCTTTCTTTCCCTCCTGCCCATCTCAGGGCTCCATGGTTCCAGACCCACCCTCTCATTGTACTTAAGGGAGATCTAGGGTCCCAAAGAGCAGAGGAGGGGACTCTCCAGAAACCAATCAGGGAGTGATGTCCGTGCCAAAGCCAGGATGTGCCCAAGTGTCCCACTTTCCATGCCACTGCACTTTGCAAGACACCCTGTCCTCACTGAATCACCGATAGAGCACAATGTAAAATCTACTGCGAGAAACTCTCCCTATCATAAGGGACCTCCGAGTCCCAGGCTGGGGTCCACCTTGTCTCCAGCAGTATTTGAGAATCTAAGGAGTGACCTGAGATGGATATAACTAGGACAGTTCATCCAGACCCAGTTCAGAGGCCTTTATCCCGGACGTTTTCCCCTTCCTTCTTTCAGATCTGAATGATCAGGTTTCCCAAAAAGGTTTTCACAAGAGAGACCTAAACCGCTACTCCCAGGGCCGGTGGCCGTTCCAGCCGTGCCTCATCGGGAGGCCGTGAGCATTCTAAGTGGTGGCACCTACGCGGGCCTCTGAGGCTGCACAGCTGCCGGGAGCGTCTCCTTGGGAAGAGGACGGTGAGCAGGAGTCATGAGGACCGATTCAGAAACTCCCCTGGAGGAGGAGAAGACGTCTGAGCCATCCCTGTGCCACCAATGAGAGGCACTGCAGCTTCTGAGAAAGCCCCTGCGGGAGCAGCTGCCCCCAATTAAAGTCCTTGGTCACATCACAGGACTGTGTCCCCCCTCTTTCCCGCTTCCCCCTTACCAAGCAGTAACTCTTAGTTTTATCGTTTTAAAATATATTCTACACTTAATTAACCTAATAATTTGTTTAACCTTTTGGATAGCTTTTTTTTCGGGGGGGGGGGGGCGAGGTTGGTAGAGAGTAACTTTTTATTTTGAAATAATTTCAAACTTAACAAAAAAGTTACAAGATTAGTGTTTACCTTTTACCCAGAATTAGCCATTGTTTACATTTTCCCCTTTGCTTTATCATTTCTCTCATCTCTCTCATATTTTTTTCTGAACCACTTGAGAGGTGCACACATCATTCCCCTTTACCCCTGAATGCTAGTGTATATATCCTAACAACAAGGATATTCTCTTACATAACTGCGGTACAATTACCAAAAGAAAATTAATATTGAGACCAATACTATTCAAATTTCTTCAGTTACTCCAGAACTGTCTTCTATGACTATTTTTTTTTTTTGCTGAGCCAGGATCCCGACCAAGGAATTACATATAGTTGTCATGGTGCTTCAGTCTCCTTAATCTGAAACATACTTTGTCTTCACAAGCTTCACATTTCTGAAGACACAATTGCTTTACCGTATGTCCCTCAATTTGGTTTTATCTGACATTTTCTTATGATTAGAGTCAAATCTGCATTTTTGGCAGGAATATCAAAGGGATATTCTGTTCTCGATGCATCATATCAGGAGGCACAGAATGTAAATAGGTCCCATCACTGGTGAAATTAACTTGGTGAAAGTGGGGTCTGCTGCCAGGTTTCTCCACTGCAAGTAACTATTTTTCCCTTTGTAATTAAGTAATTTGGGGGAAGATACTTAGAGCCTCTGTGAATATCTAACTTTTACCCATCAGTTTACACATCCATAAATGGTTCTTGCCAGAATTCATTGTTACCATGCTATTTGTCAGTGATTTTTCTGGCTCCATCATTCCATGTTGGGTGGTCATTCTTCTATTGTAAGGCAAAACTTTCCTTCTTCCCCTTTATCTATTTGCTTGTATGCTTCCTTGTCTATATACGTTTAGATGCATGAAATTCTTATTTTATTAAGTTGGCTACACTCCTTTACTGTCACTATTTATTTTGATGCTTAAATTGTCCTAGATTTGACCACTGGAAGCCTCCTGGGAGCTGGCTCCTGTGTTCTTTTAACATGTCCCCATCCTTTTAAATTTATTTTTTGACACATAAGATTAGACACGTTTTCCTGGAATCAACCATCTCTTCAAGGAGCCCTGGTTCCTTTTAGTGAAGAAGAATATTTAGAAGCCAATATCTAGGCACTAAAGAAGCTCTTTGCTACTTTTAGTCCTTTTCAGTGGACAGCGCTAGGAAATTCACACACACATATGTCTATACATAGATGACAGAGAAGGAGAGGAAGAATGAAAACCAGTACTTCATTCTGATACCTCTAATTCCAATCAAACACCACAGGACTTAGGGTAATTTCCCCCTTTTCATATTTGTCATTCTCTTTTCCATGAAAGATCTTGATTCCATTATACTCAATATATTTAACCATTTGCTCAATCCTGGAATACATGGAAATTAGTTTCAGAACAGTTGCAGCCCTTTTTGAACATTGTCTAAAGATTTGTAGCCAAATACCACCTTCAAAATTTACTTGACTTCTTTCTATTTTAACCCTGTCAGCATGGCTATAACGTTCATTTGAAAAATAGTTATGTTCATTTGTTTGTTCTTTTTAACTTCAGGATTTTTTTTTCCACTGGTCCTTGTTGATTTAGTGTGTTTTTTGTTTTTGTTTTGTTTTATTTTTCAGTATTAAAGGATTAACCTGGTTCCAAAAATCAAAACTTTACAAAAAGGTCATGCAAAGAAAACTCCCCAAACCCTTCCACCTACTTCCTGGGGGTAGCCAGTCTCAATCTTACTGGTTTCTTATATTTCTTATATTTCTTCTGGCAAAAAAAAAAAAAAAGCCAAATATATAAATGTCTCATTATTTCCTTTTCTTTCTTATATAAAAGGTAGCATATTATAGAAACATCTTCTCTTGCTCTTTTTACCTTGCCAATATATCCTGGAAAACACTTAGGATGAATTCACAGAAATCTCCTTGATTCTTTTCTGGATTACATTGTCTGCACTGTGTGGCTGTCCCATAATTTATTCAACCATTCTCCTACATAGAAGCATTTAGATTATTCTCAATATTTTGCAATTATATACATGCTGTGATGAATAACCTTTTGCACACATATTTTTATGTTTAGGTATTGTACCTTTAGGGTTAATTCCTAGGTGTGGAATTTTGAATCAAACAGTAAAGACATATGTAGTTTTGATAGATGTTACCAAATTCCCCTCTGTAAAAGCTGTACCAATTTGCATTCCCATCAGGGATATATGAGAGAGACTATTTCCCCATACCCTCACCAACGTTTAACTTCTGCCAGTCTGATAGGTGGGAAATGGTATCTCCTTTTGGTTTTAATAATTTCCATTTATCTTCCTATTAAAGAAAGTTAACATCTTTTCATATGTTTAAGGGCGATTTTTATGTGTTGTTATAAAGGATTCTGTGTTTATATCTTCTGCTCATTTTTCTATTGTTTGGGTAGGGGTTTTGGGGGGTACTTTCCCTTCATTTTTAAGGGTTCTTTATATACTGGAGATAGTAGACCTTTTGATACTAAAAGTGTGAATAATTTCTCTAGGATGCCATTTGTCTTTTGATTTTGCTTATGGTGTTTGGGTATTGGAGTCAAATTTATTAATCTTTTATTGCATGTGGGATTTGGGTTTATAGTTTAAAAGCCTTTCTCTCTACCCAGTTTATAGAGCAATCCACCCATGTTTCCTTGCATGTTTGTATTGTTTTATTTTTTATATTTAGATCTGTTTCATTTGCTGTTTATTATGTATGTATGATGTATGGATCTAACTATCTTTTTTCCAAATGGTTAGCTAGTGATTCCAGCCAATTATTTAAAAGACCATCTTTGGCCCAGTCATTTGAAATGACAGCTTTATCATACACTAAATTTTCATATGTATTTGCATCTCTTTCTGAACTCTCTTCTATTCTACTGGTCAGTCTAGTCATCTGCCAGTACCACCCTGTTTTATTCTTACATGCTTATTTTTTTTAAATAAACTTCTCTAACTCTTTAAAAAAAACTGTAACAGTATTTTTATTGTAATTGTGCTAAAATTATAAATTAACTTAAGGAGAGCTGACAGCTCTGTGACGTTGATTCTTCCTATCTGAAAACAAAAAAATGTCTTTTCATTTATTCAAAATTATTTTTTATATTTCAGGACTATTGTTAAATGTTCTTCATACAAATTTTGCACATTTCTTATTAAATTTATTACTAAGTATTAAATATTTCTTGTAGCTGTTGTAAATGGGATTTTCTCTATCATCCCTGGAACTAGGCATTATTTGTGCATATTGACTAGTGAGTTCAGTATATTAATTTTATGTCCTGGTACCCTTCTGAATTCTTTTATTGTTTGAGGTAGTTTCATCATTGACTCCTATGGTTTATCAGGAATACTATTATACCATGTACAGGAAAAGATATTTTAGCTACTTCTTTTTCTAATTCTTATATCTATAATTGACTTGCCTAATTGCAATGGTTAATACTGCCAATACAATGTTAAATAGTGGTGAGGATAGTGGATATCTGTGCTTTTGTTCTTAAAGGAAGTACTTCTAGTGTCTGTCCGTGCAGTAAGAAACTGACTTTAGAACTAAGATATAGATAGATATAGATATAGATACAGACATAGAAGTACTTGATGCAGATATAGATGCAGGCATATAGATCTTATCATATTAAGAAAATATTCACCAATTCCATTTTCTTTCCTTCTTTCTTTTATTTTCTTTCTTAATGGTTTTATCAGGAATGGATGCTAAATTTTACCAAAAGCTTTTTCAGCATCTATGGGGGGAAAAATCATATAATCTCCCTTCTCAAATTGAACCAAACTTATATTTCACAAATAAATTCCACCTGATCATGGTGTATTACTTTCATAATATAGAGTTGGCTTCTGTTCACTAAAACTTTTAGTATTTTTGTATTAATATTCATAAGTAATATTGCTTTGTGATTTTCTTTTTCATATTATCAGATAGTTATCAATATGATATACTGGCTTCATGAAAAGAATCTGCAAGTTGTTTTCACTCTCAATACTCTAGAATAATTTAAGTAGCTTGGGGATTACCTGGTCTTTGAAAGTTTGGTAAAATTGCCCTGTGAAACCATCTGACCCTGTTGCCTTTTGAGGGGGAGAGTAGTTCCTTGATAATTTTCTCTATTTCTTCTATGGAAATTGGTCTGTTTAAGATTTTTTTCTCTAATGTGGTCAATTCATGAACCTGTTTTCCTAGGAAATTATCTACTACATCTAGCATCTCAAATGTATTTCCATAGGTTTGTTTCAATTATTATTTTCCCCCTTGTCCTTCCTAATGATATATATATATATTTGTGCTTTCTACCTCTATTCTTGATTAAGCTAGACAGTACTTCTACTTGTTAATTTTTTTTGCATAAAAGTTTGGACTTATTAATTTGGTCCACTGTTTTTCCATACTCTACTTCAATAATTTGTTTTTACCTTTATTGCTTCCTTGTGCATTCTTTTGGTTACTTTGTTTTTCCTTTTTCCTGTTTTTTGAATTAGGACTGTGACAGCAGAAGAATAGCCCCCCAAAGATGTCAACATTCTCATCCCTGGAAGCTGTGAACATGTTACTTCATCGGGCAAAAATGTTTAAGGTTGAAGAGTCAGTTTAGATTGCTAATCAGCACACTTTAAGATGGAAAAAATATCCTTGATCATTCAGGCAGGCCCAGTCTAATCACATGGGGAGAATCTCTGCAGCCTAGCTCTGGAACAGGTTTCTGTCACCATAACACAAAGGCCAGAGCAGGAGGAGGGTGGTGATGGCAACAGGTAAGACACCAACATTTCTGTCCTAGTGGAGATGGAACTAAATTGGTACAACCCACTTGTAAAGCAATTTAACAGTATCAGCCCTGCACTTTTAAAATGCCCCAGCCTCTGCCCATCCGCACTCTACCAGGTACCTGCTGTCACCTTGACCAATATACCTAAGAAACTCTCTGTACCTCAGTTTCCTCATCTGTAAGATGAGGACAGGAATGGTATCTCCCTGTGATTGTATGAAATATTGGCCCCAGTTCTTCACTCTTCTTTGCCAGATATACTTTGGTAAATATTAATACATGTGCATTCCTCCCTCTTGGCTTTCAGTCACGTGACTTGGTTTGGCCAATGGAAACTTCCCCAAATGGCACACCAGCAGGAGCCTGGAAATGTACTTGTTCAGTGGGGATTGTTCTTTATGCCTCTAGCACCCCCATGAGAAGAACCTGCCCCAGCTAGCCCAATAATCCAAGGAGGACAAGAGACATGTGGAAACTACCCCAGCCCACCAGCTGGACATGATGGACAGCATGGCATCGAGGACGGAGGGAAGGACCCCTGGAGTGAGAGTCCACAGACCTCCTCCCTCCCTCCTCTCTGCCTCTGAGGTCCAGTGCAAACCCCCTTGCCCCGACATTCCCTGTTCTCCAGCTCTGTGACATCACAGGCGCTCTCTACTCTGCTCTGCTAGCTGCAGGTGAGTGAGGCTCAAGGCTCAGCCCTAACAGCGGGAGGGGGTGAACTTCTGTACCAAAAGGGACGATGTCTCCATCACTCCTGGACCCCCAGTCACTTGCTACAAGAAGCAGACAGCACCCCTCACTTACCTCACCCCACTGTTTCTCTCTCTTGGTCTCAGTCTCCCCAGCTGTGCTGAATGAGCCCAAAGGGCTCACTCCTCCGGCTCCGGAAGACTTCCTGTTGCCTTTTTTTTTTTTATCTTTCTTGTTCTGGTAGGAGTGCTGTGGGGTCATCAGAGATCTGAAGCTCATGGCCCACAGGGGAAAAGCCAAGGGCCCTTTCCTCTGGCACCTGCTTCCATCTAGAGGGGGGCCCTGGTCGTAGGAAGTGCACCCACCCCCTCCCCAGCCAGCATCTCTAATACAGCATCATTTACACTTATTACGCCTTTACAGTGTGCCAGACACCCCACTAAGCCTTTTCCTCCTTATCTCACAATCCTTACAACATTCTAGGGTAGGTTTTTGCCATCCCCATCATACAGAATAGAAAATTGAGGTCCAACAGAGTTATTTTGCTCTAAATTATGCAGAAAGGCACAGCAAGAATTTAATTCCTGAATCTGTCTAACACAAAAACATGCACTGCTCAGCCAAGCTTCAGGTGGAGCCTTTCTGTTTACAAACTGCCTGCCTTCCAGTTTTGGAGGAGACGTGGTCATGAACATTTCTCTTCCCGCGGCATTAACTCTAGAGTAAGACCGTGGAGGACTCGAGCACTGGCAGACAAAATCCTGGTGGTTCCTTTGGCCATGAGCTTTGGGGCTACTACTTTCCTGAGCCTCAGGTTCCCCTGCTGGAAAGTGGGGCCAAGGCCTGCTTTGGATGTGGTGATGAGAGTTAAACATGCTCAAAGATGTAAAAAGACCAGCCCAAGATGCTCAATGAACGTCCTCGTCCTTTACCTCGTAGCTGTTTCTCTTCCCCTATTAAGTTCTAAGATTGAAGCCACTGGAAGAAATGGAGAAGTCCAGAATGACGGATGTTCCTGTCCATTTCTATGGCAGGGCGTTAAAAACCTGATAGCAAGGGGGGGATGGGAATAGAATTGGGTATGGGGTGGTTCAACAGTCAGAGAAGGCTCATACTTTCATTCAGCCACCGAGAGGACACCTACTCTGTACACAGCCCTGCATGAGCGCTGGGATCCAGAGGGGAACTGGACCCATCCCTGCCTCCTTGAGAGCAGAGGATCCACTTCTCTCATTCACGGCAGTAGCCCGGCAACTCAGTGCCTGGCATTAGTAAGATCTTGATAAATATATGCTGAACAAATGAAAATGAGAACTCCTTGACTGGAGTCTAGACTCTGGCAGGCAAATAAAGAGGCTGTGATAAAATAGACCACTCCACAAGTACTTACTGAGCACCTGCTATGAGTTAGGCCGAGAGTGTACAATGAAGGTCCATGATACAGGGAAGCACAGGGGTCTCCGGGACCACAAAGGAAAGGCCCCTAATCCAGCCCAGGTTAAGAGATGGCTTCCTGGAGAAGTGACACCAGAGCTGAGCCTTCAAATGTGATGTGTGAAGGATCGTGGAGAGAACAGCTCAGGTGGCGGAGACAGCTTGTGCAAAGGCACAGTGGTGACAGAACGCGAGCACGATTGGGGTCCGGCCAGCAGCTCCTGTGGCTGAAGTAAAGCATGAGGTTGGGAATAAATGGGACTGGAAAAGTTGACTGGAATCAGATCACAGAAGTGTTTCAGAGCCCCAGAAGAGGGGCGCCCCTGAGGGCTTTGAGGCCGTTTGCATTAGGGGCAGGTCTTCCGGTTGCAGGTGAGCGCAAGGACCAGAGTGTAAGTTCAGGGGTGCTGGTAAGGGCAGTGGGGCTGGAGGGCTGCAGACGGGGGTCTTGATGGAAGACTGAGTGTGGGAGGAAGAGCAGAGGCTTCCTCATTTCTGGCTCCAGACACAAGGTGACTGGGGGACCTGTCCCGGATAGGAAGCATGGATTTAGGTTTAGGCTGAAGGCGCTGAGGAAGAGAGGGGCCAGCAGGAGGCTGGAAAGCAAACCCACCAGCCGTCCACAAAGCCATCCGCTTGACACGAGGCTGAGGAAGCAGTGGCCCCCAAGTTGTGACGGTCCCGGAATTCACCTTGGCCCCCATTGGCCACAGTGATAGCAACTGTTTATCCCACAACCCGAAGAAGATAAAAACAGGTTCGTCCAGCCATTCCGCATCTGTTAACTGCCTGCCCTGTGCCCCGCACTGGGGATGCAGCAGTGAACAAACAAGACAAAACTTCCTGCTCTTGTGTGGCTTACTAGTGGGGGAGGACTGGGCACACACAAATAAATCGGTTCTAGAATATGTCAGTGCGACAAGGGGTGTGGAAAAGAGCGTGGGGCAGGGAAACAAGGTGAATCCCAACTGAAATAGGGTGAATGTAGTAGTCTGAGCAAGCCAGAAAAAGCCTCCTAGAAAAGGGGACCTTGCAGCAACAGCTTAATGGAGGTGAGGAAATAAGTCTTGTGGATTTCCAGGGGAAGAGCATCCCGGGCAGAAGGTGGAGCAAAATGCACAGGCAGTTGTTTGGTGTGGCTAGAAGGGACCACAGGAGAAGGAGGTGGGAGATGAAGTCAGAAAAGACAGTGGGGGCAGAACTGGGGGGAGGGTGTGGTTAGGTTATGAAGTGTTTCAGGAGAGCCCCGGGAAGGACTTGGGCTTTCGCTCCCTCCACATGATATGGGGAGCCACGGGGAGACTGAGCAGAGGCATGTCATGATCTGACTCAGCTGTTAAGAGGATTCCTCTGACTGCTGTGTTGACACTTAAGGAAGACAAGGATGGAAGCAGGGAGACCAGTTAGGAGGCCACTGCACCTTCCAGGTGAGAGATGATGGTGGCTGGCCTGAGGGGAAGCAGTGGGGGGGGAGGGAGAGGAGGAGAGGAAGCTGGTGCCCAGGGACGAGGCCATGGGGTGAAGTGGGGTGCTGCCGGTGACCAAGGCCATGATGAAAATTCAGAGTGGGGCTTTGAGAGTAGGAGATGGCCCAGGGCTTGGAGGGAAAGGAGGTTGGGAGTAAGACAAGGGCTTATAACCTTGGGCGATCAGAGCTGGAAGGGTCTTAGGAAAGCTGATGCAGCTCCAGCAACAGATGGAGAGCCTCGGCCCAGAGACAGGCCAGCCCTAAGCCACGCAGCAGCTTAGTGGCTGAGCCAGGGCTTGAACCTGTGAGGCTAAGCTTCACGGTCATGTTCCCATGGGGCTGGGGTCAGCTGAAATAAATCAAAGCCATGAAGCCACATGCAGGGGAGAGAAGGGGAAAGAGAAGGAGCATGGACTGCGCATACGTGGATCCGCCATCGCAGCGGTCACTTTACACACAGGTGGGTACGCCTGTTCCCATTCTCTCAATAAGAACATGGGGCTCAAGGAGATTAAGGCACCAGCCCCGGAGCCCACGCCAAGAGAGCAGCACACAAACCTGACTCCTGCATGAGAGCTGAGCCGTGTGCACGGCCACATGTGCTGGGTTCTGCTGTAGGAGCTGGCCGAGAAGAGCCTGGCATTCTTCAGCAGCAGTCTTATGTTCATTTAGGAAACAGCCCTGCCCAGAGTACTGTGCTGGACCCTGAGATCAGCTGATTCAACAAGGCACCCCTACAGGTAAAGGCTAGCAGAGTAGAGGCTCCAAGATCTTTCCACAGGCAAGACAGCTTTGTCCAGAAGAGAAGGAACTGGACTTTGGAGATGTGGCCCAGGCAGAGGGGACTGGACCTGCCAGTCACAGGGAGGTTGGGGAGAAGGGAGGGGTGTGACCCATCGGGCGAGACTGGTCCAGTCTGACTCACTGCTTAAATACCCACGGGCTTCTGGAATTCGGGGCTGCAGAGCCAGAAGCACCCAAGCCCTCTCTTCCTCCCACAGCCCATCAAAACCTGGCTTCAAAGATCTTCTGTTGCTGCTGCCAGGACAGCGAGGGGTCCTCTACCGCTGTTCATGCCCACAGCCAAAGGAGGTCCCAACAGAATCATCAGCCACGGTCCTTCGGTAGGTTCCAGAACCAGGAGTATGGCTGCTGGCAAGAACACCTGAGTCAATTCTCCAGCCCTCAGCCTCCCCAGCCACCTCCTGCTGGGACACGCTCGGGCTTCCTTCAGCTTTCTGGGGGTGGAAAAGGGGAGTAGTCACCCAAACCTATGAACGAGACTAGATAGTAGTTGAGAGCACTGGCCTTCGAGTCCCACGCACCAGAAGAATCCTGCCCTGTTGCTTCCTGAGCTTGGGTGAATCACTGAGCCTCACGCCCCCTCTCTGAGCTCCAGCATCCTAATCCATAAAGTGGGGATAAGGATGCATTGCCGACCATTCAGGTTGGTAGGAGGATGGAATGAGATGACGCAGAGGTAACAAGTAAGACTCTAAAACCCCAATTCCTTAACCCAGTTTGGAGTCAGGTTTCGCTCAAGCAGGTGTGTGTGTGTGTGTGTGTGTGTGTGTGTGTGTGTGTGTAAGGGCTATTAATAATTGAGAAATCACCTGAGCAGGATAGGACCAAGATGGTTCATCCATGCAAACCTCCAAGCCCGTGCCCAGGAAAAAGTTTTCCCTTCGTTCTGCCAGATCTGAATCCAGACTTGCGCAGGAGTAGCCTGAAAAGGAGGCCCCCACACTACGCCTACCCCAACTGGGGGCTGACCAAAATGTGCACCCTTGCGAGGCCCTGACAGATGTAGCCGGCGGCACCCGCACGGGTCTCTGAGGCTGCACAGCTGCCGGGAGCGTCTCCTCCTCGGGAAGAGGGCGGTGAGCAGGAGTCATGAGGACCAATTCGGAAACTCCCCTGGAGGAGGAGAAGACGTCTGAGCCATCCCTGTGCCACCAATGAGACGCACTGCAGCTTCCGAGAAAGCCCCTGTGGGAGCAGCTGCCCCCAATTAAAGTCCTTGGTCACATCGCAGGGCTGTGTCCTTCTCTTTCCCCCTTCCCTGGTCCTACTTCTGGGATGCCCACAAATATAGAGCCATCGGAAGCTGACATCTCCTCCAGAAATGCAGTTTTATCAATTTAAAACAAGTTCGGTCACTCTGAGTTAATCTAAGGAGTTTTAGATTACACCAGCAGGCCCTCTAAACCGATGCTTAAGTACATTTCTAGGGCTGCAGGGCACTGTTCCATTCATCTCCGTGTGGCACTACTTGGTGCTCAGGGTCACAGCGAACAGTGACGCAGTCTTGTGAAACCACGAACCACAGCCCAGAGCGGGCAGGGTACCGACAGCACAGAGGTACCTAAGCTCAGGGCACGCGGACATCCCCGACACGCAGGAGACCCCAGGGAAGAGAAGCACTTCATTCAACTCAGCAGACGACAGCTTCAGGAACGACTGGAAAAAGAGCACTTTGCAACCAGCTCGGGGGAGGATGGGGGATGCTTGAGTTTTCCGAGGGTTAAAGGGCAAGTAGCCAAGGAAAGAGGAGGAGGGACAATATTCCAGGAGGGAAGAAAATCAGCAAAGGTGGGCAGAGGCGAAGCTGGTAGGGCGCAAGGTGGCAAACTTCGAAGCTTGGAATGACCAGGGAACACTAGAGCCAGGGTGTGGTGAGAGGTGAGGTGGGCAGAGCAGGGCATTGAGAGCCTCCTGGCCAGGGAAGTGGAGCTGGACTCTCTCCCGAAGATAATGGGGAGCCACAGATGGGTTCTGAGCAACAAAATGACAAAGCCAGATTGCTGGGGTTTCTTGCAATATGAAGGATGAGTTACTAAGAAGACATTTTTTTATATTAGCACCCCGTGCCTGTCCTCATCTCAGCGGAGAGAGGAGTAAAGGAATATAATGTCTATGCCACACACACTCTTATGGAGCAAAATGCATGCACCCTGCAATTTGAAGGATGGATTTGAGAGAGTAATAGTAGCAAAATATAAAGGCTGTTCTATTGCTCACTCGGCCCCAGGTACTAAGTGCTTTACAAATATTAACTCAACCAGCACAATAACTCCAGGAGGTTAGTACTATTATTACCCCAGTTTTACTTAGGAAACTGAGACAGATTAAATAAATCTCTTAAGATTACACTAATAGTGGCTGGCAGAGCTGAAACTTGAATCCAGAAAGCCTGACTCCAGAGTCCACACGCAATCACTCAGCTATGCTGCCCTTCACAAGGATGCCTGAATGATGGCTGAATGATAGCATGCCAATGATTGCTCTCAGCTCCAAATCAAGCCTTCATTGCCTGCTATTCAAAATCAGAACTGGGCCCTTTAAACAAGTTGTCTTTGCCTGCTAGTGCAATGTTAAGCTTTGTCAGTAGGGGGTGCTGGAGAGACAATGGAGGAGGAAGGGGCTTTCCTTTCAAGTTGCCCTGGGCTCCTCTCAGCAGACCCCTGCAGCACGCCCAGCTCCTGCCGTGCATGCAGAGCCCACAGCTTACTCAAAACCCAGCTCTTGCAGTGCAGGCACCTTCTCTAACATCAGGCTCTGTAGCACAGGTTGATTCCTTGAGCCCCCAGATCCCACAGTATGCAGCAGCCAGCAGCTTCTCCCGGCAGCCCCCACAAATGGGGGAGTGCTTCCAGTGAGACAGCTCCATGCACTGCTTTCCCTGGCATCCTAGAGGGCAGATTTCTAGCACATCCTGCCAGGGTAATACATCAGAGACTTCTCTGTTGTTCAGGGCCACAGCCATGCCCTCCCTAACAAGGCTGAGAGCTTAGCAGGGGATGGGGGGGGCACACCTCCTTAGAGTGCACTATCTCAGCCCAAGGGTGGTGGCTGTTCCTTACATGCTTCTCCTATATTCCTTAGAGTCCTCTTTACTTCTTACTCACCACTCCCACATTACTCCAATCCTGTTAGTTGCTATTTCTTCATGTTAAACTTTGCCTGCTGACATTACTGTGTGGTTTCAGTCTTCTAATGGGACCCTGACTGAGGGACATCAATAAGGGGCCATCCCCCTAAACTAGGGTAGCAGTGGGAAGGATGGAGGGGCACCTCAGAGTTAAAATATATTTCTCAAGTAAAACCGGCAAATTCTAACTTGGAGCCGTTCAGGGAAGGAGATCCTGGGAAATGAAGTTCCTGACTTCTCTTACGATGCGGAGAACTGAGGAGGAGGTGGTGATGAGGTCAAATTGAAAAGACACAACAGATCATTTCATTTGGGCTATGTCAAGCTAGGAAAGCCTGGGGAACCACCAGGGGCTACATTCAGAAGGAAGTTAGAAATATTTAGCAGAAGCTTTAAAAAAAAACAAAACCCTACGGCTAGAAAAAACCAGGGGGCTCGTTGACGTGTGTGACGTATCCGTTCACCAGGTTGTAGTGCCTCTTCCCCGTGGGGGGAGAACCTCCGCCTGCATCAGTGGGGCAGAGACACAGATCACTCTCCTGGGGTCTCAATGTCCGGGTCCTCTTCCACTGCCAGTTCTCACACTGCATCCCCTGGACCTGTCTTCTGGCCCGGGGTTCTCTGACTCTCTTAGACCTTCCTTACCACCCCCTATGCCAAGGTCCCACTTGCTTCCACCCGCAGTTCCATGGCTTGAAACTGTTTCCTGCAACTCACAGCAGGTGCTCTGCACATAAAAGGTGCTCCTTAATTTAGAAGCCTCTTCACAGAAGGGCTGAGAAGAGGCTCCCATCCTATGAACTTGTCAAAGGCTTTCAGTCTCAGTGACGTCTTTCTTTAAAGAATTTTCAAATAACCCCAACAAGTTTAATAATAGAAGCTATAGCTGGACTTTCTTTCTGACTATGCCAGACTAGTTTGTATCAAACCAACCTTCCTGCTGAGAGAAGTTTAAAAATCTCTCTATATATTTTTTATCTGTTTTAAGGCATCAGAGAGCTACCAATGCAGCAAGGACTTGAGAGGCTAAAATCCCAGAGAAAAAGGAAGTTGAGAGAGATTAGATAGACGACCAGGCCTGGCGATGTCTCCAAGGCACCAGCCACATCATAAGCAGGGTCTTAGAGGCTAAAGGCTGAGCAGAAGTTGAAGGAGGAGCCATTGTTTAAAAAAATTAACAGATTTTCATTTAAAACCCCTAAAAGGCTATACCCTGAGGTAAAGGCTAATCGGAAATACATCAGCCCTCACAAAGAATGAATCCCAGAATCAAATCTATCCGAACCCAACATTTGCCAAAAGCAAAAGTCAATCCTCTCTGAAAGATTCACAGTCCTTTATATCTCTTCAGTTTTTCATATAAAATGTCTACCATACAATCAAAAATTACCAGGAATAATACAAGATAAAACCAACTGACCCAAAGCAAGAAAAAATAAAACAAAGCCAGATGTACAAAAACAGCAGATACTGGAATCAACAGACATGGACTTTAAAACCAGTGCAATTATATACTGAAGAAAACAGATGACATAATCAATAATTTGGTAAAGAACTGGAAACTTTTTGACAGTAAAATGAAAATTCTAAGACCAGGAAAGCAGATTTGGCTCAATGGATAGAACATCCACCTACCACATGGGAGGTCCAAGGTTCAAATCCAGGGCCTCCTGACCCGTGTGGAGCTGGCCCATGTGCAGTGCTGATGTGCGCAAGGAGTGCTATGCCATACAGGGGTGTCCCCCATGTAGGGAAGCCCCAAGGGCAAGGAGTGTGCCCCATAAGGAGAGCCACCCCATGCGAAAAAAAGCACAGCCTGCCCAGGAGTGGGGCCACACACAGAGCTAACACAGCAAGATGATGCAACAAAGAGAGACACAGATTCCCGGTGCCGCTGATAAGAATACAAGTGGGCACAGAAGAACAAACAGCACATGGACACAGAGTAGACAACTGGGGGAGGGGGGGGAAATAAATAAAAATAAATCTTAAAAAAAAAAAATTCTACGACCAAGTAGTACCATAGCTAAAATCGAGAACACAATAGGCAACTGATTAAACACAAACAAGGGCAGGAGTAATGAATTAGAAGTTAATAGAAAATATTCAAACTGAATCATGAAGAGCCAGGAGAATGGAGAGACATAGTAGAAAAATCTAAATACATATCATTAGAGTCCCAGAAGGAGATGACAAAGAAGAGGGCAGAAGTTATGATGAAAGACACATCAGATTTAAGATGTACCATGAACCTCATGCAAGATAAATATAAGTGTATCAGAATACAATTGCTGAAAACCAAAGGAAAGAGAAAATTTTAAAAGCAGCAAAAGTAGGACCGATGGCTGACCTCTCAACAACGAAAGCTAATGACATCTTCAAAGTGTTGAAAGGACATAACTGCACCAACCTCTAATTCTTGACTTAAAAAAATATATTTCAAAGGAAAAACAAAATGGAGACTCTTTCAGCAAACAAAAACTGAGAAACTGTCACCAAAAGATATGGACTGGATATGGAAAAGGTATTTCAGATACTAAAGAAAAAATAGTAAAGATAGATTTAGGAGAATGAACCTAGATAGATGTAGAGAAATCTAGGAAGAAATAATGAATAAAAAATAATAAAAATAAGGAGCTAAAAAGGAAACAAATGAATACTGACTGTATAAAGCATTAATAATAATGTCTTTTGTGGTTTCAAATACAAAGAGAATTGAAATCCATGACAAAAAATAGCACAAGAGGTGAACAATGAGTGTTCTAATGTTCTTGGGCTGTCTAGGAAGTGGTAAAAGTATTCATTTAAAATGGACTTCTTTTCGTAGAGTACCTACTAAAAATATATATATAACCAACAGCCTAAGATAGGGAAATTAAAAAAAAAAAATCGGCAGCAGACTTGGCCCAGTGGTTAGGGCATCCGTCTGCCACATGGGAGGTCCGCGGTTCAAACTCTAGGCCTCCTTGACCCGTGTGGAGCTGGCCCATGCTCAGTGCTGATGCGCGCAAGGAGTGCCGTGCCACCCAGGGGTGTCCCCGCGTAGGGGAGCCCCACGCGCAAAGAGTGCGCCCCGTAAGGAGAGCCGCCCCACGCAAAAGAAAGTGCAGCCTGCCCAGGAATGGTGCCGCACACACAGAGAGGTGACACAACAAGATGATGCAACAAAAAGAAACACAGATTCCCATGCCGCTGACCACAACAGAAGCAGACAAAGACGGCGCAGCAAATAGACAACAGAGAATAGACAACTGGGGTGGGAGGGGAAGGGAAGAGAAAAAATAAAGAAATAAATCTTTTTTTAAAAATCCAAAAAGAACAAGAAAGGAGAGATCAAAAGAAAACAAATAATCAAAACAATGAGATTGATAGAGATTTAGGACATAAAATTTAAGACTTATGGTAACCACAAAGAATATCATAGGACATGCAAATGCATAAAGACAGAAAGCAGATTACCAGGGGTAGGGGGATGGGGCAATGGAGAATTAATGCACAATGAGATAGGATTTCTATTTGCCATGAAGAGAAAGTTCTAGTAAGATGGTAGTGAAGATACTGCACCACTGTAAATATGATAAATCTCATGAACTGGTATGCTTGGGAGGAGCTGGGATGGGAAAATTTATATTGTACATATTTTTCCACAATTTAAAAAAGAGACTAAAGAAATAATGACAACTAAATTCAATAAGTGACACTGGAAAGGATCTAAGAATGGAGGAGAGAAGGTTCAAAAGGGGATATAAGAAAAAAGGGAATACAGAATGTAAGCTTTTTATCAATGTTAAATTTCTTGAATTTGATAACTACACTTAAGGTGATTATACTTGTTCATAGGAAATGGAAGTATTACAGTATTACGTGTTCAAGGCGTTTGATGTGTGCAACCTACTCTCAAATGTTCAGTAGATAGATAGATGGTAGAGAAAGGGGAAGGGAGGAAGGGAAGGAGAGAGGGAATGGCAAAGATGGAAAAATTAAAATTGGTGGATCTGGGTATCTGGGAGCTGGGGGATGTTGGTGTTCTCTGTATGGGGTTTGTATTCTTTTTTAAAGTATCCTAGGAAGCGGATTTGACTCAACTGATAGAGCATCCGCCTACCATATGGGAGGTCCAGGGTTCAAACCCAGGGCCTCCTGACCTATGTGGTGAGCTGGCCCACACGCAGTGCTGATGCTCACAAGGAGTGCCCTGTCACGCAGGGGTGTCCCCCACATAGGGGGGCCCTGTGCGCAAGGTGTGTGCCCTGCAAGGAGAGCTGCCCCACACAAAAAAAGCACAGCCTGCCCAGGAGTGGTGCCGCACATACAGAGAGCTGATGTGGCAAGATGATGCAACAAAGAGACACAGATTCCCAGTGCTGTGGACAAGAAGAGCATACAATGAATGGACACAAAGAGCAGACATTGGGGGGGGGGAGGGGAGGGGAGAGGGGGAGAGAAATAAATATAAAGTGTCTCGTAAGTTTGAAATTATTTCAAAATAAATATTTAAAACAAAGAGTAAGATAAACTCCAAGTATATCCGTAAATATATCAGTCAACATAGTAAATACTCCAATTAAAAATTAGAAACTGGATTAAAGCAAGAAAAAAAACCCAAAACACCTATATACCTACAAGAAGGACACCTTAAATATAAGAAGGCAGATATGTTGAAAGTAAAAGAGGAACAAAGGCATGCTATATAATCACTACCCAAAAGAAAACTGATCTATCAGACAAAGTAGATTTTAAGGCCAGATCTCTACTAGAGATAAAGAGGGGCAGTTCATAAAAATAAAAGGGTCAACCAACCAGGAAGTTTTAACAATTCTAACAGAAAACTTGCCGTAAGTGAATTGAAAACACATGCTCACACAAAAAACTGTGCAAAAAAGTTCAGAGCATCATTATCCACAATAGCTAAAAAGCAGAAACAACCCAAATGTCCATAAACTGATAAACAGATAAATAAAATATGGTATATTCCTAATGGAAGATTATTTGGCCATAAAAAGGAATGACATATTGATACACACTACAGCATGGATGAATCTTGAAAACATGCTAAGTGGAAAAAAAAAAAAAAAGACAAAAAAGCCCTCATATTTGATTTCATTTATATGAAACATAACGTATGAGAAAATCCATAGAGACAGAGACAAAGTAGATTAGTGATTGCCAGGGGATGGGGAATGGGGGAATGGGGAGTGACTGCTAAGGGGTACAGTTTTTTAGGGGTGATGAAAATGTTCTAGAATTAGACAGTAGTGATGGTTGTACAACACTGTGAATATACTAAAACCACTGAATTATATACTCTAAAATGGTGACATCTTTTTTTTTTAATCATGTAATTTTTTAAAAACCCTGTCAGAAGTAAAAGAAGAAACAGAAAATTTACAATCGTAGTTAGAGATTTTCCTCTCTGGGTCACTGATAGAGCAAGCAAATCCAAAGCCCTACATATAGATTTGAACAACCTAACTAAAAGCTTGAGTTACTACTAGACACACGTAGAACGCAGCATCCGACGTTGCAGAAGACAAGCTGCGGCTGGCTGAGCCCTGGCTGGGGGTGACCTGTGTCGCCTCACTTACCCCCCCTCCCCATCACGTGCGCTCCTCAGGAGATGAGAAGACGGAGGACAGAGGGCCTGCCATCAGCTTTTCCCAGCCTCCCTGCACTACTGCCTCCCAGTACCGAATTTCAGAGATTTGGCTAGAATCTTTGTTCACAGACATATAAACTGAAGCACACTGAATCAACACGAACTGTTAGTGACCCACCCCACCAACAAAAATAAAGACTGGGCACCTACTGTTTAAAAGTCATGGAGAGAGAGTTCAAAAAACATCAATGATTTATTGGGCTCCTGTTATGTTACAGACTCTTCACATTCATGATCTCATTTAATCTTCACCATAACCCAAGAGGCAGGTACCCTGGTCCCCATTCTATAGAAGAGGAGTCGAGACGCAGGGATGGGAAGTGATTCTCCGAAGTCACGCTGCTCCTGAGTGGCAGAACCCAGATTTGAGTAAGAGCCAACCCTGGGGTGCAAGCTCCCTTCGCTGCCATCATCCCATTTTTGCCGTCACCACACCTGTCATGGCCACAGAGCTGTAAGACTCAAGAGAGCAAGTTCGTTCATGGTATCTGACCTTCACAGCTACCCTGTGGAGTGGGAAAAGCAGACTTCACCGAGATTTTGCAAATGAAGAAACTGAGGCACAGGTGCAAAGAAATGTACATCCTGGGCACACCCTGAAGACCACACTCCACCAGGTGAAACCACCAGAAATCCTAAAGTGGGGAAAGGCAGGAAATGACAAATCAAAGACTCATTAGGCAGACCTTACAATTGTCAAACTGCTGTTTGTTTGCCATTTAACACGTTTTTATTCTCTTTTTTAGGCTTACTGGGGTTTTATGATTGGATGATAAAATTGGGCTTCTAGGGACCACCTTCACAGCCGACATTTTCTTTTCCTCTGTGTCAGGCTGGAAAGGCAGTGACTGGCTTCATGAATAATTCTCATTTAGCAAAACTAGCTAAAGATGAACACCTAAACAACCATTTCCAGGGCTATCGGCTTTCTTCTCCGGCACTTAGAAAACGAAGAGTCAGGCCCACTTCTTACATGTAATGTCACCCATGCATTTTATAAAGGAGTAAGCTGACACTCAGAGAGGTTAAGTGACCTGGCCAAAGTCACACAGTTGGGAAGCAGCAGATTTGGAACAAGAATCCAAGTCTCCTTTTGGCCGGGCCAGTGTCCTGTCGGGGACTCCTCAGCCATGCAGAGCTGCAGGCAGGTATCACAGACAGGCCAGGACCAGGAGGGAGCCAAGCAACCTGGAGATTCCAGAACTTTGGCCCTGGAAAGGCCCTTCAGAACCATCCAATCCAGCATCCCATTTTACAGATAAGTAAAACTGAGGCCTGGCAAAAGGAAACTTGATAAAAGTTACACAGCTTGCAAGCGACAGAGTCAGAACCAGTCATGCCAACTGTCATTCAACTTAGTCTGGACAGCAGTCCATGAAAGCAGTTTTGGAGAGACCCAGCAATCAGTCCACAGGATTTTCTTCTTCTTTAGCAATTCTAGGCTATGAACAAAAAGTGTAAGAAGCAGTCTCTGTCCTGGGGGAGCTCACAGTCTAGCTAGAAATACAGGCATGTACACAGGAAAATGGAATGAGTGACATAAAACATAAGTGCAGGCAGCAGGAGCGTCAAGAATTTTAAGGAAGGAGAGAGCAGCAGACTGGTTGTGCTGGAAGCCTTCCTGGAGGAGGGGTGAGTAAAGCTGGGCTATGAAGCATGCATAGGATTCCAACAGGTAGCGAGCAATAGGTACGTCAGTCCAGAACAGCTTTAACTTATGGAAGGGTTTTGTGAGAGATGAAGCCAAAATGGCAGGTGAAGGTCAGGTCTTGGAAGCGGGGGAGCCCTTAGATGCCAGGCCAGGGCTTCTGCACTTGGGTCTATGGAGCAACGGGTCCTCCAGATGTTCGGGAACAGTGCCCCTGGAAGCCCCTGAACGCCTCACAGAACTCCACGCATGACTGATTACGCTGCATTCCATGTTCATTCTACCCAGGGTCACTGTCAGCCAGCACAACCGGAGCCCTAAGCCTGCAGGATAAAATCATAACCACGCGCACGGAACAAAATGAGCTCTCAAAACAAACAGGATCAGGCTTTTCAAAATATTCCCATTAACAGTCATCTGTCGTTTGTTTATTTTTCTGTCTTGTGCAAGTCTGTGTGCTAGCAGACAATCACCACAGGTGCCTCTGTTTTTGACAAAATATTGAGGAAGAAAAATAGAAGAAACTCTAAGAATTGACGTCTCTTCTTCAGACTGGGGAGCAGCAGTCTTCTCATTTTAGAGGTCTGCAGCAATGCCATCCTGACAGGAAGGGGCTGGGAGCATTGTTGGAGACCAAGCTTTGGACAACTGAGCTCCCCAGACTGGCAGTGTCACATCTCCAGGATCCTCTGGGCAATGAAGGGGAGGGGAGAAAACCCCTTCCATCCACATGCATAGTTCGAAGAAGCACAGAGAGTGGCTTGAGGTGGGACCAGCTCGGCAACCATCAGCTGCTGAAAAGACCATGTGTCACCATGGGATGTCCACAGCCATCATGCAGGGTCCTGGACTTGAGCGTGCCACTTCCACTGCTGACATGACATGACCAACTCCCTTCGGGGTGCCTCCAGATGCTTCTCTCCTTGCCTAGTGCTTGCCATTGGTCCTCTGGGGCTCCTGGGGCCTCCCCCCCTTCTCACCATCAGTCTTGGAGGAAGATGAGGACCTTTGTCCTTAGGGTCACCTGGCCAGCAAAGGGCAGCACCCTGTGCCCAGGATGTGGGCTTCTATGAGCTGGCAGGGGCAAGGGACACTCGCGGAGTCCGTGTGTCGTGTCCCCACTGGCTGGGGGAGCTGAGAGGTCACCAGGAGCCGGATGTAGTAGCCACCAAACACTGCCAACAGCTGCTGGGCCATTTCCTGGAGGGAACAGGGAAGCAGAGGGAAGGCTACATAGAAACTCCTTGAGGGGAAAACCAAGCCCTGGGATGACCTGGGACCCAGCAGGGATGCTCGCTGGGAAGAGCCAGGCAAGGCCAGCACCGGGGCTCTGGGGAGATGCCTGGCCTGTGGAATCCCAGATCTGCAGCTCACTCACCAGGGGGCCCAAGGCTCCCTCAGGCTGTTCCCCATCTCAAAGGTAGGAGACCTGAGTGCTGAGAGGTGATAAAATGTGCAGAAAGGACTCACGTAACCTCAAAACAGGAGAGAAATTAGCCACTGACTTATATCCAGCTGACTGAGCGCGCGCGCGTGCACACACACAGACTCTAGTTTCAAATGTTTAGGGAGTCTATAAAGTCTAGGGAACTTACTTGAAGAAAATTACTAGTTAAATGAGGGAGGAAATACTCCCATTGTAGTCAGATGCTTCAGTTCTTACAAGGTACCCAGTATATTTTCTTTTACACAACCAGTACTCCCAACATAAATAAAAGAGTTTGCTTCATAAAAACTGTATTTAATGCAGACTCTTAACACAATTGGTCTCTGGCCTGGCAGTTGGGAATTCAGGAAACTTCCTAAGTCCCTTAAGCACAGTGCTAAAAGGCTTGCAAGAAGACCAGTCTGAATTTAATAAACAGGGTGTGGGCTACATCCAGGCTTGTGGGTGTAGTGTCAGTAAGTAAGAACAGGCTTTAGAGTCAAAAAGACCACTTATTACCTCTGTGACTGACCCTGAACCAGTCTCCTCAACTTGCTGAGCCTGTTTCTTCATCAATAAAACAGGGAAAATAATAGTATCTCCCTCTTTGAATTAAATTTCTTCTACAGAAAGCACTTAGCCCAGTGCCTCAAGCACAATAATCGTCACCAATATCATTATCATTTGTATTATTCAAAAAAGTGAAAACTGCACCCAGTTCTGTATGATTAACCTTTCTCTTGAATTGCCATTTATGCTAGAAAATATTTAAAAATTTCAAATATACCACTACCTATTATCTCAGATTGGTCTTCTTGCCGATTTACTCTCAAATTAATAATGTAAAAAGCATAGAACCGTGGCAAGAAAATTGGCCTACTTCGAAATAATAGATCTGGCTTCTACCCTTGGCTCTGTCACGTACTCCTTGCTCTGTGACCTTGGGCAAGTCAGCTGACCTCTTGGAACCTTATTTTGCTCATCAGGGAAGAAAGGAAAATAATCCATACCTCAGAGAGTAGGCTAAAGAATTTTATGAATGATAAATATAAATGTAAGAGGTTATTATAACTGTTACTCCACCTTTCTCAGACTCTGGGTTCTTACTGAAACGTAACAGCTGGTCCATGCTGAGACCCAGTCATTGTATTTTTCCTAGCTAAGTTATAAGGGCAGCCAGTTTAAAAGCATGTGCACATACACTGAGACTAGATATTCATGACAGGAAATTGTATTTACTTTTGGTTTGGAAGAACATGAAAAAAATAATTTAAAAGACCAGCACTGAATGGGCTATTTCACACCAAAAAAAGCAAAAGCATGTGACTTTATCAATCTTTTTTGCTCTTTAATAAAAATCAATGGGATTCAAGAGAAGAGTCTTATCTGCAGCCCACCTCCCTACCCCCACCAGTACAAAAAGGAAAGTCTGGGCTGGTTTGGACCTTTAATTCCCTCTTGGTGGAAAAGACAACACAAGTGCTCTCCCGAATCATGTCAGGCCAGAGGACATCCCTCACTGCATGTTTCCCTGACAGTGGATCTGTCCCCGTAGGGAGAAGTTGGGCATGCAAGTTGCAAACCACATTATCAGACTTCTGGTCTACCAGCACTTGGCTGTACCCAACAGACAGTCCAGATGGCAAGACCCAACAAACCTCTGGAATTCAACAGAGATGCATAAAAGCTTTAAATATCCCACTACAATTTAAGTAGGTAGATGACTGGATGGATGAAGAAATGATTGATGGGAAGAGTGATTAAAAAAAATTGACCCAAACATGCATCAATATATAGCACAGTTAAATTGGTTCTGATCCATCAATATGCAACTACCCATTCAATGCAACAATTAAAAAGAATATCCAGAAGCAGGTGTAGCTCAGTGGTTGAGTGCCTGCATCATATGTACGAGGTCTCAGGTTCAATCCCTAGTACCTCCTGAAAAAAAAAAAAAAATCCAAGATATATTTAAAAAAACAGTAAATATAAAATGATTCCTATAAACTATTTTAAGTGCTGGGATGAGGGAGGAAAAGATTGAAAACTACTGAGCTAGAAGATTTATATGGTCACTGCCAACTCAGAGAAGCCATGTCTAGACAGACTCCCCACGAGCAAGGATGGCCCTGACTAGCCGTGGTGTCCGTTACCTCTGGCTCGGCCTCAGGGACAAGCTGGCGAAGCTCAGTCTGCATGAGCGGCCTCTCCTGGGGACGAGGACTTCTGGGCAGGAGAGGAGCTTCCTCTACCAGGTTCTCAGGACCCTCTGTTGTTCCGGGGCTCACCCCAGTCTCCATGACCACACATAAGCGGCTCAATCTGCTTCTCAGCAAGGACTGGAAAGAAAGAGAGGGCATTCAGGTCGTGTCCTAACTGGGACATATCTAGATCTGGGAGGCCAGCAGCTCGCTGCACGCAGACCCAGGAGAGGATGGACACATCTAGAGATTCAGGAACTTGTGGAAGTGAGCCACGCTGGTGAAATCACAATTCCTGACAAGCGTAGGGTCCCTGATATGATTCTAAAGCACTTTTCCTGCTACACTCTCATTCGCCCTCAAAGCAGCCTGGGATGTGGGTAACTTTATCCATACATTTGAGATGAACAAACTGAAGTTCAGAGGCCTGGTGGAGGCTACACAGGAGCTAAAGGGCCCTAACCAGAGCTACAGCACAATCCCAACCTCAGGAGCCGATGGCAGCACTTCTGGGACACAGGGAAAGGCTGATCCTAGGGAAAGTGTCAAAGACTGGAACCTGAGCTCACCCGGGAGTCACCAACCAGCTCTGTGACCTCAGACAGGCAGCAGGACAATTTCCTGACCTTTAGAATCAGGACAAGATCCTGCCAATCTGATTTCTTTGTAAATTGTAGGAAGGCACTTTGAACAACTGAACGTAGTCTAAATACATAGTACCTCCTCTGCCAGGACTTTTTACGTTATTATTACTATATTATAAAGAAATGCATGGTTACTATAAGAAATGTGGAAAACATGATTAGTAAAAAAGAGGAGGAAGAAAACTTGTCACTCCCTAGACAAAACCATCCACAGATTCCACAGATATTCTTCCTTCCTAATAACTTTTTCTTAGAACTTTTTTCCAACACTGAGGTGCCTGGTGGGTTTTGGGGGTTTATCTCGCTTAGTTAAAGTCTTACCTCTTGGCTAGTCTTCATTTCTTGAACATGGTCAGTCAGAAACTGCACACAGTTCTCCAGGTCAAAGTAGACAAACCAGAGCTGGGAAGAGGAGGAAACGCCAGGTGAGTGCGTGGCTCCGAGCTGGCCCTGACCTCGAGGCCACCTCCTCCTCCTGCCTCCTTATCAGAGGACCCCTTGGAAGGCGAGAGGTTTTATTCCGTTCTCTGAAAGGAACATGCCATTCGGCTTTCTCCCAAAGTACCACACCATGACTAAGTCTGGTTTCCATAAGCTGGTGGGAAAATGGTTTTGTGTTCAAATTTGGAAACCGTCAAACTCTGCTCAAAATGGCTAGGGCCTCACTTCCCCCATAGGTCACTCCAAACCCTTCCTGGACATCTTGCGCCCAACTCAAGGCACCGCCTTAATCCACAGTGGCCCCTTACTGCACAGAAAGGGGTCTCTGGGAGACTCCCTGTAGCAGGGAGGAAGGAAAGAGCTGACAAACAGCCATCTCGCTCACAGACTCCTGGGCACACCCAGATACATGGAGCAGGAGAACTTTGGGAAAACGTGGAGCTGCCTCTCCCCATTGATCCAGCCCCAGCGGAGCCACCAAGGATAGGCCACTGAGACCCAGTACCTGGATCACGCTCTGGCAGCCTTCCACCGTATCCGTCACCCCCAGCAGTACCCGATGTTGCAGGAGGGCTCTGTTGGCAGCCGCCAGCCGCAGGTCCGTGTTGGTGTTGGCCTGTAAGACAAGTGCCCAGCCTCATGGTCAGACCTGCACAGGAGCTCCCGCCCGGCAATCACCACACAAGCGCCCCATTTCTAGTCTCTCCCTTCTCCCTGATTCAATGGAACCGTGGGAATGTCAGGAGAGTAAATTCAATGGCATCCAACAGCCATGGGTCAAGGCCCAGCTCTGCTACTTCCTTGCTATAAGTTATATCCCTTCACTAGGGTTGGTTTTCTTTAGCTGTAGAGTAAGTATAGAGAGTGTCCTAACTCAGGGAATGTGGTGAGATTGAATTGTGCTTATGTAATTCAATTATGTAATCCCAGTGCCTGGAACACAATTGGGGTGCAAAAGGTATTTGTGGAGGGCAGGTGGAATGGATGGGTTTGAGCCTCTATGGTGTAAGTAAAGCACCTATCTGAACTGCAAAGTACCTATTTTTTTTAAGTGCCTAGCACAGTGCCTGGCCCTCAGAAGGGACTCTGGACATCAGTTTCCTTCTTCCACCCAAACAAATTAACACCTTGGACAGGGTTGACAAGGTAAATTAAATGGTAAGCAGGAAGGGGTGGAGGAGGGAGATGAAGGGTGAAAGGACCCAAAATGCTTGTCTGAGGAAAGAGACTCCAAGAAGATTTTCAGATATAGTTAGAAAGCAACAGTCTAATCCAGGACAATGGTTCCCAAAGGGGACAGGAGCCCCACAGGGAGCTGCTAGAACTGCAAAAGGTCCTTCCGGTTGTCCCAGGGATGGGGTGGATCCTGCTGGCACTTAGTGGATGAGGGTCAGGGATGCTAGACATGCACCTGCCACTGAAGAACAAGTACCATGAGAGACAATCCCGCACATCAAAGAACTGGTGCCTGGACTCCAAATGCCCAACTGGACACGAATGCCAGGGAAAACTCTACTTGTAATTCGCCAACCTGCCAACATAACTCCATTTTATATATGAATGCAAAGTGTTTAGGGCATGGGGTTCACATGCACTGAATTTTCCAGGAATGCCATGACCCTGAAAACAGATGATTCTATTTTGCTTTGCCTGTAACCTCAGTAGTGGTTATCAGCTCTCTCTGCAGCCCACGTAACCCACAGCAGTGCTGCCCTTAGCTTGGAGTGGCCAATATCACACACCCGAGTCAAGTAGCATCTAATTGCCATATTCACTGTGAGGGTACATCTCAACGCCAACCTATGAACAGCACATTATAGTGGCCAGTGTGGTTATGCCTGGATGTTTACGTAGTGAAATACAAATTTAATTATTTTTAAGTATTTTCTTTTCCCTATTATATTCAGTTAGGACATTATATTGACTTAAGTCAATAAAAATGAGGTAGTTTCATTATTTATGAATTTGATTTCAGAATAATAAAGAAGGTATGACAAAATATGTGTTTTTAAAAATGGGTATTGATTCCAAATACCCATCAATTGGTGAATGGATAAAACAAAGTATGATATAGTCATACAACGAAAGACTATGGATACATGCCACGGCATGGACGGACCTCAGAAACACTAAGCTAAGGGAAAGAAGCCAAGGAGAAAGGCCACATAGTGCATGACTCCGTTTATACAAAAGGTCCAAATCTATGGATACAGAAAGATTAGGGTTGCCTGGGGCTGCAAATGGACACGAGGGACCTTTTTAGGGTAATGGAAATATTCCCAAACTGGATTGAGGTGATGGCTACCAACTCTGTAACTTTACTGAAAATCACTGACGTGTACATGTTAAGTGGGTAAATTTTATGATATGTGAATTAAGTCTCCATAAAACTCATCAAAAGGGAGGGGCATAGGGTCTAAAAGATTTGACAACTCTGATTTTGGGGTTCTATTTATGGGCTCAGGAATTGGACAACCTTGGGTTCACACCCAGGCTACTCTTCTTCCTGGCTTTGACTGGACCATATTCCTTCACTATCCTAATCCTCAGTTGCTCATCTGTGAAATGGGAATAATCACATCTTCATTGCATGATTGCAGTAAAGCTCAAATAAAAGAGCTATTACTAAGAAGTCAGGAAAGCCCATTCAATTCCTATTTGATAATAAAAAAATGAATTAATATATGCTCATCATTCTGCAGTTGACAGTCACTGCACTTGACCCTGAGAGCATCGCTGTACAATTATGCTATGTACCCATTTTGTAGATGAGTGGACCAACATTCCAAGAGGTGACGTCACTGTCAACCAGGGACAGGCTGGTACTCTACCAAGAGGCAAGGGAGCTTAGGGTTTAGAAATCCTGATGCCAAGCGGGCCTGGGTTCAAACCCTGATTCCGGTTCTCACTACAACTATAACTTCGGGCAAATTACATAACATCTCTCAACCTCCATTTCCAAACTGGACACACTAATGCCCCATACCCCAAAGCATTACTGTAAGGATTAAATGAGTTAATTCATGTAGGATACTTAGTACTATCCTAAATATTATTATTCAGTATTATGACAACACTGAATTAAAAACATCATATTTCCACTGTACCATGTTACCAAAATAAACATTTTTAGGAACCACCCACATGCCTTAGCAATAAGCTTTACTCTGTAGGGGGTTGATTCAAGGCAGTGCTATACCTCTTTCATGGACCTTCCAATCTTGAGGACAGGTTAATGACACATAAAACAAGGGGGAAAATCAGGCAAAATATGCAGAATTTTAAGATTTTTAAGGATGCTGCATGATGCAGGCAGGAGACTAACAGCAAGGATCACAATGGTCCAGAAGGGGGATAAGTGTGGTCCTGGGTAAACAGGATCCAGGGAGGAAGAAGTTCTTGAGCTGAGGCCCATAGGAAGACTGGAGCGGGGCTGTGTGGCCATAAACTAGTTGCTTAACCTCTCTGAGCTTCAGGTTTTCCATGTGCAAAGCAGAATTGATAAAAGTAACAGTTAATATTTACTGAGCATTTACACTCTTACAAACAGGTTGCATGTAGTAAGTCATTTGATTCTCACAATAACCCTATGAGGGAGCTATAATTATTATCCCATTTTACAGATGAGAAAACTGAGGCCTTGAGAGGTTAAGTAATAACAAACCCCAGGTTGCAGAGCTAGCAAATGGCAGGGCCATCCTGCCTTCTTGTGAGGCTGCTCTTGGGCATAGCCACCAGGCCCCAAGCACAAAGCACACACATTAGGTGCTCATTAAATGATGGTCACTACTGGGGAGGAACAGACCCTGGAAAGCTTCCCCGTGTGAGCAAGCAGCACTGACAGGAGAGTCACTATGCCCCTGGGGCCTCCATGCCTCACCTATGAGTAAAGAGACAGGGCCACATTCACCTCTGTGCTGCCACCCACCCCACCCACACACTCCAACCCCATGGCTAGCACATTACTTGGTACTTGCAGGTGCTTCCTAAAGGCCAGTTGACTGAAGGAGGGAAAGGAGAATAGGAGGCAGGCAGACACAGCAGGCATTCCCTGGATTTCCCAGAACACCAATAATTACATCTGTATCTTTGAAGCACCTGCCAGATTTTTTTGCTTGCTGCTTTTTTCCCTCCCCAAGAGAACTTTCTTGCTGCAGGAGGGGCCAATTCAACTTATTTCTATTGACCAAGCACAAGGGCCATCCAAGCTGCAAAAGAGCCCAAGGGCCGCATGCTTTTGTCAGGCCCAGGCAAAGCCCAGCAAAGATCATTTCCAAATGATTAAGCCATAAAATTGCTATTTGTTCCCTGGAACACATGGACTAAGTGAAATCCACACCAAATCCTGCCCACATCTCCCCGGGTCCCGCCTGTCCCTTCTGAGTCAGGCAAGAAAGAATATTTGCTGAGATCTCCAAGTCCAGCGCAGTGCAGGTGTTGTGGGGGCAAGGGCTCCCAAGGAGCTGGAAGGAGAAGAATATAAATCATCTCTCCCCACCAATCAACCCTCAGGTACCTGGTGCTGCAAAATGGGCTTAGGAACCCTCTCTCCCTCCCCCGGATGCTGTCGAGAACACAGGGAGAGCAGGTGCGTGAAAGGGCTCTGCACACTCAAAGTGCCATTCCTAGGGCCCTCCTTGCTCCTCCCAGACTCTCTCAAAACACAGCTTGCTTCCAGAGAAACCAGGCACCGGGAAGAGACGGGAAAAGCACGGAACGTGTGCTCACACCCGTCACCTGGTTTCTGTTAGTCGCCAGGCACAAGGACTGGTGTGAATTTTCACGGCTGAAGAAACCTCTTGAGAAAGGAACAACAGAAACATCGACTCTGGGGTCCGTGTGCCTGTGTGGCCCTTCTGGGGGCACGAGGCAGCGGACGCCTCACCTTCCTCTGGTGTCTCTCGAAGACGAGCACGAGGGTCAGCGTGAGGGCGGCCGCGGCCAGGGTGATGAGCAGCACGCCCGCCCAGCGGTTCCCCAGGGCAAACATCTGGCTGGTGGTGTAGATGTTGGCCCACACCACCACGTAGAACACCTGTGCGGGCAGGGAAGGACAGTGGTCAGGGCCACGGGTCCTGGCAGGAAGCAGCTCCGCGCAGGGGGTCCGCACCCTCCCGGGATTCGGCCCATTCATGAAGAGCAGCAGCAGCCTGGAACAGCCACCGGGTCTGTGGGAAAGCGCTGGTGCTCTCCGCTTGTAAGCAGACGGGAGGGCTGAGAACGGCTCCTCCTCGGCCTGTGGGCCCCAGCTCTCAATAAAACAGGAAAGGGCAGGGACTCTGGCTCGGGATCAAGACCGAAGCCCAAACTGATCCTTCAGTAGCTATCGGCCTTGGACAAGGGACATTTCTCTGAGCCTCAGTTTCCTCATCTATAAAATAGGGATGATAATACCTATTTCAAAGAGTTGGTATAAGGGTTAATAAGTAAACACAAGTAGTAGCTCATTCCATTAGGGAATTAATAAATGCTGGTTCCCATTCCTTTCCCTTCTCCCTAAAAGTTGGATAAGGGTTCAGGAATACTGGACCATTTTTATACACAGAGAAGCAGTGAATCATAACTGGTTACAAGCTCTGCCTGGGTTCAAATTCTGGCTCTGCCATACACACACGTATACAGATACACATATGTGTGTTTACCTATACCAGGTTCCCACACATGTATATGCATGTGCACACGTGAGTCTATGCATATGTACCTACGATTAGAGTGGAAATGGACCTGTCTGTTGAACAGATGGGAAACCAAGGCCCAGAGGGGTGGAAAGTCTCGGTGAAGGCCGGCCACCAAGTCCAGAACCGGGGTGCATCTGCCGAGTCCCAGTCCCGAGCTCTGGTCACTCTGACCCTGGCTCCCATCTTTTACCCAGGGACCTGGTCACAACCCTCTCCCGTCAACTTCCTCTTCCACCTCCCAGGCAGCCAGGCCCCCAGCTCCCAAATCCCTTGCCCATACCCCCAGGCCCCAGGACCCCTTGCTGAGCGCAGCAGTGTCACGGGTGCCAAGGGCAGGGTGAGGCCCTTCCTCCTTACCACAGCGAAGGCCAGCCGCACGGGCCTCGAGTTATAGATGATGTATCTTCTCACCTGGGGCTCCAAGAGGGCACTCTCCGCCAAGCTCCTGTACGGGTCGGCGGGAAGCTGCTCCGCCACCCAAAGGAAAGAGATTAACCAGCCATGGGAGAACCACGCCCACTTCCTTCCCCGCCAGCAGGCCCAAGGCTTCCAGCTCATGTGATCACCATGTGAAAGGGGGATTAGGCACATTCCATGCCTGAGGACGAGCTGAGAGCACTGGGTAAAAGTGCCTGGGTGCGGCTCTCAGCTCAGGGAAGGACGGGTGTCCCTGGGGAGGTGGGACGGCCTGAGATCCGGGTGGACGTCCTGGGAGGGGAGCCCTGCATCCTGACTCAGTGCCTTGCAGCAGGCCCAGGACAGCCTAATGGTGACAGCACGGGCCCTGGGTCCTGCATGCACACGCTGTTCACACAGCTTCTCTGAGCCTCAGTTTCCTCATCTGCAAAACGAGGGCAATAAGAACACCCACCTTGTAGGGCTGGGTGCATATTAAAAGCACACTCACTGGTAGGGTGCTTGGCTCAGAGCCCGTCCCGGGGTGAACGCCTGATACACGGGAGCTGTGATCAATACTGCCACGGCAGGAACGGTGACTGCAGTGCAAAGTCCCAAAGTACTGAACACCCGCGTCTTCCCGCCCAAACAACGGACAAGGAAAATGTCGAGAGCATAAAGGCCCTAGGAGAGAGGACTGCTCAGGGAAAGAGAAGCCAGCCGTTAAGGAATTGAAGATGACCCCTGAAAACACAGCGGAACAACGTGTAAGCCAGTCACCGCTTCAGAAAACCCAATCTGGAGACAAATCTTCAAAAAAGACGTTCTTCCAGACAAAAGGCCGACTGGAAATGTAGAAAGATAAAGGGGCAATTGTGCTGGTGTGGGGTTAGCGCCGGCACGCTGGAAAGCTTTCTTCTACCAGTGACCTGCTGTTTTTGTAAAATAGCAGTTCAGGTTTAAAGAAGTAAATTATAGAATCTTTAGGGTAAAATTAGCAGTATAATTGATTATTAATAAAGAATCCTCCCCAGCTAGTGCAGCGGAAGACCTTCCCACGTTGGGGACTTTAGGAAGAAAGAAAATCATACTTACGGGCATATTGTAGCAACTGCAATGTGGCCTCAATTTATTTGGCCTTGGCCTTTACCACAGGCCAAAAACAGTACGAGTGCCCTACAAGCACTAGTTCACGTAATCCCCACAAAAACCAAATATAATAGCCATTAATACTCTCTTCGTTTTACAGGTGACAAGCCTGTTAAGACACCTGCCCAAAGTCACGCAGCCAGTCAGTGGCTGAGCTGGACCCGTGCCCAGACCCACAGGGCTGTGAAGCCTCTGCCCGCACCACCAGGCTGGAAGGTACTGCAACATTATCGAACAAACTCATGTTTCTGTTCTTTCGCACATGTAGTTCCCTCTCCTAAAATGTGCTTCCTCCTAGCCACCCAGCAAACTTCTACTTATCCTTCAAGACCCTGCTCGGATCAAGTATCTACTCCTCTGTGAAGCTTTCAGAACCACTGCCACCCCAGCCCAGTGTATCATTTTCTCCTGTGAATGTCTTCAATGCCATGTACGTTTCTCTACTGTGGCATTTATGTCACACTGTCCTGATTTACCTGATGCATACTTATTTCCCCATTAGGCTCTGGAGCTGCGTGAGTAAGACACAGCGTCCTATTCACCTCTAAAATGCTTAATGCTCAGGCACACAGTGGACAACCAAAAACATACATTTGTTAAGTGAGAAGACAGTTCTAATAAACTTTCTTTATAATTCCCCACCACATCTAGCACAGAGTAAATGCTTAATAAATATTTTGTGAATAACTGGAAGATGGATGGATGGATGGATGGATGGATGGATGGAAAAACAGTAGGGACTCCATTAAGTTAACACTCACCTGAATGCCCCAGGTCTGGAGTTGCTCCTCTGCAGCTCCCAGGTCGAATGAGATGGGTGCACAGGTATTGTCAATCCGAAGAACTGTGAGGACCTGGCCATTGTGGAGCTCTGAAAGCAGACCAGAAGCTTCATCTGGCTGAATGAGCATGACTTCAGATGGGCCAGAGCCTGCTGTCATCACCCGCTCTGGCTGTAAGAACCTGCTCTTGGAGAGGAAGGACACAGTTGCCATCCTCAAATCCCTAAAGGGGAGTCCTGCAGGAGGAATAGACTGGGCCAGAAAAGTCCCAGGAGACAGAGCTGAGGCCAGAGCGTGGAGGCTACTGCAATACATAATAAGAGATCATTTAAGGAGGAACATCTCTGGAGCAAGAGCTGTCCACACAAAGAAGGAGAGGTCATGAGTTCCCCATCACAAGAGATATTTAAAGAGAGGCTAAACAACTAACTTGGAGGGAAGGATGCAGTGGGTATCTATTCGAGCACAGGAGAGGAACTTGCAAGCCCATTTAGAGGGAACTGACTGTGCTGAGTAGAAAAAGGGCCTCCCAAAGATGCCCACATCTCAAACACCAGAACCTGTGACTGTCTTAAGTCACATAACAAAGGGAATCAAGGAAGAAGATGGAATTCAGGTTGCTAATCAGCTGACCTTAAAATAGGGAAATGATCCTGGACTTAGTCAATGTAATCACAAGGGTCCCTTAAAGTGGAAGAAGGTGGCAAAAGAAATCTGTAATTGCAGGGTGATGCAACCAGGGAAGAAAGACACAGAGAGATGCAATGTTCCTGAAGACAGAGAGAGGGGCCAGGAGCCATGGAGGCTCTAGAAGCTGGAAAAGGCCAGGAAACAGATTATCCCTAGAGCCACCAGAAAAGAATGCAGCCCTTGACTTTAGCCCAGAGAGACCCAGGTTAGACTTCAAACCTCCAGAACTGTACGATGATAAATTTGTGTTGATTTAAGCCACTGTTTGTGGTGATTTGTTATAGCAGCAACAGAAAACTAATACACCAACTTATTGGTAACCTCATCCACGTATGTCTGCAATTTACTCAACGTTTTATAAGTATAAAATCAATTAAGTCTTTAGTCTCAAAAGACACCACAGCAGAGCTGACAGCAGGTTATTCAAACTGTTGCCCTAAAAAAATAGAAAACAACAACACAAAAAATTTCTTTCCTGCACCAGAAGACTCGAAAGTACACTAATGTTTGCAGCTGCAACATTCACAGTAGCCAAAAGCCAGAAACAACGCAGGTTTCCATCAACAGATGAATGGACAAATAAAATGTGGTATATACATACAATGGAATATAATTCAGCCATAAAAATGAAGTTCTGGGGAAGCAGATGTGGCTCAATCGATTAGATTCCCGTCTACCATATGGGAGGCCCTGGGTTCGCTTCCTAAGCCCTCCTTCTGAAGGCAAGCTTGCCTGCGCCTACGGAGAGCTGATGGCCTGCACCCACAAAGAGCTGGCAGCCCGCACCCATGGAGAGCTGACAGCCCACGCCCCGCCGAGAGCTGGCACAGCAAGATGACGCAACAAAGGGAGACAAGCAGACATAGAAGAATGCACAGTGAATGGACACAGAGAGCAGACATCAAGCAAGTGGCAAGGGGGTGGGATAAATTTTTAAAACTTTAAAAAAAAAAAAAGAAGTTCTGATACATGTGATAACATGGATGAACCTTGAAAACATGATGCTAAGTAAAATAAACCAGACACTAAAGGACAAATATTGTATGACTCCACTTTTAGGAACTATCTAGAATAGGCAAATTCATAGAGACAGAAAGTAGATTAGAAGTTACCACTGGAGGGAAACGGACTTTGGCCCAGTGGTTAGGGCGTCCGTCTACCATATGGGAGGTCTGCGGTTCAAACCCCGGGCCTCCTTGACCCGTGTGGAGCTGGCCATGCGCAGTGCTGATGCGCGCAAGGAGTGCCGTGCCACGCAAGGGTGTCCCCCGCGTGGGGGAGCCCCGCGCGCAAGGAGTGTGCCCGTGAGGAAAGCCGCCCAGCGTGAAAAGAAAGAGCAGCCTGCCCAGGAATGGCGCCGCCCACACTTCCCGTGCCGCTGATGACAACAGAAGCGGACAAAGAAACAAAACGCAGCAAATAGACACCAAGAACAGACAACCAGGGGAGGGGGGGAAATTAAATAAATAAATACATCTTTAAAAAAAAAAAAAAAAAAAAAAAAAAAAGAAGTTACCACTGGAGCAGATGTAGCTCAGCAGTTGAGCTCCTATTCCCACATATGAGGTCCCAGGTTCAATCCCCAGTACCTCCTAAAAAAAAAAAGAAGTTACCAGGGTGGAGGGAGGGGGAAGGAAGAGTTAATGCTTAAGGGCACAGAGTTTTGGTTTAGGGTGATAACATTTTGGTAATGATTGGTGGTGAAGGTAACACAACATTGTCAATGTAATTAATGCCATTCAACTATACATTCAAAAATGCTTAAAATGGCAAATTTTGTTACATATGTTATTACAATAAGATTCAAATTATATATGTACATACATGTTTAGTTTATAGAACAGTAATAAAATGAACACCTGGGAAACGGACTTGGCCCAGTGGTTAGGGCGTCCGTCTACCACATGGGAGGTCCGCGGTTCAAACCCCGGGCCTCCTTGACCGGTGTGGAGCGGCCCATGCGCAGTGCTGATGCGCGCAAGGAGTGCCCTGCCACGCAGGGGTGTCCCCCCATAGGGGAACCCACGCGCAAGGAGTGCGCCTCGTAAGGAGAGCCGCCCAGCATGAAAGAAAGTGCAGCCTGCCCAGGAATGGCGCCGCCCACACTTACCATGCCGCTGACGACAACAGAAGCGGACAAAAGAAACAAGACACAGCAAATAGACACAGAGAACAGACAACCAGGGGAGAGGGGGGCAATTAAATAAATAAACCTTTAAAAAAATAAATAAAAAAAATAAAATGAACACCCATGTGTACACACACACACATACACACACACTCTTGCCCTGCAATGCTAGTGAACAGATCGTGAGTCTGAGGCCAGCTGGAGTGAAGGCTCCAAACTGAAACTCCCTCCAGCCCAAGGAGGAATGGCAGCAGAGGGAAGCCAACCTGCCTACCATTCTGAGTAAGGAAACTCTGGACAAAAGGACCGCACTCTCCTCCCCCCACAGTATAAAACCTATGAGGCACCCCTCAGCAGCCAGGAGCTTTGTGCAGGGGATTCCAGCCCTGAGGCTCTAGGATCCCAGCATGCAGCTGTGCAAGGCAGGGCACTGGATATTTGGCATGCCCTGTGTGAGCACGGCTTAGAAGATGGGGCAGGACTGAAGGAATTAAACCACCAAGGGGTTATTATCTACTGGCCAAAGCTCCTGTTACCTTAGAGCCCAGTTCTGGACCAGAACCTGAGTGTTCAAAGAAAAATGACCAGCTCTACCTTCTTGGGAATCCCAAACACACTCTCTCTCCCCTCTCATCCCCATCACTGAGCCCTGCCAACTGGGCCTCCAAAATCTCACCCAGCTCCACACACCTCTTGGCATCTTCACACACAGCTCGGCCGAGCTGCCTTTAGCTCTCTCTGGCATTCCACAGTAGCCTCCCGCCCAGCCTCTTCAAACCTATTTTTCCCTCTACAGTGCGTTCCCACAGGGCAGCCAAAGTGAACCTCTCAAAGGCAAATCAACCCTTCTGTATTGCTGGTGGGAATGTAAAATGGAGCAGCTGCTGCGGAAAACAGTTTGGCAGTTCCTCAAAAAGTTAAACATAGGATTACCATATGATGCGGCAATTCCACCACTAGGAATAGACCAAAAGGTCTGAAAACAAGGACTCAAACAGATATTGTATACCAGTGTTCTTATAAGCACTGTTCACAAGAGGCAAAAGGTAGAAGCAACCCAAGCGTCCATCAACAGAAGAATGAATAAACAAACTATATCTACCCATACCTTGGAAGATTATTCAGCCATAAAAAGGAATGAAGTTCTAATACATGGTACAAGGTGGAAGAACCTTGAAATCAGGATCCTAAGTGAAATAAGCAAAACCCAAAATGACAAATACCGCATGATTCCATGTGGTGGCTTGGAGCTACATACCCCAGAAAAACATGACCTTAAACTGAATCCATTTCTGTGTGAGTGAATCCATCGTAAATTGGCCCTTTTGATGAGGTTACTTCAGTTAAGGCGTGGCCCAGCTCAATCAGGATGATTCTTACTTAATGCTCTTTCTAGAGGCCTTTAAAAGCAGAATGAAATTCAGACAGAGAGAAAGCTATAGTGGGAAGAGCCAGAAGCCTGAAGTCAACAGAACCCAGAAGAGAAAAAGAAGGGAGAGACCAGGTATAGCAGTTTGGCATAGTCATGAATTCCAAAAACAGACATTGGATTAAGTTTGCAAACTGGTCTGTACCTGGGCATGATTAAATTACAATTGGGGTTTGAATGGACCACGTCAGTAGGGTGTTGAATCACCCAGTGACTCAACCAGTGGGTAGGGACTCAAAGATAAAAGGCATGGCAAAGGACAGAAGGTAAGGGTTTTGATGTTGGAGTCTGATGTTGAAGTCTTAAGCTGGAGCCCTGGGAAATAAGCACACAGAGGACAGAGAAACAAGCCCCAGGAAGAGAGGAACCCTGATCCCGGAGAGAAGCAAGCCCTGGAAAGAGAGGAACCCCGAGCCCAGAGAGAAGCAAGATCCAGGAAGAGAGGAACCCAGGAAGCCTAATCCCTTGCAGATGTTGGCAGCCATCTTGCTCCAACACATGGAAATAGACTTTGGCGAGGGAAGTAACTTATGCTTTATGACCTCGTATCTGTAAGCTCCTACTCCAAGTGAAGACTCTTTATAAAAACCAATTGATTTCTGGTAATTTTGCATCAGCACCCCTTTGGCTGACTAATATACCAGGAGAGGCTGCCATGTGCATTGCCACATGACAGAGGAGCCAAGGACCAAGTTATTGCCAGGAGTCAGCCCCAGAATGCCAACCCTTGCAAAGAAAGTATCACCTAGATGATGCCTTGATTTGGACTTCTCCTAGGCTCAAAACCAATGAGCCAATAAATTCCCACTCTTTAAGGCAACCAATTGCATGGTATCTGCTTCAGCAGTAAGGAAACTAAAATATTCCACTTACAGGAAATACTTAGAATAGGCAAATTCATAGAAGCAGAAAGTGGTTTAGAAGTTACCAGGAGCATGAGGAGAGGAAAATGGAAACTAATGCTTAATGAGTACAGAATTTCAGTTTGGAGTGACGAAAAACTTTTGGCAGTGAATGGTTAGCACAATAATGTAAATGTAATTAATGCCACTGAATGTCCACTTTAAAATGGCTAAAATGGTAAAATTTTATGTAAATGTTACGATAAAAATTTTTCAAAAAGCAAATCAGATGACAGTTGACTCCTTAGTAAAACCTCTGACAGTCTCCCAGTATTCTGCTGATAAAATTCCACCTCCTTGCCGCGTTCCCCCAGCCCTTCGAAGAATTAGCCTCCTGCCAAACTCTCCTTGAGCCTCTCTGCCTCTTTCTGTGTCTTGTCACCCCAGGCTCCTGTGTCCCTTGAACATGGCAGGTTCTCTTAGCACACGCTGTTGCTTCTCACTGGAACACTTCCCCTTAAAGTAGGCTCAAAAATTGGAACCCAGTTCACTAATGACTTCTCTCAGGGAGCCTTCCCTGATACTCTAAACTCTTCACAGATCAAATCCTTCTGCAAAATTCACCCATAACTCCCTGCTGTTCTCCTTTACATGCATCAAAATGAGTACATATGCATGCGATTATTTGACTGAAGTCTCTCTTCCCCACCAAGCTATATGCTCCCACACTGGTTGTGCTCATCACTGAATCCTTCGAGGTGGGCTCAACGCCTGATGCAGTCGGCACTAAATAAATGTCTGACATACAGATGAATTAAAACAATAAAACTCTGGTCCCCAACATGTTTGGGTTCTTTTTCACTTCCTGGAGTATCGCCAATGATCTCAAGATGGTGACAGAATTTTATCTCCTGCCAAAACAACTTTATTTTGATTTACCTTTTTTTCTTCTTGTTTTATGTTGTCTTGGACAAGGGCTAAGGGGTGTGGAGGCAAGATGGTGAGGGTCACTGCCAACATATCAAGTTAAGAAGAGGTCTGCCTTAGTTTGCCAAAGGCCTGCCAATATGAAGTACCAGAAATGTGTTGGCTTTTATAAGGGGATTTATTTAGGGAAAAAGCTTATATTTCCGAGGCCGTGAAATGTCCAAATCAAGGCACCATCAGAGATGCTTTCTCATCAACATCAGGTACCGTTGATCCCGGTGTCCTGCCACGTGGTGATTAGGCACGTGGCAGGACTCGCCTCCACAGCCGTGGGCTGCTCTGTGGGTCCAGCCTCTCGAGCGCCTCTTTCCATGCCTCTGCGCCTCCTGGTTCCAGGACCCAGAACCTCTCTCAGCCTCTCAGGGCTTCTCTGTCTTCCTGCAGTTCTCTCTCTCATATGGCAGGATCAGTACGGCAGATTCCCTTCTCTCTATGTGTGTGTGTCTCTCTCTCTGTGTCTCCTTTTATATCAGACCCAGCAAGAAGCTGGAGACCCCCACAAGAGGGCGGAGACCCCCGCAAGAGGGTGGAGACCCAGGCTGGCTTCGGCCTCATGGCGCAGTCCAGCCAAAAGCCCTAAAGCAGTCTGATGCCGTAATCTAAACTATGTCCCTTCAACAAACTTCAATGCAAGCGACGGGCACCACACTTACAGAAATGGCTAAGTTCAAGAACATACTCTTCTCCTGGGACTCACAAAATGCACACTGTCACAGGGCCATGCTGGCTTAGGGTGGGCCCCAGTCCAGTATGACTGGGGTCCTTACAGGAACAGACGCAGGCATGCACGGGGACAAGGCCACATGCCAACAGAAGCAGAGTCTGGAGGGACGCATCTCCAAGCCAAAGAACGCCAAGGACTGCCATCAGCCGCCAGAAGCTAGAAGAGGCAAGGAAGGACTCTTCCCTCGAGCCGAGCCGACAGAGAGAGGCTGGCCCCGCCCACGCCATGATTTCCGACTTGGAGGCTCCAAAGCTATGAGGGCATAAACGCCTGCTGTTTGAAGCCACCCACTTGGTGCCCATTTGTTCCAGCAGCCCCAGGTAATGAACGCAGACTTCAGAGTCATGATTGCCTTGACTCCTCCACAACCCTGAAAGGTGGGCACCTGCTTATGGTAAAGGCAACTGGGCCCCTGAATGGCTAAGAAACCCGCCGGACATTCACAGGGAAAATGAGTGGAAGAAAGAGAAGACGCGAGGACAGCAGGAGGTGTTCCAGACTGTAGGCAGCGAGGCTGGACAAGCTCAGACGAGCTCCTCACCTCACAGGACCGGAAACCCATGTCAACGGGGACTCCAGGCAGGAAGAATTACGCGGGTCCCCAAGCTTGGCTCTTTGCCTGTTAAAGAAAGGATTTGCCCAAGCAATGCAAAGACCTTTTGCCGAGTTTGCCTTTCAAGACATGAGTTCCTGGGTTCTTGGCAAAAGTATCTCTCATCTGGTCTTCAAAGAGAGAACAGCAAGTCCTCAACTTAGAAAGACTTCTTTTTACCCCTAGGGTAAAAAAAAAAAAAAAAAAGATCCTAAAAGCTACCAAAGAAGTTGGGGGAGGAGTGAGAATTCAGATTGGCTTGCCAAAAATCAGTGCAGCAGTAACTTCAAAGTGCTGATGGAACACTATTTCATTCCATTCCATTCTGTTGCAATTTATTTTGCACATATATTGCCTTCCTGATACAAGTAGTGATAAAAGAAACCCTTGGTTTTTAGTGGTCAAGTTTCAAATCCTGTCAGTATTCAGCCACATTTCTCTGAATCCTATAATTGTTGTTTCCCCTTGCCTATCCTCAGCCACTCATTCATTCATTCATTCATTCATTCAATTCGTTCGACAAAATACTTATTCAGCATCTACTATGGACCAAGCCTTGTGCTAGGTACTGCAGGTACAGGGATGAACAAGACAAGCACAGAGCCCCTGCCCTCACAACACTTACACTCTAGCACCGAAGTTGGATAGCCAATACTTTATTAAACGACTATTTAGAGACTGGAACAAGTACTACTGGACAAAGGAGACTATATGAGAGAGATCTGACTTAGGCTGGGCCATCAGGAGAGGTTTCCTCAAGGAAGGGGTAATTGAGCTGAGGTCTCAAGGACGAGTGGAAACTAAGCAGAAGGAAGAGGGAAAGGAGAAGGGAAAGAGCAAGCCAGGCAGAAGGAACAGCCATTGCGAAGGCCCTGAGACAGGACAGCCTAGCAAGGAACAGAGCGGGGGGAAGGGGCCATCCAGACAGGCCCTGCAGGCCAGGGAAGGATGAATGGAAAACACTAAGGCAGAAAATGATATGGCCAGATGCATATTTTGAAAGGATTTCTTTGGGTGTCATGTAGAGAATGGATAAAAGGGGCAAGGCTGAAGGAGGGGAGACCAGATGGAAGACAGAGGGGCCAAAGAGGTGGTGAGAGAGAGAGAAGTGGGTAGAGAAGATTGAAACTGGGATGGCTGGAAGTGTATCCACAAAATATCTGCTCTACTCTAAAGGAACTCTGTACCCCCTCCTCCCTCGACCCCCACTCATGCCATGTGAGCCGGCACAGCATCCCAGGATAGCGGGGCGAGAGCTTACCTTGTCCCCAGCCAGGAGGGCTCCCCCCAGGCAGGGCGTTCCAGCTGGGGGAGGAGGTGGGCAGTGGGCTGGCTGCCCCACCAGGGTCCATCTGGGGGTCGTAGGCCATGCAAACAGCCCGCTGGACTGCTACTTCCCCTTCTCAGAGCTGCGATTCATTCTGGAATGGCGGGCTCAGCACTGTATGCCTTCAGAAACAGCAGAAAAGGAACTTCAGGCAGGGGTCTGGGGAGGCTGGCCTTCTTAGGGCTCTCTGGGGCCCAAGGCTGTCTTTGATCTTTCCCATCATGCTGAGAACACTGCTGGGAGAGGAGGAGGAGGAGGAGGCAGTAAAATACACAGAGGCCCTGACTGAGAGCTTCCCACCTGGTCATGGGCCTCCTCCAGCTCAGCCACAGCGCAGGACCCACGGGGCACTCTGGCACTGACCAGGCCTCACTCCCAGGCATCCGGGATTTCTGTTTCCTCACCGAGGGTGACCCAGAGGGCCAGGTATGAGACAGGTATGTTCATTATGGGAAGCCTTGTTTACTCAAAGGATCTCAAATCACTTCCCATAATACGGTGCAAAATACAAATGAAAAAATCAGGACAGTGGGAAACACAGATGATTATCCCAAAAAAGTCAAAACCACAAGAACAAAAACACAGATATTCATCCAATCTGGCTCCCGAGCAGAAGGGGCAGAGGTCTTGTGTTTCAGCACATAGACTCTAGAGTCAGACTACACCTGTTTAAACCCCAGCTCTGCCACCTGCTAGTTAGGTAAACTTGGGCAAGAGCTTCAGAGTCTCATCTATGGTGGTTTGAGACAATTTTTATGAATCCAAAAAAAGAGAAATACTATGTTTGTAAATTAATCTGTTCCTCTGGGTGTGATACCCTTTGATTATAGTAAATTCAGCTGAGATGTCTTTGACTAGATTTCCTGTTAAGACCAGGCTTTTTGAATTGACTGTGTCAGAGGGCGTGACTCAGGCTGAGTCCCCACCCCCTTGCTGGGACGGATATAGAGAAACACCTGCTCAAGAAAACACAGGAAGAAAGAGCTCAGTCATTTTTGATCTGGCCATGTGACAAAAAGAAGGCTCAAACATCTAAAGCCCGGGGGAGAGAAGAAACGTTTTGCCTGAGAGTTCACAGCTGACCTTGGAAGAGAGTGGAGACTGATCCAGGAAGCCCTAGAGACAAGCCCTCTGCCAGGAGGGAGAGGACCTCACTAAGCACCAAGCCTCCAGAAGCTGGGCCCGCAGACCCCAAGGGGAAGGGGAAGCCCAGAGGGGAGGGCAGAGACCAGCCAGAGGTCGGCCACCATCTCAATTTAACACGTGGCAACTGACTGGTGAGAAAGCAGCCTTGAGTTAGACTCTTTGTGTCCCTGTGGCTGTAAGCATTACCCCAAATAAATATCTGTGATCAAAGTCAACAGATTTCTGGTACTTTGCATCAGCACCCCTTGGACTGACTGAGACACCATTTTAAAACCACATACCTTCCCTACAAGGCCGCCGAAAAGTCAGTGTGATGATATACACGAAGTGCATAAAATGGCCTATGAAACAAGGTACACACTCCATTAATATTAGCTACTGTCATTGCTTGGAAGTGACAGTGACACAGTTGCTGGGCCTGAGTCAAGGATTTGGTTTTGAACTTCTAGGTGGCCAAAGCTAAAATGGAAGCACTGTCGTAGCATCTAAGGAGAAAAGACAATGGGGAGGGGAAGCAGAGCATCTTCCTGGCACTAAACACCTTCAGAAAAGTGTCCAAAGACTCCAAAGCTGGGTCACCGAGGGCCACCGTGGCCCTCATCCCTGGCCCCTTTCTGTCAGCAAAAGAAGTGATGCTCTTTGTGGGTGTTTCCTTAATGAGAAACTGAGTTTCCACACACAGGCCAGCTGTACCCTGAACACTTTACCTCTGTTATGTGTCCACCTGGGGCCTGGGAATCACCCCTCCCTATGGAAAACGCTAAGTCCCCTGGGTGACACAGAGCCCTGCTAAGGGCCTTGACGGAAGCCCACTCAAGTCATCTCTTGCTGCCATGGACAGCAATGCTGGGCAAGACCGGAAGCGTGGCCAGGCAGCAAGAGGCAGTCTGCTTGAATCCGACCTGGCCCAAGGGCCAATGACTACAGATCAGGCCCCCAAGGGTGGTCACCTGGGCCCCAGGCTCACCACCCCCCACTTCTCTCAGTAATTCAAGCAGGTCTGACCGTGTCTTTTGCGGGGCCCCTCATTCAAAAAGTATTAAGAAATTCAAGAGGGCCACAGCAGCATTAGACCAAGCGTGGGCCCTCTCTGACTGCACACACCCTAACCTGCCTTCAAACCCCAGAAGAGCTCTTGGGGTTCCCCCTCCCCAACCAAGAAGATACAAAGTCTGAGCCTTTAATAGCAACCCTCATGCACCTGCCCTGTCCCAGTCTCTGAACTGGAAAGCAGCAGAGTATTATGAAAAGGTCATGGACTTTCAAGCCCAAAAGCCTGGACTTGAATCCCCGCTCGGCCACTCACAAGCTCTGTGATATTCCCTGTCAAGGTACTCAGAGCCCTGGGCCCTGCTGTCCTCATCTGTAAAATAGGGAAACAACAGCCTACCCCGCCCATCTGCTGTGGGCTGTCAGAAGGAAACGCGAGCGGGACATCCTGCTCCCTGCGCAGGTGCCTTTCCTCAAGATGTTGTTCCTGTTTCACAAGAGAGAAAACTGGGCTCAAAGATGGGAAGTGATCTGCCTGTAACAGCCAACCCCATAATTACCACACCCTTGTGCTATTTCTGAGCCTGTTCCTTTAACCACCTGTAGCAGTTTGATATTGTTTATGAATTCCAAAAGTAGATACTGGATTATGTTTGTAAACTGGTCTGTCCCTCTAGGCATATTAGGTCATATTGGATTCAAAGGTTTAACTTTTACTTGTTTAAATAATGATTAAGGCCTTGATTGGGCCACGTCAGTAGAAGGTTGAGTCCAAGGGGGCGGGGACTCACAGAGAACCCTCAGCACAGAGAAGGGAGGTTGGAGTTTAGGACACTGGAACCTCAGGAAGTAAACACACAGGAGGGCACAGAGGAATAGAGACGGCTCCTTAGACACGGCAGAGGCCCTGGGAGAGGAACGAGCCATTCGTCTGATACTTTGCAGCTGCAGAGACCAGAGAACTGAGCAGCTGAGCCCAGAGAGAAATGAGCCCCGGGAAGGAGACGAGACTTCTCAGCCTACAGCTGGTATTGGAAGAAGCTGGGACCACGGAGCCTTAAGAGGTGGAGGAAGGCGGAACACCAGCATCATCTTGCTCCAACACAGGAAAATAGACTTTGGTGAGGGAAGTAACTTACTCTTGATGGCCTTGTGTCTGTAAGCTTCTACCCCAAATAAAAACCCGTATTAAAGCCAACAGATTTCTGGTACTTTGTTTCAGCGCCCCTTTGGCTGACTAATACATCACCTTAAAAAAAAAAAAAAAATGGGTTCTAGGAGGCTGTGTTTACCAGGTGTGATCTAGTCATAAATTTCATACTGCGTTTTGGGGGAATAGGGAACACTGTGGGAGAAAAGGGACCACTGGGGAAGGCAGGGACGGTCTCCTCCAGGCCTAGCCCAAGGCCAAGCCTGCAGCAGGCAGTCGCAAGCATTGCTGAACATTTACCAGTCGACTGTACCAACCTTCCTTCCTTCCTCTTACTTTGTACCAAAAGAGACATGAAAACAACAGCTATAAGGATGTCTGCCCTGCACCTGACAATCACGGCAGCCCTTTCCACAACTGCTTAATCTATCCCCTCCAAGACTCACGAAGCAGAAGTAATCCTTAGATCCATTTGCTGGAACCCAGGGACATCATCTAGGAACCTGCAGCCCAGAGAACCTATAGCAGAGTCTGAGAGAGACCTGTGGGACCCAGGCGCCCACCCTCCGCCTCTCCAAGCAGAAGGGACCCCAGGCGAGCTGGAGCTACATGGGTATCCCTCCAGGTGGCACGGAATGTTCCATTAGGTTCTCTGTAAAACTAGATTCAGGCCACTCGAGGCAACCACTTGGTTCTTCTGAAATAATCCCTCGGGTAGGCATGGGCTTTGGGAAGAAATCCCAACACCCAGCTGGCCAGTTAGAACTCATTCATTCACCTGGAGGCTGTTCTAGTGTCATAGCTAAAAGTAGCCTGCCCAGTCCTGCCACTTCCCACCTGTGTGACCTTGAGCAAGTTATTTAACTTCTCTCTGCCTCGGTTTCCTCATGAGTAAATGGAGAAAATAATGGTAACCTTAGGGTTTTTGTGAGGCTTAACGAGTTTACACAGGCAAAGCACTAGAACAGAAATCACTGGAAGTACACAGCTGTCATTATTTTTACTCCACGGACATACCCTAAGAACCCTCTAATCTAGTGCCAGGCCCTGTGTTTTTCTGATTATAAAACGAGAGATAAACTCTAAAGTCCCTAATCAGCTCTCCCTGCTGGGGATCACCATCTGGTGGGACACACAGCCATAGAAACAGAATTATGAAACAATCACCAAACAAGGAAATAAGAGGGAACACCTGGGCAGGGAGAAGGTTCTGCAGGCGGCTTGTGGCAGGAGAGGTCTAGGCTGAGCTGGGGGGGGGGGGGTAGGATGGCAGTCCAATCAGGGCATCGGGCTGCACACACCCCTAGCCTGTGCACTCCCTGTGTTCTCATTCTGGCCCCACCCCATCCAGCCAATCTGGACTCTGTTGGCCTGAGGAGGCCAGCAGCAAGACCCATCCTACATCACACCAGCCCTAGGGGGATGGGGGAGGGAGAGGCAGTCTCCAGGGTGGAGGCAGGGCAGAGGGTGTGAGGGCAGCGCCAGGCCCCAGCAACTCGCCATTCACTCCCTCCACTTTTCTGAGTTCCCTTTCCTGATTCTGCATTTTAGCCAGACCTTCCAGCTGTCCATCTGGGAAAATGTTTTCAAAGTCCTTTTGGGTAAAGGGCTCCATCTCTGCAGACTGGACACTGGGCGCCCAACCTCTCCAAGGAAGAGGCGCGTTTTTGTCAGAGAAGGGGAGAAACCTCGTGTTTTCGAAGGTCAAGATGGTTTGGGTTTGTTTGTTAAATTGCAGAGTTCCAACAAGAGAACCTAAGAGGGCCTGACACAGAAGTTTTGGGGGTGGAAATGCCCTGAGGGAGAGAGAGAGCTAGTGGGTCGGTGATTTCCATTTGCAGATGAGCAAATTAAGCCCCGGAAAAGAAAGTGATCTATCCGTGGTCAAGAAGCCAGTCGGGGGCAGAGCCCCCTGAAACTGGAACCCGGGGCTTTTGCAGGAGGAAGCGTCCCACCCGCCTGCCTTGGACAACTACATCTTGCGCAGTCTCTTCCCTCAAGTTCTGCCCCAGCTCTGCTCCCTGGGGATCTCCCTTCACCCTATAAATTACCGCCCCGCGGCCACGGGCTCACAGAAGCTGCCCTTCTCCCACGCACGACACGCCGGGGGAAGGCGGCCCAAAGGCGCACGGAAGAACCTAGGACTCAGACCCCCCGCGCCCACCCAAACCTTGAGGGTCCAAGAGCAGGCCGAAGCGGCGGCCGCGCGTCAGAAATCTAAGCGCGGCGCCGGCCCCGCGCGCCCCTGGCCGGCCACCGAGCGCTCACTTACCCGCCCTCGCCGCCGCCGCCGCCGCCGCCCGGGGACGCCGAAGGCAGGGGGACCCTTGCCTCTCTGGGCCGCGCGCCGCAGCCTCCGGGCACCGCCGCCAGGCGCCCTGCCGCTCCGCCCGCCTCCCGCGCTGCGCGGCGCCGCCCTCCTCGGTCCCGCCCCTGGAGGATGAAGCGGCCCCCGCTCGGTCACCCCCCTGGGAGGAGCCGCCCCGCGAAGCTCGCCTCCGGGCCTGGAAAAGAGGCTTCCCTCTCGGGCCCGCGTCGGAGCTGAGCTGGGAGGCTGCGTTTCATCAGCCGGGCTCCCTCCTGGGACTCCGGAGAGTCTCTGCGTCTTCAGCGGCCACGTGTACCTGGGGCGCTGCGGGCCGCCCGCATGACCCGGGCCTAGACCCCGCCCGGCTCCAAGCCTTTGTCTCCCCGTTTTCAGAGGAGCGACTTACCTCTTGTGGACCGGTCCAGGTCTCACTACAGTCATGGAATTAAGCTGATGGGATATTTGGGCCCAGAAATTTATCAGGACTGTTTGCAATGAGGAATCATATGTGCGCAGTCTTATTTTTTGTAAGAGCATCAGTTTGGGGATCAGACTACCTGAGCGCTAATCCAGGACTCCCCAATTATCTGGGATATCATCTTCAGTAAACTCTTTAGTCTCTCCGTACCTTTTCTGTAAAAGACTGATAATGATAACTATTTCATGGGGCTGTGTGAAGATTTAATGAAATAATCTATGTGACATGTACACAATTGCCAGGCGGGTAACTGCTCACCAGATGTTAGCTGCCACCCCCACATCGTCCCTTATCATTTCAAGAGGGCCTACCGTGCAGTCAGTCCCCCTTGCCCTGAGGAAGCCATTAACCTGGTGTTTTTTTCCATAGAGCACACATGTCCCAATGCGTGTATATTTCTATGTACAAGAGCTTACTCTAATCTGGTGGGCACCCTGCCTCTGCTTTCAACAAAGTACCTTGGAGTGTACCTCCTGCCAGAATGCTCTCGTTTCTTTTTAAAGGCTGCATAAACCCCCATGTATGGTGGAACAGGTCTCTCTTTTTCTTGCCCCTCCTCTTGGTGGACTTGTAGGGGGTTCCCACTCTTGCTTTCTCAGGCCTTGCAGCAAAGTTCATATGATATCTTTGCACAACCATCACAGCCTACACTTCCTTGACAGAATGTTGTACATTTTTTATTTCAACAGATATTGCCAATTGCTGGGGCCTCTCAGACCTGAGCTGACTGTGTGCTCGGCCAGCCCACAGAGGCAGACTGCTTAGAAACAGTAAGCAACGATTGAGAAACTGACAGCAGTTACCAACCAGGTACCCTCAGTCACCAGACAATAGGCTAATAAAATTGAAATTCGTTTATTCCTTCAATAAACCGATGTTTGGTATCTGCTAAGTGCCAGGCATGGTACTGGGAAACATTGAGCAAAACATACAAGATCCCTATTTAGTTTACCTAATTAAAAAAAAAGGGGTGGGGGGGAGGGTTGGAAGGGGAACAAGAGGCCCAAGGAAAGTCAGGGCTTTACTAAATGCTAATAGGATATTGAAAGGAACCCTGCCATAGGTTTGTGGCCTGGTCTCTGTCTATTAAAATCCTGCTTCTCCAGCAATACTTACTATCTCCCCTATGAAACCCTTTCTGCCAGGCTAACTTCACTCTGCATTCTTGCTGTTGCTCACTATAGCAGGAACTCATTTATTGACACATTAATCTCCTCTTCTAGAGCAGCACATAAGATGCAGGTTTTTGAAGCTGGCCAACTGGCCTTCACCACTTACTGGCATGTGACCTTGGACAAGTCAGTCCACCCCTATGAGACTTGATTTCCTCCTTTGTAAAAGAGGATAACAATACCTGCCAAACAGAGAGTATAAGGATTAAATGAGATGATGTATACAAGGTGCTTAGTGGGAAGTGCTCAGTAAAAGTGAGCTGCATTCTTGGACAGCAAGGCATCCTTCCTACTGGGTCTCTGAAACGTCAGTGCTTAGTTGGGCACTATGGCATGGAGGAGCGAATGCTCCATGGAGAATGGAGAATTTGATTGGATTGCTTCATGAGGCGTGACGCAGGGTGGGTCTTGGTCCTCTTGCTGGAGCCCTTTATAAACAGGAGAGACAAAAAGCTATAGACACAGAGACATGCAGAAAAAAAGTAGCAGAGAAACCCCTGAGAGGCTGAAAGAGATGAGTCCTGGAGGCCGGAGGCTGGAATCAGCAGAGCACAGAGGCAAGGAAAGAGGCCCCAGAGAGGCTGAAAGAGATGAGGCCAGGAGAGAAGGGCTAGAGGAGCCATAGGCCTAATCTCCCACAGCTGACCTCAGAGAGAAAGCAAGCCTTCTCCTAAGGCAGAGACCCAGCCTGGCAGAAGACGCCATTGAGTCCTGCCACGTGGCAGGAGTCCAGGATCACCAGCAGCGGACCTTCGGTAAGACAGTATTTCTGATGACGCCATGATTTGGACATTTTCACACCCTCAGAACTGTTAACTTTTAACCTAATAAATTTCCATTATAAAAGCCAACCCATTTCTGGAATATCACTCCCAGCAGCTTTTAGCAAACTGGAACAGTGACTACACTCCAGTCTACTGGGAAAGCAGGCAAGGATGACTCCAGGGCGACGTCTTGATGGATTCACAAGCCCCTCCCCACCCCCCAGCCTCGCCTTGTACTCATCTATACCCGCTCTTGCCTCAACCGCTAAAACCCAGGAGCTCCAAGAATGCAGACCATCTCTCAATTTCTCCCACACACCACACTCTCTCACTTCCAGTTCTCAGCGGTCACCTCTCCCTCTCCTTCTGGAAGGGAAAGCCTTAGCTGCCATCCCCCCCTCATCACCTGGCTAACTGACCCATTCTCGAGTTCTCAGGTCTTAGCTTCTTCTGGAGCCTTCTCCTGTCCTGGGCCTAGGACATCCTTGAACAGGGTTATCCTTGTTCAACCTACAATGACACCTGTTACAAGGGATGGTCATTGTTCAAAGTCCCCTTTCCCCAAAACAGAATAAATCTTTTGGGCCTAAGGGCTGTTTCTGCCCACATTCAAAGCTGTCTCTCCCAGCACCCTCCCCTTAGGATTTGTTAATGCATTTAGCCAATAAAGAGATATGAATGAAATCACCGAAGCCTCAACTGCCGGATAAATCCAAAAAACCACACACCCCAGCCAAAGCCACCCTTCCTCAGTAGTTGCTCCATCTATCCTGTGCTCACAGGGGTTGCGTACCCGAGATTGAAGGCTTGCTGCCAACACTCTTTGGCAATCTGGATGAAGTAAGAAGAGGGAATGAACTTCTTACCAGCCTGGGAGACCCTGAAGTGTAGCAGCAGATGGTACAGGGGATTGCCTCAGAGCCACCAACAAAGAAGGAAAAAGGCAAAGATCAAAAGTTAAATCTTGTGTTTTGGAAGTCTGCCAATTTTGTAGATTCTCTGACTTTCTCAACTCTTTTAGAAATGTACTGCTTGAAATGTTGCCATGATCTGAACAGACTGAACTAAATAATACAGCATTTCAAACTGAAAAGCCAGTTAGACCCAGGTTCAGGTCCAGGCTTTGCCACTAATTAGCCCTGTGACCTTGAGCCAGTGACTTTCTCTCTCTGAAGTTCTATTTCCTAATTTGGAAAATAGGAATAATATCCACTTCAGAGAGGGGGCGGGAGAATTAGATTATGTGTAGAAAGCACCTGAAATTGTTCTTGGTATACAGCTAATGCTTAATAAATTTGAGCTATTTAAGAAATTATTTCCAAAAGCATGTCCCACAAAATGTTTCATCCCTAGTGACTCCATTAGGTCTTCTTCACCTCCTGGAGGTGACGTGCACCAAATTATTAACTCCACTCTGGCATATACGCAATATAGGTTAACAGCACATGGAAGTTTGGGACTAAACACACAGCTGTCCTTGTCAGGAGATGTGCCAGATTAAGACAAGCCACATGCTGTTTGTCAGGAAACTGGGTCAAAACCAGAAGAAGATATACTCTGAATTCCTTTCCGGAAAGCTAACAGCCCTCCTGGAAGAGACAAGGATCCAGAGCTATGCACAGAAGGACAGGTGCCCTGGGACAGGTGCCAAGGGATTGAAACCAGTGGGCCAGAAGAGGGAGAACTCCCGTTTGTTTCAGGAGGGAACCATAATCAAAGGTAATTAGGCTTCTAACTAGAAAGCCCGCCTGTCAGGTCTTCTCACCTTTAAAAACCCTATAAGACAATAGTAGACAACCCAACCAAACCCTGAACAGCCAACCCAGCTTCTTTCCTAATCTTATCTGCAGATGCTGTAATCTGATTCAGAATGCTGCCACTCCTTCTTTTGAGTCATTTTGAAGTAGAAAAGATAAAGGGTTGTCTGCTCCTTGACTCTTTTTTTTTTTTTTAAAGATTTATTTATTTATTTATTTAATTCCCCCCCCTCCCCCGGTTGTCTGTTCTCTGTGTCTATTTGCTGCATCTTGTTTCTTTGTCCGCTTCTGTTGTCGTCAGCGGCACGGCACGGGAAGTGTGTGTGGCACCATTCCTGGGCAGGCTGCACTTTCTTTCGCGCTGGGCGGCTCTCCTCACGGGCGAGGGGCTCCCCTACGGGGGGTGGGCGGCACTCCTTGTGCACATCAGCACTGCACATGGGCCAGCTCCACACGGGTCAAGGAGGCCCGGGGTTTGAACCGCGGACCTCCCATGCGGTAGACGGACGCCCTAACCACTGGGCCAAGTCCGCTTCCCTCCTTGACTCTTTTTTTTTTTTTTTAATTATTTATTTATTTTTAAAAATTACATTCAAAAAATATGAGGTCCCATTTAACCCCACCGTCCCCATCCCCTACTCCCCCCACGGCAACACTTGCTCCCATCATCATGACACATTCATTGCACCTGGTAAGAACATCTCTGAGCATCACTGCACCCCATAGTCAATGATCCATATCATAGCCCACACTCTCCCACGTTCCATCCAGTGGGCCCTGGGGGGATCTACAATGTCCCGTAATTGTCCGTGAAACACCACCCAGGACAACTCGACGTCCCGAAACCGGCTCCACATCTCATCTCTTCCTCCCATTCTCCAAACCCAGCAGCCACCATGGCTACCCTTCCCACACCCATTCCACATTTTCTCTGTGGACATTGGATTAGTTGTGTCCATTGCACATCTATGTCAAGTGGGGGCTTAGATTCCATATGGATACTGGATGCACTCCTCCTGCTTTCAGTTGTAGACACTCTAGGCTCCATGGTGTGGTGGTTGACCTTCTTCAACTCCATGTTAGCTGAGTGGGGTAAGTCCAATATATCAAAGTGTAGGAGCTGAAGTCTGTTGAGGCTCTGGGCCTGGGTGTCATATTATCAGTCCAGAGATTCAAATCCCCTAAATATATCTTAAACCCCAGCACCCATCCCCATCAATCATCCCCCCAAACATAATTCACAGAAGTGAATTCAGACCGGCATGTCAGCATGATTTGAAAATTGTTAAAAGCTAGAGAGGATAGATGTTGACATGATGATCTGGCAGCTTATTCTCCCAGAGCCACAGGCCATATCTTTCAGCAAAGAATGTGCCTAGCTTACCTCTTAAGTCCTACCTACTTGCAAAGGGCGGGGAGGGGGGACTAGAACTGCCCGCTTGTACAGAAGTTTTTTCAGTAATTTCAGAGCCATCGAATGATGTGAGATGAGTTGACATGAGAAAAACACTCTGACACTTGCCGGGTTGTCTCTGAAGGAGAGAATAAGAGGTGAAAAGTGAGGGGCATGCAAGACTCATCAAGGCGTGTTCTTTCTGTTGAATGCCTTTCATTTACTTCTAGTGTCATCACTCTTCCTGCTTGGATGAAAAGCCATATGTGCCAAGAAATGCAGAATGTTAGTTACAGGAGTTACTCAACCAGGACCAGAAGCTTTACCAGGGTTACAGGAGGCTGGGTATACTGCCTTTCAGAGTCCTCAGAAAAATCCTGAAGGCAGATGGCAGTAGGTTTTCCAGCTGGACCTGCAGGTTGTTCTGGCTTGGTTCTGAGTTCTCTGACTTCCTTGCTTTGTGACTGCTGGCACTTAAGCCTCTCTGAGCCCTGCTTTTTCATCCATAGAACTGGGATCACTGTCTAACCCACAGGGCTATTGTATTTCTATCAAGTACCTGGCACAAAATAGGCCTCTCTCACTAGAAGTTACAGGAGTCTTATCAGAGAAGCACCCAGATTCAATATGTGATTTCTGACAAGATACTTCCTTACAGAACCTCAGGGTTTTATCCTATCTGATGGGGACTGAAACATGTCCCCCACAAGTCTTACAAGTTCCCAGAAGTGTGAACCCATATGTAAATATTACTAGGAAGATGCTATTATTAGTTAAGGCAGGGGGATTCTTAAGGGGTCCGTGAGCTTGAGCTGAAATACAAAAAAAAAAAACATTCTTGTGGAGACATGATGGTGCAGGTGTGATATATTTATTAAATAATTAAATAACACATAGTATGGACTTAGTAAGGGGTCTGTGGTTTTCACCTGACTGGCAAAGGGGTCTGTAGAACAAAAAATGTTAAGAACCTGAGTTAAGGTGGCTAAACTGAACGAGTGGGCCTTCGATCAAGTAGGGCTTTAGTCCTTAGAGGTAAAGGAAACTGGACACAGAAGTAGAAGCCAGAAATCAGAAGAGCAGATGCAAGGATAGAGAGAGTCATGCAACAGAAGAGTGTCAGCACTCTGAAGACTTTGACAGAAAGCAAGCCCTGCCAATGCCTTGATGTTGGACTTCCAGCCTCCAAAAGCATGAGACAATAAATGCCCGTTTGGGCTGACCCATTGTGTAGTGTGTCACAGCAGCCCTGGTAGACTAAGACAGCATCCATAGAATGGGAGTGGTGATTCTTCTGGGAATTTGTATGAAGTGTTACAGTAAGAATCTGGCTTACTGTAAACTATTATATGCCTTCTCTTAGGGAGATCTTACACAGACCTGAGCCATGCCAGCAAATGGAATGGTCGAAGTTTCGACACTTGAAACAGGCAACATTGGGAGCATTCTTCTCTTTAGGCAGCAGGTCCATGAGATGTAAAATGGCGCAGGGGGCAAATGAGCTTTTTTTTTTGGAAAAAAAAAAGAATAAAGAGATACATAAAAATGTGCAACTATGAAGCTCAGTACTGAGAGTATGCACAGTGGTTAAACACACAAATGCTAAAGCCAGATGGCGAGTCCACTGTGCATCTTTGGACTGGTTCCTTAACCTTTCTGTGCCCCATATCTTGTAAAATAGTTCCTATGAGGACTGAATTAGTTAATATAAACAAATGTTCATTTTTTTTAAAAGATTTTTATTTCTCTCCCCTTCTCCCTCGGCCCCCCCCCCCCCCCCAATCTGCTCTGGAGTCCACTTGCACTCAGTGGCACCAGGAATGTGTCTTTTTTGTTGCATCATCTTGCTGAGTCAGCTCACCGTGTGTCTGGTGCCACTCCTGGGTGGAATACACTTTTTGTACAGGGCAGCTTTCTTAGAGGCGTGCACTCCTTGCACATGGGGCTCCCCTATGCGGGGGACACCCCTGCATGGCATGGCACTCCTTCTATGCAGCAGCACTACCCGTGGGCCAGCTCACCACATTGGTCAGGAGGCCCTGGGTTGGAACCCTGGACCTCCCATATGGTAGGCAGATGCTCTACCAGTTGAGCCACATCTGTTTCCCTAAACAAAAGTTCTGAGAACACTAGCTGGAGTGCAACAAGTTACCGTTAGCAGTTGTAGAAGACATTTTATACTCCCTGAATCTTTGGTCTCTCTGATTTCCTAGCCTTTCTTGCAGTTAGATTGTGATGGTCCATGGGCTGAGAATGTGTCAAGTGTCATTTCAGACTGAAGCATTTATGAAGGGGTACCTGTTTGTCAATCTTTCTTCCCCAGCCTCTGCTGTCAGAGGTGATATACCAAAACAAAAGTAATCTAAATCAGTGTCACCCAATGGGAGTTTTCAAGAAATATTAAGCCACCAAGATTTCTATCCAATCCTAATAATTATTATACTTGTAATCAAGAGTGATGAGGAGAAAAGGATAATCAAACTTTATAAAATAAGGAAACATTTGCCAAACAAACCAACAATGTTCCAGGCAACACGCATGGTGCTTTATTGTTTAGTAATTTTGTTGCTGCTAACTGTAAAACAGTGGTTCTCAACTGGGGGAAACTGGGCCCCAAGGGACATTTGGCAATGTCTGGAGAATGTTTTGGTTGTTTTAACTGGAGGGATGCTACTGAACATCATGTTCAGCCCGGGATGATGCTGAACATCCCTGTAATGGAATGAGAGTACAAAAAGGAAATCCTCCTATCACAGCAGACTCCCAATCTCTCAGAGAATGCTTTGACCACCAATTTCTTGGAAATCCTCCAGATACAGCCTGCTCAAATGGGAATAAATCACACACTGGCTGCATCTTGGATTTCAATCAATCATGAGCTATGTATCTTTACCTGCCTTTGAGAGCCTGACAGATGCTAATTTTTCAAGCCCTGCCCCCCTGGAAAGGATAAGCCTCCTCCCCTTAAAATTGCCAGGGGAGCTTTGAAACCATCATAGTCCTGGCCCTACTTCCCCAGATTGCTTCAAATGGTCTGGGAAGGGCCTGAGTGTCCACCATTTTTGATGTTCCCAGGCAACAATCAGGGTTGAATTCACTGCTCCATCCAGAATGCCCTCTCCTTAAGCCTTCCCCACCATTTAAACGTTATCACCTCTCTCAGATCACCTCCAATAGTCACTTAGGTATCAGTCTCCTCTCCTTCACAGCCAAATCTTTCTCCACTTCACTTTATATTCATTCTTTGATCCCATCCTTTAGGTTCCTTTCTCCATAATCACCAAGCTGTTGTGACTTGCAGATTTTATATTGGCCTCTCCACTGACTGTTGATCATTCCCCTCTTAATTACTCCACTCTGAGGGCCTGTGACTGTAGCAACATTCAGCTGCTTGGCTGGAAATGTGAGTCAAGCAGTCATGTAAATAAGTACAACCCTATTAATACAGAATAAAAATATTTGTGGCAACCAGGTTAAAGACAATAGATCCAAATCAGAGAATATAGGTGTTGCTTCTTCATGGTTATTAATGCAAACTATTTATTTGCAGCACAGGCCAGTTGCTACCAATAATGCAGCTGTAAAATATGGGTATAGAGACATTCACTAAATAACCAAGTCACAATATCAAACAAGCAATCTGGTGCAAGTATAGAGTTCCAGAGAGAGGTTCAAAAGTTTGAGTCTTCTATATTGAAAACACAGGAATTTAAAGCCATGAAACAGGTGATCTCACCGAGGAAAATGAGGTGCAAGAACAAAACCTTGGGGGAAAAATGAGGTAGAATCAGGAAAGGGACTGAGAAGCCAGGTAGCACACCACTGCATAATGGAAGATTAGTAAAGACAGTGGTTCAAGGAAAAAATGACCAGGCCTGTCAAACAGCACTAAAAGACCAAGTAGGAAGAGGACCAGCTTTATCAACATGATGCACTGCGGACCTTCACTAGCAGTTTCAGTGGAGTGACAAGCCTGACTAGAATGGTTTTAAGAGTAAAAAAATGGAAAACGGCTAGTAAAGAGAAACTCTCCTGGAGTTCTACTATAATGAGCAGAGAAATGGAACAACACCTAGAGATGGCAGTAGCTTGAGATCAACCCATCCTGAGTCACATACAGGCCCAAATTCTCTTGCAATGTTCTCTTTTAACTGGTTTCACCTACTCAAAATCTGCAGCAAAACAGAAGGACAAAGGGCATTAAACTCAAGTGACATGTGAAGTTACTACAGGTTTTGTGCTCATCATAGCCCACTAGGGAGGAAATATGCTGCTAACTTGCCCAAGGATGCTCCAGAGTACAGGGTCCTCTAGACAAAAGGTAAACTGCAGACTTATGAGTTCTAGTCATTTCTCAACACAGCTGTTGGTAAAATCAAAGTAAATTTCCTTCCTGCTAAGATGCATATCATGAACAATTTATGATGTGTGTGCTAATATCCTAAGTAAAATTCTGCAACATCTGGGTCAAAGTGCACTTTGCATTATCAAGGATGAACAAGAGAAGGGAAAATGCATGACAAAGAATCTTTACTTTCAAATGATTAACAGTACATTAAGCAATAACATATAATAAGTCTTGAATTCTATCTAGTAATTTTTATTAAAAGAAACTAAAAGCAGCTCAGTTATTCTAGTATTCATTGTTCAAACTTAGCCAGAAAGGACTACTTTAAGGTTGGCTGTTGCTTCACACACGTTACAAATGACTATTTACTACTTTTTCATAGATAAAGCCCCTGACCTTTAAGAAAGCCTTAGGGAAATAAAACATTTAACCCCTTTCTTTCTTTGAATGTCGTTTTTGGTACTAGATCTAAGAAAGAAAAAGTCAGTACTGCCACATATGTAGCTTGAGCTAAATGGCAAAGGAAATCAGACAACATATACCCATTAAATTTATAAGAAACAGGAAGTAAAAAGATGAAATTCTTTGGATAAGCTCTAAGTCTATACAAAGAACCTAGGTTTGCTACTCTAAAAAGTGAAAGGACCTACTACATAATATACAGAAATAAGTTAATGCCTTTCCCCAAGAATGTAACTCTAGCTTTGCTAAAGCTTCACATTCCATGTGAAGGCATCTAAAATGCCCACCCATGGAACAGGCACTCCTTCTCCCCTATCCATTTATGCGGTAGTTTTCATGGATTTCTGGTCGGATGTCACAGACAAAGGCCAAGAGGTTATCCAGAACTTCATCCCTGTTCTGCTGGAAGTAGTTCTGGAGGATGGTCATCTTCTCCTGGGTCTCCTTCTCCACTTCAGTGCTACAGCTGCCGTGGGATCCCAGAGCCTGGAATTGGAGAGCAATAATACAGAGGGAACATCAGGACAATGCTCTTGTTGGCCAAAAACAATATTTTGTAAGTAACTTGATCACATTTAGAGAAACCCAGTGTCCTGGTTTGTCTCTTGGGGACCCCAGAAAATTACGTTCTTAAGCTAACCCATACCTGTGCATATAAAGGCAGGACAGATGGCGCCTCTAAATTTGGTTAAGGGATCTCTGATTAGATCACGATAGAGCTTTTGATAGGACTGTATCAGATGAGTCGACCCAGGTTGGGTCTCTGCCCTTCTGCTGGGTCATATAAACTAAGGAGAGAGAGAGAGAATGGGAAAGCTCTGCCTTTCTGACCCTGTCATGTGAGAGAGAGGACTCCATGTTTGCCTACAGGTGCAGAAAGACAGACAATCCCCCAAAGGTTCAAGGCCCAGGGCACGATGTCTGATTGCCCATAGCTGAGCTCAGCAAGAAAGTAGAGCAACAGAGGCTGAGAGGAGGCCCAGAAAGAGACAAGCCATATGCATGATGGCCCACATGTGAGCTTGAGAAGACAGTAAGCCTGGAGGGGAAGGCAGGGACCTTGGCAGAGATGGCTACCATCTTGCCTTGCCATGTGGCAGGATGCCAGGACACAAGGATCACTAGTGGCTGACTCTGGTGAAAAAACATCTAATGGTGCTTTGATTTGGATGTTTCACAGCCCTGGAAACTGTAAGATTTTCCCCTATTAAAATTCCCAATATAAAAACAAACTAAAACACCCAGTCAACGAATATAAATAATCAGTAGTTGGCAGTTTAACGTGACTGAAGAGCACATGGGGAAGCGGGCATTCCCAGTGTTAGTGGGAGCATAACTGATGCAACCACCTGGTGGCCAACCTTGCAATACCTATCAAAATGTCAAATGCATAGCATTTCCATTGGTAGGAAATTATCCCAGATAGAGAGATTCACATCTGTGCAGGGTTTAAGAATGGAATCAACGTAAAGCCACAACAACTGAGAAGTGGATAAACAAACTGTGGTACATCTGTATAACAGCATACTATTCAGCCATTAAGAAAAATAAGGTAGATGTGTTTAACAATATGGAATGAATTGTAAAATACGCAGCTTAAGGGATAAAAAGATACAACTGGGACAGTGTGGTTAGTATATGTGTTTTCCTGTGTAATTTTAAAGGTGGGATGATAAATGGGAGGATGCAATTTTGGAAGAATATGCAGAATATTTTAGCTTATAAGTTCAGCAGTAGATTGGTTCACCAGTATTACGAATATATGACACCTGTTCTTTCCAATATAGGAATTCTTTTTCCTTCTACAGTCGTCTTCACAGTACCAGCCGGCTTTTTGTTAACTGTTGTGCCTATTTTATTAACACCTGACCTATCAGTTTGTGGAAGACATATTTCTTTTCTGACTAACCTTTCTCATTGTTGCTCATCACATATATTAGTGACTATATCCCTTCATATTTCTGTAACAGATTTTATAGGGCCCTCTTCTCTCACAAGTTACCGATTCCTCACAATAATCTGTAAGGAGGCTATCATTCCCCTTTTTAAGATAAGGTAACAGAGACTAAAAGAGGTTGAGGTGAGCAAACAAACATTAAAACCCACGTCTTTTGCATTCAAACTTAGGGTTTCTCATACTATATGACTGTTCATATTTTTTCATATTATATTATGGGGGCATTTCATAATAGTGAGTTCAGCCACTGACTCATATTTTCAGAATAAGGGAAAATCCCACTATGTCTGTTCATGAATATAAACCAGACTCCAAACCCCAGAGTAAGTTGTTTCAGAAACTGAAGATAGCTGGGCCCTGAGCATCAGCAGGGTTGCAGATCCTATGCTTCAGTTTGTTGGGCCTGCACAGGTTGGCTAACAGGCAGGTGAAGGTGGTCAACCACCACACCAGGGAACTGAGAGTGCCTACAACTCCAAGCAGGAGCAGCATATCCATCAACCATGTAGGATCTAAACTCCCTCTTGATATAGATGTGGACTGGATGTAACCATCCCAGGGTCCACAGGATGGAGGAATAAAATATGGATTAGAGTGAACTTACTGGTATTCTACTATAGAACTATTGTGACTAGTAATGGAAGACTGTAGCACTGATCTTGAGAAAATGGGCATGGTAGTTGCTGAGGGCATGGAGAGGGAAGAAGAGATGAGATGTGGGGGTATTTTTGGGACTTGGGAGTTGTCCTAAATGATAATGCAGGGACAGATGCTGGACATTATATATCCTGCCATAACTCACTGAATGTACTGAGGGAAAGTGTAAACTACAATGTAAACCTTCATCCATGAATTGCAGCAGTTTTCCAAAATGTATTTCACCAAATGCAGTGAAGGTGCCACAATGATGAAAGAAGTTGTTGAAGTGGGAGGAGTGGGGTGTGGGGGGTGGAGAGCATATGGGAACGTTTTGAATTTTTTAATGTAACATTTTTTGTGATCTATGTATCTTCAAAAATACAATTAAAAAAAGGATTGGGGTGAGGAGTGGGGTATATGGGAACAACTTATGTTTTTTAATGTAATGTTTTATGTGATCTATTAATTTTATAAAAGATAATTTAAAAAAAAAACAACAAACACTGCAGATAAATACCCTTTATAAAAGCAAAAAAAAAAAAACCCACTAAAGAGGTCACAAGGAAATACTGCTAGACCAACTCAGAGTGCATGTGCTACAGGCAGTGCAATACTGATACTTTCTCTATAAGCAACTGGAGTACAGAGTGTAAAGACAAGGAGATGAGATAGCTGTCCTGATACAAGAGTATTTCTACATTGTTTTATGGGCAGTCTGACAATTTATAGCACACCAATCAGCCCTAAACGGGGAGACAAGAGAAACATTTTAAGTTCCAATAGCACTTTAATCATCCAATATAAAAACAAAACTTTTGCTACATACTGTTAAGGAACTATGTGCCCTGAATCACCTGACTTGAACCAGGGATTGTGTGTGCCTGGAGCTACTGGAGGTCATAATGTAGAACTTGAGAATGAAGCCCACAAAGTGAAAGGCAAACATGAGAGGCTCATGGATTGAGGTAAAGCAAGACTTTCACCTGGGTTTTTAATTATATAGGCAAATAAAATTCCATTTGGCTTGAGCCAGTTTGAAACTGTGTTTTCTAAGAGTACTGATAAAGAGTTTCCTTCCTGTGTGAAACTCCCACTCCTTCACATTGCCAGAATTTTCCCTGCTTCCTGTGTACTTTGTGATCTGTTTTTATGCTATTATTATCTGCATTGCAGTCTGGCTGATTTTATTGGTAAATGCCTCTGTACCTGTATTATACTAAAGTGGTGATTTATGTTTCTCTCCTTCATAGCAATTTTCACACTTGTAGATATGCATGACTAGCATTTTATTACAGTATCTCCCAGATAGACTGTAAGCTCCATGAGGGCAGGTATTACTGTTTCCATTCACAGCTGATTCCCCAGCATCCAGCACAATACCTGTATCATGTTAACTGTTCCAAAGATATTTGTTAAATGACTGAATAAATGAACACTAGGATTCAATATTAGTTAAAAACAGATCATTCTGAAAGAGAGGCAACTTCAGCATCCAATAAAATAAACATCAATTATCACATTTGGAAATTTCTATCAGAATCAGAATTTCTATGTTGAGTGCAGGCTCAGGAAGAAGTAAAAATAAATACCGCAGCTTCCTTGGCCTTGAACTCCTTCTCCCTCTGCAGGCGGTACTGTTCAATTTCAGCCTGAGCTTCTTCTTTGGCCTGCTTCAGCCTCCGGTTCTTTCCTGTTTTCAAAGCAGACAGCTACATAAGGAAGTGGTTAAAAGATTAAGTAGATTGGCAAGCAGAGACTGAGCTGGTAAATTTTAACAGTAAACAAAGTTTTAAGACATAGTTCCAAGAGATGTGTATGGGAAAGGAGGAGCGAGAATTCAGAGCTAACTAATAATTTAGGTTCCTGCCTCCTACAGGGTGTACTTAACTATAAAGTGATTAGATTAGGGAAAAAAGAAAAAGAAAAGAAAAAGGAATGTTTTCCATAACTACAGGCTGATGGAAAAATTTCTGAACTTGTTGGAATATTCTCTCAATCTTACCAACCAAGAACGTAAAATGGGTAATGTTAGCCATCTGGGGAACGTCTTCCTCTTTCCAAAATGTAAACACCTAAGTATGCTGATTACAACTGAAGCTCTGTTTAGAACCTTAGCAAGGCAACTAATATGCTCCCAAGGGACCTCAAACCTAAAATGTAACTAATAGAGCAGATGATGTAATCATTTGGAAACTAAAACCCACACCTTTTACAAGAAAATAAGTAATGAAAATGTTGACTGGGAAGGAATGCTCAAAAGGAAGCACTGGACAATAAGACTGTACAAGCATCTGAAAGAGATGAGGAGAGAAATTGTCTCTACAACAGAGTAGAAAAAGTATCAGAGCCTATATGAAAACAACATACGAGGTCAGCCAACACATACCCTTTACGATGATTCTGTCCTCACTAATCAAACTTCTTGGAATCTGAAGTAGGAAAAAAAACCGTGTGTGTGTGTGTGTGTGTGTGTGTGTGTGTAGGGCAAGGAGAACACAGATGATGTGTATGTGTGTATGTGTATGTGTGTGTGTGTGTGTATAGGGCAAGAACACAGATGATTGCCCTGAGCATTTATTTATTTTGCATAGAGCAAAAGACAGCCCATTAGTTTTACTAATGTTTTGAGATTTATCATTGTTTATCAACTGCCCAGAGCCCTCTAGACCATTTGGATGACATTTCAATTTAACCAATCACCTCCTTAACAGGATTTTGAACCTGTAATGACACCATGATTCCAGGAAGTCAGCCTGGGAAAATCAACTGGTCTCTCCCCAAACACCCCAAAGGCTATTTCTGCAAGTTTATATTAATTCTAATATTATTAAGGCTATTGCCATACCCCCAACCTACTTCTATGCCAATTTCCCAGATGCCCCTCCCCAGATCAGCTATAGTGGGCCATATTTCAAAGCCAAAAATCTTTCCCAAACCAACGATCTACAAATAACATTTATGACCAGAACATTATGTAGTTCCATCTATTTCATACTCCATACTCTTCACGCCCCACTCCAACAGCAGTCTGAATTACTAAATACTATTCTTTTCCTTTCAACAAACATCTTCAAAGTTCAACCTTGATAGGCTTCTCTGAAACCCAGAAAATAGATTTAAACTGGAAATTCTAATTCTTTTAAATCTTACTTGTCTCAAGTCTCACATATGGGAGCCAGTGTTTAGTTTCACTCCAGTGAGATAAGACATACACAAATTTTTCTTAAAAGGTTAAGGTTCAGGGCAGTGATTTCATGAAAAAATTGGTTGTACCACTTTACGAAGTAATACACTGACTCTTCCCATTTCTTAATTGGGCTTTCAAGTTAGCCACATTTATAGATCAAAAAAGGCAATACTTCCAATTTTTGCAATATGTAGCCCTCTTGAATATTCTGCTCCCAAATACTGCAAATTCCGAGATGTATATTAACCATCAAATCGCTCCTTTAAAACAAGTTCATTAATTCAGTATATCATAGTTCATTCAGTAACTATATATTTGTCATGTATACCCAAGACACAGCATCAGGCTTGACAGGGTACAATAATGTGGAAAAGATGACTCCTGCCTTCAAGGCACTCAGACTTAATGCTTACCACATCCCAGATTACTTGTTCCTGTACTTCCCCAATTATTATAATTTCTATTACTGATAAATCATCACAGGACCAACTCTGAGAAAGCATTCTGGAAATACCATATCAAGGGTATGAACAAAAATCTTCCGTGAAAGAACAATGAACTTTCCAGTCAGAGTAAAAAGAAAAGCCTTCCTCCCATCCCTAGCTCCTTCAAAGAACCTCAACTTGAGTAAGTTCAAAAGTCATGCTTTGAGATCCACTTGGATGTGGGGTACAGTCTAAGTCTTATACCTAGAGAAGCATACCAAGGGATTACTAAAATTTATATTTCTTGGTATTTTACCCTTGCATAGGATAGGAGACTTCTAAGCCTTAACCATGTATGCTGTTTTCCAGGATATGGTCAAATCTTTCTCTCTGAGCATTGTTTTCCTCACTCATCTGTAAAATAGGGATAGACACATACACCTCACCAGATGGGAACTGGATACATAAAGTTAAATTACACAATTCCTGTTCTCCTGCACCCAAGAGTAAAGTAAATGTACTATATAAAGGGACAGATCTTTGTATGACAAATAACCAGACACTTAGCCTAGTCTGACGGGAGGAGGAAGGTCAGTGAAGGCTTCCTGGTATAAATACTGGTCAAATTTGAGGCCTGAAGGAAGACTACAGACTAAAGAAAAAAGGGGAGGAAATTGGGAAAAGGCTCTTCCATTCAGAGGAAACATGTTCAAAGGCCTGCTGCAGAAATAAATGAACTACCTTTTGAGGAATTATAGATATTCAGTATGTATTAAGGAGAGTACCTAAAAAGTCAGATTCAGGAAGAATGTGGAAGTCTGATCTAAATGAGCCAGCCAACTATGCCCCATTAAGGAATTTGGGTTTTATTTCTGCGGCACTAAATGTTTGTTGACTGGAAAAGCAGTGGGGAAGTCGTATTTGTACTGCAGAAGGATGACTCTGTAATGAGGAGAATGGATTGGAGGAGAGCAGGAAAGAAGCCTTCTTCAGTCACAGTCTACATTAGATCCACCTGCTAAACTGTTTTTAGCAGCCTTACATTTCTCAACTGTAGCCCTCATCTCACTTGTAATTAGCCAATTCAGTATCTACTTCATTCACTGGGACTTTGAATACCATGATGGCAGACCACTGATGCACCTGGGCACCGCGCTGGGCATATATTAACCACACCAAAAAGCATTTAGGGAATCGAGTTAAGACTGCTATGGCAGTCTGAGGGAAGTTGGTGTCCTGAAAAAAACTGCTGGCGGTGGAGGTGGTGGGTGGCAGTGGACAGACAGCCTCGGCGACTGACTGAACGAGGCGAACGTGGCAGAAATAGTAGACTGGGCAACTGTGGAAAGTCGGAGAATCCCAAAGCAGCAAGTGGGGGTGGGGCGACACGTTCCATTTTGGATGGCCTGTTTTACCCGCCTCCGAAACTCCAAGAAAGACGTTGTTAACCCATTACTGCGTCTACGCCCGACTTAGTATCCCGCATCGCGGCGTCCTGAGTCTCAGACCCAGGGGGCTTCGAAACAGACCAACCGCTGCGACTATCACCAGCTCACCGCAGTCCGGTAGGCCTCATCCATCCACCACCCCCAGCGGCTTAGCCGCGTCCCTTAAACTCACGCCCCACCCGGCCGCCCCACCCCGAAACTCACGCTTGCGAGCCTCGGACACCTTCTCGGCAGCGCGCTTCTCCGCCTGCAGGAGCTGCTGGATGCCCTGCGACTGAGAAGCCATGGCGGCAGGGACTCTCGAGGCCCAGGCCAGCGGCCTAAAAGGCCTCGCGAGGCCCCTCGGGTCAGCTGACCCAGCCGCCCAAGGCCCGCGCCTGCGTTCTGAGCCCGAACTCTGTGCCCCGCCCCGCCGTCACGTGACCTCCGCTGCGCCACGTTAGCCGACGGCTTGTGGCGTCTTGTGACTCGGAGGGATGGAACGCGGCGAAGGAAAGAGAGGGGCACCTGACCGCGCTTGCGCAGAACAGATGTCACGCCTCGTCCCCACCCCCATTTTTCCCGCCTCAGCGGAGACGCTGGTTGAGTCTTTGTGGAGGTCTAGCCGTATTGTTGCTGCCTTGTCCCTCACTTTACAATACGCTAACCTTAAGACCCAGTGAGCGGAGGCCATGCTGATTCACATTCCCCGCCTCTGCACAGCTTTCCTCTCGCCACTTCCTGACAGTTGAGAAGAATTCCAGCAAGGCTCGGGAAAGGAGTCCTGTACTGGGTATAGAGAAATTGGGGTTCATTCCCTGCCATGAATCTCCTGTGTGATTTCGGGCAAGTCGCTTTCCCTCTATGGACCTGAGTGACTTTATCTTTACAAGGACAAGAGTGGACTGTTTTTCATAAATATTTAATGAATGCCTGCCTTGGTCCTAGCCTGCTGTCGTAGTGAGGACGTAGCAGAGATCAAGACAAACAAGGTCCCTCATGGAGTGTGCAGTCTGGACAAAAGACAGACACACTAAAATAAATAGAAAATTACAAACTGTCATAAATGTGCGAAGGAACAGTGCAGGCATACGCAGGAATAAGGTGTGTGGGGCGGCTCTCTGGAAGAAGTGACACTTAAATTGAGTTCTGAGCAATAAAACCTTACCAAGGAAAGGATAGTGCGGGTACGGGGGAGAGGGGAAAGGACCAGCCTGGACGAAGTGGGAGGGAGCACCTGGACACGGACAGAAAGGTAGGAAGGGATGGCTGAGCTTACAGAATGGCAGACGCTATTCTACACATTTCACCGAATCCTTCCCGCAACTACTAAGCGCTATTTCATTTTATAATGACCAAACTGAAGTTCAGATAAGTTAAGTAACTTGCCCAAAGTCACACCCCTATTAAATGTCAGGCTTGACTGGTTTCAGGGACTTTTAAGTCCATTTGGTGATTTCTGGGGAAGATTTGTAATTTTGGGTGTTCTAAGAAAACAATACACTAAACAATTAACAGAGGACAACAATATACACCTCACAGGGGTTGGATAAGGGTTAAAGAGATGATGATAGCCAAGAAGTGGAAACAACCCAAATGCCCGCCATCTCATGAATGAATCAACAAAATGGAATAAATGCATACAAAGGAATATTACTTGGCCATAAAAAGGGAAGAAGTATTGATACATAGTACAGTTTACATAGTAAAATTAGAAAAAGTTATGCTAGATGAAAGAAACCAGGCAGAGGAAGTCACATATTGTCTGGTTCCATTTTTATGAAATGTCTGGAATAGGCAAGTGAAGGGGGAGGGGGAAGAGAGAGTGACTGCTAACAAGGGCAGGTATAGGGTTTCTTTGGGACTGTTGGAAACCTTCTGGAATTAGTGGTGATGGCTGCACAATCTTGTGAATATACTAAAAATACTGAATTGTACACTTTAGTGAATTTCATGGTATGTTAATTATATCTCAAAGCTGTTATTTAAAAAAAGAGAAAGATTATAGATGTGAAGCTTTTGGCACAGTTTCTAGTCTGTAGTAAGTGCCAGGAAATGGAAGCTGTTGTTTTTATCTAGCTAGGGGGTAATTGTTTGATTTACAAATCTGGTCCTCCACTTAACAAAAGCCTTCACATCAGGGTTCCTCTAACAGCCAGCTTCCTCTCAGCATCTGAATATCTACAAATTCCATAATGTTTTTGCTTGAAGCATTTCAAATGTTCATTGTGCAAAGGGAGAAACACTTAGACAATCCCGCCTCTGAAAATCTCAACTGGTTTAAATTTTCCAATTATCTGAGTGGGTGTTTGTTGTCAGAACTTGGGTGCCCTGGGAAGGTGTCCCACAATAACTAGGGGAAGAGGGTAAAGTAATTGCCCTCCGAAGGAAGCCTTGAAGTTATGAGTCAGCAGGCCAGAGAAAAGATTCACAAAGTCATCCCAAGGGCACAGAGGAGATGCCAGGCCTAGTTCCCCTGCTGAAGAAATATATTAGCACATCTTAAAAAAGAATAAGCCCATTCTGAGCTGTGGCTGTTCAGAAACAAGATGGAAACTGGGAAAAGAAACAAGGATTCCCTTAGTGTCCCTTAGACACTTCCCAGCAGTGTCTAAGGAAGGAGGGGTCCCTTGACTAAGAGAATCAGACTGCAGGTGTTCAAATCCCAGCTGTGCCATTTACTCACCAGGTAACTTTGGGCAAGTTGCTTACCCTCTCTGAGCCTCAGGCTCGTGTATTAAAAATGGGGTTAATAACAGTATAACAGGGTTATTGTGAGGATTAAGTGTGTTTATACATATCAATAGCTTAGAAAGTACTCACTACTTATCAGAACATAGATATCCAAACCTTTCTAATAGTGATTTGTCAACAGAAAATAATAATAAATGGGCCTTTCGGTTGGACCTCGTGTGTGGGAAGCTGGTGCTCAGCCACCGAGCCACATCAGCTCCTAGGCCTTTTGGTTTTATACATCACCCTAGTGGATTTGGTTAATGGAAGTTCATTTCAGACCAAATGATTGGTGTTAGAGACTTTGCAGGACTGATGCACATGGTTGGGCAGGTTGTTCACTGCACAAGGGGTCCAGACTGCACTAAAATCCAGCCTATGTTCTGCCTAGCAGCCTTATACTTGGGCTGGAGCAGTGTCTTCCCAGAGCCAGCACTGATTTCTAGTTCACACAAGGCCTCTATTGGGATGAGCAATAATCCTGTGACAGTCTGATTTCTGACCCTCCAGGTTGAGGACCTGACTCCTCTGTGGTAAACTCATGGGAGACCTAAATGCCCCTCCCTGCCAGCTGCCTGGTCTCTGCCTCAGGTGATCACCCTACACATTTCCACAGGGGAATATTCCCAAGATCAGTCGTTAACCCTTCTTCTCCCTTGCTTTATACTGCAGATAATAATAAAGAAACTCAGATTATATTCCCAAATCTTACTGGTGTTAGAGACCATTTTTATCCTCCAGTGAACCCCGTCAGCTGTGCATGTTGCTGTAATAATTTCATTTGCTGTTTAAATTTCACAGATTGTTCCTCTGCTTCCCCAGGAGCTAAGGAGCATGTCTAGAAATTAAATCAAGGAAACAATGAATTGCAAATTATTACTAGAAATTAACTGCATGTGAGTGTGAACAAAGCCATAGACAAGAAGGCATTAGCAGCAATGCTTTCCATTCATTCTTTCATTCATTTAAAAATGTTAATTGAGCATCTGGTACGTGCCAGCCCTGTGCCAGGTGCTCCTACAATGTGAGTAAAACATTCACTCCTTGTCTTGGCAGCTTGGAGTTAATGGGAAACACAGCCAAACAGAAATGTCCACCAATAAATACATAATATCAAACCAAGTCCAATACACCTAATACAATAAACACTGGCTAAATATGACTACTGAGCTCTTGAAACGAGCACATTTCTAATTGAAAATGAACTCTAAATATAAAAAAGCACAAACCTTTTCAAAGACTCACTACAAAATGAATATAAAAATCTCACTAATATTTTTATAGTGACTACTGGTTGGTATAATGTTTTAGAGATATTAGGTTAAACTATTGTAAAAATTCATTTCATCTATTTTCACTTTTGAAAAAATGCCTATGGGAAAACTTAAAGTTATACATGTGACTCACATTTTATTTCTATTGGATATTGCTGCTATAAAAGAAAAGAATTTTGATATCTGAGGGTTTATAACAAAAGAACCTGACCTAACTGAAGAATGAGGTAACAAACCTGGGTCAATACTGGAGAAGGGTTTGACGTCAGGAGGAGTGGAAAGCTTTTGAGGCAGAGAGAACTTGTGCAAGTTCCCCTGAGGCAAAAGAGAGCATAGAATGTTCTAGAAAGAGCCATTGAGGCTGGACTACAGAGGAGTGAGAGAGGGCTGTGCCATGTGGCAAGAGGGACAAGTAAGGTCCAGACCAGGTGGGCCTGGAAGCCTTGCTAAGAACTTGGATTTTTATCCTAAGAGCAATGGGAAGGCATCAGGGGAGTGATAGGAACACATCTGTCTTTTGAAATGATTACTGCAGAGGGTGGCAGAGCAAAATGTGAGTAGTTTTATTTTATTTTTTTGTGAATGAGGTTTAACAGGTAATGTGGCAGTTTGAAGCTTTTGTGGATCCCAGCAAATCGTGTTCTTAAGGCTAACCACTGCTGGGTATATACCCATCAGATCTGAAAACAAGGACACAAACCGATATATGTACACCAATGTTCATAGCAGCATTGTTCACCATCGCCAAAAGTTGGAATCAATCCAAAAGTCCATCAACAGATGAGTGGATCAATAAAATGTGGTATATACACACAATGGAATACTACTCAGCTGTAAGAACCAATACACTACAATCGCACGTGATAACATGGATGAACCTTGAGAATCTTATGTTGAGTGAAGCAACCCAGGCATTGAAGGACAAATACTATATGACCTCAATGATATGAAATAAGTTAACTGCCTCAGAGAGCTAGAGTCTGGAAAAGTGGCTTACTGGAAATCGGGGGGTGGAGGAAGGATGTGAGTTAATGTCTGTAGGGGTGGAATCTGTGATGAGCTGGGGGTAAGTATGAGCACAAAGAAGGGACAAAATGGGGGCAAGGGGTTACCTTCGGGTGGGGTTTTCTGGGTTTGAGGGGGGCTGGGGATGGGAAGAGGGGTAATATGGTCCAAGAAATAGGTGGGAGGGAGGGGCAACATACAAACATGGGAGAGTGCCAGAAGTTCATTGAGAACTAAATGTTGAGTAAAACGTATCAAAGTATAAGTAGGAGGGTTACCTGGTTAGGACGCTCAGGGGGTATGGTCTGATGCGGGACAGACTCCGGAGAGAATAGCTGAAGGCTCATTTTGCCAAGGTGGGTTCTACCATTGGGTGGGGTGGACCCATATCCTGGGGAAGACTAATGCCGTCGAATAGAGAGAACTGTATCTCTCGTGAGAAAGGACGGCTCCCAGGGCATTAGATTGGCAGGCGTTGTGGGCCCTAAGGGGAGGGGAAAATGGACGTGCAATGGATGGAACAAAGGTAAATAAGGGGGCAAAAGAGGAGTTATGTGAGAGTACACGAGGATGAATATTAAACAGCTAATATTACACCAAAAACATATAGGGGACGACAGACTAATAATGAAAACCATAAGACAAAACATAGGATAACTAAAAAATTTAGAAAACTGTACAACCTAAAGTATGGACCACATAAGAAGCACAAATGTTACCTTGTTTGAAAACTATAGTTTTGGAATCTGTACATCAGTTTCAGGAAATATGATATGAATAAGTTAAAAGATTATTGCTTTGGAAGGGAAAAGGTTTTATGGTGGATCTGGGGAAATACTGTATATTGTATATATGAATTTTGGTGATCTAAGACTCTTCTGAAGCTGGCATTATGTTGGGATTCACTTTACGGGAAGTTTTGGATCACAGAGTGGTTCAACAATGGCAGCGGAGGAATACTGATATGGGATGTTATTGACAGGATATATATGGTTGACAGGGAGTTAGTTATACAGGGCATATGCCCAGGGTATATGGTAATGTCTATATATACTCATAGTGGAAACAATTAAAAACAACAGCTGGGGGGGTACTGGGCTCCTGGCCGGGGGGTCACTGTTGTGGGCCCTGGGAGAGCAGCGGCAATCCTCCAGGTGCAACGGCAAGAACCAGGAAGGAAGGAGGGCCCAACAGTGGGCTCTTGATACTAATGGCTACACTTTTGAGCCTATGCACCTGCAATAAGAACAAGACCTAGAGTAGCATTGTGCCTGGGGGTTTCCTCCTGACAGCCTTCATGTTACTCAAATGTGGCCACTCTCACAGCCAAACTCAGCGTGTAGATGTGATGCATTCCCCCCAGCGTGGGACACGACACCCGGGGATGAGCCTCCCTGGCACCGAGGGATCACTACCACATACCAGCTGAAGAAGCAACTAGAAAATGACCTTGAATTAAAGATTCAATGCGGAACAGCAGAATATACCTGTCTACATATAATAACATGACTTCGGGAAGCGGTTTGACCTAATGTAAGGGGGAAATGGAAAGGAGAAATGAGATTATAAGGCTGTGAGTCTCTAAAAAAGAGTCTGGAGGTTGTCAGAAGGAATACCCCTATGTACAACTGAACAGAGTCTAAGAGACAGATAAGGTAGATACAACCCCAGGTATTGGTTCTTTTGAGGGATAAAGAGACCCACGGGTTCTATGGTCATGGCAGAAGGGGTTCACTGCCATGACAGATGGCCCTTCTTTGGAGCTGGTGTTTCTGCGTGATGGAAATGGACTCAGAGGGGATCTCTTTTCACAAGACTTGCATGCTACTTTATTGGAATTGTAGTTGGTGCTGGGTTTAAGATATATGTAGGGGATTTGAATCTCTGGACTGATAATATGACACCCAGGCCCAGAGCCTCAACAGACTTCAGCTCCTACACTTTGACTTATTGGACTTACTCCACTCAGCTAACATGGAGTTGAAGAAGGTCAACCACCACAACATGGAGCCTAGAGTGTCTACAACTAGAAGCGGGAAGAGTGCATCCAGTACTCATGTGCAATCTAAGCCCTCACTTGACATAGGTGTGCAATGGACACAACCAATCCAATGTCCACAGAGAAAATGTGGAATGGGTGTGAGAACGGTAGCCATGGGGGCTGCTGGGTGTGGGGAACGGGAGGAAGAGATGAGATGTGGAGGCGTTTTCGGGACGTGGAGTTGTCCTGGATAGTGCTTCACGGACAATTACGGGACACTGTAGATCCCCCCAGGGCCCACTGGATGGAATGTGAGAGAGTCTGGGCTATGATGTGGACCATTGACTATGGGGTGCAGTGATGCTCAGAGATGAACTTACCAGGTGCAATGGATGTATTACAATGATGGGAGAGAGTGTTGCTGTGGGGGGAGTGGGGGGCAGGGGCAGTGGGGTTGAATGGGACCTCATATATTTTTTTAAATGTAATTAAAAATAATAATAATAAATAAATATTTTTAAAAAATAAAAAAAAATTAAAAAAAAAAGGCTAATCCAATCCTATGCATGCTAACCTATTATAGGTGGGAACTTAGATTAGATCACATCAGTTAAGGGCCTTTGATTAGATCGTGACCCAGGTTGGGTCTTAATCCTCTTACTAGAGTCTTTTATAAACAGAGGAATTAAAGGCTACTGACATGAAAAAAGGCTGCAGAGAGAGAGAGGAACCTAGAGGCTAAGAGAGAAGGCCCGAGGAGCCAGAAGCTGAGAGGCAGCCACTTTAGCTAGAGCTGAAAGCAACAAGGTCCAGAGGAAGGGGGAGAGGTTGCCATTGTGCCCTGCCATGTGCCCGATCACCCACAGCTGCAGCTCGGGGAAAAGGATCTCCTGATATGCCTTGATTTGGACAGTTTCATGGCTTCAGAATTGTAAACTTTTAATCTAATGAATTTCCATCATGAAATCCAACCTATTGGGAAGTGGATGTGGCTCAAGCAGTTGGGCTCCCGTCTACCAAATGGGAGGTCCAGGGCTTGATACCCAGGGCCTCCTGGTGAAGGCAAGCTGGCCCATGTGGCGAGCTCATCCACATGGGGTGCTGCCACACGCAGAAGTGCCGCTCCACACAGGAGTGGTGACCCATGCAGAGAGCTGGCACAGCAAGATGATGCAACAAAAAGGGATACAGAGGAGAGGTAATAAGATGCAGCAGATCAAGGGAGCTGAGGTGGCACAAGAGAATGATTGCCTTTCTCCCACTCTGGAAGGTCCCAGGATCTGTTCCTGGAGCCGCCTAATGAGAATACAAGCAGACACAGAAGAACACACAGCGAATGAACACAGAGAGCAAACAGTGGAGGGAGGGGGGAGAAATAAATAAATAAATCTTAAAAAAAAAAATCCAGCCTATTTCTGGTATATTGCTCCCAGCAGCTCTTAGCAAACTAAAACAAGTAGTTCAATGTAGTTTAATTTTTATACTTTTTTCATGATATTCGCAATGCTGAACTTTACCTGAGCCCCATACACCTAGAAAAGAGCCAGGGTTAAAAAATTCCAAATTTTTCCCCCAAAATCCCATCCATTCTTTTTTTTTTATTTTTTATTTTTTTTAATTCTTAATTTTTCCATTATGGTTTTTTTTTTAAAGATAAATAGATCGCACAAAATGTTACATTAAAAAGCATGAGGTTCCCATATACCCCACTCCCCACTTCCCCCCCACTCCTCTCACATCAACATTCCCTTTCCTCAGTAAGGCACATTCATTGCATTTGGTGAATACACCCTGGAGCACTGCCATACTGCATGGACCATAGTTTACATTGTAGTTCACTCTCTCCCCCAGTCCATCCAGTGGGTTATGGGGATATACAAGATCCTACATCTGTCCCTGCAATATCGTTCAGGACAAATCCAAGTCCCAAAAATACCCCCTATCACACTTCTTCCTCCCTCTCCCTGCCCTCAGCAATTCCCGTGGCCGCCATCTTCACATCAATGGTACAATTACTTCCATTGCTAGAGTCACAGAAGTTCTATAGTAGAATATCAGCAAGTCCACTCCAATCCATATTATATTCCTCCATCCTGTGGACCCTGGGATGGCAACGTCCAGTCCACCTCTAAATTGAGAGGAGTCTTAGATCCTACATGGTTGATGGATGGTATTCTCCTGCTTGTGGTTGTAGACACTCTCGGGTCCCTGGTGAGGTGGTTGACCATTCTCACCTCCCTGTCAGCTCACCTGGGTAAGTCCAACAAACTGGAGAGTAGGTATTGCAACTCTGCTGAGGCTCAGGACCCAGGGGGAACCTGGACAATCCAGAGACACAAGTCTCCTAAGCATACACAAACCCCAGAACCAACCACGGGTTCAGTAAAAGTGACAGAAGAGGTGTGTATAGAGAGGTCAAATCTGAGTCCAGGGAAGCGGATATGGCTCAACCCATAGGGTGTCCACCTACCACATGGGAGGTTTTTGGTTCAAACCTGGGGCCTCCTGACCCATGTGGTGAGCTGGCCCACACACAGTGCTGATGCGTGTAAGGAGTACTGTGCCAGGCAGGCATAGGGGAGCCCCATGCACAAGGAGTGTGCCCTGTAAGGAGGGCCACCCAGAGCAAAAAAAGTGCAGCCCACCTGGGAGTGGCACCACACACACGGAGAGCTGATGCAACAAGATGATGCAACAAAAAGAGACACAGATTCCTAATGCTGCTGTAAAGAATATAAGCAGACACAGAAGAACATGCAGTGAATGGACACAGAGAGCAAACAGCTGGGGGGGGGGGTGGGCAGGGGAGAGAAATAAAAATAAGTAAATAAATTAAAAAAAAAAAATGAGTCCAACTCCATCACATTCAGGAGCATAAATTCCAAAGTAGGGCCCACTGGCAAGGCACTGAACTCCAGAGCCATCTGCCATGACCACAGAACTTGTGTGTCTCCACAGCCCTCAGGAGCACCAGTACCTCGGGTTCTATCTACTTTTGGCTGTCTCTGGGGTCCTGCTGACGCGTGCATAAGCGTGACCCCTCTGATGACCTCCAGATTCATTTTGAAGTCTCTTAGCCATATAAACTCATTCGTCTTTACCATTTCTCCCTTTTATTCAAGGTCTTTTTCTAGTTGCATCACCAGCTGGTGATGGTAGTAATTCTCAGTGCCAGGGAGGCTCATCCCCAGGAGTCATGTCCCATGCTGGGGAGAAGGTAATGCATTTACATGCTGAGTTTGGCTTAGAGAGTGGCCACATTTGAGCATCGAGTCTCTCAGGAGGTAATTCTTAGGCACACTGCAGCTCTAAGCCTAGTTGAAATTTCAAGCACACAGGCTCATAGCAAGGGACCATCATTGGACCATCCTTCTTCACTGGTCTTTGTTCTTGCACTTGGGGGATTGTTGCTGTTCCATTGGGGAATGTGACAGGGCTCCCCAGGATGGTAACTCAGCTTTCCCTCATTTGCCATGTGTAACTCTGTTGGTTATGACAATACCCAATGAACCCATCCATTCTTTTAATTCCTGGTCAGACTTAACAAAAAGAGGCACCCTTCCGCATTCCTTGTCCACTCTTTATCATTGACTCCCATGAGCTGAACTGACTCCCTGTTGATCTGTGACAAGGCAAACACAGATTTTTTCCCCTTTTGCTTGATCCTGCTGACAAGGCAAAACATAGACCCTCTAACTTCACTTTCTTTGTCCATGAGTGATTAACTGAGATTAAATTTGTTCCTTCCCCTGAAACTAGCTAGCCAAAGAAGTAAACATTTCCTGTTAGGCTAAGACATCTGCTAATTGCAAAACACCCTACCTGTAACTTGTCTACTCCCCTTAGAAAGCTTAAGGCAAAATCACCCTGTTAAGATACTTCGATCTTCCCATCTGGGGTACAATAGCCTGGATAAAATCATTTCCTTAATTGCCTAGTGCATTTTGTCTTGGCAGTATCTTTCAGAGCAATAAATTCACAAATCAGAGCTCCTTGATTTTGGAAAATAAGATTGTGGCCCTTCTGTGCAGTCCAGCAAGGATAAATTCACTCCAGTAGATCACACCATTTGTGAAGCATCTTTTATGTATAAAGCACTTCGTTAGGCACCAGATTGTGAGGTGAATAAGCCTGCCAGAAGCATGCAATATTACCTTCTAAATAAACTGTCATCATCACAACATTAATTGAACACCTAAAATAATTATTTGAAAAAGATACCCCCAAATAGGTATTACTAGCCCTGTTGATCTCAGTCTGTTTCCTCACCTGTAAAGTTGAACTAATAGTGACTGCCCTACAGGGCTTTTGGGGAGTCAATGAGATAATGTAGGAAATGTTAGCATATTAGAATTATGAGAATTTGTTAGAAAGACAGCATGGTCTGAAGAAGGAGTGAGAGGCCATCGTCTCTGAGAGGAATCATGACCGCACTCAGTGATGCCACTTCCTCAGCTCCATCATGGGCTGAGCAGCCAGTGGCAGCTCCTTACATAAGGGTCACCAGGCTTTGGTCGTGTGACCCTGCAATCCTGGTGAAGAAGAGGCTGTCAGTGCCTAGGCCATATCCATTTTAGGGACTCCAGCCTATTTCTAAGTGCCATTATCTGCCTCTGTCATCCTCAAGTCTTCCTCCGCCCACAGAACTGAGGAAGATGACTCTTCCCAGGTACAGGGTAGACTGGAAGTGGCCAGAAATTAATACCCACAGGGAGCAGCTTTTGACCAGTGACATTAGGAATACAAGCTCACTTAATATTGGGGTGGGCCAATTCTGAGACATATGTTTGTACTGTTTCCCATAGAGTTAAACTCCAGTTGCCCACGGTGGTAGCTGGTTTACAAATGTACCTCTTCTTTCTTGTGTCTCTTTTGCAGTCCAGTCTCCCTACTCCTTCCAAACCGAAGATTTGTGCTCAAATCCTTGTCTCAAGACCTGGTTCTAAGGGAACCCATATTAACCACCAGACTCAGCTGCCTGAGAATGGAGCCTTGACTCAAGGTAGCCACCCATGGTTGACCAGAACTCCACTCTGTAGGGACTATGATTAACTGAAGCAATCTGATTCTTTTTTCACAGAGCAGAACAGGAAAATACTAAAGGGAGGGTGGGGCACAGCAACTGATGAGCTGGATCCTGGGAATGGTCATGGCATCCTGGGTGAGGTTGATATCCTCCCTGAGTCCTGAATTTGCCACTCCACTGATGTGCTTCCTGGCAGGCTTAAGGCCTGGGCAGTTTTAGAACAACTTCTATCATCTGAGGCAACCTAAGCATGGTGGTCCTCATAGCCCTACAAAGTCCAACTCACAGAAGCTTCATGGTCAGATGGACCTGAGTTCAAATCCATTCTGTGAGGTCTTTGGCAAATGGCTTAGCATCTCTGAGCCTCAGTTTCCTTAGTTCTAAATGAGGGATAACGCCAACTACTTCACAGTTATTTGTGAGGATTAAATAAAGTAATGTGTGCTGAGCAACCTGATACTTAGCTTTTTCTCAATAATCTGGCTCTGTTTCTTACCTGAGATCTTCTACGGGTACTAGGTAGAGCATCAAATAGTTCCTGTCTCTTGGTCACCATGGCGACCCTAGGAAAGCTTGTAGATTTCCTCTAATAAAGTCCTTGAGTTATTTTCAATTTTCCCTGCTATGCTTCTCTGTGTCTCAGATAGATTAAAAACTCCCAGAGGAGCCACATTTTAGACTGTGTAGTCTGACCATTTATAATACATGTCATCCACCATAATACAGGCAAAAGAAGAAAAGGTTCAATTCAGTCTTCCCTGAGCACCAAGGTGCCCTTATCGTTCAGTGACTCAGGAAACTGCTTGAGTCTGGGCCTGAGTGCACTGGGATGTTGGTTGTCTTTGGAAGGAAGAGTAGCCTTTGGCTAGGTAGTGTAATTCAGGAAGCCACCAGGCAAGCTTTCCTCCCTCGATGTCCCTCATTCCACCTTCCTGTCAAGATTGTCATCCATTCAAGTTCAATGCAGCAAGAATATCCTGAGTACTAGGTCCTTAGCTAGGCATGGGGGTCTCAGATTTGAATCCTGGCCAGGACCTCCTGTCAAGGAGCTAACTGTCAGCAACGTTACTTTCAAATAAATGTAAAATGAAGGGGTTAGACTAGGCAATTTTCAAATCCCTTCTCACATTGACGTTCTCTGATTTCTGTAACTGTGAGGTCAATTCTAAGAGGAGGCCCTGTGAGGAAAGGATTTACTTGAGGATAAAAAGAAGAATGGGAGATCATCAAAATAGGATGGGTTTGGGCAAATATTACCAAAATATTAACTGCACACCTCTCTCTCTCCATAAGTTTAAAAGAAATATCATGTAATTGGGACACTGGCAGGTGAATAAACTGTGTCTGTCAGTAAGGTGTAGAATGTTCCAGGCATGTCTGATCCAGTGGTCTAGGCAGGGCAGGCATCTACAGTCAGTTCTCTAATAATGCTGGTTTTTAAAATATGAATTTCTTTCAACAACAATTTGAGCATCATGCAAATTTTGCATTTACTTATGTGTGATTTCACCCACAAGGTGAACACGGAAGACTGCACCCAGCTGAACCGAGCTACCCAGTGTCAAATAGGAAGCAAACCTGGGCTTAGGTCAGGAAAAACTTTATTTGGAAAGATCATTGCCAGGGGGAAAAGAACCATTGCAGTAGAAGGAGGATGATATAAGGGAGACGTTCCAACCATGAGATCTACAAGCATTTCATGGGTTAGTCAAAGAAGGTTTTTCTTTTATAGAGAGGAATAAACAAGTCTTGAAAGAACCCTGGTGGGAAGTAGGAAGAGGGGGGGAAGTGATCTGATGGTAGGGAAAGGTCCTTGAGGAAGGCTGTGGGCTGGTTCAGGCTGAGAGTGGGCCAAAGTTCCAGGCTCTGGGGGAAGCCTGGCATCTTAAGCAAAGTTTGTTTAAGGAGCATTTTGCTCTACTTGATCAATGGGGACAAAATAGTTCAGCTAATAATCATTAATGAGGCAAAAAATAGGTATTTGGAGGGTCTGTGTCTGGCCTTGGCATAGGTAAGCAAGGGTGCATCTGGAAGTCTTCTAGGTCATATGAGAAAGCATGGTTCTTTGCATACGAGAAAGCCATTTCTGGGACACAAAAGGGTAAAGGGATTTCTTTATCATCACTATTTTCAAGGATCACCAGGCTCCAGAAACATTCAACATTGTTAGGAATAAACAAAATGCACATAAAAGCACATGTTTCAAACATTTACCAGCTACCTCATTTCACAGGTATATACTATGAACTACTCCCCCCTTCCCATTCTAATAGGGTATTACAACTTTCTCCCCAATTTCAGATAACTCTTTTTCCACCATTTCACAATAACTCATGAGCTGCAAGCCTTCTGGTACCCACTTCCATAAGCAAACTTCAGGTCATTTTCAAGGTAAAGTGTCATATTTTTTGTTATTTATGTGTGTCTTTACCATTTAGCATGTGTAAAACTGTCCTACCTTTTTTTAAATGTCACTGACAAAGTTTTTGAGTGTTGGTACCCTACTCTCCTTTTCCCCATTAGCCCTGTAGTTTTTGTTGTTGCCATTGTCGTTTTTGTTGTTGTTGTTTTGGAGGTACCAGGGATTGAACCCAAGACCTCATAGATGGGAAGCAGGACCTCAAACCACTGAGCTACACCTGTTCCCCCTGTGAGTTTTAATTGCACAGTTTTACAGAGCCTGGTTATTTTTTGGAACACATATGTCATGTTATAGCAGAACTGAATGTATTTGTGATGGGGGCTGGCAGAGACTGTTTTCTTTCTCTTGACCAAGCAGCTGGTCTTACTCCTTGCATACACCTACCCACACCCTCCCCTATCCTGGTCACCTTGAAACTCACCTTGTAGCCATGGGACTGCAGAGGTTTTCTGTTCGGCCTCCAGAGTCTGCACCCTGGTTAAGCCATGTGGATTCACAATGTGAGCCTGGAAACTCGTTTGACTTCTCCAGGTCCCCATTGGTTTCCATTAACGGAAACTTAAAGTGTTGTACTACATCAGTGTTGTTGTGTTGTTGTTTTTTTGGTCTTTATTTATTTTTTTAATGTTACATTAAAAAAAATATGAGGTCCCCATATACCCCCCACCCTCCTCACCCCACTCCTCCCATAACAACAATCTCCTCCATCATCATAGGACATTCATTGCACTTGGTGAATACATCTCTGAGCACTGCTGTACCACATGGTCAATGGTCCACATTATAGTTTACATTCTCCCCCAGTCCACCCAGTGGGCCATGGCAGGACATACAATGTCCAGTAACTGTCCCTGCAGTACCACCCAGGACAACTCCAAGTTCTGAAAATGCCCTCACATCACATCTCTTCTTCCCACTCCCTACCAGGGCCACTTTCTCACATCAATGCTACATTTTCTTCGATTACTAATCACAAAAGTTCATGAATAGAATATCAGTAAGTCCACTCTAATCCATACTCTATTCCTCCATCCTGTGGACCCTCCACCTCTATATCGAGAGGAGGCTTAGATTCCACATGGATGATGGATGCAATTCTCCTGCTTTCAGTTGTAGGCACTCTTGGCTCCCTGGTGTGGTGGTTGACCTTCTTCACCTCCATGTTAGCTGTCTTGGGTAAGTCCAATAAACCAGAGGGTAAGAGTTGCAAGTCTGTTGAGGCTCAGGGCCTGGCTATCACGTGGAGAGTCCAGAGATTCAGGTTCCCTGAGTATACACTAAGCCCCAGCGCCAACCACAGGTCTGGTAAAAGTAACAGGAGAGGCTTGCGAACAAAGATCACATCTGAGTCCAACTCCATCACACTCAGGAACACAAACTCCAAAGTAGGGCCAACTGACATGGCACTGAACTCCATCTGCCATGCCCATAGAACCTGTGGGTCTCTGTAGCCCTCAGAAGAACCAATACCTGGGGTTGTATCTACTTTAGGTATCTCTGGGACTCTGCTGAGTTGTGTGTAAGGGTGACCCTTCTGATGACCTCTCAGCTCTTTTTTGGAGACTCATAGCCATATAAACTTATTTGTCCTTTCCATTTTCCCCTTTTATTCAAGGTCAAAAAGCATTTTTAACTCCTGATATTACATGTAGGCTGAGATATTCTACTGGTCTGAGTTGACCCTTTTATTCAAGGACATTTTCTAGTTATATCATTAGCTGGTACTTGGTAGTAATCCCTCAGCACCAGGAGGCTCATCCCCGGTAGTCATGTCCCACGCAGGGGACATCAGTGTTTTTACACATGCTGGCTCCACAAAGATAGCTCAAGGCAGGCCACAAAGGGGAGCCTCCCAATGAGGGGTCTCAGAAGCTGGGAGGAGAGGCAACTTGAGGGACAGAGGGGAGGTCTGGGCTCCTCTGCCTGCCTCTTCCAGGGCAGCTGGCTTTACTCCATTTCCCATATTAAGTATTTCACTAGGGTGGGAAAGAAGAGTCTGTTGCATACACAAGTTTGAAAATCACTCACAAAGATCATACTGATAGAACAGTTTGTAGAGCTGCAAAAATAGCTTCCTATTGAGAATGAAGAAGGGAACTATAAAGAAGGGAACTAGGTGGTATACGGTGGTGTCACATGTTCCCTTCCCCATTTCCCCCACTCCAACCCCCCCACTTCCCAAATGAAAAACCATCTTCCTTGGAAACTGTGATTATTTGAAAGAGGCCACGGCAGCCCTGCTGGTAGCCACCATCACTGGAGGCATCCCGGACACTGAGGTCTGGCTGGCCTCCCCTCGAAATCACTGGTTGCTTTGGTTGAGGTTTGCTACTGGTGCATCTTTTTAGAGGGGTGTGCTCAGAATTGGAGTAGGTTCAAAGACAAAGGTGATGAGAGCCCTCTTGGAGGTCATGCCAAGGGGTCAGTAACTTACTCCTCAGTTCAAGATGGGGCGCTGGAACCCCTTCTGTGTGCAAAACACTAGCTCTTCGATAAGTGATGAGAGATCACCCTGTTTGCTGCTCAGTCTCTGCAGTCACTAAAGTGCTTTCCTGTTACTTGACTCTCACTGAGCCTCACATTATAGGCAGTTGTCACATTTGTTGAAGAGGAAAATGAGACTCTAGAGGGCAAGTGACTTGCCCGAAGTGACACTGCTAGGAGGCAGAGGAGGCCGGTTCTATGGTGTCAAGACTTTGCGGCCTCGACTGGATTTGGGGACAAGGTGTAGGGTCCCCAGGAAGAGGAAGGAGCAAGTCTCTGGTCACTGGTCATCTCAGACTGATGATTCTCCAACTGCCCTTCAGAATTGGAGAGCTTTGTAAAAATCGGGATTGCTTCCACCAGACCTACTGAGGCAGAATGTTGCAGGGGATGGAGCCTGAAACCTGACCATTCAGAAAGCTCTCCAGGACATTCTAAGGTAACAGGTGTTGGGGAGCCAAGATGTGAGACCACCCAGTGTGCTGGTAACCACCCTTCCCCAGCTGCCCCCTGCTCTTGCTTCAATGTCTGATGGTAACTCTCTGCCCACAGTGAAGATTCCAGTTCCAGAAGGGAGTGCCAACTTCAAAAGTTTTCTGAAATGAGGAATCTCTGTAAACAATGCAGTCCAGACTTGAGCAGGTTTTCAGAAGGAAGCAGATATCCTGCGTCCCAGCTGCCCCGGTCCATTCAGCTCATACTTATCTGTTGTACTGCAATGCCCATCTTGTCTGAGAAGCACCATTTCCAGAGTCACAAGTCTGTCTAGATCCTGAGTGGAAAAATCACCATCATTTAGCTGTTGACAGGTACCATATCAAGAACAGAGTACTTGTTATTACTGGAGAGAGACATCGAAAGGTTTTTTGAATAACCGCAGGATTATTATTTTGAATTATCCCATAGAAAGCACAAATTCTTTATCCAGCTGGGTGGCTCCACTCCTCTCAGAGATGTCTTTGGTTTCTGAATTTGCATTCCTCAGTGGGTGATGGGGATGTGGGTGCTGATACCAAGCAGCTGAGCTGGGGTGGGGGTGGGAAGGATTGAGATGTGGGCTGGGTGGCATTTGCCGTGGCAAAAAGAAGAAATTGGCTAGGATTATGTAGTTATAAAGGCAGAGGATCAACTCTCAGCCATTTAAAGGGAAAAGGAAATTTATTGGCATATCGAAAAAGCCAGAGTCGTCTCTGACTCAGTGTCATCAGGATTCTCCAGCTCCTAGTTCTGCTTTCCTCCGTGGAACTTTCCGTCTTGGCCAGGACCTCCTAATCTGGTGGCAAAGATGGCCACCAATGGCTCCAGGCTGATGGTGGCTCAAGATATCCCAGGGAAAGAATTTCCCCTTTTCCTAAAAGATCCAGCCAAAGACAGCAGGTGGAATTTCATTAGCTGGTCTGTGTTATCATCTAGACATCCCTGAATGAAGCACAGTGGCCTGGCCCAGAGCTGAAAGGTGAGCTCAGTCCCATTCCAGCCACAAGAACTGGTATGATAGAGATAGGCTTCTTAAGGGGAAATTAGGGTGCCATTTTTAGAAGAAGGGGGCCAGAGAAGGGACTACCAAAGATAGTACATAAGCAGTTAGGAGCTCTTCCCAGCCACCACAGCTGAAATGGAAAGCTCTTTCTCTGGTTTTTCTCCCTTGCTGTGCTTTCTTCTGCCATAGGTTTTTCTACATGGTTATTTCTTTACTTGCCTGTTTTCCCACTGGTTAGTGTGCTTGAAGGGAGCAGCTGTGACTCCTATCATCTTTAAACTCATAGCTCAAGACCAAGTAGAGAATAAGTGCTTAATAAATTTAGTCAAATAATGTAAATAGCCCAGAACTAGGATTAGAGAATCCTGAGTTTTTGTCTTGGTTCTGTCTCTAACTTGTTGTGTAATCTTTGAGCAAGTGCCTTCTTCTCTCTGGGTCTCTTTCAAATGCACTAGTTGAGGAATCAACAATCTTTCTGTAAAGGACCAGATAATAAATATTTTAGGCTTTGTGGGCTATTTGGTCTCTGTCACAATAAGACCCTGCTATTGTAGCTCAGAAGCAGCCAAAAAACAATTCAGGTACAAGTGAATGTGGTGGCTGTGTTCCCATAAAACTTTATTTATAAAAATAGGTGGCAGCCCAGATTAGGCCCTCTAGCCATAGTTTGCCAACCTTTCTACTAGCTGATTTTTTCTCCTCATCTATTGCTGCTTGATAGGCTGCCCCAAAATGTAGCAGCCTAAAACAACAGTAATCATTCATTTGCTCATGAATCTGCAGTTTGGGCAGGGCTTGTCAGGGACAGCTCATCTCTGCTCCAGGCAGCATTACTTTGAGTTGCTCAGCTCAGGCTGGAGGATCAGTGCACTTGGGGGGCAAGTTGGTGCTGACTGGCAGCTGCGAACTCATCTGGCAGTCAGCCAAGAGCTTGCTACTTCTTCATGGGGGCTTCTCTATGGGGCTGCTGGGGCTTCACCACAGTCCGGTAGCTGTGTTCCAAGAGTGAGCGTTCCAAGAGACAAGAAGCAGAAGCTGCCAGTCCCTCAAGGCCTAGGTCCAGAAACTGGCACAGTGTTACTTCTACCACATGCTGTTGGTGAAGCAGGCACACAGCCTACCCAGATTGAGGAGAGGGGATGTATTTCTCAATAAGAGGAATGTCAAAGAATTTGTAACCGTATTTATTCTACAACAATGGTCTCTAAGAGCTCTACCAGTTCATATGTCTTTGGATTCCAAGAGTGCCTGGCTAATTCCTGAAACTGTCTCTGTATGAGAGCATCACCCCAATCCATGCCTGAATCCCTCAGGTCCTCTGGATCTCTGCAGTGTTCTGCAGTCCATCCCTCTTCTCCATCCCCACCGCCACCACTCAGGACAGCCTGAGTGCTATAACTGCCTCTTGACTAGTCTCTGGTCCCTAATCTATCCACATAACCTCCAAAGTGATCCTCTAGAAGCACCTCTCTCCAAAGCTCAAAACCTTCAGTGGCTCCCCACTGCCTGAAGAGCAAACCCCAGATTGGACTTTACCTCCCTTTCTAGCATTCTGCTGAATACATCTTTCAAAACATTTTCCCTTGGTCTGAAAATCCATGTCCTTTGCCTGAAATTTCTAAATCTCCCTCCTACCCCTGTTACTACTGAAGTGCAACTCCCCAAAGCTCTTCCATGCTTTGCTAATTCTTAAACTATTGTTGTATGGATGCTTATCATGTAGTGTGGAGCTTAGGCCAACTTCTAGCTAATTCATTGGTGCTTTCATATCCCCGTGAAAAGCAGGGATCATTCCTTATTCCTTTCTGTGGCTTTGTATACTGAAGGTGCTTGATAAAAGCCTGGTGAATTGAAGTCAACAGAATTACAGACCCCACCCTCCCTGCCACCCCTCTATCCTCCCTCCACAGGATAGGCAGTCCCAGAATTCAGGGCTGCAACTTCCTCAGCCAACAAAAGCTGAGCCAAGAGATGTGGCAACGAATACTCTTCTTGTGCCTCTTGAATCCAGCTGTCAGCCAAAATACCTAATCTTTCCAGGAAAAGCTTATGAATGCAAAGAATTTGAAGGCCACCTTATCCCAGAACCCTCTCAGAGAAGATTGAAGAAAGGCCTGGCCCAGTAGAAACCACATTTTCTGCTTGGCTGGGTTTATTTGCTCAGCTCACTGGTTTCTTGCTTCTAGTCTGTGCCTTTACATTTAAACCTAATGCTCACCAGGCCAGAACCCTTCAGTTGCAACCCATGGGCCTTATCCTGACATCCAGGAACCATTGTGATTTGGCCCCTGCCTACTTGTCCCACTTAGTTGCTATCAAATCTCTCTCCTTGCATGAGTCTTCCCCTTCCCCCAATCCCACTGCATCTCTGAAAAGATGGAGTCTCTTCGATGCCTTGGGACCTTTGCCCATGTTCTTTTCTCTTCCTTGAATGCCCTCCTTGCTTTGTCTAACTGAGGCTCGGCACCACTAGCACCACCTCAATGAAAGCAAACCCCTTCTCCTCTCCCAGTTGGGTCAGGATGCCCTTAGCTCTGCTCCCACAGCACCCAGGGCTTCCCTTAGCCATAACAATGGAGATACTGGGCTGATGGTCCTGATTTTTCATATCTGTTCCACAAGACTATAATCTGTTAGAAGGCAGAAATTTGGGCTTTTTTTTTTCTCTTTTAATGTCAATGTTTGGTTCAGTAAATATTTATTGGATGGATAAATGGTTGGTCATTATGTTTTGGACAATTCTGAAAAACAGAAAAAAATAATTTTACAAGTCCAAATAATACACTGGCAAAAAAGATCAAGAGTTAACACATTTATGATATAAAGCTCTTTTATAAACCCATAAGGAAAAGCTTAAACCCCAAAGAGCAATGGGCTAAATCTGTGAACCAAGAAAGAATAAATACAAATGACCAATAAATATATGGAAATAATGTTCAACAAAACATTACATATATACATATTTTTAAAGATTTATTTAATTTATTTATTTCTTCCCACCCCCTCATTGTTTGCACTTGCTGTGTCATTTCTTCTTCCGTGTTTCTTTAGGAGGCACCAGGAACTGAACCCAGGACTTCCGATACGGGAATGAGGCACCTAATTGCTTGAGCCGCCTCTGTTCCCTGCCTTGTTGTGTCTCTCATTGTGTTTATCTTTTTGCATCTCTTGTTGCATCATCTTGTTGCATCAGCTTGTCACACCTGCCTGTCGTGCCAACTTGCTGTCTTGCTTGTCCTCTTTGAGGAGGTACCAGGAACCTCTCCTCCCTGCTTTATTGTGTCTCTCATCATGTTTTTCTTCTTGTGTTTCTTCTTGTGTCACCTTGCTGTGCCGGCCCATCATGCCAGCTTGCTATCTTCTTTAGGAGGCCCTAGGTACCGAACCAGGGACCTCCCATGTGGTGGACAGGAGCTCATTTGCTTGAACCACATCTGCTTCCCAAAGTATTACATATTAAACCATATACCATTTCACTCTTTATATCAGCAAAAATAAAAGAAAAATGGTAATATTTGGTTTTAATGACATTATGGGAAAGGGGGAGCTCTCATTCCCTGGTAATGACATATGTCCTTAAAACCTGAAAAATGTACAGCTCTGTGTACCAGCTATTCTACTTGTAGAAATTTTATTCCAAGGAGTTAATCAGTACTACACACACATCTTCATATGAGGCTCTCATTAACTCATTATTTTTCTTACTGAATGTTCTACCTCAAAGAACAGACTGACGTTATAGTTCTAGGAGCTGATAGTATCTTCTCACCAGAGCAGAATATCTTCTGGTTTGATAGCGGTGCAATTATTAGCAGCTAGCCTGTGGGAAGCATTTCTAGACTTGCTGTAACAAAATTGGTCATGATTTATATGGGGTCAACAAGTTCATCATCTGTTGTCCCCATTGGAAAGATCCAGCAATTACTTGAAAGATCAGTTTGGGAAGGGAATTCTGGCTTGCCAGGGAAAGCATTTAAGTGCCTTTTATGTGCCAAGAAGTTTACTTATATGATTTCATTTTATCTCTTGTTGGGCAGTCACGATCACCCCCATTTTACTGATGAAAAAAACTAAGATTCAGCCTAAGGAGCAAAGGTAGGATTTGCACCAAGTCTGCCCCACACCAAAGTGCGTGTAGTTTGCCAGTGGAGCACACTAGATTAATCCTTAACAACTTAGCACTTGAATGTGCCATTGGTTGTTTAGGCAAAGGCAATTGAACATAGCTATTCTGGCTACACTTCATTAAACGGCATTGAGTGAAATATTGCACAACACCCACATTCAGTAGCCTCAAATATTTTTCCAGGTATCCAATAATAACCTATCATTCAATTGGTGAGAAAAACATCTGATTCTGAGCAAGACAGAATGGAACAGTTTACTCAGTGGATTCTCGCCCAGGGCAATTTTCTTTAAGCAAGGGTGCCTGGGCATGATGTGGTGATTGATTGGGGACAGACTGCCCTGTCCTGGCAACCTGGCAATTCATCTTAAATGATTCCTTTACACACATTCTGTGAAATAAACACACAAGCCTCATTGCTTTCGCATCTACATCATAAGAAAATAATGATTATTTGGCTGATGACTCCACATCTCTCTGAGAACCACATGAATTGGATTTTCAAGCCTTAAAGGAACCCTGTTGTGAATAAAGAGAATCCAGACTGGGATCTGTGACCGGAGTCCCACACTCAGCGTCACTGCCTAGATCTGAGGTGTCACCTCAGGCAGCAAAGAGGACCTGAAAAACCTGAAACTAGTTAGGAATGACTCACTGGGCATTTTGTTTGTTTTGTTGCTATCGTCATCATTTTTCTTGGAATTGATTCAATTCTCAGTTAAATTTTAAAAAATAATTTGGGTTTGGTTTGTTGGAGATTCAACAAAAACATGCAGTTTTGTGTTTTGTTTGGTTCTTTTTTGTTTTGTTTTTTAATTAGTTTGTTTTTCCTTGCTTTACATTCAAATCCTTGGTTTGAAGGGTAAGATGAAATGAGAAATCATACACTCACCTACACAGTGTTAGCAACACAGACAAGGGGTTAACTTTAACTGTTCACAACAAAAGTCAAATTATGCAATTCATGTATTTCTAAGATGATGATAAAAGATCTAAAAATTATCTGGAAGATTTTCATATCTGCCATCTCATTTTACCCTTTCAGTATTCCTGTATATCACTGTTCTGTAGATGGGGAATTTATCCTAAAATATATTTAACTGACTTGTGGCTGGTCCAGTAGTCTATCTAGTGGTTCCATTCTTCTTGAGTGCAAAGATGCCTGTGCATACTGGAGTTTTGGGCAGGTCACTTGGAGAGACTGAAAGATTTAAAGCAATCAGGTAAAGGGCAGCTGTAATTGCAATGTAATGGCTGCTGGAGTGGAACAGCATTTTAGAGAATCATTAAGGGAGGCAGTTATCACACTAAACCTCTTTACTGCAGTGACCACACTGGGATATTCTAGACCTCTGCAGTTCAATATGGGACCTACTGAGCTCCTAAAATGTGGCTAATCTGAATTGAGACATGCTATAAACGTAAAATACACATTGGTTGTTGAAAATTTAGTATGAAAGAATATAAAATATCCCCCAAATAATTTTTATATGTGTTGCTATTGAAATAACATCTTGGATATATTGGGTTAAATAAACTATTTTATTAGAATTAATTTTACCTATTTCTTTTTATTTTTAAAATATGACTATTAGAAGATGTAAATTTACATATGGAGCTCATGTTATATTTCTATTGGACAGTACTGTACCAGAGGCCAAGTTCTCCATGTTCTAGAAAATATACAATGCCATGTTTGAGCTGGCTTGATATTGTCCTTTGCTTCTTAACTCTTATGGAGCAAAGCAAAGGGACACACTTACTGAAGCCCTCACATGATTCAAGGCAGATTCTGACAGAGGAAAGAGGATACTTAGGTTTTCCTGCTCAAGAAAGTGGTATAAACCCAGTTTATAATTTACCCCATTCTACTTTTGAAATTATTCTTTTTATGATGCATTATTTTCAAACTGGGGGATTTGCATTATTTCAAAATTTTCACATGAAATGAAAATCTTGTAGGTTTTATATCACAACATTTATAGCTCACACCTTTCAGAGTTCTATAACATGTGGCCTTGAAGTACAGAGAGAAGCATGCCCTGCTCTGCCCTGCAGCTCACAACCACTTAACTCGATATTCCTTCCAACAGGCATCACAGATTCTGCATCTTTTCTCAGTTGTAACAAAAACGGTTTTACAAAATGCTTAAGGCTTTGTACCACACATGTGAAGCTGGCCCTGTGGTTTAGAAATGCTAAATTATCAGGACAGGGGATTAGACAGTGATTCTTCTTCACCCCTAACCTCACATGCATTCTGCAGACCCCACATCTGTACCAATGTTCTACAAGCCAGCTCGGCACCCCTGTTATTCGGAGACTGTGAGAGTGGGAAGGGACCTCAGAAGCTGTCAACATCAGCCTCTAGCCAGTATAGGAGTTCCTCCTGCACAGTCCTTGATAGCAGCTGTCTGGCTCTGCTAGAACCCCTCTTGTGATGGAAAGCTCACTACCACTCAAGGACCCCAGGTGTTTTTGTTTCTTTCTTTCTTTTAACAGCTCCAGCTGTGTAAAGTTCTTGCTTATATTGAACAGAGTGGTCAGATGTTCACTCTGCTGTACCTAAATTAGATCTAGAATACAATGCAACCTTCCTCCCCCAACAAGGACAGTTTGAATGCAGGCTTTGTTACTTATGTTTTTTCAAGCCTCAAAACCAACCTCAGCATCAGGTACCTGATCAAAAGAAGGGGGGGGGGGGGTGGTGGCATTAAGAACACCCAGCTAGTGAGTCATTGCAAAGAGATGACAGAAGAGAAAGGGTTCATAACTATTCAGTGGTGCATACTTACTGGTCTCTTTGTAGCGATTTGGAGCACCTACTTCTTTAAAACAGGCAACAACTGGCTTCCAAGTGCCCAGCAAGCTCTTGCTTTCACAAAGATGCATTGGCAATGACTCCGAGTCCTGTTCTCTTTTAGGCATTTACAAATTGATTTGTTCCCATGTTGCCAGCTACAGGAGATAAGTGGCTGAGTAATGATCCACGGGTGAGAACTGGGAGTTCAGGATGGGCTTTGTGTCTGGAGGAAGAGGTGTGGACTGCGGAGGAGGGACACCCAGTGTCCTGTGGGACGGCAGAGGATGTGTGCATGGTATCTGTGGACTTCAGATAAACAGAGTGTGAAGGAAAGAGCTTTGGAGTAAAACAGACATGGGTGGACATTTCAGCTACCACTTACCAGCTAAGTGGCCTTGGTAAAGTCATATCACCACTTTGAGTCCATACTTTCACCTATAAAATGGGAACAATAATATCTACTTTGCAGTATAAAGTAGTAGTTAAGTGTTTAGCATCTGGAACCAGACTGTTATTTATTAGTTTTATGACCTTCAGAAACTTTATTTTATTTTTTTTACCTTCTATATATTTTTTAAAGTTACAGGTTTATTTATTCATAGCTAAGCATTGTTTTAAGTTTTCTCCCCCCAGATGGCTCCCTCATCTGTTTGCTTATTGTTTTTGCTCTTTGTTTTCTCATCTTCTTTAGGAGATACCAGAAATGAACCCAGGGCATCCCATGTGGGTGGCAAGTGCTCAACTGCTTGAGCCACATCGGCTTCCCCTTCTTTATTTTTGTAGTGATTTTATTGAATTATGATTGACATAAAATGAACTGCACATGTCCAAAGTGTATAATTTTTAAAGTCTGGCACTTGTAAACACATGTAAAATCATTCTTATAACTAAGTAAACAAATATATTCATCATCTGCAAAAGTGTACACATCTTAGATGTTTTTAGTCAAATTTATCATTAACCATTTCATATTTTTATGATAGTATAAATGGTATTTTTTAAAAACTCAATTTCTGATATTTCATGGCTAGTATATAGAAACACCATTGAATTTGTATATTGATCTTATATCCTGAAACCTTGCTAAACTCATTAGTTCTAATAGCTTTTTGGTAGATTCCATAGGAATTTTCTATGTAGACCATCATGTTGTCTGTCAGTGAAGACTGTTTTAATTCTTCCTTCCAAACAGAAAGCTGCTGGTGCTTTTCCTTCTTCTCCTTCTCCTTCTCCTTCCCCTTTCCCTTCCCCTCCTCCTTTCTCTCCTCCTCCTCCACTTCTTCCTTCTCCTTCTTTTTTGCTTTATTGCACTGGCTAGAACCAGTTGAATAGAAATTCTGAAAATGAACATGCTTGCCTTATTTGTGATATTAGGAGGAAAAAAATTCAGCCATTCATCATTGACTATGATGTTAGCTGAAGGTTTTTCATAGATGCCCTTTATCAGCTTGAGGAAGTTCTCATCAATTCCTAGTTTGCTGAGAATTTTTACCAGAAATTGATATTGGATTTTGTCAAATATTTTTTTCTACACTCATTGAGAAGATCATGTACTTTTTCTTTTTTAATCTATTAATTTGGTGAATTATATTGATTGATTTTTGAATGTTAAACCAACCTTGCATTCCTGGGGTGAACCCCATTGATCCTAATGTATTTATCCATATTTCATATTTTTGGATTGGTTTATTAAAAATTTTTAAATAAATTATTTTTGCATCAATGTTCCTGAGGCATATTGGCTGAAGTGCTTTTTTTCTTTTGTTTTCCTTGCAGTGTTTTGGAGATTCTTCATGTTAAATATAGGCACTTGGGAAACAGACGTGGCTCAAGTAGTTGGACTCCTGTCTACTATATAGGAGGTCTAGGGTTCGATGCCCAGGGCCTCCTGGTGAGGGCAAGCTGGCCCATGCGGAGTGCCAGCCCATGTGGGAATGCCACCTCATGTGGGAGTGCCACTCAGCACAGGAATGCTGCCCTGTGCAGAGTGCTGGCCGATGTGGAGAGCTGGCACAGCAAGGTGACACAACAAGAGACACAGAGGAAAGAAAATAAGAAGACGTAGCAGAACAGGTAGCTGAGGTGGCACAAGAGAGTAATTGCCTCTTTCCCACTTCAAAAGGTCCCAGGATTGGTTCCCAGAGCTGCCTAATGAGAATACAAGCAGACACAGAAGAACACACAGCAAATGGACACAGAGAGCAGACAATGGTGTGGGGGTGGTGGTGGGATAAATAAATAAATAAAGGCACTTAATGCTATAAATTCTAAGTACTACTTTATATTCATCCTACTAGTTATGAAGTTGTATTTCATCGTGGCATTTGAAATTACATGTATATTTTTCCACTTGAAGTTGGCAAAGTTCCTGATAGTCACAGTTCCCTCATATTCTGCTTGTTTCTAAGTCTTTTTTTTTCTGTTTAATTTTTAGTAGTTTCCATTGCTATGTCAAGTTCATTAACCTTTTCTTCTCTGCTATCTAATCTACCATGAATCTCATCTGAAATATTTTTAGCTCAGATATTGTAGTTTTCACTTCTAGAATTTCAATTTGGGTTTTTAAACTGCAAAACCTCCTTGCATCTACTTAATACAGTCAATCTTTCCTCAAGTTTCTAGAACATAAGGAATACAATAATAATGACTTTTTGAATGTCCTGATCTACTAGTTATATATCCATGCCATTTCTGGGTCAAATTCAATTGATTTTTCTCATTATTTTGCTGTTTTTTTGCATGCCTACTCATTTTTTTAATTGGATGCCAGACATTGTAACTTTTACTTTGTTGTGTATTGGGTATTGTAGGTGTCTTAAAATAAATACACAGGGAAGCAGATTTGGCTCAACAGATAGAGTGTCTGCCCACTACATGGGAGGTCCAGGGTTCAAACCCAGGGCCTCCTGACCTGTGTGATGAGCAGGCCCATGCACAGTGCTGATGCATGCATGGAGTGCCATGCCACGCAGGGGTGTCCACCATGTAGGGGAGCCCCACACCTAAGGAGTGCACTCCGTAAGGAGAGCTACCCAGCATGAAAAAAATGCAGCCTGCCCAGGAGTGGCACTGCACAGATGGAGAGTTGATGCAGCAAGATGATGCAACAAAAAGAGATACAGATTGCCTGTGCTGTTGACAAGAAAACAAGCGGACACAAAAGAACACACAGCAAATGGATGCAGAGAGCAGACAACTGGGGAGGGGGGCAGGGGAGGGGAGACAAATAAATAAAAATAATAATAAAAAAATAAATCTTAAAAAATAAAATAAGTAAACAAGCAAACATGCACACACACGTGTGTGTATATATTTGAATTGAGACCATTTTCTTTTAATATAATTACTACCATTATAATGATAAAGTGCATAGCTTTTTAACTTTTCCACATTTAGCCCATCCACTTAAGCATTTTACGTGGCCAGGTCACATTTGCCTGTTTCTAAAATATAGTTTTGAGCTTTTTTGTCTGGGATGTGGTTAAGTTACTTGGAAGCAGTTTGATCTTCGCTGTCAGGAAGGCCTAAGGCAGTGTTTCTCATCTAGTGTTAATTTTACCCCCTACAGAGGCAATACCCTTCTAACCAATGCCCTGTAAATTATGAGCTGTTTCTGCTCTAGCTGTTGGGAATAGGCACAATTCCCAAGCCTGCGTGAACACTGAACAGTGTTTCCTCGAATTCTTTCAGGCAGTTCTTATCCATCGCTACCCCACCTACACCCACTCCTGCCACCCTCAAGTAGTTTCCTCACACATGTGCACTGGTCAGTAAAGTGAATACTTCTGAGTGATCCTCTGCAGAGTTCCAGAGTTCTTTCTCTGTGTAGTTCTCTCCTCTCTGGTACTTTGCCCTGCAAACCCTAGCCACCTTGACTTCCCTGGATTCCAGCTCTGTATCCTCAGCCCAGGGAGTCTGCTGAACTCTGTGTGGATTTTCCCTATCTGCCTGTAGACTGGAGGCTTTCCCTGGGCAGTAAACCTCAGCAATCATTGGTCTTGCCTCATTTGTCTCCCATCTTTCAGGAATCAGTCCTTCCACAACTGATGTCCAATATATTGAGAGCTGTCATTTCATATATTTGTTTGGTTTTCCAGTTGCTTCAGGAGAGGGAGTAAACCTGGTCCTTGTTACTCCATTTTGGCCAGAACTATAAGTCAGAAAAGTTATTCAAATCTTCTAGTGCCTTACAATCCTCACCTATAAAATGGGAACATAGTACCTACCTCACAGAGCTGCTGCAAGGATTAAATGAGTTAATACTTTAAAGCCCTTTGTACAATGTCTAGTACTTGGTAATTGCTCAGAAAGTAGAAGATCATGCTGTTGTTTTTACTGTCAATGGTAACTTAGGTGCCATGGATGGGGTCTGGGATTGGGAAATGGCAGACTTTTCAGTCCCCAGCACAGGGCCTGATACTTCACTGTGTTAAATATTTGTGCCTTTACTGCCCTATCCTCTCACCCTCCCTATGATAACCTCTCATCTTTTACTTCAGAGCAGGTAAAGAATGACATTCCAGATCTTAAACAGCCATAATTTCTGCCTTGGAGATCTAATTGATGTTCTCTTCAAGCAAATTAGCATTTGCAGCAAACATATTTCACTCCAGATTTACTATGGTCCCTAAATTAACATAACAAGGGTATTCTGAAGAGCAAACCAGAGTTTAATTTCTTTGAATCTGGAGGTTGGTCTCTGAATTAGTTGGAGGATTTGAGGGCAGGAAGGAACAAATTTATCTCAACCCTTCCCAGGGTAACCATATGGGAAAAGAGGACAGAGAACTCAGGTATTAAAAAGGGGGAAGAAAACTATTTGGAAGATGCTGTTGAAAGGAAGGAAATAGTGGATCCAACTCCTCAGCCCCCCGAATTTCCTCCTCATGGCTTTCAGATATCTTCCCTCATTGGTGATGTAGTTGTGGTTGGCATCAGATGTGATGTTCATAATTTGTCATGGATCAGATGTCTGATTGGGTCTTTCTGAAAGTTGGGGAAAGCTAGCAGTTTGAGGCAGGCCACAAGGTGTCACCTGAACAGGTAGGATATGCCCACAGTAGCCTCAGTCACTGTCAATATTTCAGTCTTCTTATGAACTCTCTCCCATCTCCCCCACTTCAGTCATCAAAAACAGGACCTGCTCCACACTGGTCCATCTCTGCCCACAGGAAGGAAGGACTGAGGTTTTAGAAGTTGGAAGATTTTGCTTCCACTCCCAGTGGCTTACTAATGTACCTCTTTGGAAGCAGGAGCCCATTATCATTTATTTAACTACTTTATCCTGCTTTAAAATACTAGGTTTTTAAAATTATTATTAAGAACTAAATTCTTAAATCAGTAGCACCCACTTGATACACTGGTTCCCCAAAATGGTACTCATGGTTCATTAACAGACACTTGCCCTTTTTTTTATCTCTGAAATCAAGATAAACACAAACAAATTTTCACAGCTAACCACACACTATGAAGCACTAAATCTGGTCTTTGGGGGTATATTAGGGTCAATGGGGTGTGAACAAATCCATGAGTTCAAGGAGCATGTCTACATTTAAACCTAAGGCCCTAATTTGGAGCTGCATTAACTCTTTTATTCAACAGCTATTAAGAAAAGGTCTAAGATAATGTTCCAGTCTCAGGAAGCTGCAGTTCAACAGGGATATAAGATAAGGACATTATAATTGGAACTCATTCAGAAAATACTAAGGGCTAGGAGAGTGGTTTCACGTAGTCATTAAATCATGGAACTTTGGGTCACACCTGGGTTTAGCTATGGATTTTGACCCTGACTAACTTTTGTTCTTGGGGAAGTCATTTCATTTTCTAATCCTTGGTTTCCCCATTTGTAAAATGGGGATAAGATAGCAATTGTACTTTTTATCATGTTAGTTATCATTATTGTTGTTGCTGTTATTATTATCAGTTTCTCTTATTATTTGCTTTTCAGTCCAATCAGTCCAGAGGAAGGCAAGATCTGAGAAGGTTTCCCAGAGGGGTGTCTTTTTCCCTGGACCCAAGAGAGGGTAAGGTTTTAGAAGCTGGAAGATTCTGCTTCTACTCCCTACAGTCCAGAGATTTCAGAGACTATCTGAAATGGTTCTACTTCCAACTGCAGACCAAGTAAACTTGATGCCAGTATACGTAAAACTCTGTGGTCCCCTGCTTTTCTCACCTTATGCCTCTTGACAATTGCATTCACCCTTGTGGTTTCAACTCTTAACTGAGATGCTAAGATTCCATGTTTCTGGACAACACAGCTTGTCCCAAACTAAATGTTCCTCTCTTTGTGGCCCCAGTCTCATTCATGAATGGCATCATCCTCCCAAGAATTGAAACCAGAAAACTTACTGACATCCTTAATGCCCCATTTCCTTGTTTCCGTTGCCCGTTCTTCCACTTTGATCTCATATAATCAATCAAGGCCTGTCAGTTTTACCAGCTAAATACATCTTTAATCCATCCACCCAGCCACAGATTTGGGCAGATTATTGTCATCTTTCACCTTATCAGCTGCAGGCGCCTCCTACTGGACCCCTGTGTCTGATCCATCTTATTCTGCACTGAGGATGACTAAAATCCACGCCTGGCTCTACTTGCTTAAAGCCTTCCAGGCTCCTGGCACAACCTGCTTCCTTATTAACCTTATATACAGCTCTCCTATTTCTTTTCTAATAGATCCCAAAGTTTGCTTGGGGTGGCAATGGGCTTAGTTAAAAATCTTGTTTTCCTCCCTAGCAGCTTTGTGACCAGGTTTTGGTCAATGAGATGTAAGCAGAAGTTTATTGGGGGAGGTTTCTAGAAAGCTATTGTTTTCCTGATAAAGAGGAAGGATTAAATTGGTACAGAGTTCCCTTTGCCCTTCACTCTACCTTTCTGTCTATCCCACAGACAGATACTTGGAGGAGATCTCCTGACTGCAGGAAAACCAAAGACCTACATTAAGGCTGGTAGAGCAGGAAGCTGGAAGGAGCCTGTTTACTTGATGATTTCCTGGAGCAGGCACAAGAAGTCTATCTAGCTCCAGACTTCTTGTTATGCAAGGAAAATAAATTTCCATTTTTTTGTAAATATTTGCCTCTTAGTGTCTGTTACCAAAGTCAGACTGAGTCATAACTGATACACTCTTCCATCAACCAGAGGAGCAATTTGCACATTTTAGTGGGCATCATATCACTTTGTACTTGATACAAATTCAGACTCTGGATCCCACACTGACAGTTTCTCTCATATGTAGGTTTGGAGTGGAGTCCTGGGACTGGTCTTATTTAAAAGCACCACAGGAGCTTCTTTCACAGTTGTTCCACAGAGGACAATTAGAGAAACACCAAATTCTGGAACATACATGATTTACAAGGCATTTTATCAACTTGCTTCTGGAACTTCTCCAGTCTCATCTCTGGCAAGTCCCATTGCCCAGAACTTATCATATGATTCCATTTCACGACTTGGTGACTTTATTCATGCTGATCCTATGCCCAGAAAGCCCTTTGCACCTTTCTGTACCTGGATCCTTCCCAGTCTTCAAGATGAAGCTCAGGCATTGCCTTATCTGGTTGCCTGGGAAACCTTCCATGAATCCTCAAATTATGCCTGTTGTCAGCCATTGAAGAACCTTGAAAAGTTCGTGATAGAAAGTTCTGGGAGAGGAAGGAGCTGGCTGTATAAGTATAGTGGGGTTTGTATGCCCACATGCTCCCACTAACATGCCTGAATATGGGTGGGGGTGAGGAACAGATCTTTGGGGGGATTTTAAATTTTATTGGTTTTAGTTTTAGTCCTCCTTATATAACTCCTATAGTTTAGAAGCTGCAACTACAGTCAAATAGCTGCCCCAGAAGTTCATTATTTTAGTAGGCTATTCTCTTCTCTTTTCTTTTGATTTTCAATTCAAGACCTAGAGTCCACCCCAGATATAATAGAAGCAACCAGAGAAAGCACCAGTGGAAAACAGACATAAAGTAAATCCTTAAGTTTACAGGTTTCACTGTCAGGGGGCACTGGCTATTTTGCTTTTTGTGTAACTTATTCATTCAATCATTCATTCATTTATTCGGTCACTCGACCTGTATTGACAGGATTCCCTTGGTTATAAGTAAAAGAAACCCAACTTTAGCTATCTTAAGCCAAAGAATGGGAATTTATTGGCTCATGTAACTGGAAAGTCCAAGAGTACAATTGGCTTCTCACATTGGGGGCTTTAAATTATGTCCCTGAGTGTCTCTCTTTTTCCTCCTTCTTTCTCCCACTTTCTTTTTCTTTCTCCTTTCTCCCACCTCTCATCTTCCTATCCCTCTGTCAGACTCTTTCCTGGTGGCAAGTAAAAGAGCCTGCAGCAGCCTTAAGCAAGCATCCTACCAGCTTAGCAACTCTGGGAGGAGACGTTGCCCACTGCTGATGCTGGCCAAAAAGTCTTAGCGCAGATGCAGGTCTGACTTGCATCACACGTCCTTGCCTGAAACCAGTCTCTGTGGCCACAAGTTTGAGATAGTTTGATAAGCTAGGCCTGGGATGCATAGCCAGAGTCAGGCATGAGAGCACAAAGAGTCAAGTTCAGCTCTACCTAATCACAGGGAATGTGTAAATCATAGGAAAGGGGTTCTATTTCTAGAAGACTGGGGAAAGGATACAAAAGAGACATAATCAACAGATTCCACTTTCCTACCCATTCTTCCCTCACCTATCCGTCTACCCATCCATCCCCCTACCCACCTAGCTACTCGTTCATCCATCTAAGAGTTTAAATATACAAGTGAATAATGGCCAGAGCATATATAAAAATAGAACTCTGATCCCCAACCTCTAGCAACCCACAAGGAAGCCAAATCACCATCTGCAGAACCATCCCAGGAAGCCAACAACCACCCCCATAGCAGTTGGCCCAAAATGACCAGGATTTAATTAGTTACTTACAGCTTCCCTAATATTTGTTCCCATTTCCAACTTAGAACCAACCTGAGAAAGCCAAATATGCTCCCTTAACCAATCTCATAGTATGCCCTGCTATCAGTTAACCTACTTTCAGCTTCCTCATGCCAACAGCCTTCAAACAGGACAGAAAGCCTTCACTTTTTTCCACTGTGACAGTGTGAATTAGATGAATACCCTCAAAAAAGGCTGATTTTAAACTAAGCCATTCCTATGGGCGTGACACCCTTTGATTGCATTAGATTTGGTTAAGAGACCTTGATTAGATTACTTTTGATTGGGTTACATCAGTGAGATATGATTCAGGTTGGGTCTCTACCCTTATACTGGAGCTTTATATAAAAAGACACAGAGAAGACCCACACAGAAAAAGGAGCTCTGCCATTCTGACCCAACCATGTGAAAGAGAGGACTTGAGGATCACCAGCAGCTGAAGCTGAAGCATGAAGCCCCAAAGAGGCAAGACCCTTGGAGCAGCTCAAGGCTGAAAAGATGGGCCATATGCCCACAGCTGAACTTAGGAAGAAAGTAGACCAGCTAAGACTAAGAGAGGAGGCCCAGAAAGAAAATCAGTCTTACATCTGATCACCCCACAACTGTGCTCCCAGAGAAGGTAAATTCTGGAGGTGAAGGCAGGGACCTCAGCAGAGATTGGCTGCCATCTGCCTCACCACATGGCAGGACATCATGATCACCAGTAGCTGACTGGTGAGAAAACTTCCCCAATGGTGCCTTGATTTGGACATTTTCACAACCTTGAAACTGCGAATTTTTACCTAATAAATTTCCCATTGTAAATGCCAACCTACTTTTGGAAATTTGCACTGGCAGCCTTGTGGCAAACTAATACATCCACTATAAAATTTTCCCACTGCTCTGCCTGCCTCTGAATCTCTGCCAATCCCAAGTGATGGTGACTGACTCCCTTGCTATAGTAAACTGAATAAATAGTCTTGGCTTGTTCTCATTTGGGTGGTCTCTATTCATTTTCACACATCCATTCATGCATCCATTTGTCCATCTAATAAGCAAGTATCTAGAGCTTGTTTTATGCTAGATTCTGTATAGCCCTCATGGTCAGATCATTTACCATACAGCTAAAGGCAGGATAAGGGCTTAGCACAAAGCTTGGACCAAAGTAGGTATTCTTTAAGTGTTCAAATGAATTAATACATGACTCTGAGTTTTAAACCTGGGCCACTAGGACAACAATGATGCCCCTGACAGAAAATGAGCATGTGGAATAGGAAAAGTGCCTCTGGGGTAAAAGGGGATGTACTGGGCAGAATGTTTTGAGTGTTTCACGTTGCCCCCATACCTGGTGATAATGCAACTTCTCCCTGGGTAGCAGGAGAACCAGGCAAGCTTGAGAATTACCTGCTGCTCTGCACTGCCAGTCTCAGTGGCCGGAGACTGAGGCAATTATTCTGAGCGATCAAATGCATAAATGTTTTGGAATGTAATGAAAGTCAGCAGAGAGGGGTGATGGAATTTATCGGTGACAGGATGTACTGCTTTCAGGGGCCCTTGTTAATGGGCAGGGTGGAGGGCTTTGGAGGGGCAGAGCGCAGCAGCCAGGGCACTAATAAGCAGGGACTTCGTTCTCATTTCCTTCCTCTCTCTCAGGGGATGCTCCAGGGAAGGCAAGGACACTCTGCCCTGTTGTCTTTTTGGCAATGTCCGTCTGTGTTTGGATCGTCAGTGGATGTTCAGTGCATCGGCCAGGGTTAGGAAATTTCCTAGTGAGAGAGAAATTGGCTTTGTAATCAGAACATCCACCATCACCCTCACTGCCAAGCATTAAATGAACTTTAGCTCCAAACGAGTCACTGGCTGCATGGGGTAGGAGCTCGGAGTTGATTGAAGGACAGAATTTTAAAAAATATATATTTTTATTACAAAAGTTGTGAACTTAAAAAACAAGCCTGCACATGTGTAGAATTCCCATACTACAGCCCTTCACCGACACACCACACCTTGTAGAACATTTGTTAGATTACGAGATAATGCCATCAGACTATTATCACTAACCACGGTCCATAGCACACATTTGACCTATTTTTTCCATACCCCCTATTATTAACACAGTACATCTTTGGCATTGATGCAAGAATATAACAGTATTGTTGTTAACCATAAGAAAGAAAGAATTTTGACGAGTTTTCTCATCTTTTAGTGCATTCATTCATTCATTAGTTCACTTGCCAATTCACTCATATTTCCTTCCTTCCTTCATTCAACCAACATTGGGGAAGCATATAATTGCTCCCCTGCCCAGATCCCCTCCACCCCTTTGATTGTGTCTTTGCTCCCAACCCTGCTTAGGAGTTCATTCCTTCCCAACAGTCAGCTACATGGCTCTTTTTTGGAGGCCTGTCCTTGGGAATGTACACTCTCCTCATCCCCAGGTTGTCTTTAATCCATGACTGTGGAATGCAGGAGGAAGAAAGCCCCAGACCCCTGGTCTCTGGTCTCGAAAACTCTTAGGTGTAACTTCTACTCCCGACTTTCCCTGCAGGACCAGGTTGAGCTGCCCTCAGAGGGATTTTTTCTGAAATCCTATCGATAGGGCCAGGACTAGGATGAGGCGGGCAGGGCAACCAGGGCACAAAATTAAGGAGACACTCTCTTGTCCACGCATGAGTCTCCTTAAATTCTCCCTCCTCTTCCTGGTCTACGGCTTTATGGATATCTGCTGGGAGCATTTCTGCCCTATGAATCTTTTTTATTTTCTCTTTTTTTTAAATGTTACATTAAAAAATTATGAGGTCCCCATATACCCCCCACCCCCCTCAACCCACTCCTCCCACACCAACAACCTCTTTCATCATCATGGGATATTCGTTGCATTTGGTGAATACATTTTGGAGCACTGCTGCACCACATGGATAGTGGTTTACATTGTAGTTTACACTCTCCCCAGTCCACCCAGTGGGCCATGGCAGGACATACAATGTCCAGCATTTGTCCCTGCAGTACCACCCAGGACAACTCCAAGTCCTGAAAATGCCTCCACATCATATCTCTTCTGCCCCATGAATCTTAATCTTAGCATCTGCTTACAGGGAAACTGACCTAAGACAAATAGGTAATTGCTCTGTGCTGGAAACAGTTCTGTGTATACAAAAAGGAATAAGACACGGTTTCCTCCTTCCAAGAGCTAACAGTTTGGTGGGACCACATGGTTCTGTGCCCTCCAGAGGAAGGGAGACATACACCTTAGTGCTCAAATGACTGGCCTCAACTGTCTTGCTCCTCAAAGTTGCCCAAGGCTGCTGCTTTGAGGAGAATCCACAGCCTGTGGGGAATTAAGAGCACTTTAAAAAGATGAGCTTTGTATGGTCAATTGCTGCAGACAGCCACAGATTTACATGCTGTAAACGCAAAGAGATTTCTTAATTCATCATGCAGTATTTGGATTCGAGGTTTAGTGACGTTGGTGTTCTCTGGGTGGTGAAGTTACGGGTGATTTTTTTTTTTTAATGTGTTTTGATTCTTTTAAAATTATTTGTATTTTATATTGTATTTTAACATCTTCTTTGATAAACTGGGAAAAAGTAAAGAAAATTGGGTTTCTGCTTCAAACCTACTATCAACTTATTTTCTGACCTGAAACACCACAGTTCTCCCATTCTGTCGCAGAACCCCCTGCAAGAGGTGGGGCATCTGTTAGGTGACATCCGGGCCCAACCGGTGTCCTGGGAAGGGCCAGTAGAGAAGGATGTCCAGCAGAGAGAGCAGGAGTGAAATGGAGCCAGGAGTGGAGAGAGCCCCAGGAGCCCAAGGAGAGCCTGTAGCTGAGGGGCCTTGCACCTAAATCCTTCCAGGGCCTCAGATTTGAGCTTAATTGGCTGAAGCTGCATCACGTCTCAATCCTGATCTGTAAAAACAGTTGGGGGGAAAAAAATGAAGCAACCTGAAGTCACACAGGCAGGTGTTAGCTCAGGACTGTGACCCTCTAAGGCTGCTTTTTCCTGACTCAATTCATCCTGTAGGCAAGCGTGATTCTAGCTCCCCTCTGCGGGGGCACCCCCTGTACCAGGCAGCTGTTAATTAATCAGGACCCGTGTTACCCGCCAAGGACCGTCAGACAGTTCAGTGGATTTATGCCTATTTTACAGATGAGGAAATGGGACTCAGAGAGTCTGTATAACTTGCCTACAATTAGAAGCCAACAGGGGAACGGCTCTGAATATAAGTACAAATGTGTTTGGTAGCAAAGCCAGAGCCCCCTCCACTCCACAGTCGCCCCAACATCTAGGAGGAGACTCTCATTCATTCCCCTTCCTCCTCCTCCTTCATTTTCTTTTTTTCTTCTTCTCCTACTTCCTTTTTTGCTGTTTTACAGTGTTTGATTCTTTGATTAAAATAAAGAAAAATATAGAAATTAATAAAACAAACACCTTGTGCTCACCACCCAGAATGAACAAAATCTAATATTCTCATGTATGCATCATGCATATTTACATAATTAAAATATTTTCTCACCATGTAAATATATCATATGTAATACACATTTGTAGTATACAAATATAGGTGAAGCACACATGACAGTACTGGTATTTGTTTATCCTGGTGGATTTGTTTTATGTTTCTAAGGTATATATATTTATACATCCCTGCACAATATCTAGTATTGCTTTGTGTGTTTTAAAACAACTAAATGCTACCGTACTTGAAGTATCATGCTCTAGCTTAGCTTTTGGAGATTTGCCCACGTTGGCAGCCACGCTTTTTACCTCTGATTTCCTGTGGTCTCCCTAGCTGTGATAAGCACTCCTTTCCCTCTCCCCTGGGTGGCAGCCGTGTCATAGGTCAGCAGACCAGCCCAGATACTAGGTGCCTGGGCCTGAATTGCAGTCCCTCCCTTCCCAGTTGAGACTTTGTACACATGCCTCAGTTTCCTCAGTGACGAAAAGGAGATTAAAACTAGAACCTCTGCCATAGGAGAAAGTAGCTGTAAAGAGCTTAGTGTCTGGTGCTTAGTGTCTTTGTTACCAGAAAATGTTAGTTATTATTATTAGTGATGCACTTTTAGGTTGTTCCTGGGTTTTGATGTCATGAAAAAAGCTGCATGAGCATACTCCCTCGTGTCTCCTGGAGGTATATTTCAAAGACAGCTCTTCATTTTCCTTGCTTCCTTGCCCTGGGTGGTCCGTCGACCCCACACTGAGTCTGGGCTTGGCCATGTAATTTGTCTGGCTAATGAGACCATAGGAAACATGTCCCAAGCAAAGATTTGACAAGCACTTGCCCTTGGGGATTGCCCTTTCCTGCTGTTCCTGGTAACCCTGTGAGTATCCCTGAATGAACATGACCTGACTAGCCTGATAGAGGCTAAGAGACATGTGGCCCAGATGCTCCTGCCACCGCAGCCAACAGCCTGCCACCCACAGACGCGAGAGCAGAGACCTCCAGGCCACCCAGCTGCTGGCTGAGCCTCCTCTTGACCAGGGATGACGGAAGGAGCCCTACAGGCACTGCCTGTCAAACCAACCAACCAAAACACTAAACCTGGACTTGGTAAGGAGAGGCTTTATTCCAGAAGATTATTGCAAGGGGGGAAAGGGCTACTGCAGTGAAGGGAGGGAACTACAGCAAGAGGGAGAACACCCTGACTATGAGGCCCACAGGCGCCTCAAGAATTAGGTAAAGGGAAGCGGATGTGGCTCAAGTGATAGGGCCTCCACCTACCATATGGGAGGAACTGGGTTCAATCCCTGGGGCCTCCTGGTGAAAAAGAAGAAGAGAAAGTGTGCCTTCATGGCAGGCCAGTGCCTGCGTGGTGAGCCAAGTGCCCGCGCGGTGAGCTGAGTGCCCATGCAGTGAGCTGAGTACCCACATGAGTGCCCATGCAGTGAGCTGAGTGCCCGCGCAGTGAGCTGAGTGCCCGCGCAGTGAGCTGAGTGCCCACATGAGTGCCCATGTGGTGAGCCAAGTGCCACATGGTGAGCCAGTGCCCATGCAGTGAGCCGAGTGCCCACATGAGTGCCCATGTGGTGAGCCAAGTGCCATATGGTGAGCCAGTGCCTGCACAGGTGAGCCATGCAGCAAGATGATGATGCAACAAAAGAGAGGGGAAGGGGGAAGTCAAGGTGAAGTGCAGCAGAGACCAGGAACCGAGGTGGTGCAATGGACAGGGAAGCTTTCTCTACACCAGAGGTCCCCAGGATTGAATCCTGGTGAATCCTAGATAAGAAAAAATGAGAAGAGAAGACAAAAAGAGAAATAGATACAGAAGATCACACAGCGAATGGACACACACAGCAAAAACAGCAGGGCAGGGGAAGGGGAAAGGGTAAAATAAATAAATCTTAAGAAAAAAAAGAAGGGTTAGATAAAAAGGGTTTTTCTTTCATAGAGAGGGCAGAACCAAGTATGGGGAAGTGGGATAAAGGTTGTGTGACCAAGTAGTAGATCTGAGAATATTTCATGCTAAAATAGCCTATTTTCTGGGAGGTGCCCTCAAAGCTCAGAGGTTTCAAAGGATGAGAAGCTTAACTAGTGCTTGGTTAACAAGCATCTTGTTCCAATTGGTAAGCGGGGACAAGCAGTTCAGCTAATCATTTATGAGGCATATAGGAAGGTGGAAGTTCTCTGTCTGGCCTTGACGTAGGTAAATATGGGGATGGAGGCACCTGTGAGTCTTATAAAGTCCTATGGGAAAGAGTGGTTCTTTGCAGTGAATCATTTCCCAGAACACAGAGGGTGGGGGAATTTCTTATCTTCCCCATTTTCAAGGATCACAGGGCTTAGGTTTAAAAAAAGCATTATTGGAGTAGATTTAGCTCGAGTGGTTGAGCACCTGCTTCCCATATACGAGGTCCTGGGTTCAATCCCTAGTACCTCCTAAAAATAAATGGAAAAACCAACTTTTATTGGAGAGCGGATGTAAATCAGTGGGCTTCCCATGTACGAGGTCCTGCATTCAATCCCTGTACCTCCTAAAAAAAAAAAAAGCACTGTCATGCTTAACTGATCAACAGAAGTATGAGCCAAAAAAATGACTACTACTTGAGCCACTATATTACAGGGTGGTTTGTTATGCAGCAAAAACTGACACACTTCTGGTACAAATGTGTGAGTTCCTCCAGGGAATATGCCAAGATATGGAGCTGCCAGGTTATAGTCTTGGCATATCTTCAACTCTATTAGATACTGCCAACAGCTATGCCAATTTACATACCCACCAGCCCCATAAGCACGTCCCTGGTGCACTGCATCCTTGTCAGCATGTGGAAATGTCAGATATTTTGATTTTTGCCAATCTGGTAGGTGTGAAATGGCATCTTATTGTTTTAAATTGCAAGTGAGCTTGGCTCTCTCTTCTGAAGTTTTGTTGGATGAATGGGGTTTTTGCAAAAGAAATGGCCTTGATCAGATTTGCATTCTCCACCTCTTGAGCTGGCAAACTGTCACTCCTGCTTCAAGACATATGTTAGGCTTCACTGTGGAGTGTCCTCCCTAATTCTTTTCACCTGCCTTCTCCTTTAAGACTCGGCTCAGACATATACTCCACCAGGAAGCCTTCCCTGACTTCAGCCCCCACTCAGGTTGGGTGAAGCGCCCCATCTATGCCCCCTTTGTTTCCATCTGAGCACCCACCTCACTGTATTCCATTCATTTTTGTATTGTCTATGGCAGATGTGACAGAGACTAGCTGGCCAGCAAAGCCTGAATTGTCTACTATCTGGCTTTTTAAGAAAAAGTTTGCTCACCCCTGCTCTGGAGGGTAGGCCCTGTGAGGGTTGAGACTGGGCCTCCTTCCTGTCTGTATTCCAGATTCATGCAAAGAAGGAGCACTTTCTCAATTTTCCAGGAGGGCAAAAGGAGGGAGGAGAGGATTTATGCACAGCACTTCCTCCATAACCTGCCCCATTGCTTTATGGAAACACTGGAGTTCTGATGTCTTTATTTTATTTTATTTTTTTAAATTTTATGTTTTTATTTCTCTCCCCTTCCCTCCCCCCGCCTCCCCCGAGTTGTCTGTTCTCTGGGTCCATTTGCTCTGTGTTCTTCTTTTTGTCTGCTTCTGTTGTAGTCAGTGGCACGGGAATCTGTGTTTCTTTTTGTTGCGTCATCTTTGTTCTGTCAGCTCTCCATGTGTGTGGCGCCATTCCTGGGCAGGCTGCACTTTCTTTCGTGCTGGGCAGCTCTCCTTACGGGGCGCACTCCTTGCGTGTGGGCTCCCCTACGCGGGGGACACCCCTGTGTGGCACGGCACTCCTTGCGCGCATCAGCACTGCGCATGGGCCAGCTCCACACAGGTCAAGGAGGCCCGGGGTTTGAACCACGGACCTCCCATGGGGTAGACGGATGCCCTATCCACTGGGCCAAGTCCGCTTTCCCTGATGTCTTTAAAATTCAGCAATTAGGGAAAGTTGTCAGAGAATTCTTCCATGTGCCATTAAATTCCCCAAACTTGACATACTTGCTAACCATGGAAGTATAGGGGACGGAGAGGCCCTCCCCAGACGGTGTCCACACACTTGGGAACTTGCACAGGACTCTCTGGGTGCAGGAGCCATGCTTTGAGAGCCACTGCCCTAACCCCTGTTGTCAAGGTTACTTGTCACCTGTCACTGAGGATGAAACACCTTCTTGCTAACACTCTGGATAACTCTTGTGATTAGAACATGTTCTTTGGAGACAAGCCTACACACAAGATCAGCTGATGTTGTATCATACGGTCTTGGGCAAATTTCCCCTCTCAGCCACCATTTTTCATGATCATTTTAGGTACAGTCATCTCTATCACTCAAGGACAAAGGAAGATAATTCAAAAGGTAATCACGAAAATAAATCTTTAATTACAAATCATCCTACATGCTTTGAAAAGGAAGTAAAAGGTCTTGTGAAAGAATATGGAGGGGCCGGGCCTTATCTAAGGGGCCTGGGAAGCTTCTCTGGCAAAGGTATTTGGCTTGAGTTCTGAAGGACGGGTAGGAGCAAAGAAGGCAGAGGAACATTACAGGTGGGGGAACAGCATATGCAAAGACCTAGTACCAGGACCATGCCAGGAACACATAGGGACCTGGCAGCCAGCATGGCCAGTCCTAGGGAGCCAACAGGGCAGCCTGCACAGCCTCTATAAAGTGTTTTGCGTTTTCCAAGGAGCCATTGAAGGGTTAATGCAAAGGATGGCATCATGAGATTTGGGTTTTGATAAGATTCCCAGCATGGATGTAAGTAGGCCCACCAGGAAACTCCCCCAAAATCCAAACTTGGGTAATGGTAGGGAAGATGGAGAGAAGAAGACAGAGTGGAGAGAGGCTTATGGGTAAGAGTCAGATTTGGAAAGTATTGGAAGAAGGAGGTGAAAAGGATGGCTCCCAGGTTTCTGACAGGTAGAATTGGATGGCTGGTGGGCTGCTCCCTGAGAGGGGACACCTGGGCAAGGACCAGGTTGGTGGGGATGATGGGGCAGAGATAGTGTAGCACGGATGAAGAACTGAGGCCAGTGCCAGCTCAAGAATGCCCGAAAATGCCCCTGTTTCCTCTCTCCCAAGCCTTCATCGTCCCTGCTACTGCAGAGGTGTGGGAAAGGAAGTTTGAAATGTTGACACCAGTGGCCCCAGTGACCCTGGGGATAAGTTAGTGCTCTCAGGTCATCCTGCAGTGGAATAGGAGACAGGGCACAGAGAGCCAGTGACCAATCCTCCCTGTCCAGGATCTGGCCTATCAGCTTAGGCTGGGTCCTGGTGACCACTTACTTTTCTTGGTCCAAATGCAACTCATGGCCCAACCCAGTAGCTTCCTGAGGGGAGGAGCCCGAAGAGGCAGATTCCAATGCACTTCACTTATTCTCATATCATTTATCTTCACTTCCATATGCTATCTTCAGGGTTTATAGAGTGATTCCCAGTTCATGATCTCATTTTTATATAGCAACAACAGCAACAATAACCATATCAATGACTAAATCAGTCAAGATTATATGACATAATTTATTGAGTGCTAACTATATGGGAAGCACTGTGCTTAATATATTACAATGCAGTATCACAATGACTCCAAATGGACTATGCTTAAGTCTATTTTATAGATGAGGAAATTGATTCTGTGAGTGGTGGCCAAGTCAGGATTCATCCGAGGTCTGTCTGACTCTAGGACCTGTGTTCCCCTTAACCACAGAGCCACCCTGAATCAATGAACATGAGACCAAAACCCAAGAAAGGGAAAATTGTCCCAGAAAACCTTCAATGGGCATGGCACTTGATACACAGTAAACACTCGATACACTGAAGTAAGTATTATTGAGAAGAGGAAACATTTAATCTTTTCGTGTTATGGACCAGAGAATCTAGAAAAATGATACACATGCACAACATATTGTGTACAATTCTAGGGACGTCAGAGATGCTCTGAAGCCATGAGCTGCTGGGGAAGAACCCATAATTCAGAGACATTTATAATGTTGGTTATTTTAAATATTAAGCCCACCCTCATCGGCATTTAATAAAATGCTCAATAAGAAGGCTTTGTGGAATGAGGTAACATTGACAATGGGTCTACTCCCCCTGAAATTCCTTAGCCAGAGACTATCTCAGCCAAGGTCAGGTCCATCAGCTATAAGGAAAGAGGATTCCCAGCTTCCTGGAGTGACCTTGACTTTTCCTGAGAAGCAAAAACAATGCACTAACCTTCACTATGTGACCAGCAAAGACCCCTACAGTTCCCTGAGCTATTTTTCCCAACCCTCCTTACAGTTTGGTTAAAAAAAAAAATCCTTCTTTCCTCCAATTCCAAAATCAGAACATGTGATTCTGAAATGTAACTGCAATCTCCTTCTTGCTACAGTGCCTTTTAATTGGGCATCAAAAAGCCCTGGAGATCATACTGCTCCCTTGTAATGCTGTGTTCCAGAAAATTACTGCCATTGGATTAAATTAAAGGAAAGTTATTCAACTGATGCATAGACATATTTCAATGGCACTGAAATAGCATCAGGGACGTTGTTGCTTTTACTGTTATTTACAGAGCAAAGAGTAAATATGCATCCTTCTAGAGCAGGGGTTCTTAACATTTTTTGTTCCACAAACCCCTTTGCCAGTCACGTGAAAACCACGGACCCCTTCTCAGAATGCAGTGGCAGATTGTTTTATGGCACTCAGCTAGCATCAGGTCCAACTATTACTGTAATTTCAAAGTATAGATGAGCATAAGCGATTTTTTGAGATATGCAACAACTGTAATGTGATATTAAATGAATACTACTGTAATTAATTGCATACAATCATAAGTGAAGGAAATGCTAGATTTCAGTTAGAGGTCAGAGAAAATAAAGATAATAAATAGATTTTTTTCAATTCAAGCTCACGGACCCCCTGAAATCTTTCCATGAACCTCTGGTTAAGAACCTCTATTCTAGAAGGTTATTGATGAGCTGAAATAATTCTCATAGAATAAGTAGGAGAGGCTAAGAAATCATGCCTGGAACTGAGACATAAGGATTTTGACTAATTGGAGCTCTCAGCATTAGTTGAGAATATAATTGTATTTAATCCTCATTGCATCCTTTATCCACTCCATTTAATGGACCAGAGGAGCTAGCCACTTGCTCAAGTTCTTACCAGCTGGCAAGTGGCAGAAACAAGATTCTAACGTAGGTCAGCATGACTCCAGTGCCTGCCACACACTGCCAAGATGCATGAAACTGAGGTAAGAAGAAAAGGAAGTCATTGGCCTGTGTGGTGTTTAAAAGTCTCTTCCAAAATAAACAGTCTATGGTTTGGTACACCGTGGAGGCTCAGATATATTTTTAGCAAACTCTGATGTCTATCACGCTCTTGAAAGAGTGCCACCCTTACTCACTGAGGGTTCTTTATGGCATACAAGTGCTTCTGTAAATCTTTGAGAGCTGTTAGAGAAGGTCTCTGATGCTCCTCCAGAAAAATCAGTACCTGCAGCTGCAAATTGATGGCTTTCTGTGGCTTTAGAGTAACATCAGAATTGCTTAGCCCATCACTCAAGGCAAGGAATGATTCAGCCCCTACCCAACTCCTCTACAGCCCAATTTCTGACCACATACTTGCTAAATCCAACTATACAGAATTTTCTTGCAGTTTCCTGGACATCTTTCACTCTTTCGTGCCCCCATGTCTTCGTCTATTAATGACCATTGCCCATGTTCTGTGTGGTTGACGTACCCTAAGCCCCGCCCTTGTGTAACCCTCTCCTCTCAAGTTTTGGTGGAGCCCGTGGCTTGCTTCTGACCAATAGAATATGGCAAAAGTGACCAGATGTCACTCCCTGGATTAGGTTATGGCAAAGATGTGCGGATATGTTACCATATATAAGACTCTGCCTCAGCAGCCTGGAGAGAGAGGCCACATGCTGGCTTTGCAGATGTCAGCTGCCATGTTGTGGACCGCATGGTAAGAGACTGTGTGGCCTTTAGGAGTGGAGAGCAGCAGCTCCCATCCGACAGCCAGCAGAAAGGTGGGCTCCTCAGTCAGAGAGAATTTCTGCCAATAATCGAATGGGCGTGGAAGCAGATCCTGTCCTAGTCAAGCCTCCAAATAAGAACACCTTGTGTGGTCCTGAGTAGAAGACCCAACTAAGCCATGCTCAGCATCCTGACCCATGGAAACTGTGAGATAAGAAATGTGTATTGTCTAAACCCTCAAGTTTGTAGTAATTTGTTACACAGCAATAACTAACAAACACACACTGTTATAGAGCATAGTCAGTATTATCCTATTTATGTTATTCCTTACTAGGTAGAATGACTTTGGGGCACAAGTAGAATTCCTTTCAGCCCCCACATAGTCACTGGCACATGTAGGCATTTGGCAAATGATTGTTGAATGAATAAATGAATATGCTCTTTAAAATTTCAACTGTCTAAAAAAAATAAGACTATAATGATAAAACTCCATTTATTGTTACCTTCATAGGTCAGTGAGAATATCAAATTTCCAAAGAATGCAGAGAGCAAGCATCCGTCTGTAACAGTTATAGATTCTTCAACACAATTTGCCAAGCAGTTGGGCACACTGAGCCCTGTAAATGTAATAACAATGTCTGCCCAGTGTCTTTGAAGATGGTCAAAGTCAAAGGCAAAATCGCAAAGCCTGCTGAAATACAGCTAGGATGATTAGCTACGATTTGAAACGCTGAAGTAAAGAGACTTTAAGAGCCTCAAACCAGTCAGAGGAGGACTCCAAAGTCAGCCTTGGAGCCCAGAAGAGAATTCTACTTCTGCATCAGCCCAAGACAGCCCGGAAAATAAGTTATGCCTCCCCAGGTCCCCCTCTTCTTTCCTCACTCTCCCTCCTCTGCCACAGGTGCAATAACAATTCTTACAGCTGAAGAAGTCTGCAAGATACTGCATCTGAGCCTCTCACTGTACAGATGGGAAGACTGAGGCAGGGAGAGAAAGGACTTGGCCACCAGTGTATGGAGGGTTCCAAGAGTAGTGTTCCGTTTCAAAATCCCTAAAAGACTGAAGGGAAAAATAAAAATCAAAACAAAAAGCTTCCTTGAGGATCAGTGAAGAAATGAGGCAATTATACAGAAATTCAGACACCTTACTATTCAAAAAAAGTTTTACAGGATCTATTCTGATGAGCAAAGCTAAGAGGTAGCTTCCTCAAAGCATCACAGTTCTTATAGCATTCCGGAGCTGCTAAAGCCGGCACTGTGCTACGCACTTTAGATGCATTATCTCAGTTAGCCTTCCAAACACCCTTTTTTTTTATTGCCCTTATAACCCTTTTGGATAAATGAAAAAACAGAGACTCAAAGAGGTGATGCGATTCCTCCAACATTACAACCACCAAGAGTCTATTTAACCCAAGTCGGTCTGCAGTATGGACCATTGTGCTGCATTGTGTGGGGAGTTGGGGCTCAGGGAAGGGGCTGCTAGCTGGGAAGCTTGGCTGGGCCCCTCACTTTAGAGCTTGTAACACACCCATCCAGCTGCCCATGATCACGTTTGATGGGCACAACACAACAGCCCCAAACTGTCAGCTCCAGGAGGGTAGGGACCCTGGTGGTCTCGTTTCTATTTACTTCCCAAGAACATTGTCTGGCAGAGCAGAGGAGCTAAATAAATTTTGAATGATGAATGAACAAATGAATGGAGTGAATGACTGAATGGATGCCCCAGTTAACCATTCTGATGTGTATGACAAGGGTGTTTACATTGGGAGCTTCTCTAATCTAGACCAAATTGGTGTGCAGACTGTCCCAGTGTGATCAATACATAATCCCTCGATTAAAGAAGCTCTTACAGTCTTTGTAACAATAGGATTATGATACAGTATGCCTGATAAAGTCACTTCCACTGTTATTCCTCTTTCTAGCCCACAAATTGACTCCCTGCAGTTTATTATTGCTCTTATTAGACTCTGCTATTTCCCCCAAAGTCATGTGTAAGAAAAGTCAGCTTCAGTTTCATCTGTCTTAATTCAAGCTACAATGAGAGCATGTTGTGGGCCAGTGTGGTGGATGGTTGACAGCACAGACTTTGGGGAAACCACCTCATGGTCTGGACACTGAGTTTCCTCATCTGTAAAGTGAGGGTAATAATAGTTTCCAAGTCATGGGATGGTTGTAAGCCTTAAAAGAAATGTTGCTTGTAAAGTTTTAGCACTCTGCAAGCATGCAATCAATTCCACCATAAGCCACTAAGGAAAGAGCCTGGGATGGGCACCACTGGCTCCCTGTGGGGCTGTGGGCAAGATATCAGCCTTCCCTGGACCTTGGTTTTCCAAATGCATAACATGAGGGTGGGGAAGAGAGGAGCTAAAGCTTCATTCAACAAATAATGATTGAGTGTCTACCATGTAGCTCATCAGGGAGCTGGGTAGGGGCATAGATACACGAGCCACAGCCCCAGCTTTTGAGGGGCTCCTGGGTGGGAGGGGCTCTTACTGAGATGGATGCTAAGGGTTGTGTGTGGGGGGGCGTTGCTGGTACCTGTAGGCATGGTGCCGAGCACTTTGCATACATCAGGTCAATGAATACCTGCAGTTACACCGATGACAGTACAAAGCCCTCGGTGACTTACCCAAGGTCACACAGCGACAGACAGGATTTGAACCTGGGGATGGACCCATACTCTAACACGCTTCCTTCACAAACATCACACAATTCTCCATGAACATGAGATAGACTCTTTCGGGATCATTCCCAGGCCAAGATCAATATCTGTCTCTCTCCTCTTTTTCAGATGCTTTTGTGCTCTTTCTCTCTCTTGCCTCTCTCTTATCTCCCTGCACTTCCATCAATACTGACTGAGTTATCTACCAGTCATAGCGGCTAATGTTTCTTTTTTCTCCGCTGATACCATCCCCACTGACATTGCAGGGAAGAGACAGGCTGTGGCCCTGAAGCTAAAGTGATAACTCCAGGTGCTAACAGCCCTTCCCTGCGGACCCCAGAGTGGGGAAAAGCTCCCTAACACCTTGCGTCAGATAGCTTTGAGCCCCTTCCTCCCCGGGGAGGGGGGCCCAAATCCTCTCCATCTCCATCTTTTTCAATGACATCTTCTTTATTAAACTCTTGCTCATTCTCTTCACCACAAAGAATTGCTTATCATCCAGCGGTCATTACTATGTGGCTGTTTTTAACCTCTCATATTCCCAACCCAACTTTCTAGAGAAAATGTGGTCCTCACACCATCTAGGACTTCTCAGCATCTCTGAAGAAATGTTCAGGAAGCAGCACAGCACAAGGGGTGAGAGCAATGGCCGTGGGGTGGGATTGGCTCAGCTCAAGTCCCATTTCTTCTATTAATTAGCTCCATAACCTTGATACCCTATGGGGTTGATGATAATAGTAATGGTTCCTCCCTTACAGAGCAACTAGGAGTGAGTTAAACACATGCGTGTTTAACAGAGCCTGGCACTCAACAAACATGAGCTACAGTTTTCTATATGTCTTGTGGGAAAAGTGTCTCAAATTTTAAAGCTCTATTGCCTTCTAAGCAATACATCCCAGTGGATAAGAGAAAGGGGAGAAGATCCAAATCACTGCAAAACAGAAAAAGGCTTTTTAAGGTCACCATCAAAAAGAGGAGAAAAATAACTAACAACTTTATGACATGCTATCAGTTTCAAACAGCTTTCATTGACTGCACAGGACTCGGGGCTTGAAGCTGCCCTCTGGGGAGATGGGGAAAGTTTAGGAGCCCCATTTTACAGTTAAGAGGTGAAGCCAATTGCTGTGGGTCATATAACTAGTAAAGGGAAGTGATGAGCCTGGAATATTGATTTTCTGCCTGATAGCCAAGAGCACAACTCAACTCACTATGTGGCTTTATGGTTAAAACAAAGCAGCAAAACAAACAAGAGTTCAGCTCAACACAAAAAAAGCACTTCACTCTTCTTCCTTTCTGTTTTTTCAACTGCTCCAATGAGTTCAAGTTTCAAGGAACATCCATTGGGGAAGGGCATTAGTTCACCAGAGTCAGGGGCAATACTGAACCATTGACAGTGTCTTTGATGAAGAAAGCAAAGGGAGAATACTATTTTCTTTCTGAAGAGGGCAGTATGCAACCAAGACGAAGTCTGCTCACGTTTCCAGGGTTTCCATCCAGGTCTTGAAGGCTGGAGGCAGTGCAGCCTGCAGGAGCCCAGGCATCTTGGGTTTCCAAGAGCTTATTTCTGAACGACAAACACATCTTCAGACATGAAATAGGATTCTTGGAGTTTGAGCATAGTTACACACTGCCCCTCGTCCAAGGGTACAAACGTGCAAACTGATACTAAGGTGGTTATGCTAGATGAATGGAAGAAACCCCGACCGTTCTTTTTTCCATGCTTACATACTTGTCGGCCCTCCCGAGTCAGCCTGTATGAAATTATACAATAGCATAGCATCCAGATGGTCTCTGATGTTTGCAGAAGAAAGTGTTCCTTTTTCTTCTGACATGCACAACTTGGTTCCTGTTCTCTAAAGCAAAATACCTTCTCGCAAACATCCTTTACACAGGAACAAAATGTTGGGAAGGGGGATCTTAGCATTTATCAAGCCAATCACGGTAATTATAATTAGAACACAAACTAAATAAATGCTAAGCATGAAATGCATTTGCAGAAAACCTGAACTGCATGCAATTAATCCCTGGTTGGTGACATTTTAAGGTAGGCCATTTATATATTTTGGTGACAGGGAAGATTGATTTCTTTTCTTAAATATCTTTGGCTAGTTTCATTAAAGGTTTCAAAGGCAGCTAAGATGGAGAAATAAGGATACACCGTTAAGTGCTGAACTTAAAGCTGTAAGCAAATGTCAAAAATTATGTAAGTGGCTATTAAAAAATCTTCCTCTCAGACACCCCATCGGATATGTTCATTGGGTATTAAATTTACCTAGGTCTATTTTAGAGAAGTGGGAAGATAATTGGATTTTTAGGAAAAATATAGTTTCAATTTTGGGAATGTATTTGGCCAACAGTGTTGAAAATCTTTTCATTTCTCCCTTGTCCAGAGAAGAAAGTCCACTCACCTTAAGGGCCTTTAGTTTAGGTGCCACCTCTTCTGTCAGGCCCTTCTTCTTCCCCAGTCATTACAGCACTTTGCATACATTTTTTCTTTTTAGCCTTTTACTTTCAAATACTATCAGACATACAGGACAGTTACAAAAACAATATAAACTCCATACAGCAAACTCCAACATTCTCTTAGCCCTCCAGATACCCAGCTCTACCAATTTTAACATTTTGCCACATTTGCCATGCCAGTCCATCTATTTATTCATCCCCAATTTATCTATCCATCCATCTACTTATCAATCCATTTTCTGAACACTTGAGTATAGGTTATATACATCATTCTCCTTGAACACTTAATACTGCTATGGACTTTTCCTGAGACCAAGGATATTCTTTTATGTAACCAGCTTGAGTGCAGTTAACAAGCTCAAGAAATTTAACATTGATATAAAGCTTATACTCTGTATTCTAATTATTTCATATGTCCCAAAAAGGTCTCTTTGGGCCTTTTCTCCTCCATTATTTTCTCCTCCTGTCCAGGATCACATTTTGTATTGAATCATCTGTGTATCTGTTTGTAACTCTTTATTTACTTATGTGGTCTTTCTTCCTTGCTAGACCGTGATCTTCTTGAGGTCAGAGATTGTGTCTCTTTAACCTGGGCCTCCAGCTCCTGGGACATGATTCAGCACAGAACAAGCTTCCTTCATTTACACTAAATGAAGAATAAATTAATGGATAAATGAATGAATGGATACATGAAGGAAGCTTTACCACCTCCTTAATCTAAATGAAGGCTCTAGCCTCCCAGATCATTTGCAGTTTATGAACAAGCTCAGTGCATTCCAATCTCCAGATCTTGGAGAAATCCCATTTGCTCGGCAGGAGCAACTGGGCCCAATTCCATCCTTCTGGGTCCAGGTATGTTTTTGTTTGCTAAAGGCTGCCAGAAACAGATTGGCTGTTACAATGGGACTCTATTAGGTTAAAAGCTTTCAGTTCTGAGGCCGTGGAAGTGTCCAAATCAAGGCATCATCAAAAGATGCTGTCTCACCAGTTTGCAGCTGTGGGCAATCAGGCATATGGCTGTGTCATCTAATGACGCTTTCTCTCCCAGCTTAGCTGTGGATGATCAAGCACATGGCAAGGCATGAGGCAATTCTGTGGGTCTCTGCCTTCTCCTTCAAGTTTACTTTCTCTTGGAGCTCAGCTATGGGCGGTCATATGGCTCATCTCTCTGCTTTCGTCTCTTGCCTTGTCTCTCTCAGCCTCTTGGGGCCTCTTTCCATGCCTCTGTGCTGCACTGATTCCATCCTCCAGCCTCCAGGCTTCTCTCTCAGCCTCTTAGGGTTTCTCTGTCTCTGCAGCTTTTTTTCTGTCTGAGACTTTTATTCCTCCATTTATAAAGGACTCCAGTAAAAGGATTAAGACTCACCCTGGGTCATGCCCTAGTGAAGTGATTTAATAAAATAAAAAAGTCCCATCCACAATGGGTCTACATGCACAGGAATGGATTAGCTTGAAGAACATGATCTTCTGAGTTCCACCCAGCTACAAACTGCCACAAGGTAATACCTATCTCTCCCTCCCCCAGATAGAAGTCAGTTGGCTCTGCAAGGGCAACTCCAGACCTTTCCATAGGAGAATAGCTTTTGAGAGGCAATTCAAGTTGGAAGGAGTGTGTGTGGGGTGTGTTTGTGTGTGTGTATGCATGTGGAGGGCACGATGGGGGCTCCTAAGAAAGAGACCTTTGTTTAAAAGCACAGGGATTTGACTTAGATTGTATTTTGGGAGTGGGCTGGGGAATGGGTGACGCCCATCCAAGGCCATGCCTTGGAGTATCTCCACATTTTGTCTTGGAGTGGGAAGATGTAGAATCCTTTCTTCCCAACCCTTTAAATACCCTTTTCGTACCACACACACACACATACACACATTTAATTTCTTATTTTGAGATAACTCTAGATTCAGAGTGAACCCATGTATCCTTCAGCCTGTTTTCCTAACGTAGACGTCTTGCATAACCGTAGTACCATATCACACCAGGAAACTGTCATTGATACAACCCACCCACCTTATTCAGATTTCACCAGTTTTCCACACACTCATGCACTTTATATTTCTGGAAAAAGCCCCCTGTCCCCACCCCCCAGCCTGGACCGGGGTCCAGTCTGCTCTATCCCTGCAGAGGAGTTGGCTTTCACAGGCACCAGCCTATGCTTGTACTGTACAGCCTCTCTGGCATACAGCAAGTGTCTAACAAACGTCCACAAAAGCCCTTGAACTTGTATGTCAGTGTGTGAGCGCAGCATTTTAAAGCAGAGAAATGAGACCGAAGTGTTCAGTATTTTCGAGGGAAAAAGTTCGCTATTTTTCTCCCCCATTGTAGAGCACAATCGTGCTCTAAGGCGATCCTGGAGCACAAGCTCAAGGGCCGAGGAGCGGAGCATCTGAGTCCTCCTCCACTCTCCCCGGGGCTAGGGAAGTTGGGAGAGAGCCTCGCAGCGGCCTGGGGGCTCCTCTCACCCCTACCCCCACTTTCACCCCTTTCTTCCCCGGGGCTGGACTGTTTCACCCCGTCTCTAGGCAACCGCCAGGCGCGAGGCGGGACGTCATTTCCTGAGGAGTCCGCGGGGGAGGGGCGAGGGGGAGGGGCGAGGGGGGCGGGGCCAAGGCCGGGCTGGTGGCGGCGGCGGCGGCGTCGGAACTCGCTGGAAGACACGGCCCCGGGCGGCTCAACAGTTCGCAAAGTCCGGGCTCGCGGCCGCGCGGCTCCGTCGGCGCCCAGACGGCGCAGGGGCGCGGGGCCCCCGGGCTGCTGCATTCTGGGGCTGCCCCGGACATGCCCCGCACCCCCTGCCGGACTCTGGGACTAGGGCGTCCCCCCACCCCAACTTCTGACTTTGGGGTCCCCCAGCCCGAGAGGAACGGGCGGCCCGGCTGGGGGAGTCCCGGGTATGGTGTGACGGGGCGGTCAGCTTTGCTGCGCCCCCCACTCCAGCCACCCGTCGTCTCTGTGACCTCCAGCATGTAGCTGCTGTCCCGGCGGCCCCCGGACTTCAGCCGCTGTCTCCGCGGCCCCCTGACTCGAGCCTCCGCCTCCGCGCCCCCCGAACTCCAGCGGCCAGCCGTCTCTGCGCACCCCGACTCCGCCGCCGCTTCCGCGCCCCCCTCTGTCTTCGCGCCCCCGGGACTTCAGCAGCGGGCTCCGCCACCTCCCCGGGATCGAGCCGCTGTCTCCGCGCCCCCCAAAGCCAGACTCCAGCGGCGGTCAGCGTGCTCGCGGGGATCCAGCGGCCGCGCCGGTGCCCGCGAGTGCAGCAGCCGCCCCACCGCGCGCCCCGAGCCCGCCGGGCCTCGGCGAGGAGATGAACGCGCCGCTGGACGGCCTGTCGGTGAGCTCGTGCTCCACCCGCTCGCTGGGCTCGGCGGCCGGGGCGGGCGGCGGCGCGGGCTCGGGGCTGCGGCTGCTCTCTGCCAACGTGCGCCAGCTGCACCAGGCGCTGACGGCGCTGCTGAGCGAGGCGGAGCGGGAGCAGTTCACGCACTGCCTGAACGCCTACCACGCGCGCCGCAACGTCTTCGACCTGGTGCGCACCCTGCGCGTGCTGCTGGACAGCCCGGTCAAGCGGCGCCTGCTGCCCATGCTGCGCCTGGTCATCCCGCGCTCCGACCAGCTGCTCTTCGACCAGTACACGGCCGAGGGCCTCTACTTGCCCGCCACCGCCCCCTACCGGCAGCCCGCCTGGGGCGGCCCCGACGGCGCGGGGCCGGGAGAGGTGCGCCTGGTGAGCCTGAGGCGCGCCAAGGCGCACGAGGGCCTGGGCTTCAGCATCCGCGGGGGCTCGGAGCACGGCGTGGGCATCTACGTGTCCCTGGTGGAGCCGGGCTCTCTGGCCGAGAAGGAAGGGTTGCGGGTCGGGGACCAGATTCTGCGCGTCAACGACAAGTCCCTGGCCCGGGTGACCCACGCCGAAGCTGTCAAGGTAGGTCTGTGGTTGGGGATCGAGGTAGAGTGGCACACTCCTTCAGTACCTTCCATGCTGTGTGCTCTTAGGCAAATCACTTAGCCTTTCTGGACCCCATTTTTCTTGACTTTGAAACAGGAACATCTACTTTTTTCAGCAAACATGTGCCAGGCACACGAGGTATAGTGATGGGCAAAAAAGACATGGATCCTGTTCTCATTGGCCTTAAAGACAAGTGCCATCAGGCACGTGTATGATTACAAAGTGGGGAGGGTGCAGTGGATTCTCACAAGGCTTGAGAGAGGAAAGCTCCCAGTGAGTGGCTTTGACTGCTGTCGTGGTTATTCTCCTTAGTCCCTAGGCTTTTGCCCCTGGAAGAAAATTGTGTTGGCTTAGTGGCCACAGCAGGGCTGGAGGAGGCAGAGCGATGGGGAGGTCCAGCCCCACCGGGCCGTGTGTGTCCTGGGACAAGTCAGTGGCCCTTTCACAACCTCTGCTTCTCCACTTGGAAAATGGGGCAGCTGGACCGGATAAGTGGCCCTTCACCTTCCTGGGAAGGAGGCCCCATCTGCCTGTCAAAAATAAATCTTCCAGCCCCCATGAGAGTAGTACTGTTTGTTTCTCTTAATTGAGAGAAAAATACCTTCTGACAACAGGCTTCTTGGGGTTTAATCATGCTGTTTCGGGGAAGGTGTGTGTTTGCCAGTCTCACAGCCAAGGGCCATTGAAGTGTGAGATGGACAGATGGGCAGTGTTGGGTCCACGTGTGGATTCAGGGACTCTTTGCAGATGTTCATCCTCCTCCCTCCTGTGTGTAAGAAGGGAAGAATTTGGGGGAAAAGGCACAGTGACACAGACTCTGCTCCTGCAGGGACACTGCTCCCCACAGTCTTGGACTGGCCTACGACCCAGCCTCTCCTGCCCTCGCCTCCCCCATGTCCCCTCCAGTGCCCCCGCCTCTACCTCCTAGACCTCAGGGCAAGTGTTCTGAACTCCAGCCTGAGACCTGCTGACTGCTGGGAGATGACAGGCAGCAGAGGCCCAGGTCCAGCTACTTCCAGTGTGCTGGTCAGTGACCTGTGGCCAGGTGTGACTTGAGCTGGCTGCACCTGGGACACCACCACCTTACCTGGGACCTTGGTCTCTCTCGTTTGCTTCCCACCCTGTCCGGCCTCTTCGGGAAGGCCCTGAGAATTTTGGAAAGTTCTTTGTAGCATCCGGAAGAGGGCAGGTCAGTTTATATTGGGGGGAGGGGGGTGCAGGGTACAGTGGGCTAAGCTCATTGTGGGTTTCCATGCAGCAATGCTCCCCTCTGTCTCCTCCCCCACTCCTCAGCCTTTCCCCTTTATCTAACATTACATCTTTTTATAAAGAAAAATAGTGCATTAACCCTGACACTGAAGAGGTCTGGAGATGATAAATTTGTACTCTAAAGATATTTGATCCAAATGGTGATTTATAAATTTAGATTCAACTTTAGTAGTAATTTAGAAAGGTTTGGGTAACTTCATCATCCCAAGGTGATGGACTTTGAAAGGGAGGGCCAGCAGTAACCCAGACGTTAGAGCACTGGTTCTTCCTTTAGTGCACCCCAGCCTCAGCCATGCCACCAGGGTCGGGCTGCTTAGTTTCAGCTCACCAGCAGGAGCCCCCTCTACCTCCCTCAGCCCTCATTTCCTGCCTGCTCTCTGCTTCTTCTGTCTGAACCCCCCTCAACTGTGGTGTGATGCTGTGATGTGACGTCCAGCGGCACCAGACCTGGCTAGTTTATTTACTCCTCTTGCTTCCAGAGTGAAACCTCAACTCTCTGAGGCATACCTTTGAGACCTGGAAATTAACACTTGCCTGTGAGGGAGAGGTGGGAGGGGTGGCAATGTCCTTGAGGGCATGGGAGCCTGTGGGGAAGGAGCCGGTGAGAGCAGAGCAGCCCCCTTCCTCCTGGCCACTTTTTTTTCCTCTGGAAGCATCTGCTAAGGTAGACTGAGCTCCTCCTACCTCAGGTTTGCCCCTCTGCCATCTGACCCCGCACACGTGATCTGCTCAGGATGGACCCTTGCGGACCCTGCGGACCCTTCTGAAGCCACAGGCAAAAGGAGGGCTGCTTTGAATCACATTAATCCAGGGGGAAAGGGGATAGTCTCTGAGCCACTCTACCTTGGGGACAGTGTAGATCAGCTGGAGAGCCGCTGACACATTTCCACACAATTAAGGCCAAGTCCCTTAACTGAAAGCCTAGAGACCCTGTTTCTCCATGAGGCACAGATGGGCCCCTTTGCCAGGATTTCTCCACCCGCAGTCCTTTGTAAGCTGCAGTGCTGTAGGGCAGGCTGTCAGGGATTTTATGGGAAAGGTGACCAGCTCAATTCTGTTTGCCATGTTTGCTTGATGAATTTCCATCTCCTCTTCCCAAAATGGGCCTGGCTTTCCTGATTGCACACGGTTGGTAGGAAAGATCAGCTCTGATATGTTTTCTTCCTTCATCTTAGGTCAGGTGGCTCTTCTTGAAAGGATACATTTTGGGGGGAGGGAGGGAATGGACAGGGAAGAGTGACTATTATTTTTTTAAATGAACTTTTTTATTTTGGAGTAATTTCAGATCTATAGAAAAGCTGCAGAGATAAAACAGAGAATCCCGTACCCTTCACCCAGCTTCCGCTAATGCTAACATCTTTTGGCAAAACTAAAAAATTAACCTTGGTACACAATTAACTCATCTTCAGACTTTATTTGAATTTCACCAGTTTTTCTCCTTATGTCCTTTTTCCATTCCAGGACATCACATTGTGTTTAGTATGTGTTTTCAACCTTAACATCTTTATTTTCCCTTTGTGAGTCGAAAGAGGGAAAGATCTTCTGAGTATCCCTGAAAAAGAGATTGATCGTGTGGGTATGCATGTATGTATGTGTACATGTGCATGTAATGAAAAGAAAACAACATTTCAGGAATCAGGTTTTGTAAGAGAGATTTTATGAACCAGAAAGGATCACCTCCTGCGAGTGAACAGCTTTTTGAAACACACGAAGTTTTAACCCCCTCTCTTTCTGGCAAATCAAGCATCCGTTATTACCTAGAGCATTTCAGTAAAGATTTTCTCCTTCATCCAGTGGAGCTTATTTGCTAAATCAGCAGTGACATGTCAGATAAGGCAAGCCATTTACTATTTGCAATTAGGTTGAAATGTTGATTTTGGAAAAATCTATCTTGAATGAACAGGAGCCAACCTAATAATAATAATAGTAATAATAAAGTAGATCTCTTAAAGATTTCATCCCAATGTGCTTGCTAAATTGCCAAGGAGTTTACAGACCAGGATGCTCCATTATGTTCTGTTACACACTTGCTGTGTGACCTTGGATGAATTAGGGTCCCTTTCTTTGTCCCAGAGTGAATGGACCAGGGGCTGCCCAAAGTCTCTTTCAGTTCAGATGGTCTGTGATTTGCTCAGTCTATGCCCATAGAAGGCATTTAGAAAGTCTAGGCTGATGCTTTTTTGTTCTTTTGGAATTGCTTTCGTTTAAGGCAGAGTAAAGAAAGTTGGCTAAGAACCGGGACACGAGAATCTTGGCATTCTTGTGTAGCCTCCTACTAAATCAGGAAATTGATGGGTTACACATTGTACTGATGAGAAGTTGACTGCAGTCCCTCAACCCAAGAACACCAGCGCTGGTGCTATTCCAGGGTAAATGAGAAAACAATAGGATTCTGGCACAAACAGCACTGTGCCTGGGACCAGTCAAAATCAAATCCAGTTAGCCAATTGCTTTGTGAGTCCCTTGATTCTGTGGCTACTTGAATGCAGGGTACCCAGGTACTGCTGGGATGTGTGCGTTTGCTTGTGTATGTGTGTGTTTTAACTCAATAAAATTTAAATGGCTTCATTACAGGCTCAGCATCCCCATGGGTAAATCTGAAGAACATATTCGAAACGTTCCAGAAGTTAAAAGCAGTTGCCGGCCCTTTCACTTAATTAGAATTATCACACCCTCCCTTCCTTTCCATAATATCCCTAGAAGAATCTGTCCATATTACTATAAGTTATTATATTTGGTCCGGCACCTTCTAAACGGCACATTTGTCATGTTCCCATTGTACATGGTTAGCTGAAGCCATTACAAATTATTACCACTTCCAACTTTGTAGCTGAAACACAGCTTCTCCCATTGGTCTCATTCCTGTATTCCAATTTGAAAACATGGGTAATGTTTTTATGGGTTGCATAGACTTTCCTCTGGTCTGTCATTTGTGAGTCCTGTGAGTCCTGCCAGCAATGGCATGTTGAAAGTTCACTATTAATAAACCCTTTACTGAATGGATTTTTGGTCTCTATATATCCGAGCAGAGTTTGATACAGTACATTGAGAGTCTGTTTCTTTAACGTGGTCTCATATCTTTATTTGGCTCCAGCTGGTCCCCAAAGTTTCAGATAATTTTGGTGCCTATATAGGACCAAATCCTCTTTCGGTTGGTTATTTACCGTTCAAATCAAAGAAGCATTTTGTAGGTGGAAAAGAATGTGTATATTTTTTAAGAATCGATATTTTTATAGTAGAAGATTCCTGCTTTCTGACTTCAAGCCGGACATGAAAGAGATGTAGAGCCTTGTTTTTCTGTCACTCCCCTCTGCTGACAAACCCGGTGGTGTTTATTACCTGCCATAGATTCATCATTTGGCTGGTGCTGTAAAGATGGGTGTGATCCTCCAACCCCCGACCAATTGGATTTTGTGTGTGATGCTGCTTCCCACCTTCGCACAGCACACAGCCTGTGTACACCTGTCAAAGGCACGCAGCCCCTGACACGCCTGTCTGCTCACGCCCGTGGCCCATGGCCATCTCCCTGGAGTCCTAATCCCCCGCCCCTACCCCCGCACAGGGCTCGCGCCGAGGCGGGCGTTCACAGCGCATCAGGCTCCAAGCGGCTCCTAGCAAGGTGGTTTTATAGCCCTAGAAGGGCAGCCCTTGTTCTCCACTCCCCCAGGACCCTGGACTAGTCCCCAGCAAGGACCAGAGAATCTGATTAGAATGAATGGCATTTGGTAGCGGGAGGTAGTTGGAGGCTGGAATAAAAATCTTTCAAAACGGTGGGGCTTTTTTTTTTTTCTCACGATTCCCATGCTGCAGAATTTGCATTTTATTTTTCTGCCTGACAGGTAGGAAGGGTGCAAAGAGCAGGAGTCAAGCTCTCGATTCTTCCCCTGTGCGTACTTGACGTGGGCTGTGGCGGGCAGCGCGCGGGCGATGCATCTGTGGTTTACCTTTGCTTCCCTGCAGCACGGTTGGAAGAGGGAAGGCTGACCTAGCGATCGCCTGCTCTGAGCCAGGACCTTCGTCCAGCATGTCCCGCTTCGTCCTCGTGGTGTCCTGAGACTGTCCTGACAAAGTGGCTTAAAAGAGTTCTGGAGACTGGAAGTTCACAATCCAGGGCTGCGCTCCCTCAGAGCCTGTGGGGGGAATCCCATTGCCTGCCTCCCGCCTGGTTTCCAGTAGGGGTGGCAGCCCCAGGTGTGCCTGGGATTGTGGCACAGCTCAACCTCTGCCTCTCTTGTCCCTTGGCCGTCTTCTCTCGTGTCTGTCTTCTCTCCCCTTCTTGTAAGGGCACCAGTCATACTGGATTAAGGGCTCCTGCTACTCCAGTGTGACCTCATTTTAACTTGCCTAATTCCACCTGCAAAGCCCCTATTTCCAAAGAGGGTCACTCTCTGAGGTCCTGGGGGTTAGGACTTGAACATACCTTTTGGGGGATGTAATTCAACCCGTAACCCCAGGGGAGGTGGAGGTGAGGAGGGAGGGTCCTGCTCAGGAGGTCGCGTTGACTAGCCCAAGGTCACCATTGGGACGAGAGCCTAAGTGGCCTTCCTACCTGTGCACAGCCCAGGTTATGTCATCAGCCTCTGGAAAGGTATTGCCAGGCCCCCAGCATTCACCCATCTCTGCAGGAAGGCAGACACGGACACCTTTTGTGTCTGACATTTAGGGGTCTTTATTTTTTATTTTTATTTTTCAAATTCTACTCAATTTATTCATTTTTTTTAAAGATATTACATTTAAAAATATATGAGGTCCCCATTCGCCCCCACCACCCCCACCCCACCACTCCCCCCCCCCAATAACACTCTCCCCCATCATCATGTCACATCCATTGCGTCTGGTGAGTACATCTCCTAGGGGTCTTTAAAGAACCATCAAATCTAAAGATGCCATTTTACTCGGTGGGGTGCCTGAGGCGCAGCCATCAGGGGAAGATGGCCTGTCTCACCCCAGCCTGTCACCAGGAAGGGCATCTGTCCATGTGTCATATGAACGGCTCTTCCCGCACCCCTGACCTGGGGCTGGTGTTGGTGCTGGCCAATCAGACCAATGGGACACAGCCCCTGCCCTTGGGATCTTGGGGACAGGGGTATAGTTTCAGGAGCATCTGCAGCCGCAGGCTGGCAAGTGTTTTAAGTGCTGTGACATTGCACACCTCCGTTTTGCTGCCACCCTCTCCAAAGCAGCACCCTCTGCCTCAACCCCAGCTCTCTACCCCTTTACCTTGCCTTGATTTCCTTCTTTGTACTCACCAGGATGTTGCATTGTATATTTATCATCTGCCTCCCGTTCGACAAGTGACCTTGGTGAGAATTGAGAACTAGTGTGTTTTGCTTACATCCCTGGTACGTTGACAGTGCCTAGTGCATAGTAAGTACCTAATAAATATTTGCTGAATGAATGCAGTACTCTAGCTCCTAACCCAGTGCTGGTTGAGTCCAGCAGTCTTTGGACCCTGAGTGTGACACTGCAGAAAGCCTGTGTGTTGCAGTGTAGTGAGCGCTGGACGGCCAATTTGAGGAAAGCCATGGGCTCTGGTGTCTGCCTCACTCTGAAGATGCCGTGTGGCCATGGGCAGATCACTGGACATCTCTGAATCTCAGGCTCTGGAACTGGGAATGGACATAATCACCCCCGACCTGCCTTGGAGGGAGGCTGTAGGGATCAAATGTGTTCACTGGTGTGTAAACAAACCCTTGATAAATAAGAAAGCCTCTACCATGATTTTAATGAAAGACATTTTGAAAATAATGTGGCCCGGGCTTGGGTGGGCACCAGCTTTTCAAATCCTCTGCAGCCCAAGGCCAGCCTATGGAGACCCCTCTGGTTATTTCATTTGTAACTTTGCTCTTAAATTTTAAAACTGCATTCTGAAAAGTGGGTTATTTCAGCAGCCTGGCTGTGTCTGTGATTCCGAAATAGAACCATTTATGCATTCCAAAGCAATCAATGAACCAATTTGGAGTGAGGTATATCTTCTGGCTTTCTGTTTTTTTTTTAAAAAAAAAAAAAACGTCCAGGTTTCAAGAAGTCCCAACATTTTGGGAGAATACGGGGTCCCTGCTAATATGCTGCTGTTTAAAAGCTGCTTTATTCTCTATGGAAAATGCATAAGTGGATTTATTTTTGTTTCTTTTCTAGTCCCAGCCCCTTTTCTTCCTTCCCCCTTTGAGAATTTGCGTTCCTTCTGCTAAATTGGCTGTGGTTTTGCTTCAGCTGGCAGCCAGTTTCTTCATTATTTTTCCTTTCTACCTGAGCTTTCGTAATATCAGCATCCTCTTGACTTTGAATGCAAAGCAAACATATCAGCCTTCTGTAAACTAGTCCCAAGATGCCCTCTTCTAATTCTGAAGCTTCAGGCCGCTGGAGGAATATAGTAAAAGCACGTCAAAAAGTGTGATCCAATACCCAGATGTTCGGGCCATATACAGAGTGATTCTCAAATAGTGGCTTGTTTGAGAATTGACGAGCTCCCTAGGAAAGTCATAACCACCTCTAGGTTTGGGAAGTACTGCCTTTCATAGGATTTGCCCCCCACTCTGTCCCCATCCTTAGCTCTTGGAGCAAGATCCAGATGTGCAAGTTCAGCTGATAGATTGGAGTACTCCAAGGAAGAGAGGTCTGAACCTGAAGGGCTTGTGGAGACAGACCTGGCTTCATATCCCCACAGTACTGCTTAGCTGTGACCTTGGGCAGGTCCTTTTCCTCTTTGTGCCTCAGTTTCCCCTACCACTGAACCCAACTCATAACAGGACCTTACCAATAGGTCATCACCACTGTACATTAAAGTTTGAAAAATACAGCCACTGAGGTCCTGCTGCAAGCATTTATAATGAAAAATGTTTTCGATTGTACGCAAGTGGCTTTGAAAGTCTTCTGTCGTGCCTGCTTAGTTTTTAAAAAAAAAATGCCATTGGGAGAAAATACTGAGACCGGTGGGCCCGTGTGATCCATTGTAGCTGTTGGAATTGCCAAGTCATTTACGAAATGTAGTCAACATTCCCACATAGCCAGCGTTTCTTTAAAAATGTAATTGCTCCTATTTGGATTCTGGCATCTGTATTATCTTTATACAGCAATAATAAAGCCCAGTGGTTGAATAGAATTGTGTGTCCCCAATTCCCCCTTTTGAGTTACGAGGCCTTGGGCATCTGAAGAGGCAGATAGACAGAGGCATGGCCCAGAGGCCCAGCGTGTGGCAGTGGGTCCCCTGGACCAGGCTGCAGCCCACCCTCGCTCCCCAGCATCCTTCCTGGATGGTCTCCCCAGGGACCCCAATGAGGAGCCCGAGGAGGCTGGTTGTTTCCTAAACCCGTTGAAACAAGCAATGCCAGTGAAAGAGGGGATTTGAGAACACGGGCCTCTGCACTTAAAAAATTCTCTCATTTGTTTTGAACCACATCTCAAATGATGTGCTTGGTCTCAGATTAAGATAGAAAAGCAAGAGGTCCAGCTTTCAGAGATTGACTGCCCATGTAGGTGGGGAAGCTTCTAGAAGTTGGGGCAGGATTTTCCTGCTGCCCTTTCCATCCTTCTGGCCTGAAATGGAGGGTGCAGTGTCCTCTGGCATGTCTGGACCCAGTGTGACCTTTATCCTATTGCTTATCTCTTTCCTACTGCCTCTCTCTTCTTTCTTATCAGAGACTCCCAACCTTGCCCAGATTCCCCCCAATTCTCTTTTTTTAAAAAAAATTTTTAAGAGATTTATTTTTATTTATTTCTCTCCCCTTCTCCCCCCCTCCCCCACCCCATGAGTTATCTGCTCTGTGTCCACTTGCATTCTTGTCGGTGGCACCGGGTATCTGTCTCTTTTTGTTGCATCATCTTGCTGCATCAGCTCTTCGTGTATGTGGCACCACTCCTGGTGCTTTCTTCGCACAGAGTGGCTTTCCTTGCAGGGTGCACTCCTTGCGCGTGGGGCTCCCCTACGTGGGAGACACCCCTGCATGGCATGGCACTTCTTGGGCCAGCTCACCACATGGGTCAGGAGGACCTGGGTTTGAACCCTGGACCTCTCATATGGTAGGTGGATGCTACATCAGTTGAGCCAAATCCAACCCCCCCCCCCCCCCCCCCAATTCTCTTGAACTCTCTTTCTCCACCTCCTCCAAGGTCCCTTCCAATCCTGAGACCTCTAAGTCTACTGTGAAGGTCAGGAAGTTCAGACCTCCCTCAGATTCCACCCTGGCACCCTCAAATGTCTGCATATTCACCCCTCTTCTAGGCTTGCTCTCTTCAAACAGGAACTGTGCCTCCTTTTATTTATTTTTATTTTTGTTTTCATTTTCAGCTCTTCCCTGTGTGCTTGCTCTGGAAGTCCTGGCTGGTCTCCAGCTCTCTGAGGGCACCTTTTGCCTCACGCCCGCAAAGCGTGGACATTCCCCAAGTTAGTGACCTCGACCCACTTTTCTCCTCCCCAGTCTCCCGCTTGGAGATCCTGCATGCCTCAGTGATCTTGGAGCCTCCAGGCTGGCCCCTCTGCAGCGTGTCTCAGACCATATTCACCCTGTCCCCTGACTCGCCCACCTGCCCCCGGCTCCTTCTTTGTACTGGAGGCAGGGTGAACTTCCAGAGGTATATGTGACTGTGCCACACCTGCCCAGAACCCCGTACTGGAGCTGGGGGCCTGTGGGCAGAGGCTGAGCTCCTCAGCCTGGCATTCGGCTGCCCACAGTCTGATCCCTCTTTGCCTACAGAGTCCTTTTCTCTGGCTGCACCCCAAATGGCGTCCACACTGGGCCAAACAAGCAACACCCTTCCTTGGAAATACAACTTTGTTTCTCACTTCTTGTTCATATCCACAGCCCCTGCAAGACTCGGCCTTGACACTTCCTCCCAGCAGACCTGCCCACCCCCACCCCACTGCTGTCCCCCCACCTGCGGGAAACCGCTCTTCCTCCCTCCACCCCCCTTCTCTTCTACTAGGGCACAGATAATGTATTTCCTAGTATTTTCATTAGTTTTGTTTTATTTCTTTTATATCGTTGTATCTTAATAACCTTTGTACTCAGGGCTTACTATGTATCTGACACTGTTCTAAATTTTTATGCATATAAACATATTTAAACCTTACCCTGTGAGGTTCAAGGTTCATACCACTTTTATCACTTCATTTTGTAGAATTGTAGAGTTTGTCACTTGCCCATTGTCACAAAGCCAGAAACTGAAAGAGCCAGGATTTAAACCCAGGTTTTGTTGACTTAAAAACTGTGTCCTTAACCCCAACACCAGAGAGAGGTGACAACCCTCGAGGCTAAAGCCTGGAGCCGTACTCCCTGGGTTCGAATCCCGGCTCTGCCACTTTTACTGTATGACTTCAACAAGTTTCTAAACTTCCCTGAATCCCCAGTTGCTCTTCAATAAAATCACAATGAGGATACTCATAGAACAGCAGTGTTCTGTTCCCTCATCTCTAAAACAGGGATGCCGATGGTCATGGGGATTATGTATTAATATAAAGGCACTCTCTGCGTCTATTAATCTGAATATTTCATTATTATCCACTAGGGTTAGACACTGTGTTGGGGTCAGTTTTCCTACTGGATGGTGTTCCTTCTGGTGCTCTTGACGGTGCTGCGGCTTATGACACTGCACGCACTGATGACAGCCGCCACCTTTGGGGATTCCTGTGCTGCTGGAGGTCTGCTAAGGGTTCATGTGCAGCCCCCACCAACCCTCACCTCGGCCCTGGGGACGGGGAGGAGGTGCCGGCCACGCTCCTGCAGGTGGCCCAGTGGCCGAGGTCTGAGCCCCGTCCTTCTGCCTCTGAAGTGTGCGCTCTTTGCCACGGCTCTGTTCTCACCGGAAAGCCAAGTGTCCAGCCCAGCACCGTGTCCGGCAAGGGCAGGTATTCCGTAAAGGTCCGTTTCTTCCCTGATTTCTCCCCTCATGGAAATGGCTTTGTAGCCACTTGATCAGAAATCCAAGGAGCCAAAGACCCAGGCCCAGCGGTGCTGCTCCAGGCAAAGCCTGATGGGCCTGGGGCACTCTTCTTTTTGTTCCCTCTTGTCCCTCTCTCTCTTGCCACTCCCTGACCTTGGTCAGGTTTTCATCTTGTGGCATATGGAAACTCCCTAGTGGATGCCTGTGACCTCCACTCAGCCCCCATTAGGGTGAACTGGTGGCTTGGGAGATCAGCATCCCTGAGTCTGTCTACACTGGCTTTGCTGGAGCAGGAGGAGGAGATTTTCTCCTGGGCCACTTGTGGCAAGTCTGGTGGTTGCCACCTCATCACCTACTAGACAAGGGGACATTTTGGTTGGGTCATAGGAAACAAGGGAGGTAGAGGAGTTTGCTGAGGCTCTTAAAATTAAACCCACACATACTCATACACACATATATATTTACACCCATGAATGACCTACCCTATGCTATATGGACTCAATTTAGAAAACTTGGAAAGCTCAGAAAAGCACAAAGGGGGGAAAAAAAAAAGAAACAAAAATCACTGATAATATCGCCCCCACCTGAAATAATCCCTGTTGCCAATTTATCATTGTTTTAATTATTTATTTTTGATAGAGATGTTGTAAGTTTACAGAAAAATCTTGCATACCTTTTGGCAATTTAACTCATATCTTTCTGGTACCCTGTATGCATCTGTGTGTAAATGTGTATTGTTCTTGAGCAAACATACTTGTCTAGCCTGCTTCTTTCACCAAGTAATGTATCATGATTATTTTTCCACCTTGATTAAGTGTTTCTAAAATATGATTTTTAATGACTGCGTAATATATCATTGTAATGAGGTACATGATTTATTTAACTAATTTTTTATTGTTGTACAGTGTGTTTTAAAATATTATCCATATTGCTTTTTGAAACATCCTTGCACATTCATCTTTAAGCACATCTCTAATGATTCCTTGGGCTTTATTGCTGGAGGTGGCTTTGGCTCAGAGGATAGGCATATTTCTTTTAGGAGGCACTGGGGATTGAACCCAGGATCTTGTACATAGGAAGCAGGTGCTCAACCACTGGCTACTTCTGCTCCCTGGCATATTTTTAAGGCTTTTGATAACCATGGCTGAATGGTCTTTGTAGGAAGTTTGTTTTTTCCAGTCCCACCTACCAACATTAGCAGTTATGAGATTTTTCATTTGTCTCCAGTCTTTTCGACACTGAATATTGTTTCTTTTCCATCTTTGCCAATCTGATAGACAAGAAAGTACCCATTTTAATTTGCATAATTCCAATGGTGAAATCGAATTCCTTTGCATGCTTACTGTATATGCATATTTTGGGTATGTAATTTGTCCATTCATGTCCTATATCCATTTAATCACAGGAGTTTTCCATTTCTTTGCCACCAAAATCTTTTCCTTTATGACATCTGCTGAGTAGGTTTTTAGGAGTTGATTAATCCACCTTGAGTTTAGATATTTTTAGTCTAAGACTAAATTAAATTGGGAGCCTATCACCTGAATCAACTGAGAATGAGCAGAAAATGATAAGGGATAGGGATGTGAGGAGACTGGGAGGAGAATAACCCCCCTCAGTGTATCCACTTCTGGACTGAGAAAATATTACTGATATAAACAGCTTCTCCTGGTGGATGCATGTCTTCTGGACATCAATCCTAGGTGACAGAATACCCCATTGCAAATCCACTGAGGCTCATCTCAAGCGATAATATTTATGACTCCTAGAATCTCATTAGTTCTCGCTTAAAGAAAAGAATAAAGAGAGAAAGTTTAAATGAACATTTTAAGGCAATTGACTTAAATTATAAGAGACTAAAAGCTGGGCTTGTAGGATAATTGAAGAATTGCATTATAAAGAAATCAATATCTTTCTGGAACCCGCTCTGTCCTCATTTTGTGAGTTGTTTTGCAAGGGGACGGCCACTCTATCACTTTCCTGCAAATTTCCTTTAGCATTATCCCCAAGGTCAACATTTTTTCCCTTTCTTTGATTGTTCCTGTTTTTCCTCTTAACGCAGCCTGAGCTCACAAAGACATTTAGGAGCAAAGAGAGTGGAGAGTAGGGGTTTTAAAATGTCCGGGTCCTCCTCCTAGCCTCTGGCATCCCCGGTTCCCAGCGCTGCAGTGAGGCTCCTTCTCCATCTTCCCACAGAGCCTTTGGAGAAGGTCGATCTCATAAAGAAAAGGGAGCGGAGAATGAACAGTTGATTTTTTTTTTTAAACCCTACTTCGTAAGTCCTCAATTAAATGCAAATGCAAACAGCATTCATGAAAATCAAAAAGGAGGAAGGAAGATACCAGCAATTCCAGCCTCCTAACTAGTCATCACTCATTTCCCTGTCATCTCTTTTGGCATTAGGTAGTCACATTTTGTCAACAGTTCAATCACCTGCTTCCTTTCCTCTGTGTTTCATACGTATTTTGTCATGTTTCATGATCCTTACATTCTGGAAGGATGTCTTGGAGCGGGCAGAAATCTCCTCCGTTCACACAGCTGCTTGAGGTCCAGTGGATTTAGCTCAGGATGCTGCAGCTCAGGGAGGCAAGGTGGCCTCGCAGCGTGGCGCAGACGGCCCCGTCTTGGCACGGTTTTGCCCTGGCTTCCTGATGGCACACAGATGTCAGGATGCCACTGTGAAGCTGTGTGTTTTTGTTTTGTTTTGTTTTTCGAGACATAATGAATTCTTACCATACCACTACCTGCTTATGTCATCATTCCAGAAGAAAACAGACTAACAATGTTTGAACTTTTGCTTAAGGGAATGTTTTCAAATGTCATGTGTTCTTAGATCAAACTCGGCAGCAGAGAGCTGAATTACTGCCCCAGCATCTGTGAAAGAGAAAAGACGTCTTTGCCTTCAGCTACGTGTGGAAGGTGCCTAATCCTCGAGATGTACCGACTTCACCGTTCATTTGTCTATTTGGCTAATGTTTTATTGAGTGGCTACTGTGTGACTGGTGTGATTAAATGGCTCTTTAAACTATGTGTCATTTATTTGTTAAGGCATTGACAGTTAATATTCCTGCCTGACTCAAAAAATAAGTGTGTAGCTTACCTTAAAGAGCGCATCACTTAAAAAGACAGAGAAATCAGAAACCATATTGGAAACTGTATGAAGAGTGCTTTTACCTGAGTTTTAATTTTTTTAAAACTTTTTCTTGTAGTAACCAATGTAAAGCACACAATTTCCCGTTTTAACCACCTTCAGTTGTACAATTCAGTGATAATTACATTCACGATACGTGCTGCCCTCACTGATACCCATTTCCCTCCTTTTTTGTTACTTCAAACAAACTACTCACCCATTAAGGTACAATTCCCTCTCCCTGCCCCGCCGCCACCCCTGCCAGCCTGTGACTTATCATCTATCTCTATGAAGTAAGTTTGCTTCTTCCAGGTGTTTCATTTAAGCATGATCCTACAGTATTCGTTTTTTTTGTGTCTGAAGTTTCATGCAGCATGGTGTCGTCAAGTTTCATCCATATTGTAGCATGCATCAGAACGTCATTCCTTTTACAACTCAAAAATATTCCATTGTGTGTATATATCCTATTTTGTTTATTGAGTCATCTGTTGATGGATGCTCAGGTTGCTTCCACCTTTTGACTATTGTGAATAATGCTGCTATGAACACCGGAGTGCAGATATCTGTCAGGTCCCTGCTTTCAATTCTTTTGGTATATACCAAGAAGTGGGACTACTGGGTCATAGGGTCATTCTATTTTCAGTCTTCTGAGGATCCTCCAAACTGATTTCCACAGTGGCTGCACTGTTCTACAGTGCCACCAGCAATGTGTGGGAGTCCTCATTTCTCTACATCCTCACCGGCACTTACTATTTTCTGTTTTTGTTTTTTTAAAAAATAACAGTCATCCTAGTATGTGAAGTGCTATCACTTTGCCATAGATGGGGGGCTTTATTTCTGAGCTCTCAATTCTATTTCATTGGTCTGTATGTCTATCTTTATGCCAGTACCACACCGTTTTGTTTACTTTGACTTTGTAGTAAGTTTTGAAATCAGGAAGTGTGAGACCTCCACCTTTATTCTTCTTTTGCAATATGGATTTGGTTCTTCAGGGCCCTTAATCTGTGTGTTTTTATCCCTAATAGGAATGGTATTTCATCGTTAACTGGGGAGAGAACAGTATCTTCAAAAAATTATCTTGGGAAAACTGGATATCCACATGCCTAAGAATGAAGTTAGACCAAGACAGAAAGGGAAATGGGTTGGCTATTTAGATTCTGTTATACTAGAGAACTCATTAGGAGAGGTAAGATTTCTCATTGGTGGTAAGTTCCAAGAGGAAAGCAACCCTGCATTTCTTCATTGTCTCTCACTTTATATCCAATCACCCACAACCTTTTATCTGTTATACTTATGGATATATGTGTGGTCAAGGCAGATGAGTTCCCTGCCTTCCCTGTCTATGCAGAAGGGCAGATAAAAGAATCACTTGTATAAGTGGGTTGAGATAGGTACTTTCAGGGAGAGGGAGCAGTATGTGCAAAGGTCTGAAGTGGGAAAGAACTGGGAACATGTGGTACTATAAGAAAGCCCTGTGGCAGGGCTGGGAGGCAGAGGGCAGGGGCTGAGACTGGCCAGGCTGCAGGGCCAGCTGCACAGGCCTTAGATGTGGCCATGGCAAGGAGTTTGTGTTTTCTGTCAGAAGCAGTGGGGAGCCGTTGAGGGTTTGGAGGCAAGGAAGGGGCAGGGTCCAGTTGCCTTTTAAAAGGACCCTCCGTCTGCTCTGCAGAGACTGGTTTTGGTGGCCAAGAGAGGCGATGGGGAAGCTGTTGCAGTTGTCTCTGCAAGAGGTCATTAACACACATAAAAAACATGGTACAGATGGAAGGAACTCTGAAGGCAGGGTGCTCGTTAGGGCTTTACTTTCTCATGACGTTGAAATAGGGCTCTGGGGTGGACATTCTTGTCTCCATCCTCCCTGGAAGCCGGCTCGATCCGAAGGGTCTTTACAGCCTACATGTCTGCACCTGGCACTGGCTCAGGGTTCAAGGGTCTGAAGGGCTCTCACTCATTTACATGTCACCTTTTCACATTACCTTGCAAGTCCCATGTCCCCTCTTCAGACCACCCTCCTGTCCATCATGTGGGGTTTAGACACAGGGTTGGCCCTTTGTTATCCAAACTCCCTTGAGCCCTGATAGGACAGTGGGGGACAGGAAGGCTCATGCATTGGCGAGGCCAAGACTCGAAGCCAGGCCCTGCTTCCTGGCAGCTTTGTTATCTTGCTTAAGGCACTTTACCACTGAGGGTCTCTTTCCTCGTCCTTGCCATGGGAAGAATGAAACATGTGGTCATCGTTGTATTTTTGTCATTACAAATAATATTCATCACCATTTGCCAAGCACCTGCTATGCCAGCACTGCTCAACCCCGTGCAAAGGGCTTTGCGTCCCTTGCCCCATCCGCTCTCGTTTAGTCCTTGCAGCCACTCGAGGCAGTAGGTGTCAGCGTCCCCACCAGCAGGCCCAGAAGCCGAGGCCGGGGTGGGAACGTCACTCATCTGAAGTCTCATTGCTGAGAAGGGTGGACTTTTGCTTGGGAACGGCCCCATGGCAGGTATATCCTCCACTGGAAAACTCTGGGCCACTCCCACCCTAAGTCACCATGCAGTTACTGTTTTAATTTGGGTGCTTTGCAAATACTTTGGGGCCCAAGATTTAGCCCCTAGAAGAAGTTGGAAGATGGTGTCGAGGTCTGCCTAACGTAGGAGATTTCTGGAGCCTGTGGAAGGAAGAGCTCACCTGGGTGAGCACTGCCTTGGGAGGAGCCCAGGAGGAACCCCTGCGTATCTCCATGCACAAGCCTTCCAGGGAATGTGGGCTTTTGTAAGCCCAGGTGTCATGGTGCTGCCCTCTGCAGGTGGTTTCTGGAACTGCAGTCAGGATTCAGGCATGCCCCAGGAGACACTCCCCCAAAGAAATGTGACATACTCGCTGTCCACTGCTCCGGGAATTCCACTGCTTATTTTTAGCCTGGAGAATTAGATGCACAGAGCTCCAAGATGCATGTGCAAGAATGTTCAAGTAGCATTGTATGTGCTGGAAAAAAAAAAGACATTTTGGTGGTGAATTTTCACTGGGAAATGGTGTTCAATGTGGGAAGCTTAATGTCTTTGAAATGGTGAAGAAAGATCCTCAAAATACATTTTTAGCTGAAAAATAAGAGGGAAAGAAAATGTTCAGTGTGAACCAGTTTATGGAAAAATCAGACAACCATTTTTTTTGTATGCATATGTATACATCTGTAAAATGCACAGAGCAATAGGGAAGGACAGATACCAAAATGCAACAGTGGTTGCCACAGATGGTGGGTTTGAGACGCCCAGTCTGGGTTTAATTTAATCCTCATGACCACCCTGTGAGATAATAACACCATTATCCCATCTGATGTACAGGAAACTGGGGCCCAGATTCTCTAAGTACCTTGCCCAGTATTGCTGTTGGCAAGTGGCAGGGCTGGGATGGAAATCTCCCCAGCCTCGCTCCAGAGCTGTGCCTCCTCACCACTCCCTCCTCCACTTCTCTCCAAATTTCACGAATGCTCACCCAAAAGCAGAGAAGTGTGGGGGTGGGAACCTAGGGCTGCCTAATGCCAAATCTGATGTGCTGCTCATTCTGTATCCTGGTTCAAACAGGTTTTGGGGGCCACCAGGCATATAGAAAACTCAGTAGATAGTTTGTGAATGAATGAATGAAGGAGTAAATGAATGAGTTAAAAGCAGGGAGAGGTTATAAAGAAAACGGAACATGCAGTGACTTCAAGGAACTTGTCTTGTAGCCTTAGAGACAACGTGTTGGCAGGTGACCTAGAAGCCTGTACTACAGATGGCAACAAAATATATAAATGTGCCGGGGCTTCTGGAGAAGGAGAGCGTCACAATCTAGGAAGGCTTCCTGGAGGTGGTGGGACAGGAGCTTAAGGGCGAAGGTAGGATAACTATAAAGAAGTGTAAACTAAAGGAAGCAGGTGAGGGAGTAATGACTAGGGTTTCTCATGTATTTGTATTTGTGTAGATTGTAGGTTTAGAGAATTTCTGGGGCTTGTCTTGGGGAGAAGGAGCTGGCAGACTCAGGAAGGGAATTAACATGCCTTTAGTATCCTGTGTGCCAGGGATGATATATACACACACACACACATATACATATACATGTACATCTACATCTACATGTACATATACGTATGTATGTATGAGGGGCAGTTTATATGATCTAAAGCCTTATAACAGTTGCATATGAAATTCAGAAATAGGCAGAGAGAAGTTAAGTAATTTGTTCTGTGTCACACAGCAGCAAGTCAAAAGCTGAGCTGGGATTGGTGTTTGTTGTGTCTGAACCCAAAGCCCCTGCAAGGCTGAATGGGGTCAGAAGAGCAGGTGTGTGCCAGCCTTTCCTCCCTCCCTAGGGCTGCAGGTCACCAGCCTGGGCCTCTAGCCAGCTCTCCTCCCTGGGATTGCAGGTCTGTGTTCCCAAGAATAGAAAATCTTGCCCCACGAGGACTGTGCCCTGGAGTAAGCCTGGGTGACTCATCGGCCTCTCCCCGTTTCACACCATTATATGTCCATACCTGGGACTTTTCCAGAACACTTCTTTTGTACATCCTCCATCCCCACCCCAGACAATAGTCTCATGACATAGTGACCACTTGGGTGCATGAGTTTTAAGCCAGAGCATACCTGTGTCTGCTGAGATACCATACACTGTCTGGCATTGTGGCCCTCCTGGCTTGGTTTCTCAGTCCTCTGTTGAGCAGACGGGGGTTTCAGAACCTGCTCCAAAGAGCTGAGTGAGGCAAATCTGCCTCCTGAGAGCATTAATCCAAGTGGCAAGTTATTAAGGTTGAAGACATACACATATAATTTACATTTACATAATCATAGCGTGCTGCCTGAATAGCCATCTAGTGATGGATGGCATCTGAGCCAGGCCATCTGCTGGGTCAGATCGAGGTTGCTGTCTGAACTGACTTGGCAAAATGTAGACACATCCCTTGGTGGAGAGACTTGGCAAAATGTAGACACGTCCCTTGGTGGAGTTCTACCAATAAACATGGGCTACCAAGGCTGGGAACCCTTCCTAGATCTCACCTCTTTTCTTTTTAACCATCGTCCATTGAATTCTTAAGTGACAGGCTCTGTGCTATTAGGGCTCCTCTAAATAAAGAGAGTGGAATTATGATCTTCCTTTTGCAGGAGAGAAAATGGAAGAGAGGTTTGGTAACGTGTGTGAGGAGGCACAGCTAATAAGCAATTGATTAAGGAGTCTGGTTGATGATGTAGATTGTTTCAGTGGGAGAGGGGCGTGGTTAACAGGTCACCAAGGTGCACAGGTTGCTTTAATGAAGGTGCTGGGTGAGACTCACACTTTGGGTGGCTGTCTGCAAACAGCAGGGACCCCTGGCCGTAGAGCCCCTTCGATGCTCCCCTGTTGCCCGTGAAAGAGCCCTGTTGGGGTGAGTACCCCACCAAACCTGAGATGCTCCATCTACCTTCCCGGAATTTTCTTAAGCCCTTTTGGCACCTCCCAACTGATACGGAACCCCAGAGGCCTTAGGTTCAAGGACCTGAGAGCCCCAGCACAGTCCTGAGCACTTGCTCCTTCTATGGGGAAACTGAGGACAGTGTCCCAGACCCAGGCTTTGGGCACCTGGCGGGCCCAGGGCTCGAGCCTGTCCCTGTGCATCCCCAAGCCCCTGATGTCTCCACTGCTGTGACGTGAACACTGTGCCAGTAAATATAGCCTTTCCTTCTAAATGCAGCTGCCAACCGGGGAGAAAGAGAAGCTGAACTTGGGGCAGGACCGAGAGGGTCAGAGGGGCCGACCCACTCCGTGCCCAAGGGCAGAGCTGAGGCCCCGTGATGGGGAGGAAGTAGCTCCTGGCCGCCCAGCAAGCCCGTGGGCCTCTGTCTCCCCAGCCAGAGCCCTTTCTGCTTTGCCATCTAGCTGGCACAGATGGCCCGAGCCTCAGGGATGGAGGTAGCAGAGCTGGTGGGGGAGAATTAAGCAGTCAGCCTTCCTTAGGACTTAACTTCCCTGCTTCATGCCGCCCTTTAAAATAAATCAGGAAGAAAAATAAATAAAAATAAGTAAAATAAGTCAGAGGTGGTTTATGAAAACAGAGACAGGGAGGCAGAAAGAACATAGGCACCGACTTGTGAGACCACCCCCTCCTCTTATCGTCTCGTTTAGTGGAAGTGCAGGGCTGGAGCCATTCCTGCAGAGTCCCACTGGCCACTGTGCCAGGACCATGCTCTGAGATCTGCTTAGATGTTGCCAAGTGCTGTCTCAGAATCTGGTTTTCTTCAGAAAAATAACAAGACAGCAGAGCATGTTCTTGTTCTCGTTCTCCAGAACCCACTGAAAGCCCATATTTACCTCTCTAAGACGAGCCAATATCAGAGGGTCCAGAATGTTCTAAGCTTGAAAGGCCATCAGGTTGTTTTCTAGTTCCACACTCTTGTGACAAGGAAACCAAGCTGCCCTGGGCTGTGCCTGTTCCGTATCCATCCTTCCCATCTCGGCCGTTTGGGGTCCCCTTCTGTAGAAGGCTGGGGGGCACTGGTGTATGGGGACCCCAGTGACCTCCCAGGGGCTCTCCAGCACTAGCCCTCCATGGTGTTCTCATCACAGGCGGTAACCTTCTCCCGTTCTCAAGGTTGCTACTTGACTATTTATAGAACTGACCAAGAGATTTCAGCTGCTGTTGGCAATAAAGCATACAAATGATGCTCCACGCAGTTTTTTATTCTCTCACCCACCTTCTTTAATTCTTTGGACAAGGCTTTTTTAACACCACAGTTCCCTTCTTGATGCAGGCATTCCAGGGAAGCGAGGGGCCTGGGCACTGCCTTTTGTTGAGCACCTACTGTGTGCAGAGGCTCTGGGCTTCGTAGCTCATGCTGTCTCTTTTATTCCATACACACCCTTCTCCCCGTTACATGCGTGCTGCTTTGAGGAGAGAGCAACTGGCTCAGGGACGCTCAGCTAATAAGTGGCAGAAGTGTGACTTAAATCCAGTTCTGCCTGATTTCAAAAGCTGTGTTCTTTTTGCACGTTCAGTCGTCTGCCCCTCGCTCCAGCGGGGCCTTCCAGGTCAGCCGCGTGCGGCGGCTGCAGGGACGACGCCTGTGCGTTGGGGACAGTAGTTACTTCCTCACCCAATCAGGGCAGCCGGTATTTCTGTGTGCCAGGTGGATCCTTGTCTCTCACCAGGCTGCAAGCGTCACGAGGACGTGCTTGCTTAGCTCTCTCCAGGCCTGGACCTTGTAGGTCCTTGTACACTCAGCCTGGGAGGAGCTCATGGACTGTCTAGTGAGAGAGCTGAGAAGGAACAAGGAAGGCTGGCGAGCATCCTGAGCAGCTAGCCCTGCGGTCACCGAGGGGGGAGCAGTCCCCAGGGAGATGTCACGAAGGGCACGGCCACAGAGGCTTCTGCTGATGTCACCTGCCCCTGGGACCCCCTTTGCGCTTGGCTGGGCAGAAGCCCACTTGGTCCCAGGCTCCCTTCATCATGCATCCCAGATTTAACAGAGATTTCATTTTCTCGACTGTTCTGTCGGAGGAGCTCCAGGGAATGCTTAAAAGAACACTGTAAATCTTTGCCGGCTCATCTTATCAAAAATCTTTTTTAAAACCAGGATCTTGGCGCGCAGCCATCCTCTTCTCATCCCTCCCCTGGGGACTGGCATTTGACGTGGAATGGAGGGACCAGGCGCCTGCCGGCTCGCCTCTCCCTCCTCTGGTCATGTCCAAATGTCAGCGCATCCAACGCGGTCGGGGCCGCTGCCTCGCGTGGGCCCAGCCAGGGTGCCCTGCTGTCGTTGAAAGCACAGCCCTTGGTCCACTTTGCCTGTTGAAGTCTCGGGAAGTCAGTGTAGTCCAGTGTGTGGCAATTAGGGGCAACTTGGGGTAGCCAGAGAGCTAAATGCACCTCCCCACTTTTTAAAGAATAGTATTTTTTTTTTTTTTTCTTGTGCTGAAAGCCATATACCGTCACTGTGGAACGTTTGGAAGATCTTGAGAAATAGGAAGAGCCAAATAATATTCACCTCCAGTCTCACCACCCGGGGAGAAGCACTGCTAGCATCTCGGCATTTTATTTCTGTTTTTTATTTCCTGTGTGATTTCCTCTTACCATAACTGAGATCATGCTGGAGGTATGATTTATATCTTTTTGCCCCCATTTAGCATTAACATATACCCATATTTCCATGGCATTACAGGCTCTTTGTAAATGTGATTTTAGCAGCAGCATAAAAATCTCAGTATGTGTAGATACCATCATTTATTCTAACAGCCCCCCGTTCTGGGCACGTCTCTTTATCCCGTGCTGAGGTGCCTGTTTCTGGCAGGAACACCTGCATTTCAGCTACAGGTGCATTACCGGGAAGAAACAGGGCAGAGCTCAGCCTCCCCTCCTGGGGCGTCGAGTTCGGGTTTACCTCTCCTTCTGGTTGTTCCATCCCCAGGCTGCAGATTTAGAATGAAGGTCGCACCTACGTTGCTATGGGAAAGGAGCTCAGCTTGCATGTGGGCAGGTGATTCTCCACCCGTGCCCCTCTTCTTCATCCGCACGACTAGATCTCGTCCCCCAGGACGGGGTCCCTGAGCTGAGGCCCCAGGGGCACAGGGCAGGGCTCATCCCTCGTACCGCTCCAGAGAACCATGAAGCTGGCATCTCCATCTCTGTTTCTTCACCCTCTTGTCTGGTACCCTGTCGAGGGCCCCAAGACCACCCCCAGGTTCAGTGACTCTTGGAAAAACTCCCAGGACGCAGTGTAACGTCATCTCCAGAGCTAAGATCCAGGACAGAGGCAAACTCGGGGAAGGGAGAAGGCTCCTGGGGCGAAGTCCAGAGGGAAAGCACCGCGGAGAGCCACGCAGGCCGCACCTCCTTCCTCCAGCAAGTTGTGACCGTCTGTGGGAAAGGCTGTCACAGGGCAGCTCATCCGAGGCTCAGTGCCTCAAGTTTTCATTTGTTATATTTTAGTGCCTAGAGTTTCGCCTGGGGGTGGTCACACTGGCACCCTCTGCCTAGCACCTACGGAGGTTCCCGGCTCCCAGAAGGAAGCCGGGGTTCAGCCCAAGCCGAGCTGTTGGCACGGGCAGCCAGACACCAGGGGTTGCCCAGTTTAAGGCATGATGGGGGCCTCCCAAAACTCCCAGCCGAGGGACCCCTCGTAAGCAGCCTTTCTAGGGAAAGGGTCTCAGACCTCTGTGTTAACTGATTTCTGTCCAGGGATCCAAAGAGATCGCACTTCTTGCATCTGAGCCGTTTCAAGATGTGGGTGGAACAGATGGCCCGTTTCTATAGGATAAAATGAAGGTTTGAAAAGACCTCTCCGCGTGGGGGCTCTTGAGAGGAAGGGAGGTCCTGGGGCGCAGGAGGGCCTACCTCCCCTCGCTGCCCGTCTCCTGCTGACCTGGTGTCCCTCTCTCTAGGCTCTGAAGGGCTCCAAGAAGCTGGTGCTGTCGGTGTACTCGGCAGGACGCATCCCTGGGGGCTACGTAACCAACCACATCTACACCTGGGTGGACCCGCAGGGCCGCAGCACGTCCCCGCCCGCCAGCCTGTGCCCGCCCCGCGGCGGCTCCCTGGGGCCGCGGGAGAGGGACCGGAGGAGTGGCCTGCACCTCCTGCAAGACAGCGATGAGAAGAAGGTGAGCTGCCAGGCCTGGGCGCACCCCCAGGAGCGCCACGGGGCTGGAGGAAGGGGCTGCGTTCTCTCGGGCTCTGTGTGCCTCCCTCTCCTTAGGCCCTAAGGAGGGTTTTGTTTTGTTTTAACTTTTGATTGAGGCGAAATTCACGTAATGTAAAATTAGGCATTTTAAAGTGAGATGTCTGGTGACATTTAGTGCATTCACAATAGTGTGCAGCCATGCCCCCTCTGTCTAGTTCCAAAACATTTTTATCACCCCCAGAGAAAACTCTGTGCCCATTAAGCAGGTGCTCCCCATTCCCTACCTCTTCCCAGGCCCTGGCACCCCCAATCTACATTCTGTCTACGGAGTTGCCATTTCTGAATATCTCATATAAATGGAATCAGATCATTCAAAAGAAGCCTTTCGTACCCGACTTCTTTCACTTAGCACCATGTTGTCGAGGTTTGCTCATGTCGTGGCATGTATCAGAACTCCATTCCTTTTCCTGGCTGAATAATATTCCGGCTGTATGCATATGCCACATTTTGTTTATCCATTCATCTGTTTGTTGATGGACACTTGGGTTATTTCCACTTTGGGGCTATTGTGAACAGTGATGCTGTAAGCATTCGTGCTCATGTATTTGTTTAGATTCCCATGTCCAGTTCTTTTGGACATAGACCTAGGAGAGGAATTGCTGGGTGTTTTGATTTCTTTTGTTGTGGTTTTGACCTGTTCAATATATATTATGCTGCTGCAGTAAAAGACCCCAAATACTGTGATTTTAATCAGCTAGGTTATTTCTCCCTCCTGTGGGAGAATGGAGGGGTGGTCGAGGCTGGTGGGACTCCACGTGTTATCTGGGGTTCAGATCCCCTCTGTACCCACTATCCTTAGGATACTGACTTCTGCGTCACTGAAGCTACGTCTCACCGGGTCCCCCTCCTGGTCCCTCGAAGAGGGGAAGAGCGCGAGCTCAGGGCGTCTCTTCACCTTAGAGCTGGTTTACTTCCCGGGACCACACGCAGCTGCTGGGACTGCTGTTTCATGCCCCTCAGGGAACCTTTTTTAGGATGGGACTTGGATTGTAAACAACAGAAACCAGTCCTGGCCAACTTCTAATATAGGAATTTGCTGGTAGGGTTTTGGCAGCTCAGCCTTGAAGTTAAGGAACTTGGGGTACAGACTGCAGGAGGAAAAGGAACTCCACCTCTTAGGCTTCGCGTCCTTCCCCTCACTCTCCATGTTCCAGGAGGGAGCACCTGATTGGCAGGCGAGGTGGACTGGGCAGTTGGCTGGTCAGAGCCATCAAGACTGTAGCTAGTGGGGGAGGGGTTTGCTCAAAGCCCCATTGGGGGTGCTATCACCTAAAGAAGGGGGACAGGGATGCCGGGCCGGCAAAATCAGCAGAGTCCTCCGAGACCTTGACTGTTCTTCCAAGTAAAGGCTCAGACGCGATCTCCCCGATTCTCGAGACGGTCGTTCTGGCCCCTGTTTGCTTTGTGCCCCCCCGGGTTGCTCCTGGGACCGAGGATGCAATTCCTGCGAGCTGCTGGCTGGCGTTTTAGGATCCTGACACCAGTTAGGAGGCCGCACGGCCCGGGGCTCGTGCCAAGCGCCTTCCTCCCAGACTCTCTCTGCTCTCCTTTTCCTGTCAATAAGATCATAACATTTATTTAACGTGGTTTGTGTTCTTTGCTCAAATGTCAATATAGCGGACACGGCCGCAACCCAGCAGCTTCTGTGCCAGGCGAGAGGCGGCGAGGGCGCTGGTGGGTCTGCACCACGGCAGGCCGCCCGGGCTCCCCGCGGCTGCCAGGCGGGGCTGGGGGCAGGGGTGGCCGGCGCCCGCCTCCGCAGCAGGGAACGCTGCCCTCCGGCGGTCTTGAGGAGAGCGGGCAGGAGACAGTTTCCTGTGGCATTAAGTCATTTTCAAGGCCAGCCTTCCAGCGTAGGGCAGAGAACTTGCTTTATTTTTACCTTGAGCCCCTTCCCCGCGGGCCATGATGCTTAGGGCAGTAATCTCCTGTGGCCTAGGCAGTGTGCGCCCCGGTTCTTACAGCATCCCCCGAGCCCCCACAGCCGCCTTTCAGGGTCGGTTTCATCATCCTGCTCTTCTGGCGAGGAACTGAGGCTCAGAGAGGGCTGCGGGAGCTAGGACCCATTCAGCAAGTCAGCCGGTCTTCATCAGGCACCTCTGGTGCGCCTGACACTGTGACACAGTAGTGGAAGCTTCAGGTGAGTTTGAAGGTGGTCGAAAGAGCAAGGCAATAATCCAGGAATGAATATAAATGAAGGTGATCGTTAAAATGGCAAACCCTTCTGGAGGGCGGAAATAAATCAGGGAGGAGATACAGAGTGATGGGGCAGGGGGAGCTGCTCCTGATGAGATGGTCGGGGGTCCCTCTGAGCTGGGACTTAGGGAACAAGGAGGTGCCTCTGTGCGCGAGTCGGGGGCTGGAACTTCCAGGCAGCAAGGACAGCGTGTGCAAAGGCCCTGAGGCGGGAGCAAGCCCAGTCGGTGTCGTCAAGGTTGGAGAGAAGGACCCCGGCACTGGGGTTTAGTGGGCAGGTGCGTGGTGAGAGACAAGGTGCCCTTGAGGCGTCTTGGAGCAATTTATATAAGAAGGCTGAAGGCAGAGGCGGAGAGAACCATGCTCTGGGGGAGACCCAGTTAGCACGGGAGGCAGGAAGTGCCCTGGACTGTGCTAGAGAGAGGCCATCACAGATCTTACGGCTCGGGTGGATGCTTCTTCCTGCCCCCCGGTCCTGCCCTCCCTGACGCAGCAAAGAAACCCCGTTTCCCTCCTGGGGAAGGGCATGGGCAAATGTGTCTGGAAACCCCGCTTGCTGCTGGCTCCCCGGCCCGGGTCCTGGCGGGTTCTGGTTCTCTCCTCTCCAGCCATCTCGTCTCACCTTTTGCCGTTCTCCTTTTTGACTGGACTGTCGGACTTCCCGTGCCAACCTCCTAGATGCAGCCCAGCGTGGCGCTCCAGGGACGCGGGCTCTCGGGCAGTGATGATGTGGCCGTCACACACGGGCAGAGCCCCCCTTGAAAGCCCGGCCATGCTCTTCCCCACGCCGTGTGGCCAGAGGAAGAAACAGCGGGGGAGAACAGGGGGCCCTGGGACTCAGACCTGCCTGTTTCCAAGCCCCCTTCACATCCTCGGAGGCGAGCAGGAGCAGGGCACCGGCTCCTCGTGGTCCTGCCTTCCCTCCGACGTTCCTCCGCTCTGTGCCAGCCCTCAGCCTCTGTGACTACCATGTGCCGGAGGGGATGTGCTGTGGTTTTTAACTGTGATAGCATCGGTGAGGCAGAGATGACGAGACATGGGAGCCAGGCCGCCTGCGCTCAAATCCTGACTCTGTCACTTGCCAGGTGTGTGACTTTGGACAAGTAACCTAATGTCTCTGTGCCTCAGTTTCTTCCTCTGTAAGATGGAGACAGTAGTAGGACCTACTCTACCCACCATTGTGGAAGCTCCATGAACCTGTGTCCTGGACCACGGAGAGCTCCTGGAACAGTGTCTGGCACAGCATAGGTGCTCAGGATTTTTTCACGAATGACTGGGTTAAAACGAAAACGCCTTGTCATGGGCCTAGCACACAGTAGGGTTTGAGAAGCGTTGGCAGGGTTTGAATCAAAGTCCTGTTTAATCAGCCCCATGTTTTTTTGCAAAGATGCAGGCTATCTTTGCTATCTTCTTCCCAAGCTGGCATTTTTTATGGTTGCCTCTAAGCAGCTGTCATCCTTGAGACAGGGGAGAGACACGTTCTTTGTCTCTGTCACCTCTGCTTTGTCCATGGGGAGATGACACTCATCTAAGCGACCAGGTCTTCAGGCCTTAGAGATTACAAGCTAGAGAGTTTGGGGAAGGCTTCACAGAGGAGGCGGAATTTGGGAGGGAGGGGCAGTCCAGACGGGAGGACAGCACGACAGTGGCCTGGAGGTTAGAGAGAGTAAGGTGAGTCTCAGAACCCTAAGTGGTTTAGTTCAATTGTGAAATGGGAGAGCAGCGAGGGTGTTAGCGGGTGGTCTTTGGGCTGGAGGGAATGAAGACCGTGGGTTGGCCTGAGCCGTCCCGGTGCTTCTAGACCCCACTTTGAGGCCGGCGCCTCCCCAGTGGCTTGTTGATGGAGCCTGCGCGTTGTGGAGCCCCCAGCTCTTCAGTTCTGATTGTAAAGCTGCAGGACTCTGCGTGAGGCAAACGCGGAGCGTCTGGGAAGCACAGCCAGGGGCTCGTGGAGGAAGGCTTCTTTCTCTTGCATTGGTTGTTTCCACGGGTTACACCTGTATTTCTTGCCCCCCTTTTCATTGGAGAGGGGGTTGTTGATCTGATACAGATGCCTCTACCAGATCAGCCGCCTCCCAGTGGTTTACCTTTGCACCGCAGCTATGGATTTGAATGTGGTTTTGTTGAACCATTCGACCCTTAGGCCAAACCTAGACAGTACTGGCAGATGGCATCGTTGGTCCCCTTTTTCAGATGAGGAAATGGGAGGTATGGAGAGGCCAAGTGAATAGCTGCAGGCCGTACAGCTAGTGAGTGCTGGTGCCAGGTTGTCCTCAGAGTCGAGGCCCTGTCCTCGGTTCCCTTCACATCTCCAGGTCCTGGCAGCACAGGAGGGGGAAGAGCCGCCCCGCTGTGTCCCCGGCTAGGTGGTGGGGGCCCATGGCAGAACTGACAGCAGGGCCTGCCAGCTCCCCGAGCCCGTAGGGCGACAAAAGGGCAGGAGCAGCCGTTTGCAGGACTCGGTCCCCCAGCCCCTCCCCGGGTCATTTGTCCACCAGGCTTGTTCCACTGCAGGGAACACCTCCCACTCTGGGGCTGAGCAGTGAGACCCTGCTGCAGCTGCGACAGCTCCCTCAAGTTCATGTGCCCTCAGCAGCTGCAGACACAAGATGGGACCTGCCCTTGGGCTCAGCCTGCTTCACAGCCTGACGTGGAAGGAGCAGGGGCGCTGGGGGCAGCAGGGCTCCACATGAAGCCTGCTTTGGGCACTTCCTGACCCTATGGCCTTCCCTACCCAAGCTTTAGGGATGGTCTTGGGGGTGTTTCAATTGTTAATGAGCACACAGGTAAGCACAGAGCACTGTGCCTGGGACGTGGCCATTAGTTCCAGTAGCACCCTTCATTTATGGAATGTCGCCCAGGTGCGAGGTGCCTTTCATAATAGCTTTTTCCCTTAAATATTGATTGAATCCCTACAGTGGTCCAGGCAGTGAAAAGACAAACCTTCCAGGGCTTACCTTCTACCTTCTGTGTGTCTGTGTGTGTTTTGAGCATAGGGTGTGGGACATTGAAATGAATGACAGGTAGCACATTGTAAAGTGCACGGGTGGGGGTGGGAATAAAGCAAGGAAAAGAGCATGGGGAGGGCCAGTATACACGAGGGATCATTTCCTGGGTGGGGGGCAGGAAAGGCCTCACTGTGAAGGTGACACAGGAGCAAAGCTCTGAAGCCGCCGAGGGGCGGCTGGGCCTGTGTCTGCCTGGCGGAGGCTCCAGGTGGCAGGCGGCTCTGCGGGGGCTGTGCACGGCCCACTTGAGAGCCAGCGGGACAACCTGTGGTGGCAGAAGCATGGCGATCCGGCCAGAGAGGCTCGGGGCTCCTGGTCGCACAGGGTGATGCAAGCCGCTGTAGAGGCTGGGGGTTTGCTCTGACTTGAGATGGGAGCCACGGCAGTACAAGAGGGACGTGATGCAAATTAGAGCTCAGCAGAGCTGCTCTGGCTGCTGGATGAGGCGGGGGTGGAAGTGGGGAGTCCAGTCATCTTGATCCTTACATCAGCCCTGACGGAGGGCATGTCGATGTGAGGGCTGGGCTGCAGGTATCAGAAAACCTATATTATAGGGAGCTTAAACCTTAAGCAGCCTACTGTTTTCTTAAGGAATGGAGGGCTGGACAGCCTAAGTCTACTTTGCCAGGCAGTGAATCCATCCTTCCTCTTGTTGGCATTTGCTTCAGGCTTGTTTGCTTCACAGCTGCAGGATGGCAGCTGCTGCTCCAGCCATCAAAACCTCTCACAATCATGTACCAGGCGGGATAGATAGAAGGGGAAGAAGGCTCTTCCCTTCCTGTGCCTCTCTCTTTTTAGGGAGGAGAATCTCTCCCAGAATCCTCAGCAGTCATTCCCCACTGTTTCCCAGAATGCCTTAGAACTAGCCACATTCATTCCTGTCCCTGACATGGACTGGTGTCATCTCCTGGGGCTGCTCATGTGGCTTCCTGGACAGTCAGGGTTCTACAGCAGGGCAGGAAGGGAAACGGCTGGTGGCTCTCCACCAGCAGTGCCTGCCCCAGCGGGGCAGTGTTATTCTCTTTTTATTGCCAGGGCAGCCAGAGCTCAGAGAGGTGACAGGGTTTGCCCTGAGGTTGCCCAGCAGTGCAGGGCAGAACCAGAGCTGAACTCAGGCACATGGGAGGCAGCGCAGTGAGTGGGTAATGCCTGGACTCCCAGCCAGGCACCTGGTGTCTCCGTGTGCCAGGGCTGCTGTCACCAAGTGCCAGAGCCACCTGGCTTTACAGAAATGTGTCCTCTCCCATGTTGGAGGCTGGACGGCCACGGTCAAGGTGTCTTCGGCAGGGCCGCGCGCCCTCTGTAAGGGGAAACGCTGCCCCTTGCCTCTCTCTCTTGGCTTCTGGTGCTGGTGGACACATGTGGCATTCCTTGGCTTGGGGTGGCCCATGGCAGAACTCAATCTCTGCCTCCATCACACATCTCTCTGTCTCTCCATGTCCCAATGTCCTCGTCTTGTAAGGACACCAGTCGTATTGGATTAGGGGCCACCCAAGTCCAGTTTGGCTGCATCTAATGTAACAACATTTTCAAAGCTCCTGTCTACAAATAAATGCACATTCACAGGACCAGGGGCTGGTGTACTTGACCATGTCTTGTAGGGACACAGTTCAGTGCAGCCACTGTCATAGCCTGGCTCTGCCAGCTCTGCCCACTTTGTGACCTTGGCCACATCATTTTATCCCCGAGCCTCAGTTTCCCTATCTAGAAAATGGGGATAATAACATACAGCATACAGCACCAGCTTGAAACACCTGGGTGTACTTTGCCTCAGGTGAGCGCTGTTTGATGGCAAAGGCTGTTGAATTTCCAGCGAGTGGTTGAGGCAGATTGCCCTGTGGTTGATGGAATTACCTTTGCAGTTCTGCGATAAAGAATCCATTTTCATCTCTTGTCATCCTCAGTGTTCAGAGGGGGCTGCTGCAGATGGCCGCTGCCACCTGTGTGTCCCTGGGCTCAGCTGCAAGGACGCGTGAACTCTCTATGCCCCCCAGAACCGAGCATGCTGGAGCTGGAAGGGTTCTGGGTGGGGGTGGGTGGGCAGTGGAGTCCAGGTCACCGGGCAAGTCGTGAAGGAGCCCAGACCACGCCAGGCTTGGTTCTTGCTCTGAAGGTGGGAGTGTGTGCGTGCATGTGTGTGCGTGTGCGTGTATGTGTCTATGGGGGGGTATCTTCCCAGCTGGGCACCGTGGGGAATGGGTGTTTGAGGCTGGAGCTGCCCCCTTCCCCTGAGCCAGCCTCACTGACCTCCTCCTGCTCTGAACACGGCTCCCCCCCCACCCTTTCGTGGAGGGTCTCTGAAAGTTGCCCCCTCTGCTGCCCCATCCCCCAAACAGCCTTGCTGCAGTATACATCTGAGCCCTCACCCTCCCGCTTAAAGCCGGTGCGTCCTTGGCCTGGCCTCCGGGTCTCCACGGCCGGCCTCTCCTCTCCCTGCCCTCTCCCGCCACACAGAGCCTGGTGGTGGCCCCAGTGGTCCATGTTCTGTCCTGTGCCTGAGCTTTTGCACACCCCTGTTGCCCCGGGACAGCTGTCTTCCCTCGTTTCCTCGTGGACCCCCTCAGCCCCCAGGGCTCTGCTGTCATATTTCTGGGCAGCTCTGCCTGAGGTCAGGTTCCCAGGAATGGACACTGAGCCTGGGATTTGCCTGAAGGGGGTTTGGAGGAGCGTGCCCTTGGGTCAGTGCTGCAGAGAGCATGAAGGGGCGCAGGACTGGGCAGAGGGGAGAGGGGGGCTCAGCCGACGCCACGGGGAGCCCTGCAGCCCTGCGGAGTTGTCGTGCCTTGGGGCCCCCATCCGCTGGGGATTGCATGCAGGCTGCCTCCCGGGATGGCCTGGCCCTTCGAGGTAGCTCCCTTTGTCCCCGGGCAGTGCCCAGAGAGGGCCTTGGCTGCAGCACTTCCAGCGCTGATGAGTGCTTGGTCCTAGGGGGACCCGCTGTACTGTCTGAGTGGCCCAGACGGCCCCCACGCCTTCTCGTCGGCTCTTTCTTAACCCACGGGGCTGTCAGTGTGAGCATCTGGGGGCAGGGACCCAGTCCCACTCGTCCCTAAACCTGTGCCCTGCACGAGGCCTGGCATGGACTCCGGGATCGGTGAGCGTTGGAAGGGGCTGCCCGGCCTGCCCCAGCCTCTCCTGGAGCTCCCATTCATTTTCTCCTCTGAGGTCGGCCTCGCCATTCTTTCCAGGTAGTGCCTGATGAAGCTTAGCCCGACGGCTTGCACCACATGGCGAGAATGAAGGTAATTCCTGGTCGCCAGCATTCTCTGAGCCTTCTTTTGTACGAGACAAAATGTGTTCCGTGGTCTGCGCGTGTGGACCCATTCATTCCTCCCACCAACTCAGTGAAGGGGGAGCGATTGTTCTCCCCATTTTAGGGACAAGGAGACTGAGGCACAGGGTTGCACACCTAGCCTGTGTCACTGCTAGGATCCAGACCTCGACGGGCTGGCTCCGGAGCCTGCACTCGTCACCACCACACTGTGCCACCTCCCAAGCCACAGACATGTGTGGACAGGGACCAGGGTGGCCCCGGAGCGCAGGTCCCCTCCAAACCCATCCAAGTCTTGGAGCTGGTACTACCGGGGGACCATGGGGGACAGATGACAAGGGCGGGCTGGTGGCTCACAGGTCTGACCTGAAGCATCCACAGAGCCTGCCGTTTCCAGAATATCTGTCTCTCTGACACTTCTGGGTGATTCGTGGGTTTGTTGCCCCCACTCCTTGTACCTCCCTACGCCCCACGCCCCCAGCTCCGAGGGCCTCGCAGGTGTCCTCCTCACTGATATGCTCGTTCTCCTGTCTGCACAGCACAGCAGCAGCCGGCCTGGACCAAGGGATTGGGGCCATGGCCCCAAGAGGCACCCCTCAGCACTGTCCCCCCAGGAGCGGGAGGCCAGCTCACGTGCTGCGGTCTCAGAGCCAGACCGCGGTCAGGCTGTGTGCTGGGCTCTTTTGCTGGTCAGCCTGCCACTCGAAAGGAACAAAGCCACTCCTCTTGCTGCCAAGAGGCAGAGAAGCATAGCAGGGCAGAGTCCCGGGCCCCAGAGGTGGGCAACCTGACTGCGTCAGTTGAGGCTGTGGGGCCTTGCCAGGTTTCTTAGTGGGTACAAAATGGAACTAACAATGGCTAATGTTTGTTGAACCTTTACTGTGGGCCAGAGCCTATCTTTCATGCTCACATTTGTCTGAACTTGATCCTCATCCCAGTAGTCTTATAAGGCAAGACGCTATGTTTATACTCATTTTACAGATGAGGAGGCTGCATCACAGAGAGGTTAAGTAACTTGCCCAAGGTCACACAGCTAGTAGGTAGTGAGCTGCTCCTCTCACGCCACTTGAGTATTGTGGACTAGGGTGGCTGAAGAGTTAAATGAGGTAAGACACTTAAGATGCTTCTCCCTGTGGCTGTCCCGGAGTGAGCACACGATGGGATGGCCTTCCCTAGCCCTGAAACTCATACCTCATTGGTGCCCGCAGCCACATGGTGCTCTCCTTGGGTCCCTTTCTTGTCACTAGGTCTTATTTTGTTGTAGGATATTTTCTGGCCGTTTGGGATAGTCCTAACTGTTCTCCTTCTCCATAAACTCCCCTTCCAGACCCAAGGAACAGTTAACCCGCGAGTTCCTGCAAGTTCCTTCTTGGATTAGGCCTTCCAGAATCTTCCCCCGCCTCCTGGCCTGTCTCCCCTGCCCCCCAGCACACCAGGTGACCCAGCTCCTCTTCCTGTGCCAGCCTGCTGTCCTGCCGTGGAGCCATGATGTGCTGCTCTGCGCCCTGAGTGCCCCTCTCGCCCCCCCCCCCGGAAGTCCTGCTCATCCCCCCTTCTCCTCAGAGGCGTCCCCTTCCCCAGGGAGGCCCTGACCACTGTCCCCATCCTGGCCTGAGCTCTGCTCACGCTGCAGCATGAGGTCTGGTCCATGGTCCCTGCCCCACCAGACTGAGACCTTCCCGAGCAGGGCGGTGCCTGTGGCACCTCCGAGCCCCCTGGCCCAGCACTGGGTGTGCACTTAGTGAGCGCCCTGTGTTTACAGAAGGGAGGGCCAAGCAAACAGGCCCCCCGTGGTCCGTCTGGATGGATGGTGGAGCAGGAGACCCCTGGCATGGCAGGGTGCTGGCGGCCCCAGGCTGGGAAGGTGGCGGTGAGGGAGCTGGGTTGAGACCCCAGGGCCTCATCTGAAGCCCCAGAGAGCAGCAGCGGGTAGAGGCAGAGCGCGTGGTGCGTGCTGTGAGGAAGGCGCAAAGCCCCTGCATGTCAGCGCCAGGCGCCTCCTAGGGGTCTCTCCTCCTGCCCCTTCTTTCTCCTGCAGTTACCATCGTGACCTAGACTGTGAACGGGATTTCCCCAAGGTCACCCAGCAAGCCAGGGGCAGGGCTGGGACAGAAACCAGAATGTTCCGGCTCTGCCTGGCCAGGGCCTCCTCGCAGGTCCGGCTGGAGGGGCTCCAGGCACGGGCTCCTCCCAGGTGCTCTCATGCTATCTCCTCTCCCTCCCGCAGGTGAACCTGGTGCTGGGGGACGGCCGGTCCCTGGGCCTCACCATCCGTGGGGGAGCCGAGTACGGCCTGGGCATTTACATCACAGGCGTGGACCCTGGCTCCGAAGCAGAGAGCAGCGGGCTCAAGGTGAGCGGTGCCCACGGCCCACGGGAGGGCCCGCGGCGCCCAGGCTGCATGCCTGCATGCCGAAAGAGCTGTGCACGGAGCTCTCTCTGCAGCTGCTTTTCATCAGACTCGAGCAAAGCAATCAGCATCTCACCTTGGGGACTAGTCCCAGTGGGGAGCCTCCCCTGGCTGCCGTGCCTCTAATTCCCAGCTCAGGGGCACAGCAGGAGTGTCCCTCCATCCCTGCCCCACCCCTGCCTCGGACTCCCCCAGCTACTCGAGAGCAGGGCGGCCTCCTACGTGGTGCCGGGCAGCAGGCCAGTCTGAGCTCTTCTGGGCTGCTCTTTTGCAAACACTGGGGCTGGCCTGTGATTGCCCTAACTTCGGGGCTTATTATCGTGCTTGGAGAGGGAAGAGGAGAGAAAGCCGTGAGCTGGGTTGGGGTTGCCCTGGGCAGCTTCAGGGCTGGCATTCAATCCAGGGCAGCTGGCAATTGTTGAAATAATATTATTGGTTCCCATGGGGTAGAGGCCTAGCTTGCGTGCCCGGGGTCGTAAATCACTTCACGCGTGCCTTCTCTTTGCATCCTCATGCTACCCAGTGGGGTAGGGTGTTTTTACCAACATTTTCCAGTTGGGGAAACTGAGGCATGGACAGGTTAAACTGACCTGGCCCAAGGTCACACAGCCAGTGGGTTGCAGAGCAGGATTTGAACCTGGCAGTCTCGAGTCCAAAGTCCTCGGTGTTAACTGCTCCACTGCCCCAGCCTGCCGGGAGTGCAGAGGCAGCAGGGCTGTGGGCCACATGTGCAGTGGCGATGGTGGGCGCAGGGGGCATGTGAGCCAGGCCTTGGGAGATGGGAGAGGTTGATGGGTAAAAAGGCACCGGGGGGTGGGGTGGGGGGGGTCGGGGGGGGGGGGAACGACGGGGTGGGATGGGGAGGGAGCATCAGCTGGAGGAGTCCCAGGAGTCTGATGATGGGCGGGGAAGCAAAGCACTGATGCAACGGTGGCCTGGTAACCAGAGCCTTGAACGCCCTGCCGGGGAGGGAGGGCTGGGTTGTCTATGAGAGAGGGAGGTCAGGGTGGGTCAGAGCCGGGTGCAGGAGATCACCTCCAGACGGGCTGGAAGGGGACAGGGACGGAGGGCAGCAGAAGGACCGTCTTCCGGGTGCCCTTAGGAGATATGGCAGAGTGGGAAGAGCTCTGGATTTGGGAGTCAGGGAGAGTGGGTTCAAATCCCATCTTTGCTGCTTTTGCTTTAATAGCCGTGTGACCGCGGGGAGCCCCTTCACCTGCCTGACCGTCCCTCTTCGCATATGGTGGCGATGATGGCGATGATGACATCATCCCTGTGTCAGGACGGTTGAAAAGATATTGAGGATTAGCAATAACAATAACAAAGGTTAACGCATATTGAGTGTCTTCTCTTTCCCAGGTACTCTTCTAAGTACTTTGCACTAAGTCTGTTAAGCTAACAATTACCCCTGGGAAAGCAAGTTCTTGGTCAGGTCCATTTTATAGGTGCAGTGGCACAGCTCGGAGGAGGCAAAGCCAGGATTCCCACCCAGGAATCAGGACTCTGGTTCTAGAACCTGTGCTGGCAGGCAGGCCAGCATAGAGGTAGTAGGTGCCCCCAAGGGATGATGGGGTCTGGCTGGTTCTGAGATGCCCTGGGTGTGGCTGTTTGCTATGCCTTCAGCAGCTAAAGGTGATAGCTTGGTGGGACTCCAAGAGGAAATGCTCTCACTGTATTTTCTGTGCAGTATTTGTGTAAAGAATTTGTTATTTTGGAATAATTTTTGATTTAATAAAAAGTCACAAAGATGGCAGAGAATTCCTGTTCACCGTTCACCCAGCTTCCCCTGATGTTAATATCTCACTTAATCATAGTACCTTTGTCAAGAAGAAGGAATTAACACTGGCACAATACTGTGAAATAAACTGCAGACTTTATTTAGATTTCACCGTTTTTGCTGTTCTCCTTTTTCTATTCTAGGACCCGATCTGGCATACCACATTGCATTTGGTTTCTCTCTATATAAATTTATTTTTAAACTGCCAAGTGCCTTTTAAAAATTATTTATTTTTAATTGTGGTTAGATATATATATAAACGTATATATAATGTAAAATCATTTTAACCATTTTAAGTGGACAATTCTGTGACATTAAGTCCATGGAATTTATTGTGTAACTTTTACCACCACTATTTCCAGACTCTTTTTATCATCTCAAACCAGAACGCATACCCATTTAGCTACAATACCCATTTGCCCTCCCCCCACCTCTGGTAGCCACTGTCTCAATGAGTTGGCTTATTCTAAGTATTTCGTATAAAAGAAATGATGCAAGATTTGTTCTTTTGCGTCTGGCTGAGTTCACCTGCGGATGTCTTCAAGGTGCACCCGTGTCGTAGCGTATGCCAGTGCTCCTTTGCTTTTGGAGGCTGTGTACTTTGCCATACAGCCATCTGCTGCTGGACACCTGGGTTGCTTCTGCCTTTTGGCTCTTGTGAATCGTGCTGCTGTGAACACTGGTGTGCAGTATCTGTCTGAGTCCCTGTTTTCAGTTCTTTGGGTATAATCTTAGTGGAATTGCTGGGTCATATGGTGATTCTATGTTTAACCTTTTGAGCTTTTCCACAGCAGCTGTACCATGTTACATTCCCGCCAACCACGTACGAGAGTTCTTATTTCTCCACATCCTCACTAGCACTTTTATGTTCTCTTTATTTCAATTAATAGCCATCCTAGAGGGTGCGGAGTGGTCTCTCGTTGTAGTTTTACTTTGCATTTCTCTAAGGGCTAATGATGTTGATCATCTTTCCCAATGCTTATTGGCTATTTGAATATTTTCTTTGGAGAATTGTCTATTCAAATCCTTGGCCCATTTTTAAAAATTGTATTGTTTGTCTTTTCTTATTGAATTGTAGGGGTTTTTGATATTAAATCCTTAACAGATATTTGGTTTCCAAATATTTTCTCTCATTCTATAGGTTGTTATTTCACTTTTGTGATAATGTCCTTTGATGCACAAAATATTTTATTATTTGCAATACATTTTATCTATTTTTTCTTTCGTTGCTTGTGCTTTTGGTGTAACATCTAAAAATCAAGTGAAGATATTTTCCTATGTTTTCTCATAAGTGTTTTACAATATTAACTCTTATATTTAGGTCATTGATCCATTTTGAATTAATTTTTGTATATGGTGAGAGGTAGGGGTCCCCATTCACTCTTTTGCAATTTCTTTTCTGTATTCAATTTTAATTCAATTTATTTTCCCTATTTCAAAAAGATCAGCGGCAATTTGTAAGCATAGAGTAAAGATTTTTTTTTACGAGTGAGAAACTGGCGGGGAGGGGAGGAAAACGGGCAGAGAAAAAGAGGTGAAGGGAGGGTGAGAGTCTGTCACAGAACACCTGCTGTGTGGTACTACAAAATCAGCTACAAGTGGGCCACAGTTTTGGCTCTGAGCTTCCTGGCAGCCAACACAAAGAGGGAAGCAGTTCCATGAAAACAGTCCAGCTGTGCTTGAGAGGCCCAGTTATTTCTCATCCTGAAGCTGAGAGCAATTCAGAGTTGACATGGTGCTATATGCTCTGCCCTCAGTGATAGTAAATGCATGAACAGGTTCTATGTTTTGGTGGTGGTGAATACACTCTAAATAAATCCATGTTGAAAGAAAGGGGGAAAGAGAAGGAGTGAGCCTGAGAGATGGTTTGCTAAGTCCTGATCTGACATCTGTATCTCTCTGATTTTTGACTGGCAGTAGCTTTTATTATCACATATCCATCGAGCAAGTGCTCTTTCAGGCACTGTGCTGAGTGCCTCACATTCACTCTCTATCTTATGAGGAAGGACTCTTCTTATCCTCATTTTATAGATGACAGATTAAGGAGCAGTGGGAAGCGCCTGGCCCAGCCTCAGGCCACTCAGCTGAGGAGTGCTGGAGCTGGGCTTTGAACCTGCACCAGTGCCCTCTGAGCCCGTGCCTGTAACTGTTAGCTTACAGCCCCCGTCCCTAGTGATGCCTGACAAGGCCAGGAAGTAGGTGGTCATGTCCCCATTTTACAGCTGAAGTAACTGAGGCTCATACTGACTTTTCCAGGGTCACATTCTTCCTGACGTCAGAGTTGGGATTTGAATCCAGGCCTGGCGGAGCCTGGGGTTGACGTGTGTGGGTGGGGGGGCTAGTCTGGGGGACAGGAGCACTGGGGTCGGCCTTACGTGCTGGATGCGGATGCGGATGGACATGGCTCTCGAGGACTCAGCCCTGCCGCGTGGGCGGTGGTCAGTGTAAGAGTTGGGCTAAGCGATCACCGAGGCTTTCTCCTTGATTTGCGCATTTTCCAGGCCTGAGAGGGCCAGCGGGTGCCTTGACACCAGGGGCCCGTTCCATTCTCCTTCACTGACAGGTTCCTGTATCCACTGAGAGTCGTTAAAATGAGTAGCCCGCCGGCAGGCCCATCTTTCGTGTGGAAGGGAGGCCGTGAAGATCCCAAGCAGGCAGTGGCCATTGGCCTGAGCCCCTTCTCCTTGCTCCTGTCTATCCAGCCGGTACGAAGTGAGGACAGCAGGCCACTGCTGTCCTAGCACTGGGGCTGCATAGCGGAGAAGGGCAGATAGAGCCGGTGACCTCCCGGAGCTTACAGCACAGTGGGAAGCCGAGGACATAAAACTCGCATGGCTGTTTAATTACAATTGTGATCAACATCAAGATGAAGTACCCAGAATCATGTGAGTGTATGTATAATGGGGGCGGCCTGCCCGGCCTTGGATATCTGGGAAGTCTTCCTGGAGGAAGAAGAAGCACTTTAAGCACATTTAAAAGAAGATCAAATGATTGTGTGAAGAGGGAAATGAAAATTTCAGGCTGAAAGAATAGCAAGTGCTACGGACCTGAAATGGAAGAAAGTGTTCTAGAAACGAAAGGAAGATCAGTGTGGCTGAGTACAGAAAGCCAGGCAGAGAGAAGATGCTGGAAATTCATCTGTGAGAAAGGTCTGCAGTTATTGATGTGGAAGGATGTCCCTGATATGTTATTAAGTGGGAAACAAAGCTGCAAAGCCCCATATCTAACAGCACCTCATTTGTATTGTATATATATGCAAAAATATGCATCGATGAAACTCTACACGGACACTTACCAAAATGTCAGCAGTGGTTATCTGGAGGTGGTAAGATTAGGCGGGATTTTCACTGTTTTTCACACCCTCATGCAGCATCTGAAAGGAGCAGGTATTACTTTATGAGAACAATGAAGCGAATTCCATGTGGAAATAGGTGAAGGAAAAATGTTACATCGAAGTTTTCCAGTCCCTTTAGTTTGCCACTCAGTTGCAGGCAATCAGAGGCTTTATCTGCTCATAAAATGCCTGCCTTCAGTAAAGTCCTTTTCCTCCTCAGTCCCCACCACACTGTAAAGCATTTTATATTCGCTGCCACTGTTTTTACTTTTCCTTTCTCAGCTCTTGGATATGCTAACACCTTCCTACACTCACCCGGGTGTCCAGGACTGATTAATTCAGTTTATTGCCAATGCATTTTCAGTGGAATTATGCTTATTGAAATGGAATAAAGGGGCTGGGCTGTGTGGGTGGCAGAGCTAAGAACAGGCTGTATTTGTAAATAGGGCTCCTTGCTGCCAAGCAGAGCTTTCCAGGGGTGAGAGTGCTGCTTTCTGCCTGGCTTCCCGTTGCTCGGCCCACTTAGCTCCGGAGGGGCGCCCTCTGGATTTAGGGGAGGGAGCTGGAAAACCCTGCCCTGGAGGGAGAGGCGCTGGGGAGGTCAGGCAGGTTCCTGGTATTTAACCCTGGGGGTGGCCCAGGGAGGGGGCCTGAACCTTCCCAGCCTCCAGGTAAGGGGCTGGCTCCCCCTCCAGACTTCATCTCTTAGGCCTCTCTCATTGCCCTGCACCCGCTCCCAGCTTCAACACTAGCCCCCCCCCCCCCCATCAAAGAATGGAGCATAATGCTTCTTTTTTTCTTTAAGGAGAGCCGAGATGGATTGACATTGAAAAATAATAATGATAGCAGTAGCCATTTATTAACAGGTGATTATGAATCAGGCATTGTGCTGAGCACTGTGGAGGTACTTCTGTTTAACCCTCCCAGTAGCCTCTGGTGGCATTAATAGCACCGTTTAGTAGATGAGTACTGCAGCTCAGAGAGGGGCGGTAACTTGCCCAGGGCCACCCAGGGATCCAGGCCTTAGCCCTTCACACGCCAAAGCTCCTGAGCTTTGCTCTCCCACTTCCCTAGTCCCCTACCTCGACTAGCTATAAAAAGAATGCAGAGAGAGGAAACGAGGGCATTTGGTCTTCTTAGAAAACACCAGTTTCCTGAAGCCCAGTGTGGCGGTCCTGGAATCTGCTAGGGCCTAGCGCTCTCTGTCCCTGCGGTTGTCCAGAGGTGGGAGCAGGCTGCCGCCCCCGGGCCGGCTGAGGCCCCTTGGAGCTGCTCTCTGTTCCTGTGAAGCCCCGCCTGTGGGGTCGCTGCTGTGCTGCCCAGGCCTCTGGGTGTCTGGTGAAGAACAGATGCCTGCTGGGCTGACTGCCAGCTTGGCAGATCTGTTGAGGACGCTGGATTTCGCCGGGAGCTGGGATGGCGTGTCGGGGGCTTCACTGGTGAAGCCTCAATAGATGAACTTTCACGAGGGTCTGTTCTCCACATCCGTCCACCCTGGACTGAGCCTCCAAACAGCACCCCTTTCACCCACCAAGGAGCAGGCGAGCTATATTGGATCTCTGAACTCTCTCCAAGCCCTGGAGGCAGGAACTTTAGTCCCCCACCCATACATTGGGAGTATTTATTTAATGACTATCTCTTCTCCCAGATCATGCACAGGGCACTCACTGTATCTCTGTGCCCAAGACAGAGCCTGGCACACCCTAGGTGCTCAGAAAATGGTTCTTGAATGAAAGAGTGACCGTGGCCAAGACAGGACCCAGGCCAGGTCTTTTTGACCCCAAAGCTCCAATCTTGACCGCTGTCTTATTCGCATCCTGGCACGTACACAGCACAGAGCTCATAGGTTTTGCTGAAGTGATGAATCCTGCTAAGCAGTGTTGGTGGGCTTTGTACCCACTTGGAATGAAAACTGAGCGATCAGAGCCTTTTCCCCAGAGATAACTGCCCTGGTTCTGGAGGAAGCTGAGTAGCAGCCCTGACCCTCAATGAGTTCTGCTCATCATAGACGCCCTGTTAACATTAAGTGCTGCCACCACTCCTCCCTGGTGGAGAGGAGTCAGCCTACGCTCACAGAAGCTAGGGCTGGGAGGGCTTTTAGCGATCTGGGTCCCCAGCCTTCCTATCTTGCAGATGGAGAGAGCTAGAGGCAGAGGGCAGGAAAAGGACTGGCTGAGGGTCACAGAGAGGTGGGTCCGGGTTTCTGCAACCCCAGCATAGAGCCCCTCTCCATCAGACAGTTTGACCTTTCCTCCTAACTGTGTCCCCATGCATCCCCTAAGTGGTCCTGCTGGGAGAGCAGAACAAGCCTGAATAACTCCCCAGGGCTGCTTTCTGCTTATTTTTTGGTGTGTGTGGGGGAAGAGGTTTGGTTATTATATAGTATTTGTTTAATAAGGATCCTTTAGGGGCATTTTAATCAGTTATTGTGGCTAATTTTATAGCAGCCCTACTGAAGATGACAAAAATAATGTCTTATATTTAATAATTCCTGACAGTTAAAATTATCTTGGATAATAAAAGAATGCAACAAGTATCTCTATGCCTATAAATCCTACAACTTAGATGAAATAGACCAATTTTTTGAAACACACAAATTACTAACACTCAATAAAAAGAGATAACTGGAAAGGCTGGGGTATATACTAAAGAAATTGGATTTGTAGTTAAAAACCACTAAAAAAAGAAAACCCAGCCTCAGATGATTTCACTAATGAATTCTACCAAACAGTTAAGGAAGAAACACTGCACAATCTCTTCCTGAAAACAGAAGAGAAAAGAACACTTCCCAACTCATTTTATGAGGCCAGCTTTACCTAATATAAAGACCAGACATGGTTTTTATCCAAGGAATGAATGGCTGGTTTGACGTTTGAAAATCAATGTAGGGAAGTGGGATTTGGCTGAACTGATAGAGCATCTGCAAACCACATGGGAGGTGGAGGGTTCAAACCCAGGGCCTCCTGACCCATGTGGTGAGCTGACCCATGTGCTGTGCTGCTGCATGCAAGGAGTGCCATGCCACGCAGGGGTGTCCCTGTGTAGGGGAGCCCCATGAGCAAAAGTGCACCCCATAAGGAGAGCCGCCCCACGCAATAAAAGCACAGACTACTCAGGAATGGCACTGCACACATGGAGATCTAACGCAGCAAGATGATGCAACAAAAAGAGACACAGATTCCCAGTGCCTCTGACAAGAAACCAAGCAGACACAGAAGAGCACACACAGCAAATGGACATAGAGAGCAGACAACTGGAGGGGGAGGGGTGGGGGAAGGGGAAGGGAGAGAAATAAATAAATAATAAATCTTAAAAATAAAAAGGAAAATCAATGTAATTATTAGACTAAAGGGAAAAAAAAACCCATAATCAGAAAAAGCATTTGAAAAAATTCAACATTCATTCATGATTTTAAAAAAACCAAAACTCTCAGCAAAGTAGGAATTGAAAGGGGCTTCCTTAATCTGGTAAAGAGAATTTACAAAAAACCAACAGACAACATCATACTTAATGGTGAAAGACTGAATGTTTTCCTATGAGATTACAGTAAGGCAAAAATATCCTCTCTCACCACTCCTATCCAGTATCATGCTAGAAGTTGTAGTCAGTGCAATAAATGAAGAAAAAGAAATAAAAGACATATACCAATCTAAGGGAGAAGTAAAACTATTTCTATTTGCAAACAACATGATTCTCTACATAGAAAATTCCAAAAAATCTGTTAGAAAAGCTCCTAGAACTAATAAATGAGTTTAGCAAAGTGGTTGGATATAATCAACTTACAAAAATTAATTGTATTTCTATGTGCTAGCAATAAAAAACAGGCATTCAAAATTAACATAAACAATACAGTTTAAAATAGTACCAAAATATATTTAGTCATGAATACTTTAAAAATATATGTAGGATTTGTTTGCTAAAAAGCATGAAACAAAAATGACCTAAATAAATGGAGAGATATACCATATTCATGGACAGGAAGACACAATATTATACTATTAAGATTTTGATCTAGAGTCATTGAAATCCCAATAAAAAATCCCAGTAGGCCATTCTGTAGATAGTTATATGCTGATTCTAAATTTGTTATGGAAAAGCAAAGGAATTTAGAGGAGCCCAAACCAGTTTGAAACAGAAGAACAAGGTTGGAGGACTCACACTACCTTATTTTAAGAAAATGGAACATGCTAGTGAATCCAGAAATAAACTCATACAGATATATTTAACTAATTTTTGACAAAAGTGCAAAGGCAGTTCAATGGAGAAAGGATAATTCTTTCAAAAAATTATGCTGGAACAATTGGACATCTATATGCAAACAAATGAACTTTGACCTAAATCTCACACCTTATCCAAACAGTAATTCAACATGGACCATAGATCTAAATGTAAAATATAAACAACAATACATCTAGAGGAATACATAGGAGGAAATCTGTGTGAAATTGTTTGGGCAAAGAATTTCTAGATAAGACATGAGAAATGTAGTTCATAAAAGAAAAATATTGACAAATTGGACTTTATTAAAATTGAAAACTTTTGCTCTGCAACAGACCAGCCACCTATGGGGAGGAGATGTTTTCAAGTCATATTTCTGACAAAGAACTTGTGACTAGACTGTAAAGAACTTACAAAATGGGCAAAAGTTCTGAACAGCACTTTATCAGAGAAGATATAGATGGCAAATAAACATATGAAAAAGTTCCCAAAACCATTAATCATTTGAGAAATGCAAATAGTCTGTAACAAGAAATACTACACACCTATCAGAATATCTAAAATTAAAAACAAATGAAAACTGGCAGAGCAAATGCTGGCAAGGATATGGAGTAACTAAAACATATATTTCTGGTGGGAATATATTTCTGGTAACAATTTGACAGTTCCTTATAAAGTTCAACATGCACCTATAATGTGACTCAGTGATCCCACTCCTAGTTAAATCTACCGCCCACAAATGAAAACCTGTGCACACTGAAACCAGTGTGCAAATGTTTATAGCAGCTTTATTCATAAGCATCCACATTGGAAACAACACCAGATGTCCCTGGTGAATGGATAAACGGGGCTAGTCATATGATGAACTATTAGCTTAAATGCATTTTGCCAAGTAGAAAAGCTGGTTCTGAAAGGCTACATATTATGTAATTTCATTTATATGACACTGTGAAAAAAACAAAACTTTAGGGAAGAAAACAGATCAGTGGTGGTTGGGAGTTAGGGGCTGGGGAGATAGGTTTTTTTTTTAAACGATAGTCTGGGAGAATTGGAGAAGGGTTATAGAACCATAAGGTGCTAAAGTACTGCACATAGAACCCTATGCATTTGTCAAAGCCCATAGAACTGTATACCACAAAGTGAATTTTATTGCATGTAAATTTAAAAAAATCAACCAGGACTTGGGCGGAAGTGGGGGTGGGGGAGGAATGCGGACTGTGACACGAGTACAAGTGAATGGATCGTATAACCACACTGAAGCAGGGTGGGAAGAAAGGAGCTGCTCTAAGTGGCTTTGAAAAACATCGTTTTGAATGCATACTATCAGGCAAAAGGCAAAAAGAACTGTATGTTTTGTTTCTCGAACTGCCATGGGTTAGGATTCTAAAGCTACTTTATTTGTATATGAGGTTGTAAAAGTAAGATACTATATTTTAGATAATAAGAGCCAGGTTTCTCACTGTTAGAAAAAATTACAAATAAGGAAAGGGGGAAGATGAATGAACCCTGTGTGCTAGATGAGAATCAGATGTATCAGTATGGACTCGTTTTTTTTAAAAAGTATTATACATAGATATAGAAATATACATGTGTAATATATATGTGCATGAGTTAGTGAACATAGTTGCATTTCCTGGCTGTAGCTACTGAAAGAGACACCCCAATAAAAATGGGACATTGGCACTCAGATTTTAGTGAAATCTAGATACCATTCTCCAAATAAAAGGAACTCTAGGACTCCATGTTGAAGTGGTTGATTCCAGGGCTGGGGCAGGGAAAGTGCAAGATGAGTGTGGGGCATCTATATGGAGAAAATGAAGAAGTCCTAGGGAAAAAAAAAAAGGTTTACAGAAGCCAACCCAAAAGAGCCCCCCATGGCCAAATGTGGAGCAACTTGAGCAAGAAAATAAATAACGATAGGATTGGATTATAACCCAGAGAATAAAACGTATTGATGCAGATAAAACACGATGCAAATAAATAGCTGAATAAATAACGATAGGATTGGATTATAACCCAGAGAATAAAACGTATTGATGCAGATAAAACACGATGCAAATAAATAGCTGAATAAATAAATGGGAGAGAAGAAGCCACTCTTCCTTAAAGAAGCATTCTCATTAATCAATGTAGACGGAATGGGGAATAGAAAACCACCATTAGAATGTTATATTACAGGAGTAATTGCTGCAGGCAAGACCCAACCGTGGATGCTAAAAAGTGGGTAAAGGCTTAAGCAGAAGTGGAATTTATTGCATAGTTTCAAAGTATTGCCCTCAATATATTTTGTAATTATAAGGGGAAAGATAACGAATGTACAGTGGAGAATCCTGGCAGACACCTCCTTAGTCCAGTGTCACCGTTAACATTATCAGTAATACCGAGCTTTTCTTTCCTAATTGCAAAAAGAATCCTTGCTAATAGTGGAACCCAAATAGGGCATTGGCCCATTGTCAGCGAAGTCCTTCCTCCCCTACCCCTGTCCAGCCCCTGCCAGACCTCTTTCTATCTGGACCCTTTTACGTACAGTGACTTGGGCACTAGGCCGGTTCGAGTCTTTTGTCCCCAGAAAATTCTGTTCTCAAGTGAAGCCATTCCCGTGCGTGTAAACCTGCTGTATGCGGGGCCTTCTGGTTAGATTCCATTCAGGGGGCTTTCGTTAGATCACCTTTGATTAGATTGCTTCAGTGAAGGGCCTTTGATTAGGCTGTGGAAACCAGGGTGGGTCTTAATCCTTTACTGGCGTCCTGTGTAAACCAAGGAGAGGGGCAGCTGCCATTTCACCCAGCAGTGAGAGGGGCTCAGGATTCACCTGCGGAAAGACAGAAAACCCCAGAGGCTGAGAGAAGCCTGAGGCTGGAATCAGCGGAGCAGCGGAAGCTGAAGCGATGGGGAGAGGGGAGAGAAGAGCCGCGTGCCTCGTCGCCCACAGCTGAGCGCAGGGAGAACGTGAGCCTGGAGGAGAAGGCGGAGGCTGCCCTTGTGCCCTGCCACGTGGCAGGAGCCCAGGACCGCCAGTGGCCGGCCTTTGGTGAGACAGCGTCCCGCTGAGGCCTTGACTGGGACATTTCCACAGCCTTGGAGAAGCTTGGGTAAGCTTCTACCCTAATAAATTCCCATGATAAAAGCCAACCCGTTTCTGGTGGTTTGCATTGGCAGCCCTTGGCAAACTGAAAGAGGGACCCTGTGGTTTCTTCTGTTCCTTTTATGGCCCAACTGTCAGCTTCTTAGAAAATCACTTCCCTTCTCAGTTCAAAACCTGACACCTCTGATTTATAGGATTTTGACTAAGTTGTTCCTTCAGAGTATTGAGATGAGCCTCCTTAACAGGAAAAGCACAAAAACACAGTGAAGCTGTATTTTAGTGGCTGCATTATCACTCTTTACTGTGGTGGTTTACTATCCACAGTCCTCTCCCTGTTTTGTCAGTTGGATATAGAAGAAAATGCAGACAGGAGAAGCTGCAAAATGTCTCCTGAACGCACCCGTTTTCTCATCCACCTTGGGCCAGGCTTGGAGAGAACACTGTGTACTGGGCAGTGGGGACGGGGGTGGCTGTGTCCCTCCCAGGCACCCAGGACCCCTAGATCCTTCTTGCAGGCATTTGGGTGGTCACCAGGTGCCAGCGGTCTGTGGAACATGGAGAGGTGTGTCCACCCCAGCCCCTGGAGGTGTGTCTGCTACGCACTCCACGAGGAAATGGGAGTGGGAGACAGAAGGTAGCCAAGACTCCTAGCACCCGCAGGCAATGTGCTGGGGAGAGAAAGGACAACAGTCAGCACCTCCTGAGTGCTTATTCCATACCAGACAGCCGCTACTTTCTTTTTCCTTCTGCCTTAATGAATTCCTGACCAATCCGTGATGTAGATGTCACACCACCCTTTGTCGAAAGATGAGCAAATGGGATGCTCAGAGAGGTTGTCGTTTGTACAAGGTTACCCAGCAAGGGCGCAGTGGAGCTGAGATGGGAATCCTGCAGATTGGCTCCAAACCTTCCCTGTTAGCCACTATACCTTTCAACCCTGACTTTGTGTAGTGGCAGGTGATGGCCCCTGGCAGCCAGCCCTCCTGGCTTCTTCCCTCGTTCTTTGCCATCAGCTCATGGGTGGCAGCTGCCTGATGTGTCCGCACACCCTGCTTTTAGATTTCGAACCTGGAGGATTCTTCTGACTGTCCAGATTGCTTTTAAGTCATAGCGTGGTAAAAACAGGAGGAAGTGGTATAGCAGCAAGAGTAATACTAATAGGGCCAAGGAGCCTTCTAGTAATTTCTAGCTTGCAGTAATAGTAATAGTAATCACCAGCATTTGGGGAGGGTCCCTGAGTGCCAATCTTGGTGCTTAGTGAATGCCATGCCAGCAGTGAGCCATTTAATCCTTCAGGTAGCCCTGGGAGGGAGGGACTGATTTTATCCCCATTTTAGAGATGGGGCAACTGAGGCCCGGAGAGGTTAAGAAACTTGCCCAAAGTCACACAGGTAGCAGGTAGGGGAGCTGAAGGTGGAACCCAGGCAGCTCTGATGCTTTGCCACAGACATTCCATCATCCCCACCTCTTCCCTCCTCTCACACCTCTGTCTGGCCAGCCCCAGCGGCTTTTATAGACCTTGGAGGGGGCGTCCCCTTGAGAAGTGGTTCTTGAAAAACTGGGGGAGGAACACAGGCCAGAGACCGCCCCCTGCAGACAGCCTGCGTTTATGCCCTCGGAGGTGGGGGAGGAGTAGTGATGGAGTTTCCCTTTGCTGTGTTGTGTTGTGTTTTTTCGTCTGGGTGTGTGCACGCATGCCCACACCCCCACGGGGCATTCCTGAACTCTGCCGAATAACAGCACAGAAGCCACTGCAGCCCGTTCTTGTGCCCGGGCTTCACCTGAACCGTCTTGTTTGGCCTTTGTCGCAGTCCCGGGAGGAGGTGCTCATCGTCATCACCCCATTTTATTGAGGGAAAAACTGAGGCTCAAGGAGATGAGTAATCTTGGTTGACGGGGAGGCAGCCATTCAAAGGCAGGTGCGTCTGAGGCCCCGCACCCCACCTCACGTGCTGCTGCGAGCAGGGGTGGGCGAGCACAGACGCCGCGATGGCCGGGTCACGGGACCAGCTGGCCCCCAGGGCTCAGGCCCCTTCTCCCTAACACCCGGTCGGGGCAGTTCCCACCACGGGCCCACCCTGCCTGAAGGCGCCGTCTTGCGGTGCTCCTCTGGGGTGGAATGAATCCGAGGCTGTTCCTTCCAGTTCCTCCTTTGGCACATCACCCCGTCTCCCCCCCCCCCCCCCCCCCCGCCAGCCCCTCTTGCTTTGGGCCTCCAGGACCTCCGGCTCTTTTGGCAGTGCCGAGGTCTGCCTTAGATTCCTGGGCCTTGCCTCCCTTGCAGAGCCTCCGGTGGGCATGGGGCTGCCTCTCCCTCCGCGCCCTGTGCAGGGAAGGTGAGCCCTGACCGTGGGGGTGGCATCTTGCTTCCCCTCCCAGGGACTCTGGAGGAGATGTTGTGCTTCCCAGGCTCCCACAGGTTCCCGGCTCTCCAATAAGAAGAATTTTAAAAATACCGCTAGTGTCCTCAGTCTTGTGCCATCAGCGTGAAATGCGCTAATGCACGTAAAGCCTGTAGCCAGAGCCTGGAGCACGGTCAGCATCCCCGAAACGGTAGCTCCGAGGGCGTGAAAGAGTTCTGCCGTCTACACCACGAGCCTGGTCCACAGTGGCACCTGAAGCTCTCGGGTCGCTGATGAATGGGCCTTGATGACGGGCATCTTTCCCCTGGAGCCGGAGGGCGATTTCTTTCCCGAGACATGCAGCCCCTGCTGGTTGGCTCTTTTAGCCTCTGCCCCTGCCCGTGGCCACACGCTCAATCTTCCCTTAAGTTGCTCTCTCTCGACTGGGTTTCGGGAATGGCCTCTGAAGGGTTGCTTAATGAACTGCAAACTTTCAAGGTGCTAATAGTGCTCTTGCCTGCCCTTAAAGTGGCCCCTGCTAGGGCCGTGATTGCTCCCAGCCTGGCTGCCTCCAAAAAGAGAAGCGCTTGGTTTCCACAGGGGGCCGGTGGGGAGCAGGAGCTCGGCTGCGGCTGGCCCTGGTCCCAGGAAACGGCCAGAGTGCACTGTGCCCGGTGCCCTCGGGAAGTGATCAGCCCGCCGTGGGGAGGCTGCCGGCAGGGCTGCCTGCTGGCTCGCCTCCGAATCAGGTTTGGAGCAGGGTGGCCGGGAGCCGGGCACTGGGGAGGCCGCCCCCGCCTCTGGCTTCCCCCGTGACTGTGCTGAGCTCAGGGCTTGCACATGGGGTGGGGGTCACGGGGGTGGGGGGTGCGTGTAGTTTGTTGGATCTGAGGTCAGTTTGTCCCCCTTCCCCTCCTCCCTTTAAGGAAAAAATATCAGTGAGCACTTCCTCCGCCCCTGCAGTGGGCCGGGAACCTGTGAAGGGCTCCAGGCAAGGCAGTGCACCCCGCTGGGCAGTGCACCCCACTGGGCTGTGCACCCCGCTGGGCCGCCTCGGCACCTGACCGTGCCCGCGAATCGAATCACCAGGACCGTGCTGAGTGCCGATCCCGATTCAGCCCATGCTGCGGTGGTTCTGGCTGCGCAGCCACCCCAGACCTTGGTGGTGGGAAGTGACCCCGGATTTCGCTCACAGACGCCGTGGGTCAGGAAGTGTATGGGCCCAGCGGGGGTGGCGTGTCCCTGCTCTGGGGTGTCTGGGGCCCCTGCTGGAGGACCTGGGGACCAGGCACTGGAATCCTCTGAAGGCTCGTTGATGCTGGTGGGTGGCAGTTGACATGGGCCGTTGCCTGGGGGCCCCACTTCTCTCCAGGGGCCATGTAGTCTAGCTGGGGCTGCTGCGCAGCTTGGTGCCTTCGAAGGGCATTCCAGGGCACAGGTCCTTGGAGGGGTTTGGGGAGGCTGTGTTCACTTTGGGACTCCACCCCAGAAGGCATCTGGCATTACTCAGCTGGGCTGTCTTACCTCCCGATGGGGAGTGACAAGTTTCTAGGGAAACCTATGGGACTTGAAATATTCCTGAGGCTAGTTTGGGAAAATATGGTCTGCCTCAGTAGGTTTGGAATAGGACCTGAGATCCTGCATTTCTAACAAGTTGAGTTTCAAGGTTACGTCAGTACTGCAGGTCCATGGACCATACTTGGACTAGTAAAGATATTCCAACCAGATATAAAACCAGACCCTTCAAGAGGTACCATAGTACTTGAATCACATGTAGCATCGACTGTGCAGGCAGTTTCAGGCACTTTGCATGTGTTAGCTCATTTAACCCTCACAGTAACCCTATAAAATAGAGTCTGTTCTTATCCCTTGTTTGCAGGCTTTCAAGAAAGGAAGGTTCAGAGAGGTTAAGTAACTTGCCTAAGGTCACACAGCCAGGAAGTGGTGGTAGAGCCAGGACTTGAACCTGGGCAGACTGGTTCAGAGCCGCCAGCAGTTATCCACCGCACTACTCTGTCTTTATCGGGACTTCAAAGGGAGCAGCAGTCTGGTTGAGGAGGGCCAGTTGTGACAGCAGAGGGGCGGCAGCCCTTGAGTTGAGCCTTCCAGGATGTTCTTGGTCTCCAGAAACTCAGTGAGCATCCGTGTGCCCCAGACATGCATGCAGGAGCAAGAAACCCAAGATTTCTTCCTTGTGAAGTGCACAACCCGGTTGAGGATGTTAAATTTGGGAGATTCTGCCAGGCAGAGAAGTAAAGGGGGTGCTTCGGGGACGGTGTAGCCCAGGAGCATGGGTTGGGGGTGCTGGGCTTGGTGGGGGAGACTATGAGGCTGACGGAGAGGGGAGGCGGGGAAGGAGGAGGGAGACCCTGGCTCCCACAGCTTTCTGAGGCCTCACAGCTGGCCAGTCAAACGAGTGAAGCCCGGCGCCCTTGGATTTATTGTATTAATTCCAAAGACAAGTCTTGGGCCGATGGGAAGAGGCCAAAGCCTTGAGAGTTTAGGGGTGTCGAGAGAGCTAGATAGGGCTGTGTGCTAGAGCTATTAGCTCAAACCCTTTGGGGTCCTTGATTTTTTTAGTTTAGTTTTCTCCCAGCAGATAAAGTAATAGGCTCGATAAATAACACACAAACACTTGCAGAAAGTAGGAGGACCCAGATGTTCCACCACTTACAGACAACCTCTGCTAGCATATGTTTTTAACATTGAGATGTAATCCACGTGCCATAAAATTCACCCTTTAAAAATGTACAGTTCAGTGGCTTTTAGTATGGTCACAAGGTTGTGCAACCATCACCACTATCTAATTCCAGAACAGTTTCATTAGTGCAAAAAACCCCGTCCGTCCCGCTCCTGTTCTCCTTTCCTACCAGCCCCTGGAAACCAATAATCTACTTTCTGGCTTTATGAATTTACCTGTTTTGAATGCTTGATATAAATGAATCGTGCAATGTGTGGCCTTTTGTGCCTGGCTTCTGTCATCTATAGCATAACGTGGTAGCATAATGTTGTAGCATGTATTAATAGTTTGAGATACACACTCCATAACCAAATATTATCTTTATGGCTGAATAATATTCCATTGTATGGATATACCACATTTCGTTTTTCCATTTGTTGGTGGACGTTTGGGTTGATTCCATCTCTTTGCTTTTTGATATCACGCTTTCGTTCTTTTCTCAGTACATTTTTAAAAAATTTATTTTGGAATAAATTTCAACCTTACAAGACAGTTCCTCAAATAATAAAAATCCCATACAGAGGATTCCGTCAACACCCCTCCCCAAGATACTGAGATCCACCAGCTAACAGTTTGCCACATATTGCCACATTCTATTTTCTGAACATTTGAGAGCAGTCTGTAAACATCACACTCCTTGAATGCATATCTCTGTACGTTTTCACATTATTTTTATTATATGGTATATACTGTTTTGTATCCTGATATTTCCCCTTGCATTTCCCCATGCTATTAAAAACTTCTCATACGCACAGTTTGTAATGGCTGCATCATGATATTCCGTCTCATGGCTGAATTATAATTCACCTAACCATTCCCATGCAGTCAGGCTGTTTAGTTGTTTCCAACTGAAATAAGATTTAAAAAGGAGCAATGAAGGAGAGAAACCTCAGGGGGTCTTTCCAGGGGAGCTTAAAACCGCCTGCCAGCCTACCTATACCAGCCCGCTGCCGAGCCCGGGGACAGGGATGATTTATCCCCAGTTACTAAGAAGCGTGGACGGTGCTGTAAAGAAGACTCTTCTCCAGGTGGCACAGCAGATCTGTCAAGGGCCCAGGCCCCACTCATCACCAGACACCGATGGTGTCGAGGGGGACGTTAGAGAAGGCTGGGAAGCAATGTTCACATCATGTCCTCGTGAGCCCCACTCCCCGACGTTTTTACATTTTTTAAAGGAGTTCTTTCCTTTTGCCCTTGACAATATGGTCTCATACGATTTGGGGAGCGCAGAAAATAAATAAAGAGCATGAAAACCCAGTTGCCTGGAATTTACTACTCAGAGGCAACACCTGCAAGCATTTTGGCCTACTTCCCAGTCCTTTTAACACAGTCGGCGATCAGATCAGATAGGCAGTTTTAGGATAGCGCTCAAAAAAACAAAGAACCGGGTTCAAAAGTAAAGTATGGGTTTTGTGTGATTAACTTTTAAAAAAAGATAATTAAAAAAATAATAAATTTTAAAAAGTAAAGTATGGGGAAGCAGATGTGGCTCAAGCAATTGGGCTCCCGTCTACCATACAGGAGGCGCAGGGTTCAATGCCCAGGGCCTCCTGGTGAAGGCGAGCTGGCCCATGTGGAGTGCCGGCCCAGGCGGAGTGCTGCCCCGTGCAGGAGTGCTGGCCCATGCGGAGAGCTGACACAGCAAGATGACACAACAGAAAGAGACACAGAAGAGAGGTGCAGCAGACCAGGGAGCTGAGGTGGCATAAGAGAATGATCACCTCTCCCACTCCACAAGGTCCCAGGATCGGTTCCCAGAGCTGCCTAAGAAGAATGCAAGCAAAAACAGAAGAATGCACAGTGAATGGACACAGAGAGCAGACAATGGAGGGAGGGGGGAGAAATAAAAATCTTAAAAAGAAAAAAAGTAAAGTGTGTCTACTGTAGAAGATGTAGAAAAATCCCACACTTTGGGAAAAACAAGTGTGACGATTTTGGTATATATCCTTCCAGACGGTTATGTCTACATGGAATGTGAGAGAGAACTATTTTAGCAAAATTGGGATTGGACTATTTTGATCTTCTAAACCCTCGTAAACAATGTAGCATCGAGATCCTTCCATGTCAGAAAGACTTTAGCAGTCTATTAAGTGAAAAAAGCAAGCCACAGCTTGGTGTTATCTGATCCCATTTGTGTTTTTAAAAAAGGAATATAGTCACTTGCACATGCTGTACATGGGAAGGTTTCAGGGAGAATTCCCAAGAAATGCTCATGGTAGTTACTTCTAGGTCCAGGGTCCTGAGACTCCAGATGGTCTGGGGGTCTGAGATGTCTTTTTAAGAGAAGCGGATTTTGCAAGGAAAATTTCAGGTGGTATATACCCCTTTTTTATTGATTGACTATTTCTACTATATGCTCATACTGGTTTTGTAATTTTGAAGAAAAAATCATATGTTATTTTTAACAACATTACAGTGTTTACTGTGTGGATATACCATATGGTATTTGTTTAATCACCAGTTCCTAGACATTTAGGAAGGGTTCCAAATTATTTTCGCAGTGTTTTTAGTTTGCATGACCATGATTATTTGCTTGGGGTTAATTCAGGTTTTTGCACCATTTTGTCAAATGTTTCTTGTAAGTCTGAACCCACTTACCTTGCCACTGGCAAAATGCCAGATATCCCGCTAACCTGCCCTTGGCCAGATGGGGAGTTGGGTCTTTCTGGGGTCCAGTTCTGTTTGGCCAGCCTTGGCTACCCACCATGTGTTGGGCACCACACGTGTGGCAGGCAGAGTAACAGGCCCCAGAGGCATGCACGCCCTAATCCCTGGCGTGTGTTAGGTTAGCTGGCGCAGGGGACTGAGGTCGCCAACCAGCTGACCTTGAGATGGGGAGATTATCCTGGATACTTGGTGGGCCCAGCATAATCCCAAGGGTTCTTGAAACTGGAAGAGGGGATGGGGATCGAAGAGAACCAGGGAGATGGCTGCATGAGAAGGCCTCAGCCCGACGAGGCCAGCTGAGAGGTGGAGAAAGGCGCCACCGGCTAAGGGATGCGGGTGGCCTCTCGAAGCTGCAATAGGCAAGGCAAAGGGTTCTGCCCCAGAGCCTGCAGAACGGAAAGCGGGCAGCCCTGCCAACACCTCGATTTTAGCCCAGATGCTTTGATTGTGGAATTCTGACCTCCCAAACCAGAAGATAATGCATTTGTGTTGTCTTAGAACCTTACATTTATGGTAATTAGATAGCTAATGTAATGCCCAATGTACTCCCAATCCCTACTGTAGCACCGGCCCTTGGGTCTTGTTCAGGGGTCTGGTTCTTGTCCCAGAGTCTTTCATTATTTAGTGCTGACCTTGACTGTATTGTTTTCTCCCTGGTGACAAGTTGGAGGATCCTATTGGCTTTTTTTTTTTTTTAGGTGCTGGGACCAGGGACTGAACCCAAGACCTCATATATGGGTAGCTGGTGCCACACTGGCTTCCCTGAGTTGGTTTTTTCATTTGGTTTGCTTGTTTTTTGTTTCGTTTTATTTTGTTTTTTTCAGGAGGCACCGGGAGCTGAACCCAGGACCTCCCATGTGGGAGGCAGGTGCTCAACCACTTGAGCAACATCTGCTCCCCCTCTTGTCTTTTTGAAAGGGCAGGTTGAGCATAGAAATGGAAAGCACATGCTAGTCTGTGATATCTAATGCTCCCTACAGAGGTCTGAACCTAGGAGGTTTTTTTTTTTATTGCATTTTACTTTGAAATTACTTCAAACTTAAGAAAAGTTAGGAGAATACTGCAGAGAACTCCTGTCTCCCCGTCACCAGATGTACCAATTGTTAACACTTTGCCACAATTGTTGTATTAATCTGTCCTTTTTCTATGTTTCTTTTTTTTCCTCTCTTAACCTTTTGAGATTGAACTGTACATCTCATGGCCCTTTACTCCTAAGTACTTCGCTACATTTTTTGCTAAGAACAAGGACAAGGACATCTACTTAATGTAATCACAGTACAATGATTAAAATCAGGAAAGTTAGCATGGATACAATCCTTTAATCTATAGACCGTATTCCAGTTTTGCCCATTGTCCCAGGAATGCCCTCGATAGCAATCTGTTTTTTGTCCAGATTCGGATCCAATCCAGGGTCTCACACCGTATTTTGTCTTCATGTCTAGGTTTCCTTTAATGTGGAGCAATTCTTTACCTTCTTGTGCCATTGATATTTTTGAAGAGCTGGCCCATGATTTTGCAGAGTGCCCCTCTCTGGGTTGTCTGATGTTTCCTCGGGATTGAACTGAGGTTATGAGTTTTGGCAGGAGCAGCGGCAGTGATGTTCAGGCCTTGCGCATCTCATCAAAGAGGCCCTGACGTCAGCTGGTCCCATTATTGGGAGGTAACCTTGATCACGCAGACAAAAAATGCCTGCCAGGTTTTTCCACTGTAAAATTACTGTTTTTTCCTTTGTAATTAATAACTGCTTTGGGAAATATTTTGAGACTCTCTAAATATCCTATTTCTCCTCAAACATTTACCCACTAGTTTTATGAATTTTGCAAATTGATGATGTTTTTAAAAAGTCCATTTTTAAAGCTCCATCGGTATTTTACTGCCCTCTTATTTATTTCATATAAATATAGGGTCACTCATTCTTACTCTTTTCTTTGGGTTGTAATTTATTACTGTCATTATTTATTTTGATATTCACACCTGTCCCATATTTTGCCAGTGGCAGCCCCTTCAGTCGGGTTTCTGTGTCCTTTTGACATGTACCCATCATTCTTTGAGTCCTTCCTTATTTTCTGGCTCAAGAATTTTTCCAGGTTCATCCTGTCCTCTTCCTGCCCCAGTCCTGGAGTCAGCCATTTCTCCAAGGGGCCCTGGTTCGTTTCAGTGGAAAATGGTATCTAGAAATCAAGATCTGGGAGCTTGATGTCCTCATTGCTAATGGGGTGTCATTACTGGTTGGCCTTTTCAACAGACAAAACTAGGCAATGGGTTCGCCTATTTGTCTGTATACAGAAAACACACATACTTGTATCCATATATTCAAACGTGCACGTATATGTTTATTTTTTTCCAAACACAGAGTTCTTCCTAGCCTTCTCCCATTCCTTATTTGTACCTCCCTTCAGCAGTGAGAAGCCCAGATGCCACCATCTTCAATATATTTACTGAATTGTCCAGTCTTACAAATGCAAAAAAAGGAGTTTCAGAGTTGCAACATGCACACAATTGTGAAAAACAAACCTACTAAGTCGAGTTTCCAGTTTGTTTGCAGTTCATTTTGTCTTTATACTGAGGGTCTGTAGTCAAAATAATGTGTTCACAAGTTACCTGGATTATTTAGTTTTCTTCTTTTGCTGGGTTATGTCATTCATTTGAAATTGTCATTTACTTCTGCTGATGTTCCGTTTTAGGGTTCCCCGCCCCCATCTTTTTTGATTTGATTTTACTTTTTGAGTAACTAAAAGGCCTAAACTGTCCAAACAGGGATACTCAGAGTGTCACTTCTCTCCCACCTTTCTTTTACCTTTTCCCACCCACTTCTTCGTGGGTAACTAAATAAATTAGTTTCTGATTTATTCCTATTCTTTTTGCAAAAATAAGTAGATACATATATGCCTTGCTCTTTTTTTTTTTTTACATAAAAGGTAGCATTTATAGATATTCTTTTGCACTTGACTTTTTTTTTTAAACAATTAACCATATATCCTGGAAATCACACCATGTCAGAGCACAGAGATCTTTGTCACTCATTTGTACAGCTGCAATAATACTCTACTTTGTGACTGTTTAATACTTCATTCAACCCATAATGAATAATGTTACCTATTGCAATGAAAATGCTATTGTGAATACCTGTGTGCATAAGTATTTTCCTACTTTTGAAAGTAGGAAATCTTCAGGGTGTATTTCTAGAAGTGGGATTTCTGGGTCAAAATGTACTTGACCTTACGTAGTTTGTTCAGTATTGCCACATTTCACCCTTTAAATGTTGTACCATCCTGAATTCCCACCAGTCATGTATGAGAGGTTTCTCTACAGCCCTGGCCGATAAGTGCTGTCAAGTTTTTAATTTTTTTCAGGCTTATAGGTGTTTATTTTTTGTTTTTGCTTGAATTACTCTCTGGGAAATCTCTAGGTATCTTGATACAATTTTATTTTGCAATTTTCTTATGAATAAAATTAACTATCTTTTCATAAGAGTCATTTTTTAATATCTCGTGATTTGTTCACTTCTTTTTTTTTATTTTTTTTATTTTTTTTATTTTTTTATTTTTTATTGACTTTGTAATAATATTACATTAAAAATATATATGTGAGGTCCCATTCAACCCCACCCCCCCACCCCCCCTCTCCCCCCACCAACAATACTCGTTCCTATCATCATGACACATCCATTGGATTTGGTAAGTACATCTTTGGGCACCTCTGCACCTCATAGACAATGGTTCACATCATGGCCCATACTCTCCTCCATTCAATCCAGTGGGCCCTGTGAGGATTTACAATGTCCGGTGATTACCTCTGAAGCACCAACCAGGGCAGCTCCATGTCCCAAAGACGCCTCCACCTCTCATCTCTTCCTGCCTTTCCCCATACCCATCGTCCACCTTGTCCACTTTTCCCAATCCAATGCCACCTCTTCTATGTGGACATTGGATTGGTTGTGTCCATTGCACCTCTATGTCAAGAGGAGGCTCAGATTCCACATGGATGCTGGATGCAATCCTCCCATTTTCAGTTGTAATCACTCTAGGCTCCATGGTGTGGTGGTTGTCCTTCTTCAACTCCATCTTAGCTGAGTGTGGTAAGTCCAATAGATCAGATTGTAGGTGCTGGAGTCTGTTGAGGCTCAGGACCTGGCTATCACATTGTCAGTCCAGAGATTCAAATCCCCTAAATATATCTTAAACCCCAACATTAACTGCACCTCCAGCACATTAGCATGAAAGTCTTATGAAGGGAGATCCCAGCTGAGTCCAGATTCATCACACATAAACACCATTTCCAAAGAGGGGCCATCTGCCCTGGTAGTTAACCCCATCGGCCATGACCATAACTCCCATGGGTCTCTTTAGCCCTCAAAGGAACCAATATCTGGGGGTTGTATCTGCTTTATCTGTCTCTCTGACTCTGCTCAGTTGTGCATGAGGGCAATCCTTCTGCCAGCCTCCAGACTCTTTTTTAGAAACTCGTAGCCATATAAACTCATTTCTCCTTTCCATTTCCCCCTTACTTTAGGTCAAACAGCATTTTAAAGTCATGTTATTTTATGTAGACATGGATATTCTGCTGATCCGCATTGAACCTTCCGTATAAGGTCATTTTCCAGTTGCATCATCAGTTGGTAGTTGATAGTGGTCCCTCGTTGCCAGGGAGGCTCATCCCCGGGTGTCCTGTCCCACGCTGGGGGGAAGGCATTGCATTTACATGCTGAGTTTGGCTTCGAGACTGGCCACATTTGAGTAACATGAAGGCTGACAGGAGGAAATTCCCAGGCACAATGTTGCTCTAGGCCTTGTTCTTATTTTAGGTTTATCAGCTCACAAGCATAGTCATTAGCATCAGGGGCTCACTGTTGAACCCTCACTCCCTCCCGGCCCCCGCCACTGTACCTGGGAGACTGTCGCTGCTCCCCTAGGGACCACGACAGAGCACCACTGGCCAGGAACCCAGTACCCCCCCCTGCTGTGGTTTTTAATTGTTGCCACTATGGGTATATCCAAAAATTACCATGCACCCTGGACATATGTTCTGTACAGCTCCCTGTCAGCCATATATCATCTGTCATTGGTATCCCATACCAGTATCCCTCCATTGCCATTGTTGAAACACTCTGTGATCCAGAACTCCCCGAAATTTGAAGCCCAATATAATGTCATGGTCCCTTACTAGGGAATGGCATATAGCGATGGGTAAAGGATAGATAAAGAACTTGGATAAAGTTAGATAAAGAACTTAGATAAAGAATGTTGACTTGAAAAAATTCCACATCCTATCTTTTACTTTTTCCCCCCCCCCCCCCCCAATTATTCAGCTTTTCTTCACAGGAGTCCTAGACCACAGCAATGTATATATATAATATACAGCACTCCCACACATCCACCAGAAAACCTTTTCCCTTCCACAGTGATACTCTTACGCCCTATTCATATCATATTTACTTAAAGTGATGTACAGAGTCTGAGACATTAGCTTTCTAACAAGGTGACATCTGTGCTTACATTATGGTGCATACTTTAGGATACACAGTTCTTTACATTTTTAGTTATCCTATGTTTTACATTATGGTTTACATTATCAGTCTGTCATCTCCTATATGTTATGGTGTAATATTACATGTTTTATATCCATCCTTGTGTACTCTCAAGAAACTCCTCTCTTACCCCCCATTTACTTTGGTTCCACACATTTAACGTCCATTTTCCCTTCCACCTTGGTGCCCACAGTGACAGCCAACCTCCGTTTCCTGAGGAGCCACTTCCAGAGATAGATGGAATAGTGTTTAGGGCCTAACTTGCTCAACTGCCCCAATGCCCCGGGAGCCACCCTTTCTCTCGAGGGATACAGTTCCCTCTATTTGATGGCATTAGTCCTCCCCAGGAGGTGGGTCCACCCCCACTCTCACTACTTGGGTTTCTACCCCATGGTGTCACCCGCTCTGGCAGAATGAGCATTTAGACATTCCCCAGGAGCCCGTCCTGCATCAGACCCTCTCCTCCGAGCATTCTAAACAGGTAACCCTCTTTATTATATTTTGATATGATTTTCTCGGCATTTTACTCTCCACCAACACCTGACCCTCTCCTGTGTTCGTATGCTACCCCTCCCTCCCCCCACTTTTGGGCAACGTTACCCACCCGTCCCTCCCCAGCCACCCTCAAACCCGCAAAGCCCCAACCAAAGGCAACCCCTTGCCCCTCTTTTATCTCTTCTTTGTGTTCATACTTACCACCATCTCGTCTTGAATTCCACCCCTGCAGACATCGGCTCATATCCTTCCTCCACCCTCTGATTTCCTGTAAGCCTATCGTTCAGTCTCTTGCTATCTAGGGCAGCTTGTTTATTTCATATCATTGAGGTCATATAGTATTTGTCCTTCAATGTCTGGGTTGCTTCACTCAACATAAGGTTCTCAAGATTCATCCATGTTATCACATGTGTTTGTAGTGTGTTTGTTCTTATAGCCGAGTAGTATTCCATTGTGTGTATATACCACATTTTATTGATCCACTCATCTGTTGATGGGCATTTGGGTTGATTCCAACTTTTGGCAATAGTGAACAATGCTGCTATGAACATTGGTGTACATATATCGGTTTGCGTCCTTGTTTTCAGTTCTGCTGGGTATATACCCAGCAGTGGTATTGCTGGGTCATATGGCAAATCTATGGCTAGTTTTTTGAGAAACCGCCATACTGTCCTCCAGAATGGTTGGATCCTTCTGCATTCCCACCAGCAGTGGATGAGTGTTCCCCTTCCTTCACATCCTCTCCAGCATTTGCATTCTTCTGTTTTTTTCATAGCTGCCAATCTTATGGGTGTAAGATGGTATCTCATTGTAGTTTTGATTTGCATTTCCCTGATAGCTAGAGATTTGGAACATTTTTTCATGTGCTTTCTTGCCATTTGTATTTCTTCTTCGGAGAAGTGTCTGTTTAAGTCTTTTTCCCATTTTTTAAATGGGTTGTTTATCTTTTTATTTTCAAGATATAGGAGTTCTTTATATATTGTTCACTTCTTTTATTACTCTTATGCTATTAGGATTTTTAATTTTTTTCCCTAAGATGTAAGAATTCTTTATATATAAGAACCAGTTAGGGAAGCAGACGTGGCTCAACTGATAGAGCGTCCATCTACCATATGGAGCGTCCAGGCTCGATCCGCAGCGCCTCCTGACCTGTGTGGAGCTGGCCCACACTCAGTGCTGCTGTGCGCAAGGAGTGCCATGCCATGCAGGGGCACCCCAGCGTAGGGTGCACCATGCACAAGGGAGTGCACCCCGAAAGGAGAGCCACCCCACGTGAAAAAAGCGCAGCCCGCCCAGAGTGCCGCCATACATAGGGAGAGCTGAGGCAGCAAGATGATGCACCAAAAAAAAAGACACAGTTTCCCAGGGCTGCCGGATAATGCAAGGAGATGCAGAGGAATGCACAGCAGATGGATACAGAGAGCAGGCAATGGGGGGAGGGGGAAGGAGAGAGAAGTAAATAAAACAAAAATCTAAAAAAAAAAAAAGAACCAATTAGCCCTTTACCTGTGATAGATGTTTTTCCCCCCGACAGTCATTTTCTTTTGACATTGGTTTTCTTTTCTTCTATTGAATCTGAGTTCTGGTTAGAAAACCTTTCCCTGCACCCAGATCATAGAAAAAGGCACCCATTTTTCTTTTAATATTTGTAAATACAGCTTTTGCCTTCAGATCTCTGATCTGTTTATTCTCACAGAGGGCATGACATATGGATCCAATTTTATCTTTTTCCAAGTGGCTACCCACTTGTCCCGGTACCATGTATTAAAAAACCCATCTTTGCCACAGTGATGTGAGATGCCAGCTTTATCATATTCTAAATTTCCTAGTGTCCTTGGGCCTGTTTCGCATCTCGTCCCCTGTCTGCGTACGTCCTCGTGAGCAGTGCCGTCTGGCAGTCATGACTGAGGCCTTGGAACAGGCGTTAGTGTCTGGAAGCTCCTCCGTTAGCTCTTCTGGTTCAGGGTTTTCATGGCCATTTTTGCATTTTTTTCTTTCACATGAACTTTTTATTTATTTATTTTTAAAGCTTTATTTATTTAGCCCCCGTCTGCCCCTGTTGTTTGTGCTTGCTCTCTGTGTCTGTTCATTGTGTGCGTTGTGTCTGCACATCTTCTTTTCTTAGGAGGCACTGAACCTGGGACCTCCCATGTGGGAGGGAGGCGCCCAACTGCTTGAGCCACATTTGCTCCCTGCTTGTTGTGTCTTTCCATTGTGTCATCTCGTTGTGACATCTCATAGTGTCAACTCCTTGTGTGAGCTCGCTGCACCAGCCCTTCGTGCCAGCTCGCTGTCTAGCTCGTCTTCTTTAGGAGGCACTGGTAACCAGACCTGGGCACTCCCATGTGGGAGGCAGGTGCCCAACTGCTTGAGCCACATCCACTCCCTCACGTGAACTTTTGTGTCAGCTTCTCTAATGAGAGCTTGTTGGTGTTTCTCTTGGGATAATGTTAATTTATAAGTTAATGGAGGTGGAACTTCCCTCTCGGCGATGCTGAATCCTTTCTAAGAACAGGGCATTTTCCTTCCATTTTTGAGACTGTTGGGAGTGTTTCAGCACTGTTTCCAGTTCTCCTCACACTGGCACTGCACGTTTCTTGTTGAATTTAGTCCTCGGCATCTTATCTCCACTTTTTGTTATAAATGGGGTTTCCCCTTCCATCTCATCTTCTGACTGGCTCCTGTCTGTGCATATGAAGGCCATGGACTTGAAGCGAAGCGTGTACTGATTCTGGCAGGTGCGCATGGCAGCGCAGAGCAGGGGCTACGGCTACGGCTGGTTCTGGGCCAGCTTTGCCCCAACAGAGTGGGAGGCCTTGGGCCCACGACGGGTCGACTCTGCTTCCACCCCAGCTTCCTCTCCTACAAAAGAAGGAGCTGGGTAAACCTGCTCCCTTTCCCAGAGAGTAATTCAAGCAAATACAAAATTGTGCCTGTGTTTTGTTTTGTTGCCTTCCATTTGATTGAACACACTGGGCGTTCTTTCCCTAACAGAATATTCAAAGCCAGTTCCCAGCACAGTACCCGGGCCTTATCAAACTCAACCTTGCCGTAAATGGACACTGTCTCTGGCCTGTCCGCAGAAGCTGGGAGAAGTAGACTGGTGTGCTTATTCGTAGCATGCTCATGTGTTCGTGTGAGCCTTTAGTCACTCCTTCAAGGATCCTGTCGGGTGTTGGTCGAACGCCTCCCGCGTGCCATGCCGGGGGAGGCAGCAGCAAGCCCAGCCCACCCTGGCCCTGCGCTCAGTGCTTCCAGTCCAGCAGGCACTCAGGGCTGGGGCAGGGTGAGTGCAGGGGGCCGTGGTGGTGACTAGCCATCCCTGCCTCGGAGGGGGGGTCAGAGAAGGCCTCGTGCAGGAAGTGTCGCTTGAGCCCGGCCTGGAGGCTGAGTGGGGGTCGTCCAGGTGAGGAACAGTGGGGGAAATCTTTGGGGCAGAGGAACAGCATGTGCCAAGGCCCTGAGGTAGGAAAGGGCCAAGTCCGTTGATCGGACAGACAGATGACATGCTGTGGATGGGTCGGACAGAGCCTGGGGAGAGAAGTCTGAGGTGGGCTAGCGAGGCCTCTCCCGGGCAGGTGAAGGAGGATGTTGGAAGCCACTGGAGGGACCTAAAGAGAGCAGTGACATGATCAGACTTGCAGTTGAAATCGGCCCTTGAGTCCTACCTAGGGGTGAATTGGAGGGGTGGTGAGAGTGGAAGCAGGGGGCCGCCTAGGGGGCCGGGTGGTGGTCCAAGGTGAGGTGGTGGTGGCTGGGTCTGGGTGGAGGCAGCGGGGACAGAGGGGACCGAATGGGTGGTGGATCCGGTCGAACTTGGGAGGTTTTTGGCTTGAGCACTGAAATGGGAGTCCTGGAAGGGGGACTGGGTTTGGAGGAGGGCGCAGGAGGGGGTGAGGTGTTTGATCTTGGGCACAAGCATTTAGAGCCGTGCTGCTCAGTACGATAACCACAAGTCACATGTGCCTATTGAAGTGGGGCTAGTGCAAGTGGGGAAATTAATTTTTAATTTTATTTAATTTTAAGTCATTTAAATTTAAATTGCAGTGGCTGTCATATTGGATAGCGCAGATACAGAACATTTCCCTTGGTGCAGAAGGCTCTTCTGAGCCAGTTTAGAGTGGCTTCAAGTCATCTGAATGGGAATGTTGAATGGACAAGGACGAGTCTGGGCTTGGAATAGTCTGAGCAGAGTTCAAATCCTGCTCTGCTACTTGATTACTGTGTGTCATTAGGCAAGTGATTTCACCTCTCTGAGCCTCATGCTCTCATTATAGGCTAGGGCTGCCAGTCCATGCCTCAGGTGGTGCTTGTTGAGAGCTAAATTGTCTGAGGTGACTGGTCCAAGTGAGGCACTCAGAGATCAGTAGCTGTTATTTCTCTTGGGCTTGATGTCTTGATTTCTCTAACATATTTACTTTGGAATTCAGAATCTTTTGTAGATCAAACTCAGCCCTTGCTCTGACCTTGACTCAGGATATGTCCTTGGGTAAGTCCCTTCCCTTCTCTGGGCCTCAGTTTTTCCATTCATGGCCTGAGGAGGTTAGAGCAGACCTTCACTGAACCTTCTTAGCATTTGCCTGGATTCTTTTTAGAATTATTTTTAATATGGACAAGGGTTACCGACTTCTGAACTGTTGGGAAAAACTAATGTTGTCTCATTAAAACTGTATTGCTCGCTTGTATTGAAAGAAAAAAAAGCAACCCATTAAACTTTTATACCTGACATGGAAAACTATTAAAGATTCATAATTGCAATAAAACTCTTTAATAGAATTTGAATTTTCCCTATGGTGATGCCACGATCAGCAGGGTCCTCATTTGACACAGCAAAATCCATTTCAGCAAAGCCTCAGGATGGTGGCAAAGAAGCCCCTGGAATAAGGCGTCTCTCAGAATCCCTTCCCAGCTGCCCATGCGGGACCCTGGGTCCTGGGAGGACAGAGTTCCCTTCCCCCGGTGCAGCCAGGACCGAGTTGTTGGCCGGCCTCTCCCCCAGGGAGAGGCCAGGGAGCTCGGTGCTGCTGCCCTCCAGCTCCTTTCCGCTGGTTTGTTTTCAGTTCCTGTCACCAGGAACAAACAGAGCACCTACTGTGTGCGTGGTATGAAGCCCAGGGCTGAGGGTCCCGAGGTGGAGGAAGGGCAAGTGGTTTTCCTTGGAGAGGGTTCACGTGGTTTGCGCAGGGGCTTTGGAGGGCGGCGGAATGAAGGTTAGAGCCTGGCTCTTGCCGCTCGCCTCCTGGCCTCAGCGTCCTCGTCTGTACAATGGGGCTAGCAGGATGTACGTCCCGGGTGCAGTCAGCCGGTGTGGGTCAGCGGCAGCTGGGGGCAGGTCCCAGGAGGGGGCAGGCGGTGGGGATTAGCGGGTGAGGGGGACGGGAACAGGGACAGTGTGGAGAGACCCTGAGAGGTAGAAGGTAGAATTGCTGGATTCTAGATCCTGGTTTTTTTGAGGTACCGGGGATTGAAGCTGGGACCTTGTACATGTGAACACATGCACAACCACTGAGCTACACCTGCTACGCTAGGTGCTGTGTTGTGTGCTTTATACATGTCCTTTTGATAACTATCCATTGAGCACCCACTATGTGCCAGGGTCTGCGCCAGGGGCTGAGGAAACACTGGTGAGTGTGTTAACTGAGTTAATCCTCATCCCTTCCTCTCAGAGGTGGGTCCTCAAGTTAGGCGCATTCTGTAGAGGCATTAACTGAGGCACAGAGAAGCTAAGTACATTGCCCAAGGTCACACAGCTACTAAGTGGCCAGGCCTGAATGGAACCCAGCCAGGCAGACACCTGGGTCTGTGCTCAGATCCCAGCCAGACTGCCACCCGCTCACCTGCCTGACCCCCAGCGGAGGGCTCGTCCCCACGTTGAGGGAAGGCAGGCTTGGGTCAAACGAGGGAGGAAGAGGGGAGCCGTTCCCCGAGCTTACCTCACTCACAGCCTGCCGAGAACCTCCCTCGCGCCAAGGGCCTCCTTCTGGGTGCTCGTGTACCCACCTCAGGCCTAAAGGAAGTGAATTCCCTGCTCCCTGGTGCTTGGCCAAGTTCAGGGGAAAGCGGGGGCCTCTCCTTGTCAAAACTCCCTTCATGCTTTCCTCAGAAGGTCCGTCACCTGAGCGTGTCCCCCGACGAGCCGTGGAGGACGGAGGAGACTTCCTCCTCCTCAAAATGGAGGGCGTTCCGAGGCCCCTGCTCTGCTCCCCATCACTGGTGATGAAGGGACAGCCGTGGTGGCGGAGGAGACACACGCGCGTATTCGCTGATCCTTTGGCGTCCTCCCCGGGTGGTGCCCCTCGAGGCGGCTGAGCCATGTTAAGCGCTCATCACCCGCCCGCCCGTCTCCTCTTTCTCTGCGGCTCCGGCCCTGCTGCCTCCCGCGGTGTGTGGGTGCTCCTGGGTTATCCAGGGCCGGGCTTGGCCGTCGCCCCACTCAGTGCCCTGCCCTTTCTGGCCTCAGTTTCTCCACCGGTGGGTGAGCCCCTGGAAGGCCCTGCCCGTCTCAGCACCTTCACATCCTTATTTTGGGTCTTGTTTCCCCACATATCAGTCTAGCTCAGAGCTGGCTTTGGAGGGTAAGAAGAAGGAATCTTCCGATGAATAGACACTTGTAGCTCTTAGTTTTCTTTGGGAAAGAGCCAGACGGAGACTTGCTGCCCCATCCAGTCTCACACCGCACTGACTGAAGGAAAAGGGGAAGTGGTTGGAGGTGAATCTGGAGCAGACTTTGGGTAAAGAAGGAAGAGCAGGTCGTGCCCCTTCATTACCCACCTACTTAACATCTCCGTGTGCCAGGCACTGTGCTGCGGGAAAGACTGCACAGGTGGTAGGAAGGCCCTGAGAAGAGCACAAACCCTTGCTCCGTGGCCCGCTTCTTGGGTGAGCAGTGTCCTTGCATGAGTCATGTGACCTCTCTGAACCCATATCCTCATTTGTGGATGGGAAACTGTATTAGTCAGCCCAAGGGATGCTGATGCAAAATACCAGAAATCAGTTGGCTTTTCCAATGGGTATTTGTTTGGGGTAGGAGCTTACAGTTACCAGGCCATAAAGCATAAATTACTTCCCTCACCAAAGTCTATCACCACATGTTGGAGCAAGAGGGCTGCCGATGTCTGCCAGGGTTCAGGCTTCCTGGGTTCCTCTCTTCCCAGGGCTTAATTCTCTTTCCTCACAACCAAGCTCCTCTGTGTGCTTACTTCCCAGGACTCCAGCTCAAAACTCCATCCTCGCTTCTCTGCAGTGCACTTTCTCTGCGAGTCCCCACCCACCAAGGGGGCAGGGATGCTATGTCCTACTGACGTGGCCCAATCAAAGCCTTAATCATGATTTAATCAAGTAAAAGTAAAACCTCTGAATCCAATATACTCTAATATGCCCAGTGGAAAAGACCAGTTTCCAAACATAATCCAATATTTGTTTTTGGAATTCATCAGTAATAACTAAACAGCTACAGAAGCGAATGAAAAGCTATTGGACTTCTCCTGTGTCAGGCTTCTTGCTGGGTGGTCCCATCTGTTCTTTTTTATTATTATTTTTTTTATTTTTTATTTTATTTCTCTCCCCTCCCCCCACCCCAGTTTTCTGTTCTCTGTGTCTATTTGCTGTGTGTGTTCTTCTTTGTCTGCTTCTGTTATCAGCGGCACAGGAATCTGTGTTTCTTTTTGTTGCGTCATCTTGTTGTGTCAGCTCTCCATGTGTGTGGCACCATTCCTGGGCAGGCTGCACTTTCTTTTGCACTGGGCGGCTCTCCTTACGGGGTGCACTCTTTGCGCGTGGGGCTCCCCTACGCAGGGACACCCCTGCGTGGCATGGCACTCCTTGCACACATCAGCACTGTGCGTGGGCCAGCTGCACACGAGTCAAGGAGGCCTGGGGTTTGAACCATGTACCTCCCATATGGTAGACAGATGCCCTACCCACTGGGCCAAGTCCGCTTTCCCCTTCTGTTCTTATGGTTGCCTCTGAAGTGGGGGTGATAGCATACCCATTTATTTAACAGGCGAGAAAACAGGCTCAGACACCCTCTTGGGCTGTGCAGAGCCACATGGCTGGTATGTTGTGAAGAGGGGACCTTCAGCCACAGTAGACTGGCTTTAAAACTAGGGGTTTCTTCCTGCTGCACAGTGGGTCTGGGACTGTGTACCCCAGTGTGACAGCAGGGGATATACTGGACTGATTTGAAAGCAGACTGTGAGCCCTGAATCTCAGTGAGCTTGCAGACAGCTGTTCTGACAGGGCTCCTGACCTCGAGAAGCTTTTCAGCAAGAAAAATTGAGATGCTGGGGAGGGCCATGTAGAGTACCTTCAGCCAGTGCCATCCCTACCACACCTAGAACTTTGGTTTTATAAATAGGCCCAGGAGACAACCCAACAACCAAAAGGCACACAACCCAGTTTAACAAATGGGCAGAGGACTTGAATAGACATTTCTCCAAAGAAGATGCATGAAAAGATGCTCACCATCATTAGCCATTAGGGAAATGCAAATCAAAACCACAATGAGGTACCATGCCATACCCACTAGGATGGCTGTAATTTTAAAGACAAAAGAAAATGGGAAATAACAAGTGTTGAGAAGGATGTGGAGAAATTGGAACCCTTATATATTACTGATGGGCATATAAGGTGGAAAACAGTTTAGCGGTTCCTCAAAAAATTAAACGTACAATTACTATATGACCCAGTGATGCCACTCCTAAGTATATAAGAAGAAAGAATTGAAAATGGATACTCAAACAAATATATGTATAGGCATGTATGTTGCAGCACTTGTCACAGTAGCTAAAAGGTGGAAGCAATCCAAATGTCCATCAACAGAAGAATGGATAAACAAATTTGGTCTAACCATCCAATGGAATATTATTCAGCCCTAAAAAAGGGGTGAAGTACTGATCCATGCCACAATGTGGATGAACCTCATAAACATTGCTAAGAGAAAGAAGGCAGGCCCAAAGGCTCACGGGATTGCATGATTCCATTTATATGAAATGTCCAGAATAGGTAAATCCATGGAGACAGAAAGCGGATTGGTGGATACTGGGCCTGGGGTGAAGGGGAAGGGGGAGCAACTGCTTAATAGTTGGGGGGTTCTTCTCTGGGGTGATGAAAACATTTTGGAACTAGATAGAGGTGTGGGTTGCACAACATTTTGAATGTACTAAATGTCATTGAATTGTTCACTTTAAAATAGTTAATTTTGTGTTATATGAATTTCTCCTTAATAACAAAAAATCCAACCCGGGAAAAAGAAACACAAAACCAGGTCCTGAAGGCAGAGGAAAGCTAGGAGAGGACTGAAAAGAGATTCAAAAGATGAGCCCATCAAGCTGGGATTCCCCAAGCCTGACTCCCCCGTCCCTCAACCGCTCCCCAGGTAGATTGCCTGTGGGCCCAGCCTGCCTCGTACATGCCTGGCAGGGTTGTATTCCTTTAACAAGCATGAGGGAGCATGTGGCTAGCACAGCAACCCTGGGATTTCACGGGTTAGTGCTTAGGAGGAGGCTGAGGCTAAGTGGTGCTGGCTAACTCATGGGACTGGCACGGCATGGACGGCGAGTGCCAGGCTCAGGCCAGGGAGAGTACTGCCCCCACCCAAGGGCCCCTGGCCCCAGAGCTTACTGGCCCACTCCCAGGCTCACAGATTGAGCAAATGAAAACAGAGGACATGAAGTTAGCTTCTTAAATACACATATGTCCCATGCAATATTTTGGGACATTCATATACTAGAAATGTATTTGTTGCTTATCTGAAATTCAAGGTTAACCGAGCATCCAGCATTTTGTCTGACAACCTTTCCCTCCCCTTCCCTGCCTCCCACCTTCACTGTGGAGGCCCAGGGAGACACCGGTCGAATTGGACCCGTCAGAGACGCTTGCCACAGAAGGATACCCCCCCGCCACACACACATATCTGGTCTCTCAGACTCTGGTTCTTTTAATTAAACCGCCAAATGAAATAACGTGTGTGTAGAAGATTAAAATTGATTCCCTAAGTGTAACAAAAGCCAAAGCTGTGGAGGGAGATACTTAAGGAAATGAAGCACTTCAGCAGGTTGAGGCCTGGCTCCGGCTCAAAGGGTGGGTGACAGCTGGGTACGGGTGGGCAGCAGAGGGCGTGCTGGGCAGTGCCCAGGGGAGGGGAGAGGTGGAGCTGCCACACGGGATGCTGAATGAACTGGGTGCAGATGGGCCCAGCAGGAGGTGAGGTTCTCATGCGCTCTCAGGAAGGCCCAGTGCCAGGGCAGCTCTCATTTGCAGTAGCTTTGAGGAAAGCCACCAAGTAGAGAGGCGAGGAGGGCGCTATGGAAGGGAGGTGTGTGATGGGTTGAACTGCGCCCCCCAAAAGGCATGTCCAAGTCCTAGCCCCAGTCCTATGAATATATCCTTATTGGGAAATCGGATCCTTAGAGAGATGAGATTAGCTAAGACAAGGCCATACCGGATCGGGGTGGCCCTAGTGAGCCCACCGGGGAAAGCCTTTCCCCTCCCTCCACTTGAGCAAAGAGCAAGAGGCAGGTCTGGCTGGCTTCCCAGCTCAGCACCCAGCACATAGTAGGCGTGCAATCAATGTTGTTGAATGCCGGGGATGCTGCACAGACCTCGCCCTGTGCCTGGGGTTAGGGAGGGGAAAGTGCAGCAAGCATTCTCCAAGTGCATCAAAGCTGGTGCTGAGAGGGTAAAGTTTGCATTTTCAACCACTAGGTACTGGAAACTCCACAACTGCAGGCAAGAGTTAAAGAAAACCAGGGAGCAGGGTTTTGGTTCTCAGCTTTGTCGCCACATCTTCTTTTCTCCTCTTTTTCTTCCTGTTGGGCTCACTTTTCCAATTCTTGCTTTGAAAAATACTTGGTAAAGTCCTTGGGGCTGGAGCATGAGCTGTCAGCAGCTGGGAAAGCTGTGGAGAAGGAAAAACATGTAAACTACTGGCCTTGGGAGACTGTCCTTGAAGGCCATGGTGAGATGGAACCCTGGGGGACCCCTTCCTGGCCACGAGCCTCAGTCTCCCCACCTGTGAAAGGAAGAGGAGGGTTGGACCCTCCAAGTTTAAGCATGCTACAGATCTTTCAAACATGCCCCTTCTCGCATGGGGGCACCTTCCCCTCCAACCTGCCTTCCCTCTTCTGTTTTGCCACTTATTTATTTTTATTGGGAGCCTAGTTTTTTCCCTCTATTTTTTTATCCTTTCATAAAAAATGATTTTTTTACCTTACATAATAAAATGGCATGCTTGTTGTAAGAACCCCCAAAATATGTTCATGGTAATGGAAGGCGAGTTTTCTCATTTATTGCTTTTCTCTTTAGTAAATTAAAATGCTGTTTACACTTTAGGGTAATATTAGAACATACACTTTAGGTAAAAATCTCAACGGTGTAGAAGCCAGAAGGAAAACAATGGAAATCTGCCTTCTCATGTCTCATCTCACCCTACCCTTAACCTTACCCTGTAGCCCCTGAGATGCTTGTTGTTTCCAGATGAGGCACCCTCAAAGCTGTTGCTTGGTTGTGGGGAGGTGTCCCTTCTAGTGACAGGAGCATGGGCTTAGGCTCAGGCCTGGAAAGCTGGCTCTGCCATTGACTTGCTGTGTGACCCTCGGGCATCCGTACAACGTCTCTGAGCCTCACCAAGAGGAGAATTGGGATCAGGGCTTTAAAGCCCCTGCACAAGTCCGTGTCCTGCAAACAGCCCAGGTGACTGTGTTGTGTATGGTCTTGGCAGGTCGGGGACCAGATTCTAGGGGTGAACGGACAGAGCTTCCTGACCATCCTGCACGACGAGGCGGTGAGGCTGCTCAAGTCCTCCCGGCACCTCATCCTGACCGTGAAGGACGTCGGGAGGCTGCCCCATGCCCGCACCACCGTGGACGAGACCAAGTGGATCGCCAGTTCCCGGATTGGAGACACCGCCACGAACTCGGCAGGGTCCGACCCCTCTGCTCGCGCTGCGCCGCAGGACCCAGAGCCGCTCTGAGAGCCAGTGACGGCCCTGCCGCCCTCCTTCCCGCCCTGAGCCGCAGACGCTCGCTCCGTTCCTCAGAGCGGGCGTCCGCACACCAGGGCCCTTCCACCTGTGGGGTGGCCGCGGGCGCATCCCTTCTTCCCTGGCCTCCGTTCTCCTGGGGAAAGCTCTCTCCTCCTTTATTTGCCCTCAGACAGATCACTTAGCTTGTTCTTTGGCCCTTAGTCGTTTCATCTGAAAAGCGGGGTTCCTAGTCCCTGTCCCCACCCAGATCCGTTCATGAGGATCCCATGAGTTAATCTGGGGAAAGCGTCCTGGAAGTCATAGGTGGCTGCCTCGTTGCTAATGTGAGATCTCACCCTTTGATTTTCTTCATAAGTCTCCAGTTGGCCAAATACAGTCCCGGGGCACTTCCTCGTAGAGCCCGGCCCTTCCTGCTTTCCTCCCCCCTCTCCCCCTCCTTCCCTTCCCTCTCTCCACCTTACCTCCTCCTCTTCCTCCCCTTCTCTCTCCTGCCCTTTCCTTTCTCTCACCTGCACAGTATTATGACTTAAAAAAATTTAGTTGCCAAGATTTAAAAAGACAAGATACAAAGCTGGATTTCTGGCTTCTTAAAGATCAGGAAGTCTGAGCCCACCCAACTCTGCAGGTTGCATTTTGGGGTCTCCAGTTCAGCCCTGGCCTGCCCTCCCCGGTCTGACCCCGAGCCGCGTGACAGCTGCCATTTATTGTCTCTCTCTTTGTGTTGGAAACAACTCGGGTCTGTTGTGCATGGCTTCAGAAGTCCTGCCCACCTCTCGGACCTGTGGGGAAGCCAGAAGCCACCCATGGGCCCAGGGCCTCACGCGCCCGCGAGCAGCCCCAGGCCAGAGCCGGGCGCCGCGGGAGGCCGGGTCGCAGGGCCCTGCCGGGCTGCGCGCGTTCGCGGCGCGTCAGCCTTGCCTGCCCCGCGCGGTGCTCCGCTCGGGCTCGCAGCTGAAGACGCGCGTCTCCCTCCACAGGTTCCCGGGGGACCTCACGACGGATGGCGCCAGCAAGGTAGGCGTCCCCGTCCTCTGTTCCCACATCGCGCGCCTTCCGGGGCCGCGCGGGCCGGGCGACGCGCATGCATTGTCTCCCTTCAGTCGGGCAGTCTGCTCGCCGTCTGTCCCTCCCCCACTGCGCACACGGGCCCGGGGTGAACGGCCACACTCCGCGGATGATCCCCTGCCCTCGTGGGGTGACCCTACGGGGAAGGAAGCACACACAGCAACAAACCAAACCTAGGAATGGATACCTCATCGCAAAAGACGTTCAGAGCCGTCCAGGCAGGGGAGAGAAGAACAGGCCAGGCGCCCCCTGCAGAGCGCCGCGCAGATGGCCCGGGCGCAGGGGAGGGCAGCCCGGAGCCGGTGGCGTGATAGCGGAAGCCCAGGGCTGGGTAGAAGTCATGGGGTCCAAGGGGGGGGGGCGATCCAGGCAGAGGAACAGCCCGTGCGAGATCCCTGAGGCAGGGGAAGGGCTTGACCTGTGGGAAGAGTGAAGACAGGAGAGTGCGCAGGCACTCGCGTGGGAGGAGGAGGTGGGGGCCAAACGAGGGTCCAGGGCTTTGGGGGCCACAGTCGGGGGTTTGCTTCTCCCCTGTAATAACGGGAGGCCACTGAGGGCTTTCAGGAGATTTGTGTCTTTCTGTGAGCTCCTTCGCCAGGTCTGTGGTGATTAGCATTTGGGGGTGGGCCAGGAGCCCGAGGGGAGACTTGAGGGCCTCCAGATGAGGCTGGCAGGGATGGGGTGAGCGTGTGTGCACCCGCGAGTGCGGATTCGAGCTGCATTTTGAAGGCTATATTCAAGCCTAGAGAATAAAATGGGATCCATAAATCTATCGCCTGCCTCCCAGCAGGGACATGGATCTGACGAGACAGTATATGTGGAGGCTTAGAGTGCTGTTCAAAGGATGAGGCCCCTTACCTTTTTTTAATATACTTTTTATTTTTTTAAGAAGATACTTAGATTACATAAATGTTATATAAAACATACAGAGGATTCCCATATGCCCTGCTCCCTTCCCTTCCCACACTTTCCCACATTAACAACATCCTTCATTAGTTGGTACATTTGTTAGATTGATGAACACATTTTGGAGCGTCGCCACTAAGCACGGATTATAGTTTACATCTCCCACACAATTTTCTAGGTTATGGCAAGGTATGTAATGGCCTGTATCTGTCATTGCAGTGTCATTCAGGACAACTCCCAAGTCCCGAAAATGCCTCCGTATTACGCTTTTTTCCCCTCTCTCTGCCCTCAGAACCTCCAGTGGCCACTGCCTCCACATCAGTGATATAAGTTCTTCCATTGCTAGAATCACAATAACTCTCTTGTAGAATACCAGTAAGTCTACTTTGGTCCATAGTTCATCCCCCAATCCTGAGGATTCTGGGCTGGTGATGCCCACTCCACCTCTGATTGAAAGGGGGCTTCGATCCCATAGGGAAGATGGATGGGATGCTCTTGCTTGCAGTTGTAGACTGTTGGTTCCTTGGGATGGTCGTTGTCCATCATCATCTCCTTGTTAGTTGTCCTGGGAGAATCCAATGAACTGGAGGTAGGTGTTGCAGATCCGTTGAGATTCAGGGCCCAGCTGGTACATGGATAGCCCAAAGACTTAAAACTTTTGGACACACACCTATCAACTCTAGTGCTAATTATAGGTTGGGTGGAGACCCGCGTAACGAGCGGGAAGGTGGTGGACTCGCATCCTGGGGAGTCCTGCTGTGTTCTGGAGAGCATAGGCAGTGCCTGCTGGGGGAGGACAGGCCAGTGTGTGAAGCCCTCAGTGTTGTTGCGAGTGACTATGAATTTTGCTCTTCAAGGAGAGAAGCCCCTTACTCTCTGAGAATGTGTGCATAGCATCTCCTCCTCCGTGGGGCGACTGTGTGCCGAGACCGCCGAGGGGCTTTCGGGGTCCCCTCCTGCCTTTGCCATGTTGTCGCTGGCTCGGCCCAGCCGCTCGGCTCCCGAGCAGCCCCGACTCCCAGGCCCCCTCTTCCTGACTTTCAGCCGGGTTTCTACAAGGGGCCCGCTGGCTCCCAGGTGACCCTGAGCAGCCTAGGGAACCAGACCCGCGTGCTGCTGGAAGAGCAGGCGCGGCAGCTGCTCAACGAGCAGGAGCGCGCCACCATGGCCTACTACCTGGAGGAGTACCGCGGCGGCAGCGTCTCCGTGGAGGCCCTCGTCATGGCCCTGTTTGAGCTGCTCGACACCCACGCCAAGGTGACCAGTGGCCCTCCTCGGGCAGGGCTGGGGCTGCCGGCAGCGAGCTTCAGCATTTCGAGGGCTCTGCACCCTTCCCCGTGTCAGTCACCAGCCCTGAACCAAACCCTGGCAGAGACTGGTGACCAGACAGCGCCTGGTCCTGGGTGCTCCCGGGCCGCGGGGGGAGACAGGCAGTTAGCGTCCCATGTGGCCGGGGCTCTAAGCAATGGCTTTCATGCTGGGTGCATATTTAGAATCGCCTGGATTGCTTTTAACGGGCAATGCCCGGACCCCACCCCAGGCTAGACGACTCCCCATACTGTGGAGGAGCGGTGTTTTTAACCAGCTCCCCGGAAGACTGGGATGGGCAGCCAGCTTTGGGAACCCCGCTCGAGCGGGGTTTGAGGTTCAGAAGTTGCACAAAGGAAGAAGTGATTAGATTTGGTGGGAGTGGTTATACTTGGGAAGACAACAGAGGAGACAGGATTTGGAGGCAAGTAGGGAGAAGGGCATTCTGGCTGGAAGGTACAGCCAAGTCAAGGGCTGGGTGGATGAAAAGGGTGGTGCGTTCGGGGAGTTTCAGTCATGTGTGGCGATGGTAAGATGTGCAGAGTGGAGGTGGTGAGAGAGAGAGCTGGGGGGAAGCAGGACGTGGACCAGTGTCGAAGCAAGGGCAATGGGGAGCCACAGAAGGTTGAGGGGGAGAGGGCTGTGGTCAAGTCCCCATGCAGGTCATTTGGGAGTAGTGGGGGGACTAGCCCCACCTGCTGATGGAGCTCCCTGCTGAGTGGCCCACTTGTCCCCACCCCAGTTCTCGCTCCTCTCCGAGGTGAGAGGCACCATCTCCCCACAAGACCTGGACCGCTTTGACCACCTGGTGCTGAGGCAGGAAATCGAGTCGATGAAGGCGCGGCAGCCCCCCGGCTCTGGGGACACCTACTCCACGGTCTCCTACAGCGACACGGCCTCGTCTACAGGCAGCCACGGCACCTCGACCACTGTCAGCTCGGCCAGGGTGAGTTGCCCCTGCCCTGTTCCTGGCTCCATGATCCACAAGAGGGAGTTGAAATACCGGCTTTGGAGTGAGATCCCTCTGGGTTCGGATGCTGGCACCACCACTTACCAGCTCTGTGCCTCTCTGAGCTTCCATTTCTTCATCCAGAAAAAATAAACACTAAATTGCTGTTGAATGCCTGTTCCAGGCATGGACCCTGGGGGATAACTGGGGAACAAGACAGCTGTGGCCCCTGCCTTCATGAGCCTCTCAGTCTGGGGTTAGGGGGCTGGGGCTAGGGAGAAAGGTGAAAAACACAGGTAATTAGAGAACTAGAAAAAAGAATTGCAGTCCACGGGAGGATCAAGTGAGAAAACCCAGCAGTGCACGTCGCATGGTACTGGGCTCGTGGTGCGTGCTCAGTGGGTGGGAGCAGGATCGGGGTTGGGATTGTGGTTTTGAATTCCCCTGAGAGCCCACCATCTAGGAAGCCCCAGGCCCAGCCTGACTTCCTCACAGACGTGCCAGCCACCTGGAAATGCAGCTGATTCTGCCCCCAGGATGCTAGGAGGCCTTTGCGAGGAGCGGGCAGGGGGGCTGCCTGGTGGCCCATCACGGGAGACTAGTGCTCTGTGGGAATGGAAGTGCCTGGGCTGGAGGTCAGGGAAGCTGACTTGGGCTTCGTGCTCTTTTTCCACACTCTTGTTTCTTGTCTCCACATCATTTATTGTCATTCTTCTCTGGAATGGGGGGAAGAAAGTAGGGTTCCTTAAGCATTACTGCTCCCTGGAGCTAAACCCTGGCTCTTCTAGATAGACTCTCGATTAAACTTCAGGGCAAGTGCAGGGTTAGTTGCTCCACTTGCTGGAGAGGAGCCAGAGCTCAGAGAGGTATAGGGACGGGCAGGGTTGCACACACAGGTGGTCATATGTGAGCTTGCGGCCACCCAGAAATAGGCCTAGAGCAGGCACCCCTTTCCTTTGCAGACTCCCAGCACAGCCTTTCCTTAACTCTGGGGTTCTGGTTTCCTGGGGGCTTCCACACCTCTAACCTGCACTCCCACCATCCCATGTCAGTTTCACCCCCAAGAGTCCCAGGAAGTTGCTGGGATGAGCGCATCACCTCTGGGGCAGGGAGGAGGATTTTGGCTGCCCCCTCCCCCGGCCGGCTGGCGTGTCTGGCCATGTGCACACGCTTGGATGCTGCACCTGGGTGATGAGCTGGTTTCAGGCTGCAAGGCCCCGGCTCAAAGGTTCATTTATCTCTGGGATGGGCTCCACTGAGAGTGGCCTTGATGTTCACTGGGATTTCAGCAGCTTGAGCCACCTCTGAGACCTGGGGGATTCCAGACTGTAATTCTGCCGTGATCCCTTTAGGATCTGGGATGAGGGAAGGATGGGGTGTCTTCTAGCCTGGGAGACAGGAGATTAGGGTTAAGGCCCAATCTCATGGGCCTCAGTTTCCCCGTGAGGTCCTTGCTGGCTCTGGCCTCGGCACATGAGGGTAGTTCGGCTGGAGGACTTGGAGGAGTCGGGGTGGCTGATAAGCCAGCAAAGGACCTGGGAGTCAGGGTCAGGCTGGTTCTCCCCTGCCCAGGGAAGGCAGACCTGAGGGGGGCAGATGGAGGGGGTGAGGGGTCCTCGAGCCCTTCTGCCAGCTTCTGAGGTGGGAGTGGCTCTGAGAACTTGTCACTCAGAGTCCGTGACCTGGCCAGTGGCAGGTGAGTGTCAGGACTAGGACCAATCACGACGAGGTGGGCTCCTGGGCTGCAGGAGCAAGCTGCTGCAGCAGGAGCGGCAGCCTGGGAGACAGGCCCAGCACCTCTGCCCCACGTCCCCACTCACACGGGGGCTGGGGCTGCTCCACCTGCTTCTAGGGGGGCTATTCCAGGGATGCCTGGACCTCCTCCTGGTGCCAGCATCTCCAATGCTGTCCACGCCCGAGGGCAGGTGAAGCCCCTTTTCTTTCCCCTTGACCAAGCCCTTTGGGAGACTTGGAGGTTTCTGGAAGGTGCAGGGCTGAGGGACCGCCTACGTCCACACGCATAGCACGGGGACCCCGGGCCTGCATGTCTGAGCCCCGGCTCCTCTGCCACAGCAGGGCTTCGGCTCCCCGAAATGCAGACCTTCCCTGACCGGGGCTTCCCAACAGAGGTCACCTTCAGGCTCTGCCTTTTATAAGCAGGTGGGACCCGGCACAAGTCATTCCTTTCTCTGAGCCTCAGTTTCTCCATCTGCCTAATGGGAATAATGACCCCAGCCCCAACTACTGGGCAGTCCCGGGGCTGCCCCAAGGTGCCTGGCCACCCCCGGAAGGCCCTTCTCAAGGACAAGTGTCATTCTGCCCAGAAGTGGGCCCCCAGCTTTATTCAAGGACAAGAGAAGGAAGGGGTGCTGGCTCAGTGGGGCCCCTGCTTCCCCTCCCCTCTCTTACCACCGCCCTGGGGTGTTCATATCTGAAGGTCTGTAGAAAGGGGCTCGGAGAGCAGGTGTGCCCTGCCTTCGAGTGACGTTTGGGGCGCAGGCTGCTGGGCTCCGCCCCATCCCTGAGCTTTAGTTGATGTGTTTTTCTTTTTGCCTTTTGTCCACCCTTTCTCCCCAGGAGCGGCTGCTGTGGCTTATAGACCTGATGGAGGTACCGTCCTTCCTCTCGGGTGGGCTTGTGGGGGTTCCTTAGCCGGGGCGGGGGTAGGGGCCGTGGCCCTTCCTGCCGCCCCTTCCGCCTGCACCCGGCTCTGGTGGGATCTGGGGATTCTTCTCGGCTCTCCCTCTCTCTCCTGGATGCCTGTTCACCGGCCCTTCTCGGGCTGTGGCGTGAGACTGCTCTCTCGGTGCCAATCCCAGCTCTGCTGCTTCCCTGCTGTATGACCTTGGGCAAGTAGTTTCCTCTGTGTGCTCAGTTTTAGGGTCTGTAAAACAAGGCTCATCATTTCTGTGATGTGGAGATGGTTTGAGAGCCCTTGGGCTTTGCATGTGCCATGCCCTCTGCCTGGACTGGTCTTCCTCCCATGTCATATGGCCTGGCCATCTTCTGCGTGTGCTTTGCCCTAAACTCAGGTGCCACCTCTTCCAAGAAGACGTCCCTGATTTACTTTTTCTAAGACTTCCCCAATCCTCTGAAGGAATGTGATTTTCAGCCTATTTCCCCGCCTACCTGGGCTTCCTTTAGTCATGGCTTTGGTCTCATTGTTATATTCTAATCATCTGTGCCAGTCTGTCTGGTCTCCCTGCTTGATCATGAGCTTCTTGAGGGCAGCAGTGGTGTTTGTAGACACCACTGAGTCTGTAGCCTAGAGCCTGCCCTTGTTAACTGCTTTCTTAATAATAATAGGAGCCAACATTTGGCGAGGGTTCTCAATGGCACTGTGATAACAATTTACAATCGTATCTTCTTTGACCCTCCTAGTAACTGGGAGTGGCAAGTACTGCTATGATCCCCATTTTGCAGAGAAGAAAACTGAAGCTCAGAGGAGAGAAGCGACTTGCTCAAGGTTGCACAGCTTGTAAAGTGGTGGAGTCAGGATTTGAACCCAGGTCTGCTTGCCTCTAAGTGGATACTGTTAACCCCCAAAGCCTGGTTGTGATTCCTTCCTGTAGGCTCTCACCAGCTATTTGTTATGCTGCATCCATCCACCATCCATCTGTCCATCCATCTGTCCATCTGTCCGTCTCCCTCCCTCCCCCCTTTCTTCCTTCCCCCACTCTTGGCCTCTGTCTCCCCACCTGTAAGCCCGAGGCAGTTGAGAGTCCCCTCTGGGTCAGGCGAGGCGAGGAACGGCAGCTCCATAGTCCTGCCACTTTTCAGTGTATTCAAACAAGGGCTTCTGTATTCCTCCAGAGTGAGTGCTCAAATAATATTTCTTTATTCACCACTAAGTGCAACAATGCCACATATTAGTCACTTTCTGCTCTAATAATGCTGAGAAACAACCCCCAAATCTCAGTGCACCACAGCCACAGACACTTCCATCTCATGGCCCGAATCCTTTCCCTTCCGGAGCTCCTGTGCTTTCCATGTCTCCATTATGACGCCTGTCACGTCGCTGGACCTGTTCACGAGTTGGTAAATGGACAGAGCTGGTGGGGCATGGACAGGGACCACATCTTTCTCCTGTCTGTGTCCCCAGTGCCAGCCCAGGGCCTGGCGCAGTGCAGCCGCCCAGGTAATGTGGAACCGAAGTGAAAAGGAAACCATCCTCCCCAGTGACCCTCAACATTGTCTTCCAGCATTCCAGCCTTCTAAACATTCGCCTCGTGCGTCATAGGAAAATGTCCTGTGTTCTGGCTTTCGGACAGGCAAGGTGGCATCTGGCAGCCAGGTATTGGTGACCCAGATGCCTCAGGCGGATGCCCCAAATGGAGCCTGTTTCCATTTAGCCTGAATTCCCTGGATCAAGCTGCAAGCTTATCAATCCCAGGTTCGACCTGGCTCCTTCTCCAGCCAGCTCCCCTCAAACCAGACACAATTAATCAAAGGAAATCAACTGCAGCCTTCCCCCCTTGACAAATTGCGTTTATTTTCCATTTGTGTAATAGAGAGTCAGCCCAGAGAATTTTTTTACTGCCTCCAAACAATATCATTTCCCCCCATAAAGAATGTCAGCCAGGAGAGCCGAGCTCAAAGCACTGTTGATTGAAAGGAGAAGAAAGGCTTGCCTGACTTTTCTTGAATTCTTCAGCTGGTGCAAAACAGGCCTGTGGCAGAAGGGCTTAAGTACACAGGCTTCGGAATCCCACAGACCCGTTCAGCTCCCCCAGCTGGTAGCTGTGTGACCTTGGGCAGTGACGGCCAGCTCTCTGAGCCTTCGTTTCTGCGTCTGTACGGTGGATTGTTAGGCTTCGGGGAAGCAGGAGTGGACCCGCCTGGTGTCATGCTGGTGTGGAGCACATGGGCGCCTCTGCTATTATTTTTCTGAAAGGTGGAAAAGGACCCGAAGAATGGAGATGATAGAGGCCAAGGCCACCCTCTACCCTCAGCGAGGATGCCCCTGAGATCAGGGGTAGCAGCTGGGACTTGCCCCGATCTTGACCTCAGACCATTTCCTCCAGGATTGGAGAGGTTTTGTCCTCCAGGACTCGTGCATACAAGGGGCTCCCGGGCCTGCTCCTCCATGGCCTCCGTACCTCCTGCCTCATCGTGGCAAAGTGAAGGCGGGGATGCTTGGGCCTGTCTCAGGCCCCTCTAGCCACAGAGGCTCCTGATTGTCAAGGCCGCTCTTTCCAGAAATGGAGCAGACTATCAGAGGGCCTCCTCCCTCCTGCCGTTCTCACTTTGGTCCGGTCTGGATGGGTTTAGAGAATCCGCTACTGGGCAAGTCCTCCCTCATTGGGGAGCAGGAAGGCACTCCATTCATTCGTTCGTTTGTTCATTCATTCATTCATTCATTCAACCATTCCTTTATTCACTCTGCAAGCATTTGTTGAGTGCATCCGACGTGTCCGGCTGTGAGTTGGACACTGGGCACTCAGCAGTGATTGAGACGTGGCACCTGCCCACCACTGGGGGAGGCAGCATCACATCAAACTGTCCCAGGAAGAGCTGCATGATGCACACTATGATTAGTGGGGTGACGCGTGGTGTGATAACACACGGTGGGCCCCCAATGTTGGAGCTGATGGCTGAGGTTTTCGGCATCAGCCAGGCAGTGGGAGCAATTTGGGGAGCTGGGAGGGAGGCAGCCCCTTGAAGAACCCAAAGGAGGTTGATGGGGCCAGAGTGTCGGGACTGATGGGGGCTGGAGCGAAGGTCAGGAGCAGGAGGAGCTGGGGCCTGGGGTTCAGTCCTCCGCGTGTGGGGCAGCGCTGAAGGTCTGCAGTCAGCGAGCAATGTGAGGCTGTTTGCTGCGTCTTGCAGGATGGCTCCCTGCAGTGTGGAGAGAGCTCAGGGGCGGGCTGGAGGGGGCCACCCGAGGGGCTGCTGCAGCAGGCTGGCTCCTATCCCCCCACCCAAGAGGGCCCCAGGCAGCTGCTGAGTGCCTGGACGGGGCCCAGCGAGGCTGGAGTTTGTCGCTCTCTGTGTAGATGAGGCCATTCCATCCCTAGACCTCTCAGTACCCCCTGGCACCCCCAGTCCTGTCAGTCCACCATCAGAGTGGCTGCCGTGGCAGAGGGAAAGAGGGCCGCTCTTCCCAGCCAGTCTTCGGTGTGGTCTACAGAGGTTTTGGCTGCCCTGCTCCTTCCCTGCTAGGGGTGAGGGAGTTGGAGGCAGTGCCCACTTAAGCTGGGGCTCTTAACCGTTTCCATGCCGCGGACCTCATTTGCAGGCTGGTAAAGACCTTGGAACCCTTCTCAGAATGACATTTGAAAATGTTTGAAACAAAACACATAGAATTGCACAGAAAAATTATATAATGCGACACAGTTTTCAAACAAATCATAAAACATGCTTTTTTAGTAGCCTGTTGAAAGCAAACCTGGCCGAGGGTTAGTCACAGCTGTAACTGCAAAGCCGCGACGAGTCTAAGTGGTTTGGGGACGTCTGCAGCAACTGGTCTGTGATAGGAAAGAATAGTGACCTCTTTTGGTGCCAGTGTCCTAAGTCCGGCTGATTCTACTGGAGGTTTGTGGCCCACATTCAGTACAATGGAGGGAGATGTTCCATTGCAGTTAGAGGTGAGTGCAAACAGAGATGCCGTGTTTCCACCAGCCAGGCCACAGGCCCCCCACATTCTGTCCAGGGATTCTGGGTCACATGGTCAGTCTGGGGCTGAGCCACTCAACCACATCCTCTTCCTATGGCCACTGGGAAGGAGATGCTGGAGGCAGTTTCAGCTTAGCAGAAGGAAGCCGGGTCTGCTCAGCAGGGAGCAAGCTTCCTGTGCTTTCGTGAGCCCGGTCCTGGGAGGTGCACGTGCAGAGGCTTCCCGGGGCCTCTCTGGTTTGACGATCAAATAGGAGAGCAGCTGAGCCAGGCCTGTCAAGAGGCAAAGCACTGACCCGGCTGAGCAGGTTCCGTGGTCTCAGCTGCCCGGGTGACTGTCGGCCCCAGGCGGTCCCTCTGACCTCACCTTCCTCTTCCAGCCTCCCACCCCTCCTCTACGCTTGGAGAAGTTGAAGGTCAGGCAGTTCCCCTTCTTTACCAGCATTTCTCCATCCCCAGGGCCTGGTCCCATAATCCTTCTGGATCCCCGCCCCTTCACTCTGGGTGGCCCCACTGACCCCCAGGGACGCCAGGACTTCCTGGTCCTACGGGGCTCACTGTCCTCCCCCCTCCCTCAGTCCCACGGGTCCTGGGGTCAGTCTCCCCTTCCCCACCCCCAGCTCCGGCTCTGCCACCACCCTTTCCTGTTCTCCTTCCTTCGTTTCTCCCCTTGGCTTTCCCCTCCCTCTCCCTTTTCTTTTCTCTTATCCTCGCTCATCCTTCTCTGGTCTCTCTCTTTCCTCCCTCTTTCTGCCCTTTTCTCGCTCTTGTCAGCAGCCCCTAGGACAGAAGTCTAGGCCCCTGATGATGACGTCTGGAAGCCCATTGTGACTCGGTTTCCCCATATGCAGAACGAAGGAGGGGCCAGCCACCCTCCGCCTCCGGTGTATTTTGGGGTGGGATGGTGGGAGCATCTTGGCTTGACTTTGAGTAAAGAAGCAGGAAGAACAAAGAGCTGAGAATAGCATCTTTATGTAAGAGCCCTTCCTCTGTAATGAAGGGAGAAGGCCTAGAAACCCAGGAATTGGGCAGGGGGGGAGGGAGGGAGGGGAGGGGCGGCGCCTCACTTGCGGAGGTGCCCCTGGGCGCTCAGCATTACCTGGGCCCTGGCGCCGTCCAAGCAAATGCGTCGCTACTTGCCCTTCACATCACAAGCCCACCTGGCAGAGGTCAGCACACGTGGTGGCCCCAGGTGGTTTTGTTTCTGTTGACTGGATTCTTGTCGTCCTGCAGTTCTACGAAACCAGAGCCCTGGGGTAAAAAGGCATTCATTTCTCTTCAGGAGAGGAATTATCAGATCTGTCACAAACTCTCGGCAGGAGGAGACTGGGGATAACGGCCGCGGGTCTTGGAGGTGTGCTAGCTTTTGTGGGGAGCAGGTTTTCTGCCCAGGATGTGGAGTCAGACCTTGACGATATCCAGCTTCTCACCTTGTCCTTGCTGTGTGTGGGCAGGAGACCTTTCCTCTCTGAGCCTCACAGCTCAGCTGGAGAGTGGGTGCAGGGTCCCACCTGGCAGGATTAATTGAGCCACCTGGTCTGTCCCCGGCTGGGCTCTGGCCCCGGTGGGCACAAGGGCAGAGGGTGCCCCAGGCGGTGGGAGGGGTGGGCGGGACACACAGGCCTGCTTCTGTGGAGCTCTGACCTTGATCCGCCTCCCGAAGCCTGTGGCACGAACGTTTGTGCTGACGCCCCCCCAGTTCCTTGCCTGCTGTCTGCAGCTATTTCAGATGCCCACGGAGCATGGCTCGGGGACTCGGGGCTCCTGAGCGTCTGGATTTGGCAGATGGGAGACCGTGGCCCGTCTGCTGTTTGCTCCACTTCAAGCCTCCCTCCCAGGGCTAGATGTTTGTCTCCCCACACCCCCAACCTGCTGCCTCGGCTCTGGGATGCTTTTACCAGCAGAGAATGAGGCTGAGGCCAGGGGCCAGTGATGGCTGCCTTCTCTCTTGTTTCAGAGGGGGCCCTCTGGTTCCTGCAGTACTAGGGCCCCAGCCAGTTCTGGGGTTGGGTAGGGTGGCATAGGCTTTGGAGTGATCAAACCTGGATTAAAATCCTGATCTGCCGAATGGCTGTGTGACCTTGGACAAGTCACATCCCCCTCTGAGCTTAAGATGCTACATCTGAAAAGAAGGAAAACCACAGGGCCTGCCTCACAGGGCTGTTGGCAGAATCAAATGAGATCATGTAAGTAAAGCACCCTGCATGAGGCTCCTCCACAATTCGTAGTTCTCTAGAATTCCTTCCAGGAGAGTCATGCCTTCCCTTCAGTGCATGACAAAAAGGTTCAGAGCCTTCCTGTCCCTCCCAGGGGGCCCTTTTACTAGGTCAGCCCCATCAGTGATCCTAAACAAGAGTGTGTGAGCAGCTGCTGTCCATGGTCCTCTGTGGGGAGTTGGGGACACCATAATGTCATTGTCTTTCCTTGTAAGTTAGAGCTGGCTGATAAGTGCTAGTTGAGCGACTGAGTAGTCAGAGCTGCCTGATAAGTGCTCATTCAGCGACGGAGTGATCGGAGCTCCCAGTGCACCAAAGCAGGACAGAGTCCCATGTCTTTGGTTCCACCTCGCTTCTGCCAGGTCGAATTCCCGGGGGAGGTGGGGAGGTGGCAGCGGTTGCCCCTCCGAGGAGCCCTGTCTCCTCCCTCTGCCATCCGCTGGAGCCTGGGTTACGAGGGTCGACTTCTGGGAATTCCTGGGAAGTGACTGCCGGAACCACGCCAGGCGCCTGCACTCGGGATGGTCTGTGCCAGGCTGCACGGTTTGCAGGGAGCGCTGGACTCACTATGGGATTTTGGGGGGTGAGGTTGCTGAGAGGAGGCCTCCTGGTTTCCTTTCTGTCTGAGGTGTTCCCACAGGCCCGGGAAGGCGTTGGCAGTCCAGTTGGTTGCGGGGGGCAGATGTGCAAGACCTTCAGGCTGCTTCTTTTTTTTTTTTTTTTTAAGCATTTATTTATTTTTTTATTGTATTTTTTTTTGAAGATACATAGATCACAAAAAATGTTACATTAAAAAATACAAGAATTTCCCACATATCCCACACCCCACCCCACCCACTCCTCCCACGTCAACAACCTCTTTCACCGTTGTGGCACATTCATTGCATTTGGTGAATACATTTTGGAGCATGCTGTACCACATGGATTATAGTTTACATTGTAGTTTACACTCTCCTCCAGTCCATTCAGTGGGTTATGGCAGGATATATAATGTCCAGCATCTATCCCTGCAATATCATTTAGGACAACTCCAAGGCCTGAAAATGCCCCCACATCACATCTCTTCTTCCTTCTTCTTGCCCTCAGCAACTACCATGGCCACTTTCTCCAAATCAGTGCTACAGTTTCTTCCATTACTAGTCACAATAGTTCTATAGTAGAGTACCAGTAAGTTTACTTTAATCCATATTTTATTCCTTCATCCTGTGGACCCTGCGATAGTGATGTCCACTCCACCTCTATATCAAGAAGGGGCTTAGATCCCACATGGTTGATGGATGTGATTTTCCTGCTTGGAGTTATAGACACTTTTGGTTACCTGGTGTGGTGGTTGACCACCTTCACCTCCCTGTTAGCTGACTTGGGTAAGTCCAACAAACCGGAGAGTAGGAGTTGCAACTCTGCTGAGGCTCAGGGCCCAGCTGGCACATGACCAGTCCAGAGATTCAAGTCTCCTGTGTATATACCAACCCCATCGCCAACCACAGTTTCAGTGAAAGTGACAGAAGAGGCATGTGAAGAAAGGTCACATCTAAGTCCAACTTCGTCACACTCAGAAACACAAATTCCAAAGTAGGGCCCACTGACAAGGCACTGAACTCCAGAGCCATCTGTCATGATCATAGAGTCTGTGTGTCTCCATAGCCCTCAGGAGCACCAGTACCTGGGGTTGTATCTACTTTGGCTGTCTCTGGGATCCTGCTGAGGCCTGTGTAAGTGCGACCCCTCTGATGACCTCCCAACTCTTTTTTGAAGACTCTTAGCCATATAATCTCATTTGTCTTTCCATTTCTCCCTTTTATTCAAGGTCTTTTTCTAGTTGTATCGCCAGTTAGTGATTGGTAGTAATCCCTTGGCACCAGAGAGGCTTATCCCCGGGGGTCATGTTCCAAGCTGGGGGGAAGGTAATGCATTTATATGCTGAGTTTGACTTAGTGGCCACATTTGAGCAACATGGAGGCTCTCAGGAGGTAACTCTTAGGGCACCCTGCAGCTCTAGGCCCAGTTCTAATTTCAAGCACACAGGCTCATAAGCATAGTCATCAGCATCTAGGGCCTTTGGGCCTCTGAAGCATGGAGCAGTAGCCTTCCCTCATACATTGTGCCAGGCCCTGTTCTGAGCACTATAGGTACTAGCATATCAAGTCCTCACATCAATCCCACGAGGCAGGTACTTGTGGGGAAACCGAGGCACAGGTAGGGAGGCAATTTGCCCATTGTCACTCAGCTATAATTGGCTGAGCTGGGTGTGATCTTAAACCTCAGAGGTGGCAAACCTGAACTGGTGCCACTAATGAGTGGGTAAGAGAACAGCTCCATCACTGCCCCTCCCGGTCCCTAAGGACGCCCTCCCTGCTCACACACACACACACTGACTCGTGAACTGCAGGGACTGCAAGCAGCACCCTCCAGGGGCAGTGTGCAGGAGATGGGGGTGGGGGGAGTAGGCAGAGGTTCAGGAGCCCCGGCTTTGCACGTAAGCCTCAACTTTGTCAGCCTGATATTGTGGCAGAGGCATGGTGGGGACCAGATCTGGGGCTCTGGTCACTTGGTGGATCCCCAAGACTGGCCTTCATGATCGCATGCCCCTTGCCCGATGCTGAATGCTCAGGGCTTCAAGGAGGTCATTCAAGAGGCAGATCAGTGTGGAGTGTCTGGGGCCTCTGCTGTAGGGGATATGGGGTGCGGGTACCTCAACCCCCACTGTCGGTGCTTTCCCTCCATCAAGCCACTATTAACTGCTCTCAGGACAGCAGCAGCTGCCTGCTTGGCCTGCTCCCCATGATGGCTGGAGTGATGGATTGATTCATCCACTGATTCGGTCACATATTAATTCACTTAGTAACTTTGTATCAGGGAGCCACTGTTTCGAACACTGGGGAGAGTGGGGATGAGGTAGTCACAGGTACACCCTTTATGGAGTTTCTATTCCAATGGGAGAGACAGACTATAAGCAGGTAAGTAGGATGACGTCCGGACATGGAAGATGTTATAAAGCAAAGCAGGGGCAGGGGATAGACAGGTGGTGGTGGGGTTTAGACAGGCCTGGTCAGGGACGGTCTCTCAGAGGGCAGAGCTAAAGGAGGTGAGGGAGTGAGCCATGAGCGCAGCAGCAAGTGCAAAGGCCCTGAGGCGGGAATGAGCCGGTGGCACTGGAGGAGCAGCAGTGAGGGGCCAGGTCATGTGCTCACCTGAGTGTGGAGTTGAGTATTTCCTCCAAGCAAGATGGAAACTCGCCAGAAGGCTGTGTGGTGGGAGAGACAGTATCTGACATATATTTCAAAGATTATGTCCTGGCCACTGCATAGTGATCAGGGCTAAGGAGAAAAATGAAGCAGGGAAGGGGGTGAGGTGGGAGTTGCGATGCTAGCTGGGGGATTGGGTCGTCCTCATGGAGATGGTGCTTTGGAAAGTTTTGAGGGAGCATGCCTTGTGGACAGCTGAGGGGAGGAATGTTCCAGGCACAGGGAACAGCATGTGTGCAGGCCCTGGCGTGCTGTGGTTTTTGACCGGTGTGGTGGAGAGGGTGGGAGCAAAGGAGACCTTCATAGAAGGCAAGCCTGACCTCATCTCCACTGTAACCCTCTGTCCTCAGGCTAAGCCCAGGCAGCTCCTGGCTCCACTCGGGCAGAGCACCCAAGCTTCGTGAACATTCTCTCTTCTCTACACTTTGTGCATGCCCATCTTCCCCCTCTTTTCCCGGTTCACCCACAAGATTCAGCTTTAAGCTGCAGACTCCTCTCCAGGAAGCTTTCTTGTATCAGTCAAGGTTCTCCAGAGAAACAGAACCACCAGGGTCTATGTATTTTAAGAGATTTATTTTAAGGAATTGGCTCATGCGATTGTGGGGGCAGGCAAGTCCAAAATCTGCAGGGTAGGCTGGAAATGCTGGTAAAAGTCCATGTTGCCATCTTGAGCCTGAAACTCATTAGTGCGGGGCCAGCAGGCCAGAAACCCAGGCAGGAGTCGGTGTTGCAGTCTTGAGGCAGAATTTCTTCTCCAGGTAACCTCAGGTTTTGCTCCTAAGGTTTCCGTACAACCCACCCACGTTGCAGAGGGCAGTCTCCTTTATTTAATGTCAACAAATGACTTTAGATGTTAACCCCATCTCCAAAATACACAGCAACATCTAGGCTAGTATTTGACCTAACAACTGGACACCATTGTCTCGCCAAGTTGACATGAAACTATTACCACCACCCCCTGCGTGGTACACTTGTCCCTGTGCTTCCTCGGTGCCCGGTGTCCTCACCCCCGCCCTCTGCACAGTCCCTCCTTGTTTCCTTGCCAACTTCTCGAATCTTCGAGCTCCCTGAAAGCAAGGAGGTGCCTCACCACACTGTGTCCCCTGCCCCTCGTCCATCTGGAGCTTCAGAGTTGGCTCATATCGATCTCAGCCCTTGCGACTTGCGCCAGGCATCAGTGGTGGAGGCTCTTTGCGTCCTGGGTAGAGAGAGCTGGCTCCCGAGCCCTCCAGGCTGCCAGCCTCGCTCACGTCACCCGAGGGAGCATCAGGCTTCTTCCAGCGAGTTGAGAAAGGAAGGAAGAAATGGACAGGGTTGCAAAACAAGGCCCATTTAAACCTGAGACCGCCCCCCTCAGGACTAAAATCCTTCAAAGTCAAGGAGACTTTCCCCCATTTGTATCTCATGTTCACTGCTCCCTGGGATTCTTTTGGAAGCAGTACAGAGAGAACTCTTGGGTTTGGGGGCGTTGAGCGCATTGCTCAGGCTTGAGCTCCAGGATTTCCAGTCAAGGCTGGAGTCCCCCCCCCCCACAGCAGCTCTGGGTAGTTCAGGGTAGGGGGTGCTGCAAATGATCAGAGCATCTCAAACTAATTTCAAAAGGACTGGCAGAAAATTGGCTTTGATTTGAACACCTAAAGTAAATTCCAGTGGAGTGGGGCATGGCAGGACTCAGATAAAACCCTTGAAGGTGCCATGGGGCCCCAGAGATGTTGTCCGGGAGAGCAACCCTGGTTCCCACCTCTCGGTTTATAGTTGCTCACCTAGCTTTCCTCTGTTTCTAGAATACTCTGGACCTGGAGGAGACGGGCGAGGCTGTCCAGGGCAGTATCAACACCCTCCCAGATGTTTCCCTGGTAAGCACCTCTGGCCCTTTAGCGGTGCTCGGCCGGCCAGGGCCCTGGGAGATGCCCCCCTCCTGGTGGGAGCCGCGGGGAGCTGTGAGCGCAGAGGCCTGCAGGAGCCTCCAGAGCCCGCAGGGCCTGTGCACCCGCACAGCATCTCCGCCCTCTCCCCCGGGCGCTGGGAAGGCTGGCTCCCCGTGACCCTGGGTGGGCCGTCAGGCCTTTTGACCACAGCCTGATTGCGAGTTGGAGCTTGCTTTTGATGCATTTTCTCACCATTATGGGATCAAGGACTGACATGTGGAGCATGTGGACAGAACTCCTTGAAAAGGCATGTGACTGGGCCAGAAGTGGATGTTAACTCTGACTTTATGCTTGTGGGCACCTATCAGTGGCTTGAATGGTCCCTTTGTGATTATGACCCAAATGGCTTTTTTTTAATAAACAGTCTATTTATTCAGCATTTGCTGTAGCTAGGGGCTCAGCCACCAGCACTGGCGTTTGGCAGAGACACGAAGGCAGGGCAAGGAGTACGAAAGCTTTATATTGAAAAGAAGTGCTGGCTCTGAGGATGCCCTGGCCGGAGGCTGTTGGCTTAGGGAAGCTGGAGGCAGGTTAAATATAAGCAAAGTGTCTTCCGTGATTGGCTGGGGCTTTCCCCAAATGTGGCTTTCCCCAAATGACTCTTAAATGGCATTTAAACTGGAGCCAGACCACCTGGGCTCAAATCCCACCTCTGTCACTTACTGTGGGATTTGGGGCAAGTTTCTGAACCTCCCTGTGTGATTTTCCTGTCTGTCAAACGGGAATGATGGCAGTATACTGGCCCCGTAAGTTTGTGACAATGAGTGAACTAATTTATATAAAGCACTTAGAGCAGTACCTGTGATGTAGTCGGAGCTTTGGCAGGGCCAGGCGTTGGTGTGCGCAAATAGTGATCACGCTGTCCACAGCTGTGGCTTGCCAAGCACCTGCTGGGCTGCAGGCACCTGGCTAGCACCTTCTGTTCACTAACACCCGTGGTAGTCCCCATTGCCCAGGGGCACACTTAGGCCCGGGACCACACAGCAGCTCCCCAGCCCATCCCTCACTGTCCCCATCCCACCCCCCAACCCCCCCCCATGCCCCCACCCCCGTCTGCCAGTCTGGTCACATCCCCCATCTCTAGTAGCCAAGGTAATCCCCGAAGAAGAAAAGCCAAAGAAATGCTTTTCTGCTCCGTCCTCTTCCTCCTACCTCTTAATTAAGTCTTCCCTGTGACAAGCCCCGGTCGACGCCAAGAGCTTCGATTCCCAAAGGTAACGATGCTGTCCCCAGGGACGCCCGCCAAGATCCCCGACGCTTATCAGCTGCGGAGATGCTGGGGAGAAGTTTTCCACTGGCGTGTTGCATAATTCAGGGCGGCGGGGCCAAGAGGGATAGACAGAACGGGACAGAATCCGGGCGGGCCTGCTGGGGCCGCCCTCCTCCCGCCGCCATGGGCTCTGACTCCTTCTGCTCTTGCTGGGTGTTTTGGCAGGATGATGTCAAATCCACCTCCAAGGGGCTGCCGAGCTTCAAGCCGCCTCCCCCGCCGCCTCTGGCCCAAGGCCCGGCCCAGCCGCCCAGGAAGCCGGGGAGAGGAGACCTGCAGCCACCTTCCTCCGGGCCCTCCCCGTCGGGCCTCTCCTTCACGGCCCTGCGGAACCGCAGCCCGCCGGCGGGCGCCGTGCCAGGCCCGGGTACTTCCTCAGCACAGGACTCGCCCTCCTCCCCCATCTACGCCTCCGTCTCCCATGCCAACCCTGGCCCCAGGGGGCCGCTGGACGCCCACCTGGCCCTGGTCAACCAGCACCCCATCGGGCCCTTCCCGCGGGTCCAGTCACCTCCGCACCTGAAAAGCCCCCCTGCAGAGGCCACGGTGGCGGGGGGCTGCCTTCCGCCACCCTCGCCCTCCGGCCACCCAGACCAGACGGGCACCAACCAGCACTTTGTCATGGTGGAGGTGCACCGGCCCGACAGCGAGCCGGACGTGAACGAAGTGAGGGCGCTGCCCCAGGCGCGTGGTGAGTGCCCGTGGGCCCCGGGGTGGGGTCAGCCTGGAGAGGCGCAGGCTGTGGCCTCGGGCAGCCCCTGCCCTCCTACGGTCCACTTACATGGGGGGAGGTACTCGGTGCCCACCCAGGGGGCTTCCAGCGCAGATGTACGGGGCTCAGGTCAGAGCGGCCAGAGCCACGGGGTCCTGAGTGCCCTGTTAGGGCGGCTTTGGAATTTGAGGCATGGCTTTGACTCCTGGCCCTGCCGCTTGCAGCTGTGTGGCCTCGCGGAGCCGCTTTCCCCATCATAATGGCGATAAAGATAACTACCCTTGAGGGTTGCTGTGAGGGGCGGGGGCTCCTCACCCAGCTCCTCTTGCTCCCCCAGTCCTGGGCACCCTGTGTTTGTCTAACAGTCACCCCAAGACTGGGCTGTCGAGGGTGGGCTGGCTTCTGCTGGCTCTTTATCTCACACCTGGCCCGGAGCAGGTGCGGGGGTGCAGAAGCTGCAGGACGGGCCTTCCAGTGCCTGGCCAGGCCAGCCCGAGGCTGCGGCCCCTGATTTTCTGGTGGAATCTCAGCAGAGGGGGCGGCAGGCAGGCTGCAGCCTGCCTCCCGCGCCCACAAAGCCCGAACCCCAGCGAGCGCTGAGTTGCAGGCATTTTGTTGGATTCTGCTGCCATCTTGTGGCTTAAAGCCACCTGCGGGGCCACCCAGGAAGGTGGCCGGCCAGGTCGGGGGCAGTGCTGGGTGCCTGCTGCTGCCAGTGGGCGGGCCGACAAGGATGCGGGGTCCTCTGATGCAGGTATCGTAGTGAGGGGAGGCAGCTAAGGTGCGAGCAGGCAGGACGAGGAAAGAAACCAGAGCTCCAGCACGTCGCCTGCCTCGGATCCCAAGAGCTCACTCTTGTGCGGTGCTCACCGTGTGCCAGGCGCAGGTCTAGGAGTCGTCTTATGTTGTGAGCCCATTTCACCCTCATAGCAGCCCTGTGAGATTGGTACTCTTAGCACGTCCATTTTACAGATGAAGAAACAGAGGCACAGAAAGTAACTGGGGAGCCAGGCGGTCTGGTTCCAGTCTCTGCTCTTGACGGCGTCCCTCCCTGCAGCATATCCTTTAGTCTTTAACATGGAGAGGCATCATCGCTCTTCTCATAGGGAACACGGGGCTCAGGGAGGTCGTAGGGCTCGCTCAGGGTTGCACCGCTCTCGGTGGAAGTGCGGGATTCCAGCCGGACCCGCCAGACTCCAGAGTGCGGGTTCTTAACCTGGGGTCCAAACTCAGGGGCCAGGAGGCTGTGCACAGAGGGTAACAGCTTGGGATTGTCTGGTGAGCCAAAAGGCACATGCCCTCCAGTCTGCTCAGGCCAGTTGGGGTCATGCAGGGCTACTGGCCAGGAGCGGCAGGCCTTCCCTGTTTTCTCAAGAATCTAGAAGTTTAATTTTTATGTTAAATCCCCTCATTTGAATGTGTTGGCCATCATTTAAAATTGATAGCAGTGTATGAATTAAAAAGAAAAACCCAGGTGGGCTGGATTTGACCTCTGACCTGTTTTGTAATCCTTGCACTGATGGCTGAGAACTGGATGGTCCAGGCAGACTTCCTGGAAACGGTGGCCTTGGGCCAGGCCGAGTTGGAACTGCAGGCCTTTAGTAGATGGGGAGGGTGGTGGGGAGTCTCTCTGCCCTCCAGCCAAGCATGATCCCTTCATTTCTTGCTCCGCTGATACCTGGGGAATCTCACCCAACCTTCCAGCCTCCAACTCTGTCACTTCCTCCAGGAAGTCCTCCCTGGCTCCTGCAGAATAAATAGCTGTCCCCCCCTCCCAGCAGCCTCCACGCTGTCCCAGCTCTCTGACAGTGGGCAGACGCTGAGCGAGGACAGCGGTGTAGACGCTGGCGAGGCGGAGGCCAGCGCCCCGGGCCGAGGCAGGCAGACAGCGTCCACCAAGACCGGGAGTAGCAAGGAGCTGCCTCAGAACGAGAGGACCACGGAGGGGGCCGCCAAGCCCGTGAGTGAGGGGGGCTGGGTGAGAGGGCTGGGGCAGGCCAGCTGGGTGGTCCTGGGAAGCAGCGTCAGCTTGCCCCAGTAAGCACTCGCCCCCTGGCCCTCCTCCCCCAGCCCTCTGCTTTCTTTTCTCTGCATTTACCTTTTCTGGGTATTTCACGTAAATGGAATCCTACAATACGTGACCTTCTGCGTCTGGCTGCTTTCTCTTAGCATGATGTTTTAGAGGTTCATCCATGCGGTAGTGTGCGTTAGCACTTCATCCCCTTGGGGGCGGGAGCATGTTCCACTGCAGGCGCACAGGTCCTGCATCCATTCGCCCCTCGAGGCACATCTGGGTTGCTTTCGCCAGTGGCTATTGTGAAAGCCGCTGCTGTGAACATTCCCGCACAAGTATCCGAGGCCCTGTTTTCAGTTCTCGTGGGTATATTCCTAGGAGTGGCATTGCTGGGCCTTACGGTAATTCTACGTGTAACTTTCCGAGCAACCAGCAATGGGCAAAGTGTCCAATTTCTCTGTGTCCTCCCCAACACTTGTTATTTTCCACGGTTTGCTCTTTGGTCCAAGGGGCCCATCGTGGCCCAGCCCACTCCCCGGCCAGGCCTGCCCGCCGTGCCAGCCTAGCCAGTGGTCTCCTCCTCGCCCCACAGCCCGGCCTCCTGGAGCCCACCTCCACCCTGGTCCGCGTGACGAAGAGCGCGGCCACCCTGGGCATCGCCATCGAGGGCGGCGCCAACACCCGCCAGCCCCTGCCCAGGATCGTCACGATTCAGGTACTGCTTGTGGTTCCCCGAAGGCCCCCCTCTCAGCCTCGCCCCCAGCACCCGCAGAGACCCAGGCTCTCGCTGAGCCTCGATTTCCCTCATCAGGGCAACGGACCCCCAGGTCGTAGCTGCCTGGCTGGCAGCGTCAGGCCTGACCCGGGGCCCAGCACGCAGTGGGGTGCTCGAGGCTGGGCCTGACCCTCGGGATGCCCTGCCTCTCACCCCTGCAGCGCGGCGGCTCAGCCCACAACTGTGGGCAGCTCAAGGTGGGCCACGTGATCCTGGAAGTGAACGGGCTGACACTTCGGGGCAAGGAGCACCGGGAGGCCGCCCGCATCATCGCCGAGGCCTTCAAGACCAAGGACAGGGACCACATCGACTTCCTGGTCACCGAGTTCAACGTGCTGCTCTAGGGGCGCCGCCGCCCCCGCTCCCCCGGCCCCGGCCCCAGTCCCGTCTCCCTCCTGGTACTGTTGACTTCCTGGAGGAGCCGGGACTGTGCGGTGAGGGGCCAGGAAGATGCCCCCCACTGCACCTCGGCCCACTGGACCAGAGCCAGGGGAAGAAGAAGGCTGGCGAGGCCAACAGAAGGTCAGGTCGGGACCTCGTGCCGTGCCGGGTACACAGTAGGCGCTCAGACCTGTGTGGGTCAAGGGAAGGGGAGAAAGGAAGGGGAGGGGCAGAGCGCCCGTGTCTTGGCACATGCGACAGAAGCTCCCAGGGCCTGTTTCTCCGAGTTGGAAGGGGGCGCCCAGCCCCGCCCCGATGCCTGAGCCTCCAGAGGGAGGTCACGGGAGAATCTGTGGACTCGGCCCCTGAGCAGGGGGCATCTCGCAGGCCCTTTAGTGCCACAAATAAGCATCGAGCACCCCCTGTGCCCCGTTCCCCTCCCTCCTTATCCCCATGGTATGTATTATTTATTTCCCACCCTGCACCCCTGGGGGCCCCAGGGCACATCGCCCCACCCTCCCCAGCCTATCCCAGAGGCTTTGCGGGTGACCGGCAAGTCAGTGTATTTATATACAGAGCTTATGACTTTAATTTTTCAATAAAGCCATCTGAACAAGGTTAGGGGCCAGTGTGCTCTGTGGACTGCCTGGGTGGCTGGGACTTCCGGTGTGTGTGTGTGGGGAGGACAGTGGGAGGAGCACCCAACACCACACCCACCTCCCTACATCCCAGACCCCTGCTCAATCTGAGACACAGTGGGCTGTGCGGGGACCCTTGAGCCACACCTACGTCCTGGAGCACCTTACTAGAAGGTTTGAGGGCAAAATTCAAGGCTTTACAGCTAGTATTTTTAGGTGAAAATGCATCCAGATATATGACCAGGCAGAATGCAAAATGTGCACAAATGCTTTAAAACATGCAGAAGTGGCCTGCCGCAAGCAGGTTCCCCAGAAGCTGACTCCGAGATGAGGCTGTGGATGCAAAGGATGTACTAAGGAAGAAGTGCTTCTAGGGGAGACCAGTGAGGGAAGGGGGAGCAGGACAAGGAGCAGGGCGGGGGGGGGGGGGTAGAAGCCCAGCATGGATGGGATTTCAGGCACAGTCCCCCAGAGAGAAGCTCTGGGGCAGCCTGGAGGGTGGGCTGTGCTAGGGTCAGCTCCACTCCAGGCAAGGGGGCTGGGCTTTCATCCCTCCACACCTGGCGGTCTCTGGGCAAGTAGAGGGGTGGTCAATCCCCAGTCGCTGCCAGCTCTCTACCTGTGCAGGCAGAGCTGTTCCCAGAGCATCCCTCCAAAAAGAGCCCAATGCGGGATGTTAAAAGCAAAATGCACAGGGGGCAGGGCAGGGAGGCTGGTGGGTTGAGATGCTGTACAAGGGCTAGAGCATCAGCCAAGATACAGGACTGCAGTTGGGGTGATGGTGAACGTAGAAGCAGTCCTCTGGTGCTGTGATGCCACATCTTCTTCCAGGCCCCACGTCCCTGTGCATCCCTGTGGAACGGAATGGTTTCCCTGGCCCTAGCTCACCGGTGTGATTTTTTTTTTTTTGCCAGGCAGGTTCTGATTGCCCCTGCCTCCTGCCAGCCGTCTCCCCACTTGGTCCAGCTCCTCAGAGGGCAGATTCCCCAGCAGCCACTACCCATGGGCCCATGTTTATTCTCTGAAAGAGCAGGAGACAGTTTCAGGAACTGTTGCTCTGGCATTTCTGGGTCTGACTTAGGGGCACCCCATTGAGGGTGAAGGTCCCCCTCCCTGTGGAATTTTCAACCTAAAAAAAAAATTCTTTGCAAGTGGGCTTAGAAAGTTCAATTTGCTTGCCCAAAGTCACACAGCTAGCAAGCAGAAGAGGACAAATTTGGACCCATGGCTGCCTGAGGCCTGGACTTGCTTTTCCCACAACTTGAAGTCCTAGGACAAGCAAGTGGCCTATGACTTTTAGGGACCCAAAACCCTGGGCTAAGGCAGCCTTGAATATAGGAGAGGGGGAGCATGATCAGAGGTCCACCCAGACCCCTGCTCCTGTGGCCCTGGCATTTTCACTCACGATGCCAGAGCTGGGGGTGGGGGTAGTGGCTGGGAGTCACAGGGTCTGCTTCTCCCTCGCTGGGGAATCTGGAGTAGGTTCTGGGCAGGTTAAGCCTCTCCAAGTCTCAGTTTCCCTTTCTTTTTCAACTGTCTCTCAGGTGGAGCTGCCATGCTGCACAGTCCCAGGGGGCATGCGCCACTTCTGTGATAGCGTGAACAGGCACCTCAGGGCCCTCCCTGCCCTGGCTTTCCAGGGCCAGAAACTGTGTGAAGGGGAAGGCGGGAAGAGTGAGTTTTAGGCTTCTGGAGCCTGGGCCTGCCCACACCCATTCGACCCTCAAATCTCTGCCTGGGAGAAAGCTAGAAAAGGGGTTGGATAGCCCCCTTGGGAGGGGGGAACCTAAGGAAGAAGGAGCACACAGAACATGGCACAGCTCAAGGAGTCCACACCCCATTGTTAGACACCTGGGATCAAATAGCACCTCCACCACTTCCTGGCTGTGTGACCTTGGGCAAGTCGCTTAACTTTTCTGAGCCTGTTTCTGCATCTCTGAATGGGGATCATAATATTAGCCTAATTGGTACCCTGTTGTAAGGAGTAGCTACAATGTTGCTCCGGGTACAGTTTAGGTTCTTAGGTACTAGTGACCTTCTGCCTGGGAAAGAGACGTGGGTTGCAGTACAGCTCAGCGAGGGGCACGTGGCTTCCCGCGGGGCTGGGCTATTAACAAGCCCCGCCTCCCATAGGGTTGGAGGAGGTGCTCTTTAAAGTAGGGCCACTGATTTTTTTTCTAGAGGGCACCAAGTTAACTCTTTTGCCCCCCTCGGCAACCCCATTTGCCCTAAGTCCGGTGGCAGCAAGTGGCAGAACTGGGCGAGGTCTGTTTGCACTTTCGGCCGGGACAGTGGATGATTCCTGCCCTGAACTAACCGGGGGCGGGCCTTGAGCAAGTTCATGTCCCTCTCTGGACCTGGGTTGCCCGCTGGCTTAAAGGTGTGTGCGAGGGGATAACGATGAAACCTCCCTACCTCACAGAAGAGGCCAGGCACTTCCTAAACAAATGCGCCAGGAAGAGTTCATCATTACTCCCGCTTCGCAGGCGTTCCAGCTAGAGAAGTTTGTGACTCCTTCCTCCTCGTGGCTCCGTGCAACCTTGCACAAATGTCTCACTCCCCCGGCTTCAGTCTGCAATGGGGCGGGACGCAGTCCGGAGGCGAGACCTCCAGGTTTGAGATTCGGGGTCTCGGAGCCGAGGGCCCACCCTCCCGCCTGCGATCCCGGGGGCCCGGCCGCCCGCAGCCGTCTCTCCGCGATGGCGGAGCTGCCCGAGGCCCCGCCCCCGGCCCCGCCGCCCTCCCCTCGCGGCCGGCCTCGCGGACTGTGCGGAGAGGCCGCCGCCCCGCCCCGCGCCCGGATTGGAGGCCTTTGTTTGCGCGCAACTCCAGGAAGCCGGGGCGCGCGGCGGCCCCCGCAGGTGAGGCGCGGCGGGCTCGCGGGGGCCGGGGCGGGTACCGGGCCCTGCGCGGGCTCAGTGTCTCCAGCCCGGCAAGGGGGACGGAGAGCGGGCGGCGCCGGTGGCTCGGCTCCGCTGGGGCGGCGCCGCTTTCCGTCTCTCCCACGTGGGCTCCCCGCGCGCACTAGAAGGAGAAGGCTCGCGGCGCCGGGAAGGGGAGGGACCCTGGACGGCCGATCGGGGCCGGGGCCTAACCTCACCGGCTGCGCCCTCGGCCTCAGTCTCCACCTCCGTACAATGGGGCGTTGTCTTTTGCACTCTCTCCAGCCGCCGCGTAATTCAGGGAGGGGAGGGAGTTTGGGGGAACCCAGGGGAGGCGGGGGGGTGGTCCTTGGCGGGGACTAGGGATGTGTTTGGGCTGGAGGCGTGGCCCGGGTTGCTGTGGTTACTGGGAGGTGGGGCGCCCTAGCCTTGGGATTTGTGTGAGGTTTGCTCACCAGGCAACATCCCGCGCAGCCTGGCGGCTCGAGCCGCGCGTCCGGACACCGAAAGCAAGTTTCTTTTCCTCTTTTTGGCAGGGGGAGGGGGATAGAGCAAAGGCCCTCGTGGGAGTGGGCAGTCTGGACAGTGGTCGAACTGTGGAAATAAGGTCAGTCCCCTCCTGGTGCACAGATGAGGAGACCCGGAGAGGGTGCGCGTCTTGCTCAAGGGCGCACCGCTGGGCGGGAATGGAGCTGACCTCTCCCCAGGGTGTAGGGCTGGCGCGGGCAGAGCCCAAGCCTGCTTGCCGAGTGACCTTGAACGAGACTTTTCCCAGCTCCTTTACTCGGCTTTTGTTGAACGAAATGACAGGTTGGAGCAGATCATTTTCTATGTTTAAAAACTCTGCTTCTGAGTGAGAAAGCTGGAAAGGTAAGTTGCTGATAACAGATCTGGGCCATTTGGAGCTGAGAAGAGAATCTGAGACAGGTTGCAGTGAAAAGAGACAATATTCCTGTCCTCTAAGACAGAACAAGAAGAAATGGGCTGAGACTAAAGCATGAAGGACTGAGGTTAGATACATACAAGGACTTCCCAAGAGAATTTTCCAGGCATTCCCCTGGAGATAGTGGGTACTATTTTTTTGGCTGTTGGTTTGGTTCTGTCAAGAAAATAGAATAGCTGCCCTTTGGTCAGAGGGGACCTAAGTCTGGCTTCCTTACAGCCAGGGAGATGGAAACCATGGTGTTTCTGGGGCTTCCTTTTGGGGGTTTATTCCCAGGGAGGACCTCAGTGCTTCTGCAGGAGGGAGAAAGTGCCCACGTGTGGCCTTCGCCGCACAAAGGCCAGCTGGTTTTCATTTGCAACATGTGATTGGAACTGATTCTTGCGAGGGGATTTCATCAGCCCCCACCAGCCTGCAGATTGTCAGAGGCACAAGGGTTGGGGTTTCCAGAGAGACTGGGAATGGTCGGGCACTGTAGGCTGTTGTGCTGAGAGGGTATTTTGGAAACTGGTGCATGCCCGGTCATTCCAGTTTTCCCCCAGGAGTGGGGAGAGGGAGGGTATTTTGAAAACATTCACACCATCACCTGAATGCCAGGCCCTTCCTCTGTTTCTTCATCCTGGGAGGTGGGAACGAGCTGGGGACTGGGAGTTAGAAGACGTAGGTTCGAGTCCCCCGTCTGGCTTCAATTCTGAGCGCTTCAGTTTTCCCAGCTATTAAATGGGGATGATACAGCCCACTTCAGCACCCCTTTGAGGCTCAACGCAGCATAGAAAGCTTTTGTTTATCCCAGGTTCTAAGTTTGCAGATGAGGAAACTGAGGTCTGGAGAAGGGAAGGAATAAAAGTAATAATAGCGTTGACAGTAGTAGCTAATGTGTGTGGGGGCTAGCGTGCAGCGTGCCCTTGTGCGCTGGCGTCTGCTCTCAAGGGCTGATTGTGCGCTTCTCTTTCCAGTCCTGCATTCAGCAGTGTTGTCCATTGAGATTGGCCCAAGTGGGCGTATTTACACCAGGGAAATGGGTAAAGGCCCCAAATCAGGGGTCTTTTCTTTTTCATTTTTCTTTCCCCCCGAGAGCTGCCTGTGAAAGGTGTTGGAGGATGGAAGGCTGATTTTCTTCTGCATGGCAGCTTCTGCATGGCAGCTGGGCATCAGGGTTTTCCTGGTGGTGCAGGGAACCCCAAAGGAGCCAGGCCAGAAGGCTCACACCCCACTGTAACTCCCCCGCTTGCTTTTGGCTGAAGTGTGAGATTTGGGAAGGAAACCTTTATGAGACGAGCCCCTGGGCTGGGCTGTGAATTGCGCAGTGCACCAGCACTCTGACTTGTGACAGGTCACTCTGAGCCTGGATCCCGGGCTAGCTCTCTGTCCTTCCACCTGAAAGTGGCAGGAGCCATAGATGGTCTTTAAGCAGGGGACTGACCTGATGCTCTTAAGATTTATCCAGCAGCCTGTGCCAAGGGTTGGAGGGGAGTCCGGAGCGGGCGACTAGGAAGAGGCTGCTGCGGGTGAGCGGGGGAACGCAGAGGAGGCTAACAGCAGCTCCCCGTTTGCTGAACACCTCCTTGTGCTAAACCACACGAACACATCGTCCTGTTTTTTTGTGTGTTTTTTTAAATCTGTTTTGTCTGATGTTAGTATCGCTACTCCAACTGTTTTGGTTACTGTTGGCGTTGAGTATCTTTTTCTAACCTTTCACTTTCAAGCTGGTTGTGTCCTTACATCTGAGGTGACTGCCTCGTAGACAGCATATAGATGGCTCATATTTTTTTATCCATTCTATCAGTCTATGTCTTTTTTGTTTGTTTTGTTTTGTTTTAGGAGTAGGAGGTATGAGGAATTGAACCCAGGACCTTGTACATGGGAAGCAGGCGCTCAACCACTGAGCCACACCCGCTCCCTGTCCTGTTACTTTACACACACGCATCTTCAGCCTATGGATGAGAACATCAGAGAGGTTTGGAAATGTGTCTGTGGTCAGATCTACCAGATTTGTTTCTGTTCCCAAAGCCTCCCATTTTTACCTCCGTGGACCCTTCTCTGTCCCAGCCGATAGCCTCATCTTGGCTCTGGTCTTTCTTGCCAGGTGTCAGCCTAACTCCAGCTCTGTTGCCAAGTGAAACCCCTGCTCCCCAGAGCTGCTTCTGTACCAGGTTCTCCTGGACACAGGCCAGCCCATCCCCTGGGCCCTTGCCAGCATTCTCCCCACTGAGCCTATTCAAGGGGAGGGGCCAGGGTTCAAAGCCAGAGCGGGCTGCCCAGCTGTCAGTCTTTTCGGGGTCCTGGGACCATAGCCAAGGGGTCCAGGAGGCTGCACTCAGCTCCTCCAAGCAAGGGATTCATCTCAAATGTAATACTTTACTTGTGGACACAGACCCAACTCTGCTCTTCTGGGCTGTGCAACTTAGGGAAAGTTCTGTAACCTCTCTGGTCTTTCCTTGTCTGTTAAGTACCTGATGATGCAGATCCAATTGGACAACACATGCCTTGCTCCAAAATGTTAAGAGTGGCTAAGGCTGGGTGCTAAGTGCGTTCTTTCCTTTTTGTGATTTTCATGTGTTCCAACCTGTTGCATAATGTCCGAATACACAAAAAGGAAACATAGTATCTGGAGTTTAAAAATAGGAGAAAGTATGTGAGGGGAGTTACAGGATGTCACAGAAAGTCAGAGCTGCAAGGGATCTCAAAGAGACCAACCAGTCCTCCCAGCTTTCCTGGGGGAAATGCAGGAGGGACACGCCCACATCTCATTGGAATGAAGCTCTACACAGGTGTGAGATGGTGGTTTCCTTTTTCCTCTTCAGAATAGTGAATTTAATTTTTCTCTTATTATTAAAGCAACTACTATTTTCAGAAAATACACATAAGCAAAAAGAAGGTAAAATTGCCTATAAGACCATACCCAGGGGTAATTATTGTAAACATTTGGTGTACATCCTTCTCTTCGTCTCTCTTTTTTCTCTTTCCTTCCTTTTCTCAGTTCTTCCCTCCCTCCCTCCTCTCCTCCCATATTTTACTGGGTTTTTTTCCTTTATTTGACTCAAACTAGATATTTATTTTATATTTTATTTTATGATGGGCTTGTTCACTTAGCATCACAGTTTTTATACCATTCAATATAATTCTACAGCATGGCTTTTTTTTTTTTTTAGGTACTAGGGGCCGGGGATTGAACCTGGGACCTTGTATGTGGGAAGCTGGTGCTTAACCACTGAGCTACATCAACTCCTCTGAGTTAGTTTTTTGCTTGTTTTGCTTGCTTGTTTTTGATTTTTCAGGAGGTACCGGGAACCAAACCTGGGACCTCCCATGTGGGAGGTGGGAGCTCAACCGCTTGAGCCACATCCACTCCCCTACAGCATGGCTTTTAATAGCTGCATAATATTCCTTCGAATGGCAGTATCATTTATTTCAATGATACTCTATTATTGGGCACTGAGGTTGGACACCTACTACAAGGATCAATTGAGAAGTGGTTAAGTTGGTCACCTCTGGAATTTGACAGCTTGATTCAGACCCAGCTTCCTCCTTTGTACGGCAGGAAGAATAATTCCTACCTCTCTGGATTGGTGTGAGGTTTAAATGAGATCCCAATCCATGGAAAGGCCTTTACCCCACTTGTGAAAGATGCTCAATAAAGGTTTTTTTTTCTTTCTTTTTTTAAATTCTTTTTTGTGTGTGTCCGGCTTGTTGCAGTCAATGTGATGTGCTCAAGGTTCATCCATGTTGTAGCAAGCTTCACTTTATTCTTTTTTTAAAATAATATATTTATTTATTTATTTTTTAAAGATTTATTTCTATATATTTCTCTCCCCTTCCCCCCTGTCATCTGCTCTGTGTCCATTCGGTGTGTGTTCTTCTGCATCCACTTGCATTGTCAGGTGGCACTGGGAAACTGCATCTCTTTTTGTTGCATCATCTGGCTGCGTGAGCTCTTCATGTGTGTGGCGCCTCTCCTGGGCAAGTTGCACTTTTTTCACCCGGGGCAGCTCTCCTTGCAGGGCGCACTCCTTGCGCATGGAGCACGCCTATGCGGGGACGCTCCTCCATGGCACGGCACTCCTTGCACGTGGCAGCACTGCACATGGGCCAGCTCACCACATGGGTCAGGAGGCCCTGGGGATCGAACCCTGGACCTTCCATATGGTAGGCGGATGCTCTGTCAGTTGAGCCACGTCTGCTTCCCATCAATAAAAGTTTGCTATTAGCAGTGCACTCCTGGCACATGCAGAATTTTTGTTTGGCTCTTCATTGAGCATTAACTCGAGTGTGTGTGAGTGTGTGTGTGTTTTCCTCAGTAGGGCCACACACTCCTCATACACCCTGTTTTGGTGGCTGAGGAAGGCCTGTTTCCTCCTTACCTGCTCCAGGTGGAGGCAGCGTTTCTAGCGGCATCAGTGGCCCCAGGAGCTGGTTTGGGGCCGCAGGGAGGGGCACAGGGAGACAGCAGCAGTCCCTCCACTTTGAAGGGCTGGCTGCCCCCCACCCCCTTATTGTGTCTGGGACCCACAGCCAGAGCTGTGGCTGATACTGGAGAATCGCCAGTATCAGCAAAATTAAACTGAGTCCTGCAGGGAGCAGGCCACGTGGGCATGCCACCAACAAGGCAGCGCCATTTATTTGTGAACAGTTACCCTGTACCAGGCCAAGGGCTTCAGGCACCTGGTCTCATCGGTCATCCCAAGGACCCTGTGAAGTGCGGAGTAATCTTCCATTTACACATAAGGAAAATCCAGGATACACAGAGTTTCGGTGACTTGCCCAGAGCCACTCTGCTTCCAAAAGAGAACCTGGAATTCTGTGCCCGCAAGGCCCATGTCCATGCAGACTTCTGCCAGCACAGCGTTTCAGCCTCAAATGAACCCTGAAAGTTTAATGCTAGCAGAGCCCTCAGGGATAATTTCATCAATTCCCAGGTCCCAGGACTTAGAGAGGGGAACGCATTTGGCCAAGGTCACTCAATGAGTAGTGGCAGGAATCTGGCAGGAACTTGGTCTCCAGCTGCCCAGGCCAGGAGGGGCTGGGGGTCCCGCCGTGTCCCTGGGCCTCAGGACCTTGCATGAGGGCCCCAGTGTGAAGGGCTCATTATGTTACTGAGCGATGCCCTTCCCAATGGGCAGGAGTGTCCTGGCTACACCGGAAGACTTGAGGAAGGAGAGACGCGGCTTCCAGTCTGCTGAACAGGTTGCACGCTTAGGAGCTCAGCGATGACTGTGGAGGGAGGGCAAGGCTGAGGGGTGGGCAGTGGGAGAGTAGGTGAGAAATGGCCACTGTGGTGTTAGAACATCATGACCCAAGGCTGGGCGCAGCAGGTGGCGGAGGGCTTGCTGGGCTCCCACCTCGTGCAGATGCTGCCGCGTGTGGGTGTGTTACTAGTGAAAGCACTCCAGCCGTGGCAGTGGGAGCCAAAGGCGTTTTTTGTTTTTTTGCTGGGTGACCTCAGGAGCTAGTCCCTTCTCTCTGGCCTCAGTTTCCTCACCTCTACAATTTAAAATCCTGCGGTCCTGCCCACTCTCCAAGGCTATTACTAAGCATGTGGTGCTTTGAAGGATGCGACAGCACTTTAGCAAACGGAAAGGCTCTGTGCCTTATTAATGAGGTCAGAAAGGCTTAGTGAATGGCAGTCAGGTGTTACTGAGCTCTTGTGGTCATGCACAGGTATCAGTGGCCTCTGGGGCTGCGGTGGCCTGAGCACTGCTTGGTCTTGAGAGCCTGGTCTTTGTGTTTGGATCTCCACCCTCCGCTCAGCAGCTTGGTGGTCTCGGGCAGGTGGCTTGGGCTCTCAGCGCCGTTGCTCACCCAGCTGTGAAATGGAGATGACTCCAGCAGTCTTGCTGGAGCCAGGTGGGCACCCGGCAAGAGTCACCGATGGCACAGTCAGCACCTACTGACTGCACTTGCGCTGTTTGTCGGGCCCCGGGGCTAGGATGGGGAGCGGCTTGCAGGACTCAACACTTGAGTCCCAGATGCAGACCTGAGTCAAATCATCACACCCAAAGTGTAATTCCAAAGGAGGTGAGTCCCCGCAGAGGCTGTGCCAGAGCTGAGCTCTGCAGGTTGTCCGGAAGTTAGCGGGGTGGGGCGGGTGATGCAGTGAGCAGGCGCGTCTGTTGGAGGCACCGAAAGGAGGCCCTTGTGTCTGGAGGGCGGGCAGGGTGACGAGATGGAGTTTCTCCCTCTTTCCCAGGGCAGTGGGTAGGCACCCGAGGGCTTAAACAAGGAGAGGCTCTTTTTGGAAAGAACCCTCTGGTGCAGAGCAGGGAATGGCCTGGAGGGAGCTGAGGCTGCTGCAGGGGGCCACGTGGGGATCCGGCGCCTGGGCCAGGGGGTGGCCGTAGGGCTGCAGAGGTGGGCAGACCCTGGTGGGATTTAGGAAGTCACATCAGCGGGAGGCAGTGATGGACTGGTTAGGCGGTGGAAGGGAGAGGAAAGCATTCAGGATGATGGTGGTTTCTGGCTTGTGCAACTGGGTAAAAGATGGGCCAAACCGCGAGGGGCGGGTTTGGAGGGCGGCGGTCAAGAGTGCAGTTGCTCTATAAGGGGCACGCTGCTTTGGTTAAGTAGAATTGGACCTGGGGGTGGAGATGGCCCTCCAGGAGGGGGCAAGCATGGCACGAGTCCATCAGGGAGGTGGGTTGGGGATGGGAAGAGAGAGCAGAGTGCTCTGTAGGGCTTTCCTTGGTGTTGGGTGGCTGCCCCTAAAGATGGCTCGGGGTTATCCAGGGGCCACGGGGTGGGCCGGCAGCCAGCGGCGGCCACCTGGCCTTGATGGCAGTGCTGCTGGGTTAATGACCAGGGAGGGAGGGTGAGTGAGTGACAGGGTGTCAGGGGAGCCCGCCCCTCTCACAATGGCCCACATGGTCACCAGAGCTGGCAGGGTGGAGCCTCATTAGGGTTTGGCTGTGCTTCTCATTGGGCTGGGGGTGGGGGTAGAGTCCTGCCACCCAGATGTGGGTAAAAGGCAAGCGTGGGGGTGGGGTGCAGGGCAGTTACTGGGATGACGGCATCTGGTTCTAGCCCGGGCTCTTGTCGGAGACTCATGAGCTGACCCTGAGAAAGTTCATTCATTCATTCAGTCACACATTCATCAGTCACAAAGAGTGTGCCCGGCCCTTGGAAGAGGACTAAGACCTAGTCCTTGGAGGTGACTAGAGGCTCATCCAGAAGTGATGACGACGACGACAGTAATAATAATAAAATAACAATAACACAATTATAGCTCAAGAAATAACTGCCATGTTCCTGACCCATGCCCTGCGCGTCGCAGTCATGACCTCATTGAATCTCAGCCCCAGTCTTGTGGGTGCCTGCCCTTATTCCTGTTTTCCACAAGAGGAAACTGAGCCTTAGGGAGGAGAAGCATGCAGTCACAAAGCTGGCAAGAGGAGGAGCCAGGATTTGAATCCAGGCCTTGTCAGTTCCAGAGTTCTCCCTCCTACACTGGTGGGTCCCAGACCTGGACACACATCAGAATCACAGGGTTTTTGGACAATACAGAGACCTCTTTTGTTAAAATTTCTATTTATTTTCTGAATCAATCTCTGTATCATGGAGGGGGAAGGAGGGCAGAGCTGGGAGCCACGCATGGGTCCGATATTGTACCTGCCCCTCCAGCCCTAGCTCCTGCCTCTCCCCCTTGGCTCACTCTGCTCTGGGTACACAAGCCTTGCTTGTCCTCAGAGCCCAGCTGGTTTCCCTTCCAGAATACTCTGCCCCCAGCGCCTCTGGCCTCTCGTAGCTTGCTTTTGTACCTCTCTTCCTTCCTATTCATTGATTGAATGTCACCTCCTCAATGTGACCTTCCCTGGCCATCCCCTCCCACTCCTCCCCAACCCATCACTCTGTCCCAGGAGTTCTCTCCCAGCGCCACCTGTCCCTGTCACCTGGGGAGCCTTTAAAATTGCCAATTCCCAGAGACTGATTCTCTTGGTCTGGGGTGAATCTTGGGCATCAGCTTTTCACAGCAGCAGCCTGGGATGTGCATCTCTTCCCTGTCTCATCCTGCTCTGTTTTGCCCACACATCACCCCTGGAATTACAGAAACAGAGCAGGGGTTTGCCCTTCTTGGACACTACCATGTTCCCAGCACCTGGACAAGTGCTTGGCACACAGTGGGAGCTGAGGAATTACCTGTTGAGTGAATAAATGCGGCAGCAGGAGGTTTGAGGAAAGGCTACTTGCTCAGTGGGATAAATCCTTGCTTGTTCTGGGAGGGTACTTAAACAGGGGAAGGTCCCCTGATGAACCTATTCCCTACCTCCATGCCGCCTGGAAAATCCATGCAGCGGGGACACCGGGTAGGATGCGGGAATGGTTGTAGCCTCCTGAGCTGTCGGGGTGCGCTTTGGCAGACAGGCCAGAGAATTGGAGCTGGCAGGGCTCTGGGTAAGCCTCAAGTCTGAGCTCCCGTTGTGCAGGCGGGCTTCAGGGCCCCGGGGGGGGGCAGGCGCCTTGGCTCAGCTTGAAGGAGGTCTAGGGCAGAGGGGCTGCCTTAGGGAAGACGTGCCGTGTGACCTTGGCCAAGCCCCTGACCTTCCCTGGCCTTCGGGCTCTCGATCTGAGACGACGCCAAGCCCTGACTTCCGAGGCTTCTGTGAGCCCTTTCCCGGGCAGCAGAGCCCCGCAGAGGGCCTGCAAGGGGTTAAGCTCCTCCAGCTTTCCCTCTGCGCTGCAGACAAACCCCCTCCTTCTGACAAACACTTGTAGGAAATCAGGCTGAGCGCTTCCTGCCTCGGCCTCGGCCCAGGCAGGGGCGGGGAGAAGTGGGGAGCGATGCTTGTCTGTGAGCAGCAGCTCGCGCGGGCAGAGCGGCCTGGAGGTGGGCCAGGACACCATGGAGGCAGGGGGCTCCCCAGGTTTGGAACAAAGACCCCACAGGCAGGTCCCCTGAGCTGCCAGGACGGTGGTGGAGCCTGAGAGAGGTAAGGGAGCGGCTTGGGTGGGGGAGGCCGCCTCCCCTCTGGACGGGCCAGTCCCAGGCTCCCTGGGACAGTCCGAGGCAGAGGGACCAACCCAATCAGGAAGTCAAAGCTGTGGCAGCCGTCTCGCCGCCCTCCATGGGGCAGGGGTGGATTTTAGGGGGATTTTCCAGCTGTGGTTCTGCCTTCTGTGTGAACTTGGGCAGGCGTTCCCTCTCTTGGGGTTCCCCATCTGCATATGAAGAGTTAATCCCATGGGCTGCCAGGGGGCCTCTGGCAGCATGGTGGGGAGCTGGCACCGGGGGGCAGGTGGGGCCCCCTCCCCAGGAGCGGCCCACTTCTGCCGTGCGGAGGGAAGGAAGGGGCTCGGGGGCATTTTGAAGGCCAGCAGACCCAGAGGGGCCGGAGTCTCCCGCAGCCAGGCCACCTCCCCCATTCTCTTGGCCTCTGCTGCTTGAAAGGGGGTGGGGGCAGAGGGAGTGGGTGGGCTGGTGCTTGAGGGGCTGGTGGGAGACCCTGGAGGGCAGGAGGTCTGTGCCCTGCCAGCCAGCCAGGGAGGGAGCCGGCTTGCGGCCTGGGAGGCCGACAGCCTGGCCTGCCTGGAGGGGCCCAGCTACTCGAGGTGGGGGGTGGGAGGGCGCCTTCCTTCCCCTTCCTCCTGCCCAGCTGGCTCAGGGTCACCGACCTTGTGAAAGGCCCGCTGCCCCCCCAGCTTCCTCATCTGGGACATGGCGGGGTTGGGGGCCACAGGAGGGCAGGCAACCCGGGCGGGGTGGGCCAGGGCTTCAGGAGGCGTGGGGACACAGAGGTGGGCCAGGGGCTGCTGGGGGCCGAGGAGAAGCTGCGAGGGGTTGAGCCTGGGTTTCGGAGCAGCTGGGGACAGAGAAGCCCTGTGGGGGTGGCCCCGGGGAGAGGAGGCCAGCCCGCCCGGAACTGGGGGAGGAGACCACAAAGCGGGGGGCCTTAGTGCTCCCCATCTTGGGAGCAGTCCTGCCGCCCTGGGGAGCTGACAGAGAACAGCCCCTGTCTTTTGCCTCCTTCCTGCACGTTGTCCTCGCATCCAGACCTGAGCTCTCCCTCAGCCCGGAATGCCCTCCCGGCTTCTCTCGTCAAACTCCTCTGCATCTCTAGCTCCATGTCAGTGTTTCCTCCTGCAGTAGCTCTTCTGTGGTGGTACCCTGTCCCCTTCTTGAGATTTTGGGATGCTTTTACTCTTCCCTGCACTTTCTGTGACTTGGGTGGTGCCTGGCACATAGTAGGAAGTCATAGGCTTTTTTGAAGTTAATTTTCCCCCACCAGGTCTTGGTCCATTTCTTTGTTACTTTGGGAAGTGCTTGGCAAGAGGCCGGGGGAGGGTGGCTGTGCTGAAGCTGGAGCCCTTGGGAGCCACTAGGAACCTCCAGGTTCATTCAGCCAGGCCCCTGCCTCCCTACCCGCCCTAGCAGGAGGATGCCCCCTTGTGGCAGCAAGAGCGAGTGGCACTCTCCCTGTTTGGCAGTGCAGAAAATTTAAGCCCGCGAAGTGAGGGGAAAGCCCAGTGTTTCATGGCGGGTGGCAGCAGCGCCCCCCGAGCAGAGGCCTCCTGATGCCCAGCCTGCTTCTCCTTCACAGCAGCTGAGTGAGTTCATCCTCTCGTCCCAGCCCGGGGTTGCCCTATGGTTGGATGCTAGGGGGTGTTTGTTGACTGACTGACTGACCAAGTGCGTGCCTGTATGCCACACCAATCAGGCTCCGCAGCACCAAGGGCTGCAGCTTGCATGGAAGGCAGAGGCCTTGCACAGGAAAGGCTCATAGGTTTAGGGGCCTGGGAGTGTTTGCAAAACTCCACCAGTAACCGCAGCTGCCACTGCCGTGAGGCCTCCCCTGTCAAGGGTAAGATTTCTGCGATCACTGAGTCATCCCAAGAGACAGATGTTCCTCTTTGTGCACCCGAAGCCCTCTGCGATTGGACAGTCTGGTCCGTGGCAGGGCTAGAAAAAAGGCCCTTAGAAAAGAGAGAAAACCGCATGCCTTCCCCGGCCCAGGTTTCAGAAATAGAAGAGCAACGGCTCAGCCTCAGCACCTCCTACACCTGCCACCAGAGTTACAGGACGCAGAGGTGCAGTAATGTCCAAGAGAGGGTCTTACCTCAGGGCCTGGTTTAAAATGCAGATTCCTGGGCCCTGTCTCAGGGCCACTGAGTCAGATTGGCTCAGGAATCTGTATTCTTAAAGTGCACTCAAGGTGAAGAACTGCTGGCAGGGGTTTCAAAGGCTGGCACAGGTCCCGCAAAGGGTATGGGAAACAAGAATTAGAGCCTCTATTTAAAAGTATTTATTTTTTATTGCATCTTTTCAAACATTATTTTTGGATGTAACTTTCTCATGCATGTAATGTATTAGTGTGGGAATATATGAATATGAAGTTAGAAGGAATATACGTATTTTGGAGCTGTGAGCCAACATATTTTTTTGGATGGATGGTGAGTTTTAAAAATCCGGAGGCCACCAGGCCAAAATTGACAGTTCCAAGACTTGCTCAGCTGGGTGATCTTGGCCAAGTCGGTAGACCAGGCTGAGCATCACTTTCTGCATCTGCACAATACTTCCTCGCCTGCCTCACCTGTTAGCCTGAGGGCAGACTGAGGACACGAAGGTACAGCTCCTAGCCCTGGCCGGCGCAGGGTGCGCCCTGCCGTGCGGTGGGGGCCACGGGCAGGTGTGCCCAGTGATCTGGAGGAGATTCGCGAGGGAGATTGGGTGGGGAAGAGAGTGGAGGCCACTGAACGCCCACCCAGGGAGCAGACGGGGAGGATATTCTTCTCGGGCCCTGCTCCAGCCCTCGAGACGTCAGCCTTTCCGCAGACTGCACCATTCCCCCCGGGAACTCTCAGTCCAGAAATAGTTGCCTGCTGACTTTTCTCAGCCGTAAAAGCCAAGGCTTCTGACCAGGATCCAGATGCTGGTGAGGCTGCACACGACCTGCCGGCCCCCAGGCCTGGAGTTACCCTCCACTGTTGTCCGGGGTGGAGGGAAGCTGTCCTGACGGCTGTGGCTCTGGGCAATCTGGCCCCCGTCTTCCCGTCCACAGACAAGGCCTGCGTGAGGGCCACCCCAGAGGCCCCCGCCACGCTGCCTTCTGCGATTCTTTGAAAGTTCCCGGGCTGGGATCTCCTTGGGTGGGGCCTTCCAGTCCGTCCTGTGTTTCCAGGGTCTGGCACAGTGCTGGGCGCAGAGGAGGCCCTTGGGGAATGCTGCCACAGCAGGAGAGGGCAGGAAAGGAGGAGACAAGAGGCTAGAGGGGAGACGGAGGGCAGGGAGGGAAAGCAGGGAGGGAGGGGGGAGTCTCACAGCCCTTCTCCCTCCACACCTCCTACGGGTCCCTCTCCAGCAGTCTCTCTAGTTCCAGCTCATTCTGCCGGAGCCGCTAGAGAGAAGCTTCTAAGCTGCACCCCTGGCGGTGCTGCCCTCTGATCTGGGAGCTCTTCACACCCTCCTGGTCTGGCCCCACACTCTCGCTGCCCACAGCACCCAGCCCCTGTCCTCCCCACCTCAGCTGTAGGGAAACCACCTCCGTGCCCAGGGAAGCAGCTGGCAGGAACCTCCCTGCCTCCTCCAGGCTTTGTACATGCTCAGCTGGGAATGCTCTTTTTTTTTTTCAATCCCTTAATAACTTTGTTCTTTGACAATTACTTTTATTTATACACTTTTCATATCCACCAAACACTCCCCCTTCCCCACCTTGCCTTCTCCCTGGAATGGTCTAAAAAATGTTTTTTTAAAAATTGAGATGAAATTCAGGTAACAGAAAATTAACCATTTTACAGTAGACAAACTCGGTGACGTTTAGCACATTCACAGTGTAGAGTGTGCAACCACGAGCCCTGTCTAGTTCCAGAACTCCTGCTTCCCCCGAGCCCTGGGCCATCACCGCTTTGCTCTTTGATTCTATAGATTTGCCAGTTCTGGATCTTTCATGTACAATATGTGGCCTCTTGCGCCTGCTGCTTTCATATAGCATAACATTTTCAGTGTTCAACCACGTTGTAACCTATCTCAGTACTTGGTTCTTTTTTATGGCTGTATAATATTCCATTGTATGTATATACTGCATTTTGCTTATCCATTCATCTGTTGATAGACCTTTGGTTGTTTTTTCCCCCCTTTTGTTCACTGTGAATAGTGATGCTGTGCGAGTACCTGTTTGTGTACCTGTCTTCAATTCATTCTTACTGAGGGAGATTAGGGAAGGTTCCCAAAGGAAACAGCTTCTACACGGGGCCATTGCCTGACTGCTTCCCAGGCCTACACAGGGCCCCAGCCCCTGTGCTCCCCTTGCCACGTCTCCCCTTATCTTGTAGCCTGGTCATTCACCCGCCTGCCCTGGGCTGTAGGGTCAGCTGAGAGCAGGGCCCACTCTAACAATAGCTGGCCTGCACTGGACACCTACTGGCCTGTGAGCTGCTGGGCTTTCCATCCTGTGTCTCAAATCTGACAAAACCCTTGGGGGAGAGAGGACTTGCTACCCCAGGGTTCCTGATGAGGAAAATGCAGGCTCAGTGATACTCTGAGGGGGTGTGGGGTCAGGAGTTGAAGCCAGCCTGTCTCATTCCACGGTCCCCGCTGGTCACTTTTTCTTCTGAACAAAGGAGGAGACTCAAGAATTAACACTGTGCCTTGATTGTGCCCCAGCAGGTCACGGGCAGGATGGCAGGCGCTGAGAGGAGCCGGCCGTGACCCTGGCGCTCGTGGTGGCAGCTCTGTCTCCTGGAGATGAAGTGGCCCAGGTGAAGCGCAGGCCAGGCCTGATGGCCAGCTCGGGGACGGAGGCCCACTGGGCCAGGCTGGGCCTGGGGCGGGGGCCCAGGCGGCGGCGCTGGGCCTGGGCCGAGGAGGAGAAGGATGGTGCTGGGAGCGGCACCCGCAGCTGGGGAGAAGAGGGACCCTTTCCCGGTGCTGCCAGCCCCGAGCTCCTGGAGGACTTCCGCCTCGCCCAGCAGTGCCGACTGCAGCTGGACTGGGACCCGCAGCCTGATGGGCTTCAGGATTCGGAGTCTGGAGACTCTGCGGGAGAGGGTGAGGCTGCCCCGGCCCCCTGCCCAGTGCTGCCTCCACCCCCAACTCTGCCACAGCCCTCTCGCACCTCTTGCTTCCTGGGTCCACAGCCCACCTTCCAGTGGGGGCAGGGGAGCATTAACTTTTTATTTTTTCATTAAAATCTACAAAGTCCCTACTTTCAAAATTAAAAAGACTTAAATAATAGAAGCAGTACTGGCCCTTGTAGAAAAGTCAGGAAATATATCCAAAAAGGGGGGAAATTTTAAATTTCATTTTAAATTCATTTAATTTATTCATTTAATTTATTAATTTATTCATTTAATTATTTAATGAAATAATTTTAAATGACTTAACTCCACCATAACTGCTCCTCCATAGAGATGCAAATGTGACAAATCTACGGAACAGCACTTTGTGCACCGTGTTGTAACCTGACATTTTTGTTAACTTAGCAGATATGAACATTGTCCCAGGTCATCAAATATTCCCAATACCTGCAAACAATTCCATGGTGTGGATGTGGCTTAATTTATTGGGCCAGTTCCTATGCTAGGCACGTGTAGCTGGTTTCCAGTTTCTGATTTTATAAATAATGCAAAGGTGAATGTCAGTCCTATATCTTCACTTGCTTGACTTGATACTTTCTTTGGTTATTTGAATTTCTCAATCCAGGGGTTATGCCTATTTTTTAGGATATTTAGAAATCCCAGTTCGCCCTGGGAAGGTTGGCATCCCCTGTTTTCTACAATAACTGTGTTTCCTTTGAACTGAGACGAACTTAGACTACAGTCCTGGTTTTGCTTGGCTAGCCTCCTCGCCTCTTTGAACCTGAGTTTCCCCATCTTTGAAAGGGAAGTAATACTGTCAGGGCTGTGGTGGGTGTGTGAACGGGAAGAGCTTGCCCGAGTAGAGCTGGAAGGGTCGCGGTTGTCCTTGGTGATGACTGAGATGGCTGCGTGCCTGGCAGAGAAGCCGCTAGGCTCCCAAGTGCGTGGTGCTAGCACCAGAAGTTTCACTTGCCACGTCTGCCTAGAGCAGGGTTTGCCCACAACTGCCAGCTCGGCAGCCATTTCCAAGCTCTCCCTCAGGGAGAACTGGGGTGAGAGGGCAGAGGCATCTTCCTGGGGGTCACGTGGTAACCCCCTGCTATGATATAACAGCTGCCACCTCATCCCGTGCCTTACTGTGTGCCAGGCACAGGGCTGGGCTGAGCCCTGCCTTATCGCCCTCCCTCCTCACCACCCCCTGCCGGGCAGGGGGGATTAGCCTTGAGTGTGAGGAAGGACTCTGAGGCCCAGAGAGGTCAGTTACTTGCCCACAGCCACCCAGTGGGGACTGGAAGAGTGGGGAGGGCTCCCTGGCTCCAAAGCCCGTGCTCCTCACTGCACTGCACGACATCCAGCAGCAGAGACAAGCTCACCTGCAAGGCTGAGGTCCACCACTGCTCTCCATACTGTACGGTCCTTGGCGAGCTACTTAACCTCTCTGGGCTTCAGGTGTGTAAATAATACAGGCTTGCTGAAGGGGCTTTTGAAGAGCTAAGGGGTGTGGAGGTGCCAAGGGCAGGGGAAAGTGCGATGCAGGGGTTATCAGAAAGGAGCATGTGGCCCAAGCAGAGAATCTGTGCTTGGCAGTACCCAGGCTGAGTCCCATGAATTTTGCATCTGTCCCAGAAGCTGACACACTGTCTGGGCCAGAGTAGATGCTCAAAAAACATTGACTGCATGGATGATGGATAGATGGAGAAAAGGGGGGGGGGGGTAGGTGGAGGGATGTGTGGGTGGGTGGATGGATGGATGATGGATGGGTGGATGGGTATATGGTGCTGCAGAGAAAAAGTGAGTGGGTAATGAATGGATAGTTGAAAGGATGGACGGTTGGATTGATGGATGGGTTGGGGGTAGGTGGCTGGCTGGCTGGAGGGATGGGTGAGTGGATAATGAAAGGATGGGTGGGTAGATGGATGAATATTACTTGAGCACCTACTATGTCATAGTGTTCCTATCCATTTCCTAGGAGCGTACCTTTTTTTCTCTCCATCTCTCCCTGCCTTCTTTCTTTCCATTCTGTCTATACGTATTTATTGAGCACCTACTGTGTAAATATGATCGCGAACAAACATAGTCATTGTCCTTGTCCTGCAATGTAGTGGAGGGAGGGCCGATATTAAGAAACAATGCCATAAGTTAGTGGAAAATGGTAGCTGTTATAATTGTTACAAAGTAGAGATATCTAGTCCTAGGAGAACCTCCAAGAGGGAGATTTTGACCTGGTCATGGAGATCTGAGAGGACTTCCTTGATGTGGTAAAGATTGAGCAGTGACTGAAGAGAAGCAGGAGCTAACTAGGCAAAGGAAAGGAAGGAGTGTGTCTGGAGAGGGACCCACATGTGTACAGCCCCTGCACTGGGGTGGAGCGGGTAAGTGTGTGGCGAGGCTGGAGCGGGGAGAGATGGGGTTTACTCTGGCGAGAGAGAGGCTTGAGGAGCACCGATGGGGACCAGAGTGGCAGGAAATTTAGGACCAAATTAAGTTCAGCTTTTATCCAGGGAACTATAGGGAGATACGGACAGTTGATCAGTGGTCCAAGCAAGAGGGAATGTTGGCTTTGGCCAACATGGAGGTGGTGGTGGGGCAGGAGGGGCATTTGAGAGCTGCAGAGGAGGTGGAATGGAAAGGAGCAGGCAGCAGATTGGATTGTGGGGGTCAGGGGGAGAGAGACGGTAAGGACGCCTCCCATCCTTATGGTTGCCGTCCATCTGGGAGCGACTGCTTGCAACTGTGTTGCCGTGCTGAGACGGGGAATACTGAGGGGATGTCCAGGTTTGGGCTGGGGGACTGTGGAGAGTTTGGGTTTTGAGTTCAAAGGACCTTTGAACAAGAGGAGATAGGAGATAAGCACTTGGCCATGCGAGGGGCTCATTGGGATTCCTGCTGTCACCACATGATGAGGAATGTAAGCCCAGAGAGAGGAAGGGACTTAGGTCAGGTTATACAGTGAGTCCATACCTGTCTTTGCAGAGATTGAAGCAGAAGATGTGGACAGCCCAGAAAGTTCCAACTTGCCTCTCGACTGGTTCCCCCAACGGGATCCTCAATTGGACATGACCGAAGAGGAGCCCGATGAGGCCCTTGGAAGTCCCCAAGAGGTTGAGGAAGCTGGGGAGAGCCCCCCAGGAGTGGAGTACAAGGCTGGACGCCGCTTGAAGGAGGAGGGATGCACCAGCGCCGTGGCCCCAGGGCAGGGGCAGGCCATTGGCTGGGCGGTCTCTGGCAGCCAAGCTGGTAGAAGCGAACTATCGGAACGTCCTGAGGTCGGCCCACCTGTTAGCCTCCACTCGGCCGGGTCCTGGAGCAGTGGGACTGTGAGCCTCGGCCACCCCAGCGATGGCCTCAGCTCCACCTGGCCAGGAGAGGCTGATGTTGCCCAGCCCCCTCCTCTGGGAGAAACCTTACCACAGAGCCCCCAAGACCACCCCCTCAGCCCCGACATCAGAACTGGAGGAAGCGTTGCTCGGGCGACCCCCATGGAGTTCCAAGACTCCTCAGCACCCCCGCCTCAGGGTCTCCAGTGTCCTGGAGGTCGGTGGAGAGAGACTACCAGCTTCTCCTGCCCTCAGCTCAGGGACCAACCCTGGAAGCGGACGAGGGTCTCCACTAAGGCACTCCCTTCCCGATTCACCGGCTCCATCAGCTCCCTGAGTCCTCAGCCTAGGCCAGCCCGGCAGGCCAGGCCACTCAGGCCGCCCAGGCAGGGAGCCACTCTGGCTACCCGCTCCTCTTCTGATGCTTCCAAGTATGGCCGGGGGCAACTGAACTACCCACTTCCTGATTTCTCCAAGGTGGGACCCCGGGTGAGGTTCCCCAAAGATGAGAGCTACCAACCTCCCAAGGCCAGGGGCCACGGCAGGCAGCGTGAGGGTCCTGCCACGCCCCTGATCTTCAAGTCGCCTGCAGAGATTGTGCGGGAGGTACTGCTGAGCAGTGGAGAAACCTGCCCGGCCAAGGACACACCTCCTGCCCACCCCATCACCAGGGTACCCCAAGAATTCCAGACGCCTGAACAAGCCACTGAGCTGGTCCATCAGCTCCAGGTAAGCAGGGCTCATTTCCGTGGCCCAGGAAGGGAGACGTGTCACCAAGGCATTGCGGGCTTGGGTTGGAGTCTGGTTGCGGTGGGGAAGCCTTGGGGCTGGGCCAGAAGCCCCATCCTGGTGGGGGGAGCCTGAAAACGCACCCAGGCTTTGTTCACAAAAGAGCCATGATTTTGCTCATGTTGCAAAGATAACGCTTTGTTTTTCACTTCCATGAAAAGATTCAAACATACACCAGAGGGAAAATAATATGATGCACCTGGATATATCCATCACCCAGTTTCTACAATTAACAGCTGGTGGCAACGTTTTTCAACTATGGCTCACCGCTCCCCCCCAACCCACTGGATTATTTGGAAGCATATTTCAGACATCAGGTCATTTTATCCTCCAATTTTTTAGTATGTCTCTAAATACAAGGATTCTATTTTACCATCACCACAATTCCGTTATCAAACCTAAACATTCATGCCAAGTCCTTAATGTATCAGATATCCAGATATCCCATCTCCCCGTGTGTCTTATAGTTTGTTTCAATGTGTTCAAATCAGAGTCCAGACAAGATCCATAATTGCGTTTGGTCACTGTGCCTTTCAAGTCTCTCTCTTTTCTTTTCAAGTCTCTTTGAATCTATGGGTCTCTCCTCCCTCTGATTTCTTCTTTGCATTTCACCTGTTGAGGAAACCAGGTCTGTCCTGAAGAGTTTCCTACATTCTGGCTTTGCTGATGTCCTGATATGATATCCTAATGTGTGGCCTCAGAGCTAGAGACTTCTGGTTGTAATTATCCGGTCATGATCTTTCATGTGGCTGTTTGCCCTCTACAGTGTGAACTCGGCGCTGATAGGGACGTTTTTGGCAGGGGCAGTTCCTGGGCGGTCAGTGTGCGTCCCTCAGGATGCCACGACGTCCACTCGTCTCTCCTTTGTGATGTTGGAGCTCCTTGCCCAGGTCCAGTCTTTCATTTGGAGTGACATAATGGTAGGATTCTAATGCTGTTGTTCCTTCGGCATTTATCTGCTGCACTTCCGTAAAGTAAAACTTCCCTTGTCAACTATTTGGTCACCAAGGTGTTGTTCCCCTGGGAAAGAGGATCAGTGCTTGGTTCCATCCTTTTATTTACTGGCGTTCTGGACCATGAACTAGTTCCCTAGCATCCTTCAAAGGTGACCAGTGAAATTCGTTTTTTATAAGTGACCAGTGAAATTTGTTTTTTTCCTGTATGTGATGACTTATTTTAATGACACCCTTTGGTGTTGCTTAAGGCAAGTAGGACTTGGAGTAGATAGAATTGTGGTTTTCAAATCTGTTTTTCTACCAAGGGACCCTTGGATAATTCGTTCAGTCATTCATTATCAAGTACCTATTTAAGCACACACAGGCACTGGGAATGGCACAGTGGAAAAGACAGATGTGAGCCTTATTCCATGGAGCTGACAGATGGGCAGGGAACTGGAACAAATAAAGTAATCAGAGTCCTCTGTGACGGGGGTCATGCGTCAGGGTAAACCCGCCACAAAGCTTTCAACGCAGACTCATTGTGTGGCCCATATGGTGGAAGGGGGCCTGGCAGAGAGTCCTGCCACCTCTAATACTCCAGAAGGTGGCCATGGGGGAAAATAGGTCCGCAGCGCGTGTGAGCTCGGCTCAGCTCCCACCGCTGGAGCCTCCCGTCCAGGGACCCCATGGTGCTGGGGTCGGTTCCTGCCGGGGTCTCGGCACGGGGCCGTGTGCTGTGCTTCTGGGCGTGAGACCACATGGCCCTCCCTCTCCTGCAGGAGGACTACCACAAGCTCCTCACCAAGTACGCCGAGGCTGAGAACACCATCGACCAGCTGCGTCTCGGGGCCAAGGTACTAAGGCTGGCAGTGGGGGCAGAGGTGTGGGCCTGGGTCCCCCAGGGGATGACACTACTCCATAGTCTTAGGGAGGGCCCACTGCCTCCTGCAGCCCCTGAGGCCCTGGGGAGAGTAGAAACCCAGTCCCCAGTCTCCTGCAAGGTCGCTCTGTGACCTTGGGCAGTGACCTTGCCCTCTTGAATCTCTCCCTGCCCTCCTTGAATCTTAGACTCCAGGGAGCCCAGGAATTTCACCAGAAGCTCTCAACTTCTAGGTGGGACCTGGCTCAAATCAGGCTCCATTCCTGACCAGCTGTGTGACCTTCGGGAAGTTACTTAGGCTCTCTGAGCTTCAAGGGCATAGCCCAGAACTTCTGCTCAGCACCCGGTACTTGTTTCCCGGGTCGGGTCCTTGGTGGGCCACACCCCTGCCTTTCTTCTCCCCCACCATCTCGCCCACCCCAGCCACGTGCCCAGAGTGTGGCAGGGTGGGCGTGGAGGGGGCAGTCCATCCTCCAGGCATAGAGCTGGCTGTCGTTCTGCCCCAGCCCCCACCCCATCTTGGGAGGAGGCTGTAGGTTCTGCACTTGGGACCTTCCCCTTTTCTGAGCTGAGGCAGGAAGTGGGACCTGTTGCAGCCTAGAGTGGCTTCCGGCCCGTTCCCCTCTCCCCCTCACCCGATGCAGCCGATGCAGCCGCAGAGAGGGAAGAGGTGGGAGGTGAGATGCAGACCTGCTTTGCGCCCTCACCAGCCCAGGCCCAGCCTCCTCCCCATCATGCTTCCCCTGCCCCTGAGGGGTGCAGCCCTCCCCCACCGACAGCCCCTTCCCGAGGTGCGCGGAGGCCTCCACGCTGAGGAAACAGAAGGGGCCCTCCTCTAGGAGCAGGGCTTCCCGTGCATCCCCACCTGCTGTGGGACCCAGGCAGGCCCCTTCCCCTCCTGGTCTCTTGGGCACCCCTGGAATGGGGGTGGTGAGCCCTGCCTCCTGGGGCCAGCGGGTGTCTGAAAGCGCCTTCAGAGTCCAGGGAACTGCTGAGCCAGATCGAGGCGGAGGGGCCAGGGGTCGGGGCGGTTGAGAGAGGCTGAGAATGTCCTTCACAGTCTCCTGGCTGCAGGCTCCTAGGAGGTCCAAGGAGAAAGAGGAGGTCCCGGGGCCCAAAGCTTTCGGCTTCCCCAGTTTGCGGATGAAGCAACAGGTCCTGGAGGACAGGGCTGCGGGTTGGAGCCCTGCACCCTCCCTTCCTCTCCCTCCGCCTTCTTAGAGGAATTAGCCACAGGCGAGCCCTGCCGGCCCCTCCCCAGGGCCTGGAGGCTGGCCTGGGAGGGCCGCACTGGGGGAGGACAGGGAGGATGAGTGCGGAGCCCCAGAGGGAGGAGGGGGCTTGCCCCCGGCCAGGCGGGAGCAGATTCCCCCTCTGTCCAGGGCTCTGAGCCCTGTCCCCCAGGCTAGGGGGCCCAGGAGAGACTCCCTGCTCAGAGCCCGCCCTGGAGCTACTACTCCTCCAGCAGAGCTGGTGGGGGTGGCCCCGGCGACCTGCTGAACCCCGTCAGGCCACTCAGCCACTCAGCCGCCGGGCCAGGGGTAGCCCAAGCTGAGAGGGAGCCAGGCTGAGGGTGTGGGGAGGGGGACGCAACCGGGAAGGAGAAAGCATCTGCGGAGCAGTTAAAGGCGCCAGGCCCCAGGCTAAGGGTTGTCCATCTGATCTCCGCATGGGAAAGCAGGCTCAGCCTGGTGGGGTGGTTTGCTCCATCCCACAGTAAGAGGCAAAGCCGGGAATTAAACCACAGTCGGATCCCTTAGGGAGTGCCCTTCTTGCCATGTCCGGGTAAGCCTGGAAGGCCTGGGGACTGCGGTACGTGCAGAGGCTCAGGGCCAAGGCAGAATAAGGGAGAGTACAGTAATATTAATAAAAAGTGGTGCTTATTGGCCACCATCCTACGTAATTTACAGTTGGGGCAACTGAGGCACAGAGAGGTTAAGTAACTTGCCCAAGGTCACTTAGTAAGTAGATGCCAGAGCTGGACTGCAGCCCAGCAGTGCTGGTGCCTTAGGCAGAGCAGCTCTCCCGGTCAGTCTCCCTCATTACAATCCTCCGGCACCACACTGCTGGGCCTGGCCGCCATCGTACTCAGACCCCGGGTAGCACAGCGCGAGAGCTCGGCGTGGGGGTGCAGGGATGCCGGGGCGCGGGGGCGGAGGGCAGGCCGGGGGAGCCCAGGTGTGGGGCAGGGGCAGGACCGGTCGGAGTCACTGGCCAGCTATCTTCACACTGGCCTCCGCCCAGAGTTCGTGGTGATCTCACCTCCTTCGTTGCTTTGTTGCTACTTCCCCCCACCCCTACCCCCCACCTCGGCCGTAGAGGGATCTGGGTGACTGCGAGGGGCTGAGACCAGAAATGACCCCCCCAAAAAATTGGGGGCATGGCATCAAACCCCCTCTCCCCAAGTGTCTGGATGGCCGCTGCTTCTGTCTTTGTGTTCACAGGATGGGGAAGGGCCCTCCCCTCTCCTGCCCTCCCCTTCCCACCCCACTCTCTCCCCTCCCCTCCCCTCCCCTCCCTGCCCCTCCCTCTTCCCATTCATAGAGCACATTAGCATGTTAAAGGCTGTGAGTAATGGTTCTGTGAAGAGAATATTCATTGGTTTAACCCGAGCTTTCCAAACCCATTGGCCCACCCTCCATAGAATCCTTAGGAACGTTCTCAGTGCACCCTTGGGGCCCCCCAGCCTAAGGGACCCGCTGGCGGGGGGCTGGGAGGTAGAGGCCTAGCCTCCGGCAGCCGCCCACGCCACCCCCAGCCCCGTCCCCCCAGCCCCGTCCTCCCCGTGGCCTGCGGCCCAGGGTTGTGCATCTGTTTCGAGCTCCTCCTTGGTCCGGCAGACAAAGGGGGCCTCGGTGGCGGTAGTCACCCCCCACCCCCTGGGCTGGGCCTTGGGCAGTGGGTGCAGAAGCTCAGCAGAGGAGCGCCCCCCGGGATTTGGGTCACCCCAGCAGCAGAGTCGGGTGGGCAAGCCCGCATAGGCAGGTCTGAGCAGATGGCCGAGGGGATTATTCAAATCCAGCTTTGTTCTCATCCAGCCCCACAGCCCTGGAAGTGGGGGGGCACCAGCTCCCAGCCGTGCAGGTGACTGGCCCTCGCTCGGGAGTAGATTTGTCTGCACAGCCCGGCGTGAAGAGCAGCTTAAGCAGGGGAGGCTGCTGCGGAGGGCCGGGAAACCAGGCCCCTGCACTCCCGCCCACGCCCGGACTTGGGCAGCAGAGCTCGTTTAGGGTGCCCTGCGCGCGGCTGCGCCATTAGTCCCTTCACTTGTTGGTTCTACTAGCCCGCTGTTATTATCAACACAGAGATAAAATTATTATTGTTGTTAGTCAAGTGGAAAGCCCTAGAGGCTCTGCTGTCAGAGCTGGGTTGTAATCCACTTCAAGGGCTCATAGCTGGAGATGTTGAGTAATTACCCTCTCCAAGGCTCGGTTTTCTCATCTGTAAAACAGGGTGATGGTCTCCACCCCTCCTGCCCTTCGGGACCACCATAAAGAGAATTAAAGAGCGAGACAGCCCTTCCCCTGGGTTGGCCCCCGCCTCAGGGCTGCAGGTGAAAGCAGCACTTACTGTTACAAGGCGAGGGGGACTTCCGGGGCGTCTGACCAGCACCCAGCCCGTGCCTCCCCTCCCCCACAGGTGCACCTGTACTCGGACCCGCCCCAGCCCAGCCAGGGCATCCACGTGGGGAAGGTGTCCCAGGGGACCAAGGTCTTGTCCTTCACCGTGCCCCAGCCCCGCACGGCAGAGTGGCAGCCCGGCCCCCCCGAGGCCCCGCAGGCCCCCGCGACCTCAGGTGAGTCAGGGAGGGGACCTGAGGACAGGGCCCCTTCTGCTGTGACTGCTCTCCCGGGGATGGCACTGGCTGCGGGTCGGCCGAGGAGGGAAAGTGGGTCCCCTTCCGGGCTCTGTGCCTTGATGTCAGACAGGCATGGGCAGCGTCCCCACTTTGCGCCAGAGCCAGCATAGCCCTCCAGTCCCGGCCCTGCCACTTAGCAGCTAGGGGGCCTTGGGCAGGCTGCATAACAAAGAGCAGTGTCATTTGGGGAGCCCACAGTCAGGTACCAGGCCCTGTCCTTGCATGACCTCAGTTGACCCCACATCTACCCAGTGAGGTCCACACGATTAACGATTAGGAAGACCAAAGCTCAGAGAGGAGAGGTGACGTGCAGAAAGTCGCACAGCTCAAAGTGGACCGGTCAGGACGGGAACCGTGTCTGTCTGAGTTCAAGCCCACGCTATTGCCCATGACCTTGGCCTGAAGGGGAAGATATAAGGACCAGGACCCCAGAGACCTGCTGTTGGCACCACGCCTCCCCGCTGTGCGGCCTTGTTCTCACCTGTGACAGGGGACGCTGTGCCCTGCACACGGCTGTGCGGTTACGGAGCTCTAACCCGGTGACCGGGGGGCGGCTCTGAGGTTCGGCATCAGGGGCCCTTGCGGGTTCTGGCGCTCAGGGGTTGTGCCTTCCAGGGTGGCAGCTGGCTCGAGGAGACCTGAGCCCCTCCTCGCCCACCGATGCCCCCACCCCAGCCTGGCTTCCCGAGAGCCGGGACGAGGCCAAGGACCAGCCCTCAGTGGAGCAGACCCAGGCCCTGGCTTCTCAGGCCGCCAGCTTCCTGGCCAAGGTAGGTGGGTTCTGGCTTGGCCCCGGGAAAGCCGAGCCTTGGCCTGCTGGGAAGAGGCTCTCTGCCCCCTGCTTGACCCTCCCTTGCCCTGGGCCGGAGCTAACTCAGCTGTGGCAGCACTTGAGCCTCTGCTGGCTTTGGAGACCATCGGGCTAGGTTTACACACAGACACACGGCCTTTGCTTTCGGCTCTAAGACTCATCGCAGTCCCTCCAGTTGTGCCTGAAAGTGTCTCCTGATGAGCTCTCAGGGGAGACGTTCAGCTCTTGCCAGATCCTGGAAGGGGGGAATGGAACTTCTGCTGTACCTTTTCCTCATCACAATAAATTGCTGCGCTTTCGTAGTTCATTTCATTACAGAAATCAATTCTTAGTTGCCTCTCATAGGGCTTTTACATTTTCCTCAGTCCCAGTAACTGAATTGTTTGCAGGTCAATTCATACACGCACACTTGGCCTTATTCCAAAAGTGCTTTAAGGCAACTTATGAAAAACATGTGCATTAGAAACCACATTCTGAAAATGGAAGTGAGGAAACTGGGGCAAAGGGGGAAAGTCAGGATAGAAAAAAAAAGAATGAACTCTGGGTGACAAGAGTAAACAAAATGTTCTGCCAGGCCCTGAGCCCTTTACCAGAGATACATGGTTGGCTTTGAGCTTCCTAGTTGTAGAGGCAAAAAGGGAAAAGCAATAATTCCATGTTTCACCATTTCCATAAAACAAACCAATTCCTTTAGAGAAATACCACCATTCTTTCTCATTTTGTAACAGCTTTATTTGAGATATAATTTGCATCCCGTACAATTCACCCATTTAAAGCGCACGATTCACTGGCTTTTAGTGTATTCATAGAGTTGTGCAACCATCACCAAAACCAATTTTAGAACATTTTCATCCCTCCAAAAAGAAACACCCATGCCCATTAGCAGTCATTCCCCATTCCTTCCTCCCTGCTCCCCTGGCAACCACTGAGCTACTTTCTGCCTCAATGGATTTACCGATTCCGTCCGTATCATATAAGTGGTATCATATAATATGTGGTCTCTCCTGCCTGGTTTCTTTCACTTAGCTTAATGCTTTCAAAGTTCATCTGTGCTGTGGCATGTTAGCATTTCATTTTTCTCACCATCATTCCTGGTCCTGGACCTGCAGAGCCCTTTCTCCCTTAGACCTCTGTGTTGTCCATGAAGTAAAGCAAAAATACCTTGTGACACTGGGCAGGAGCTGGGCCAGGGTCTGCTCACCTTACTAACTGCCATAGAGCTGTGTCATCCTGTATGGGAGCCCCTGGCCACATGTGAAAGGCAGCCAGGTATAAATATACACAGGGTTTCAAAGACTTTGTATGACGAAAAGAGAATATAGTGTTATCTCATTAATAATTTTTATATTGATTACATGTTGAAATAATATTTTGAGTTAATATACATTATTAAAATTAATTTTCTTTTTGTATTTTAACGTGGCTACTAGAAAATTTAAACTTATGTACGTGGCTCACATTAGATTTCTATTTTATATATTCTATAAGTTATATAATTATAAGACAACATAAAGTAATTATCTAAATATCTGTGTTATATTTTAGCACTAATCTAGAGCATACCTAGAAATGACCCCTCAAATCATCACTTGCATTTTTTTCAATTAAAAAACAATTTTTTGGTAAAGGTAGCACATGGTAAAAAAGCCACACATGCTACAAAGGGTTTATTCAGTGAAAAGTAAGTCTTCCCCCGCTTGTCCTTCTGTTCTTCCGTCCTCCACGTCAGAAGCTTCCACCGTTAACAGTTTTTGAGCGTCCATTCAAAAATGTTGAATGCCCCCACAAACAGAGAGAAAGAGAGGGTCACATGCAGTGCAAGGTATTCTGTACTTTGACTTTCTTCATGTCCTAAACTTAAATGTTATTTATTGGTGAGCAGACAGTGTATTCACTTGGTTTGAAGTTCAAAAGACACAGAGGACTTAGAAAATCTTCCCACCCCTGTCTCCCAATCACCCAGTTCTCCTCACCAGAAGCAAGCGATGTTTCCAGTTTTTTGTGCCTCCTTCTTAGGTAGTTTGTCATATGCAAGATGACAGATATCCCCAAGATACTTTATACCCATGGTACTGTACTGTATGTAGTGTCCTGTACCTTGATCTGATGCTGAGGAATAGACCTTGGCAAAGCTCATCCATTAGAGCACGCGGCCGTGCCGCCTTCCTCCTGATGGCTGCGTACTAGTCCACGGGCAGGCGTCGGGGCCCTTTGCTTTCACCCTTCAGCCGTGCTGCGGTGAATATCCCTGCTCACAGGGCTTCCTGCACTCGGCGAGTGCTTTGCCATCAGTAAACTTCTGGAAGTTCCACTTGGATTTTTCCCAAGGCTGTGGTGGCCTTGGTTTCTGGCATCCGTCTTTCTGTGGTTGGCGGACAAGCGACATCCCGGGCCGCCCAGCTCCTCCTGCGGAGGCGTGAGCGGGGCTGAGTGCTGGAGCCTGCAGGACCGTCTTCCAGGTCTGGGCTAACGGAGCGTGTTTCCTTCCCCTCCCAATGTCCAGGTGAAATCCTTTGAAGGGCTGATGCAGGCAGGACGGCTCACGGCCCACGACCAACTCAAGGTACTGCCAGTTCAGGATGTGTCCCTGACACCACCTCTGTCCCCCTAGCTGGCTTTCCTCAGCGTGGTTTGCTGCAAAAACAGACGAAGGAATCCCAGACATAGTGTCTTCTTTTAGAACAAGTGGTCCCTGCTTAGCTTTCCGCGATAGTGCTCGTTAGGTCACGATAGTTTCCGCTTACTGAGCAATGAAGCCGGTGTGCCAGGGGCTGTGGGAAGCCCTTGGAAAGCATCACGTCATTTTATCATCCTGAAACCCCAGGAGATGGTGCAGTCATCACCCCGGTTTCACCAGGATGGCCCGGAAGCCCAGCGCGCACACGCAGGCCACACAGCAAGTAGCCAGCGGAGCCCAGGCCCAGGCCCAGCTCCCAGGGCAGGGCCATAGCCACTGCCCCGCACTGCTTCCTGCTGGTTAGCCTGACTGTCGGCAACCAGCAAAGGCGTTTTTCTTGTTCTTTCTTTTTTTGCAAGTATCAAAGCAGTTGCCAAAAATTTGAAAAAGCAGACCCCTCACCTAACTGTTATTGGCTTATTTCCTTTGCCTTCGGTCTCTGTGTGTTTTGAGATATCTATAGCCGTATACATAATTTAGATTCCTGCTGCGTCAGTCAGGGACCTAGTTGGGAGCAGACAGAGCTGTCAAAGCGGGGCCTGGAGGGGTAGAAGGAAGGGACTGGGCAGTGTCAGGGGGGCTGGCCAGAGACGGGGAAGCCCAGGCGGCAGCAGCCTTCCACCCCCCAATCTCCATGGGCACCCCCCACTGGACAGACCCAGCTGGAAGCCAGCAGGTAGGAGGGGGGCATAGGGGGTGCTGGAGGCACAGAGCATGTGGGGAGGGGGTGCGGGAGGGCCTGGGGAGGCAAATGGAGAGTAGCCAGCCTACCTGCTCTGTAAACAAATGTTAGGGCTTGGGTATTTTCCTGCTATTATATAGGCCCCACATACATTTTTGCATTTTGCATTTCCAAATGTGTGATGAGTAGATGGTTTAGCCACATTTTGAGTTGACAAAGGTCTTTGAAAATCGACCCCATTCATTTTCTTCTGTATCCTAATTCCTATCCAGGGACTTTGAAAGCCATCAGAAGCTCGGGCTTGACTGGGCAGTAGATCCTAGGTTGTCCTTGGCCTTGATCTAGCCTCAGCATTGAGTGAGTGGGATGAGGATGCTAATAAGCTGGGATCATTAATAATAATTAATAATAAGCTCCCATGGTCTGAGCCATGCATTAGCTGTTACCATGTTTACTATGGGGGCGCCTAGCATAGTTGTTAGGACCATGAGCTCTGGAGCCAGGGGGCCTGGGTCCAAGTCCTGGTGCTGTTACTTGTTCACTCACTGTGTGACCTTCACCAACCGAAGCAACCTCTCTGTGCCTCAGTTTCCTACTCTCTATGAGGATGCTAAATTGCCCCTCTCATTAGGATTTCAACGGGCAGTAAATGTTAGTTTTCACTATTGATACTGTGATGAGATTGATGGCATCCTCTGTCTTAATAGTCTATAAGAATTTGAGAAAAGAGGGACTAATTTTCTGAAACCTACAATTTTACAAATCATGAGCAAGTCTGTAGGGTCCTTTTGAGTTCGTAGTGATGGAGCATTTGACACTGGGGCTGTCCCGGAGTGTCCTCGTAGGGCTACCAGGAAGGCCTGGCATCCCCGAAGCTGGCACCAAGGCTCTTGGCCACGCCACTCATGGCAGGCAGTCCCTGAGGGAGGGCTGGACTAGGGCAGGCGGCCTCCAGCGCTTCCCATCCCAGCCTCTGCCTCTGTCCAATGTGGCCCCAGAAGGGCCTTGTCCTCAGGGTACCCTGGGCCCTCTGTCTCCCGGCGGCTCAGGGAGAGTCCCGTGGTCCCCATGGTCCCCACGTGTCATCTCACCCACCAGGTCTGCGGGACGGAGCCCGGGGGGGCTGGACACTCGGGTCCACTGGCACGGTCTCGTTTCCAGGGCTTCCAGCAGCTGAAGGCTGCCCACGCAGCCCTAGAGGAGCAGTACCTGAAGGCCTGCAGGGAGCAGCAGTGCCTGGCTCAGCAGCTTGCAGGCTCCCAGGGGACGCCGGGGACATTTGATCCTGGCAGGTACATGCTGGAGAGGGAGACCCAGGAGGACATTCGGTGGCAGGCCCCTGGGTCCCGTCTGTTGCCAGGAGGGAGGTGCTTCGTCCTCATAATTCATACACAAGGAGGACAGGGAGAAAAATCCCATCCCAATTAGCAACGTATCCAAATGGCAGAATCCTTGAAAACCGAGGTTTGGGTCCCTTTGGACTCCCGGCAGTGAGAGGGACCCAGTGAGTGGAAACCCTATGGGGGACAACTGAGACCCAAGGGGGAGGGATTTGCCCGTGGTCCCACAGCTGGGTGGTGGTGGCAGGGTGGGGATGGAGCCGCGGCCTCCGGATTCCCAGCGGAGTCCTCTTGCATCTTGTTTGTTGTCGAGTTCTCTGTGAAATACAAATGAGAAGCCCAGATGGGCCCCAGAGGCGGTTGCCTTGGGGCCTCTGCTCTGAGTCCCCGCCTCCGGGGGCTGCCAATGGCTGCTACCCTGGGCCCCCAGGGCTGATGCTTCCTGTTCCAGGGAGCTGGAGGCCGAGATATTCCAGCTGGGAATTCGCCTGGAAGAGCTGAAGGACCGCATGGACCAGAGCCTGCAGGAGTCTGAGTGCGCCGGGTCCGACTCTGCTCTGGCCAGCCCCGCCGCCACACGCTCCCGCCGCAAGCCAGCCTGCCTGCCGTCTCCTTCCCCACAGGCCCCCACGCCAGCGACCCAGACGTCCTACCCTCAGGTAACCCTTTGCCCAGCCTTGCGGGTCTGATCCTGCATGCGTTCATGTCTTCATTAGCTCATTCTTTCACAGAATACGTATGAAGTGTGTGCCATGTGCCAGGACCCCTGATTCCTGCTGGGCGTTCAGTGGGAAACAACCCAGAATGTTCTCTCCACCCTCACGGAGTTTTCTGCCTACTGAGGGTGTAACTGGTTACATAGTTAGTTACAGAAAGGGAAAAGCCATCCAGGCAGGGGAGACAGCCTGTGCAAAGGCCCTGTGGCTGCAGTGTGGGAAGTGAGGGACAGTTGTCTGAAATGTGGGTCTCGGTGGAGTCCAGGTCTTAAGCTCTGCTCGTTTTTCCCGCTGGGGACGACATAGGAAGATTTGCAGGTGGACTGGTCAGAGGCTCTTGCTGTGCTTTAGGGGAGGTGGCAGGGCAGATGGAGAGATGTGCACGGACTTGAGAGAAGTTTGGAAGGTACATCTGACTGGACTGGATGTGGATGGCAGTTGAGGGCAGGGAGCCGAGGATGACCTCCAGGCTTTCACCTTGTAAAACCAGACAAGTGACGGAGCCCTTCGGGAAGACAGGGAGCCCTGGGTGAGGAATGCATGTGGGAGGGCTTCGGCAATTTCTCCCTGGTCCCCCCCAACCACCTTCTAGGAGACAGTTATCTCTGTTTTGTAACCGAACAAACTGATCATGAAATGGTCACACAGCGGATAGCCCCATAGGTGGGGTCGCTATGCCTCCAAATTCCTTCTTTTCCAAATTTTATTGTGGTAACATATGTAACATAAAGTGTGCCATCTTAACCATTTTTAAACTTCATTTTATGTAATTTCTTTTTTCTTAAATGTAGTAACTTTAGACCCATTAAAGCAATAGCTCCCCATTCCTCCCTGCCCTTGGTCCCTCGTAACTTATCTACTTTCTGTCTTTATGAATTTGCTCCTGTGTGACTTCGGGCCCCCGTTCGGCCTTGTCGAGCCTCAGGTACCTGTCTGTAAATTGGGTTGTGGTAACAGCACGTACAGGGGGGATTGCTGAGATGTGATGCCTGTGCCGTGCTTGGCACTGTCCCGAAGGTCACAGCCCAGTCCCTGCGTTTTGCACACACATCCAAGGTTGACGGGGATAATGAGTTGAAGGGACTTCTCATGCTTCAGCACCTGGCAAGAGCTCTGCACAAGGTAGTGGTGTTGGGGTGCCCTCCGAACATCTGCTCCCCCATCTCTGGCCCCCCAGCCTGACAATGCCGGGACTGGCCCCTGCCCTTTGCACATGGACGTGGCCCTGAGCTCTTCCAGCAGCGAGGTGGAGGACAGGCCGCGGGACCTCCTCGCCCCACTCAGGCACAAGGAGCTGCAGGTGGAGCAAGACTTCCACGGCCTCCTGGAGCGGTGAGTGCCCCCCAAGAGCGTGCCCCGAGGAGCAAGCCACCGAAGTGAGGCTGACCACCTTGGCCATGGTGCACCACCCTCCCGAGGCTGGATCTCGGGCAGGGTCACACCCCTCTGTGCGTTCTTCTGCAGATACCTCAGCGTGAAGTCCCTTCCAGAAGCCGTGAGGATGGAGCAGGAGGAGCAGGGGTGTACCCTGGAAGTCGACGGTCCAGCTTCAGCTCCAGGGAAAGCGGAGACCCCCAGGCTCGTCCCACAGCAGCCCCCAGGGTAGGCCGGGAGGAGTCACGGGGCCTTTCCCCCTTGCCCTGTTCCAGTTCTGGAACAGCAGGGGGATTGTCAGAGTGAGCTCGACAGCTCTTCGTGGCTTAGGAATTGTGTCCTGTCCTGTAGCTCAGCGTCTCTCTAAAATGTGGAAGGTACTCCATTGATAGCGCTTGATCTGGGGTGGTGTGGGACATGGTTTTAGGTAACAGCATTACATAACCTAGGCTCCTTTTCAGTCTCAGTCCTTCTCGTTACATCAAGGAGAAGGTCTTAGTTATGTCTTTAATACCCCTCTTGATCTTCCTTTAAAAAGAGGCAGAGGCAGAGCAAAGCAAGCGAGGGAGCCTGAGGCCTTGGTCCCAGAGCCTGCAGCAGGCTACAGCAACGTTCTAGAATATAGGCATGTATAACAATAGATTTGTAACTTGAAATACTAATTTTCTAATCATAAGAGTGAAATACAGTCTTTTCAAATAGATGAAGTTAATGGAAATGGCTAAAATAGTGAAGAGGGTTTGCAAATTCCTACCTGTGGGAAAAACTGCATTAGCTCGTTGGTTTTCACCAAATCTCCCCTGTGGCATACTGGATGGATTTTGTTGGCATTGCCGTGTTGCAGTGCAGAAAGGTGAGGTTTAGGGAGGGGAAATACCTTGCCCAAGAAGGTGGCAGAGCCAGGATGGGCAGCCAGGGCTGTCTGGCTCTGCTTGTGCCCTGGACCGCTGGGCTCCTGGGGCAGGCTGAGCCCCAGGGCAGGGCTGCCTGGTGGTGCCAGGGTTCAGGGGTGGCTTGCTTCTCCTCCTCCAGGGACACGGTAGAGCAGATGGTGCCTGTGAAGCCACCGGGTTTGCAGAAGTCTGTGGACAGAGACGGGCAACCTCCAGGCCTGGGCAAGGCCAGAGCGGCTCCTCCCAGTCCTGGCGTGCTGCCCCCTCCTCGGCCCACCAAGTCTGCACCGTCCCACCAGAGCAGTATGGCCAGCCTGGAGGAAAGCGGCCTCTCAGAACGCCTGCCCCCGAAGTCCTTCTGCCAAGCCGGCGGGCCTCACCTGGAGGTAGGCATCCACCCAGGCATGGGCTCGGAGCCTCAGCGCCCTTCCCTTCCTCCTGCCCCCAGGCCTTTCCTTATGCCATCCCTCCATGGAATGCCTGCTGCTCACGTCCCTGCCAGTGACAACCCTGCCCATCGTGTGGGGCGGTGCCCAGTGCCACCTTGCTGTTGTAGCTCCCCGCAGTGCCGTCCACCCCTCTGCCCGGAGCTCTTGTGCCTCCCCTGAGCCCATTGCCTGGGTTTCTATGAGCCTGTGCCCCATTTGTGCCATCAGAGCTGTCACTCAAACTGTTGTAGGAGACACAGACGGCTGTGGGAGTGCCACTTATGCCATGGACCCTCTCTCAGAATAATGCTTATGCATGTGTGCACACGCGTGTACACACAGACACACGCTTGCACACGCACACGTTCTGCCGACAGTTTCAAGGGCTCAGGGACTTCTGCAGCCCCACTGAGCCCACAGTAAGGAATCTCTGCACTAGATGGAAACTCGCAGGCTCCTGGGCTGCTTATTTGTTTCCTTTGTACCTGGCCTGAGCCCCAAGGTGGAGGCGGTGCCCATGCCTGACGGGTTTTATTTTCCCCCTACGTTGGCTGGGCCTTTCTGCAGTCCTCCAGCTCTCCGTATATCCCTCTTCTCAGGAAACTGGCCCCAGTCATCTCTCCCAAGGGCTCTAGCTCCCCTCCTCAGGGTAGCAGGATCTGCTCGGTGCCCCTCAGTGTGGAGTCCCTGCTCCAGCCCTGGGGACCCTGGCGCCCTGGACCTGGTTGTTGGGAGCTGAGCCTGGCCGATGAGCCTCTGGAATGTGAGGCTCAGGCCAGGACTGAAGGGCTTCCCAGTCTGCCTTGGGCACATTCCTCAGCCTTAAAGGGACACCGCCTCTTTCAGGAGCCCTGGATGGCTTCTCCGGAGACAGACAGCGGCTTTGTGGGCTCAGAAACCAGCAGAGTGTCGCCCCTCACTCAGACGCCAGAGCACCGGCTCTCCCACATCAGGTACCCCAGGGAACCCCTGCCATCATCCCATCAGTGTCCAGAGACCTGGGGTAGCCTGGGATGTCCCAGGAGAGCTCCTGTTTCGGGGGCCAGACCTCATTTCATCCCAGCCATGGTTCCTTATCCCCATTTTGTTGAAAGAGGGAACCGAGGCTCAGGGAGGGAAATAACTTGCCCAGCATCTCTCAGACCAGGAAATAAATATTTGTTAGGCGATTGAATGAGTGAATTGGTGAATGAATAAAGACTGTAGGGAAGGGAGCACGATGGGAGAAGGCAAGGAAGAAGGGCAAACGCGGTGGCTGTGTGGGGAAGAGACTGGGCCTCGACCCAAAGGCTCGGGGTGGGGTGGGGTGGACCGGGTGTGGGAGGGAGAGGGCCGCAATGGAACCTCCAGAGCTGGGTGCCTTCTCTGCAACCCAAGGGTGCCTGGGGAGAAAGTGTTAGAGATTCCATTTCTCTTTCATATTTTCTAAAAAACAAATTAAGCCTTATGGTTTTGTGTGTACGGGTTGGCAGGTGTGCAGCTATGTGGTGTGTAGGTAGATGCCCGTGTGAATACAGGAACGTCTTACTGCCAGACGTGCCAAGTCCCAAAGGCAGGGTGGCCCAGGACTTCAGCACATGAGGTCTGAGGGCCTCTCCCTGTCTAACCTCAGTGTGTTTCTCCCTCCATGGTCCCCCAGCACTCCGGGGACATCAGCCCAGCCCTTTCCTGCATCTGTGCCCCAGGATGGAGCCTCCCACTTCCAGGCCGGCGGTCCTCCCGTCCCCAGAACAGCGACTGTGCCCAGCACGCCCAGGAGCCGAGCCCAGAGGCACCTCCCCGGCCCCCGCAGCCCTCTCCGGCAGAAGGCACCCAGATTCTGCGTGGACAAGTTGTTGGCGGCAGAGGCCAGTGAGTCGATGAGGCTGGGTTGGCTAGAGCCTGGGGGGACATGCTCTCGTGGATTAAAAACACAAACAACCAAAAACCATAGTGCCCTTTGGAGGGTACGAAATCTACAGATCCGGTGTTGGAAAATGTGAAATCACAGAGAGGGTAGCAAAAGGGAATAAAAGAAAACAATCCACTGGAAACCCCCACTGCTGACATTTTGGTACACAGCCTGTGGGCTGTTTTCTGTGGTGACCTATGTGTGCTGGTATACTTTAAACAGAAATAGGATCATATTACACTTGTTTGGGAACTTCCTTTTTTTTCACTAAACTGCATCAGGACCACTTTCCATATCTATGAAACCTATGCGATTCCCTTTTTTTAAAAAAAATAATACTTTCATTGCAGTGTATCATTCATACATGACCCTACATAAACAATAATTGTATAGTAAAAGTTGTGAACTTACAAAATAAACATGCATTGCATCATTCATGGGTCCCCTACATCACGCCTCGACCAACACTTTGCATTGTTGTGAAACATTTGTTACAAACGATGCAAGAGCATCATCAAAATACTACTAATTATAGTCCATGTCTTACATGGTTGTGAACTTTCAAAACAGTCATGCACATGTGTAGAACTCCTATACAACACCCCTTGACCAACACATCACACCATGGCAGAATATTTATTACAGGTTATGAGATAATATCATCAGACTGTTACCACTAACCATGGTCCACACTGTACATTTTGATTCCCACATTCTTATCTTTTAAATATATGTGAACTTTTTGTTAAAAGAAAAGAGCATAAATGAATTTTCACATAGTGAACGCACTCAGACCAAGAAACTCATCGTCAGAACCCCCCAGACCCCTCCCGAAGGTAACCACTGTTTCGACATCAAACACCACAGTTGAGCTTTCCCTCTTTTTAAGGTTCATCTTTTTAAAACAAATTTTTATTTGAAGTTTGAGATGTGTAGATTCCCATGCTGTTGTACGAAATAATTCAGAGAGCTCTTAGGTACCCATTACCCAGGTTCCCTCAATGGAAATATCTGCAGTACAGGGTCACAACCAGGTACGGACATTGGTAGCCAAGATCCACTAATGGGTCCAGTGGTAGATGGCTCCAGTGGTGGACAGTTCCACTGGTGGGTGGATCCATTGGTGGGTGATCCAGTGGTGGATGGATCCAGTGGTGGTGATCCAGTGGTGGTGGATCCAGTGGTGGGCAGATCCAGTGGTGGGTGGATCCAATCATGGGTGATCCAGTGGTGGTGGATGCAATGGTGACAGCACCACCCAGAACCCTCCTGCTGCCCTTTTACAGTCACACCTATTAGTACTTCTCTCCTACCCTCACCCTCTTCTTAATTCGTGGGGACCACAAATCTGTTCTGCATGTCTATGAGTTTGTCATTTCGAGAATGCTGTATTGCTGGCACCCCACAGGATTTCCCCTTTGGGGATTAGCTTTTCCCACCCAGCATAGTTCTCTGGAGATTCACCCAGGTGGCGGTGCATACCAATGGCTCATTCCTTGCTACTGCTGAGTAGTATTTCAAGGGTTCGTTGTTATTTTTCTTTTTAAAATTTTATTTAAAAATTTCTGAAATTTACACTTAACGTTCCCCAAGCAACAACCTGCCCCTTCCCCCCTTACCCTATCCCCTGTAAACTCTGGTCTTTCTGTCTCCACAAATTCACTATTTTGAGATATTATATGAAGTGAAATGGGCTTCATGCCAGAGTTGTGGTTTTTCGTCTTTCTTTGCTCACCGCCCCGTTTGAGAGGCTAAAGTTACAGCTGTTCACGCCAGAAGCAGACACCTGCAAAGGGGGTGGGGGCACAGCTTCAGAAGGCCACCCCAGGACAACATGGTGAGACACGTGGCAGGGTCTGGGGCAGCCCAGGTCAGGGAGTGATGAACTCTTCGTGCGGGGAGAGGTCTTGAGGACGTGGCTCTGGTGCCGTAGTTGTGGATGGGCAGGGGAGCCTTCTGGAGAGAAACAGCTCTGCAGAACCATTTTGAACCCCAAGCTCCCAGCATAAACGAGATCTTCTGGTTTGAGGTCAGTGGGTCATTGGCCTCATCAGGAACTTCACCTGTGACCTCAGCGGAGCCCCTTCTCTCGGTCCCGCATTGCTCCACCCACACAAGCTCAAGGGTCAGGGGTCCTCTCTGTGTAACCTCACTTTGGCGTCTCTCTGCCTCCATAGCAGACCCTGGCTCAGAGTTCAAGGGGCACAAGAGGATTTCTGAACGGCTCGTCCCCAGCAGGGCCGTCAGCCCACCCCCCACCCAGGCCCCTGCAGCTGGCCCTCTGACGGATGGGCCGACAGAGACCACCTCCAGCCTCCTCCTCAGCAGGACAGGGCGAGAGTAAGTCAGATCCTGGGCACGGCAGAAGCAAACTCGTCATACGGATGGGACTGTGATGGCCCGAGGGAGGCAGGGGCTTGCCTAGCTCACACATCCAGTGGGCAGGTGTGCTGGGCCACAGGGACCCTGGTCTCCTGCCTCCCAGCTCAGGGCTGTTCTATGGGACCTCATTGCTCTAGACCTTGAGGACACTTCTCTGGCCAATGGGACATGACTCAGAGGTTCCCCTCTGCTGCTGAGACTTCCCCACTCCCACCCCTGTGCCCCTTGCTGGATAGACCCACGCTTCCAGGGATATGTCTTCTGCAGTTTGTCCACGCACTATGTGAACGGAGACATGACTGTTGGTTTCTGTACTCCAACCAATTTTTCTACTGGGAAAGCTGCTCCTTGTTTAGCTTAACAGAAATGGGAAGTTAGCTTGGTCAGTCCTCTTCCCTCCTCTTGGTTGCTTTAGTCCGGTAATAAATCACATGTCTTTTTTGGGACCAGGTGTCTGTCCCACAGTGTACTGGTCAGCCCTCCATTGTGGGCTGCTGTCTTGGCGGTGAGCAGAGTCATGGCCAGCTACTGGCGTTTGGCCTCCTGGCCTGAGTTTAGTAAGCCCACCCCCAGCAGTCCCCCAACATCAGCATGGGAATTAGAGGCTTATTTGCCACTGGTGTGCCAGGCCCTGGGACTAAAACAGTGGACCAGACATGGCCTTTGGGCACCTCAGGATCACCATTGTGCAGGATGGACAAGGAAGCAGGTAGCTGTGCCCCACAGTGTGGGAAATAGAGAGGACTGGCCCAAATGGAGCCTGCAGGGAGGGCTTCCCAGACGGGCAGTGATGGCCGAGCAACCAGAAGGAGGAGAGATGGAAGAGTAGCTCCAGCAAGTGAGCAGCACATGTGAAGGCCAGCGGGGAGAACGGGGAGCCAAGAGCGCGTTAGAGCTGGATCCTCCAGGCTAGGATAGTGGGCTGTCAGCAGTGAAGTCAGAGACGTGGAAGGAGAGACGTTGTGGGGAGCCTGGAAGGAAAGAGGTTTGGATGGTGACTGGGCTTGGAGAAGGTGCTCAGGGCATATTTGGTGAAGACCAGAAGGTTCATGCTAAGGACAGGGAGGATTGAGCAGGGAGTGGCGTGGTCAAGTTTGTGTTTTGGCAAGAGTTCTCTGGCTGCTCTGAGGGTGAGAATGGAGGCAGGGAGCCTGCTGCCTTAGCCAGCAGAGCGGTGAGGTGGCCTGCCCCCCAGGGGATGGTCAGTGGGCAGGGAAAGGGGCTCTTTTAAGAAGAGATATTTAGGCAGTCATGCCCAGGGACGTGGTAGGGGTTAACTTTAGGGAGGGTCCAGGAGAGAAGAAGAGTCTAGAATGAGATTTCCGGATGGCCCACCAGTTGAATGCTGATGCTGCGCACGGAGATGGGAATCCCAGGAAGGGGCGTCAGTGTGCAGGGAGAGATGAATTTTCAGTGCCACCTGGTAACTAAAGAGTTAAGACAGGAAGACTAAACTCTTGATAGAAACAACTCTGAGAGAAGAAGTGACAGGCAAGGGGGTGTTCCAAGTCCCGGCTGAGTAAGCCTTCAGCCTGGGGACAGCTGGGAGAGCTTCCCTCCAGCCTGCAGGCGGCACAGAGGCTCCCCGCAGCCTTTTAGAGGTTAACAGGACGGCAGCGCTGGCTCTCCAGCAGCCCCCACCCTCTAGGTCTGCCTTGGAAACCCCAACAAGCGTCTGTCTCCCTGGGAATTGCCAGGGGAACCGACTGCCTCTGGACACACACCAAGCTGGGGTGTAGCCGGAGAGAGTGCTCCGGCTCCCCTGGCACATTCATCTGAGAGCTGACGTTTGCGGGCAGTGGTGCCACAAGATACACACAGGGACGGCCAGGCAAAGCCAACCCAGAGGGAGCCCCCGCCCCAGAAGCTGGCCCAAGGAGGAGACTGGAGACTGCACCCAGCCTGGAGGATGGCCATACCGAGCCCAGGCTCTCCTGTTCAGTGTGTAGCAGCGTTTGCTAGGGGTGTCTGGGAAGGGTTGGCTGCACCCAGTACCAGCCAGACCTACAGATAGAAAAAGAATGAAGAGAGATCCACAGTGTATTTAATGCTCGAGGTGATAGGGGCTCGCCGAGATGCTTGGGGACAAGAGGTTGAGCTGTGTCTGGTGGTCTCAGAGATTCCAGCAGCCCTGCAGATGGCACCCAGCACCTCCAGCCCTCGCTGTCCAGTTGGTGATGGGAAGCTCCGTGGTGTTCCCTGGTCCTCTCTCCAGGCACTGCCGTCACTCTGCCGTCCCTTGATGCCTGAGAAACCAGTTCAGTAATGTTTCCCGGAGGCTCGGGGCTTACCAGATGGGGCAGGCATTCTCTCTGCCTTTCAGGGGCTCACCATTCCCGTCGGGGAGACAGACAGACAAGCATGTGCTGCCAGGCATGGAGAATTGGGCTGGAATAGCTGTAGTAAATGTTTTGAGAGAACCCCGAGGGAGAGGCTGAGCAAGGGTAGGGGGGAACAAGGCCCGGGCAGGTGGTTAGGATTTCTACATGTAAGAGGCTAGAGGAAGGTAGGGCAGCCAGGGGCCCAGGCAGGGCAGGATTCAAATCTTATTCTGCGTCCTCATCACTATCCTGTATTCAGTGCTGCTGCTCTGAAGCCTGGCACGTTAGGCTGTGTAAAACTGCAGAGACGGGCTCGGTTCTGCTCACCCAAGGCACAGACACCAACTCAGCACGTCAAGCTGAGCGGCCAGAAGAGCAGGCACGGAGACGCTGAGGGCAGAGTTGGGCCCTGTGCCATGGAGGGGGACAGAGGTGGCTGCGTGTGGGCTGCGTCTGGGGCGGTTTCAGCTCCCTGCTTTGTGCATCTGTCCTTCTGTCTTTCTCCACCCCCACCCCAGCCAGGCCATCCGTGAGCTGCAAGAGGAGGTGTCCCGGCTGCGGCTGCGACTGGAGGACAGCCTGCACCAGCCTCCCCGGGGCAGCCCCGAGCGCCCGGCGCGCTCCTTTGACCGCCCCGCCCGGGCCCGGGCCCGGCCAGCAGACTCTTCAGCCACCTGGGGCCCCCACAGTGGCAGGTGGGTGACCCCAAGGCTCCCGCTCCTGTGCCCTGGCAGCAGCCACAGAAGACAGACTTGGCCAACCCCTGATTCTCCCTGGGCATGTAAACTCTGGCACTGCTACATCCCCTCACTCACTCACTCATTCACTCACTCACTCACTCACTCTTACATTTGTTATTGTACGTTTGATACTTAAAAGAATATTTAAACATTTAAGTGAATAATAAAACGTGCTACAATAATTATCCCTGAGCCCACCCAACTGAAGAGCCTAGAACATTACAGAACGCTCACCCTGTCATCCACCCCCTTGGTAATCCTTCGTTTGTGGTGATGACTTATAAAATCAGCTTTTAAAAATTTTTTATTTTAAGTGTTTTCTATGGAAGGGCACTGGATTAAGTCTTTTATGGACATTGTATCATTAATCTTCTCAACACCCTCTGAAGTAATTGCTCTTATGACCCCCATTTAACAATTGAGGAAACTGAGGGTCAGAGAGGCTCCCAGATGTTTTCTGTGAGCCTGACTCCAGAGTCTTTGGTTTTGATTTCCGTGCTCTCCTCCCATTGTTAAGTACTTTTCCACAGGTTGGTTTTCTTGCTGACCATCTTTAAGGGCTACATAAAGCTCATCCAGTGACATTATCTTCCTTTCCCTTTTGCTACAAGTAAATCCACCGAGAGACTATCCACTGAACCTGGAGGTGCAGAGCAAGCCATGCCTGCAGGAAGGCGGCGAGCCAGGTCCTCCTCGGTGCCTCGGGAGGTGCCTCGACTGTCCCTGAGTAAGTGGCCCCTGCCAGGACCGACTCCTAAGGCCACAGTCTGGGTGAGTCAGCTCAGCAGCCAGGAAGCACAGCCGCTTCTAGAGGAAATCTGGAGCAGGTTTTGTGTCTTTGGGGCAATTGTAGTGGTCTGGGGCAAAGCACATTTTTAAAAATAGCCACCTCTCACATGCTGCGTTTTTTGCTAAGGGCCATGTCCACACCCTCGCACTGAGGTGTCACTGCAGAGGTGCTCAAGTCACCTTCATCCTGCACACAATGGCACAGAAGCCGGGAAACCCAAAGGACTGTGACTCTGGAGTCAGGGGCCAGGGGGCACCCCCAGTTCTGCCCCTTCCTGGCCAGGGGAACGGGTGTGCGTACCCAGGCCCCTCACCTGCTCTGGACAGTCACAGGGATAGCAGGCTGTGCTGTAGCAACAGTGTCCTCCTTTGAGCGCTGCGAGGTGCCAAACGCAGCGGATGCCAGGAGCCTGGACTGGCGCTTGACGCCAAGTCAGGCTCCGCATGGGCAGCGGCAACTCCTGAGGGACGGGTCTGGGATGAAAACCCAGGTGTCTGCTCCAGAGGCAGGATGCATGCCATGCTGTGCCCAGCCCCTGTCTCCTCTGACACCCTCCTTTCTCCCCTGCAGCCTCTGATTCTGAGCTGACCTCCCCCTGGCTCTCCTCTGAGAAGAATAGAGCCACCGAGGACAGTCCACGGGCAGCCCGGGACGGGACGACAGGAGGGGGCAGCTCTGGGCGGCGAGACAGGGTCACCTTCCAGGGCCACTACACAGGTAGGCAGGTGGGAGGCCTAGGGGCAGGGGCACAGTCCCACGTGGTCTCCTGGGTCATGGGCCGCCTTTTCCATTGACCCCGTGGGCCATTCAAATGTCACCATGTCCCCTGTGTTCTGTGACATGATAAGCATCAGGGGGTGCCGCCTCCACGACTCTTGGTGTGGTTGTCCCTTTATTCATCAAACGTTTTCTTACACCCCCTTCTCAGGGCCCGGGCTTGGGTCTGGGACACCTGAGATTTAGGGCTCAGTCCCTGCCCCCAGGGAAGCCCCCAGTGCTGCCCCTCCAGCCAGTCAATCCTAAAGAGATTCAGGAACTGCCTGTCTTGGCCAGGGCTGGCTTGCAGCATCCTGAGTCCTTTATTGCTTGCTCACCTTCTGATTCTGACTTCCCAGAGGGTCTGTGTGTCTTAAGAAACTGGCATCTGGGGCAGGGCAAGATGAGTCACACAGAGTAGGATATTGGAAAAAAATCCATGTTATCTCTGTCCTGCTGAATCTGGTGTGGCAGAGAAGACAAGCAGTAAGTAAGTGAGTCCAGGGTCTTATTTCCCAGGCCTGCCCCACCCAGCACTGCCTGCTGGGGGCTGCCAACAGCAGGGCTGTGTGTCCCCACAGGGCACACGCCAGAAGTCTAAAATCAAGGTGTAAAGAGGGAGCTACTCCCTCTGAATCTTACAGGGGGAAACCCTTCCTGGCTTCTAGTTGTCCGCAGTTTGCTGACCAGCCATGGCCTTCCCCAGTGTGTCCTGTCTATTTTTCTTCCCTTTTCCTAAGGCCAGCATATTGGATTGAGGCCCACCCTAATTTCATTTTGACCTCGCCGTATCTAAGGATACCTTCAAAGATCCTCTTTTCAAGTCAGGTCACTTTCACATTGGTGGGACTAGGACATGAACTTGCCTTTTCAGGAGAGGCAGCTCCACCCACGGCAGGTAGTAAGCGAGGTGTGTTTAACTGTCCAATCAGAGCCACTGCGTGTTTCAGGGCTTCCTGGTTGCCAGGCATTGGGTGAAGTGCAGGGGCCACGCAGGAAATGAGAGACACGTCCCCTTATGGGACATACATTTGCAGAGGGGGCGGTGGGTGCTGAGGAGTGAGAAGTGAGGGAAGCAGGATATTCAGGCCTCCCAGTGCGGCCCTCAGAGTACCAAGCGCCTGCCCTTCTCCAGCAGCCGCCAGGACACAGGAGGTGGAAGAGGAGAGGAGGCTTGGGCCCGCCTGGCGCCCGCAGCAGCCTGAGGTTCCTTCAAGGCTCAGGGATGGGCGAGGAGGGGCTGGGGGCGCTGGATGAGGGGCTTGTAACGAGCCTGGGTGTCCACGTCTGTGGCCCTGGGCAGCACGTGCCCTTCTGTCTCCAACAAGCCTGTGGCATCAGCACTGCAGTCATCCTACCTTTACAGCCCTTGGAGCAAAGGAGGGAGGACACAGGCGGGACCTGGGCTGCGGGGTCACCTTCACCATTACTCACCGCGTCTCCAGGCTCACTTCACTTTCCAGCTTAGCTTGGGTTTGTTGAACGCGGCTGGATGTCAAGAACCAGGCAGCGGGGACCTGAATAGGATCTGAGATGAAGCAAGACGAGGCTGGAGTGTGTACAGTACGCGAGCACATGAATGTGTGTGTTTATTGCTTATATGGACATGCATATCCACACTTATCACTACATGGTTGTTTACATCTGACATATATGTATACACACATGTGTGAGACTGTTTAATCCATATACAGGTAGAGGAGAGATTATTATACCAGTGTCCTCCCAGTTCTGCATCCGATAGAGATGGTTTGGTTTCTTTCCCAGGCCAAGAATACCATGTTCTGTTCCCCAACCGTGTCCTGAGAGGCCGTGGCACAGCGTTCTGTTCCCACTGCCAGCCCACTAGGACCCGGGACCCAGGTAAGGGGTGGCACCTGGGCTTCTGGGCCAGGCCAGCCGAGGTTAACTTCTTGGTCCAGGGCAGCCTGCAGGGGGCCTGTCCTTAGCTCCGTGGTGGGTTGTAGGGTGGGGGAGGGACTAGGATATTGTCTGGGCTTCTCAGCCCTGTCAGGACGTCCTGCCATCACACCTGTTGCTCCAGGTGCCATGGATTGAAGCCAGTGGCTTTGACCTTGACATGAAGAAAGCATGGACATGGTGTAGGAGATTCCTAAGGTGCCTGTAGGGGGAGTCCAGGCAGCAGGGGGACTGGCCAGGCGATCAGTCTTGTCTCCCCTTTACCTTCCTTCCTCTCCCCGGACTCTCCCTCAAACCCAACAGTAATAGTGGGCAGAGCAGTAGCCTGCAAATCTGGACACCGAGTTCTAGTCCCATTTCTGCCAGTGGCTTGCTCTGTGACCTTAGGCAAATTCCTTAACTTCTCTGGGATTCAGGCTCCACATACGTAATGAAAAGATTGCAGATGACTCTAAGGCCCCTCCAGCCATGATAATGATGATGAATCTGATCTTTATTAAGCCCTTACTGTGTATAGGATGTCATGCTAAGTGTTTTATATATATTAAGCCTCGGAATTCTATGAAGTAGATACTCTATGCTGCCCATTTCATTTTATGGATGAGGAAATTGAAGCTCAGAGAAGTTAACTTGTCAGGGGCACAGTTTATAAGTGGTAGAGCTGAGATTTAAACCAGCTCTTCACTATGCCTCTGCCTTTGTTGGTGTCCCAAGAGGCCTTTCTGTCCATCTCTCCATCTCTCCGTCCATCCATCCCTCCCTCCATCCATCCATCCAGTCAATGAACATTCGCTCAGCACCAACCCATATGCACTCCCTGCCCCCAAGGAGCTCTCAGCCAAGCAGCCAAGGACAGAACAGGGAGATCACAGCTGGGAAGGGGGTGTCCAAGGCCGGGGTGCAGATGGGAGGGGCACTTGGAGCAGGGAGCCTGCTCAGCCTGGGTGGGTAGGAAGGCTTCCTGGAAGGGGTCACAGCTGAGCTGAGGATGGAAGGAGAAGCGGACCAGCTCTGGAACTCCCCCTGATGAGTTGCCTCGGGTCTGGGTGGAGAGAAGACGATGGCGCCCACTCTCCTCTCGCTCCCCTCGGCTTCCCTGATAGCCCTGGTGCTGGGCGGCTCTGCGGCTCCCCATGGGGAATGGACAGTTGCTGGCTCCAGGGGGCTTCATCACGAGAGTGTGGGCCAGGATCAGAGGGAGCCCTGCCCCTTCCCAGCTCCAGGACCTTGCAGATTACCCAGGTTCTCAGAGAATGGGTCTCCCCATCTGTGAAATGGGGGAACGATGGTAGGAGCTAGCTCAGGAGCTTGTTGGGTTAGATAAAAAATCCTCGAAAGCCCTTGGCAGGGGCTGGCTTGCTCTCTGGCACGGTTGTCGTCATGTGCTGCTGTCACCTAGACTGTGCCCCCTACAGTGGGTACTGAGGAGAGCCCAGTGCTGCAGGGACCTGTTGGCTCTGGAGTCCAGTGACTCAGACTTAGTCCTATCTTGATGCTTCTTCCTCCTTCCCAGGTGATGCCACCACCAGGGACCCCCTAGGACCGTGTCCATCTGATGCCCTGCGCTGTCCCATGTGCCATCGGGTGATCGGGTCCCCCGCAGAGGGAGATGGACCAGACTCTGCCACCTCTGGTAGGATCCGATGCTCAGGTTCTTCCCTCACCCAGGCCCTCTGCCCTCCCTGAGTGGGACTCGGGGGTCTGGGCAAGTTGAACTGGGGTGGCTGCCTCCCCCTGTCTGGGCTGAGCGAGCTGGACAGATAGTGAGTTTCCCACACTGGGCACGGCCCAGCCTGGCATTGCCCTCCTCACGGGATGGGTTGGGCCGCCCTGTCCTCGGCTCAGTGTGCCCGAGTGGCTGGACTCTGTCTCTGGTGCTCCTTCCCTGACAGGGACTGGAAAGGCCACCACAAGGGGTGCTCCTTCACATGCCAGCCCCAAGCAGAGGAGCAAGCAGCCGGGCTCGCCGCCTCGGCCGCCCCCCGGGCTCTGGTACCTGGCCGCCGCGCCCCCAGCGCCAGCCTCTCCAGCTGTTGCCTACGTCTCGTCGGTTCCCATCGTGCCTTTTCCATCCGCCACCGTGTAGGTACCTCATGTCCTTCCCCCAAGCCCCCATCTCTGGCCAGCAGCCCTGGGTCGGGGGCTGAGGACCCACTGCTCCTGCATGTTTTCCCCGCATGTAAAGTGTGCAGATGAGCCTGCGCCTCAGACAGTCCCTCAGCACACCCTGCGTGCCCTGCGCACAGCAGTGACGGGGGCTTCCAGAACCCTAACCATCCTCCAGTTTTTTGTGGGTATTTCAGAAGTAAGTAATGAGAATGTTGAGAACAGTTTTAGATTTACAGAGAATTTGAGGAGGGAAGTTTCTCTATTCTCTTCCCCTCCTAATACACACGTAGTTTCCATATGGAGAATAGCTTTCATTAGTATGGTAACATTCTAACGATTTAATGAAAGATTTTCTTACATTATTATTAACTAAAGTCCATCGTTTATTCAGGCCTTTCCCTAGTTTTTACCTTGAGTCCTCTTTCTGTTCCAATCCCATACCACATCTCATACTAAATTTAGTTGTCATGTCTCCTTAGGATTCTCTTGGCTCTGGAACCCTTTTTCAGATTTTCCTTTTTTTGAAAATCTTGTCCATTTTGAAGAGTACTGATTAGGAATAGTGTGTGATGAACTTTAACATGGATTTTATACACAACATCCGTGAAGGCAGAAAAGAGCCAGTGGCTGAGGCAGGAGTGGAACAGGGTTTAGTGTCAGCAGAGCTGGGTTCAAATCCTGTCCTCCGCTCATTAGCATATGATCTTGGCAAGGCAAATTCCACCCTGAGCCTTAGTTTCTCCATCTGTTAAATGGGGTGATGGTGTTGATAGTTGTATGAGGATTGAAATGAGCCACGTGGCAAGAACCAAACAAGATGTTTGTGGCATTTGTGGTGTAGCAATGGGCCCATGCTCAGTGCCGATCAATACCTGTTTTGTCATCATGGCCGTTAATTCTATTGTCAATGTTGCCATCAGGAAGAACAATGAGTAAAACGTGGGTTCAATATGACAGGATGGTGGAGAATAAGAACCTAGATTTTGGAATTTGGAGACCAACATGTCTTCTTTTCCCAACTGCCACCAGCTAGTTTCCTGCCTCAATTTCTTCTGCTATAAAATAAGTCGGTTCGGACTCAATTTCTCTAATGGCCACTCAGGAGGACTGGCACTTGCTGGGAGCAGAAGACTAAGGTACCAGCCCGTCCTGACCCCTTCCTAGGACGTTGGCCTAGCCATGTGCTTTCTTACTGTGCCCTCAGCTGACCCCGGGCAAGTCACCGAGGAACCTTCCACCCAGGCACACTGAGCTAGTCCTCCTCTCTCAGTTCTCCAGCAGAGGTGGATGGAAACCCTTGCCTGAGCCCAGACTCGTCGGGCAGGAAGGAATTTTTGCCTGGAATATGCAGCTGGCCTTGGTGCCCAGGGTATAGTGGTCAGTGTCCCCAGTAGCCATGGTGGTTCTTTTTTTTAACTACTCGAGGCCCTACTCCACATCCTCCAGGCTCATACCTGTTAGCAGAACGAGCCAGCTAGCTCTCCCTAGGATTGGAGGGGCTAAGCCCTTGGGCTTCAGTGTCCGACAGACATTGCCCATGGCAGCTCTGAACCTTTGGGCATGTCACTTTGCTCTTCTGTACCTTAATTTCTTTCTCTATGAAATAGGTTGTCATGAGGATTAAACGAGCTAGCATATGGGAAGTCCACAGTATAATGAAGGTGGCCAGTAAATCATAGCACTTCTCAGGCTCCTAGAACTTCAGCTGGTGTTGCCTTGAAGTTTGTCCCACTGCTGGTCAGCAGGACTGAGCATGCTCAGTGGCTCAAACCAGCGCAGCCTTTTAGAAAGCTGGCTAGGGCTGTGCTGCCCCCTGCTGGCCAGCCTCTGTATAGCCCTTGCAACAGAGCCAGGAGGGGTTTTCTTCCGTGTCTGCCCAAGGGAAGGTTTGGGTACCTTTCAGATTAAGCTGGTTATCAAATTAACAGAAAGCAGGGGTGAGTGGGAACCCAGAAATTACACCTCAGTCCCTAGAGGAGGTTATGTGGGCTATTGCTTATTGGATTCAGAATCTCTGTTCATTCATTTTGATGGTATTTATCAGCATCTACAGTGTGCTGATCCACACAGATTGGAAATGCTGGCCCAAGGCAGGTCCAGGTGTGACTCCCAGTGCTGTCACTTATAGCTCTCTGAACCTGGGCCTTAATAGCTGACATTACAGAGCACTTGTAGCTGAGTAGTGCACATCATTTTTACCTAACTTTCCCCTTTGCTCTGCACAGCTATCCTGGGAGTTAGTGAGCTATGGCCATTTTAGGTGGAGAAAGGTAAAATACCTTGTTCAAGGTCAACGGCTAGCCAAGTGGACTCCAGGTCTGGGCTGTCGAGGCCAGCATGTTACACCGTCTCAGACATCTTGTGGCTTCTCAAAGTTTCACTTTCCTTGTCTGTAAAACAAGGATAACAAGCTGACAGAGGAAATGTGATAGTGCAGGTCAAGCACTTGTCTCAGGAGCCTGGCATGTGGCTGCCAGCATTGAGCAGAAACTGTGCGTAACCTTTTGAGGAATTGCCAGACTATTCTCCAAGCTGTCACACCATTTTACTTTACCATCAGCAATGCAAGAGGGTTCTGATTTCTCCACATTCCCGCCAACATCTGCTATTGTCTATTTTTATTTTAGCCGTCGTAGTGGGTGTGATGTGGCATCTTATTGTAGTTTGGGTTTGCATTTCCCTGATGGCTAATGATGTTGAGCATCTTCTTATGTGCTTCTTGGACATTTGTATATCTTCTATTGAAAAATGTCTACTCCAATCCTAGTGGAAAGCCCCTTTACACACTGAGCAATAACACAAGTTAGAAAGTGGAGGCACCGGAATAAAGCCAGAGTTTGCTGAGCCCCTGCAGTTGCCAAGCAAGAGGCCAGTGAATGACTTCCGCCAAGTCCTCCTAAGCTCAGTTCTGCTTTATTTAGGTGAAATGCTTCTTTAACCTGTCCCCCCTTTAATCACAAAACAAAGGTCATGAACACTACATGCTCACTGCAGGAGTCCTTGGAAATCTTGGTGGCCATTGATAAAGGCAGTTGTCATTTCTTAGAGACACCTGTTCCATTTATCACAGCCTCTTCAGCGCATTTGAACCAGCAATTTACACCAACCCCCCACATTCCTATGGGACAAGGCTGAGAAGGATGTGCTTCCTCCATCTGTCCCAATGAGCAGAGCCAGAAGCTTCCACTCCTGCAGAATCCTAACTGTTACCACATTTCTCTAGGGCTTCACACTAGGCAGCTGGGACCACATGCATTACCTCTTCAGTGAGGGGAGTTTTGCTACAAAATGGGGTGGTCCTGAGTCCCCTAAGATCCTGGCTCTCAGAGCGCTGGGCCCATGCCTGTCCATTGGTCTGGCTTGGACACTGGCTCACATGGCAGGTGGACAATAGATGGTTTTCAGTAAAGATGCAGGTGAAGTGCCTGTTCTCCAGCACCTGTTCTCAGCCAGGTGCTCATCTTTATTATCATCCCTCATCCTTCCAAGTCCCTCTTGTTACTTCCATTTTAGGGAGTGTAGTAACCTTGGCACAGTGACTGGCCAGTGGCTCCGCTGGTGGTAGTGCTGGGTCCAGAGCCAGTGCTCTTTGGCTCTGTCCAGCTTTCTCCACGATGAATGAGCACACTCACCTGTCTCCTCAGGTACTACGCCCCCCCAGGACCTACCTCAGCTCCCTCGGCTCGATCCTCTGCCGAGCGGCCCTCCATGGCCTCCTCCCGACAGGCTGCACGGTCCCGGCACTCCATCCATCTCGACCTGGACGACCTGGAGGAGCTCAACAAGGCCCTGAGCCGTGCAGTGCAGGCCGCCAAGAGCGTCCGCTCCACCACCAAGCAGATGAGCCGCTCCCTGTCGGCCGACCTGCGCCAGGCCCGTGGCCTGAGGGGCTCCTGCCTCTTCTGACTCCCTGAGACTCAGGATGGATGGGTGGGCGGTGGGGCAGAGGTCCCAGAAGCCAGCTGGACCTGAGGGGCCAGGAGGCCTCTCTCCAGCACAGGCCCTGCCGGCATATCCTGGTTTTTCAGAATGGAGGCGGCACTGGGTGCTCATCAAGGGAGGTAACTTCTTGGGGGAACAGCCTCCTCCAGGTGCTGGACCCAGGCCCCCTCGTGAACAGGCACAATCTTGGGGAGGGTTTTCTCCTCAACCTGCACTTGCCCACCTCTGACTATAATAATATGTATTTTGTATATGAATGGACAGATTTTTTTAAAACTGAGGAGTTTTTCTGCCCTTGGATCCTGCAGAGGAGGCCAGAAAGGAACGGAAAGGCCAGGGTTTGGAATGCAAGCCTGTCCCCTCTCCTGTCACCAGTACAACTCTGGACTCAGCCTCCTGCCTATGCGTCAGTGATGGGCAGTCAGTGGGGTCTGCGCCCCGGGTGGCCTGCGCCCAGCTCCCCAGGGTTGGAGAGGGCAAGGCCTGGGTCCTCATGGGATGGAGACCGCCTTGGAGGGCCCCGGGGGCTGTCCCACCACAGCCCCTCTCAGGACCTCACCCCAAGGCCGACTCTCTCCCCTGGGCCCCTGTGGCCTTTGGCTAGTGGCCAGCTCCCTGGCAGGCCTCGGTGTGGGGCCCTTCCTGTGGCTGGGAGAACGTGCCCTCTCCTGCCCCCACCCTGCATCATGCTTACCTCAGCATTTCTGGATTGTGTGTGCATAAATAACCTTTGTATATTTGAGGCATTCAAATCTCTATTTTTGTTACAAGGGAAAATGAAGAGAATGAATTTTGATCTTTAAAAAAGGCAAAAGAAAAATCTCCAGAGCCTACTGTGTCTGTGGTATGTGTCATTGACTTGTGAATGAAATCAGGTTTTTGGCTGGAAGAGTTGATGGCCAGCCAAGCCCTTCCTCCTGGGTGGGTGCCCATTCCCAGTCTGCCTGCCTCTTGGGTGGCTTCTGGTTCTCGAGCCTTCCTCCTCTGCCTATGTCAGTGTTACAGACAATCGGACAGAACGAGCCCCTTTTTACTGAGGACACAGATGTTTTGAGACTCATGGCAAGTGGGTGTCATCCAAAGCACGAACCTTGACTCTCTTTCCAGTGCTCCTTCTGATCGCAGGCAACAATTGCTGCATTTGCCGGAGCCACCACTAGAAGTCTTTCTTATCTGGGTACTCGGCATGTCACACTCCACCTGGTCCCATTTTACTGATGAGAAGAGTAAGGTTCCTTTCTTTAAGTGACTCCTGAAAGAGACAAGAATCAAATCCACATTTCTTGATTCCAAAGCCCATGTTCTTTTTAAAGTCTCTTTCTACCCAGTCCAGGCCCTGCCTCCCTCCGGGAAGCCCCCAGAAGCCTCCATACTTTCTTCTTGTCTCAGTCTGGCACAACAAACTCTCCTGTGACGGTCAGTGCCTTGCCCAAGAGAAGGCCTGTCCTGATCTGCACCAACATGCTGGATTCCCACAGCCCTTACTTGGGGTCCTCTTTCTCAGCCTTCTGCAAATGTGTCTTCTTGGATCCTTGGGTGGCAGAGGGAATAGCAGGGTTTATTTAGAGCCCAATCTTTCAACACCGAAGGTTCTGATGCCCCTTCCAGGAAGCCTTTCCTCACTTCCTCGCTCATTCAGAGATGTTTTGAGGCTCAGCCTGTGGGTGTCACATGGTGCACCTGTCACCCAGCCCGCATCTGGTGAATGTTACACCAGGGGCTAATCCAGCCATGCGCAGCATCTTAGCAATGCCAGCCAGGGCCTGATTGGGGCAGCATTCGAATGAATGAACGAATTAATGAGCGAAAGAATGAATGAGCAAGCGACCAACAACCAGCCTGTCCCCAAAGCAGGAGATTTATTAATGCAACTGGGGAAGGAGAGGAGATACAAAGAGCTGGTGGGAGGGTGAGGGGGGCCCAAATCTCCGAGGGCACCCAGTTCTGTCTGGGGTTAGTCCTTGATCTTAGGACTCTGTCCCTCCCTTCCTCCTCTCCTCGTGCTGTTTGTCCAGCGGCCCACACAGATCCTAGTGGGGAAGAAGACGGAGTTATGGGCAGGGAGGGGCTCTTTCCATGGGGATGGGTGAACCTGGACTCTGGACCCAAAGCAGCCAGGGCTCCCACCTGTGGCTCTGCCACCTCCTAGCTGGGTGATCCTGGGGAAGTCATTTTCCTTTCAGAGACTCAGTTTATTCACCTCAGAAATGGTGCTCTAAGTCTTCACAACTGTCCTTTACTGAGCACTTCTGACCTCTTAGGCCCTGAGGCAGTGCCTCTGGGGTTCCTCAGAACAGCAATCATTTGGAAGAGGACCAAATAGAGGCCCAACTGGCCCCATCACCTGTCTGAGGTCACCTGGCGAGATGGGGAGGTAGGCTGGGGACTGACTGGCCTGACTCAGGGCCTGCGCCTCAAGCTATTTTCCAGGGTTCCCGGTGCTGGGAAGGAGCTTGCACCCCTGCAGCCACGGGAGATGAAGCCAGGTGGCAAAGGACTACTCCTTATTTTAATAGTCATGAAATTTTTTAATCTATAGAAAAAGGTGTAGCCAGCTCACCAGCCATGTATGTTCAAAGATACTGCATAGGATGAAACCAAATAAAACCTGGCATGGGTTTAAAGAAAAATATCCAAGAGATACTTACATAGGTAATTCTCAGTTAAAGATAAATCAGGACAAGGTCCTGGACTTGCTTCAGTTATAGTGACACTGAAACCACAAATCCGACTCCCTGTTGCACAGTTTATAAAAATGAGCAGTTAGAACAAAGGCCTGGGGACTGCCCGGGCTTTCCTTTTCCCAAATCCCACCACCAGGCCTTGCCCTGCCCCTGCCCTCCAGTTAGCCTGTAAATCCTTCCCACCTGCTCTGGGCCCCCTCCCTGATCTCACAGGGGCTTTTCCCTCCTGAGCTCTCACCAGCACCCACAGGCCTCCGGGAAGCTCAGCTGCCCTTGCGTAAAGAGGACGCCCTGCTGTGCTGTGCAGCCTGGGCTGAGGGCCTTCCCTCTCTTGGCCTCCAGGGCTGGCCTCGGCAGGTGCACCCCCAGGTGGCACTGGGCACTGCCCCCGGGCCCTCCTGCATTCACCTTTTTCCTGTCTGAGTATAGGATCTCATCGTCCTGCAGGCCCAGGCACTTGAGGGCTTCGTGGAACTCCTTCAGTTGTTCCTTGGTCACCTCCTTCCTGGCTGCAGGGGCAGCAAAGGGGCTCCGTCAGGATGCTGGGTAGTCCAGGAGGCCAGGCAGGGCTGGGGTGCTGGGGCCCAGCCCCGGGGACGAAGCCAGGGAGAGTCTGGAGTGGGGGCTGCTGAGGGTGCCTACTGTGGAAGACCATCCCACGGTTTGGCTCATCTTCCGGAAAGAAGTAAAGGATGAAAGTCTCAGGGTCCTTGGTGAGCCACAGGTAGGCATTGTGTTTGTAGTTCTTCTCTGGAGGGAATAAGAGCCTCTGGGTGAGACTGAGCAGGGCGGGGGTCCCTTCTTAAGGAGGGCCCTGGCTGTACCTAGGGCCACTTAACCAGTCAGGGAGTCGGGGCTCATGCCCCCCATTTACAGAAGAGAGGAGTAAGGTCCAGAGAGGAGCCTCAGTGTGTGTATGTGGGACCTGCTCAGCTCCATTAGCATTCGTGTGCCCCTACTATGTACGATCATGATTCAGACATGCATGAAGCCACTGTCCAGCCAACACGTGAGCAGCCACCCTTAGCTTCTGGAGGATCTCAAAGCATGGCCAAGAGAGGCAGTCCTGATGCCAGACTTGGATGTGAATCATAATTCTGATTGCAATCTGTGTGGCCTCAGGGAAATGTCTTGACTTCTGTGTGCCTCTGTTTCCTCATCTGTGAGTTGGGTAGGATCATGTTTTCTTACGCTGTGGTGGGAGTTCAATCAGTTAATTCATGTAAAGCCCTGTGGACAGTGCCTGGCTCAGAGCCCCAAATGGCAGTGATGACTCCTTTGATCAGTGCATGTGTTGGCACCAGGACCACAAGACACAAGCCCCATGCTTTCTCGCCTTGTCTTTAGCCCCAGCCTTCCTCCTCTCGGCTCTCCAGTCTGCCCATGGTCCTCCCTTTTCCACATGCAGCCCTGAAGCCTAATGGCCCTGGCTCACCAGTAGAGGAGAACGTCCTGTTCTCCCGCTGGATTTCCCCATGGCTAAAATTGTAGATGCACTGGCCCCAGCTAGAGTCAGAGGCAAAGTGACATCTCAGGGTCAGACAGACAAGGGTGATGGACAGTGCCTCATCCTCAGTCATCCAGGGGCAAGATTCAGGCAGAGACTCCGGCCAGTTCTCCCCATTCCAAGGATGGGACGACTGAGACCAGGGAGGGGGCGTGGACTGGCTCCTATCCTCCAGCTGCTAAGGAGAAGCCAGAGCTCTGAGTGGGGGTAGACAGCTGGCGTGGGGGTCTCACATGGTGTCGTACTCCTTGAGCAGTACGGTGTCATCTTTCAGGTTGGGCAGAAGGTAAAAGAAGACTGTCGATCTCTCTCACCATCTACTGGTACTCAGGCTTGCATAAGACTGAGGCGATGTAAAACCATTTGCCAGAGATCTGTGGAGGAGGCAGGAGCTGAGGATGGGCAGCTTGGGGCTGCAGCCTTGACAGGCTCTGGCAGCTCCTCCTGTTTTGCAAAGGGAGACACAGGAGCCCCAGGTATGGAGTACGGGGTGCAAGAGTGCCCCCTACTCCACGAGCCAGGCATCTCTAGGGCCCTCTCCCCACCCAGCACAGAACTGACTCCCCAGGGCTCCTCGGAATGGGGCTCCCGATCCTGGAGGCAGGAGCTGGCTTCCGAGGCTCCCTGTGTAGAGGTGATTCTACCCCAGGATGCAGGAGAGGAAAGGGCAGAGCCTGGCGCCAGCAGGAGAAAGGCCAGCCCTGGGAGGGGGCCATGCCCAGGGTGCTCCGCGGGCCGTGCCCAGGACTCACCCTCTCCAGGGTAGCGTTGGTGATGGGCGTGGCCTTCAGCAGAGCGCACGCGGGGTCCTGGGTGTCCAGCAGAGGCAGGAGGCTCAGGACAGTGAGGGCCCGGGGTAGCGCCATGTCGAGAGTGGGCCGCCAGGGACTGGCCATTAGTGGTGGCCCGAGGATGCAGAAGCCTTTATAACTAGCTGTAGGTGGGCAGGTGGGGCCCAGCCAGCCAGGGGCAGCCGGGGCATTTGACCCAATCTGGAGAGGACTTTGGAAATGCCTTGCACAAAACGTTCCCTCCTGTCCACTAAGGCAGTTCTAGAGACATTAAATCCTCATACCCCCACCCTGTACCATTCACGCAGAGAGGTCTCTGTCTTTTCAACAACATACCCCCGTCTTGGGTCAGTGATCAGCACATAGTAAGTACCATGTTTTCTTCGTTAAAAAAAAAAAACTTTCCCCCATATATAGATGAGATTTAAAACAACGGCTCGGAGACTTGAGGCAACATGACAAAAGTTCACACATCAAGTAAGCTTTAAGGAATTGGAAATGCACCCACATGAACCCCTTCATTTCTGGGAAAGTCAATGTGAATATTGTTCATCAAGGCCAGGATTTAGATCTGGGGCTGGTGGAAAACGTGTGATCTTTCTGATGAGCAACCAGAAGAAAGAGCAACTGTCCTCAGGAGGAGCTGTGGGTCTGGTGGAAGAAACCTCCCCAGAGAGAAGGTTGCTCCAGTCAAATCCTGTTGGGTCATCCTGGGCATCTTAGATAACCTCTTGGGGCCTCAGCCCCTCATCTGAAAATCGAGGGTAATAACGGTGCCACACGAGTTATGCGTGAGATGACAGCGTGTCACATTAGGCACGAGACCTGGTTCACGGTGGGTGCACAGGAAATTGTGGCTGAAATTATTGTGTTGAAACTGTTCCTTGAAGTTTGAAATTGTCAACCATATGACAGCTGTCAATTTTCTAGGTCGAAAGGAACTTGAATAGCATCAATGTTCTATAACTTACCCGACTAGTAGCGACCCTGCCTGTGGTTGGCAAGCACGACAGGGCATGTCACCCCCATTTTGCAGCAGAGCCTGGTGCTCAGGTAGTCAAGACCTGCCCAGGGTCATGTTGTGGTCAGGAAGCTGGGCCTGGAAGCCTCCTGCCAGCCTCCCCTTCCTCCCCTGCTCCTCCTTCACTTTCCCAGCGCCGGGCTGTGGTTTTGGTGGGGATTTGGCTGTCCATGGCCAGGACTGGACTCCCTGTGGACAGAGCAAACACAGGCCCGGGCTGGGCTTCCCTGGGGGTGACCTGGCTGGGGAGTCCACCTCGGCTGTGTCCTGAACACTTGGTTGTGCAATGGGAGCCTGGGGACTGCAGGAGCTGCCAGCTCAGGGGTAACGGAGACCCTCTTCTCTTTCATCTGGGCCCTTGTCTTGCCTCTCTCCTCCCCTCCCAGGGCCTCCCAGACAGTTCCTTCTACTGCCCCAGCCCAGCTCAAACTCTGCCTCCCACCTACCTCCCTGCTCTTCTGGGCAAACCTGCAGCTTGCCTTGTTCCCAGCTCAGTGCCCACACCCCTCGCATCCCATCTCGTGTGTCCCATTGAGCTGCTTACTCCTGCCCAGTCCTCATGCTGCCTTCACTTCTGGCTCACCTCTGGGCCTCGGCACATCTGCTCCTCCCCACAGCACCCTTTGGCATCTGTCACCCCTATTTGCTCTCTAACTCCAGCCTCAGCTTGGGGAGTCGCCCAGGACTATCCCAACCTCCTGCTGAGGCTCCAACACCTGTTTCCCCTCTTTCCCCACAACCTGGCCTTCTCTTCTCTGAGTTCTCAAGTACACGAGGCCCAGCCCCTCTAGGTGCATCCACCAGGATCCGAGTCCCTCACAGACACACTGTCAGAGCTGTTTCTCCTCCCAAGCAATGCCCAGCCCCTGTCCCCTCTGACGCCCTCCTTTCTCCCCTGCAGCCTCCAAATCTGAGCTGACCTCCCCCCGGCTCTCCTCTGAGAAGAGCAGAGCCACCAAGGACAGAACACAGGCAGCCCAGGATAGAATGACAGGGGAGGGAAGCTCTGGGCCGTGAGACAGGGTCACCTTCCAGGGCCTCTACACAGGTAGGCAGGTGGGAGCCTTGGGGTCAGGGGCACAGTCCCATGTGGTTTCCTGGGTCACAGGCTGCCTTTTCCATTGACCCCATGGGCCATTCAGATGTCATCATGTCCCCTGTGTTCTGCAGCATGATAAGCATCAGGGGGCAGTGCCTCCAGAAATCTTGGCATGTTTGTCCCTTCATTTGGCAAACACTTTCTTACACCTCCTTCCCAGGGCCCGGGCTTGGGTCTGGGGCACCTGAGATTTAGGGCACAGTCCCTGCCCCCAGGGAAGTGCTGCCCATCCAGCCAGTCAATGGTATAGAGACTCAGGAACTGCCTGTCTTCACCAGCAGTGGCTGCAGCATCCTGAATCATTTATTACTTGCTCACCTTCTGATTCTAACTTCCCAGAGGGTCTATGTGTCTTATGAACCCAGCACCCGGGGCATGACAAGATGAGTCACACAAGAGTAGCATAATGAATTGCTTAACATTAAAAAAATATAGGTGTTGTTCCTGCCCTGAAATCTGGTGTGTGGCAGAGAAGACAAGCAGTAAATGTGTGAGTACAGGGTCTTATTTCTGAGGACTGACCCATCAAGAACCATCTCTTTGGGGGGCTGCCGCAGCAGGGATGTATATTGCCACAGGCCACAGGTCAGAAGTCTGAAATCAAGGTGTAAAGAGGGTGCTGTCCCTCTGAACCCTGCAGGGTAATCCCATCCTGGCTTCCAGCTACTGCAGTTTGCTGATCAGTAACTAAGGATAACTTTGACGATCCTCTCAAATCAGGTCACATTGACAGGACTGGGACTAGGATGTGAACTTGCTTTTTCAGAAGAGGCGGCTCCTCCCACGGTAGGTAGTAAGTGAGGCGCGTCTCACTGTCCAATCAGAGCCACTGCGTGTTTCAGGGCTTCCTGGGTGCCAGGCTTTGGGCCAGGTGCAGGGGCCACGCAGGAAGTGGGAGACACATCCCCTTATGGGACATATGTCTGCAGAGGGGGCGGTGGGCACTGAGGAGAGAGCAGTGAGGGCAGCAGGACGTTCAGGCGTCCCAGTGCAGCCCTCAGGGTACCAAGCGCCCGCCCTTCTCCAGCAGGCACCAGGGCGCGGGAGGCGGAAGAGGAGAGGAGGCTTTGGGCCCGCCTGGCTCCTGCAGCAGCCTGAGGTTCCTTCAAGGCTCAAGGATGGGCGAGGTGGGGCTGTTGGTGCTGGATGAGGGGCTTGTAACAAGCCCGGGTGTCCACGTCTGCAGCCCTGGGCAGCACGGCCCCTTCTATCCCCGACAAGCCTGTGGCATCGGCCCTGCAGTCATCCTCCTCTTACAGCCCTTGGAGCAAAGGAGGAAGGACATGACTGAGCCCAAGCCTGAGCCACTCAAGTCCACACCACAGGTGGGCCCGGGGCCGTGGGGTCACCTTTACCATTACTCATGGCGTCTCCAGGCTCACTTCACTTTCCGGCTTAGCTTGGGTTTGTTGAACGTGGCTGGATGTCAAGAACCAGGCAGTGGGGACCTAAATACCATCTGAGATGAAGCAAGACAAAGCTGAAGTGTGTACAGTACACGAGCACATGAACATGTGTGTTTATTACTTATGTGGACATGCATATCCACACTTATCACTACATGGTTGTTTACATCTGACATATATGTACACACATGTGTGTGAGACTGTTAAACCCATACACAAGTAGAGGAGAGATTATTATACCAGTGTCCTCCCAGTTCTGCATCCGATAGAGATGGTTTGGGTTTCTTTCCCAGGCCAAGAAAACCATGTTCTGTTCCCCAACCGTGTCCTGAGAGGCTGGGCACAGTGTCCTGTTCCCACTGCCAGCCCACTAGGACCCGGGACCCAGGTAAGGGGTGGCACCTGGGCTTCTGGGCCAGGCCAGCCGAGGCACAGCATCTTGGTCCAGGGCAGTCTGCAGGGGGCCTGTCCTGAGCTCCGTGGTGGGTCATAGGGTGGGGGAGGGACTGGGTTATTTTCTGGGCTTCTCAGTCCTTCCAGGACATCCTTTCATCACAAAATGTGCTCCAGGTGCCATGGATTGAAACCACTTGCTTTGAGCTTGACATGAAGAAAGCATGGACATGGTGTAGGAGGTTGCTAAGGTGCCTGTAGGGGGATTCGGGGCAGCAGGGGGACTGGCGAGGTGATCAATGTTGTCTCCACTTTACGTTCCTTCCTCTCCCCGGACTCTCCCTCAAACCCAAGAGGAATAGTGGGCAGAGCAGTAGCCTGTGAATATGGACAATAAGTTGTAGTCCCATTTACGGAGGTGGCTTACTGTGTGACCTTAGACAAATTCCTTAACTTCTCTGGGCCTCAGGCTCCACACATGTAATGAAAAGACTGGAGATGACTCTAAGGCCCCTCCAGCCGTGATGATGGTGATGGATCAGGTATTTATTAAGCCCTTTCTGCATATAGAATGTCAGGCTAAGTGTTTTATATACATTAATCCTCACATTTTTATGAAGTAAATACTACGGTGGTGCCCATTTCATGAATGAGGAAACTGAGGCTTAGAGGGGTTCACTTGCCAAGGGCACATGTTTACAGGTGGTAGAGCTGAGATTTAAACCAGCTCTTCACTCTGCCTCTGCCTTTGCTGGAGTCCCAGAAGGCCTTTCCATCCATCTGTCCATCCTTCCATCAGTGCCTCCCTCCCTCCATCCATCCGGTCAATGAACATTCGCTCAGCACTGACCCATATGCACTCCCTGCCCCCAAGGAGCTCTTGGCCAAGCAGCCAAGGACAGAACAGGGAGATCAGAGCTGGGAAGGGGGTGTCCAAGGCATGGGTGCAGATGGGAGGGCACTTAGAGCAGGCAGCCTGCTCAGCCTGGGTGGGCAGGAAGGCTTCCTGGAAGGGGTCACAGCTGAGCTGAGGATGGAAGGAGAAGCGGACCAACTCTGGGACTCACCACGATGAGTCGCCTTGGCTCTGGGTGGAGAGAAGACGATGGCGCCCACTCTCCTCTCGCTCCCCTCGGCTTCCCTGATAGCCCCGGTGCTGGGCGGCTCTGCAGCTCCCCATGGGGAATGGACAGTTGCTGGCTCTAGGGCGCTTCATCAGGAGAGCTTGGGCCAGGATCTGAGGGAGCTCTGCCCCTTCCCAGCTCCAGGACCTTGCAGATTACCCAGGTTCTCCGAGAATGGGTCTCCCCATCTGTGAAATGGGGGAACGATGGTAGGAGCTAGCTCAGGAGCTTGTTGGGTTGGATAAAAAATGCATGAGAGAAGGAGGGGTAATGTGGTGACAGAGTACATATGCCCACACCATCTCTCCTACAAAAAAACTGACAAGTGGAGACACAAAACTGCCTGAGTTGTTTCGGAAACCCACAAAATTGGAGCCTTCAGGCCATTGATCTGGAGAAAGCGGGACCAAGAGAGGGATTGCTACAGGTAAAACTGCAGAGGCTGAGCTGTGGGATGGCTAAGCCCCTCCCTCAGGGCAGGGAGGCCCCATGTTCCTCAAACATTCCGGGTCATACAGCTGGAGGAGACAAACTGCGAGAGTGGGGGTTCCGGTGAAGGGTGGAGAGGGGCCCAACAATTGTCTGCACCCCTTTTTTGATCTTTGAGGAGCAAACCAGCTGGCTTGAGGAGAAACCAGGAAGGCGGAGAGGCCAATCTGTTGAGGCAGCCTGATTTACCCAGCCTCGCTGGGATAGGGAATTTGGTCTGTGTTGGAGAAAATACAGCGCTTACTGAGACACAGAGACGGATACGACTATGGACAAAGAGAGAATTTACTGAGAAGCTCTCCCAATGGAGGGGTTCTGAAGAACAGACTTCAGCACACTCCTGGAAAGGGGGAATTTGAATTTATACAGTACATTCTTAGCAGGACAATGATAGTGGGAGGGGGTTGAGGGTACGAGTGAGGTGCAGGGACCATTAGGAAGCTTTAGAGGAAGAAAATGTTCCTGATAAGGATTAGGGAGTTTATAGTCTCTTGTTTAAGGTTTTTTTTTAATTTCCCTCCGATATGTAAATAGTAAAGGTTTCTGTCTCCCTCTGACATGCAGGTGGAGGTGCTAAAGATCTCCATCTCCCCCTGATGTGCAGATGGTGAGGATCTCTATCTCCCTTTACTCCTGTCTCTAGGGTTCCTTTGTTTAACCTGTGGGAAAGAACCTTGCCCTCAGACACGGGGAGGGGGTTTACCTTTTTCCCATTTCATATATCAGGGGAAGCTGAGGTACAGTTTGTAATTATTGCAAACCTCTGTCAGACTGGGAGAAGGCGGAGAAGGCAATTAACTAGTTCTGTGCAAGACACCTAAGGGAGGGGGACACTAATAAGTGCTTAGTAAGTTTCCAAGAGCATGTTTAGGGTTCCCTGAGGGTATGGGTGCTCTCTCCCAAGAGACTGAGAGTCATTTTTTTCTGTGGTGCAGATCACCAGGGTACCATTTGAATTTGAAAAGGGAACTCCCACAAAGGCTTCCTGCTGCGCTGGGAGAGAAAGCAGGGGGGAAAAGCTGGGGAAGGACAGATTCCTAAATAGCAGTTTATCCAATTGCAAAGAGTCGATCCTGCCCCAAGAAAGGGACTCTTTCTGGGGAGCAAATCAGCCCAGGAAGAAAATGTAGCTCAGGGGATGTTTCAGCTTTGAATGTGCAAGGTTTCTAGATCGATCCCGGCTCCTCTTAGAGAAGTGAACCACTGGGATATTAATAGTCTAGCTGACACTTTAGGACAGGGAAAACACAGACATTATCCTTGTATTAACTACCCTTGGGTCTCTTATTTTCCTTAAAAAAAAGTTACTTTTGTTATATAATATGACTTAGTTTACTCACTAAAATCTACTTCAAGATCTGCAGCGATAAAGTAGCTGTGTAACTGATTGATAAACACCAGCAGCCCGAGAGCTCCACAGGGGCTTAGGAGGGAAGTCTGCTTGTTCTTAAAGTTTGCTTGAGTCTCTGCTTGTGGGTTTGTCTGTTTTCTTTTTTTTTTTTTTAAATTAGGTGCTGCTAGCTTGTTTCTTGTTTGCTGTGTCTCCTCTTCCTCAATTTCCTCTTTTCTGTGTGTACTGATTTTGGGTACCAATGCTATCTCGTTTCTTTCCTGCATCTTTCTATCTTCTGCCTTTTGTTGTTGCTTTTACATTCCACCTCTCTTTGTTTAGCCACCAGTTTTTCTGGCTGTTTATTTCTTCACTTCTATTCTATTTTCTATCTTTTATTAACTCTTTCTGTTTTTGGCCTTTCTTTTCTCTTCCCTTATGTCCTCCTCACACTGGCCTTTTAATTCATACTATATTCTTCTCCATATTCAGTTTCCCATTTCATTGTAGGTATTCCACCTTTTTTTATTCTTATAACTTTACACAGTTTACGTGAGTTTAATATTCATTCTTCTAGGTCTTATACAGTTCTGCTAACTTTTACTATCAATATTTCTATTATACTTTTTCTTTTCTTCTGCTTTCCCTGGCCCTAATCTTTTTCCTTCAAGAGAACTAAGCAACAACAAAGAATTAGAATAAGAAGAACAAAGTTTCAAAGAGAAAACTTAACAGATACACTAACACAATAACTAAATAAAACCGAGGACTAGAAGGAGAAGCTAATCAACTGAAGAAACTCATGAAGATAAATGATGACCAGGCAGCAACCAAAAATTACAAACCATACCAGCAATCAAGAGCACATGACCCTGGGCGGCAGACTTGGCCCAGTGGTTATGTAGTAGAGAAATCGGGTGTGCGCGGTATCGAAGGCCAGGACACGAGAATACCGAGAAGGAAGTTGGTTTATTTCAACCGGCCGGGCTCGGCAGACTCTTGTCCTAATAAAAACCGAGCCCCGAACAGCCTTTTCCAGACCCTTTTATACAGAGGATATAGGATTAGGAAGACTAACAGTGATGGTAAACAGACCTTTGGTTAGGTTCTTCAGTGTTTGATCTTAGTATCAGATAGGTTATTTCCTCCAGGTGAGTTACATATTCTCCACATCCAAGCCAGTTTGGATTAGCATATCTTCCACATCGTCTGGAGGCAGCCCTGAATACACACTCAGTCTCACATCCCTTCTGAACATTCGAAGACTGTAGGGCCTATATTACTTATTTGGCCATCTTGGAGACTAGGTACTCTTGGAAATAATTTTGATTTAATGCACAGGCTATATCAGTTAGGGTGTCCGTCTACCACATGGGAGGTCCGCGGTTCAAACCCCGGGCCTCCTTGACCTGTGTGCAGCTGGCCCATGCACAGTGCTGATGTGCGCAAGGAGTGCCCTGCCACGCAGGGGTGTCCCTGTGTAGGGGAACCCCACACGCAAGGAGTGCACCCCGTAAGGAGAGCCGCCCAGCGCGAAAGAAAGTGCAGCCTGCCCAGGAATGGCGCCGCACACACGGAGAGGTGACGCAGCAAGATGACACAGCAAAAAGAAACACAGATTCCCATGCTGCTGACAACAACAGAAGCAGACAAAGAAGACACAGCAAATAGACACAAAGAACAGACAACCAGGGTGGTGGGAGGAAGGGGAGAGAAATAAATAAATAAATAAATCTTTCAGGAAAAAAAAGAAAAGAGGACATGACCCAGTCCAATGAACAAACTGAAAACCAGGAAGAGGAACAGACTTTGAACAACTAATCCAAGCTGTCCAAACAAATAACATTGACCAAATTAATGAAGTGAAGGAAGAGATTAAAGATACTAAGACAAGACTTGGAGAGCAAGCTAAAGAAATTGTAAACATACACAAAAAGATAACGGATATGATGGTGATGAATGGCACAATCAAGAATTCAAAAATGCACTCTCAGCAAATAAAAGCAGATTTGGAGAGGCAGAGGAAAGAGTGATGTGGACGGACAGGACATCTGAAATCAAACGTGTAGTAGAATTGATAGATAAAAAGATAGAAAAAATCGAGCAGGGACTTAGGGATTTGAGTGATAACACAAAACACTCAAACATACACACTTTAGGCATCCCAGAAGGAGAAGAGAATGGAAAGGGGACAGAAGAGGTGTTGGAGGAAATAATGACTGAAAACTTCTGAAACCTATTGAGGGAGAGGGATGTGCATGTCTAGGACGTGCAGCACACCCCAAACAGTATAAATCCCAACAGACCTACTCCAAGACATAAACTTATCAAATTATCCAATGCTCAAGGAAAAGAGAAAATACTGAAGGCAGCAAGAGAAAAAAAACCCATCACATACAAAGGAAGCTCAATAAGATTAAGTGCTGATTTCTCATCTGAAACTGTGGAGGCAAGAATGCAGTGGTATGGCATAGGCAAGGTACTAAAAGGAAAACATTTCCAGGCAGGAATACTCTATCCAGTAGGGCTGGCATTCAAAAATGATGGAGAAATCAAAATATTCACAGAGAAAGAGAAAATAGGGGAGAATGCCAATAAGAAACCTGTCTTTATGAAATATTAAAGGGAGTTCTGCAGGTAAAAATAGAAAAACAGGAGAGAGAGAGCTGGAGGAGAATGTAAGAACAACTGAAAAGGCAAAAAGAGAAATAAAGACAACATAAGACATACAGAAATTCAAAGAAAATGTGGCTAATGTAAGTAAGTCCTTGAGCGTAATAACACTGAATGTTAAAGGATTAAACTCACCAGTCACGAGACACAAATTGGCATAATGGATAAGGAAATGTGACCCATATATATGCTGTCTGCAAGAAAAACACCTTGGACCCAGGGATTCAAGGAGATTGAAAGTGATGGTTGGAAAACAATCTTACGAGCAAATAATAACCAAAAATGGTAGGAGTAGCTATACTAATATAGGAAAAAACAGATTTTAAATCCAAAATTGATGTGAGAGACAAAGATGGACACTACATATTAGTAAAAGGGGCAATTTTTCAAGAAAAAAGAATAATCATAAACATTTATCCACCTAACCAGGGCACTTCCAAATATGTGTGGCAATCACTGGAAAAATTAAGTGGAGGAAGAGATGCCTCTACAGTTTTAGTGTGGAACTTTAATACACCATTATCACCTTTAGACAGAACATTTCAACAGAGAATCAATAAAGAAACAAAGACTTTGAATAATATTAGAGGATCTGTGCCTAATAGACATATACAGAACACTACAAATACAGCAGAATATACATTATTCTAAAGTGCACATGGATCATTCTCCAAGCTAGACCACATGCAAGGCCACAGAGAAAGTCTCAATGATTTCAGAAAGATGGAAATCATGCAAAATAATTTCTCTAACCACAATAGAATGAAGCTGGAAATCTGTAAGGGCCAGAGAACAAGATTAGGCAAAAAGATATGCAAGTTAAGCAATACACTCTTAGAAAAACAGTGGGTCAAGGAGGAAATCTCAAAAGGAATCAGTAATTACCTTGAAACTAATGAAAATGACAATACAACGTATCAAAACTTATTGAATGCAAGAAAAGCTGTACTGAGAGGGAAATTCATAGCCATAAGTTCATATATCAAAAAATAAAAGTTAAAATCGAGACTGCACTATACACTTGGAGAAATTAGTAAAAAAAAAAACAAAAACCAAAAAAGAAATAAAAATGATCACAACAGAACTAAATGAATTAGAAAATAAGAAAATACCAGAAAAAATAAAATGAAGAGCTGGTTCTTCGAGGAGATCGATAAAATCGACAAACCCTTAGCTATACTAAGAAAAAAAAAAAGAGAGAAGATGCAAATACACAAAATAAGAAAGGAGAAAGGGAATATCACCACTGACCCCACAGAAATAAAGAGGATCAAGCGAATACTTTGAAAAACTACGTGTCAACAAGAAGGACAATTTAGAGGAAATGGACAAATTCCTAGAAACACATAAGCAGCCTAGATTGATGAAAGAAGAAATTGATGATCTCAAAAAACAATCACAAGAGATAGAATCAGTCATTAAAGAGCTCCCAACCAACAAAAAAGGCAGACCAGATGGCTTCACTGGTGAATTATACCAAATATTCCAGAAAGATTTAACACCAATCTTATCTTAAAGTCTTTCAAAAACTTTAAATAGAAGTAACATTGCCTAGCACATTCTATGATGCCAAAATTACCCTAATTCCACAGTCAAACAAAGACACCACAAGAAAGGAAAATTACAGACCAGCATCTCTAATGAACCTAGATGCTAAAATCCTCAATAAAATACTCGCTAATCATATTTGACAACAATAAAATGAATTATACACCATAAGCAAGTTGTCTTCTTCCCTGGTATGAAACAATGGCTCAGCATAAAATCATCAAGATAATACACCACATAAATAGACCCAAAGAAAAATCACGTGATCATATCTATACATACAGAAAAAGCACTAGACAAAATACAGCACCCTTTCCTGATAAAACACTGCTAAAGATAAGAGCAGAAGGAAACTTTCTGAACATGATAAAGTGTATATTAGAAATACCTGGAGCTAACATCATATACAATGGTGAAATCCTAAAATCTTTCCCTCTAAAATCAGGAACAAGACAAGGATGCCCACTATCACCCCTCCTGTTTAACATTGTGTTAGAAGTACTTGCTTGAACACTGAGGCAAGAAACAGATAAAAAAGCCATCCAAATTGGAAAGGAAGAAGTAAAAATTTCACTATTTGCAGACAACATGATGCTATACACAGAAAGCCCTGAGAAATCTACAACAAAGCTTCTAGAACTTATAAATGTATTCAGTAAAGTTGCAGGTTGTAAGATCAATGTGCAAAAATCAGTAGCATTCTGTACACCAAAAACGAGCAATCTGAGGGGAAACTCAAGAAAAAAATATAATTTACATTCTAAATTTAAAAAATCAAACATCTAGGAATAAATTTAACTAAAGATGTAAAAGACTTATACACAGAAAACTACATAACACTGTTAAAAGAAAACAAAGAAGACTTAAATAAATGGAAGAATATTCCCTGTCCATGGATAGGTAGACTAAATATCATTAATATGTCTATCCTACCCAAACTGATCTACATATTTAATGAAACCCCAATAAAATTCAAAACAGCATTTTTTAATGTACTGGAAAAACTAACTCTGAAATTTATTTGGAAGGGAAAGAGGCCCCAAATAGCCAAAGACATATTGAAAAGAAAAACGAAATTGGAGGAATTGCACTACCTGATTTTAAAACATACTACAAAGCTATAGTAGTCAAAACAGCATGGTGTTGGCATGAGGATAGACATATGGACCAAAGGACCTGAATTGAGAGTTCTGATGTACATCCTCACATATACAGTCATCTGATATTCGACAAGGCCACCAAGGCCACTCAACTAGGAGAAAATGGCCACTTCAACAAATGGTGCTTGGAGAACTGGATATCCATATGGAAAAGAATGAGAGAGGAACACCATCCTACACCTTATACAAAAATCAACTCAAGATGGATCAAAGATCTAAATATAAGGGCTGTAGCAGTTTGGTATGGTTATTAGTTCCAAAAATACTGGCATTCTACTCTAGAATTATTGTGACTCTAACAATGAAGAAATTACACCACTGATGTGGACAGTGGCCATGGAGTTGTAAGGCAAGAGGAGGGAGAAAGAAGTGTGATGTTGAAGCATTTTGGGAACTTGGAGTTGTCTTCAATAATATTGCAAGAACAGAAGCAGGACATTATATATCCTGCCATAACCCATTGAATGCAATGGGGGAGAGTGTAAAGTACAACATAAACTATAATCCATTCTGTGCAGCAGTGCTCCAATTATACTCATCAAATGCAATGAATGCACTACTCTAATGAAGGAAGTTGTCGGTGTGGGAAGTGTGGGGGGTGTGGGGAGTGGGGTGTGTGGGAAGCTCTTAAATTTTGTAATGTAACATTTTGTGGGATCTATGTATATTAAAAAAAAAAAAAGGTGATAATTTAAAAAATGGGAAAAAAAAAGCCAGAAAGCTCCTGGCAGAAGCACGGTTGTTGTCACATGCTGCTGTCCCCTGGACTGTGTCCCCTACAGTGGGTGCTGAGGAGAGACCAGCACTGCAGGGACCTGGTGAGTCCAGAGTCCAGTGACTCAGACTTAATCCTCTCTTGGCACCTCTTCCTCCTTCCCAGGTGGTGCCCCCAACAGGGACCCTCTAGGACCGTGTCCAGCTGACACCCTGCGCTGTACCATGTGACATCGGGTGATCGGGTCTCCCACGAAGGGGATGGCCCAGACTCTGCTCCTCTGGTAGGATCCGATGCTCAGGTTCTTCCCTCACCCAGACCCCCCCCCCCCCCCCCGAGCGGGACTCGGGGTCTGGGCAAGTTCAGCTGGGGTGGCTGCCTCCCCTCATCTGGACTGAGCCAGCTGGACAGATGTTGTGTTTCCCACACTGGGCACTGCCTAACCTGGCATTGCCCTCCTCACGGGATGGGTTGGGTCACCCTGTCTTCGGCTCAGTGTGCCCGAGTGGCTGGACTCTGTCTCTGGTGCTCCTTCCCTGACAGGGACTGGAAAGGCCACCACAAGGGGCGCCCCTTCACATGCCAGCCCCAAGCAGAGGAGCAAGCAGCCGGGCTCACCGCCTCGGCCGCCCCCCGGGCTCTGGTACCTGGCCGCCGCGCCCCCAGCGCCAGCCTCTCCAGCCATTGCCTACGTCTGGTCGGTTCCCATCGTGCCTTATCCACCCGCCACCATGTAGGTACCTCATGTCCTTCCCCCCAGCCCCCATCTCTGGCCAGCAGCCCTGGGTCGGGGGCTGAGGACCCAGTGCTCCTGCATGTTTTCCCCGTGTATAAACAGTGAGGATGAGCCTGCGCCTCAGACAGTCACTCAGCACACCCTGCGTGCCCTGCACACAGCAGCGACGGGGGCTTCCAGAACCCTAACCATCTTCCATTTCTTTGTTGGTATTTTCAAATGTAAGCAATGAGGTTGTTGAGAACAGTTTTAGATTTACAGAGAAATTGTGTAGAGAAGTTTCCTTATTACCTCTCCTCCTCCTAATACACACATAGTTTCCCTATAAAGATTAAGTTAAATTAGTGTGGCACATTGTCACGATTTAATGAACAGTATTGCTACATTATTATGAACTAAAGTCTGTCATTTATTCAGGTTATTGCATCCTCTTTCTGTCTCAATCCCCTCCCTTATGCCATGCTAAATTAAGTTGTCATGACTCCTCTGGATTCTCTTGGTTCTGGGACATTTTCTTAGATTTCCCTTGTTTTTAAACATCATGTCAGTGTTGAGGAGAACTGACCAGGATTAGTGTGTCATGAGCTTTAACATGGATTTCGTACATAACTTTGATGAAGGCAGCAAACAGCCAGTAGCTGAGGCAGGAATGGAGCAGGGTTTAGTGTCAGCAGAGCTGGGTTCAAATCCTGTCCTCCGCTCATTAGCATGTCATCTTTGCAATGCTACCTCCTCCCTGAGCCTTAGTTTCTCCATCTGTTAAATGGGGTGAGGGTCTTGATTGTTGTGTGACGATTGAAATGAGCCATGTGGCAAGAACCAAACAAGATGTGTGTGGCTTTTGTGGTGCAGCAGTGGGCCCATGCTCACTGTCGATCAACAGCAGCTTTGTGGTCATGACCGGTAATTCTGTTGTCAATGTTCCCATCAGGATGAAGGACAATGAGTCAACGTAGATGCAACATGATAGGATGGTGGAGAGAATGAACCCAGATGTTGGAATTAGAAACCAGCATGCCTTCTTTTCCCAACATCCCCCAGCTTGTCCCTTGCCTCAGTTTCCCCTTCAATAAAATAAGTCGGGTGGAAATATATTCCTCTAATGGCCAGTCAGGAGGACTGGCATTTGCTGGGGCAGAGGACCAAGGTGCCATCCAGCCTGACCCCTTATGAGGACGCTGGCCTAGCGATGTGCTTTCTTGCTGTGCCCTCAGCTGACCCTGGGCTAGTCACCGAGGAACCTTCCGCCCAGGCACACTGAGCCCGTGCTCCTCTCTCAGGCCTCCAGCAGAGGTGGAGGGAAACCCTTGCCTGTGCCGAGAGTCACTGGGCAAAAAAAGGATTTTTGGCTGGAATATGCAGTTGGTGTTGGCACCCAAGATAAAGCGCTGAGGGTCCTAGCAGCCGAGGTTGTTGTCTTTTTACCTTCTTCTCGAGGCCCTATTCTATGTCCTTCCAGACTCACACCGGAGAGCAGCCGGGCCAGGTTGCTGTCCCCAGGCTTGGCGAGGGGTAAGCCCCTGGGCTTCAGTGCCTGACTGACATGGCCAGTGGCAGCCTTGAAACCTCGGGCAGGTCACTCTGCTGCTCTGTGCCTCCGTTTCTTCCTCTACGAAATGGGTTGTCGTGAGGATTAAATGAGCTAGTGAATGGGAAGTGCACTGTACATAGAAGGTGGCCAGTAAACTATAGTTCACAGACTCCTGGAAGTTGGGCTGGTGTTGCCTTGAATTTTGTCCATTTGCTGGTCCGCTGGACTGAGCATGCTCAGTGGCTCAGACCAGACCAGCCTTTAGAAAGCTGACTGGGGCCGTGCTGCCCCCTGCTGGCCAGCCTCTGCGTAGCCCCTGCCCCAGAGCCTTTCTAGCCAGGAGGGGTTTTCTTCCAGAGTCTGCCCTGGAGAAATTTTCAGTGACTTTCAGGCTAAGCAGGTCATCAAATTAACAGAAAGTGGGGGTGAGTGGGAACCAAGAAATTACGTCTCAGTCGCTAGAGGAGGCATTGTGGGCTATTACTTACTGGATTCAGAATCCAAGTATTTATCAGCTTCTATAGTGTGCTAACCAGCACAGGTTGGAAACGCTGGCCCAAGGGAGGTCCAGGGGTGACTCCAGGCCTCCCACGTGCAGCTCTCTGAACCTGAGCACTTAGCATAGTAGCTGAGTAGTGCACATAACTTTTTTTTAAAAATTAATTTAATGAACTATATCATTCATACATAAACATACATAAGCAATTAGTATAATAATACATGTGAACTTACAAAACAAATATATATAACATCATACAGGACTCTCATAACTCACCCTACCACCAATAACTTACATTGTTGTTAAACCTTTTTAACTAATGATTAAAGAGCATTGTGAAAATATTACTACTAACCAAACTATTTTTCCCCCAACCAACCCTATTATTATTATCTGTATATCATTTATATTTGAACATACATAAACAACTAAGTGTATAGTAAAAGTTGTGAACTTACAAGGCAAACATGCATAATATCATACAGAGGTCTCATACATCAGCCCTCCACCACATCTTGCATTGTTGCATTGTTGTGAGACGTTTGTTACAAATTATGAAAGAATATTGTCAAAATCTTACTCCTAATCATAGTCCTTATCTTACATTTGATTGTTTTCCCCCAACCCACCCTAATATTATTTTTTAAATATATTTTTTATGACAGATGTTGGAAACTTATAAAACAATTATGCACATGCGCAGAATTTCCAAACAACCCCTCTCCATCAACACACCACACTGTGGTGGAACATTTCCTACAGAAAAGATAATGTCATCTGATTGTTTTCATGTCCATAGTGTACTTTTGGCTCACATTTTCCTACTGCCCCATTATCAGCACAGTACATCTTTGGCATAGATGAAAGAATATTATATTACTGCTGCTAACCAAAGCTTGTGGGTTACTCTAGTTATATTTTTCCCATGCTTCTCCATGTTCTCACCACTGTCAATAGTGATGTACGTCTGCTCTAGCTTTCAAAGGACACTCTTGCATCTGTACCATCAACCATAATTCTCATCTATCTCTGGGTTTACTGTGCTTTTCAGTTCTTAAATTATTCTCTAGCATTCTGTCAATTGGCATTTCCATGCCTAGACTACCTTTTTCAGCCACATCCCCATTTATAAACTAGCTGTTACTCACTATGTGTCACCATCCATGCTATACATTTCCACACTTTTACAGTAAAGCTAATTAAAACTTCTGCATACATTAAATATCAGTAATCCTTCTCGGTTTTCCTCTTATCTCCTTTAAGAATCCACCACCTACCACCAAGTCTTGAAGATATTCTCCTAACAATTTCTTCTAGAATTTTCATGGTTCTTGCTTTTATTTTTAGGGTTCTGATCCATTTTGAGTTAATTTTTGGATAAGGTGTGAGATAGGGTCCTCTTTTATCAGCTATGGATACCCAATTCTTATAGCACCATTTGTTGAATGGACTGTTCAACCCAAGCTGTGTGGTTTTGACAAGCTAGTCAAAAATCACTTGACCATACATGTCAGGATCTTTCCTGAACCATAAATTTGGTCTCTATTGGTCTGTGTGTCTGTCTTTATGCCAGTACCATGCTTTATTTATCACGATACCTAGGTAATATAATTTTAAGTCTGGAGATGAAGGTTTCCTTTATCTTTCTATGATGTTTCAGGACACTTTACCCTTCCAAATAAATTTGATGATCGTGTTTTCAAATTTTTTTTAATGCTGGTGGAATCTTTGTCGGGAGTGCCTTCAATTTGTTTATCAATTTGAGTAGAATTAACATATTAATGATATTTAGCCTTCTAATCCATGAGCATGGAGTATTCTTCCAGTTATTTTGGCCTTTTTTGATTTCTTTTAACATTGAGTCGCAGTTTTCTGAATACAAGTGCTTTACATTGTTGGTTAAGTTTATTTCTATTTGAGATTTATCTGTCATTTTATTTTCACCACATTTTTGACACTTTTAGTTAGTTTTATTGATACAATCTTCATTTCCAAACTCTTCCAGGCCTCTCTCTCCTCTCTTTTCTTTTCAGGCTCTAGTACAACATTTAGTATTTCCTAAAAATCTGGACTCTCCTTTAGAAATTCTCTCAGTTTCTGTTTTTCTGTGGATATTATAATCTTGCCCTCATTTTTGAAAGACAGTCTTGCTGTATATAAGATTCTTGGCAGGAAGTTTTTCTCTTGTGCTCTCTTAAATATCTCAGACCATTGTCTTCTTGCCTCCCTGGTTACTGGTAAGAAAGCACTTAATCTTATCAGGTGTCCTTTATATAGTGTACAGCTTTTCTCTTGCTGTTTTCAGAATTCTTTTTTCGTCTTTGTTATTTGATGTTCTGATGAGTATGTGTCTCTGAGTTGGTCTATGCAGATTTCTTCAGATGGGAGTATGTTGTGCTTCTTGGATATGATTATCTATGTCCTTCAACAGGGCTGGGAAATTTTTTACCATTATTTCTTCAAATATTCCTTCTGCCTCTTTTCCCTTCTCTTCTTCTGGGACACCCATGACACATATGTTTGCATGCCTTTTGCTGTCTTTTTGTTCCCTGAGACCTTCTTCAATTTTTTCCATTCTTTTCTTCATCTGTTCTTTTATATGTTCATATTCAGAGGCCATTTCTTCAAGCCCACAAATCCTGTCTTTTGCCTCCTCAAAACTGCTATTACATGATTCCAAAGTTTTTTTTTAAGATTTATTTTTTTGTTTATTTCTTTCCCCTTCCCCCTCTCCCACCCAAGTTGTCCGTTTTCTGTGTCTATTTGCTGTGTGTTATTCTTTGTCTGCTTCTGTTGTTGTCAGCAGCACAGCAATCTGTGTTTTTTTTTGTTGCATCATCTTGTTGTGTCAGCTCTCCGTGTGTGTAGTGCCATACCTGGGCAGGCTGAACTTTCCAAGTCCGCTTCCCTCCAATGTTTTTTTAATTTCATTTATTTCACCACATTCCCATAAGATCTGCTATTTTTCTATGTATGCTTTCAAATTCTTCTTTGTGCTCATCCAGTGTCTTCTTAATATCCTTAATCTCTTTAGGCATCTCATTGAATTTATGAAGGAGATTTGTTTGAAAATCTATGATTAATTGTCTCAACTCCTTTATGTCATCTGGTGGCTTATCTTGTTCCTTTAACTGGGCCAATCTTTCTCGTTCTTGGAATGGATTTTAGTTTTTTTTTTTTTTTGGTGTCTTGGCATCTGGATTATAGAGTATTTATTCTGGTGCAGATTTTCTCTTTAGTTTAGGGCTTCCTGCCATTTCTCCCTTGCTGGTTGTGCAGTAGGACCCAAGGTTGTAATTGGTGCTATAAGCTGTGGAGGTTCAAGCTGCCTTCATTGCGCTAGGGACTGATAAAGGTTCTCCCAACTTTCTCCTTTTGTAGGGTAAGGACAGATTCACAGCTGTGTGGAATAATCCAAGTCATGCAAGCCTAGACTGTAGTTGCCCAGTGAAACTCATGAAGTTTCATGCCCCTTTCTCCCCTGCCTGGGGTGGGGATGGAGCTGCAGGTGCAGGCAGCAATCTATGCAGTGCAGGTTCAAGATGGCCGCAGTTGCCCTGTAAACTTCCGATTAACTGCAGTCACCTGGATAGGCTTGTGCAGGGCCACCAGCCTCCTCCCTGCCAGTGGTGGGACTGACGTGTAGGATAGGACTGCAGGCTGATCTGGGTGAAAGAAACCAGTTCCTACCATCATTGTTATTTTCAGTCAGCCCGTCTTTCCCTCAGGCTGGGGAAAGAGTCAAAATGGCAGCCACTGCCTCTTTCCGACTTGGACAGATTCATACCCCAGTTGTTCCCACAGTTTTATCTATCAATCAGTAACTGAATCAGGCAGCCAACCATCTCCTCCCCTGTTTTTGGGAAATGGACCTTCCAATTCCAGCCACAGAATAGCAACTGGAGTAGCTCATGCCACCAGGGTAGAATGATCACCGACCTCAGTGGTTTGGCTGGTAATTTCCCGGAGAGGCTGGTGCAGATCCCATCCTGCTTCCTCCCTGCTGGAGGTGGCACTGGGGCCTAGACTAGAGCTGCAATCTGAGCTGGATGGAATGAAGCTGGTCCCCACTAGCACTGTGATTTTCGGCCCACCCTGCTTCCCCTTGTACCAGGGTAGAGTTAAGATGGTGGCTACCAGCCTCTTTCTGGCATGGGCAGGCTCAAACTTCAGGAGTTCTCAGGATTATACTTTCACCTGCTGAATTTTCTTACCAGCAGCTGAAGTTGGTGCCCAACTGTTTCTTTCTCCCCCATTTTTGGGAAGTGGAGCTTTCAATTACAGCTGCAGAACAGCTCCCAAGGCATCTTGTTGCCTCCAGTGGAGGTTGGGCATGGGCCTCCATGGCATGGAGTCCTCTACTTATGAGTCTTCTTTGCAGATGGGCTGTCTCCTCCTTCCATTCCTTCAAGGATGTGGTGTGATGATTTTCTGGCTTCCTGGAGCCCCAGAACAGGTGCTTCAGCTAGCTCTAGAGAGCTCTGGGCATTTACTAAGTGCCCTGTAGCAGAAACTGACTCTAGGAGTACCTTACTTGGCCACCATCTTGCTAGTTGTTCCCAGTGCACATTGCTTTTTACCTAACTTTTCATTTTGCTATGGGGTAGTAAACTATGGCCATTTCAGATGGGGTTTTGGAAGTCTAGAAAGGTGAAATACCTTGTTCAGTGTCAGTGGCTACCCAAGTGGATTCCAGGGCCTGCCTGTTGAAGCCTGCATGTTACAGTGCCTCTGAAGTCACTTCGGCGTCTCAAAACCTCACTTTCCTCATCTGTAAAAAAGGATAATCAGCTGACAGAGCAAATGTGACAGTGCAGGTCAAGCCCTTGTCTCAGAGCCTGTCACAAGGGTACTTAGGGGGAGGATGCCAGCTCTGAGCTAGAAAGTGTGTTTAATCTATTCTGGAACTGCCAGACTATTCTCCAGCTGGCTGCACCATATTACTTTACCATCAGCAGAGCATGAGGTTTCTGATTTCTCCATGTCCCTGTTAACACTTGTTTTTATCTGTCTTCATTTTAGCCATCCTAGGGAGTGTGATGTGGCATTTTATTACAGTTTGGGTTTACATTTCCCTGATGGCTAATGATGTAGAGCACCTTTTCATGGGCTTGTTGGCCGTTTGTATATCTTCTTTGAAGAAATATCTATTCTGATCCTAGTAGAAAGCCCTTTTACACACTGAACAATAGCAGAGGCTAGAGAGTGGAGATGAAGGAAAAACTCAGAATTTTCTGAACCTCTGCAGTGTGTCAACAAGAAGCCAGTGAATGACTCTGGAAAAGACCTCCTAAGATCAGTTCTACTTTACTTAGGTGAAGTGCTTCTTTATCCTGTCCCCACTTTTACCACAAAACAAAACTCACGAACCCTTCATGCTCAATGCAGGATTCCTTGGAAACCTTGTTGGCTTTTGATGAATGGATTAGTCACTACTTAGAGACATCTGTGCCTTGTCTTGAGGCCTCTTCTGTCCACCTGAACTGGCAATTTAAAACAATCTCCCACATTCCTGCAGGACAAGGCTGAGAGGGATGCGTTCGCTGCCCCTGCCCCAGTGAGCAGAACCAGAAGCTTCTACCCCTGCAGAATCCTTAGTGCTCTCACATTTCTCCAGGGCTCCACAGTTGCCAGATGGGACCACATGCATTTACCCTTCAGTGAAGGGAATTTTGCTACAGAATTGGGGTGGCAATGAGCCCCCTGAGAGCCTGGCTTTCAGAGCACTGGGCCCATGCCCATTTAGTGATCTAGACTGGACACTGGCTCACATGGCAGATGACCAATAGATGGTTTTCAGTGAACAGGCAGATGAAGTACATGTTCTTGAGCACCTGTTCTCCACCAGGTGCTCACAATTGTTATTGTCCCTCCAACTTCCAAGACCCTCTTGTTACTCCCATTTTTGGGAGTGAAGAATCCTGGGCACAGAGAGTGGTCAGTGGCCCCACTGGCGGTAGTGCTGGGTCCGGAGCCAGTGCTCCTTGACCCCACCAAGCTTTCTCCACAATGAATAACCACACTCGCCTGTCTCCTCCGGTGCTACGCTTCCCCATGTGCTACCTCAGTCCCCTGGGCCCTTGCTTCTGCTGATGGCCCACTCGGCCTCCCGAATGGCCTCCTCGATGACCTGGAGGAGCTCAATGAGGCCCTGAGCTGCCCTGTTCAGGCCTGCAAGAGCATCCGCACCACCACCAAGCAGATGAGCCGCTCCCTGTTGCCCAACCTGCACCACTCCTGCGTCCTGTGGGGCTCCTGCCTTTTTTGACTCTGCAAGACTCACGATGGATGGGCTGGTTGTTGGGCAGGGGTCCCAGGATCCAGTGGAGCACCGAGGCCAGAGGGCCTCCCTCCAGCACAGGCCCTGCTGGCATATCCTGGTTTATCAAAATGGAGGTGGCATCGGGTGCTCACCAAGACAGTTAACTTCTTGGGGGAACAGCCTCCTCCAGGTGCTGGACCCAGGCCCCTCGTTTCCAGGCCGATCTCAGGGAGGGTTTTCTCCCCAGACTGTATTCACCCAACTCCGACTAACAATACAAGTTTTGTATATGAATGGACAGATCTTTTTTAAACCGAGGAGTTTTTCTGCCTTTGGATCTTGCTGAGGAGGCCAGAAAGGAATGGAAAGGCCAGGGAGCGGGAAGCAAACCTGTACCCACTCCTGTCACCAGCGCAACTCTGGACTCAGCCTCCTGCCTTTGCGTCAGTGATGGGCAGTCAGTGGGGTCTGCACCCCGGGAGGGCCTGCGCCCAGCTCCCCGTGGGTGGAGAGGGCAAGGCCTGTGTCCTCATGGGTCGGAGACTGCCTTGGAGGGCCCCGGGGGGCTGTTCCACCACAGCCCCTCTCAGGACCTCACCCCAAAGCTGACTCTCTCCCCTGGGCCCCTGTGGTCTTTGGCTAGTGGCCAGCTCCCTGGCAGGCCTCGGTGTGGGGCCCTGTCTGTGGCTGGGAGAATGTGCCCTCTCCTGCCCCCACCCAGCATCATGCAGACCTCAGCATTTCTGGATCGTGTGTGCATAAATAACCTTTGTATATTTGAGGCGTTCAAAACTATATATTCATTACAAAGGAGAATGAAGAGAATGAATTTTGATCTTTAAGAAAGGCAAAAGAAAAATCCCAGAGCCTGCTGTGCCTGTGGTATGTGTCATCGACTTGTGGTCTCAAAAGTCAGGTTTTTGGCTGGAAGAGTTGACGGCCAGCCAAGCCTGTCCTTCCAGGTGGGTGCCCATTCCCAGACTGCTTGCCCCCTGGGTGGCTTCTCGTTCTCCAGACTTCGCCTTTACCTGTCTCAGGGTTATAGACAATGGGACAGAATGAGCCCCTTTTTGTAGAGGACACAGATGTTTTGACTCTCACAGGAAGTGGGTGTCAACAAAACATGAACCTGGACTCTCTTTCCAGTGCTCCTTCTGATCACAGGCAACAATAGCTGCCTTGCCTGAGCACCCACTAGAAGTCTCTCTTATCTGGGTCCTCGGCATGCACACCCCACCTGGCCCCATTTTATTGATGCAAAGTGTAAGGTTCCCTGTCTCAAGTGGCTCCTGAAAGACACGTGATTCAAACCCACATTTCTTGACTCCAAAACCCATGTTCTTTTTAAGGTCCCTTTCTACCCTCCTGACTCTTCCCTGGCTCTGGTTTCTCATTCACTCAAATCTTTTCCTCAATTCCCACCTCTCTCTTCATTTTCCTCTTCCCTGGACCCCCTCCCACACCTATTTCCATTTTATTTTTCACCGGATCCTCCCCAGTAGAGTTAAAAGTGACATTTGTTGGAAGTAACACTGAAACAGAAGTATTTCTTAAAGTTTCTGAAACTCCTGTTGCAGACTTTTGGGTCAAGGTAGAGATTACATCTGATGGGAATGGAGGAGCCCAGGCTGGGGGTCCAGACCACTGTTTCCAGCCTCCGACCCCGAAAGCAGTGACCTTCTGTTTAGAATACGATGCTAGGGTTTGGGCCTGTGCTGGGGGCACTAGGACCTTGGTTGTGAGGATTCAGGACTGGGCTGGCCCAAGGCTGCAGCCAGTCTCTAGGGAGCTCAGCCCCTGCACACACTGCCTGAGTAATTCAGCCCCAGCTTTTCTATCACCTGAGCAGTGGCAAGTTCCTCGGAAGACATGAGGCCATGCGTCACATGCCCCTTGGTTCTGGCAGGAGGCCAGTCCCTCCCCGCTGGTCACCTGGCCTTGAGCTCATCTCTGGGCTTGCCTCCAGGTGAGCCTCAGGCTTGACCCCTCCACCAGATTCATTTGCAAGATGATCATTCATCCTTGGGACCTAGATGTCACCTTTTTTTTAGCATATTGTTATTGTCTTTCTTTTATACATGTATAGATCACTCCAAAAGTTACATTTAAAAATATATAAGAGGTTCCCATATAACACACACCGCACTATCCCACTCCTCTCTCATCAACAACCTCTTTTTTCAGTGTCGCACATTCATTGCATTTGGTGAATACCTTTTGGACCACTGCTACACTGCATGGATTATAATTTACATTGTAGTTTACACTCTCCCCAAGTCCATTCAGTCAGTTATGGCAGGATATATAATGTCCTGCATCTGTCCCTGCAATACCATTCAGGATAACTCCAAGTCCTGAAAATGTCCCATAGCACACCTCTTCTTCCCTCTCCCTGACCTCAGCCATTTCTGTGGACATTGTCTCCACATCAATGATAGAATTTTTTCCATTGCTAGAGTCACAATAGTTCTGTAGTTGAATACCAATAAGTCCACTCTAATCCATACTTTATTCCTCTATCATGGAAACACTGGGATGGTGATATCCCCTCAACCTCAAAATCTAGGGGGGCTTAGACCCCACAGGGCTGATGGATGCAATTCTCCTGCCTGCAGTTTTAGTGTCTCTCAGTTCTCTGGTGTGGTGGTAGACCATGCTTACCTCCCTGTTAGCTGACCTGGGTAAGGCCAATGAACTGGAGAGTAGGTGATTCAACTCTGCTGAGGCTCAGGGCCCAGCTGGCGCATTGACAGTCCAGAGATTCGTATCTCCTGAGCATACAGCAACCCCAGCACCAATCACAGTTTCAGGAAAAGTGATGGAAGAGGTATGTGTAGAGAGGTCACATCTGAGTCTAACTCTATCACACTCAGGAGCACACATTCCAAAGTAGGGCCCAGTGGCAAGGCATTGAACTACAGAGTCATCTGCCATGATCATAGAATCTGTGTGTCTCCATAGTCCTCAGGAGAATCAATACCTAGGGTTGCATCTCCTTTGGCTGTCTTTGGGATGCTGCTGAGATGTGTAAAAGCATGACCCCTCTGATGAAGTCCTGACTCATTTTGAAGTCTCTTAGCCATGTAAACTCATTTGTCCTTACCATTTCCTCTTTTTATTCAAGGTCTTTTTCTAGCTGCATCACCAGCTGGTGACTGGTAGTAATTCTTTGGTGTCAGGGAGGCTCATCCCAGGAGTCACGTCCCATTCTGTTGGGAAGGCTTAGAGAGTGGGCATATTTGAACAACATGGGGGCCCTCAGAAGGTAACTCTTAGGGCCCCTGTAGCTCTAGGCCTAGTTGAAATTGCAAGCACACAGGCTCATCTTCTGCTCTGGGTCTCATATATGGGAACCCTGAGGACAATTCATGGAGTCAACCAGCACTGAGTCATGGCCTAGTCCAGCCTTTCCTTATATAGGCAGCCCCCAGAATCCTCCTTTCAGTCCTCCTACCTCAGGTTGACCCCACCAATACCTCCTGTTATGAGAGTGACTATGCCCAAGAGAAGACCCATCTTGATTGTCACAAACATGATAGATTCCCATGTCCTCCTACCTACAGCCCCTACTTGGAGTCCTCTGCCTCACTCTTCTTCAAATGTGTCTTCTTGGATCCTTGGCTGGCAGAGGGCATAGCGCATTTATCTACATTCCAATCTTTCTACACCCATGGTTCAGATGCAACTTTCACAAACCTTCCCAGACTTCCAGTCTTACGCAGAGATGTTTTGAAACTCATAACAAATGGGTGTCACATGGTGCATGTATCACCCAGACTGCATCTGGCGAGCATTAAACCAGGGGCTCATCAAGCCATGGGCTGCCTCTTATCCAATGCCAGCTGAGGCTCAAGTCAGGGCCAGTTTCAAATAAATGAACAAATAAATGAGTGAATGAACAAGTGACCAACAACCAGCCTGTCCCAAATGAGGGAGATTTATTAATGCAACTGAGGAAGGAAGGAGATACAAAGAGTTGGTGTGAGAATTGAGGGCGCCCAGAACAGCAAGGGCACCCACCTCTGTCTGGGGTTAGTGCTTGATCTTAGGACTCTGTCTTTCCCTTTTCTCCTCCTCCTCATGCTGTTTGTGCAGTGGCTGACACAGATACTAGTGGGGAAGAAGATGGAATTATGGGCAGGGAAGTGGCTCTTTCCATGGGGATGGATGAACCTGGAGTCTGGACCCAATGCAGCCAGATCTCTCACCTCTGGCTCTGCCACAACCTAGCTGGGAGAACTTGGGGAAGTCATTTTCCCTTCCTGAGCCTCTGTTTATTCACCTCCAAAATGGGAGCTCAAAGCCTTCACACCTGTCCTTTACTGAGCACTTCTGACCTCTTGGGTCATGAGGTAGTGTCTCTGGGGTTCCTCAGAACAGCAACCTTTTCACAGAGGACAAAATAGAGGCTCAGCCTGGCCAGGTCACCTGTCTGAGGTCACCTGGCTGAGATGGGGAGGTAGGTTCGGTCCAACTGGCCTGACACAGGGCCTGCATCTCAAAATTTTTTCCATGGTTTCAGGTGTTTGGAGGGAGCTTGAACACCTGCTGCCTCGGGAGATGAACTCAGGTGGCAAAGGACTGAAGATGGTTTTATTTCAATAGTAATGAAACTTTTTCATCTACGTAAAAAAGGTATAACTGGCTCACCAGTTATTATCTGTATTATATGTTGTCATATAGCATATGTTATTTGTTAATATTATCTGTGTGTTCATAGATAATATTGTGTAGGACAAAACCAAGTAAAGCCTTGTATGGGTTTAAAGAAAAACATTCAGGAGGCACTTATGCAGGTAATTCTTGGTAATACAAAAATCAAGACGTAGTCTTGGACTTGCTGCAGTGAGTAACACTGAACCCGCAGTTCCGCTCCCTGTTGCACTGGTGAGCAGTGAGAGCAAAGGCCCTGGGGAGTAGGAAATGGCCCATGGCACTGCCTGGGATGTCCATTTCCCAAGTTCCACCACCAGGCTTTGCCCTGCTCCTGCCCTCCAGTTAGCCTGTAAAGCCTGCCCACCTGCTTTGCGCCCCCTCCCTGATCTCACAGGGGCTTTTCCCTCCTGAGCTCTCACCAGCACCCACAGGCCTCCGGGAAGCTCAGCTGCACCTGCAAAAAGTGGACGCCCTGCTGTGTGGTCTTGCTGCACCCGGACTGGCGGCCTTCACTCTCTTGGCCTCCAGGGCTGCCCTTGGCAGGTCCACCCCCATGCGGCACTGGGCACTGCCCCGGGGACCTCCTGTGTTCACCTTTTTCCTATCTGTGTACAGGATGTCATAGTCATGCAGGTCCACACACTTGAGGGCTTCGTGCAATGCCTTCAGTTGTTTCTTGGTCACCGTCAGCTTCCTGGCTGCAGGGGGCAACAACAGGGCTCCATCAGGAGGCCAGGAGGTCCAGGAGGCCAGGCAGGGCTGGGGTGCTGGGGCCCAGCCCCAAAGGGTGAAGCTCAGGAGAGTCTGGAGTTGGGGGCTGCGGAGAGTGCCTACCCTAGAAGACCATTGAATGGTTTGGCTCATCTTCCAGAAAGGAGTAAGTTATGAAGGTCTTAGGGCCCTTGGTGAGTCACAAGTAGACTAAGGGTTCGTGGTTCCCCTCTAGAGGGGGTTAGAGCCCCTGGTGAGACTGTGAGGTGGCCGGTATCCCATTTTACCAAGGACCCAGGGTATACCCAGGGGCACTTAATCAATCGAGGAGTCAGGGTTCATGCTCCCCAATTTACAGAGAAGAATGAGGTCCAGAGAGGAACCTCAGTGTGGGTATGTGGGTCTGCTCAGCTCCCTTGGCATTTGGGTGCCCCTGTATTTGCAATGATAACTGGAACATGCGTGAAGCCACCGTCCAGCCAACACTGGCTGCCACTCTTGGCTTCTGGAGGATCTCAAAGTGTGGCCCTAGAGGTAGGCCTGAAGCCAGGCTTGGGAGAGAATCCTAATTCTGACTGTAAGCTACGTGACCTTGGGGAAATGCCTTGACTTCTCTGTGCCTCTGTTTTCTTATCTGTAAGTTGGGTAGAATGATCCTGTCCTCTTAGGGCTGTGGTGATTGTTCAATCAGTTAATTCATGCAAAGCACTGTGGACAGTGCCTGGCTCAGAGCTGCAAACGGTGGTGATGACTCCTTTGATCAACGCATGTGTTGGCACCAGGACCACAGAGGCACAAACCCTGGCATCCTCATGTTCTCTTTAGCCCCAGCCTTCCTCCTCTCATCTCTCCAGCCTGCCCCTCAGTCCTGCCATTTCCACATGCAGCCCTCAAGCCTGATGGCCCCTGCTCACCAGTAGAGGAGAACGTCCTGTTCTCCCACTGGATTTCCCTGTGGCTGACATTTTAGATGCACTGGTTCCCACTAGAGTCAGAGGCAAAGTGATATCTCAGGATTAGATGATCAAGAGAGATGGACAGTCCTCATTCTCAGTCATCCAGGGGCAAGATACAAGCAGAGACTGGCCAGCCCTCCCCATTCCAAGGATGGGAAGACTGAGGCCAGTGAGGGGGAGAGGACTGGCTCCTGTCTTCCAGCCTCTAAGGAGAAGCCAGAGTTTGTGCATAGGGTGGGTGTGAACAGCTGCTGGGGGGTCTCACATGCTCTGGTACTGTCTGACCAGAAAGGTGTCATCCTTCAGGTTGAGGAAAAGGTAAAAGAAGGGTGCTGGGCTCCCTCTCACCTGCTGCTAGGCCTCAAGATTGCACCAGACCGAGGCGATGTAAAACCAGTAGCCAGAAATCTGCAGACTTGGCAGGAGCTGAGGATGGACAGCTTGGGGCTGGAGCCTTGTCGGGCTTTGTTAGTTCCTCCCTCTGTTTTGCAAACAGGGAGACACAGGAGCCCAGGTGGGAAGTGGGGGTGCAGGAGCTCATACAATGATCCAGGCAAATCTAGGGCCCTTTTCTCGTCCAGCACAGAACTGCCTCCTGCGGCTCCTTGGATTGGGGATCCCGAGCCTGGAGGCAGGAGCTGGCTTCCTAGGCTCCCTGGCTGGAGCTTATTACACCCTGGGATGCAGGAGAGGAAAGGGCAGAGCCTGAAGCCAGCAGGGGAGAGGCCAGGCCCGGGAGACAGGCAGCTGCCCAGGGCACTCCATAGGCCGTGCCCCGGATTCACCCTCCAGTCTAGCATTGGTGATGGGTGTGGCCTTTAATGGGGCACAGGCTGGGTCCTGGGCATCTAGCAGAGGCAGGAGGCTCAGAATGGCGAGGGCCCAGGGTAGCGCCATGTCGAGAGTGGGGTACCGGGAGTTGGGCAGAAGTGGTGGCCTCAGGATGCAGAGGCCTTTATAACTAGCTGTAGGTGGGCAGGTGGGACCCAGCCACGGGCAGCAGGGGCATTTGACACAATTCAGGGAGCGCTTGGGGAATGCCTTGCACAAAATCTTCCTTCCTGTCCCCTAGCCAGTTCTAGATCACACCTCCAAGCTCAGGTGTCATTTGGGTGCCCTGCATGGAGGACTTTCAAAGGAGTAAGAGTCTGGCTTATTCAAGGCTAGGATGTGTGCGGGGCTCATGATACTAAATATATTTGAGGCCAAAGATTTCATTAGAGGAGTCACCCACTTGGCAATGTTGTTTTCCATCCAATTCCTATGCAATTGAGCACCAAGTTTTGAATGTGATGAGGCAGTAAATCAAATGCTATGGCACCTTAGATTTTCCCCAAAGGCTGCCATGGGCATTTGGGGGTTGTGGGAGAAAACATAATTCAAGTCTAACTGAGAGGGCTTCCAGCCCTAGAGGAAGGAACTTTTCTGAAAGAAAGGATAACTCCATTGACTGCCTTATTTCCAGGAAATGAATTACTTGAGACAATTCCCAACATCTGAAAGAAGACATTAACTCCACGGTGCCCACACCCTATACCATTCATGCCGAGAGCTTCGCTGTCTTCTCACCAACATACCCCCAATCTTGGGATCATGAGCAACACAAAGTAAGTACAATAAACATGAAATGAATGAATCCCTTGCTCATTTACATTTCTCCCTGAATCAGTCAGATATTTATCCATGTGAATATTCTTAGGGTACATGTACCATTTTGTATTCTAGTCATTTCCCATATTTTGCATCAGATTTCATGTTTCATTGAAACCTGTAGTTACAATTTTTGTGGATGCAAAATCCTTCACTGACTTAATCTTGTTTTGATGTCTATAGAATAATATATTTTGATTTTTCTCCTGATGCAAAATGTCAGGCCAAATTCCTTAATAAAAATACCATAATCCCCAAGGAAAAGAAAAAACGTATGTTCCATAAAAGACTTATATGTGCATCTCCACAGGCTTATCAGGGACTGAAGGGGCTGTGCTGCCCAGGGATTGCCGATGTGGACACCTGGGCTTGTTACAAGCCCCTCATCCAGCACCGCCAGCCCCGCCTCGCCCATCCCTGAGCCTTGAGGGAACCTTAGGCTGCTGCGGGAGCCAGGCGGGCCCAAAGCCCCCTCTCCTCTTCCACCTCCTGCGCTCTGGTGGCTGCTCGAGAAGGGCGGGCGCTTGGTACTCTAAAGGCCACCCTGGATCACCTGAATGTCCTGCTGCCCTCACTGCTAATGCCTTGGCCCCCACCGCCCCCGCTGCAGACGTATGTCCCATAAGGGGACGTGTCTCTTATTTCCTGCACTTTCCAAAACCTGTACTCAGGAAACCCTGAAACACCGAGTATCTCAGTGGTAATAAGTGAGACACGTATCACTTACTACCTGCTATGGGTGGAATTGCCTCTCCTGAAAAGGCAAGTTGAAGTCCTAGTCCAGCCCCGTGAATGTGACCTGACTTGACAGGATCTTCGAAGGTGTCCTTAGTTACTGACCAGCAAACCCCAGCAGCGGGAAGCCAGGAAGGGGTTACCCTGCAGGCTTCCGAGGAGCAGCACTCTCTTTACATCTTGATTTCAGACTTCTGCCTGTGACCTGTAGGGACACACTGCCATGCAGTTGGCAGCCCCCAGCAGGCAGTGCTGGGTGGGGCAGGCCTGGGAAATAAGACCCTGGACTCACTTACTTACTGCTTGTCTTCTCTGCCACACACCAGATTCAGCAGGGCGGGGACAACACATATATTTTTTTAATAGTAAGCCCTTCATTATCCTACTCTGTGTGACTCATCTTGACATTCCCCAGGTTCCGGGTTCATAAGACACACAGACCCTCTGGGATGTCAGAATTGGAAGGTGAGCAAGCAATAATTGATTCAGGATGCTGCAGCCACCTCTGGCTAAGACAGGCATTTCCTCTTTATAATTGACTGGCAGGATGGGCAGCACTGGGGGCTTCCCTGGAGGCAGGGACTGTGCCCTAAATCACAGCTCCCCAGACTGAAGCCCAGGCCCTGAAAAAGGGGGCGTAAGAAAACGTTTGCCGAATGAGGGACAAGCATGCTGAGATTCGTGGATGCAGCGTTCCTGATGCTTATCGTGTTGCAGAACACAGAGGACATGATGACATTTGAATGGCCCACGGGGTCAATGGAAAAGGCAGCCCATGACCCAGGAGGCCACATGGGACTGTGCCCCTGCCCCCAGGCCTCCCATCTGCCTACCTGTGGAGGGGCCCTGGAAGGTTACACTTTCTCACTGCCCGGAGTTTCCCCTCCTGACATTCCGTCCTGTGCTGCCCGTGGACTATCCTCAGAGGCTCTATTCTTCTCAGAGAGCCATGGGGAGGTCAGCTCACATTTGGAGGCTTCAGGGGAGAAAGGAGGGCGTCAAAGAAGACAGGGGCTGGGCACAGCTTGGGAGTAGAGACGGCTCTGACAGAGTGCCTGTGAGCAATTCAGGTTCTGGTGGATGTACCTAGAGTGGCTGGGCCTCGTGTACTTGAGGACTTGAAGAAGAGAAGGCCAGGTTGGGACAAAGGTGGGGAACAGCTGATGCAGCCTCAGCAGGAGGTTGGGATAGTCCTGGGCAACTCCCAAGCTGAGGCTGGAGTTAGAGAGCAAATAGGGGTGACCAAATGCTGAAGGCTGCTGGGGGAGGAGTAGATGTGCTGAGGCCCAGAGGTGAGCCAGAAGTGAAGGCAGCATGAGGACCTGGCAAGAGTAAACAGCTCAACAGGGCACATGAGATGGGACGTGGGGGGCCTGGGAACTGAGCTGGGACAAGTCAAGCTGCAGGTTTGCCCAGAAGAGTAGGGATGTAGGTGGGAGGCAGATTTGGGCTGGGCTGGGGCAGTAGATGGAACTGTCCGAGAGGCCCTGGAAGGGGAGGAGAGAGGCAGAGACAAGGGCCCAGGGCAAAGAGAAGAGGGTCTCTGTTACCCCTGAGCTGGCAGCTCCTGCAGTCCCCAGACTCCCGTTGTACAACCGAGTGTTGTGGAAACAGCGGAGGTGAACTCCCCAGCCAGGTCACCTCCAGGGAAGCCCTGGCTGAGCCCGTGTTTGCTCTGTCCACAGGGAGTACAGTCCTGGCCATGGACAACCAAATACCCACCAGGATCCACAGCCCGGTGGTGGGAAAGTGAAGGAGGAGCAGGGGAGGAAGGGGAGGCTGGCAGGAGGCTTCCAGACCCAACTTCCTGACCACAACATGACCCTGGGCAGGTCTTGACTTCCTGAGCCCCAGGTTCTTGCTGCATGATGGGGGTGACATGCCCTGTCCTGCTTGCCAATCACAGGTAGGACCGCTACTAGTCGGGTAAATTATAGGACATTGATGCTATTCAAATTCATTTTGACTTAAAAATTTGGCACTGTCATATGGTTGACAATTTCACACATCAAGGGACAGCTTGAACTAAAAAAAATTAGCTGTAATTTCCTATGCACCCACCGTGAAACAGGTTTGTACCTATTGTGACATGCTGTCATCTCATGTATAACTCGTGTGGCAGCATTATTACCCTCAATTTTCAGATGAGGGGCTGAGGCCCCTAGAGATTGTTTAAGTTGTCCAAGAAGACCTAACAGGATTTGACTGGAGTAATCTTCTCTCTGGGGATGTTTCTTCCACCAGACCCTCAGCTCCTCCTGAGGACAGTTGCTCTTTCTTGTGGTTGCTCATCAGAAAGAAGATCACACTTTTTCCACCAGCCCCCATGCTAAACCCTGGCCTTGGTGAAGAATATTCACAATGGCTTTCCCAGAAATGAAGGGATTCAAGTGGGTGCATTTCCAATTCCTTAAAGCTCACTTGATGTGTGAATATTCGCCATGTTGCCACACATCTTCCAGCCATTGTTATAAACGTCATCTACATCTGGGGGAAAGTTTTCTTTATGAATCTAGGATAGAAAATAGACATATTTTTACATTTTGATGTCTTTAGAATTGGCATGTAATCTGCAATCACTGAATTATTCACTTAAGTAGGAGTCCTTCTTTATTTCCTCCCTATCCCAGCTTGTCTTTAAATGGGTGGTGAGAAAATTTGTTCCATCGATTATGCATTTTATAAATGCTAACAGGTTTAATTTTCCTAACAACTTGATGAAGTAGGTACAATTATTAGCACCACATTAGAGGTGGAAAAACTGAGGCAAAGAGCAGTTAAGTAACTTGCCCAGGGTCACACAACCAGCAATGGTAAGCCCAAGACAGCTCTTCACCACCACCCTCCACTGCCTTTATTTATTTATTTATTTAATATTACATTAAAAAATATGGGGTCGCCATATACCCCCCACCCTCCTCTCCCCATTCCTCCCCTCATAGCAACAATCTCATCCATCATTATGAGACATTCATTGCATTTGGTGAATACATCTCTGAGCACCACTGCACATCATGGTCAATGGTCCACATCATAGCCCACACTCTCCCCATGTTCCACTCAGTGGGCCATGGGAGGACATACAATGTCTGGTAGCTGTCCCTGCAGCATCACCCAGGACAACTCCAAGTCCTGAAAACGCTTCCACATCTCATCTCTTCCTCCCATTCCCCACCCCCGGCAGCCACCATGGCCACTTTCTCCACACCAATGCCACATTTTCTTTGATTACTAATCACAATAGTTCATGAATAGAATATCAGTAAGTCCACTCTCATCCATATTCTATTCTTCCATCCTGTGGACCTTGGAATGGTTGTGTCCACTCCACATCTGTATCAAGAGGGGACTTAGATTCCACATGGATGCTGGATGCAATCCTCCTGCTTTCAGTTGTAGGCACTCTTGGCTCCATGATGTGGTGGTTGACCTTCAACTCAATGTTAGCTGAGTGGGGTAAATCCAATAAAAGAGAGTGTAGGAGCTGAAGTCTGTGGAGGCCCAGGGCCTGGCTATCATATGGTCAGTCCAGAGATTCAGGTCCCCTGGGTATATATTGAACCCCAGCACCAACCACAGTTCTGGTAAAAGTAACAGGAGAGGCTTGTGAAAAAAGATCACATCAAGTCCAGCACCATCACACAGAAACACAAACTCCAAAGAAGGGCCAACTGGCATGGCACTGAACTCCATCGGCCATGTCCATAGAATCTGTGGGTCTCTGTAGCCCTCAGAAGAACCAATACCTGGGGTTGTATCTACTTTGTCTCTGGGACACTGCTGAGGTGTGCATAAAGGCAATCCCTCTGATAACCTCCTGGCTCTTTTTGGAGACTCATAGCCATATAAACCCATTTGTCCTCTCCATTTCCCCCTTGATTCAGGTCAAAAAGCATTTTTAACTCCTGGTATTATATGTAGACAGAGATATTCTGCTGGTCCAAGTTGACCCTTTTATTCAAGGTCATTTTCTGGTGACATCATCAGCTGTTACTTGGTAGTAATCCCTTGGCACCAGGGAGGCTCATCCCTGGGAGTCATGTCCCATGCTGCGAGGAATGCAATGCATTTACATGCTGAGTTTGGCTTCGAGACTGGCCACATTTAAGCAACACGGAGGCTCTCAGGAGGTAACTCTTAGGCACCCTGCAGTTCTAGGCCTTGATCTTATTTCAGGTGCACAGGCTCACAAGCATAGTCATTAGTATCAAGGGCTCATTATTGGACCTTCATTCTTTTTTAGCCTTTGCCGTTGCACTTGGGGAATTGTTGTTGTTCCTTTAGGGACTGTGATAGAGCTCAGCACTCCCTCAGTTGTTGTTTTTAATTGTATCCACTGTGAAAATATCCAAACATTTTTATGTACCCTGGATATATGCCCTGGAGAACTCCCTTCCAACCATGTGTCCCCTGTCAATAACATCCCACACCAGTATTCCTCCCCTGCCATTGTTGAACCTCTCTGTGATCCAAAACTTCCTGAAAAGTGAAGCCCAAAATATTGCCAGGTTCCATTAATAGTAAAATGGAATATAACAATGAGTTTAAAGGTTAGATACAGAATATATATTAATTTGGAAAAATTATGGTAAAAATAAATTGGGGTATCAAAAAATTTAAAAATGCAAAAGCTTTCTTTTTGATGTTTTGCCTTCCATCACTGCAATAAGTGTTGCCCTGTATGCAAATTGGCAAGGTAACTACTTTCCTCTTTTCCACAGTGTCTACATCCTATCTTTTTCTTTCCTTTTTTCTAATTATTAAGCTTATCTTCAAAAGAGTTTTAAACCACAGTAACTCATATATACAATATACAGTACTCCCACTTATCCAACATAAAACCTTTTCCCTTCCACAGCAATAACCTTTTTACATATTCATACTATATTTACTGAAACTGATGTACAGATATTGAGACAATAGCTTTCAAACAAGGTAACATTTGGGTTTACATTGCGGTTTATCTTTTAGACTATACAATTTTCTAAAAATTCAGTTATCTTATGTTTTACATTATGATTTACATTTTAACCTATCAGCCCCTATATATTTTTGGTGTAATTATACATGTCTTATAGCCATCCTTGCATACTCTTGTGGAACACTTCTATTGCCCACACAGTTACATTGGTTCCATCTGTTCAATACCTCTTCCCCCCTCCCCTTAGGGCCCACAGTGACAGTCAATCTTCATTGCTTGAAGGGCCATGTTCAGAGATATTTGCAACAGTGTTGAGGGCTTGACATGCTCAACTGCCCTAATGTATGGGGAGCCACCATTTCTCTTGAGGGATACAATTCCTTCTATTTGAGGACATCAGTCCTCCCCAGGATGTGGGTATATCTTAACTTTCATTATATAGGCCTCTATCCAATGATATTACCCTCTATGGCAAAATGAGCATTCACATATTACTTAGGAGCCTGTCCTGCATCAGATTATCCCCTTTAAGCATCTTAAACTGGTAACTTTCCTTATTATATTTTTGAAAAGGTTTTCTCAGCATTATACTCTCAACCAAATACCTGACAGTCTCTTATGTTCGTATGTTGCCCCACCCTCCCCCCAATTTCTTGGGCAATATTACACATCCTCCCATCCCTAGCCCCCCTCAAGCCCACAAAGCCCCACTCAAAGGTAACCCTATGCCCCATTTTATCCCTTCCTTGTACAAATACTTACCTCCAGCTTATCATAGATTTCACCCATGTAGGTGTCAGCTTGTACCCTTCCTCTACCCCCCAATTACCTGTAAGCCTAACATCCAGTCCCTAGCTCTCTGAGGCAGCTTGGTTTTCTTACTTCATATCACTGAGGTCATGTAATATTTGTCCTTCAATTCCTGGGTTGCTTCATTCAACATAAGGTTCTCAAGATTCATCCATGTTATCACGTGTGTTTGTAGTGTATTTGTTCTTAAAGCTGAGTAGTATTCCATTGTATGTATATACCACATTTTATTGATCCACTCATCTGTTGATGGGCATTTGGGTTGATTCCAACTTTTGGCAATAGTGAACAATGCTGCTATGAACATTGGTGTGCATATATTGGTTTGCGTCCTTGTTTTCAGTTCTATTGGGTATATACCTAGCAGTGGAATTGCTAGGTCATATGGCAAATCTATGGCTTGTTTTTTGAGAAATCACCAAACTGTCCTCCAGAATGGCTGGATCCTTCTGCATTCCCACCTGCAGTGAATGAGTGTTCCCATTCCTCCACATCCTCTCCAGCATTTGTAGTCTTCTGTTTTTTTCATAGCTGCCAATTTTATGGGAGTAAGATAATATCTCATTGTAGTTTTGATTTACATTTCCCTTATAGCTAGAGATTTGGAGCATTTTTTCATGTGCTTTTTAGCCATTCGTATTTCTTCTTTGGAAAAGTGTCTGTTTAAATCTTTTTCCCATTTTTAAAATGTGTTCTTTATCTTTTTATTTTCAAGATAAAGGAGTTCTTTATATATGCAGGTTATACGTCTCCTATCAGATATATGGTTACCAAGTGTATTCTCCCATTGTGTAGGCTCTCTTTTCACTTTCTTTACATACTCCTTTGAGGTGCAGAAGGCTTTAATTTTGAGGAGGTCCCATTTATCTATTTGTTCTTTTGCTGCTCGTGCTTTTGGTGTGAAGTTCATGAAGCCATTTCCTGTTACAATGTCTTTTATAAGCTTCCCTACACTGCTTTCCAAAGTCTTTATGGTCTTGGCTCTTATATTTAGGTCTTTGATCCATCTTGAGTTGGTTTTTGTATAAGGTGTGAGATGGTAATCCTCTTTCATTCTTTTACATATGGATATCCAGTTCTCCAAGCACCATTTGTTGAATAGGCCATTCTCTCCCAGATGAGAGGGTTTGGTGGCTTTATCGAATATTATTTGACTATATATATGAGGATCTATATCAGAACTCTCAATTTGGTTCCATTAGTCTGTGTGTCTCTCCTTGTGCCAATACCATGCTGTTTTCACTACTGTAGCTTTGTAGTATGTTTTCAAGCCAGGTAGTGTGATTCCTCCAATTTTGTTTTTCTTTTCCAATATGTCTTTGGCTATTTGGGGCCTCTTTCCTTTCCAAATAAATTTCATAGCTAGTTTTTCTAGTTCCTTAAAGAAGGCTGTGTTGATTTTTATTGGGATTGCATTGAATGTGTAGATCAGTTTTGGTAGGATAGACATCTTAATAATATTTAGTCTTCCTATCCATGAACAGGGAATATTCTTCCATTTATTCTTTGATTTCTTGAATAGTCTTGTGTAGTTTTGTGTATAAGTTTTTTATAACTTTAGTTAAAATTATTCCTAGGTATTTGATTTTTTAAAAATTTACTATTGTAAATGGTATTTGTTTCTTGATTTCCTCCTGATCTTGCTCATTATTGGTGTACAGAAATGCTACTGATTTTTGCTCATTGATCTTATAACCTGCGACTTTACTAAACTCATTTATGAGTTCTAGAAGCTTTGTTGTAGACCTCTCAGGGTTTTCTATGTATAGGATCATGTCATCTGCAAATAATGAAATTTTGACTTCTTCCTTTCCAATTTGGATGCCTTTTATATCTGGTTCTTGCCTCAGTGCTCAAGGAACTACTTCTAAGACAATGTTAAATAGAAGAGGTGAAAGTGGGCATCCTTGTCTTGTTCCTGATCTTAGAGGGAAGGATTTTAGGATTTCACCATTGTAGATGATGTTGGTTGTGGGTTTTTCATATATACTCTTTATCATGTTCAAAAAATTTCCTTGTATTCCAATCTTTTGCCGTGTTTTTATCAAGAAAGGGTGCTGTATTTTGTCAAATGCTTTTTCTGCATCTATAGATAACATTATGTGATTTTTTTCCTTCAATCTGTTTATATGGTGTATTACATTAATTGATTTTCTTAACCATCCTCTCATACCTGGAATGAATCCCACTTGGTCATGGTGTATAATTTGTTTAATGTGTTGTTGAATACAGTTAGCAAGTATTTTGTTGAGTATTTTTGTGTCTAGGTTCATTAGAGAAATTGGTTTGTAATTTTCCTTTCTCGTGGTGTCTTTGTTTGGCTTTGGTACTAGGGTAATGTTGGCAAAATAGAATGAGTTAGTAACATTCCTTCTGTTTCAAATTTTTGGAAGAGTTTCAGCAGGATTGGTGTTAGTTCTTTCCGGAATGTTTTTTAGAATTCACCTGTGAAGCCGTCGGGCTCTGGGTTCTTCTGAGTTGGGAGGTTTTTAATGACTGATTCTATCTCTTTATTTGTGATTGGTTTGTTGAGATCATCAGTTTTTTTTTTTCCATCAATATAGGCTGCTTATGTGTTTCTAGGAATTCGTCCATTTTCTCTGAATTGTCATGTTTGTTGGAATATAGTTTTTCAAAGTATCCTCTTATGATAGTCTTTATTTCTGTTGGGTCAGTGGTGATATCTCCTTTCTCATTTCTTATTTTGTGTATTTGCATCTTCTCTCTTTTTTTCTTTGTTAGTCTCACTAAGGGTTTTTAATTTTATTGAACTTCCCAAAGAACCAGCTCTTGGTCTTGTTTATCTTTTCAAGTGCTTTCTTATTTTCTATTTCATTTAGTCCTGCTCTTATCTTTGTTCTTTCTTTCTTTCTTCTTCCTATGGGGTTACTTTGTTGTTTTTTTTTACTAATTCCTCCAAATGTGCAGTTAGTTCTTCAATTTTTGCTCTTCCTTCTTTTTTGATGTATGAATTTATGGCTATAAATTTCCTTCTCAGTACTTCTTTTGCTGCATCCCATAAGTTTTGGTATGTTGTGTTATAATTTTCATTAGTTTCTAGGTAGTTATTAATTTCTTTTGAGATTTCCTCTTTGATACACAGTTTTTCTAAGAGTGTGCTGTTTAATTTCCATATCTTGGTGCCAAATCTGGGTCTCTGGCCCTTGCAGATTTCCAGCTTCACTCCACTGTGGTCAGAGATACTATTTTGTTTGATTTCCATCTTTCTGAATTCATTGAGCCTTTCTTTGTGGCCTAGCCTATGGTCTATCTTGGAGAATGATCCATATGCATTTGAGAAAAATGTATATTCTGCTGTATTCAGGTGTAATGATCTGTATATGTCTATTAGATCCAGCTCCTCTAATATACTGCTCAAAGTTTCTGTTTCTTTATTGATTCTCTTTTGAGATATTCTGTCCAAAGTTGATAGTGGTGTTTAAAGTCTCCCACTATAATTGTAGAGGCATCTATTCTTTCACTTAGTTTTTCCAGTGTTTGCCTCACGTATCTGGAGGCACCCTTGTTAGGGGCATAAATATTTTGATTGTTTGTTCTTCTTGAGAGATTGTCCCTTTCACTAATATGTAGTATCCTTCTTTGTCTCTCACAATTGTTTCACATTTAAAGTCTATTTTGTCTGATATTAATATAGCTACTCCTGCCTTTTTTTGGTTATTGTTTGCTTGTAAGATTGTTTCCCAACTATTCACTTTGAACCTCTGTGAATCCCTGTGTCTAAGATGTGTTTCTTGTAGACAGCATATAGTTGGGTCATATTTCCTTATCCAATCTCCCAGTCTGAATCTTTTGATAGGTGAGTTTAATCCATTGACATTCAGTGTTATTACTTTCAAGGAATTATTTAAGTTAGCCATATTTTGTTTGGACTTGTGTTTGTCATATTTTGTTTGTTGTTTTCCTTCTCTTTTTGTCTTTTTTGTTGCTCTTACACTCTCCTCCAACTTGCCTCTCCTGTTTTTTCCTTTTTTCATTCAGCACTCCCTTGAGTATTTCTTGAAGGGCAGGGTTCTTGTTGGCATACTCATCCAATTTCTGTTTATCTGTGAATATTTTGAACTCTCCATCATTTTTGAATGCTAGTTTAGCTGGGTAGAGTATTCTTGGTTGGAAATTTTTTTCTTTTAGTACCTTGACTATATCATACCATTGCCTTCTTGCCTCCATGGTTTCAGATGAGAAATCAGCACTTCATCTTATGGAGCCTCCCTTGTATGTGATGGTTTTCTTTCCTCTTGCTGCTTTTAGAATTTTCTCTTTGTCTTGAGCATTGGATAATTTGACAAGTATGTGTCTTGTGGTGGGCCTGTTGGGATTTATGGTGTTTGGGGTGTGTTGTGCTTCCTGGACATGTATATCCATCTCAGTAGATTTGGGAAGTTTTCAGCCATTATTTCCTCCAACACCCCATCTGTCCCCTTTCCCATCTCTTCTCCTTCTGGGATGCCTATAATACATATGTTTGTGTGTTTTGCATTGTCATTCAGATCCTTAAGTCCTAGCTGGATTTTTTCTATCTTTTTATCGATCAGTTCTACTATCTGTTTGATTTCAGATGTACTGTCTTCCACGTAGCTAATTCTCTCCTCTGCCTCTTCTAATCTGCTGCTATTTGCTGAGAGTGTATTTTTGATTTCTTGAACTGTGGTGTTCATCCCCATCATATCTGTTATCTTTTTATGTATGTGTGCAATTTCCTCTCCAAGGGTTTTCTTCATATTGTTAATCTCTTCCTTTACCTCATTAAGTTGTTCTCTAATATATGTTTTGAGATCTTTAATTACTTGTCCGATATTCTACTCCCCTTCCTGGTTTTTAGTTTGTTCTTTGGATTCAGCCATGTTTTCCTGATTATTGGTTTGGTTTTTAGTTTTTTGTTGCTGTGTGGTCATCATTTTATCTTAACAGGTTTAATCAGTTCCTTAGCTTCTTTGTCTAGTCTTGGGGATTAATTAGTTGTTGCTCTTGCATAAGTGTTATATCTTCTCTTTTTCACTTTGTTCTTCTTACTCTATTTTCTTGTTGTTTGCTAAGTTCACTTTGAAGGAAAATATTAGGGCCAGGGAAAGCAAAATCAGTAAGAAAATAAAATGTATGAAGTAGTATTGGTAATAAATGTTAACAGAGCCTCAATGTGAGATCTGGGAGAATGGATATTAGACTCACGTTTAAGTTGTGTAGAGTTATAGCAGTAAGTAGAGTACCTATAATGAGACAGTCAACTGAATATTGGGAGGAATATAGTATAAATTAAAAAGCCAGTGTCTTCATGAGAGAGGGAGAGCAAGAAGAAAGACAATAATATCAAGAGTGGATAAAAGACAGAAAACAGAACATAGGTATTAGAAATTAAAAATCAGACAATTTGGGGGCCAAAGAAAGGGAAATGGGATGTAAGAGAAACATTAGATGATGGAGGATAGCAAGATGTGGGGGAAAAGGGATAGTGTAGGTGGCCAAAATCATTTCACACAGAAAAGAGGAAATGGAGGATGAGGAAACACAGCCAATGTGAAGCACTCGCTGCTGCACCTATTATATAAAGAAAATAAAATAAGAAGAAAAAGAGAAGAAAAACGGGGGTGGGCAAAGAAAAGGGATGGAAACAAGGAGGAAAAATAAAAGGCGAGAAAAAAACTACATAAATGAAAAATGACCTTGGGGGATAAAACAGGAGAAAAGACTAGGAGACAATGCAATATTAGCAACCAAGACAAAAAATAACATAGAAAAAAGAAAATCACAAACACTCAGGGCTAGGGTAAAGAAGGACCTCAGATGGACCTCAGGGCGTGGTGGATTCAGGGATGGGAAGTCTGTGATATTGCAGACTCAAGGTGTGTGAGTCTCTGGAGCATGGGCCACCAGGGTTTAGGGGACACAGACCTGGGAACCATGCATCTGGTTAACAGGGGGCCTGGGAGCACTGCAGTGCAACACAGCCTTCAGGGATCCCTGCAGCTGGGTGCCAGCTCTAGGGGGAGGGTTCCCACCTGCAGACTCTGACCTCCATTTCAGAAACCCAAAATTCCACCTCTCACAAGAATCTCTTCTGTCACTGTCTCACCAAATCGACATCCAGACACCTCCTGTTCTGCAAGTCCCTGAAACAGCCTGCTGGGGGCGCCGCTGCACTACAAAGAGTTCAGGGACTGCTGCGGATGGGCTGCTAGCCCTAGGGGGAAGGATTCCACCTAGAACTTCTGACTTCCATATCAGAAACCTAAAGTTCCACCTCTTGCAAGAATCTCTTCCGTCACTGTCTCACCAAATCGACATCCAGACACCTCCTGTCCTGCAAGCCCCCAAAATTGCCTGCTGGGGGTCCCACTGCTCTACAAAGATTTCAGGGACTGCCATGGCCCAGCAGCCAGCCCTGGGGGTGGGGGGGTCTCCACCCGGAACCTCAGACCTCCAAGTCAGAAAACCAAAATTCCACCTCTCGCAAGAATCTCCTCCGTCACTGTCTCACCAAATCAACTTCCAGACACCTCCTGCCCTGCAAGTCCACGAAACAGCCCACTTGGGGCTTGAGAACTCTCCAGCACAACAAGGCCTTTAGGAATCACCACTACTGGGCCACCGGCCCCAGGGGAAGCATCCCATCCACAACCCCGACCTCTGCGAAAGGAACCCAAAATTCTACCTCTGCAAGAATCTCCTCTGTCTCTGTCCCACCAAATCGATGTACAGACACCTCCTGCCCTGCAAACACCTGAAACAGCCTGGTCCAGCAGGACTTTAACCCTACTCAGCTGCTTCTTTTCAGGAGAGATTATGAGATGCACTGACTCAGATACCATCTTCTCCACTGCCTTTTCTGTCTCTTTCTTTCCTGTCCAATTTCTCTTGGGGTTGTGCCAGGGCTAGAGGTATGGTCAGGTTAGGGAAGGCTTCTCCAGAACCTCAAACCATAGTGTCACTCAAATATTCTGGAATGTAAGGACAGAGAGCCCATTTACACTGGGTCATGGCAAGGGCTGGGTGTGCTTGGAGGAGCTATTTGAGTAGCGTCTTGGGTGGAGAGGGAGACCTGAAAATGACGTCCTGATCAAAATAGCAAGGACAATGCAGGCTGTGCACTGTCTTCTGAGGACACACCATTTACTCTTGGACCATGATTTTGCTTCATGAGGCATGCTGGTTGGACCAGAGCTGAACTGCTCAGGACCAAAAAAAAAAAAGACAGGTCTCTGCTCCCTGCTTCCCCATGGAGGCTCAGCTCTTGCTATCGAAAATTGAAAAGATGGAGGCCCACTGTGTTGGTCTAAATATCTAAAAGTTATAAACCAAAAGTATTTAAATCAGGCTGACACTTTTTACTTGTTTTTTGGAAATGTAATTAATCCTGTTCAAATTTTTTGTAAAACTGAAAATCATTTGCAGTGCTAGCATTCAGACTTCACTTGACAGTGTTAAAGATTAGATTCCCGCTTAATGTGTGCTACATCTTGAGGCATATAGACACAAATTTAATAGTAATATGAATTGTTTAATGATACAAAACCTTCTCAGCTACCACATTCAACTGTTACAAATACTGCCTATTTCAAACTCATAGCACCTCACTAATAAAAATTATAAGAAAATGGACTCTTGGATTTCTGGGAAGCAAGAGTTGATAATGCTAGAATATATTTCATTTTTCTGAGAAGGATGATTAGGAAGTTGATTAATTTATGTTTTTTATTTGTCCACTGCTGCCCTCCCTAATGTCTCAGCAGTGATGTCTCCCATGCCAGTGGCAGCATCACCCACAAATCATTATGATCTTTCAATGCAGTGGTCTTTTGCTTCAAGGATAAGGAGTGTATAGTAAGGGACCATGACATTATATTGGGCTTCAAATTTCGGGGAGTTCTGGATCACAGAGTGTTTCAACAATGGCAATGGAGGGATACTGGTATGGGATACCAATGACAGGAGATATATGACTGACAGGGAGCTGTACAGAACATATGTCCAGGGTGCATGGTAATGTTTGGATATACTCATAGTGGCAACAATTAAAAACCACAGTAGGGGGGGTACTGGGTTCCTGGCCAGTGGTGCTCTGTCGTGGTCCCTAGGGGAGCAGCGACAGTCTCCCAGGTACAGTGGTGGGGACCGGGAGGGAGTGAGGGTTCAACAGTGAGCCCCTGATACTAATGACTATGCTTGTGAGCTGATAAACTCAAAATAATAACAAGGCCTAGAGCAACTTTGTGCCTGGGAATTTCCTTCTGTCAGCCTTCATGTTACTCAAATGTGGCCAGTCTCGAAGCCAAACTCAGCATGTAAATGCAATGCCTTCCCCCCAGCGTGGGACATGACACCCGGGGATGAGCCTCCCTGGCAACGAGGGACCACTATCAACTACCAACTGATGATGCAACTGGAAAATGACCTTATACGGAAGGTTCAATGCGGATCAGCAGAATATCCATGTCTACATAAAATACCATGACTTTAAAATGCTGTTTGACCTAAAGTAAGGGGGAAATGGAAAGGAGAAATGAGTTTATATGGCTACGAGTTTCTAAAAAAGAGTCTGGAGGCTGGCAGAAGGTTTGCCCTCATGCACAACTGAGCAGAGTCAGAGAGACAGATAAAGCAGATACAACCCCCAGATATTAGTTCCTTTGAGGGCTAAAGAGACCCATGGGAGTTATGGTCATGGCCGATGGGGTTAACTACCAGGGCAGATGGCCCCTCTTTGGAAATGGTGTTTATGTGTGATGAATCTGGACTCAGATGGGATCTCCCTTCATAAGACTTTCATGCTAATGTGCTGGAGGTGCAGTTAATGTTGGGGTTTAAGATATATTTAGGGGATTTGAATCTCTGGACTGACAATGTGATAGCCAGATCCTGAGCCTCAACAGACTCCAGCACCTACAATCTGATTTATTGGACTTACCACACTCAGCTAAGATGGAGGTGAAGAAGGACAACCACCACACCATGGAGCCTAGAGTGATTACAACTGAAAATGGGAGGATTGCATCCAGCATCCAGGTGGAATCTGAGCCTCCTCTTGACATAAAGGTGCAATGGACACAACCAATCCAGTGTCCACATAGAAGAGGTGGCATTGGATTGGGAAAAGTGGACATAATGGACAAAGGGTATGGGGAAAGGCAGGAAGAGATGAGAGGTGGAGGCGTCTTCGGGACATGGAGCTGCCCTGGATGGTGCTTCAGAGGTAATCACCGGACATTGTAAATCCTCACAGGGCCTACATGATGGAATAGAGGAGAGTATGGGCCATGATGTGAACCAATGTATATGAGGTGCAGAGGTGCCCAAAGATGTACTTACCAAATCCAATGGATGTGTCATGATGATGGGAACGAGTGTTATTGGGGGGGGGAGAGGGGGGTGGGGGGGTGGGGTTGAATGGGACCTCACATATATATTTTTAATGTAATATTATTACAAAGTCAATAAAAAATAAAAAAATTAAAAAAAAATAATAAAATATCTTACCAGGAAAAAGAAAAGTGAGATTCTATTATGATGTAAGCTTAATAAATGTTTTTAAATTAAAAAAAAAAAAAAAAAAAAAAAAAAAAGGATAAGGAGTGTAAGATGCTGAGACTTGTTCCCCTGGGAGCTGAAAAGTGTTGGTCGTGAATGTGGGTATTTGGGGATATAGATCATTCTGTGCCAGGACCAGGCACCAGCTCCCAAGTGGCAGAGGTGTTTATGTGCTATTTGATGGGCTCTGTGTGTGGGCATGTGTGCAGTATGTGGGGCCCTCTAAAGCTCAGGACTCAGGGCAGGGTCCAATACCCAGCACGATGCACAGCCTCTCCTCAAAATTCATAGTGCCTAGAATCTGTCCCTGTCATCTCACACATGGGGAGCTACAAAAGCCTCCACTGCACTTTCCAGGCTCTTCTCCCACATCCCCCCTCTCCATCCTCCCCACAGCAGACAAGCTGAATGAACTCTCGTAAGAGCAAATTTGATTATGTCATCCTCAGCCACACTTAACCTCTTTCCATTTCTCCCACATGCCTCAGACTTTAGCCCAAACCCCGCAGCCTGGAGTCCTTGCCCTGCCAGCTGGAACCCCTGCCAACATCTCCAAGATACTGTTGGGACACTCGGACCCCATCCCCTGCTCCAGCCATGCACACCTTCCATTCCTTGACATACCGCCCCTTACCTGCACCCTTCCCCTCCTGATCAACTCTACTTTATCAAGAATTGAATGAAAGTCATGCAAACTCAGAAACCAAACTGAGCTGGTGAAATATAAAGAAGAAAAGGGGGGAGTTCTGGTTCTGAGAAGAAAGTGACTCACTGGTGCATTGCTAAACTGGTACAGCAAAAAAATTAGTGTTTTTTTTTACTTGACATGTTTTTGTTTTCTCTCCTTTGGGGTAGGTTCTTTCAGAGATTGGCTTTATTGAGGTATAATTTGCATGCAGTGAAATGTACACATCTTATGTTCACAGTTCAATATTTTGACAAACATACGTACATGCGTAACCACCACCACAATGAAAATAGTCCTGCCATCTACCCCAGAAAGTTCTCATGTGCCCTTTGGCAGTCAAGTTGGCCTCCCTGCCCTAGATCACCACTGACCTGATTTTTTTTCACTGTAGATTCAACCATTCTATAATAGGACTTCATATAATTTAAATCATATGATATGTGCTTTGATATGTCTGATATCATTTTGTGCAACACAATGTTTTTAAGATTCATCCATGTTGTATATGTCAATAGGTCATTCTTTTTGATTGATATGTAATATTCCACTGAATTAAAATGCTATAATTTATTTTTTCATTTTCCTTTTGATGTATTTTGGGGTATTTTCTAGTTTTTAGCTTTGCAAATAAAGCTGCTATGAAAATTCACATAAAAGATTTTAGTGCAAATATTCTTTTCTTTTTATGGAGACTACAGTATTTTTATGTAGGAAATGGCCACTGTGACATTTAGCATCAAGAGAAAAATCAAAATATATTATTCTGTAGACATCAAGGAGACAAGATAAAGCGAATGAAGGATTTTGCATCCATGAAAATTGTAACTAGAGGTGAAAATGAAACATGAAATCTGATGCAAAATATGGGAAATGACTAAGAATACAAATTGTATGTGTATTCTAAGAATATTCTTTGAAAATATTTATTCACATGGATAAACATTTGCTGCATCAGGGAGAAATGTAAATGAGCAGGGGATTCATTCATTTCACGTTTTCTGTACTTACTATGTGTTGATCACTGTCCCAAGATTGAGGGTATGTTGGTGAGAAGACAGACAAGCTCTCGGCATGAAAGGTACAGGGTGAGGACACCATGGGTTTAATGTCTTCTTTCAGATGTTGGAAATTGGCTCAAGTAATACCTATTATGGAAATGAGGCAGTCAAAGGAGATTTCCTTTCTTTCAGAAATGTTCCTTCTTCTAGGGCTGGAAGCCCTCTCAGTTGGAACTGAATCAATTTTTCTCCCACAACCCCGAAACTCCTACACTAGCCATCTGGGAAGCTCTAAGGTATCATCAGTGTTTGATTTAGGGCCTCATCCCACCTAAACTTTGGCATTCAGTGGGATAGGAATTGGATGGAAACCAAAATTGCCAAGTGGGTGACTCCTCTAATGAAATCTTTGGCCTCAAAGATATTTAATATCACATGAGCCCCACACACATTCTAACCTTGAATAAGCCAGGCCCTCAGTGCATTGAAAGTATTTAGTGCCAGGGACCCAAATGACACCTGAGCATGGAGGTTTGACCTAGAACTGCCTTAGTGGACAGGAGAGAAGGTTTTGTGCAAGGCCTTCTCCAAGTGCTCCACAGATTGTGTCAAATACTCTGGGCTCCCCTGGCTGGGCCACTCCTACCCGCCTACAACTAGTTATAAAGTCCTCTGCACCATCAGACAATCACTTCTGCCCAACTGCTGGTGCCTCCTGTCTCGGCATGGCGCTGTCCTGGGCCCTTGCTGTCCTGAGCCTCCTGACTCTGCTGGATGCCCAGGACCCAGCGTGTGTCCCACTGAAGGTCACACCCATCACCAATGATACCCTGGAGAGGGTGAGTCCTGGGAATGGCCCACAGAGTGCCCTGAGCAGCTGCCTGTCTCCCGGGGCTGGCCTCTCCCCTGCTGGCTCTGGGCTCTGCCCTTTCCTCTCCTGCATCCCGGGGTGGAATCAGCTCCAGCCAGGGAGCCTCAGAAGCCAGACTCCTGCTTCCAGACTCGGGAGCCCCATTCCAAGGAGCCCAGGGAGGCAGTTCTGTGCTGGGTGAGGAGGGGGCCCTAGAGATGCCTGGCTCATGGTGTGAGCTCCTGCACCCCCACTCCTCACATGGGGCCCCTGTGTCTCCCTGTTTGCAAAACAGATGGAGGAGCTGCCAGAGCCTGTTAAGGCTCCAGCCCCAAGCTGCCCATCCTCAGCTCCTGCCTCCTTTGCAGATCTCTGGCAAGCGGTTTTACATTGCCTCAGTCTGGCACAATCCTGAGGCCCTGTATGAGGGGAGAGAGAGCCCAGTACCCTTCTTTTACCTTCTCCCCAACCTGAAGGATGTCACCTTTCTGGCCAGACACTACCAGACCATGTGAAACTGCCCACCCACTGTCCATGCCACCCACAGGCTCAAGCTTTGGCTTCTCCTTAGGGGCTGGAAGACAGAAGCAAGTCCCCTCCCCTTCATGGCCTCAGTCCTCCCATCCTTGGAATGGGGAGGGCTGGCCAGAATCTCTGCCTGAATCTTGCCCCTGGATGACTGAGGATGAGGGACTGTCCATCTCCCCTGACCATCTGACCCTGAGATCTCACTTTGCCTTTGACTCTAGCAGGACCAGTGCATCTACAATGCCAGCTACAGGGAAATCCAGCAGGAAAACAGGATGTTCTCCTCTACTGGTGAGCCGGGACCATCAGGCTTGAGGGCTGCATGTTGAAAGGGGTGGACTGAGGGGCAGACTGGAGAGCCGAGAGGAGGAAGTTGGGGCTAAAGACAATATGAGAAAGCACGGGGCTTGTGTCTTGTATTCCTGGTGCCAACACATTCACTGATCAAAGGAGTCATCACCATCATTTGGGGCTCTATGAGTCAGGTACTGTTCACAGTGCTTTGCATGAATTAACTGATGAGCACAAACCAGAGCCCTAAGAGGACAGGATGATCCTAATCAACTTACAGATATGACAACAGAGGCACAAAGAAGTCCCAGCATTTCCCCAAGGTCATAAAGTTGTGATCAAAACTAGGATTCAGTCCCAAACCTGGCTTCAGACCTGCCTCTCTTGGGCACACTTTGAGATCCTCCCAAAGCTAAGGGTGGGAGCCAATGTTGCCTGGATGGTGGCTTCGCACATGTCGCAGTCATCACTGCAAATACAGGGAAGCACAAATGGAAAGGGAGCTGAGCCAGCCCACATACATACACTGAGGCTCCTCTCTGGACCTCATTCTCCTCTTCTTTAAATTGGGGAGCATGAACCCTGACTCAATGATGGGTTAAGGGCCCCTAGGCACACCCAGGGTCCTCATGTAAGATGGGACCACCACCCTCCACCCAGTCTCACCCAGAGGCTCTATTCCCCTCTAGAGAGGAACCACGAACACTTAGTCTACTTGTGGCTCACCATGAACCCAAAGATCTTTATAACTTACTCCTTCCGGAAGATGAGCAAAACCATGTGATGGTCTTCTATGGTAAGCACCCTCCACATCCCCCAACTACAGATTCTCCTGGGCTTCACCCCTGTGGTTGGGACCCAGCACCCTAGCCCTGCCTGGCCTCCACTGGACCTCCCAGCATCCTGACACAGCTTCTTTGCTGTCCCCTGCAGCTACCTAGCAGAAGGTGACCAAGAAACAACTGAAGGAGTTCCACAAAACTTCAAGTGCCTGGGCCTGCAGGATGATGTGATTCTGTACAGGGCAGGGAAAAAGGTGAGCACACGAGGGCCCAGGAACAGTGCCCAGTGCTGCTGGGGATGCACCTGCTGAGGGCAGCCCTGGATGCAAAGAGAGGGATGGCCAGAAGCCCAGGCTGCACAGCCTGTCTTCTTTATGCAGGGACAGCTGAACTTCCCGGATTTCTGTGGGTGCTGGTGATAGCTCATAAGGGAAAAGCCCTTGTGAGATCAGGGAGGGGGCCCAGAGCAGGTGAGGAGTATTTACAGGCTAACTGGAGGGGAGAAATAGGGCAAGTCGTGGTGGTGGGACTTGGGAAATGGACAGCGCAGGCAGTTCCATTGGCCATTTCCTACTGCCCAGGATGTTTGCTCTCACTGCTCATTTTTATAACGTGTGCAACAGGGAGCGGAATTGTGGTTTCAGTGTCACTCACTGCAGCAAGTCCAGGACTACATCCTGATTTTTCTATAACTGAGAATTACCTGCATAAGTATCTCCTGAATGTTTTTCTTTAAACCCATACCAGGCTTTACTTGGTTTCATCTTAAGCAATATTATCTAGTAACACAGATATTATTAACAAATAGAATATAACATATGTTATATATCAACATATAACACAGATAATAATTGATGAATCAGTTACACCTTTGTTATATAGATGAAAAAATTTCTTTACTATAGAAAGAAAACCACCTCCAGTCCTTAGCCTCCTGTGTTGATCTCCTGTGGCACAGGGATGGGAGCTCCATCTCAGCACCGGGAACCATGGAAAAGAACTTGAGGTGGAGGCCTCAGAGTTTGGCAAGTTTCACATCTTAGGTGGGTGAATTCAGGCAGGTGATGGGGCCAGGCTGAGCCTCAATTTTGTCCTCTGCCAAATGGTTGTTGTTCTGAGGTCAGAAGTGCTCAGTAAAGGATAGATGTGAGGGCTCCTGCATTTGGTCCAGCATTGTTGGTTGCTTTTTCATTCACTCATTCGTTCGTTCATTCATTTGAAGCTGACACCGAGTCAAGCCCTGCCTGGCATTGGATAAAGGGTGGTCCATGGCTGGATGTGCTCCTGGTTTAATGCTCACCAGATGCAGGCTGGCTGAAACACGCACCATGTGACACCCACTTTCTGTGATTTTCAAAGCATCTCTGAATGAGACAGGAAGTCTGGGAAGAGTACGTGGAAGTTGCATATGAACCATCAGTGTAGAAAGATTAGAATCTAAATATCTCTACTATTTCTTCTGCCAACCAAAGATCCAAGAAGACATGTTTGAAGAAGGCTAAGGCAGAGGACCCCAAGTAGGGGATGTGGGTAGGAGGCCATGGGAGTCTATCCCATCGGTAATGATCAGGATGCACCTTTTCTTGGGCATAGGCACTGGGCATAACAGGAGGGATTGATGCTGTTCAGTCTAAGGCAAGAAGATCATATGGAGGATTCTGAGGGCTTCCTGGAATGAGGAGGTGGGCTGGGCTAGGCCTGGACTCAGTGCTGGGTGACTCCACGAAGTGCCCTCAGGGTTCTCATATGCGAGACCCAGAGCAGAAGACGAGTCTGTGTGCTTGCAATTTTCACTAGGCCTAGGGGTACAGGTGCCTAAGAGTTACCTCCTGAGAACCTCCATGTTGCTCAAATGTGGTCACTCTTTAAGCTAAACTAAGCATGTAAATGCATTACCTTCTCTCCAGTGTGGGACATGACTACTGGGGATGAGCCTCCCTGATGCCAAGGAATGATTACCAATCACCAGATGGTGATACAACTAGAAAAAGACTTTGAATAAAAGGGGGAATGGTAAAGACAAATGAGTTTACATGACTAAGAGTCTTCAAAATGAGTCAGGAGTTGATCAGAGGGGTTGTGCTTATACACATCTCAGCAGGATTCAAAGGACAGCCAAAGTAGATACAACCCCAGGTACTGGTTCTCCTGAGGGTTATGGAGACACACATTCTATGGTCCTGGCAATGGCTCTGGAGTTCAATGCCTTGCCAGTGGTCCCTACTTTGGAATTTGTGCTCCTGAGTGTGAGGGAGTTGTACTCAGATGTGACCTCTCTACACATATCTCTTCTGTCACTTTTCCTGAACCTGTGGTTGGTGCTGGGATTGCTGTATGCTCAGGAAACATGAATCTCTGGACAGTCCATGTGCCAGCTGGGCCCTGAGCCTCAACAGATTTGGAGCACCTACATGCCGGGTAGTTGGACTTACCCAGGTCAGCTAACAGGCAGGTGAGGATGGTCTACCACCACACCAGGGAACTGAGAGATTATACCACTGCAGGAAGGAGAATTGCATCCATCAGCCTGAGGGATCTAAGTCCCCTCTCGATTTTGAGGTTGAGGGGACATCACCATCCCAGGATCCACAGCATAGAGGAATAAATTATGGATTAGAGTGGACTTACTGGTATTCTACTACAGAACTATTGTGACTCTAGCAAAGAAAGAAATTCTATCATTGATATGGAGCTGGTTACCACAGGAATTGCTGAGCACAGGGAGAGGGAATAAGAGGTGTGCGTTGGGGGCGTGGGGGCATTTTCAGGACTTGGAGTTATCCTGAATGATACTGCAGGGACAGATGCAAGACATTATATATCCTGCCATAACTCACTGAATGGACTCAGGGAGAGTATCATCTACAGTGTAAACTTTAATCCATGCATTGTAGCAGTGCTCCAAAAGGTATTCACCACTCTATGAATATGAGACAATGGTGAAAGAGGTTGTTGATGAGGGAGGATTGGGGGTGTGGGGTGTGAGGTATATGGGAACCTCTTATATTTTTTAATGTAACATTTTGTGTGACCTATGCATGCATTAAAAAAACAATAAAAATTTATGCAACCCCCCCCCCCCCACACACACACACAAACAATGATATGTAGGCCCCAAGGGTGCTTGTTCATTTTGTAAATGGATATGGAGGTAGGGACAGGTCTGAGACTCATTTGGAGGCAAGTGCACAGCTGAGCTCAAGTCCAGGTGACCAGTGGGGAGTGACTTGTCTACCACCAGATGCAGAGGGGAATGAGACACATGGCCTCATGTTGTCAGAGGGATGCACCACTGTTTAGATGGTGGAAAAGCTGGACTGAATTACTCGGGCAATGTGTGCAGGGGTTGAGCTCCCTATAAATGGGGCCGTAGTCCTGGGCCAGCCTAGTTCTGAATCCTCACAGCCAAGGTCTTCATGCCCCCAGCCCAGGCCCAAACCCTAGCATCCTTCTCTAGGGAGGTCACTGCTGCTTCCGGGGTTGGAGGCTGGGGACATCGATGGACCCCCAGTCTGGGCTCCTCCATTCCCAGTGGATGTGATAGCCACCTGGTCCCCAGAAATGTCCACACTGGGAGGCTCAAAACCTGTAAGAAATCCTTCCACTTCAGTGTTACTGCCAACAAATGTCAGTTTTAACTTGACTATGTTGATCAGGTGAAAAATACAATGGAAATGGGTCATGGGAGGGGAAACAGGAGAGAGTCAATTTGAGAGAGAGCTGGGGATGGAGGAAAAGAGCTGAGTGAATGAGAAACAGGAGCCCGGGAAGAGTCAAGAGTGGTAGAAAGAGACTTTGAAAAGAACATGGGAGAGTTGGGTGAGTGGGGTGGAAGGTATATGGTGATGTCATATTTTTTTAATATATCATTAAAAGAATATAAGGAAGAAGGCAAAAAAAAAAGACATGGGTTTTCAGATTAAGAAATGTGGGTTTGAATCTGTCTCTTTCTTGAGCCAGTTGAGGCAGGGAACCTTGCTCTTCCTATCAATAAAATGGGGTCATGTGGGGTGTGACATGCCAAACACCTGGCTAGGAGAGAATTCTGGTGGGTGCTCGTGCAAAGGCAGCTATTTTTGCCTGTGACCAGAAGGAGCACTGGAAAGAGTGCAGATTCATGATTTTGCTGACACGCACTTGATGTGGGTCTCAAAACATCTGTGTTCTCCATAAAAAGGGGTTCCTTCAGTCCGATTGTCTATGAGTCTGATATAGGCAAAGGGGGAAGGCTGGAGAAACAGAAGCCACCCAAGGGGGCAGGCAGTCTGGGAATGGGCACCCACCCAGGAGGAAGGGCTTGGCTGGCCATCAAATCCTCCAGCCAAAAACCTTAATTTAGGAAACACAAGTCGATGACACATACCACAGACACATTAGGCTCTGGAGATTTTTCTTTTGCCTTTTTTAAAAGATCAATATTCATTCTCTTCATTTTCCCTCGTAACAAAAATATAGCTTTGAACGCCTCAGATATACAAAGGTTATTTATGCACACACGATCCAGAAATGCTGGGGATAGCATGAAGCAGGGTGGGGGCAGGAGAGGGCACGTTCTCCCGGCCACAGGAAGGGCCCCACACCAAGGCCTGGCAGGGAGCTGGCCACTAGCCAAAGGCCACAGGGGCCCAGGGGAGAGAGTCGGCCTTGGGGTGAGGTCCTGAGAGGGGCTGTGGTGGGACAGCGCCCTGGGCCCTCTAAGGTGGTCTCTGTCCCATAAGGACCCAGGCCTTGCCCTCTCCAACCCTGGGGAGCTGGGCACAGGCCACCCGGGGCACAGACCCCACTGACTGCCCATCACTGAAGCAAAGGCATGAGGCTGAGTCCAGAGTTGTGCTGGTGACAGGAGGGGGGACAGGTTTGCTTCCCAAACCCTGACCTTTCCGTTCCTTTCTGGCCTCCTCAGCAGGATCCAAGGGCATGAAAATTCATCAGTTTAAAAAAAATAAGTCCATTCATATACAAAATACGTCTTGTTAGTCGCTGGGTGAGTAGATTCTGAGGAGAAACCCTCCCCAAGATAGGCCTGGAAACAAGGGGGCCTGGATCCAGCACCTGGAGGAGGCTGTTTCCAAGAAGTTACCTCCCTTGATGAGCACCGGATGCCGCCTCCATTTTGATAAACCAACACTCCGCCAGCAGGGTCTGTGCTTGGGGAGGCCTCCTGGCCCCTGGACCCCCCTGGCTCCTGGGACCCTGCCCAACCACCTCTCCATCCATTGTGATCCTTGACGAGTCAGAAGAGACAGGACCCACGCAGGCTGCAGGCCTGGTGCAGGTTGGGCAACAGGGAGGGGAGCCTCTGCTTGGTGGTGGAGCTGACGCTCTTGAAGGCTTGAACAGTGCAGTTCAGGGCCTTGTTGAGCTTCTCCATGTAGTCAAGAAGTCTGTCAGGAGGAGGTCATGGGGGGCTACTCAGCAGAGACTTGGGATGAATGGGCTGAGGCAGGTCCTGGGGAGGCATAGTTCCTGAGGAGACAAGTGAGTGTGTTCATTCATTGTGGAGAAAACTGGGTGGAGCCAAAGTATACTGGCTTTGGACCCAGTATACTGCCACTGGTGGTTATTTCTGCCAAGGTTTCTTCATTCCCTAAAATGGGAGTAACAAGAGAGCCTTGGAAGGATAAGGGCCGATAACAATGGGGAGCACTTGTTTGAGAACAGGCGTCCAAGGACATGCACTTTATCTTCCTGTTCACTGAAAACCATCTATTGGTCATCTGCCATGTGAGCCAGTGTCCAGGCCAGATCAATGGATCTGAGCTAACAGTCTGACCAGGCTCAGGAACACCTCAATTCTGTAGCAAAACTCCCCTCACTGAAGAGGTAATGCATGTGGTCCCATCTGGCAGCTGTGGAGCCCAGGAGAAATGCGAAACCAGTTATGATTCTGTGGAAGTGGAGCTTCTGGTTCTGCTCATTGGGCCAGTGGGAGGTAGCCCACCCTTCTCAGCCTGGTCCTCCAGTAATATGGGGGGTTGGCATAAATTGCAAGAACAGATAGGCTGAAGAGGCCTCAAGACAAGGCATAGATGTCTCTAAGAAGTAAATACTGCATTTGGCCACCAAGATTTCCAAGGAATCCTGCATTGAACATGAAGGGTTCATGAGTTTTGTTTTGTGGTAAAAGTGGGGACAGGATAAAGAAGTGTTTCACCTAAATAAAGTAGAACTGAGCTTAGGAGGACTTTTCCAGAATCATTCATTGCCCTCTTCCTTAGCACACTGCAGGGGCTCAGCAAACTCTGGCTTTATTCTGGTGCCTCTACACTCTAGCTTGTGTTATTGTTCAGTGTGTAAAAGTGCTTTCTACTAGGATCGGAATAGATATTTCTTGAAAGAAGATATACAAATGGCCAACAAGCCCATGAAAAGATGCTGAACATCATTGGCCATCAGGGAAATGCAAACCCAAACCGTAATAAGATGCTAGGTCACACCCAGTATGATGGCAAAAATTAAGACCAATAAAAACAAATGTTGGTGGGGATCTGGACAAATCAGAACCCTCATGCAATGCTGATGGTAAAGTAAAATGGTGCAGCCACTTGGAGAATACTCTGGCAGTTCCTCAAAACCTTAAACACAGTTTCTAGCTCAGTGCAGGCTTCCTTGCCCTACTTACCCAAGCACCAGACTCTTAGACAAGTGCCTAACCTGCACTGTCACGTTTCCTCTGTCAGCTGATTATTCTTGTTTTACAGATGAGGAAAGGAAAGTTTTGAGAAACCAAGTGATTTCAGAGGCACTATAATGAGCTGGCATCAATGGCCAGACCCTGGAATCAGTTTGGCTAGTGGTTGATCTTGAACAAATTATTTCAACTTTCTAGACTTCCATTCCTGCACCTAAATGGCCATAGTTCACTACTCCCAGGGTAGCTGTGTAGAGAAAAGGGAAAGTTAGGTAAAAAGCAATGTGCCCTGGGACTGAAACAACCAGTAAGATCTTAGCAGAGTAAGGTGCTCCTAGAGTCAGCTTCTGCTACAGGGCTATTTGTAAATACCCAGAGCTATCTGGAGCTAGCTGAAGCACCCTTTGGGAGGGCTTTAGGAGGCCAGAAGAGCATCATGCCACATCCTTGAAGGAATGGAAGGAGGAGACTGCCCATCTGCAGAGAAGACTCAGAAGTAAAGTGCTCCATACCATGGAGACCTGTGTCCATCCTCCACTGCAGGCACAAGCTACCTCGGGAGCTGTTCTGGGGCTGTAATTGAAAGCCCTACTTCCCAAAAATGGGGGAGGAAGGGACGGTTGGGCACCAACTTCAGTTGCTGATGAGTAAATTCAACAGGTTAAACTGTAATCCTGAGAACAGCTGAAGTTGGAGCCTGTCCAAGTCAGAGAGAGGCCAGTAGCCACCACCATAACTCTGTGCCTGGCATGAGGAGATGTAGGGCATGCTGAAAATCACTGTGCTAGTGGCGACCAGTTTCTTTCCATCCAGATCACATTGCAGCTCTAGGCTAGGACCCAGTGCCACCTCCAGCAGGGAGGAAACTGGGGGACTTGCGACTGCCTGTCTGGGAAATTCCTGGAAAAGCCATGGAGGCCAGTGATCAACCCATCCTTGCAGCATGAGCCACCCCAGGAGCTATCCTCTTGCTGGAATTGGAAGCCCCATTTCCCAAAAACGGGAGGAAGAGATGGTTGGCTGCCGATCTCTGTTACTGATTGATAGACTCGAGCTGGCTAAGATAAAACCCTGGGAAAAGCTGGGGTATGAATCTGTCCAAGTCAGAAAGAGGTCAGTGGCCGCCATTTTGACTTCTCCCCCAGCCTGAGGAGAAGTCGGGCTGACAGAAAATCACAGTGATGGTAGGAACCGTTTTCCTTCACCCAGATCAGCCTGCAGTCCTAGACTAGACTTCAGCCCTACCTCTGGTGGGGAGGAGGCTGGTGGGCCCTGTACCAGCCTATCCAATTAACTTCAGGTACCTCCGGCTGGCACAGGATGCCCAAGGGTTGAGAGCTGCCACTGGCCTGGTCTATAGGGCGTTGAAGCCCAGAGGTTTACCCCTCTCCAAGCCTGGGGACAACAACCTGGTTTGTTCTGCTCCCAGGTGTGAGTCAGGGAGGATACAGAACAGGGCTTGAGGAGAAGTTAAAAAAACAACCACCACAGCTGCTAGGGACCCTCAGCACTTTATCCTGGGCACCAACTCCAACTGCATATTCCAGCCAAAAATTCCTTCCAATGCCTAATGAGTCTGGGCACAGGCAAGGGCTTACATCCACCTCTGCCAGGGGCATGAGAGAGGAAGACCAGCTCAGTTGGCCTGGGTGGAAGGCTCCTCAGTTATTTGACAGGGTCAGCTTAGGGCACAGCAGAAAAGCACATTGCTAGGCCAGCATCCTAGTAAGAGGTCAGGGTGGGGTGGCCCCTCGGTCCTTTGCTCAACCTCTAGTCAGTTGGGACTGGACTGGAGAAATCAAGTCCCAACTGCCTATTTTATAGCGAGGGAAACTGAGGCAGGGAACTAGCTGGGGGCAGTTGGGAAAAGAAGGCATGTTGGTCTCCAAATTCCAACACCTGGGTTCTTTCTTCCCACCATCCTGTCATGTTGAACCTACGTTTACTCATTGCCCTTCCTGATGGCCACATTGACAACAGAATTACCAGCCATGATGACAAAGATGCTATTGATCGGCAATGAGCAACGGCCCATTGCTGCACCACAAACACCACAAACATCTTGTTTGGTTCTTGCCACATGGCACATTACAATCCTCACACAACAATCAAGACCATCACCCCACTTAAGAGATGGAGAAACTAAGGCTCAGGGAGGAAGTAGCCTTGCCGAGATTGCATGCTAATGAGCAGAGGACATGATTTGAACCCAGCTCTGCCTGACTCTAAACCCTGTTCCACTCCTGCCTCAGCTACTGGCTCTTTTCTGGCTTCACAGATGTTGTATACATAAGCCATGTTAAAGCTCATCCCACACTGGTCAGTACGCCCCATGCTCACAGGGTCTTTGTAAACAAGGAAAATCTGAGAAAGTGTCCTAGAGCCAAAGAATCCAGGGGAGATATGACAACTCAATTTAGCATGGCATGTGGGAGGGGATTGGAACAGAAAAAGGATGCAAGGTAAAAGCTAAAGCAAAACCTGAATAAATGACAAATTTTAGTTCATAATCATTAGCAATACCTTTCATTTAATTGTGACAATGTACCACACTAATTTAACTTAATCTCCATAGGGAAACTACATGTGTATTAGGAAAAGGAGAGGTAATATAGAAACTTCCCTCCTCGGTTTCTCTGAAATTTAAAACTGTTTGCAACATTCTCATTACTTACTTCTGAAAATACGCACAAAAATCTGGAGGATGGTTAGGGTTCTGGAAGCCTCCCTCAATGCTGTGCCCAGGGCATGCAGGGTGTGCTGAGTGATTGTCTGAGGCACAGGCTCATCCTCACGTTTTACATGTGGGGAAAACATGCAGGAGCACTGGGTCCTCAGCCCCCCAACCCAGGGCTGCTGGCCAGAGATGGCGGCTGGGGGGGAGGATATGAGGTACCTACACAGTGGCAGGTGGATAAGGCACAATGGGAACAAATGAGAAGTAGGCAATGGCTGGAGAGGCTGGCGCTGGGGGCGTGGCAGCCAGGTACCAGAGCCGGTGGGTGGCCAAGGCAGCAAACCCAGCTGCTTGCTCCTCTGCTTGGGGCTGGCATGGAAAGGGGCATCCCTTGTGGCGGCCGTTCCAGTCCCTGTCAGGGAAGGAGCACCAGAGACAGAGTCCAGCCTCTTGGACACACTGAGCCAAGGACAGGGCGGCCCAACCCATCCTGTGAGGAGGGCAATGCCAGGCTGGGCAATGCCCAGTGTGGGAAACTCACAGTCTGTCCAGCTCGCTCAGCCCAGATGGGGAGAGGCGGCCACCCAGCTGACCTTGCCCAGACCCCCAAGTCCCACTCACGGAGGGCGGAAGGTCTGGGTGAGGGAAGAACTTGAGCATCAGATCCTACCAGAGGAGCAGTCTGGGCCACTCCCTCTGCGGGGGGCCCAGTCAACTAATGGCATTTGGGACAGCACAGAGTATAAGCTAGACATGGCATTTGGGACAGCACAGAGTATAAGCTAGACATGGTTCTAGCATATCCCTATTGGGGGCACCACCAGGGAAGGAGGAAGAGGCATCAAAACAGGACCAAGTCTGAGTCACTGGACTCTAGACCCAACACGTCCCTGCAGTGCTGGGCTTCCCTCTGCACCCACTGTACAGGGCACAGTCTAGGTGACAGCAGCAGGTGACGACAACCATGCCAGAGAGCAAGCCAGCCTCTGCCAAGGAATTTCTGGCATTTTTTTCATATTTTTAATTATCATCTCTTTTTAAAAAGATATATAGATCTCATAAAATGTTACGTTAAAACATATAAGAACTTCCCACATACCCCACTCCCCACACCCCCCACACTTCCCATATCGACAACTTCTTTCATTAGTGGGGTGCATTCACTGCATTTGATGAGTATAATTGGAGAACTGCTACACAGAACGGATTATAGTTTATGTTGTGGTTTACACTCTTTCCCAGTCCATTCACTGGATTATGGCAGGATATACAATATCCTGCATCTCTTCCTGCAATATCATTGAAGACAACTCGAAGTTCCTAAATTGCCCCAATATCACACTTCTTTTTCCCTCTCCCTGCCTTCAGCAACTCCCATGGCCAATGTCTCCACATGAGTGGTATTATTTCTTGCTTCCATTGCTAGAGTCACAATATTCTATAACTGAATATCAGTAAGTTTACTCTAATCCATATTTTATTCCCCCATCCTGGATCCTGGGATTGTGATGCCCACTCCACTTCTAAATTGAGAGTGAACTTAGATCCCACATTGCTGATGGATGGGATTTTCCTGCGTGCAGTTGTACACTCTCGGTTCCTTGGTGTGGTGGTTGAACATCTTGACCTCCTTGTTGGCTAACCTGGATAAGTCCAATAAACTGAAGAGTTGGTGTTGCAACTCTGCTGATTATCAGGGCCCAGCTGGCACATGGATTGTCCAGAGATTCAAGTCTCCATAGCATACAACAACCCAGCACCAACCACAGGTTCAGAAAAAGTGACAGAAGAGGCATATGTAGAAAAGTCTCAGCTGAGTCCAACTCCATCACACTCAGGAACACAAATTCCAAAGTAGGTCCTAATGGCAAGGCACTGATCTCCAGAGGCATTGCCATGACCGTAGGACCTGTGTGTCTCTGTAATCCTCAGGAACACCACTACCTGGGGTTGTGTTGTTGTGGAAGTTGAGAAGTTCAATAATTGCGTATGGAAGGCCAGGGCTCAGTAAGAATTTGGGGAAGGAAAAAAGAATTTATTTATGGATGGCTGGACTCGGGAGCTTCTCTGTCCAAAAACCTGAACCGCAAATAAGATTTCTGGGTTCTTTTTATACAAAGGAAGAGCCAAATGATCCTTTGTTTGAGTTCTCCATAAGCTTGAGTGAACACTTGTTTCCCACATTCCAGGTAGACTTGAATTAACATATTTAGTTTACATCCTCCCTGAATATTTAAAGTCTATAGAGCTTACATTGTTAATTGGCTTCCCAGGAATGGAGTGGTTGGCCTGGTCATGAAAGATGAAGCTGCAGCCTTTCATTGTCTGACACACACAGTCCACGTTATTTACAAACAGACATACAGCCCCCACCCATAGCTTATATCAGTATCTACGTTGGCTGTCTCGGAGACCCTGCTGAGTCATGCGTGAGCACCATGCCCTGATGGCCTCCCACTAATTTTGAAGACCCTTATCCATAAAAACTCATTTGTCTTTATAATTTCCCCTTTCATTCAAGGTCTTTCTCTAGCTGCATTACCAGCTGGTGTTTGTCGGTAATCCCTACATTGTCTTCCAAGTTTTTTATGGTCTTGGCCCTTGTATTAGTCAGTCAAAGTGGTGCTGAAGCAAAATACCAGAAATTGGTCGGTTTTGATAAAGGGTATTTATTTGGGGTAGGAGCTTATAGCCACCAGGCCATAAAGCATAAATTACCCCTCACCAAAGTCTATTTGGAGCAAGATGGCTCCAACATCTGTGAGGATTCAGGCTTTGTGTTTTCCTATGTTCCTTCCCTTCGACCTGGGGTTGGCTTCACTTTCCTCAGTAAGCTGACTTCCTGGGGCTCCAGCTTAAGGCTTCAGCATCAAACTCCAAAATCTAAACTCCAACATCAAAAACCCTCAACTCTGCTCTTTGCCATGCCTTTTGTCAATGAGTCCCCACCCCTTGGTGGGCATAACTCAACCATGCCCAGGTACAGACCAAATTACAAGCATAATCCAATATCTATTTTTAGAACTCATAACCATATCAAACGGAGTACAGCCCTTATATTTAGATCTTTGGTCCATCTTGAGTTGATTTTTGTATAAGGTATAGGATGGTGTTCCTCTCTCATTCTTTTCATATGGATATCCAGTTCTCCAAGCACTCTTTGTTGAAGTGGCCATTCTCTCCTAGTTGAATGGCCTTGGTGGCCTTGTTGAGTATCAGATGACTGTATATGTGAAGATGTATATCAGATCTCTCAATTCAGTTCCTTTGGTCCATATGTCTATCCTCATGCCAATACCATGCTGTTTTGACCGCTGTAGCTTTGTAGTATGTTTTAAAATCAGGTAGTGCAATTCTTCCAATTTCATTTTTCTTTTTCAATATGTCTTTGGCTATTTGGGGCTCTTTCCCTTCCAAAATAATTTCAGAGTTAGTTTTTACTGTACAGTAAAAAATGTGTGTTGATTTTTATTGGAATTGTATTAAATCTGTAGATCAGTTTGGGTAGGGTAGACATCTTAATGATATTTTGTCTACCTATCCATGAACAGGGAATATTCTTCCATTTATTTAAGTCTTCTTCATTTTCTTTTAACTGTGTTATATAGTTTTCTGTGTATAAGCCTTTTACATCGTTAGTTAAATTTATTCTTAGATAATTGATTTTTTAAATTTAGAATGTAAATGATATTTTTTCTTGATTTTTCCCCTCAGATTGCTCATTTTTGGTGTACAGAAATGTTACTGATTTTTGCGCTTTGATCTTATAACCTGAGACTTTACTGAATTCATTTATAAGTTCTAGAAGCTTTATTGTAGATTTCTCAGGCCTTTCTATGTGTAGCATCATGTTGTCTGCAAATAGTGAAGTTTTGACTTCTTCCTTTCCATATTGGATGGCTTTTTTTCTGTTTCTTCCCTCAGTGTTCAAGCAAGTACTTCTAACAAAATGTTAAATAGGAGGAATGATAGTGGGCATCCTTGTCTTTTTCCTGATCTTAGAGGGAAATATTTTAGGATTTCACCATTGTATATGATGTTAGTTCCATGTTTTTCTAATATACACTTTATTGTGTTCAGAAAGTTTCCTTCTACTCTTACCTTTAGCAATAATTTATCAGGAAAGGGTGCTGTATTTTGTTGAATATTTTTCTGCATCAATAGATATGATCACATGATTTTTTCCCTTTGGATCTGTTTATGTGGTGTATCATCTTGATTGATTTTATCCTGAGCCATCCTTGCATACCAGGGAAGAAGACAATTTGCTTATGGTGTATAATTCATTTTATTGTTGTTGAATATGATTAGCAAGTATTTTGTTGAGGATTTTAGCATCTAGGTTCATTAGAGATGCTGATCTGTACTTTTCCTTTCTTGTGTTGTCTTTGTTTGGCTTTGGAATTAGGGTAATTTTGGCATCATAGAATAAGTTAGGCAATGTTCATTCTATTTCAAGTTTTTGAAAGACTTTAAGTTAATTTTGGTATTAATTCTCTGGAATATTTGGTATAACTCACCTGTGAATCCATCTGAGGTTTTTCTTAGATGGGAGCTCTCTAATGACTGATTCTATCTCTATACTTGTGATTGTTTTCTTGAGATCATCAATTTCTTCTTTCATCAATCTAAGCTGCTTATGTGTTTCTAGGAATTTGTCCATTTCCTCTAAATTGTTCTTCTTGTTGACATGTATTTTTTCAAAGTATCCTCTTGATCCTGTTTATTTCTGTGGGGTCAGTGGTGATAGGCCCTTTCTCCTTTCTAATTTTGTGTATTTGCATCTTCTCTCTCTTTTTCTTTCTTGGTCTAGCTAATGATTTGTCAATTTTACTGATCTTCTCAAAGAACCAGCTCTTTGTATGTTTTTTCTAGTATTTTCTTATGTTCTATTTCATTTAGTTCTGTTGTGATCTTTGTTATTTTTTTTCTTCTTTCCTTGGGATAAAATTATTGTTATTTTTTTTACTAATTCCTCCAAGTGTAAAATTAGGTCTCGATTTTAACTGTTGTCTTTTTTGAAATAAGAACTTATGGCTATGAATTTCCCTCACAGTACAGCTTTTGCTACACCCAATAAGTTTTCATATGCTGTGCTGTGATTTTCATTAGTTTCAAGGTAATTAATGATTCTTTTTGAGATTTTCTTCTTGACCCTCTGTTTGTTTAAGAGTGTGTTGCTTAACTTGATATATTTGTGCCTTATCTTGTTCTCTGTCCCTTACAGATTTCCAGCTTCATTCCATTGTGGTCAGAGAAATTATTTTGTATGATTTCAATCTTTCTGAATTCATTGAGACTTTCCCTGTGGCCTTGCATGTGGTCTAGCTTGGATAATATCCCATGTGCTCTTTAGAAGAATGAATATTCTGCTGTATTTGGGTGTAATGTTCTGTATATGTCTATTAGGTCCAGATCCTCTAATATTGTTCAAAGTCTTTGTTCCTTTGTTGATTCTCTGTTGAGATGTTCTGTCTAATGGAGATAATGGTGTATTAAAGTCCCCCACTAAAATTGTAGAGGCATCTATTCCTCCACTTAATTTTTCCAGTGTTTGCCTCATGTATTTGGAGGCACCCTGGTTAGGTGGATAAATGTTTATGATTGTTCTTTCTTCTTGAAAGATTACCCCTTTTACTACCATGTAGAGTGCATCTTTGTCTCTCACAATAGTTTTGCATTTATAGTCAATTTTTTCCTATATTAGTATAGCTACTCCCCCATTTTTTGGTTATTGTTTGCTCCTAAGATTGTTTTCCGGTCATCACTGTCAATCTCCTTGTATCCTTGGCTGCAAAGTGTTTTTCTTGCAGACAGCATATAGATGGGTCACATTTCCTTATCCATAGTGCCAATCTGTATCTCTTGACTGGTGATTTAATCTTTTAACATTCAGTGTTATTACTCTCAAGGAATTACTTACATTAGCTATATTTTCTTTGGATTTGAGTATGTTATATGTTGTCTTTATTTCTCTTTTTCTCTTTTAGTTGTTCTTACACTCGCCTCCAACTCTGTCTCTCCTGTTTTTCTATTTCAACCTGCAGAACTCCCTTTAGTATATCTTCAAGGGCAGGTTTCTTATTGGCATACTCCCTTATTTTCTGTTTTTCTGTGAATATTTTGAACTGCCCATCATTTTTGAATGCCAGCCCTACTGGATAGAGTACTCTTCCCTGGATTTTTTTTTTCTTTCAGTACCTTAACTATGTCGTACCATTGCCTTCTTGCCTCCATGGTTTCAGATGAGAAATCAGCACTTAATCTTATTGAGCTTCCCTTGTATGTGATGGTTCTCTTTTCTCTTGCTGCCTTCAGTATTTTCTCTTTGCCTTGAGCATTGGATAATTTGATAAGTATATTTTTTGGAGTAGGCCTGTTGGGATTTATACTGTTTGGGGCATGCTGCGTGTCATGGACATGTACATACATCTCCCTCAATAGGTTTCAGAAGTTTTCAGCCATTGTTTCCTCCAACACACTTTGTGTTCCCTTTCCCTTGTCTTCTCCTTCAGGGATGCTATAATGCATATGTTTGAGTGTTTTGTGTTGTCACTCAAATTCCTAAGTCCCTGCTCAAATTTTTCTATCTTTTTGTCTATCAATTCCACTATCCATTTGATTTCAGATGTACTCTCCTTCCACATCATTATTTCCTCTGACTCTTCAAATCTGCTGTTATTTGCTGAGAGTGTATTTTTGAATTCTTGGTTGTGCCATTCATCACCATAATATCTGTTATCTTTTTGCATTTGTTTACAATTTCCTCAGCATGTTCTCCAAGTCTTTTCTTAGTATCTTTAATCTCTTTCTTCACTTCATTAAGTTGGTCCATGTTATTTGTTTGGACATCTTGGATTAGTTGTTCAAAGTCTGTTCCTCTTCCTGGTTTTCAGTTTGTTCATTGGACTGGGACATGTTCTCTTGATTGCTCGTATGATATGTAATTTTTGGTTGCTGCCTTGTCATCATTTTATCTTGATGAGTTTCTTCAGTTGATTAAATTCTCCCTCTAGTCCTGGGTTTTATTTAGTTACTGTCTTTGTGTGTGTGTTAAGTTTTCTCTTTGACACTTTGTTCTTCTTATTCTAATTCTTTGTTGTTGTTTAGTTCCCTTGATGGAAAAAGATCAGGGCCAGGGAAAGAAGAGGATTTAAGAAAAGAAAAAGTATGATAGAAATATTAATAGTTAAAGTTAGGAGAATAACTGTATAAAACCTAGGAGAATGATTATTAAACTGATATAAACTGTGTAGAATTATAAGAATAAAAAAGTGGATAATCTACAAAGAAATGGGAAACTAAATATGGAGAAGAATACAGTATGAATTAAAAGGCCAGTGTGGGAAACGGACTTTGGCCCAGTGGTTAGGGCGTCCGTCTACCACATGGGAGGTCCGCGGTTCAAGCCCTGGGCCTCCTTGACCCGTGTGGAGCTGGCCCATGCGCAGTGCTGATGCGCGCAAGGAGTGCCGTGCCACACAGGGGTGTCCCTCGCATAGGGGAGCCCCACGCGCAAGGAGTGCACCCATGGGGAGAGCCGCCCAGCGCGAAGGAGGGAGCAGCCTGCCGAGGAATGGCGCCGCCCACACTTCCCATGCCGCTGATGACAACAGAAGCGGACAAAGAAACAAGACGCAGCAAAAAGACACAGAGAACAGACAACCGGGGGAGGGGAGGGGAATTAAATAAAAATAAATCTTAAAAAAAAAAAAAAAAAAAAAATAAAAGGCCAGTGTGATGAGGAGATAGGGGAAGAGAAAGAAAGGCCCAAAACTAAAAGAGTTTTAAAAAAGATGGAATATAGAATAGAAGTGAAGTTACAAAATGTCAGAAAAATTGGTGGCTAAACAAATAGAGTTGGAATGTAAGAGCAACAACAAAAGGCAGAAGATAGAAAGATGCAGGAAAGAAACGAGATAGCATTGGTACCCAAAATCAGTACACACAGAAAAGAGGAAATTGAGGAAGAGGAAATACAGCAAATAAGAAACAAGCCAGCAGCACCTAATTTTAAAAAAAGGGTGGGTGGGGGCAGATAAAGAGAAAGGAAAGGTAAGGAAAAAGAGAAAAGAAAACAGACAAACCCACAAGCAGGGAGTTAAGCAAACATTAAGAACAAGCAGACTTCCACCTAAGGCCCTGTGGAGCTCTCAGGCTGCTGGTGTTTATCAATCAATTACCTGGCAACTTTATCACTGCAGATTTTGAAGTGGTTTTTAGTGAGTAAACTAAGTCAGATTATACAACAAAAGTCACTTTTGTTTTATAGGAAAAATAAGAGACCCAAGGGAAGTTAATACAAGGATAATGTCTATGTTTCCCCTGTCCTAAAGTGTCAGCCAGATATTTAATATCCCAGTGGTTCACTACTCTAAGAGGAGCCGGGATCGATCTAGAAACCTTGCACATTCAAGGCTGAAACATCCCCTGAGCTAAAATTTCTTCCTGGGCTGATTTGCTCCCCAGAAAGTGTCCCTTTCACAGGGAAGGATTGATTCTTTGCAATTGAATAAACTGATATTTAGGAATCTGTCCTTCCCCAGCTTTCCCCCCTGCTTTCTCTCCCAGGGCAGCAAGAAGCTTGTGTGGGAGTTCCCTTTTTGAATTCAAATGGGACCCTGGTGATTTAACTCACCACAGAAAAATAATGACAATCTCTTTGGGAGAGAGAACCCAGACCTTGCAGGGAAGCCTAAATATGTTATTGGAGACTTGTTAAATACTTATTAGTGTCCCCCTCCCTTAGGTGTGTTGCACAGGACTAGTTAATTGCCTGACTCCACCTTACCCAAGCCTGTCAGGGGTTCACAATAATTACAAACTGTACCTCAGTTTCCCCTGATATGCATTGGAAAAAAGGTAAACCACCTCCCTCATGTCTGAGGGCAAGGTTCTTTTCCACAGGTTAAACAAAGGAACCCTAGAGACAGGAGTAAAGGGAGATAGAGATCCTCACCATCTGCACATCAGAGGGAGATGGAGATCTTTAGCACATCTACCTGCATATCAGAGGGAGACAGAAACCTTTACAATTTACATATCGGAGGGAAATTAAAAAAAACCTTTAAACTAGAGACTATAAACTCCCTAATCCTTATCAGGAACATTTTCTTCCTCTAAAGCTTCCTATTGGTCCCTGTACCTCACTCGTACTCTCAACCCCCTCCTACTATCATTACCCTGCTAAGAATGTACTGTATAAATTCAAATTCCCCCTTTCCATGAGTGGGCTCAAGTGTGTTCTTCAGACCCCCTCCGTTGGGAGAGCTTCTCAATAAATTCTCTCTTTGTCTATCAGTCTCTGTGTCCCAGTAAGTGCCATGTTTTCTCCAACACAGACCAAATTCTCTATCCCAGCGAGGTTGGGTAAATCAGCTGCCTCAGGAGATTGGCCTCTCCCCCTTTCCTGATTTCTCCTCAAGCCAACTGGTATGCTCCTCAAAGATCAAAAAAGGGGTGCAGACAATTGTTGGGCCCCTCTCCACCCTTCACCAGAACCCCCACTCTCGCAGTTTGTCTCCTCCAGCTGTATGATGGGGAATGTTTGAGGAATATGGGACCTCCCTACCCTGAGAGAGGGTCTTAGCCATCCCACAGCTGAGCCTCTGGGACAGAAACTTGCAGTTTTACCTGTAGCAATCACTCTCTTGGTCCTGCTTTCTCCAGATCAATGTCCTGAAGCCTCCTGTTTTGTGGGTTTCCGAAACAACTCACTCAGGCAGTATTTTCTCTCTACTCGGCAGTTTTTTTGTAGGAAAGATGGTGAGGGCATATGTACTCTGTCACCACATTACCCCTCCTTCTCTCATGCATTTTTTATCAAATACAACAAGCTCCTGAGCTAGCTCCTACCATTGTTCCCCCATTTCACAGATGGGGAGACCCATTCTCGGAGAAGCTGGGTAATCTGCAAAGTCCCAGAGCTGGGAAGGGGCAGAGCTCCCTTTGATCCTGGCGCACGCTCTCCTGATGAAGCGCCCTAGAGCCAGCAACTGTCCATTCCCCATGGGGAGCCGCAGAGCCGCCCAGCACCAGGGCTATCAGGGAAGCCGAGGGGAGCAAGAGGAGAGTGGGCACCATTGTCTTCTCTCTACCCAGAGCTGAGGTGACTCATCAGGGTGAGTTCCAGAGCTGGTCCACTTCTCCTTTGGTCCTCAGCTCAGTTGTCACCCAACTGTCCAACTGTTGTAGCAGTTGTGAGAGGTTCAATTATTTGCGTATAGAAAGGCCAGGACTCAGGAATAATTTTGAGAATGAAAAACTGATGGCTGACTGGACTCAGGGGGAGCTTTCTGTTGCAAACCCAAGCCCCAAACAAGAATTGTGAGTTCTTTTTATACAGAGGAAGGGCTAAATCGTTCTTTGTTTCAGTGCTCAATAATTTTGAATTAGCATATATATATTCCACATCCTAGCTAAGCTTTTAGCATGGACTTCATACATTCTAGATAAGCTTTTAGCACATTTGGTTTGCATTTTCCCTGAATATTTAGTTTATAGAGTTTGCATTGTTAAACTGTTTCCTGGGACTGGAATCGTTGCCATGGTCACCAAGGGCAGGACTGCAGCCTCTTACTGTCTCACTCCCACAAGTCACAGACAGCTTAGGTTATCTACAAAGTGGTGAAGAGCCTCCTACCCATAGACCACATCACAACTGTCACTGAGTTGGACTCAGCTGTGACTTCTCTACACATGTCTCTTCTGTCAATTTTACTGAACCTGTGGTTGGTGCCGGGTTAGTGTATGCTCAGGAGACTTGAATCTCTGGACAGTCTATGTGCCAGCTGGGCCCTGAGCCTCAGCAGAGTTGCAACACCTACTGTCTGCTTCATTGAAATTACCCAGGTTAGCCAACGAGGAGGTGAGGAGGTCAACATTATATATCCTGCCATAACCCACTGCATGGGAGAGGGAATAAACTACAACACACACTATAATCCATGCTGTGTAGCAGTGTTCCAAAACGAAGTCATCAAATGCAATGAATGTACCACACTAAAGAAAAAAGGTTGTCAATGTGGGAGGAGTGGGTGTGTGCGGAGTGGGATATACAGGAAGCTCTTATATTTTTTAATGTAACATTTTGTGTGATCTGCCTTTAAAAAAAAGGCATAATCTCGGAGAGAATTTTCTCCTCAGACTGCACTTGCCCAGCTCCAACCAACAATTTGTACTTTATATTTGAATGAACAGATTTTATTTACACTGAGGAGCTTTTCTGCCCTTGGATCCTGCTGAGGAGGCCAGAAAGGAATGGAAAGGCCAGGTTTCGGGATGCAAACCTGTCTCCTCTCCTGTCACCAGCACAACTCTGGACTCAGCCTCCTGCCTTTGCTTCAGTGATGGGCAGTGAGTGGGGTCTGCACCCAGGGTGGCCTGTGCCCAGCTCCCCAGGGTTGGAGAGGGCAAGGCCTGTGTCCTCGCTAGGAGAAAGACTGCCTTGGAGGGCCCCAGGGGCTGCCCACCACAGCCCCTCTCAGAACCTCACCCCAAGGCCGACTCTCTCCCCTGGGCCCTTGTGGCCTTTGGCTAGTGGCCAGCTCCCTGCCAGGCCTCGGTGTGGGGCCCTGTCCTTGGCCGGGAGAACATGCCCTCTCCTGCCCCCACCCTGCATCAGTGCTTATCCTTCTTTGTTGACTCCAAAATCCAGGTTCTTTTTAAAGTGTCTTTCTACCCCTCCTGACTTTTCCTGCCTCCTCTGTCTCATTCACTCAGCTCTTTCCTCAGTCCCCACCTCTCTCTTCATTTGTGTCCCAACTGCTCCCCACAAGGACCCATTGCCTTTTCTTTTTTCACCTGATCCTCCCCAGTTGAGTTAAATCTGACATTTGAGGCAGTGACACTGAAATGGAAGGATTTTTAGAGTTTCTGAACCTCCTGTTTGAAACTTTGTGTCAAGGCAGTGATTACATTGTCTGGGAATGGAGGAGCCCAGGCTGTGGGTCCACCCATGTCCCCAGCCTTGACCCTGGGAGCAGCAGTGTCCTTCTCTCTAGGGAAGGATGCTAGGGTTTGGGCGTGTGTCAGGGGTACAAGGACCTTGGCTGTGAGGATTCAGGCCTGGGCTGGCCAGGGCTGCGGCCCTACCTCTAGGGAGCTCAGCCCCTGCACAAATTGCTTGAGTAATTCAGCCCCAGCTTTCCCACCAGCCAGTGGTGGCTCATCCCATGGAAGACAAGGGGCCATGCGTCATGTGCCTTTCTGGGTCAGGCAGGAGGCCAGTCCCTCTGACCTGGGCTCCTGGCCTTGGGCTTAGCTCTGGACTTGCCTCCAGGGGAGTCTTGGGCTTGGTCCCACTGCAGATCCATTTGCAGGATGACCACTGGGCCTCGGGGCCGATGTGTCCTCTTCTGCTCTGAGTTTTGCATGCAGGAACCCTGAGGACACTTCAAGGAGACACCCAGAGCCAAGTCCTGCCCCAGTCTAGGTACCCCTTCCTGCCAGGAAACCCCCTGAATTCTCCATATGGTCTTCTTGCCTTGGTCTGTCCATGACAAACCCTCCTCCTGTGATGGTCAGTGCCTCGTCCAAGAGAAGGCCCATCCTGATCTGCACCAATGTGCTGGATTCCTAGAGCCCCCTACTGACAGCCCCTACTTGGCGTCCTCTTTCTCAGCCTTCCTCAAACGTGTCTTCTTAGGTCTTTGGCTGGCAGAGGGAACAGCAGGTTTTATCTAGCGTTTAATCTTTCTACACCGATGGTTCTGATGTCCCTTCCAGGATCTTCCCAGACTTCCTCTCTCATTCAGAGTTTTTTGTTTTGAGACTCAGAGCATGTGGGTGTCACATGGTGTCCCTGTCCTCAAACCTGCATCTTGTGAGTATTACACCAGGGACTCATCCAGCCACAGGCAGCATCTTATCAATGCCAGCCAGGGCTTGACTCAGGGCAGGCTTCAAATGAATGAATGAATGAGCAAATGAACAACCGACCAACAACCAGCAAGTCCCAAAAGCGGTAGCTTTATTAATGCAGCTGGGGAAGGAGAGGAGATACAAAGATCTGGTGGGAGGGTGGGGGGACCCCAGATTCCTGAGGTCACCCTGCTCTGTTTGGGGTTAGTCCTTGATCTTAGGACTCTGTCTGTCCCTTCTTCCTCTCCTCGTGCTATTTGTCCAGCAGCCGACACAGATCCCAGTGGGGAAGAAGACGGAGTTATGGGCAGGGAGGGGGCTCTTTCCATGGGGATGGGTGAACCTGGACTCTGGACCCAATACAGCCAGGGCTCCCACCTGTGGCTCTGCCATGTCCTAGCTGGGTGAACCAGGGAAGTCCTTTTCCTTTCAGAGCCTCAGTTTATTCACCTCAGAAATGGAGTTCAAAGCCTTCACAACTGTCCTTTACTGAGCATTTCTGACTTCTCGGGTCCTGAGGCAGTGTCCCTGGGGTTTCTCAGAAAAGCAACCATTTGGCAGAGGACCAAATAGAGGCTCAGTTGGGTCCTGCCACCTGTCTGAGGTCACCTGGCTGAGATGGGGAGGAGGCTGGGGACCACCTGGCCTGACTCGGGGCCTGCATCTCAACTCTTTTCCAGGGTTCCTGGTGCTGGGAGGGAGCTCGCACAACTGCAGCCATGGGAGAAGAGCTCAGGTGACAAATGACTGGAGGTTTTTGTAATTTAATAGTAATGAAATTTTTTCACCTATATCAAAAAACATGCCCTCGACACAATCTGGGGAGCGGTTGGGAAATTCCTTGCCAACAACTTTCCAGCCTACCCTAAGCCAATTCTAGCTCAAAGCTCCAAACTCAGGTCTCATTTGGGTCCCCAGCACAAAGTGCTTTCAAAGGACTGAGGATCTGGCTTATTCAAGGCTAGGTGCATGTGTGACTCCAGTGATATTGAATATTTTCAAGGGCACAGATTTCGTTAGACAGGTCACCCACTTGGCAACCGTGTTTTCCATCCAATTCCTGTCCCATTGACTGCCAAGATTTGAGTGGGATGATGCAGTACATTGAACGCTGATGGCATCTTAGAGTTTCCTGGATGCCTAGCATAGGAATTTCGGGCTATAAGAGAAAACATGATTCAATTCCAACGGTGAGGGTTTCCAGACCTAGAGCAAGGAACATTTCAGAAAGACAGGAACATGTCCATTGACTGTCTTATTTCCAGGAAAGGTATTACTTGAGTGAGTTCTCAACATCTGAAAAAAGACATTAACTCCTCCTGCCCCCACCCCGTACCTTTCATGCAGAGAGCTTGTCTTGTCTTCTCACCAACACACACCCGATCTTGGGTCAGTGATCAGCACATAGTAAGTACAGTAAATGTGAAATGAATGAATCCCCTGCTCATTTACATTTCTCCCTGATGCAGTCAAATATTTATCCATGCAAATAAATACATTCAACAAATATTCTTAGGATACACATACAATTTTGTATTCTTAGTCATTTCCCATATTTTGCATCAGATTTCATTGTCACCTCTAGTTACAATTTTCATGGATGCAAAATCCTTCATTCACTTTTTCTTCTCTCCTTGATGTCTACAGAATAATAAATTTTGATTATTCTCCTAGTGCTAAATGTCAGAGTGGCCAAATGCCTCCATGAAAACACCATAGTCTCCAATAAAAAGAAAAGCATGTTTGCATTAAAATCTTATATGTGAATTTTCATAGCAGCTTTATTTACAGAGCCAAAAAGTAGAAAATACCACAAAGTACATTGAAAGGGAAATGAAAATACAAATTATGTTATTTTAAATCAGTGGAATATTACATACCAATCAAAAAGAATGACCTATTGACTCATACAACCACATGGATCAATCTTAAAAACATTATATTTTGCAAAATGAAATCAGACAAAACAAAGCACATATTATATGATTCTAGTTATATGAAGTCTTATTATAGGATGGTTGAAACAACTCTATGGTGGGAAAATCAGACCAGTGGTGATCTAGGGCAGGGAAGCCAACTTGACTGCCAAGAACTTTCTGGGTAGATGGCAGAAGTATTTTCATTGTGGTGATGGTTACACATGTATGTACATTTGGCAAAATATTCAAATGTGAACATAGAACATGTACATTTCATTGCATTCAAAACATACTTCAATAAAGCCAATTTTTGAAAGAACCTCCCACAAAGGAGAGAAAACAAAAACATGACAAATAAAAGAACACTAATGATTTTTAATGCTCTACCAATTTAGCAATGCACCAGTGAGTCTCTTTCTTCACTTCCTTGTCAGAACCAGAACTCCCCCCTTTTCTTCTTTATATTTCACCAGCTCACTTTGGTTTCTGAATTTGCATGACTTTTACTCAATTCTTGGTAAAGTGGAGTTGATCAGGAAGGGAAGAGAGCAGATAAGGGGCAGTGTGTCAAGGACCGGAAGGTGTGCGTGGCTGGAGCAGGGGATGGGGTCCCACTGTCCCAATGCAATCTTGGAGAGGTTGGCAGGGGTCCCAGTTGGCAGGGCAAGGACTCCAGGCTGCGGGGTTTGGACTGAAGTCTGGGGGTGTGTGGGAGAAATGGAAAGAGGTTAAGTGTGGCTGAGGATGACATAATCAGATTTGTTCTTATAAGAGTTCATTCAGCCTGTCTGCTGTGCTGAGCATGGGCAGAGTGGACATGGGAGAAGAGCCTGGAAAGCGCAGTGGAGGCTTTTGAAGCTGCCCAGGTGTGAGATGACGGGGGCAGATTCAAGGAACTTTATTTTGAGGAGAGGTTGTGCATTTTACTGGGGTATTGGACCCTGCCCCAAGTCCTGAGCTTTAGAGGGCCCCACATACTGCACACATGCACACACACAGAGCCTATCAAATAACACATAAGCACCTCTGCCACTTGGGAGCTGGTGCCTGGTCCTGGCACAGAATGACCTTTAGCCCCAAATGCCCACTTCCATCACCAACACTGTTCAGTTCCAAGGTGAACAATTCTTATCTTCTCATACTCCATATCCTTGAAGAAAAAGACCACTGCATTGAAAGGTTGTAATGATTTGTGGGTGATGCCACCGCTGACATGGGAGACAGACACTGCTGAGAGTTTAGGGAGGGTTGGAGTGGACAAAGACAAGTCAAATACTTCCTAACCATCCTTCTCAGCAAAAATGAAATAAATTATTGCCTTATTAAGTCTTATATCCCAGAAATTCAAGAGTTGATTTCCTTGTAATTTGGTTACTGAGGTTCTATGAGTCTGAAATTGCCAGTACTTCCAACAGTTGAATGTGATAGCTGAGAAAGGTTTGGTAGCATTAAACAATTCACGTTACTATTAAATTTGTGTCTACATGCCTCAGGATGTAGCACACATTAAGCAGGAATCTGGAGTCTGAATGCTAGCACCACAAATGATTTTCAGTTTTATAAAAAATTTGAATAGGAATTAATTAAATTTCCAAAAAATAAATAAAAACTGTCATCCCAATTTAAATACTTTTGGTTTATAACTTTTAGATATCTAGACCAAAAGAGTGGGCCTGCATCTTTTCAATTTTCAATAGTGAGTGCTGAGCCTCCATGGGGAGGCAGGGAGTAGAGTTCTGTCTTTCTTTTTTGGACCTGAGCAGTTAAACTCTGGCCCAACCAGCATGCCTCATGAAGCAAAATCATGGTCCAAGAGTAAATGGTGTATCTTTCTCAGAAGACAGTGCATGGCCTGCATGGTCCTTGCTATTTCTATCAGGACGTCCCTTTGGGGTCTCACTGTCCACCCAAGAGGCTACCCAAATAGTTCCTCCAGGCACATCCAGCCCTTGCCATGACCCAGTGCAAATGGGCTCTCTCTCCTTACATTCTCAGGATATTTGAGTGCCATATGGTTTGAGGTTCTGGAGCAGCCTTCCCTAACCTGACCTCACATCTAGCCCTGGCACAACCTCAAGAGAAATTGGGCAGGAAAGAAAGAGACAGAAAAGGCAGTGGAGGGTGGTGGTGAAGAGCTGTCCTGGCCCTAGCAATTGTTGGCTGTGTGACCTTGGGCAAGTTACTTAACTGCTCTTTGTTCAGTTTTTCTACCTCTAATGTGGTGCTAATAATAGTACCTACTTCATCAAGTTGTTAGGAAAATTAAACTTGTTAGCATTTATAAAATGTATATTCTAGGAAACAAATCACCACCATCTGTTTATATACAAGCTGGGATGGGGAGGAAATAAAGGACACTCTTACTCAAATAAATAATTCAAAGATTGCAGATTACATGCCAATTCTAACAACATCAACATGTAAAACTATGTCTATCTTCTATCCTAGATTCATGAAAAGAAAACTTTCCCAAAGATGTAGATGACTTTTAAAACAACAGCTCGGAGAGGTGAGTCGACATTGTGAAAGGTCACACAACAATTGATCTTTAAGGAATTGGAAATGCACCCACTTGAGCCCCTTCATTTTTGGGAAAGCCAATCTGAATATTCTTCACCAAGGCCAGGGTTTAGCTGATGAAAAATGTGTGATCTTCTTTCTGATGTGCAACCACAAGAAAGAGCAACTGTCCTCAGGAGGAGCTGAGGGTGTGTTGGAAGAAACATCCCCAGAGAGAAGGTTGCTCCAGTCAAATCCTGTTGGGTTCTCTTGGGCAACTTACACAATCTCTTGGAGCCTCACCCCTCATCAGGAAATCGAGGGCAATAACAGTGCCACAAGGGTTATGCGCGAGATGACACCATGTCACAATAGGCAAAAGACCAGGTTCACAGTGGGTGCACAGGTAATTATGGCTGATTTTTTTTGAGTTGAAGCTGTCCCTTGAAGTTTGAAATTGTCAACCATATGACAACTCAATTTTTAGGTCAAAAGGAACTTGAATAGCATCAATGTCCTATAACTTACCCTACTAGTAGCGACCCTACCTGTGGTTGGCAGTGGGACAGGGCATGTCACCCCCATCATGCAGCGAGAACCTGGGGCTCAGGGAAAAGTCAAGACCTGCCCAGGGTCATGTTGTGATCAGGAAGTTGGGCCGGGAAGCCTCCTACCAGCCTCCCCCTTCCTCTCCTACTCCTTCACTTTCCCAGCGCCGGGCTGTGGGTCATGGTGGGGATTTGGCTGTTCATGGCCAGGACTGGACTCCCTGCGGACAGAGCAAACACAGGCTCAGCCTGGGCTTCCCTGGAGGTGACCTGGCTGGGGAGTTCACCTCGGCTGTTTCCTGAAAACTTAGTTGTACAACTGGAGCCTGGGGACTGCGGGAGCTGCCAGCTCAGGGGTAACAGAGACCCTCTTCTCTTTCCCCTGGGCCCTTGTCCTTGCCTCACTCATCCCCTCCCAGCACCTCCCAGACAGTTCCTTCTGCTGCCCCAGCCCAGCGCAAACTGTCCCTCCAGTCCACATCCCTCTTCTTCTGGGCAAACCTGCAGCTTGCCTTGTTCCCAGCTCAGTCCCCAGACACCCCATGTCCCATCTCATGTGCCCCATTGAGCTGCTTACTCTTGCCAGGCCCTCACGCTGCCTTCACTTCTGGCTCACCTCTGGGCCTCAGCAGGTCTCCTCCTATCCCCAGCACCCTTTGGCATCTGGTCACCCCTATTCCCTCTCTAATTCCAGCGTCAGCTTGGGCGTTGCTCCAGATTATCTGCCACCCCTGCTGAAGCTGCATCAGCTGTTCCCAGTCTTTGCCCCAACCTGGACTTCTCTTCTCTGAATCCTCAAGTACATGAGGTCCAGTCCCTCTAGGTGCATCCACCAGGATCTGAGTCGCGCACAGACACACTGTCAGAGCCATCTCTACTCCCGAGCAGTGCCCAGCCCTGCCCCCTCTGAAGCCCTTCTTTCTCCCCTGCAGCCTTCAAATCTGAGCTGACTTTCCCTCCCTCCCCCAGCTCTCCTCTGAGAAAAGCAGAGCCACCGAGGACAGTCAATGGGCAGCCATGGACAGATCGACAGGAGTGGGCCGCTCCAGGCAGCCAGACAGGGTCACCTTCCAGGGCCCCACACAGGTAGGCAGGTGGGAGTCTTGGGGGCAGGGACACACTCCCACATGGTCTCCTGGGTCACACCCTGCCTTTTCCATTGACCCCGTGGGCCAGTCACATATCACCATGTCCTCTGTGTTCTGCAACACAATAAGCATCAGGGAGCGCTCCTGCCACGAATCTCTGCACGTTTTCCCTTCATCCGCAAACGCTTTCCTACACCCCCATTCCCAGGGCCGGGGGTTAGGTCTGGGGCACCTGTGATTTAGGGCACAGCCCCCAGTGCTTCCTCTCCAGTCACTCAATCATAAAGAGACTCAGGAACTGCCTATCTTAGGCAGGGCTGGCTGCAGCATCCTGAATCATTTATTGCTTGCTCACGTTCTGATTCTGACTTCCCAGAGGGTCTATGTGTCTTATGAACCCAGCACCCAGGGCATGGCAAGATGAGTCAACACAGAGTAGGATAGGCTTAATATCTAAAAAAATAGGTGTTGTCCCCGCCCTGCTGAATCTGGTGCGTGAAAGAGAAGACAAGCAGTAAAGAAGTGAGTCCAGACAATATGACAGCCAGGCCCTGAGCCTCAACAGACTTCAGCTCCTACACTCTGATTTAGTGGACTTACCCCACTCTGCTAACATGGAGTTGAAGAATGTCAACCACCACACCATGGAGCCTAGAGTGCTTACAACTGAAAGCAGGAGAATTGCATCCAGTATCCATGTGGAATCTAAGCCCCCTCTTGACATAGATGTGGAATGGACACAACCAATGCAAGGTCCACAGGAAGGAGGAATACAGTAAGGATTAGAGTGGACTTAATGATATCCTATTCATGAACTATTGTGGTTAATAATCGAGAAAATGTGGCATTGGTGTGGAAAAAGTGGCCATGGTGGCTGCTGGGGGCGGGGAGTGGGAGGAAGAGATGAGATGTGGAGGCATTTTTGGGACTTGGAGTTGTCCTGAGTGGTGCTGCAGGGACAATTGCCGGACATTCTATGTCTTCCCATGGCCCACTGGATGGAACGTGGGAGAGTGTGGGCTCTGGTGTGGACCATAGGCCATGGGGTGCAGCGATGCCCAGAGATGTACTCACTAGATGCAATGGATGTGTCATGATGATGGGGAAGAGTGTTACTGCAGGGGGAGTGGTAGAGGGGGGCGGTGGGGGTGAATGGGGACCTCATATTTTTTGAATGTAATATTTTTTAAAAAAATGAATAAATTGAGTAGAATTTGAAAAAAAAGAAAAAAGAAGTGAGTCCAGGGTCTTATTTCCCAGGCCTGCCCCACCCAGTGCCGCCTGCTGGGGGCTGCCAACTACAGGGCTGTGTATCCCCACAGGTCGCAGAACAGAGGTCTCAAATCAAGGTGTAAAGAGGGTGCTGCTCCCTCTGAACCCTGCAGGGTAATCCCTTCCTGGCTTCCAGCTGCTGCGGTTTGTCCATCAATAACTAAGGATCCCTTCAAATATCCTGTCAAGTCAGGTCACACTCACTGGGCTGGAACAAGGACTTGAACTTGCCTTTTCAGGAGAGGTGGCTCCACTCACAGCAGGTAGTAAGTGATGTGTGTCTCACTGTCCAATCAGAGCCACTGCATGTTTCAGGGCTTCCTGGGTGCCAGGCTTTGTGCGAAGTGCAGGGGCCATGCAGGAAATAAGAGACACATCCCCTTATAGGACATAGGTCTGCTGAGGGGGCAGTGGGGACCGAGGAGTGAGAAGTGAGGGCAGCAGGACATTCAGACATCCCAGTGCGGCCCTCAGAGTACCAAGCGCCCGCCCTTCTCCAGCAGCCACCAGGGCGCTGGAGGCGGAAAGGAGAGGAGGCTTTGGGCCCGCCTGGCTCCCGCAGCAGCCTGAGGTTCCTTCAAGGCTCAGGGATGGGCCAGGCGGGGCTGGCGGTGCTGGATGAGGGGCTTGTAACAAGCCCGGGTGTCCACGTCTGCGGCCCTGGGCAGCACGGCCCCTTCAGTCCCTGACAAGCCTGTGGCTTCGGCCCTGCAGTCATCCTCCTCTTACAGTCTGTGTAGCAAACGATGGAGGACATGACTGAGCCCAAGCCTGAGCCACTCAAATCGCACCACAGGCGGGGCCTGGGGCCGTGGGGTCACCTTTACAATTACTCACTGCATCTCCAGGCTCACTTCACTTTCCAGCTTAGCTTGGGTTTGTGGAACGCGGCTGGATGTCAAGAACCAGGCAGCGGGGACCTGAATAGGATCTGAGATGAAGCAAGACGAGGCTGCAGTGTGTACAGTACACGAGCACATGAACGTGTGTGTTTATTACTTATGTGGACATGCATATCCACGCTTATCACTACATGGTTCTTTACACCTGACATATATGTATATACATGTGTGTGAGAGACTGTTAAAACCATACACAAGTAGAGGACAGATTATTATACCAAGGTCCTCCCAGTTCTACATCTGATATAGATGGTTTGGGTTTCTTTCCCAGGCCAAGAAAACCATGTTTTGTTTCCCAAGCTTGTCCTGAGAGGCCGGGGCATGGCGTCCTGTTCCCACTGCCAGCCCACTAGGACCCAGGACCCAGGTAAGGGGTGGCACCTGGGCCTCTGGGCCAGGGCAGCTGAGGCGCAGCTTCTTAGTCCAGGGCAGCCTGCAGGGGGCCTGTCCTGAGCTCCATGGTGGCTTGGAGGATAGGGGAGGGACTGGGTTATTTTCTGGGCTTCTCAGCCCTGCCAGGACATCTGCCATCAAACCTGTTGCCACAGGTGCAATGAATTGAAGCCACTGGCTTTGACCTTGACATGAAGAATGAATGGACATGATATAGGATCCTGAAGCACCTGTATGGAGATTCCCAGCAGTAGGGGATCTGGCGAGGTGAATTTCAAAGGAAATTCCCACACAGGCTTCATGCCGCACTGGGAGAAAAAGGAGGAAAAAAAGTGGTAGGAAGGACAGATACCTAATCAGCAGTTTATGCAATTGCAAGGAGTTGATCCTGCCAGGGGAAAGGGAATGTTTCTGAAGAGTCAATCGACCCAGGAAGAAAGTTTAGCTTAGGGGATTAGTTTCAGCCTTAAATGTGAAGGTTTCTATTTCGATCCCGGCTCCTCTTACAGTAGTGAACCACTGGGATATTAAACATCTACCCAATACTTTACGACAGGAAAACAGACATTATCCTTGTTTTAGCTTCCGTAGGGTCTCTTTTTTTTTCCTGAAAAAAAAAGTTACTTTTGTTACATAATTTAACTAATTTATTCACTTAAATCCACTTCAAAATCTGCAGTGATAAAACTGCAGGGTGATTGATTGATAAATACTGGCATCCTGACAAGCTCCACAGGGGCTTAGGATGGAAATCTAGTTTTTCCTAATATTTGCTTGACTCCCTGCTTTCAGTTTGTCGTTTTTCTTGTTTTCTAGTCTTTCCTTCCTCTTACCTGCCTGCCTCCCCCCCACACACACACTCCCCTTTTTAAAATTATGTGCTGCTGGCTAGTTTCTTTTTTGCTGTGTTTCTTCTTCCTTGGTTTCCATTTTTCTGTGTGTACTGATTTTGGCTACAAATGCTGTATCTTTTGCCTTCTACATCTTTCCATCTTCCACCTTCTGTTATTGCTCCTACATTCCACATGTCTTTGTTTAGACTACAATTTTTCTGGCTTTAATTTTCTATACTTCTATTTTGTTTTCTATGTTTTATTAACTCTTTCTCTTTTTGGCCTTTCTTTCCTCTTCCCCTATCTCCTCATCATGCTAGCCTTTTAATTCATACTATTTTCTTCTCCATATTCAGTTCCCCATTTCACTGTAGGTAATCCACTATTTTATTCTTGTAACTCTGCACTGCTTACATGAGTTTAATATTCATTCTCCTAGGTCTTCTACAGTTCTTCTGCTAAATTTACTGTCGGTATTACTATTATACCTTTTCTTTTCTTACATCTTCTGCTTTCCCTGGCCCTAATATTTTTCCTTCAAGGGAACTTAGACAACAACAAGGAGATAGAATGAGAAGAAGAAAGTGTCAAAGAGAAAACACACAAAGAAAACCAGCAACTAAGTAAAACCCAAGACTTTCGGGAGAAGCTAATCAACAGAACAAACTCATCAAGTTAAAAAGATGAGGGAAGCAGACATGGCTCAACTGATAGAGCCATCCACCTATGGTGGGTCCAGGGTTTGATCCACAGGGCCTCCTGACCCTGGTGGTGAGCTGGCCCACTCACAGTGTTGCTGCAACATGCAGGGGTACTCCAATGTAAGGGTGCCCCATGAGCAAGGAGTGAGCCCTGCAAGGAGAGATGCCCTGCACAAAAAAAGCACAGCCCACCCAGGAGTGGCACCATGCACAGGGAGACCTGGCTGAGCAAGATGATGCAACAAAAAAGAGATGCAGTTTCCCAGTGCCACTGCATAATGCAATTGGACACAGAACACACAGCAAGTGGACACAGAGAGCAGACAACAGCGGGGAAGAGGAGAGAAAGAAATAATAAATCTTAAAAAGAAAAGATAAAATGATGACAAGACAGGAACAAAAAATTACAAACCATGCCAACAATCAGGAAGACATGGGCCAGTCCAAAGAACAAACTGAAAACTGGAAAAAGGAGCAGAACATCAAACAACTAATCAAAGCTGTCAAAACAAATGTCATGCACCAAATTAAGGGCGAAAAAGAAGAGATTAAGGATATTAAGAAAACACTTGGAGAGCTTACTAAGGAAACTTTAGACATAGTCAAAAAGATAACGGAGAGGTGGGCAAGATGGCGTCCGAGTACGTACACCATCGTCATCTCTCCCACAAAGGACCGGCTGTGTGGGGATGGAATTCAGCTGCAGAGGGCTGTTACGGGAACCTACAGGGCCAGAGCTCTCTGGACCTTGATTTTGGGAGACTGCAGCAGATTTAGTGCTTGCTCAAGATAGAACTGTGGGTTTCTAACACTGAACTTGGAAGCCGTAGGAAGGTAAATCCCTTCCTTCTAGGGCTGAAGGTGTAGTACACCCGGAGAGCTGTCGGTCATGAGGCAGCAATCCCAAGCCCTGTGTTCCCCAAATGCGTGAACCCTGAGCCCCCATAACCCACATTTCACAGACCTACATACCCCGAGTCCACATTCTCCTAAGCCTCTGTTTCCCAAGCCCAGCACTCCTGGAAATCTGGCATTGCCCTACCCCTCTGGTCGGGGACTAACTCTGGGAGTAGGAGGGTTTAGGTGGGAGGTGCAGAGGGACCAAGGAGTGCAGGTTCAATTTCGGGTCCCCCCTTTAATTGGGTTTAGAGGAGCGTATCAGTTGACTTGGGGAGAACCTAGAAAGAGAGGAAAGGAGAATCTGCTGAGAAAGCCCAATTTACCTAAATGCCCTGGGACAAGATAATTGGTCTTGGAGAAGGTGGAGTCAGAAAATTAACTAACCCCCCTTTAGCATACCTAAGGGAGAAGGACATCAGGATGTGCTTTGCAGGTTTTCCGTAGCATGCTTAGGGTTCCTGGCAAAGGGTGGGTGCACTCTCCTAAGAAATTAAGAGACTTTATTTTCTGAGGAGAGTTGGTTCATCAGGGACCCATTTGAATTTCCTATAGGAGTCCTCACATATCCTTCCTGCTGCCCTTGGAGAGAGGGAAGGGAGGAAGGGAGGAACTGGGAAGATCAGACTCCTAAGCAATTTATTCAATTGCAAAGACGATTCCTTGCCTGAGGCCTTATCTGGTCTTTTTTGTCAGTTTGTTTTCTTATTTTTCTTTCTTCTTCATCGCCCCAGTGACCTTTTTTTTTTTTTTTTTTTTTTTATTAGGAGCTACAGGCAACATTTCTTATTTGCTGTGCTTCCTCATCCTCAATTTCCTCTTTTCTGTGTGTTCTGATTTTGGCTACGTTATTCCCTTTCCTTTGCATCATTCTATCCTCTCTCATTTATTGTTTTTCTTACATTCTACCTCTCTTTGTTTAGCCCCCAATATTTCTGACTTTTTATTTCTAAAACCTCTAATCCGATTTCTAACTTTTATTCACTCTTTATATTACTGTCCTTTCTTTTCTCTCTCCCTCTCTCTTGACTACACTGGCCTTTGAGTTCATACTCTATTCCTCCCCATATTCAGTTTACTATCTCATTATAAGTACTCTAATTTTTTATGGTTATAAATATACACAGCTCACGTGAGTTCAACATTCATTCACCTACATCTCACATGGTTCTTCTGCTAACATTCAGTATCAATACTACTATCATATTTAATTTTCTTACCAATTTTGCTTTCTCTGACCCTACTATTTTCCTTCATGGGAAGTTAGCCAACAACAAAGAAATTGAATAAGAAAAATGAAGTGACACAGAGAAGACATAACACACATAAAAACAACAAATAATTAAACCCTGAGAATAAGAAGCTAATCAATTGAATAAACCCAACAAGAAAAAATGATGACCAGACAGCAACAAAAAACTACAGACCATACCAATAATCAGGAAAACATGGCCAACCCAATGAACAAACTAAAAACCAGGAAGAGAAGTGAAACACCAAACAAATGATTAAAACTCTCAAAACATGTATCCTGGACCAATTAAATGAAGTGAAGGATGAGATTAAGCATATTAAGAAAACACTTGGAAAGCAGACAGAAGAAATTGTAATCATGCATAAAAAGATAATGGCTATGATGGGGACCAACAGCACAATCCAAGAAATCAAAAATACACTCTCAGAAAATAACAACAGGTTTGAAGAGGCAGAGGAAAGAATTAGTCATGTGGAAGACACTACATCTGAAATCAAACAGATAGGACAATTGATCGATAAAAAGATAGAAAAAAATCCAGCAGGATTTAGGGACCTGAATGGCAATGAAAAATGCACAAACATACACATCATAGGCATCCCAGAAGGAGAATAGAAGAGAGGAAAACCCTGGAGAAACTAAGTGAAGGAATAGATGCTTCTACAATTATAGTGGGGGAATTTAACACACCACTATCACCATTGGACAGAACACCTCAAAAAAGAATCAATAAAGAAACAAAGACTTTGAACAAGATATTAGAGATTCTGTACCTTATAGACATATAGAGAACATTACACCCATATACAGCAGGTTGAATATTCTTCTCAAATGTACATGGATTATTCTCTAAGATAGACCACAGGCTAGGCCACAAAGGAAGTGTCAATAATGTAGAAAGATTGAAATCATACAAAATAATTTCTCTGACCACAGTGGAATGAAACTGGAAATCTGCAAGAGCCTGAGATCCAGATTTGGCACCAAGATATGGAAGCTAAACAAGGCACTCTTAGAAAAACAGTGGATCAAGGAGGAAATCTCAACAGAAATCAATAACTACCTTGAAACTAATGAAAATGATAACAAAACATATCAAAACTTATGGGATGCAGAAAAAGCTGTACTGAGAGGGAAATTCATATCCATAAATTCATACATCAAAAAAGCAGAAAGAGCTAAAATTGAAGAATGAACTGAACACTTGGAGGAATTAGTAAAAAAGCACGAAACTAACCTCAAAGAAAGAAGAAAGAAAGAAGTAACAAAGATCAGAGCTGAACTAAATGACGTAGAAAATAAGAAAGTACTCTAAAAATAAACAAAACAAAGAGCTGTTTCTTTGAGAAGATCAATAAAATTGACAAACCATTAGCTACACTAACAAAGAAAAAAAGAGAGAAGATGCAAATACACAAAATAAGAAATGAGAAAGGGGATATGACCTTGACCCCACAGAAATAAAGACTATCATAAGATGACACATTGAAAAACTATATTCCAACAAGACAGATAATTTAGAGGAAATGGACAAATTCCTAGGAAAAATAAGCAGCCTGTGTATTACCAATCATAAATAAAGAGATACAATCAGTCATTAAAAATCTCCCAACTAAAAAGAGCTCCTGGTCAAATGGCTTTACATATGAATTCTACTAAACATTCCAAAAAGAACTAACCCCAGTCTTAATTTATAGTCTTCCTAAAATTGAAATAGAAGAAACATTGCCTAACTCATTCTATGATGCCAAAATTACCCTAATGCCAAAGTCAAACAAAGACACCACAAGAAAGGAAAATTATAGAATAATCTCTCTAATGAACCTAGATGTAAAAATCCTCAACAAAATACGTGTGAATCATATTCAACAACACATTAAGTGAATTATACATTGTGATCAAGTGGGTTTCATGCCTGGTATTGAAGGATGGTTCAACATAAGAAAATCAATTAATGTAACACATTACATAAATGGATCAAATGAAAAAAATCACATGATCATATTGATAGATGCAGAGAAAGCATTTGACAAAATACAATACACTTTCTTGATAAAAACACTGCAAAAGATAGGAATAGAAGGAAAGTTTCTCAAGACGATAAAGGGTATATATGAAAAACACACAGCTAACATCATTTACAATGGTGAAATCCTAAAATCTTTCCCTCTATGGTCAGGAACAAGACAAGGATGCCCACTATCACCCCTTCTATTTAACATTGTGTTAGAAGTACTGAGGCAAGACCCAGATATAAAAGGGATTCAAATAGGAAAGGAAGAAGTCAAAATTTCACCATTTGCAGATGACATGATCCTATATATAGAAAGTCTGAGAAGTCTACAACAAAGGTTCTCAAACTTGTAAATGAGTTCAGTATTGTTGCAGGTTATAAGATCAATGCACAAAAATCAGTAGCATTCCTGTACACCGAAGATGAGCCATCTGAGGAGGAAATGAAGAAAGAAATACCATTTACAATAGTAAATTAAAAAATCAAATACCTAGGAATAAATGTAACTAAAGATGTGAAAGACTTATACATAGAAAACTACCCAACACTATTCAAGTAAATCAAGGAAGACCTAAATAAATGGAAAAACTGTCCCTGTTTATGGATAGGAAGACTAAATATTATTAAGATGTCTATCCTACCAAAGCTGATCTACAGAGTCAATGCAATACCAATAAAAATCAGCACACCATTTTTGATTTAGCAGAAACACTAACTGTGAAATTTATATGGAAAGGAAAGAGACCCCAAATAGCCAAAGAAATATTAAAAAAGAAAAATGAAACTGGAGAAATCACACTACTGGACTTGAAAACATATTACAAAGCTACAGTACTGAAAACAGCATGGTATTTGCACAAGAATAGACACACCGAACAAAGGAATTGAATTGAGAATTCTGATATAGATCCTCATATATATGTTCATATGATATTTGACAAGGCCACCAAGCCCACTCAACTGGAAGAAAATGGCCACTTCAACAAATGGTAGCTTGAGAATTTGATATCCATATGGAAAAGAAGGAAAGAGGATTACCATTTCACACATTATAGAAAAATCAACTGAAGATGGATCAAAGACCTAAATGTAAGAGCCAACACCATAAAGACCTTGGAAAACAGTGTAGGGAAGCATCTACGGGACTTTGTAATAGGAAATGGCTTGATGAACTTCTTACCCAAAGCATGAGCAGCAAAAGAATAAATAGATAAATGGAACTTCCTCAAAATGAAAGCCTTTTGCACCTCAAAGGTGTTTGTCAAGAAGGTGAGAAGAGAGCATACAAAATGGGAGAAAATATTTGGTAACCATATATCTGATAGGAGGCTTATATCTTGCATATATAAAGAACTCCTATATTTAGGGGGAAAAAAGACAAACAACCCATTTAAAAAATGGGAAAAAGATTTGAGCAGGTACTTCTCCAAAGAAGAAATAAAAATGGCTAAAATGTACATGAAAAATGCTCAAAATTACTAGCTATTAGGGAAATGCAAATCAAAACTACAATGAGATACCATCTTACTCTCATAAGATTGGCAGCTATCAAAAAAACAGAAGACTATAAGTGCTGGAGAGGATGTTGAGGAATGGGAACACTCACCCACTGCTGGTGGCAATGCAGAAGGATCCAGCCATTCTGGAGGACAGTTTGGCAGTTTCTCAAAAAGTTAGCTATAGAATTGTCATAAGACCCAGCAATTCCACTGCTGGGTATACCCAGAAGGACTGAAGATAAGGACAAAAATCAATATGTGCACACCAATGTTCATAGCAGCACTATTCACTATTGCCAAAAGTTGGAATCAACCCAAATGCCCATCAACAGATGAATGGATAAATTAAATGTGGAATATTCATATAATGGAATACTACTCAGCTATAAGAAGGAATACAGTGCAACCACATGTGATAACATGGATGAATCTTAAGGATGTTTTGTTGAGTGAAGAAAGCCAAACATTGAAGGACAAATACCACATGACCTGTCTGATATGAAACAAGCAAACCAAGCTGTCTCAGAGATCTAGAGACTGGAAGATAGGCTTAAAGGAATTTGGGGGGGTAGAGGAAGGTTGCAAGCTGATGCCTACATGGGTGAAGTCTCTGATAACTTGGAAGTAAGTATTTGTCCAGGGAAGGGGTAAATTGGGGGCATAGTGATACATTTGGGTGGGTCTTTGTGGGCTTGAGAGGGGCTAGGATTGGGAGGATGGGTCAGATGACCCAAGGAATTGGGGAAGGACTAGTGGAACAGTGAGAATATGGGAGAATGTCAGGTTTATTTGAAGCTATAATGCTGAGAAAACTCTTTAGAAAATATAATAAGGAAGGATTACATGTTTAAGGTGCTAAAGGAGGGAGCATCTGGTACAGGGGCAAGCTTCTAGAGAGTGTGTGAGTGCTCATTTTGTTATAGTGTGTTATATCATTGGGTGGAGACCTATACAATGAGTGTGAAGCAGGAAGCGGACTTGGCACAGTGGTTAGGGCATCCGTCTACCACATGGGAGGTCCATGGTTTAAATCCCGGGCCTCCTTGACCCATGTGGAGCTGGCCCATGTGCAGTACTGATGCACACAAGGAGTGCCCTGCCACGCAGGAGTGTCCCTGCCTAGGGGAGTCCCATGCACAAGGAGTGTATGCCATAAGGAGAGTCACCCAGAGTGAAAGAAAGTGCAGCCTGCCAAGGAATGGCACTGCACACATGGAGAGCTGACACAACAACATGACCCAACAAAAAGAAACACAGATTCCCATGCCATTGACAGCAACAGAAGAGAACAAAGTACATGCAGCAAAACAGACACAGAGAACAGACAACTGGGGTGGGTTGGAGAAGGGGAGAGAAATAAATAAAGAAATAAATCTTAAAAAAAAATGAGTGTGAGGTTGTATCCACATCCTGGGGAGACCTGATGTTCCCAAATAGAGGGAATTTTGTCTCTCAAGAGATTTGGTGGTTCCCAATTAGTTAGGGCAATCTAGTATATCAAGACTTCAGCATTGTTACAATATCTATAAATCAGGTCCCATAAGTAGTGAAGATTGATTGTCACTGTGGACCCTGAGGGGAGAGGGAGAGAGGTATAAAATAGATGGAAGCAGGGCAACCAGGGGGCAATGGAGGTGCTCCACAAGATCATGCCGTGATGGATATAGGACATGTTAACTTACACCAAAAGTGTATAAAGTCTATAAGCTAAAATGTAAACCATAATGTAAAACATAAGGAAGCTAAAAATTCAGAAATTTGTACAGTCTAAAGTATAAACTGTAATGTAAACCAAAATGGAACCATGTTTGATACCTATGTTTCAATATCTGTACATCAGCTACAGCAAATATAACTTGAACATGTAGAAAGATCATTGCTGGGGAAAGGGGAAAGGGTTTGATGTGGCATATATGGGAGTTCCCTATATTGTGTATGTGAATTACTGTGATCTAAAACTTTTCTGAAGACAAAATTTAAAAATTAGAAGAAAAAAAAGAATGTAGACACTGAGGAAGAAATGAAAGAAAGTGCCTTGCCACTGTACATACGGGGCAACACCTATTACAGTGATGAAAGGCAAAATGTTTGAAACAAACCTTTATACTATTTTTATTTTATTAATACACCAATTTACTTTTACCTTATTTTAGTATTTCTATATTATTATGTATTCTATTTCTACACTTTAAACCCATCACTCTATTTCAATTTCCTAATACTTGAATTTGGCAATATATTAGGCTTCATTGTTGAAGAAGTTTTGGATCACAGCAATGTTCAACTATGGCAGGGGAGGAACACTGGTGAGGGGGGAACTGAAAGGGGCACATGAGTGGTGGGGAGTTCTCCAGGGCATGTGTATAGGGGACATAAAAATGTTCTGATATATGTTGGGTATTTTTATAGTAGTTACAGTTACAAACATCTAATGAGGAAGCGCTGAGTTCTTACTCAGGGGAGCTCTGTCACATTCTCCAATGGAACAAAAATAATCCCCCAAGTGCAATGGCAAAGTAAGGATGGTCCAGTAATGAGCCTTTGATACTGATGACTATGCTTATGAGCCTGTGTGCCTGAAATTTCAACTAGGCCTAGAGCTGGAGGGTGCCTAAGAGTAACCACCTGAGAGCTTCCATGTTGCTCAAATTTGGTCACTCTCTATCCAAACTCAGCATATCAATGCATTACCTTCCCCCAGCGTGGGACGTGACTCCGGGGATGAGCCTCCTGGTGCCGAGGGATTATTACCAATCACTAACTGGTGATGCAACTAGAAAGAGACCTTAAATAAAATGTCAAGTCCGACCAGCAGAATGTCTCAGCCTACATGTTGGATCAAGTGTTAAAAACTGCTCTTTGACCTTGAATGAAAGGGGGAAATGACAAAGACAAATGAGTTCATATGGATAAGAGTTTTCCAAAAAGAGTTGTGAAGTCATCAGAGGGGTCACACTTATGCACACTTCAGCAGAACCCCAGAGAGAACCAAAGTAGATACAGCCCTAGGTGCCAGTTCTTCTGAAGGCTATGGAGATCCACAGGGTATATGGTAATGGCAGATGGATTTGGAGTTCTGTGCCATATCAGAGGGCCCTACTTTGGAATTTGTGTTCCTGAGTATGATGGAGCTGGACTCAGATGTGACCTTCCTACACATGCCTCTTCTTTCACTTTTGCTGTTGGTGCTAGGGAAGGTGCATATTCAGGGTACTTGAATCTTTGGACTGCCCATGTGCCAGCTGGGCCCTGAGCCACAACAGAGTTGCAGCTCCTACTCTCTGGTTCATTGGACTTACCCAGGTCATCTAAGAGGGAGGTGAAGATGGTCAAACAGCACACCAGGGAATCAAGAGGGCTGCAACTGCAAGCAGAGGAATTGCATCCATCATCCATGTGGAATCTAAGCCCCCTCTTGATCTAGAGGTGGAGTGGACATCACCATCCCAGGGTCCACAGAATTGAGTAATAAAATATGGATTAGAGTGGACTTACTGATATTCTACTATAAACTATTGTGACTAGTAATAAAAGAAATTGTAGCATTGAGGTGGAGAAAGTAGTCACAGTAGTTGCTGAGGGCAGGGAGAGGGAAGAAGGATGTAATGTGGGGGCATTTTGGGGACTTTGAGTTCTAAATGATATTGCAGGGTCAGATGCTGCCATATCCCACTGAATGTACTGGGGGACAGTGTGAGCTACAGGGTAAACTTTTATCTATGTGGTGCAGCAGTGCTCCATAATGTGTTCACTGAGTGCGATGAGTGTGACACAATGATGGAGGAGGTTGTTGGTGTGAGAGGAGTGGGCTGGGGGGGCGAAGGGTATAGGGGAACCTCTTATATTTTTTAATGTAACAAATATTTGTGTGATATATATATCTTCAAAAAAAAATACCATTTACAAAAAGGATGGGGTTCAAGGGTGGAGAGTGGGCTACATGGGAACATCTTATGTTTTTTATGCTTTTTTATGTTTATTAATGTAACATTCTTTGTGATCTATTAACTTTAATTTAAAAAGGATAAAAAATAAAAAATAAAAGTTAAGTAAAAACCCATGAGCCATCCACATATGTTAAAAAAAAAGATAACAGATATGATGTTGATGAATGGCACAATCCAAGAAATCAAAAATACACTCTCAGCAATAACAGCAGATTTGAAGAGGATGAAAGAATTAATGATATTTAAGACAGGACATCTGAAATCAAACAGACTGTAGAAGTTGATAGATAAAAAGAAAAAGTCCAACTAGGACTTAGGGATTTGAATGACAACACAACACGCACAAACATATGCTTTATAGACATCCCAGAAGGAGAGGAGAAGGGAAAGGGGACAAAAGGGATGTTGAAGGAAATAATGGCTGAAAACTTCTGAAACCTCTTTAGGAAGATGGAAGTACATGTCCAGGAAGTGCAGCGCACCCCAAAAAGTATAAATCCCAACAGGCCTCCTCCAAGACATATACTTATCAAATTATCCAATGCTCAAGACAAAGAAGAATTACTGAAGGAAGCAAGAGAAAAGAGAACCATCATATATAAGAGAAGCTCATTAGGATTAAGTACTGATTTCTCATCTGAAACCATGGAGGTAAGAAGGCAGTGGTGTGACGTAGTCAAGGTACTAAAAGAAAAAAATTTGCAGGCAAGAATACTCTATACATCAGGGCTGGCATTCATAAATGATGGAGAGTTCAAATAATTCCCAGATAAACAGAAACTAGGAGAGTATGCCAATAAGAAACCTGTCCTTCAAGAAATACTTAAGGAGTTCTGCAGGTGGAAATAGAAAAGCAGAAAAGACAGAGTTGGAGGAGAGTGTAAGAACAACTACAAATTCAGAAAGATAAATAAAAACAATATATGACATACACAAATCCAAAGAAAATATGGCTAAAAAGTAATTCCTTGAGAGAAATAACACTGAAGGTTAATGGTTTGAATGCACCAGACAGGAGACACAGATTGGCAGAATGGATAAGAAATGTGACCCATCAATATGCTGTTGACAAGAAACCCACCTTAGAAGCAGGGATTCAATGAGGTTGAAAGTAAATAACTGGAAAATAATCATGCAAAGAAACAATAACCAAAAAATGGTGGGAGTAGCTATACTAACATAGAGCAAAATAGACTTTAAATGCAAAACTATTGTGAAAGACAAAGATGAATATTACATATTAGTAAAGGATGTAATCATTCAAGAAGAAAAAATCATAAACATTTATGCACCTTACCAGGGCACCTCAAAATACGTGAAGCAAACACTGGAAAAACAAAATGGAGGAATAGATGCATCTACAATTATATTTGGGGACTTTAATACACCATTATCACCACTGCACAGAACATTGTAATAGAGAATCAATAAAGATGTAAAGACTTTGTATAATATATTAGAGGATCTGGACCTAATAGTCATATACAGAACACTACACCCAAATACAGCAGGATATGAATTCTTCTCAAGTGCACATGGATCATTCTCTAAGATAGAGTACATGCTAGGACACAGAGAAAGCTTCAATGAATTCAGAAAGATTGAAGTCATACAAAATAATTTCTCTGACAACAGTGGAATGAACCTGGAATTCTGCAAGGCCAGAGAACCAGATTAGGCACAGAGATATGGAAGTTAAGCAATGCACTCTTAGACAAACAGTGGGTCAAGGAGGAAATCTCAAAAGAAATCAGTAACTACCATGAAACCAATGGAAATGATACAATGTATCAAAACTTATGGGATGCAACAAAATCTGTACGAAGAAGGAGAATCTTAGCCATGAATTCATATATCAAAAAAGAAGTAAAAGCTGATATTGGAGACCACTCTGTACACTTAGAGGAATTAGTAAAAAAACAACAACAACAAACCATCCCAAAGGAAGAAGAAAGAAACTAATAAAAAGACCAGAGCAGAACTAAGTGAAGTAAAAAATAAGAAATCATTAGAAAAAATAAACAAAACAAAGAGCTGGTTCTTAAGAAAAAATGAATAAAATTGACAAAACTTTAGGAAGACTAAAAAAGAAAAAAAGAGCGAAGGTGTAAATACACAAAATAAGAAATGAGAAAGAGGATATCACCACTGACCCCACAGAAATAAAGAGAATCATAAGATGATACTTTGAAAAACTAAATGTCAATGAGAAGGACAGTTTAGAGGAAATGGACAAATTTGTAGAAACACATAAGCAGCCTAGATTGATGAAAGAAGAAATGGATCATCTTGTTGGACATTTGGGCCCAAAGAAGTATTGGGAATGAAAGAAAGAGAGAGTGAAAAAAGAGAGAAAGAAAGAGAGAAAGGAAGAACCAGAGAGCTGGGATCAGGGGGTCTGTGAGTATAGGCTCATTAGACAACTTTATTGTTTACAAGGGTCTCTCTATATACCCCAGTCTACATGACAACAAGCAGCAACATGTAGCCTACATGACAACAAGCAGCAACATGCAGTTAACTATTAGCACTACTAAGGAACTCTAAGGAAGTAAAAAAATCTTATCTCAAGGTACAAAGTCTAAGTGTTCTATTTACTACAAAAGGTATGTGCTCATCTTTTCTTTCACCTTTTAACAGCTTCATCCTGTTTGCCAGGAAATCTTAATTACTGCATTCCTTAGGGTGCAAGTGTAGCCATGGAAACAGCACATCTCTCCTTGCGAGACCACTGTGCCTCAGTTTCCAACATTTCCCCCTTTTTGTTTTAGTTGAGGTGACTGTGCCTATCTCAGGTTGCCCTCCTCTGAGAGTCTTACCCATCATTGACTACTGACCAAGCTCTTCAACTAGGGGAAGTTATTGAAGTGCTTTTGCTAGCACCAGATTATGCACATGCCCCATGGCTGTTACGCGTTGCAATTTTCTTCAAAAGCACTCTCTGGCACAGGCAAGAATTATGAGCAACAGAACAAATATCATTAGCTCTATTCCTGAAGCTGACAGGAAATGCTCTGATTTTCACCAGTTAACTGGGTTAAATTTTGTAATATGTGAAATCATATCTGAGAAAATATCCTTATTGTTGGCTATATGAATTTGATTTTGGGAGTTGGAAGCAAGATGGTGGCTGAGTGAGCTTGCCTTGCGGTCTCTCCTGGGAAGAGGCAGCTGGGTGCCATTGGAGGTTCTCCGGGACCAGGCTGTTTCAGAATTTTTGCAGGATAGGAAGTGTCTGGACATCGATTTGGTGGGAAGGTAATGGAGAGGATTGGTCTATAAGATATAATTGGGGTTCTATTGCACGGAGGTGAGAGCTGCACACGGGTTGCTCCCTCCTTGGGGGGGGGGAGGGTGGAGCTGTGGAACCAGTGCTGCAGCCGTGCTTTTTGGAGGCTCTGCGGTGCTGGGGAATTCATGAGTCCTGGGCAGGCTGTTGGGGGGTTGATGGGAAGGGACGCCTTTGTGGACCAATTTGGGGAGACAGACGGTGTTTTGTTGTGAAGCGGAGAATTTTTGATTGTGGACACAAGTAGTAGCGCTTCCACCTGGAGCCCTGCCCCCACAAGCCCGGCTGCTGATCTGCAGTGGAATTAGATTGCTGGCAATAAAGGGACATAATTGGGAGGTTGTTATAGGGTGCGGTGAGGGAGGGGGACACGTCTGGAAGCCAATTGGGGAATATTTTGCGAAGCTTGGGAACTCCGGTTTTGGACTCTGTTGTCGGTGTTTCAGGCTGAAGCCCCACCCACGGGCCTGGCTTCTGATCTGCGTCATTAAAGTGGCTACGGTGTAGAGGCGCCCTCAGGTGGCCGTTCTGGGGGATCACAGGGTGGGAGCTGTCCAGAAGCTGAATTGACGATATATCCACATAAATCGACCCCAGTGAGTAAGTGAATTGCAGGGTTCAGACATAACATAGAGTTTGCCGATCTGACTTCCCCCATAGGGCTGGCACCCAGCTGCGGGGATCCCTGGGGGCTGTGTTACACTGCAGTGCTCCTAGGCTCCCTGTTGACCAGATTTGAGGTTGCCAGGTCTGAGTCCCCTAAACTCTGGTGGCCCACACACCAGAGACTCACACCTCTTGAATCTTCAATATCTCAGACTTTCCACCCCTGAATCCATCACACCCTGAGGTGCACCTGAGGTCCTTGAATGCCCTAGCCTTCAACGTTTGCGTTTTTTCTTTATTTTGTTTTGTTTCATTTTGTTTTGTTTTTATTTCATTTTATCTCCCAGTGTATCCCCCAAAGTCTTTTTTTTTCAGTTATTTAGGGATTTTTGTTGTTGTGGTAGTTGATGTTGCAATTGGGGTTCGTGTATATCTTTTTTTTTTCTTTCCCCTACCTGTTCCCCACCCTTTGCCTACCCCCCTTTTTTTTTCTGTTTTTTCTCTCTCTCTTGTCCCTCATTTTCTTCTTATTTTATTTTAACTTAATTATACAACAGGTGCTGCAGGGAACACCTCACATTTGCTGGGTTTTCTCATCCTCCACTGCCTCATTTCTGTGTGAACTGATTTAGGCTACCTACACTGTTCCCTTTCCCCTACATCTTGATATCTGCCATCATCTACTGTCTCTCCTATATTCCACCTCCCTTTCTTTGATCCACAAAGTGTCTAACTCTGAATTTCTAATACCTTTGTTTTGTTTTCTGTCTGTTATCCACTCTTGAAACTACTACCTTTCTTTTCTCTTTCCCTCTCTCACAAAAATACTAGTTTTTAATTGATACCATATTCCTCCCATATTCAGTTGACTACCTCATTATAGGTACTATACCTACTATTATAACTCTACATAACTTACATGAATCTAATATCCATCCTCCCAGATCTCATATTGTTGCTCTGTTAACATTTATCACCAATACTACTATACACTTTTTCCGTGCTTACACAATTGCCTTTCCCCGGCACTAATACTTTCCTTTAAAGTGAACTCAACCAGCAATAAGAAATTAGAATAAGAAGAACAAAGTGACAAAGAGAAGATATAACACTTACGCAAAAACAACAGCTAATTAATCCCCAAGACTAGACAAAGAAGCTAAGGAACTGATTAAACCCGTCAAGATAAAATGATGACCGGACAGCAACAAAAATCTACAAACCAAACCAGTAATCAGGTAAACATGGCTGAATCCAATCAACAAACTAAAAATCAGGAAGGGGAGCAGAACTTCGCACAAGAAATGAAAGATCTCAGAACATTTATCACCGTCAAATTCAATGAAGTAAAGGAAGAGGTTAACAACATGAAGACAACACTTGGAGGGGAAATTGCAGACATACACAAAAAGATAACAGATATTATGGGAATGAACACCACAGTTCAAGAAATCAAAAATACACTTGCAGCAAATATCAGCAGACTAGAAGAGGCAGAGCAGAGAATTAGTGATGTGGAAGACAGTACATCAGAAATCAAACAGATAGTAGAATTGGTCAATAAAAATGTAGAAAAAATCCAGCTAGGACTTAGGGACCTGAATGATAATGCAAAACGCTCAAACATATGTATTATAGGCATTCCAGAAGGAGAAGAGAAGGGAAAGGGGTCAGAAGGAGTGTTGCAGGAAATAATGGCTGAAAACTTCCCAAATCTACTGAAAGAGACAGATGTACATATCCAAGAAGCACAGCACACTCCACTGGTCATAAACCCCAACAGGCCCACCCCAAGACATATACTTGTCAAATTATCCAATGCTCAAGGCAAAGAGAAAATTCTAAAAGCAGCAAGAGAAAAGAAAACCATCACATACAAAGGAAGCTCCATAAGATTAAGTGCTGATTTCTCATCTGAAACCATGGAGGCAAGAAGGCAGTGGTATGATATAGTCAAGGTACTAAAGGAAAAACATTTCCAACCACGAATACTCTATCCAGCTAAACTAGCATTCAAAAATGATGGAGAGTTCAAAATATTCACAGATAAACAGAAACTGAAAGAGTATGCCAACAAGAAACCTCCCCTTCAAGATATTCTAAAGGGAATTCTGCAGGAAGAAAAACAGGACAGGCAGAGTTGGAGGAGAGTGTAAGAGTAACAAAAAAGACAAAAATAGAAGGGGAAAAAATACAAACAAAATATGACAAACACAAATCCAATCAAAATATGGCTAACACAAATAATTCCTTGAAAGTAATAACACTGAATGTCAATGGATTAAACTCACCTATCAAAAGATTCAGACTGGGACATTGCATAAGGAAATATGACCCATCTATATGCTGTCTACAAGAGACACATCTTAGACCCAGAGACTCATGGAGGTTGAAAGTGAATGGCTGGAAAACAAACCTTCAAGCAAACAATAACCAAAAAAGGCAGGAGTAGATATATTAATATCAGACAAAATAGACTTTAAATGCAAAAACAATTGTAAGAAACAACGAAGGATACTACATTTTAGTGAAAGGGACAATCTGTCAAGAAGATCGAACAATCATAAATATTTCTGCTCCTAACAAGGGTGCCTCTAAATACGTAAGGCAAACACTGGAAAAACTAAGTGAAACAATAGATGCATCTACAATTATAGTGGGGGATTTTAATACACCACTATCAACTCTGGACAGAACATCTCAAAAGAGAATCACTAAAGAAACAAAACATTTGAACAGTGTATTAGAGGAGCTGGATCTAATAGACATATATAGATCATTACACCCAAACACAGCAGGATATACATTTTTCTTAAGTGCACATGGATCATTCTCCAAGATAGACCATATGCTAGGCCACAAAGAAAGGCTTAATGAATTCAGAAAGATCAAAATCATACAAAACTATATCTCTGACAGTGGCGGCTTGCTCGGTCGGTAGAGGTGGGGTCTGGCTGCAGACAAGGGGTTGGTCCAGCTTAGGACGAGGGGTCGGTCCCACTTGGGACGAGGGGTCGGTCCCACTTGGGACGAGCGGTCGGTCCGGCAGCAGACGAGGGGTCAGTCTCACAGGGGTTGTGCGGTTCGGCTGACGGGGTCGCCCGGCAAAGCCGGCGATGAAGGGGTCACCCGGAGAAGCAGGCGACGAACTGGGGACAAGGGAGGCCAGGCCCTTGTCGGGGGCTCTCAGGACTGGAGGGCGCACGGCAGAAGAACTACCGCGGAGACAAGGTAAACACGCAAGTCCACTTTATTGAGGGAGAGGCAACAGTTTTATAGGGGCTGGGGAAGGCTGATTGGTCGAAGCCACGCCCTGTTCTGATTGGTTGCCGGAGAAAGGTCAGTGGGCGGTACTGGATGGGGGAGGGGTGGTGATTAGGGATTGGCTGTTGCTGTTGCTGGGGGAAGTGGCAGGGTTTAGTGATTGGTGGCTGCTGTTGCTGGGGTAGAGGGCAGACTTGAGTTTCCCGCCCACGCCTGGCTGTTGCTGCTGTCGGGGGGGGAAGGGAAAAGGGCAGACTGGATTTTTCCACCCACGCCTGGCTGTTGCTGCTGTCGGGGGGAGGGAAAAGGGCAGACTGGATTTTTCCGCCCTGCGCCTGCGCAGGGAGAAAGAAGAAGGGTGTTGCCTCAAAGGCATCTTGTGGCGCTATCCGGGAGGAGGGGCGGCCACGGAAGCATGGCTGCCGAGAAGGGGAGACCCGAGGGCACTCTGCGCCCATGCCGAGCTCCCTTCAGGGGTGGCGGTGAGTCCGACCAGCCACCCTATTATGGGGGCATCAGAATTAGGCCTACCGCAGCTGCTCCCCCGCCAGGCCAGCAAACCACACTTTAGCCCAAGGGGTGACCACATCTGACCACAGTGGAGTGAAGCTGGAAATTTGCAAGGGAGAGAGGCCCAGATTTCACACCATGATTTGGAAATTAAACAGCACACTCTTAGAAAAACAGTGGGTCAAAGAGGAAATCTCAAAAGAAATCAATGACTACCTTGAATCAAATGATAATGATAACACAACATACCAAAATTTATGGGATGCAGCAAAAGCAGTACTGAGAGGGAAATTTATAGCCCTAAACTCATATATCAAAAAAGAAGAAAGAGCAAAAATTATAGAACTAACAGCATATTTGAAGGAATTAGAAAAACAACAACAAAGTAACCCAACAGGAAGAAGAAGGAAGGAAATAACAAAGATAAGACCACAGCTAAATGAAATAGAAAATAAGAAAGCACTTGAAAAGATAAACAAGACCAAGAGCTGGTTTTTTGAGAAGATCAACAAAATTGACAAACCTTTAGCGAGACTAACAAAGAAAAAAAGAGAGAAGATTCAAATACACAAAATAAGAAATGAGAAAGGCGATATCACTACTGACCCCACAGAAATAAAGACTATCATAAGAGGATACTTTGAAAAACTATATTCCAAAAAAATGACAATTTAGAGGAAATCGACAAATTCCTAGAAACACATAAGCAGCTCATATTGATGAAAGAAGAAATAGATGATCTTAACAAACCAATCACAAGCAAAGTGATAGAAGCAGTCATTAAAAATCTCCCAACTAAGAAGAGCCCAGGGCCAGACGGCTTCACAGGTGAATTCTACAAAACATTCTGGAAAGAACTAACACCAATCCTGCTGAAACTATTCCGAAAAATCGAAAGAGAAGGAACATTGCCAAACTCCTTCTATGATGCCAACATTACCCTAGTACCAAAGCCAAACAAAGACACCACAAGAAAGGAAAATTACAGACCAATTTCTCTAATGAACCTAGATGCAAAAATACTTAACAAAATACTTGCTAATCGTATTCAAAAACACATTAAACAAATTATACACCATGACCAAGTGGGATTTATTCCAGGTATGCAAGGATGGTTCAACATAAGAAAATCAATCAACGTAATACACCATATAAACAGATTGAAGGAAAAAGATCACATGATTATATCTATAGATACAGAAAAAGCATTTGACAAAATACAGCATCCTTTCTTGATAAAAACACTCCAAAAGATCGGAATACAAGGAAATTTTTTGAACATGATAAAGAGTATATAGGAAAAACCTATAGCCAACATTGTTTACAATGGAGAAATCCTAGACTCCTTCCCTCTAAACTCAGGAACAAGACAAGGATGCCCATTGTCTCTGCTCCTATTTAACATTGTCTTAGAAGTGCTTGCTCGAGCACTGAGGCAAGAACCAGATATAAAAGGCATTAAAATTGGAAAGGAAGAAGTCAAAATTTCATTATTTGCAGATGACATGATCCTATACATAGAAAACCCTGAGAGATCTACAACAAAGCTTCTAAAACTCATAAATGAATTTAGTAAAGTTGCAGGTTATAAGATCAATGCACAAAAATCAGTAACATTTCTGTACACCAATAATGAGCAAGATCAGGAGGAAATCAAGAAACAAATACCATTCACAATAGTAAATTAAAAAATCAAATACTTAGGAATAAATTTAACTAAAGAGGTAAAAAACTTATACACCGAGAACTATACAAGACTGTTCAAGGAAATCAAAGAAGACCTAAATAAATGGAAGAATATTCCTTGTTCATGGATAGGAAGACTGAATATTATTAAGATGGCTATCCTACCAAAACTGATCTACACATTCAATGCAATCCCAATAAAAATCAACACAGCCTTCTTTAAGGAACTAGAAAAACTAACTATGAAATTTATTTGGAAAGGAAAGAGGCCCCGAATAGCCAAAGACATATTGAAAAAGAAAAATGAAATTGGAGGAATCACACTACCTGACTTCAAAACATACTACAAAGCTACAGTAGTGAAAACAGCATGGTATTGGCATAAGGAGAGACACACAGACCAATGGAATCTAATTGAAAGTTCTGATATAGAACCTCACATATATAGCCATATAATATTTGATAAAGCCACCAAACCCTCTCAACTGGGAGAGAATAACCTATTCAACAAATGGTGCCTGGAGAACTGGATAGCCATATGTAGAAGAATGAAAGAGGATTACCATCTCACACCTTATACAAAGATCAACTCAAGATGGATCAAAGACCTAAATATAAGAGCCAAGACCATAAAGACCTTGGAAAGTAGTGTAGGGAAACATCTACAGGACCTTGTAATAGGAAATGGATTCATGAATATCACACCAAAAGCACGAGCAGCAAAGGAACTAATAGATAAATGGGACTTCCTCAAAATTAAAGCCTTCTGCACCTCAAAGGAGTTTGTCAAGAAAGTAAAAAGGGAACCCACACAATGGGAGAAAATATTTGGCAATCATATATCTGATAAGAAACTTATAACTTGCATATATAAAGAACTCATATATCTTGAAAATAAAAAGATAAACAACCCATTTAAAAAATGGGAAAAAGATTTAAACAGACACTTCTCCAAAGAAGAAATACAAATGACTAAAAAGCTCATGAAAAAATGCTCCAAATCTCTAGCTTTCAGGGAAATGCAAATCAAAACTACAATGAGATACCATCTTACACCCATAAGATTGGCAGCTATGAAAAAAACAGAAGAATACAAATGCTGGAGAGGATGTGAAGAAAGGGGAATACTCATCCACTGCTGGTGGGAATGCGGAAGTCTCCAACCATTGTGGAGGACAGTTTGGTGGTTTCTCAAAAAACTAACCATAGATTTGCCATATGACCCAGCAATACCACTGCTGGGTATATACCGAGCAGAACTGAAAACAAGGACACAAACCGATATATGTACACCAATGTTCATAGCAGCATTGTTCACTATCGCCAAAAGTTGGAATCAACCCAAATGCCCATCAACAGATGAGTGGATCAATAAAATGTGGTATATACACACAATGGAATACTACTTGGCTGTAAGAACAAGTACACTACAAACACACGTGATAACATGGATGAATCTTGAGAACCTTATGCTGAATGAAGCAACCCAGGCATTGAAGGACAAATACTACATGACCTCAATGATATGAAATAAGCAAGCTGCCTCAGAGAGCTAGAGACTGAACGATAGGCTTACAGGAAATCGGGGGGTGGAGGAAGGATGTGAGCCGACGTCTGCAGGGGTGGAATTTATGATGAGCTGGTGGTAAGTATGAACACAAAGAAGAGATAAAATGGGGGCAAGGGGCTGCCTTTGGGTGGGGCTTTGCGGGTTTGAGCGGGTTTGGGGATGGGCGGATGGGTAATATTGCCCAAAAAGTGGGCGGAGGGAGGGGCAACATATGAACATATGAGAGTGTCAGGTGTTGGTTGAGAGTAAAATGCTGAGAAAATCGTATCAAAATATAATTAGGAGGGTTACCTGTTTAGGATGCTCGGAGGGGATGGTCTGATGCGGGACGGGCTCCTGGGGAATGTCTGAATGCTCATTTTGCCAGAGTGGGTTGTACCATTGGGTAGTGACCCAAGTAGTGAGAGTGGGGGTGGACCCTCATCCTGGGGAGGACTAATGCCATCAAATAGAGGGAACTGTATCTCTCGAGAGAAAGGGTGGCTCCCAGGGCATTGGGGGCAGTTGAGCAAGTTAGGCCCTGAACAGTATTGCAAGTATCTCTGGATGTGGCTCCTCGGGAAATGGAGGTTGGCTGTCACTGTGGGCCCCAAGAGGAGGGGAAAATGGATGTTAAATGTGTGGAACCAAGGTAAATGTGGAGTAAGAGAGGAGTTTCGCGAGAGTACACAAGGATGGATATAAAACATTTAATATTACATCATGAACATATAGGGGATGACAGACTAATAATGTAAACCATAATGTAAAACACAGGATAACTAAAAATTTAGAAAACTGTATATCCTAAAATATGGACCACAATGTAAGCACAGATGTCACCTTGTTTGAAAGTTATTGTCTCAGAGTCTGTACATCAGTTTAAGTAAATATGATATGAATAAGTTATAAGAATATCGCTGTGGAAGGGAAAAGGTATTATGGTAGATGTGTGGGAGTACTGTATATTGTATATATGAATTACTGTGGTCTAGGGCTCTTGTGACAAGAAGTTCAATAATTAGGAAAAAAGAAAAGAAAAAGATAGGATGTAGAATTTTTCCAAATCAACACGTATTCTCTATCTAACCTTTAAACCCATCGCTATATTCCATTTTACTAGTAAGGGATCCTGACATTATATTGGGCTTCATTTTTCAGGAAGTTTTGGATCACAGAGTGGTTCAACAATGGCAGTGGAGGAATACTGGTATAGGATACTATTGACAGGTGGTATATGGCTGACAGGGAGCTATACAGGGCATATGTCCAGAGTGCATGGTAATGTTTGGATATACTCATAGTGGCAACAATTAAAAACTACAGCTGGGGGGGGGGGTACTGGGTTCCTGGCTGGGGGTGCTCTGTCGTGGTCCCTAGGGGAACAGGGGCAGTCCCCCAGGTGCAACAGTAAGGACCAGGAAGGAATGAGGGTCCAACAGTGAGACCATGATACTAATGACTATGCTTGTGAGCCTATATGCCTGAAATAAGAACAAGGCCTAGAGCAGTGCTGTGCCTAGGAATTTCCTCCTGACGGCCTTCATGTTACTCAAATGTGGCCAGTCTTGAAGCCAAACTCAGCATGTAAATGCAATACCTTCCCCCCAGCGTGGGACATGACACCCGGGGATGAGCCTCCCAGGCACCAAGGGATCACTACCAAGTACCAACTGATGATGCAACTAGAAAATGACCTTGAATTAAAGGTTCAATGCAGATCAGCAGAATATCCCTGTCTACATATAACATGACTTTAAAATGCTGTTTAACCTAATGTAAGGGGGAAATGGAAAGGAGAAATGAGTTTATATGGCTATGAGTCTCTAAAAAAGAGTCTGGAGGTTGTCAGAAGGATTGCCCTTGTGCACAACTGAGCAGAGTCTAAGAGACATAAAGTAGATACAACCCCAGGTATTGGTTCCTTTGAGGGCTAAAGAGACCCACGGGTTCTATGGTCATGGCAGATGGGGTTCACTGCCATGTCAGATGGTCCTTCTTTGGAGCTGGTGTTTCTGAGTGATGGAAGTGGACTCAGATGAGATCTCTTTTCACAAGACTTTCATGCTACTTTACTGGAATTGTAGTTGGTGTTGGGGTTTAAGATATATTTAGGGGATTTGAATCTCTGGACTGACAATAGGATAGCCAGGCCCTGAGCCTCAACAGACTTCAGCTCCTACACTCTGATTTATTGGACTTACCCCACTCAGCTAAGATGGAGTTGAAGGACAACCACCACACCATGGAGCCTAGAGTGCCTACAACTGAAAGCAGGAGGATTGCATCCAGTATCCATGTGGAATCTGAGCCTCCTCTTGACATAGATGTGCAACAGACAACCAATCCAAGGTCCACAGAGAAAAGGTGGCATTGGTGTGGGAAAAGTGGCCATGGTGGCTGATGGGTATGGGGAATGGGAGGAAGAGATGAGATGTGGAGGCGTTTTTGGGACTTGGAGTTGCCCTGGATGGTGCTTCAGGGACAATCACCGGTCATTGTAAATCCTCCCAGGGCCCACTGGATGGAACGTGGGAGAGTATGGGCTATGATGTGGACCATTGACCATGAGGTGCAGAGATGCCCAGAGATGTACTTACCAAATGCAATGGATGTGTCATAATGAAGGGAGTGAGTGTTGCTGGGGCGGGGAGTGGTGGGGTGGGGGTGGTAGGGTTGAATGGGACCGCATATATTTTGAATGTAATATTTTTACAAAATGAATAAAATTAAAAAAATAAATAAAAAATAAAAAAAATAAAAAAAGAACTTGATTTTGAGACATGTCTAATATTTTCCTTTGTAATTCAATTATTTCCAGAGAGATATTACTTTTATGGCCCAGCAAATGATTCTTAATTTTTCTCCATTCTATATCGGATGAATATTAGGCAAGAGGATTAATACAAAAGGTGCTTTCATTACAATCACATTTCAATCCCCTTAACAAGTTAGAATTATACAATTGATCTCCAATATACAAAACAGCCAATTCTAAACCATTAACCCAATTATTTAACTGTTCATCAATGTGCTCTTGGCTATGCTACAAATCACTAGCATTTTTATGCCAATCATGGCATATATTGTTGAGTCTCAACAGTCTCATGCAAAGCGACAGCAGTGGTTGCAGCAGCTGTGATGATTCCAATTAGTCCCATTATACTAATTATTAGGAGTCCAACAAATCTTTTTGTCCATTTCAGGATTTCTTGCACCATGTGAAGCAATAGCTGACGTTCAGGTGATGACTGCCATATTCGGTTCATTTGGATGGGAATCCAAATACCTCATCATCTTCTGTCTATTGTTATGGTGTCTCCATCCTGCAACATACTTTCTGACAGACACGTATACAAGGCACCATTTTTACAAAACAAGGCAATATCTTTTATAGTTACTTTTCTAGTAATGAATATAAAAGGATCCCTGACACATGTTTTCAATTGATAGGTTTGATTTAATTGTAGATATTGACCTGTTTGACTGTAATTACCAATCCATTCATAAGTAGGGGCAATTCCAAGAAATACTTTTCCACAGTTTTTATGCACATTAAGATTATAGGTGTCATTAATCCAAGGGGTTGGTAACCATTTTCCTTTGTAATGTTATCAGTTCCTGCCACAATAAGGAGAGAGCACACAGGCCCAAAGTCCATAGTCAGACACAAGCTGCAAGTTCACAGTTCCGGAATTTGTAAACTTAATGTGATGCTTGGCAGCAATTGCCACAGGCCTCTGAAGTATTTTAACCTCAGGCCATATTTCCATATTTCCTTCTTTTTGTTTTTGTAAAGTAATGAATATCGCTTGGGTGGTTTTTTGTTGTATTAGTCCCTGAAGGGTTTGAATAGTGCATCTAAGGGCTTATTCCTCTCAAGAGCAGGAGGGATCTGATGTTATAGTCATTCAAGTGGGCACAATGGATACTCATGAGTGAAGTTCATGAGCTATTGGCAAGTAACAGGCAGCTGGAACTGCTGGGCTAGGCACCACAAGTTCTGGTACTCACGATGTTTTCCTTTCTGGTGGAGTCACTCTGCCTCTCCTCAGATTTCAGTGGTAGGGCCCTGGATCTTCACAAAGACATCTGCATCAACAGTCCTAAAAGGGATGTTAGAAGAGTGGGCAGGGACATGACAGACTGTCACCTGTTACTACTAGCAGGTATCCCGGAAGTTTTTTCATAGATCTGAGGGTGATTTACAACAGCCCATCATTTCTCTTTTGCTTTTAGTATTTGCAATCTATCCCTAGATAGGGATGGCAGTCTTTAGAGTGATCAAACACTATTGGGTTAAGTCCTTCACTTTTAGCAGGGCCTCCCATGCTGCACACAATTGCTTTTTCATATTTTGCTTTTAGCCTCTTTTCAGAATTGTGATTAAAACCCAAGGGGTACTTGTTTAGAATTTTGCTTTTGCCACAAATTCCACCCAAAGCCGATATTGGTGCTTGCCACATCCAATCCATAGGCTAAGTTAATGTCCACAATTTACCTTCCTTTTATTATTATTTAAAGCAGCTTGCTGGAGGTTTTCCTATTTCCATGAAGGACTTTTCCCAATTAATACACACAATGGTTTTAATATTTGAGCTAAATGAGGGATGAAAGATTTTCAGCACTTCAACAATATTACAGACTCTATTAACATGAGAAAACATTGCATTCCATCAGTTACAACAGAGGGCATAACTTTATCCCACCCAACAAAACCACATTTAGGAATTTGATAGAGCAGCAGGGACTTTGCTGCCAGTCCCAATTGTTTGCCTAGTTCAGGCTCTTAAGATAACATACTATTGTCTCTGATGTTTCTTTTCATTCTGAAAAAAGGGTTACTGGATACCATAATGTCATCAGTAGAGTTTCAGTCACCAATTTTTTTTTCTATGCAGCTACATTATTATCACCATGCCAGGAGAGATGGTTGGGCTATGCACACAGCCTTGGGGAAGCACTGCAAAAGTCCATTGTTGGGTTTTCCATAGATAGGGGAATGCAGGCTGGCTTGATGTGTCTAAGGGGACACTAAAGAAAGTCTTAGCAAGTTTTAAAACAAAGTGATAGCAACACAGCTGGACATTAACTTCTTGCAACAAACTAGCAATATTTGGGACTGCTTCATACTACAGTGTTGTTATTTTAATTTATGATAAGAGGTTGTTCTGTGACATATCTTTTTATAATAATTAAAACCATAATTAACCACATTATGCTTCTGTTTAATATTATGCTGAAACATTGGTAAATTTATACATTCTTAAGTATTCATTTGAGCCTTTTACTCATACAACTTTAATTAACAGAGGGTTAAAAAATCCTGTTAATTTTATAACGCTTTTAAACACCGTCTACTTATATTAGATGAACTCAACTATTACTTTAAATTTTCTTTCATGGTAAAAAAACAAATCTCTTTTAATTAGTTTGAAATAAAAAGCTACTTTTCAGGATTCGATTTTTAGAAAGCAGGTTTGAACACTATGTTCCTTTAAAAGAGATAAGACTCTTCTTCAAACACTGGGGAAATGATGAGCACAAGAAGCTATTTTGATAAAACAGACTTTCTTTGTATACTGATTATTCAGGAAACTTTTGAGAGACTTTGAGAAAGAACAAAATTTTTAGCTTTGCATCAGTATACTACTTGATACTAAATCTTTTAAAACTTTATAGACTGATGCACCAAATCTTATTCAACTTTAATCATAAAAATTTCTTTTCCGCAAACTTTCTATACTTTCAGTATTCATTCAGGTTTTGTCCCACACTGCTCCTTCCCAATAATCAATCATTTTATCTTAGGACAAAATCATCTCCTGTTTCCTTAACAATAAAAACACATTCCATATATCCCACATACTAAGTTACCAGGCAAACTTCTTACAACATATAATTGTCATCAACACTAAACAAACTTGTTAAAATAATCAACTTTTCTTCACTTTAAATACTTAGCATCTTGCAATACCAGAAACAGTCCCTTAGAAGCAAGTTGGCAGGGGAGGCTGGCCACCAACAAGTTTTCCTGTTATAAAATTACCTTTTATTATTATTATTATCAATTCAGTTTTTGTTTAATAGTGAAGTTTTGGAATTAGCCATTTAAATACCTTAATTTAAACAATGCTTCATTAAACTTCTTATAATTATTTATAACCATATAGACTATAATTATATTATTTTAAGACAAATTTTACTTTCACAGAACACATTCCCTTACTGAAAGTTACCACAATACCTTCTACAACTTGCCACGTGCATTTAGGTCTCGTGAGTTTATGAAAATTAGCCATTCTATTTTAGGACAAAACACACCTTTTTGAAAAAACTTATTAAATTTCAGTCAGCATTCCCACAAACTTTTAACCTTCTTTAATATTCACTTAAGTTTTATGTCCTTCATTTTATCCTGTGAAGAAAAATAAACTATTCATTTCAATCTAGGCAAGAACAACTTTTTATGAAAAGACTTATAGTAATTTTGTTAATCAAGACTTACAATTTTTTATCATTGTAGAGATCTTATTAACATTTAAACTTATGTATTAATATAAGCACTTATTTAATTTTTGGCCATTTGAATAGAGTTCTTTTAGAAATTTTTATTTATTAATTTATATTACCATCCAGAGGTATCCAAGTATACACAGACATTGAACAAACAGACAAACACAAAACAATTAAAACACACCAATACAAGCATACAGTTTATAATTGGCTCATCAACAATGCTTTTGTATTAAAGCAAGCAATTCTAGCAATTCATAACTTTTTACAGGCACCCTATTAACTTTCAATAAAGTTTTTAACACTTGGGACTATGCTTCCACACATCCCGTTTGATTACCCATTACTCTGATGACTTTGCGGAAATGTTACTTACTTACTTAATCTTGAAGACTCGAGTCGCTCTGCTTTGGATGTCTCACTTGACCCTCGACGAGGTCCTTTCTGTGGTTCCCAATACTGATTTGGAAGACTCACGTCTTCAGGCCCCACATTGGGTACCAGATATTGGAGATTTGGGCCCCAAGGGTATGGGGAATGAAAGAAAGAGAAAAGGGGGAAGGAAACAAAGAGAAAGAATGAGCAAGAAAGGAAGAATGAGAGAGCTGGGATCAGGGGGTCTGCAAGTAGAGACTCATCAGACAAGCTTTATTGCAAGAGGCTCTCTATATACCACAGTGTACATGACAACAAGCAGCAACATGCAGTTAACTATTAGCACTACTAAGGAACTCTAAGGAACTCAAAAAATCTTATTTCAAGGTACAAAGTCTAAGTGTTCTGTTTACTACAAAAGGTATGTGCTTATCTTTTCTTTCAGCCTTTAACAGCTTCATCCTGTTTGCTGGGGACTCTTAATTACCACATTCCTTAGGGTGCAAGCCTAGCCATGGTAACAGCACATCTCTCCTTGTGAGACCACTGTGCCTCAGTTTCCAACATGATCTCAACAAACCAATCACAAGTAAAGAGATAGAATCAGTCATTAAAAATCTCCCAGCTAAGAAGAGCTCTGGGCCACATGGCTTCACATGTGAATTCTACCCAACATTGCAGAAAGAACTAACACCAATCTTAATTTATAGTCTTCATAAAACTTGAAATAGAAGGGACATTGCCTAATTCATTCTATGATATCAAAATTACCCTAATACCAAAGCCAAACAAAGACACCACAAGAAAGGAAAATTACAGACCAATATCTCTAGTGAAGCTCGATGCTAAAATCCTCAACATAAAACTCGCTAATTGGGGAAACAGACTTTGGCCCAGTGGTTAGGGCGTCCGTCTACCATATGGGAGGTCCACGGTTCAAACCCCGGGCCTCCTTGACCCATGTGGAGCTGGCCATGCGCAGTGCTGATGCGCGCAAGGAGTGCCATGCCACGCAAGGGTGTCCCCCACGTGGGGGAGCCCCACGTGCAAGGAGTGCGCCCGTGAGGAAAAGCCGCCCAGCGTGAAAGAAAGTGCAGCCTGCCCAGGAATGGCGCCGCCCACACTTCCCGTGCTGCTGACGACAACAAAAGCGGACAAAGAAACAAGACGCAGCAAATACACACCAAGAACAGACAACCGGGGGAGGGGGGGAATTAAATAAAATAAATAAATCTTTAAAAAAAAAAAACAAAACTCGCTAATTGTTTTCAACAACACATGAAACGAATTATACACCATGAGCAAGTGGGCTTCTTCCCTGTATGCAAGGATGGTTCAACCTAAGAACATCGATCAATGTACTATACTACACAAACAGATCCAAAGGAAACAATCACATGATCATAACTATAGAGGCAGAGAAAGCATTCGAAAAAATACAGCACCCTTTCCTTATAAAAACACTGCAAAAATAGGAACAGAAGTAAACTTTCTGAACATGATGAAGGGTATTTATGAAAAATCCACAGCTAACATCATATACAATGGAAAAATCCTAAAATCTTTCCCTCTAAAATCAAGAACTAGACAAGGATGCCCACTATCACCCCTTCTATTTAAAATGTGTTAGGGAAGCGGACTTGGCCCAATGGATAGGGCATCTACCTACCAAATGGGAGGTCCACGGTTCAAACCCCAGGCCTCCTTGACCTGTGTGGAGCTGGCCCATGTGCAGTGCTGATGCACGCAAGGAGTGCCATGCTGTGCCATGCAGGGGTGTCCCCCACATAGGGGAACCCTACATGCAAGAAGCATGCCCTGTAAGATGAGCCACCCAGCACAAAAGAAAGTGCAGCCTGCCAGGAATGGCGCCACACACAGAGTGTGGACACAAGAAGATGACACAACAAAAAGAAACAGAGATTCCCGGTGCTGCTAATAAGGATAGAAGTGGTCACAGAAGAACACGCAGTGAATGGACACAGAGAATGGACAAGTGGGGGGGGGGAGAGAAATAAAAATAAAATAAAATAAAATAAAATATGTTAGAAGTACTTGCTCAAGTACTGAGGCAAGAAACAGATATAAATGGCATCCAAATTGGAAAGGAAGAAGCCAAAACTTCACTCTTTGCAGATGACGTGATCCTATACAGAGAAAACCCTGAGAAGACTACAACAAAGTTTCTAGAACTTACACATGAATTGAGGAAAGATGCAGGTTATAATATCAATGTGCAAAAATCGGTAGCATTTCTATACATCAATAATGAACAATCTGAGGACAAAATCAAGAAAAAAGGGGTTTTTCTGGCAAGATGGTGGCAGCGTGAGCTTGCCTGGTAGTGTCTCTGCAGGGGGCGGCTGGGCAGCGTTGAAGGCTCTTTGGGACCGCGCCGTTTCGGGGATTTTTGCTGGTTGGAAGGTGTCTGGACGTCAATTCGGTGGGAAGGTAACAGAGAGGATACGTCTATAATATATAAACGGAGGTCCCAGCTGGGCGCGGGAAGTTCCCTCCTTGGGTGGGCGGAGCCGCGGTAGCGGGCGCTCCGGCAGCTCCGGAGCCGCGGCGGCCAGGGTTTTTTTTTTTTTTTTTTTTTTTCCTTATTCTAGAGGCTTTGTGGTGCTGAAAAATTCGCGGATACTGGGCTGGCTGGTGAGGGATTGTTGGGACAAGACTCCTTTGCAGATTGATTTGCGGAGACAGACGGTGTTTCCCTGTGAAGCGGGGGACGTTTTAGCCTCCGGACAGGGGGGCTTCCACCTGGAGCCCCATCCCCACAGGTCCGGCTGCCGATCTGCAACGGAATTGGATTTTGGACAATAAGGGGACACAATTGGGAGACTGTTGTAGGGTGCAGTGAGGGAGGAGGACACGTCTGGAAGCAGATTGGGGAATATTTTGCGAAGTTTGGGATTTAGGATCTTAGAGTCTGTTTTCGGCGTTTCCAGCTGAAGCCCACCCCACCCGGCGGGGCTTGGGATCTGGGTCATTGAACTGGCCGTGGTGTAGAGGCGCCCTCAAGTGGCCGTTGCGTGTGAGCACAGGGAGGGAGCTGTCCAAAGGCTGATACCCTGAGGAGTTAGGTGAATTTCAGAGATCAGACATTCAATATAGAATTCGCCGATCTGGCTTCCCCCACGGGGCTGGCACCCAGCTACGGGGATCCCTGAGGGCTGTGTTGCACTGCGGGGCTCCTAAGCTTTCTGTGGACCAGATTTGAGGTTGCCAGGTCTGGGTCCCCTGGACTCTGGCGGTCCACACCCCAGACTCACACCTCTTGAGTCTTCAGTGTCTCAGACTTTCCACCCCCGAATCCATCACGCCCTGGGGTCTACCTGGGGTCCTTGAGTGCTCTGGACCTTAACGTTGGCGTTTTATCTTTATTGGTTCATATTGTTTTGTTTTTATTTTCACTTTATCTTATTTTCTACTCTTTTTGACGCCCTGATTACTAATATTGCATTATCCTCTAGTCTTTTCTCCTAGCGTGCCCCCCAAAGTCCTTTTTTTTTTTTATATATATATATACAGTTATTTAGGGGTTTCTTTGCTTGTTGTTTTAGATAGTGTTGTAATTGTGACACGTGTATACCTGAATCTCTCTTCGCCCTATCTGTTCCCCACCGTGTGCCTATCCTCTTTTTCTTTCTTTCTTTCTTCTTGTCTTTCTTTTTTTTCTTTATTATAATTAGTGTTTTTTTTTTTCCGGTTTTCTCTTTCCCTCTTGTCCCTCATTTTCCACTTATTTTATTTTAATTCAAGTACACAATAGGTGCTACAGGGAACACCTCATATTTACTGGGTTTTCCCATCCTCCACTACCTCATTTCTGTGTGAACTGATTTAGGCTACCTACACTATCCCCCTTCCCCTGCATCTTCATATCCACTATCATCTACTGTCTCTCCTATATTCCACCCCCCACCTCCCATTCTTTGACCCACAAACTGTCTAACTCTTAATTTCTAATACCTTTGTCCTGTTTTCTGTCTGTTATCCACTCTTGAAACTATTACCTTTCTTTTCTTTTTCCCTCTCTCATGAAAACAATAGCTTGGTAGTTCATACCATATTCTGCCTATATTCAGTCATCTACTTCATAAAAGGTACTCTACCTACAGCTATAACTCTATACAATCTACATGAATCTAACCTCCATCCTCCCAGATCTCATATTCTTGCTTTGTTAACATACATTACTAATACTACTTTACACTTTTCCCTTGCTGACACAATTGCCTTTCCCCAACACTAATACTTTCTTCTAAAGTGAACTTAACCAACAACAAGTAACTTGAATAAGAAGAAAAAAGTGACAAAGAGAAGATATAACACCTATGCAAAAATAACAACTAATTAACCTCCAAAAGTAGACAAAGAAGCTAAGGAACTGATTAAATTCGACAAAATAAAGAGATGACCAGAAAGCAACAAAAATCTACAAACCAAACCAATAATCAGGAAAACATGACTGAATCCAATCAACAAACCAATAATCACGAAGGGGAGCAAAACTTGGCACAAGCAATGAAAGAACTCAGAACATTTATCACCGACAAATTTGATGCAGTAATGAAAGAGGTTAACAACATGAAGACATCACTTGGAGGGGAAATTGCAGACATACGCAAAAACATAACAGATATGATGGGAATGAACACCACAGTTCAAGAAATCAAAAATACACTTGCAGCAAATATCAGCAGGCTAGAAGAGACAGAGCAGAGAATTAGTGATGTGGAAGACAGTACATCAGAAATCAAACAGATAGTAGAAGGGGTCAATAAGAAGATAGAAAAAATCCAATTAGGATTTAGGGACCTGAATGACAGTGCAAAACGCTCAAACATACGTATTATAGGCATTCCAGAAGGTGAAGAGAAGGGAAAGGGGTCAGAAGGAGTGTTGCAGGAAATAATGGCTGAAAACTTCCCAAATCTACTGAAAGAGACAGATGTCCATATCCAAGAAGCACAGCGCACTCCACAAGTCATAAACCCCAACAGGCCCACCCCAAGACATATACTTATCAAATTATCCAAGGCTCAAGACAAAGAGAAAATCCTAAAAGCAGCAAGAGAAAAGAAAACCATCACATACAAGGGAAGCTCAATTAGATTAAGTGCTGATTTCTCTTCTGAAACCATGGAGGCAAGAAGACAGTGGTATGATATAGTCAAGGTACTAAAGGAAAAGAACTTCCAACCAAGAATACTCTATCCAGCTAAACTAGCATTCAAACATGATGGAGAGTTCAAAATATTCACAGACAAACAGAAACTGAAAGAGTATACCAACAAGAAACCTCCCCTTCAAGAAATTCTAAAGGGAGTTCTGCAGGAAGAAAGGAAAAAACAGGAAAGGCAAAGTTGGAGGAGAGTATAAGACCAACAACAACAACAAAAAAGACAAAAAAATATATACAAACAAAATATGACAAACACAAATCCAATCAAAATATGGCTAACACAAATAATTCCTTGATAGTAATAACACTGAATGTCAACGGATTAAACTCACCTATCAAAAGATTCAGACTGGGACATTGGATAAGGAAATATGACCCATCCATATGCTGTCTACAAGAGACACATCTTAGACCCAGAGACGCATGGAGACTGAAAGTGAATGGCTGGAAAACAATCATACAAGCTAACAATAACCAAAAAAAGGCAGGAGTAGCTATATTAATATCAGACAAAATAGACTTTAAATGTGAAACAATTGTGAGAGACAAAGAAGGATACTACATTTTAGTCAAAGGGAAAATCTGTCAAGAAGATCGAACAATCATAAATATCTATGCCCCTAACAAGGGTGCCTCTAAATACGTCAGGCAAACGCTGGAAAAACTAAGTGAAAGTATAGATACATCTACAATTATAGTGGGGGATTTCAATACACCACTATCAAATCTGGACAGAACATCTCAAAAGAGAATCACCAAAGAAACAAAACATCTGAATAGTATATTAGAGGAGCTCGATCTAATAGACATATATAGATCGCTACACCCAAACACAGCAGGATATACATTTTTCTCAAGCGCACATGGATCATTCTCCAAGATAGATCATATGCTAGGCCACAAAGAAAGGCTGAACGAATTCAGAAAGATTGAAATCATACAAAACATTATCTCTGACCACAGTGGAGTCAAGCTGGAGATTTGCAAGGGACAGAAGCCCAGATTTCACCCCACGATTTGGAAATTAAACAGCACACTCTTAGAAAAACAGTGGGTCAAAGAGGAAATCTCAAAAGAAATCAATGACTACCTTGAAACAAATGATAATGACAACACAACATACCAAAATTTATGGGATGCAGCAAAAGCAGTACTGAGAGGGAAGTTTATAGCCATAAATTCATATATCAAAAAAGAAGAAAGAGCAAAAATTGAAGAACTAACTGCACATTTGAAGGAACTAGAAAAACAACAACAAAGAAACCCAACAGGAAGAAGAAGGAAGGAAATAACAAAGATAAGAGCAGAACTAAATGAAATAGAAAATAAGAAAGCACTTGAACAGATAAACAAGACCAAGAGCTGGTTTTTTGAGAAGATTAACAAAATTGACAAACCTTTAGCAACACTAACAAAGAAAAAAAGAGAGAAGATGCAAATACACAAAATAAGAAATGAGAAAGGCGATATCACCACTGACCCCACAGAAATAAAGACTATCATAAGAGGATATTTTGAAAAACTATATTCCAACAAAAATGACAATCTAGAAGAAATGGACAAATTCCTAGAAACACATAAGCAGCCCATATTGACGAAAGAAGAAATTGATGATCTTAACAAACCAATCACAAGCAGAGAGATAGAATCAGTTATCAAAAATCTCCCAACTAAGAAGAGCCCAGGGCCAGATGGTTTCACAGGTGAATTCTACAAAACATTCCGGAAAGAACTGACACCAATCCTGCTGAAACTATTCCAAAACATCGAAACGGAAAGAACATTACCCAACTCCTTCTATGATGCCAACATTACCCTAGTACCAAAGCCAAACAAAGACATCACAAGAAAGGAAAATTACAGACCAATTTCTCTAATGAACCTAGACGCAAAAATACTCAACAAAATACTTGCTAATCGTATTCAACAACACATTAAACGTATTATACACCACGACCAAGTGGGATTCATCCCAGGTATGCAAGGATGGTTCAACATAAGAAAATCAATCAACGTAATACACCATATAAACAGATTGAAGGAAAAAAATCACATGATTATATCTATTGATGCAGAAAAAGCATTTGACAAAATACAGCACCCTTTCTTGATAAAAACACTCCAAAAGATTGGAATACAAGGGAATTTTTTGAACATGATAAAGAGTATATATGAAAAACCTAAAGCCAATATTGTTTACAATGGAGAAATCCTAGACTCCTTCCCTCTAAACTCAGGAACAAGACAAGGATGCCCACTGTCTCCGCTCCTATTTAACATTGTCTTAGAAGTACTTGCACGAGCACTGAGGCAAGAACCAGAAATAAAAGGCATTCAAATTGGAAAGGAAGAAGTCAAAATTTCATTATTTGCAGATGACATGATCCTATACATAGAAAACCCTGAGAGATCTACAACGAAGATTCTAGAACTCATAAATGAGTTTAGTAAAGTTGCAGGTTATAAGATCAATGCGCAAAAATCAGTAGCATTTCTGTACACCAATAATGAGCAAGATCAGGAGGAAATCAAGAAACAAATACCATTCACAATAGTAAATAAAAAAATCAAATACTTAGGAATAAATTTAACTAAAGAGGTAAAGAACTTATACAACGAGAATTATACAAGATTGTTCAAGGAAATCAAAGAAGACCTAAATAAATGGAAGACTATTCCTTGTTCATGGATAGGAAGACTGAACATTATTAAGATGTCTATCCTACCAAAACTGATCTACACATTCAATGCAATCCCAATAAAAATCAACGCAGCATTCTTTAAGGAACTAGAAAAACTAACTATGAAATTTATTTGGAAAGGAAAGAGACCCCGAATAGCCAAAGACATACTGAAAAAGAAAAACAAAATTGGAGGAATCACACTACCTGACTTCAAAACATACTATAAAGCTACGGTGGTGAAAACAGCATGGTATTGGCATAAAGAGAGACACATAGACCAATGGAATCGAATTGAAACCTCTGATATAGAACCTCACATATACAGCCACATAATATTCGATAAACCCACCAAACCCTCTCAATTGGGAGAGAGTGGCCTATTCAACAAATGGTGTCTGGAGAACTGGATAGCCATATGTAGAAGAATGAAAGAGGATTACCATCTCACACCTTATACAAAGATCAACTCAAGATGGATCAAAGACCTAAATATAAGAGCCAAGACCATAAAAACCTTAGAAAGCAGTGTAGGGAAACATCTACAGGACCTAGTAATAGGAAATGGATTTATGAATATCTCACCAAAAGCACGAGCAGCAAAAGAACTAATAGATAAATGGGACTTCCTCAAAATTAAAGCCTTCTGCACCTCAAAGGAGTTTGTCAAGAAAGTAAAAAGGGAGCCCACACAGTGGGAGAAAATATTTGGCAATCATATATCTGATAAGAAACTTATAACTTGCATATATAAAGAACTCCTATATCTTGAAAATAAAAAGATAAACAACCCATTTAAAAAATGGGAAAAAGACTTAAACAGACACTTCTCTGACGAAGAAATACAAATGGCAAGAAAGCACATGAAAAAATTTTCCAAATCTCTAGCTATCAGGGAAATGCAAATCAAAACTACAATGAGATACCATCTTACACCCATAAGATTGGCAGCTATGAAAAAAACAGAAGAATACAAGTGCTGGAGAGGATGTGAAGGAAGGGGAACACTCATCCACTGCTGGTGGGAATGCAGAAGGATCCAACCATTCTGGAGGACAGTATGGCGGTTTCTCAAAAAACTAGCCATAGATTTGCCATATGACCCAGCAATACCACTACTGGGTATATACCCAGCAGAACTGAAAACAAGGACACAAACCGATATATGTACACCAATGTTCATAGCAGCATTGTTCACTATTGCCAAAAGTTGGAATCAACCCAAATGCCCATCAACAGATGAGTGGATCAATAAAATGTGGTATATACACACAATGGAATACTACTCGGCTGTAAGAACAAACACACTACAAACACATGTGATAACATGGATGAATCTTGAGAACCTTATGTTGAGTGAAGCAACCCAGACATTGAAGGACAAATACTACATGACCTCAATGATATGAAATAACCAAGCTGCCCTAGATAGCAAGAGACTGAACGATAGGCTTACAGGAAATCGGAGGGTGGAGGAAGGATATGAGCCGATGTCTGCAGGGGTGCAATTTAAGACGAGAGGGTGGTAAGTATGAACACAAAGAAGAGATAAAATGGGGGCAAGGGGTTACCTTTTGTTGGGGCTTTACGGGTTTGAGGGTGGCTGGGGAGGGACGGTTGGGTAACGGTGCCCAAAAGTGGGGGGAGGGAGGGGTAGCATACGAACACAGGAGAGGGACAGGAGGTGGTGGAGAGTAAAATGCCGAGAAAATCATAACAAAATATAATAAAGAGGGTTACCTGTTTAGAATGCTCGGAAGGGAGGGTCTGAAGCAGGACGGGCTCCTGGGGAATGTCTAAATGCTCATTCTGCCAGAGTGGGTGACACCATGGGGTAGAATCCCAAGTAGTGAGAGTGGGGGTGGACCCACATCCTGGGGAGGACTGATGCCACCAAATAGAGGGAACTCTATCCCTCGAGAGAAAGGGTGGCCCCCAGGGCATTGGGGCAGTTGAGCAGGTTAGGCCCTGAACACTATTCCATCTATCTCTGGAAGTGGCTCCTCAGGAAACGGAGGTTGGCTGTCACTGTGGGCACCAAGGTGGAAGGGAAAATGGACGCTAAATGTGTGGAACCAAAGTAAATGGGGGGCAAGAGAGGAGTTTCTTGAGAGTACACAAGGATGGATATAAAACATGTAATATTACACCATAACATATAGGAGATGATAGACTGATAATGTAAACCATAATGTAAAACATAGGATAACTAAAAATGTAAAGAACTGTGTATCCTAAAGTATGCACCATAATGTAAGCACAGATATTACCTTGTTAGAAAGCTAATGTCTCAGACTCTGTACATCACTTTAAGTAAATATGATGTGAATAGGGTGTAAGAGTATCGCTGTGGAAGGGAAAAGGTTTTGTGATGGATGTATGGGAGTGCTGTATATTGTATATATGCATTGCTGTGGTCTAGGACTCCTATGAAGAAATGCTGAATAATTAGGGGGGGGGGGGGAAAAAAAGGATAGGATGTGGAAATTTTTTCAAGTCAACATTCTTTATCTAAGTTCTTTATTTAACTTTATCCAAGTTCTTTATCTATCCTTTAAACCCATCGCTATATGCCATTCCCTAGTAAGGGACCATGACATTATATTGGGCCTCAAATTTCGGGGAGTTCTGGATCACAGAGTGTTTCAACAATGGCAAAGGAGGAATACTGGTATGGGATACCAATGACAGGTGATATATGGCTGACAGGGAGCTATACAGAACATATGTCCAGGGTGCATGGTAATGATTGGATATACTCATGGTGGCAACAATTGGAAACCACAGCAGGGGGGGTACTGGGTTCCTGGCCAGTGGTGCTCTGTCGTGGTCCCTAGGGGAGCAGCGACAGTCTCCCAGGTACAGCGGCGGGGACCGGGAGGGAGTGAGGGTTCAACGGTGAGCCCCTGATGCTAATGACTATGCTTGTGAGCTGATAAACCTAAAATAAGAACAAGGCCTAGAGCAACATTGTGCCTGGGAATTTCCTCCTGTCAGCCTTCATGTTACTCAAATGTGGCCAGTCTCGAAGCCAAACTCAGCATGTAAATGCAATGCCTTCCCTCCAGCGTGGGACATGACACCCGGGGATGAGCCTCCCTGGCAACGAGGGACCACTATCAAATACCAACTGATGATGCAACTGGAAAAGGACCTTATACGGAAGGTTCAATGCGGATCAGCAGAATATCCATGTCTACATAAAATACCATGACTTTAAAATGCTGTTTGACCTAAAGTAAGGGGGAAATGGAAAGGAGAAATGAGTTTATATGGCTACGAGTTTCTAAAAAAGAGTCTGGAGGCTGGCAGAAGGATTGCCCTCATGCACAACTGAGCAGAGTCAGAGAGACAGATAAAGCAGATACAACCCCCAGATAATGGTTCCTTTGAAGGCTAAAGAGACCCATGAGAATTATGGTCATGGCCGATGGGGTTAACTATCAGGGCAGATGGCCCCTCTTTGGAAATGGTGTGTATGTGTGATGAATCTGGACTCAGATGGGATCTCCCTTCATAAGTCTTTCATGCTAATGTGCCGGAGGTGCAGTTAACGTTGGGGTTTAAGATATATTTAGGGGATTTGAATCTCTGGACCGACAATGTGATAGCCAGGTCCTGAGCCTCAACAGACTCCAGCACCTACAATCTGATTTATTGGACTTACCACACTCAGCTAAGATGGAGTTGAAGAAGGACAATCACCACACCGTGGAGCCTAGAGTGATTACAACTGAAAATGGGAGGACTGCATCCAGCATCCATGTGGAATCTGAGCCTCCTCTTGACATAGAGGTGCAATGGACACAACCAATCCAATGTCCACATAGAAGAGGTGGCATGGAATTGGGAAAAGTGGACATGGTGGACGATGGGTATGGGGAAGGGCAGGAGGAGATGAGAGATGGAGGCGTCTTTGGGACATGGAGCTGCCCTGGATGGTGCCTCAGAGGTAATCACCGGACATTGTAAATCCTCATAGGGCCCACTGGATGGAATGGAGGAGAGTGGGGGCCATGATGTGGACCATTGTCTATAAGGTGCAGAGGTGCCCAAAGATGTACTTACCAAATCCAATGGATGTGTCATGATGATGGAAACGAGTGTTGTTGGGGAGGGAGAGGGGGGGTGGGGGGGGTGGGGATGAATGGGACCTCACATATATATTTTTAATGTAACATTATTACAGAGTCAATAAAAAAAAATTAATTAAAAAAAAAAAAAGAAAAAATATCATTCACAATAGTAAATTTTAAAAATCAAATGCTTAGGAGTAAATTTAACTAAAAATGTAAAAGACTTATACACAGGAAGTACACAACACTATTAAGGGAAATAAAAGAAGCCTTAAATAAATGGAAAAATAGTCCCTGTTCATGGATAGGAAGACTAAATATCATTAAGATGTCTATCTTACCCAAACTGAACTACAGATGTAATACAATCCAATAAAATTCAACACAGCATTTTTTAATATACTGGAAAAACTAACTATGAAATTTATTTGGAAGTGAAAGAGGCCCTGAATAAACAAAGGCAGATTGAAAAGGAACAATGAAATCAGAGGAATCACACTACCAGACTTTAAAACATAGTACAAAGCTATAGTGGTCAAAATGGCATGGTATTGGCACCAGGCTATCCATACTGACCAGGGGAACCGAATTGAGAATTCTGATGTCAATCCTCACATATACCATCATCTGATATCCTCCAAGACCACCAAACTCACTCAACCAGGAGAGAATGGCCTCTCCAATAAATGGTGCTTAGAGAACTGGATATTCATATGGAAAAGAATGAGAGAGGAATACCTTCCTACACCTTATACAAAAATTAACTCAAGATGGATCAAAGATCTAAATATGAGAGCAAATACCATAAAGACCATGGAAGAAAATGTGGGGAAGCATCTACAGGACCATATAGCAGGAAATGGCTTCAGGAAATTCACAGCCAAAGCAAAAACAGTGAAATAAAAAATAGATAAATAGGACCTCATCAAAATTTAAGCCTTTTGCACATCAAAGGAGTTTATCAAAAATGGAAAAGACAGTCTCCTCAATGGGAGAAAATATTTGGTAGCCATATATTTGATAGGAGCCAAATATGCAGTATATAAAAAGAAATCCTATATCTCAAAAATAAAAGACAAACAACACTTTAAAAAATGGGCAAAAGATTTGAACAGATGCTTCTCCAAAGAAGAAATACAAATGTCTTAAAAGCACATGAAAAAAAAATTCTCAGCATCACATTGTATTAGGAAAATGCAAATGAAAACTACAATGAGATACCATCCTACACCCATTAGATGGGTTGCTATTAAAAAAAGTTTGAGGACTAAAGGGTTGGAAAGGATGTGGAGAAATGGGAACCCTCATCTCTGCTGGTGAGAATGTAGAGTATCCAACCATTGTGGAGGTCAGTTTGGTGGTTCCCCAGAAAATGAGCTGTAGATTTGTCCCATGTCCCAGCAATTCCACTGCTGGTGCATATCCAGAAGAAATAAGAACAAGAACACGAGTGGATAGATGCACACCAGTGTTCATAGTGGTATTATTCACTATTGCCAAAAGTTGGAATCAACCAAAAGCCCATCAACAGATGAATGTACAAACGAAATGTGGTAGAAATATACAATGGAATACTACTCAGCTGTAATAAGAAATACAGTACTAACACATGGGATAGCATAGATGAATTTTGAGGACTTTATATTGATTGAAGGAAAATAGAACATTTCCTCTCTGATATGAATTAACAAATCAACCTGTCTCAGAGAGATAGAGCCTGGAAGACAGGCTTACAGGAAACTGGAGAGAGGAGAAGGTTGTGAGCCAATGCTTACACAGGCAAAATCTATGAAAAATTGGAGGTAAGTAGTTGTGCAGTGAAGGGATAAGATGGGGGTATAGGGATATTACTGTGTTGGATTTTGCAGACTTGAGGGGGGCTAGGGATGGGAGAGTGGGTCAGATGGCCCATGGAATTTGGAGGAGGGGGAATTGGGGGGAAGGCTGGGGGAATCAGGTGAACACAGGAGATTGTCAGGTACATGATTGAAACTATAATGTTGAGAAAATTCTTTAGAAATACAATAAGGAAGGTTACTGGTTGAGGTATTTGATGGGGTGCATCAGGCACAGGGTGCACGTGGGGCAGTCTTCTAGGGAGTGTGTGAGTGCTCATCTCGTCATAGTGTATTATATCAATGGGTGGAGACCCATACAATGAGCACCACAGTGTTATACCCCCATTCTGGGGAGGCTTATTGTTTCAAACAGAGGGAAGCGAGTCTCTCGAGAGCAGGAGTGGCTCCAAATGGGGGATGACAGATGAGTGTTTCAAGCCCTCAGTATTTTTTAAAGTGTCTATGAACCTTGCCCTTCAAGCAATGAAGCTTGGTTGCCACTGTGGGCCCTGAGAGGATGGGGAGAGAGGAATAGAATAGTTGGAAGAGGGGGTAACTGGGTGGCAATGGAAGTGTTCTCTATGATAGTGCAATGATGTAACAGGCTATGTTGAATATCACCAAAAATTTATAAAAGTGTATAGTCTAAATGTAGATTGTAATGTAAACCATAATGCAACCAATAACTTATAAAAGTATACAGTCTAAAATGTAAACCATAATGGAAGCATGGATAGTAGTTTTATTTCAATATTTTTACATCAGTTGTAGCAAATGTAACATCCACATGCTGGGGAAGGGGGGAAAGGGTTTGATGTCGGGTGTATGAGCGTGCCCTACATTCTATTTGTGACTTTACAGTGACCTAAACTTTTTGAAGACATGTTTTTAAAAAATTTTAAAAAGATGTAGGCACCATGGAAGAATGGAAGAGATTGACTTGCCACTGTATATAGGGGCAACATCTATTGCAGTGATGATAGACAAAACATCAAAAAATATTTTTATGATAGTTTTCATTTTTTAATACCCCAATTTATTTTTTACTTTATTTTAGTTTTTTGAAATTACTATGAATTTTATTCTAATATTTAAACCTATCATTACTATTTCACTTTCCTATTAATTGAATATGGCAATTTATTAGACTTCATTTTTGATGAAGTATTAGATCACAGAGGGGTTCAACTATGGCAGTGGGGGAGCACTGCCCATGGGCCTCCTACGTTCACCTTTCTCCCATCCTTGTACAGGATCTCAACATCCTGCAGGCCCAGGCACTTGAGGGCTTTCTGGAACTCCTTCAGTTGTTCCTTGGTCACCTCCTGCTTCCTGGCTGCAGGGGCAGCAAAGGGGCTCCGTTAGGATGCCAGGAGCTCCAGGTGGAGGCCAGGCAGGGCTGGGGTGCTGGGGCCTAGCCCCGGGGGTGAAGCCTGGGAGAGTCTGGAGTGGGGGGCTGCCGAGGGTGCTTACTGAAGAAGGCCATCACACGGTTTTGCTCATCTTCCGGAAATATGTAAGTTAGGAAGGTCTCAAGGTCCTTGCTGAGCCACAGGTAGACTAAGCGTTCATAGCTCCACTCTGGAGGGAAAAGAGCCTCTGGGTGAGAAGGTGAGGAGGGCGGTGGTCCCATCACTCACAAGGAACCCTGGGCGTGCCTAGGGGCACTTAACTCATCAGTTAAGTTGGGGTTCAGGCTCCCCATTTTACTGAAGAGAAAAATGAGGTCCAGAGAGAAGCCTCAGAGGGTTATGTGGGGCCTGCTCAGCTCCATTGTCATTTGTGTGCCACCTCAAATCCCTGTTCTGCTGTATCTCTTATTGTCTCTCTTCTGTGTCTCTTTTTGTTGAGTCACCTTGGTGCATGACCTCTCTGTGTTGGGTGGCATTCCTGCATGGAGTGGCATTCCTGCATGGGGCGGCATTCCTGCGTGAGTGGAACTCTGTGTGGACAGTCACTCTGCGTGGGCCAGTTCACAGCGTGCGACACCTAGCCTTCACCAGGCCCTGGGCATCAAACCCTGGACATTGTATATGATAGAAGGGAGCCCAATTTGTGAGCCAAATCCACTTCCCTGGATATTCTTCACCAAGGCCAGGGTTTAGAGCTGGGGCTGGTGGAAAACGTGTGATCTTCTTTCTGATGAGCAACGAGAAGAAAGAGCAACTGTCCTCAGAGGTGCTGTAAGTCTGGTGGAAGGAACATCCCCAGGGAGAAGGTTGCTCCAGTCAAACCCTGTTGGGTCATCCTGGGCATCTTACATAACCTCTTGGGGCCTCAGCCCTTCATCTGAAAATCGAGGGTAATAACAGTGCCACACGGGTTATGCGTGAGATGACAGTTTGTCACATTAGGCACGAGACCTGGTTCACGGTGTGTGCACAGGAAATTGTGACTGATTTTTTTGAGTTGGAACTGTTCCTTGAGGTTTGAATTTGTCAACCATATAACAGCTGTCAATTTTTAGGTCAAAAGGAACTTGAATAGCATCAATGTCCTATAGTTTACCCTAATAGTAGCGACTCTACCTGTGGTTGGCATCGGGACAGGGCATGTCACCCCCATCGTGCAGTGAGAACCTGGGGCTCAGGAAGAAGTCAAGAGCTTCCCAGGGTCATGTTGTGGTCAGGAAGCTGGGCCTGGAAGCCTCCTGCCAGCCTCCCCCTTCCTCCCCTGCTCCTCCTTCGCTTTCCCAACACCGGGCTGCCAATCCTGTTGGGGGTTTGGCTGTCTCTGGCCAGAACTGGACTCCCTGTGGACAGAGCAAACATGGACCCAGCCTGGGCTTCCCTGGAGTTGACCTGACTGGGGAGTCCACCTCGGCTGTGTCCTGAAAACTCAGTTGTGCAATGGGAGCCTGGGGACTGCAGGAGCTGCCAGCTCAGGGGTAACAGGGACCCTCTTCTCTTTGCCCTGGGTTCTTGTCTCTGCCTCTCTCCTCCCCTCCAAGGACCTCCCAGACAGTTCCATCTACAGCCCCAGCCCAGCTCAAACTCTGCCTCCCACCTACATCCCTGTTTTTCTGGGCAAACCTGCAGCTTGCCTTGTTCCCAGCTCAGTGCCCACACCCCCCGCATTCCATCTCGTGTGCCCCATTGAGCTGCTTACTCCTGCCCAGTCCTCATGCTGCCTTCACTTCTGGCTCAACTCTGGGCCTCGGCACGTCTGCTCCTCCCCACAGCACCCTTCAGCATCTGGTCACCCCTATTCGCTCTCTAAATGCAGCCTCAGCTTGGGAAGTCACCAAGACTATACCCACCCCCTGCTGAGGCTGCATCAGCTGTTCCCCCTTTTTGCCCCCAACTTGGTCTTCTCTTCTCTGAATCCTCAAGGAGACAAGGCTCAGCCCCTCGAGGTGCATCCACCAGGATCTGAGTCCCTCACAGACACACTGTCAGAGCCGTCTATACTCCTGAACAGTGCCCAGCCTTTGTCCCCTGTGACGCCCTTCTTTTTCCCCTGAAGCCTCCAAATCTGAGCTGATCTCCCCCTGGCTCTCCTCTGGGAAGAACAGAGCCTCTGAGGACAGTCCCCGGGCAGTGCAAGATGGAATGACAGGTGGGGGGGCAGCTCCGGGCGGCAAGACAGGGTCCCCTTCTAGGTCCACTACACAGGTAGGCAGGTGGGAGGCCTGGGGGCAAGGGCACAGTACCCCCTGGTCTCCTGGGTCACAGGCTGTCTTTTCCAATGAACCCGTGGGCCATTCAAATGTCATTATGTCTCCTGTGTTCTGTGACATGATAAGCATCAGGGGGCCCTGCCTCCACCAATCTCAGCATGTTTGTCCCTTCATTCGGGAAACGCTTTCTTACACCCCGCTTCACAGGACCCGGGCTTGGGTCTGGGGCACCTGAGATTTAGGGCACAGTCTCTGCCCCCAGGGAAAAGCCCAGTGCTGCCCATCCAGCCAGTCAATCATAAAGAGATTTAAGAACTGCCTGTCTTAGTCAGGGCTGGCTGCAGCATCCTGAATCATTTATTGCTTGCTCACCTCCTTATTCTGACTTCCCAGTAGGTCTGTGTGTTTTAAGGACCATGCGTGGGGCATGGCAAGATGAGTCAACACAGAGTAGGATATTGAAGGGCTTAACATAAAAAAAAATGGTATTATCTCTGACCTTCTGAATCTGGCACGTGGCAGAAAAGACAAGCAGTAAAGACATGAGTACAGGGTTTTATTTCCCAGGACTGCCCCACCCAGCACCGCCTGCTGGAGGCTGCCAAATTCAGGGCAGTGTGGCCCCACAGGTCTCAGGTCAAAAGTTTGAAATCAAGGTGTAAAGAGGATGCTGTCCCTCTGAACCCTGCAGGGTAACCCCATCCTGACTTCCAACTGCTGTGGTTTGTTGGTCAGTAACTCAGGATACCTTCAAAGATGCCCTTATTCAGGTCACATTCACAGGGCTGGACTAGGACTTGAATATGCCTTTTCAGGAGAGGTGACTCCACCCATGGCAAGTAGTACATAGGGCGAGTCTCACTGTCCGATCACAGCCACTGCGTGTTTTAGGGCTTCCTGGGTGCCATGCTTTGGGGGAAGGGCAGGCGCCACCCACGAAATGGGATACACGTCCCCTTATGGGACATACGTCAGCTGAGGGGGCAGCGGGCACCAAGGAGTGAGAAGTGAGGGCAGCAGGAGGTGGAAGAGGAGAGGAGGCTTGGGCCCGCCTGGCTCCCGCAGCAACCTGAGGTTCCTTCAAGGCTCAGGGATGGGCGAGGCGGGGCTGGCGGCGCTGGATGAGGGGCTTGTAACAAGCCCGGGTGTGCAAGTCTGCAGGCCCTGGGCAGCACGGCCCCTTCGGTCACCGACAAGCCTGTGGAGATGCACACATAAGACTTTTAGGGGACATATGCTTTTTTTTTTTCTTGGAGATTGTGGTATTTTTATGGAGGAATTTGGCCTATCTGACATTTAGCATCAGGGAAAAAATCAAAACATATTTTTCTATAGACATCTAGACAAGATTAAGTGAATGAAGGATTTTGCATCTACGAAAATTGTAACTATAGGTGACAATGAAACATGAAATCTAATGCAAAATATGGGAAATGACAAGAATACAAAATTGTACATGTACCCTAAGAATATTCACATGGATAAACATTTGACTACATCATGGAGAAATGTAAACAAGAAGGGGATTCATTCATTTCATGTTTGCTGTTCTTACTTTGTGCTGATCACCATACCAAGACTGGGGGTATGTAGGTGAGAAGACAGGCAAGCTCTTGACATGAATGGCACAGGGTGAGGGGACTGTGGATTTAATGTCTTCTTTCAGATGTTGGGAATTGGCTCAAGTAATACCTTTCCTGAAATTAAGACAGTCAATGGAGATGCTCCTTTCTTTCAGAAATGTTCCTTCCTTTAGGGCTGGAAGACTTCTCAGTTGGAATTGAATCATGTTTTCTTGCTCTACCCCAAAATTCCTATGCCAGCCTTCTGGGAAACTCTAAGGTGCCATCAGCGTTGGATTTACAGCCTCATTCCACTCAAATCTTGGTGCTCAAAGGGATAGGAATTAGATGAAAACAAAATTGCCAAGTGGGTGACTCCTCTAATGAAATCTTTGGCCTCAAATATATGTAATATCACAGAGCCCTGCATGCATCCTAGCCTTGACTAAGTCAGACCCTCACTCCTTTGAAAGCCCTCCATGCAGGGGACCCAAATTACACCTAAACTTGGAGTTGTGATCTAGAACTGGCTTCGGGGGACAAGAGGGAAGCTTTTGTGCAAGGAATTCCCCATACACTCCCCGAATTGTGTCAAATGCCCCTGTGCCCGTGACTGGGCACCACCTGCCCACCTACAGCTAGTTATAAAGGCCTTTGCACACTGAGGCCACCACTTCTGGCCAACTCGTGGCGCCCCACTCTCGACATGGCGCTACACTGGGCCCTTGCCATCCTGAGGCTCCTGCCTCTGCTGGATGACCAGGACCCAGTGCGTGCCCCACTGAAGGCCACACCCATCACCAACGCTACCCTGGAGGGTAATTCCTGGGCATAGCCCGCAGAGCACCTGGGCAGCTGCCCGCCTTCTGGGACTGGTCTCTCCCCTGCTGATTCTGAGCTCTGCCCTTTCATCTCCTGCATCCCAGGGTGAAAATGGCTCTGGTCAGGAAGTCTTAGAAGCCAGCTCCTGTCTCAAGGCTCAGAAGCCCCAACTGAGGAGCCCCAGGAGGCAGTTCTGTGCTGTTGAGGAGGGGGCCCTAGAGATGCCTGGCATGTGGTGTGAGCTCCTGCATGCCCACTGCCCACCTGGGCCCCTGTGTCTCCCTGTTTGCAAAACAGAGGGAGGAAATGCCAAAGCTCGACAAGGCTCCAGCCCCAAGCTGCCCATCCTCAGCTCTGCCTCTTCTGCAGATCTCTGGCAAGTGGTTTTGTATCGACTCGGTCTTGCACAATCCTGAGGCCCAACAGGGGGTGAGAGAAAGCCCAGCACCCTTCTTTTACCTTCTCCCCAACCTGAAGGATGACACCTTTCTGGTCAGACAGTACCAGACCATGAGAGACCACCCACCTGCTGTCCACGCTCACCTCAGGCTCGAGCTCTGGCTTCTCCTTAGAGGCTGGAAGACAGGAGCAAGTTCCTTCCCCCTTGTGGCCTCGGTCTTCCCATCCTTGGAATGGGGAGGGCTGGCCAGAATCTCTGCCTGAATCTTGCCCCTGGATGACTGAGGATGAGGGACTGTCTATCTCCCCTGACCATTTGACCCTGAGATCTCACCTTGCCTTTGACTCTAGCAGGACCAGTGCATCTACAATGCCAGCTACAGAGATATCCGGTGGGAGAAGAGGATGTTCTCCTCTACTGGTGAGCCAGAGCTATCAGGCTTGAGGGCTGCAGGTGGAAATGGGAGGACTGAGGGGCAGGCTGGAGAGCTGAGAGGAGGAAGGCTGGGGCCAAAGACAACGTGAGAAAGCATGGGGCCTGTGTCTTGTAGTCCTGGTGCCAACACATGCACTGATCAAAGGAGTCATCACTACCATTTGCGGCTCTGAGCCGGACACTGATTACAGTGCTTTGCATGAATTAACTAATTGAACACTCACCACAGCCCTAAGAGGACAGGATGAATCCTAACCAACTTACAGATAAGAGAACAGAGGCACAGAGAAGTCAAGGTATTTCCCCAAGGTCACATTAGGGTCAGAATTAGGATTCTCTCCCAAGTCTGGCTTCAGGCCTACCTCTAGGGCCACACTTTGAGATCCTCCAGAAACCAAGAGTGGCAGCCAGTGTTGGCTGGATGGTGGCTTCACGCATGTCCCAGTTATCATTGCAAATACAGGGGCACCCAAATGCCAAGGGGGCTGAGTGGACCCACATACCCACACTGAGGTTCCTCTCTGGACCTCATTCTTCTCTTCTGTAATTGGGGAGCATGAACCCTGACTCCTTGATTGGTTAAGTGCCCATGGGTACACCCCGGGTCTCATGTAAGGTGGGACCACTGCCCTCCTCACAGGCTTACCCAGAGGCTCTTTTCCCCACTAGAGAGGAACCACAAAAACTTAGTCTACTTGTGGCTCACCAAGGACCCCAAGACCTTTATAACTATCTTCTTTCTGGAAGATGAGCCAAACCATGCGATGGTCTTCTAGGGTAGGCACCCTCTGCAGCCCCCAACTCCAGACTCCTGGGCTTCACCCTTTGGGGCTTGGTTCCGGTGAACCAGCCCTGCTTGACCTCCTGGACCTCCCAGCACCCTGATGGAGCCCCTTTTTCTGCCCCCTCCAGCGAGGAAGCCAGTGGTGACCAAGAAACAACTGAAGGAATTCCTTGAAGGCCTCAAGTGCCTGGGCCTGCAGGGCGATGAAATCCTGTACAGGCATAGGGAAAAGGGGAATGCAGGAGGGCTCAGGGACAGTGCCCAGTGCCACCTGGGGGTGCACCTGCCGAAGGCAGCACTGGAGGCCAAGAGAGGGAAGGCCGCCAGCCCAGGCTGCACAGCACAGCAGGGCGTCCTCTTTATGCAGGGACAGCTGAGCTTCCCGCAGGCCTGTGGGTGCTGGTGAGAGCTCAGGAGGGAAAAGCCCCTGTGAGATCAGGGAGGGGGCCCAGAGCAGGTGGGGAGGATTTACAGGCTAACTGGAAGGCAGGAGCGGGGCAAGGGGTGGTGGTGGGATTTGGGAAATGGACAGCCCAGGCAATGTCATGGGCCATTTCCTACTCCCCAGGGCCTTTGCTCTCACTGCCCACCAGTGCAACAGGGAGCGGAATTGCAGTTTCAGTGTCACTCACTGCAGCAAGTCCAAGCCGACGTCTTGATTTTTGTAAAACCAAGAATTACCTGTATAAGTACCCCTGAATGTTTTTCTTTAAACCCATACCAGGCTTTACTTGATTTCAACCTACACAATATTATCTATGCACACATAAATAACATTAACAAATAACATATGTTGTATGTCCACATATAGCACAGGTAACAACTGGTGAGTTTGTTATACCCCTTTGTACAGATGAAAAAAAAATCATTACTATTGAAATAAAACTGTCTCCAGTCCTTTGCTATCTGAATTCATCTCCCAAGGCAGCAGGGGTATGAACTCCCTTCCAACACCCGGAAACAGAAAAAAAATTTGAGATGCAGGCCCCTGTGTCAGACGAGTCAGACTGAGCTTACCTCCCATCTCAGCCAGGTGACTTCAGACAGGTGACTGACCCTGCTGAGCCTCTATTTTGTCCTCTGCCAGATGGTTGCTGTTCTGAGGAACCCCACAGACACTACACAGGGCCTGAGAGGTCAGAAGTGCTCAGTAAATGCTTTCAGCTCCCATTTCAGAGTTGAATAAACTGAGGTTCAGGAAGGGAAAATGACTTCCCTAAGTTCTCCCAGCTAGGTTTTGGCAGAGCCAGAGGTGGGAGCCCTGGCTGCATTGGATCCAGAGTCGAGGTTCACCCATCCCCAAGGAAAGAGCCCCTTCCCTGCCCATGATTCCGTCTTCTTCCCCACTAGGATCTCTGTGGGTCGCTGGACAAATATCACGAGGAGAAGAGGAAAAAGGGAAAGACAGAGTCCTAAGACTTAAGGACTAACCGCAGACAGAGGTGGGTGGCTTGCGGATCGGGGCCCCCTCATCCTCTCATCAGCTCTTTGTATCTCCATTCTTTCCTGAGTTGCATTAATAAAGCTCCTGCATTTGGGACAGGCTGGTTGCTGGTCAATTTTTCACTTGCTCATTCATTCGTTCCTTCATTTGAAGCTAGCCCTGAATTGAACCCTGATGACATTGGAAAAGAAGTGGCCTGTGACTGGATGAGCCCTTGGTTTAATGCTTACCAGATGCAGGCTGGATAATACATGCACCATGTGACACCCTTTTGCTGTGATTTCAAAACATCTCTGAAAGAGACAGGAAGTCTGAAAAGGGTTCATGCTGCATCTGAACCATGGGTGTAGAGAGATTAGAATCTAGATAAATCCTCTATGCCCTCTGCTAGCCAAGGATCCAAGAAGACACGTTTGAAGAAGAGTGAGGCAGCAGACCCCAAGTAGGGGCTGTGGGTAGGAGGCCATGGAATCTATTCCATTGGTTATGATCAGGAAGGGCCCTCTCTTGGGCATAGTCGATGGCAATAACAGGAGGTATTGGTGGGATCAACCTGAGGTAGGAAGACTGAGTGGAGGATTTTGGGGGCTCCCTGTAATGACAGGAGGCTGGACTAGGCCAGGACATGGTGCTGGTTGACTCCACGAAGTGTCCTCAGGGTTCCTGTATGTGAGACCCAGTGCAGAAGACGAGCCTGTGTGCTTGCAATTTCAACTAGGTCTAGAGTTGCAGGGGGCCTAAGAGTTACCTCCTGAGAGCCTCCATGTTGCTCAAATGTGGTCACTCTCTAAGCCAAACTCAGCATGTAAATGCATTACTTTCCCAACAGCATGGGGCATGACTCATGTGGATGAGCCTCCCTGGCACCAAGGAATTACTACCATCACCAGCTGGTGATGCAACTATAAAAAGACCTTGAATAAAAGGGGAAAATGGTGAAGACAAATGAGTTTACATGACAACGAGACTTCAAAATGAGTTAGGAGTTCATCAGAGGGGTTGTGCTTGTACACATCTCAGCAGCATACCAGAGACAGTTAAGTAGATGAAACCACAGGTACTGGTTCTCCTGAGGCTATGAAGACACACAGATTTTATGGTCATGGCAGATGGCTCTAGAGTTCAATACCTTGCCAGTTGGCCCTACTTTGGAATTTGTGCTCCTGAGGGTGATGGTGTTAGACTCAGATGTAACCTCTCTACACATACTTCTTCCATCACTTTTCCTGAACCAGTGGTTGGTGCTGGGGTTGCTGTATGTTCAGGAGACATAAATCTCTGGACTGTCCATGTGCCGACTGGGCCCTGAGGCTCTGCAGAGTTGGATTACCTACTCTCAAGTTCATTGGACTTTCCCAAGTCAGCTAAGAGGCAGGTGAGGTTGGTTGACCAACACACCAGGTAAATGAGAGATGCTACAACTGCAGGCAGGAGAATTGAATCCATCAGCCCTGTGGGATCTAGGAACCCTCTCAATTTTGAGGTCAAGAGGATATCACCATCTTGGGTCCTCAAGATAGAGGAATAAAATATGGATTAAAGTGGACTTACTGATATTCTACTGCAGAACTATTGTGACTCTAGCAATGGAAGAAATTCAATCATTGATAAGGAGACAATGTCCACAGAAATTGCTGAGGGCAGGGAGAGGGAAGAAGAGGAGTGTTATTGGGGCATTTTCAGGACTGGGAGTTATCCTGAATGATATTGCAAGGACAGATGCAGGACATTATATATCCTGCCATAACTGACAGAATGGACTCGAGGAGAGTGTAAAGTACAATGTAAATTATAATCCATGCACTGTAGTAGTGGTCCAAAAGGTATTCACCAAATGCAATGAAAGTGTGACACTGATAAAAGAGGTTGCTGATGAGAGAAGAGTTGGGTGGTGGGGTGTTGGTTTAAGGGAACTTCTTATTATTTTTTAATATAACTTTTGGTGGGATCTATATATGTATAAATGAAAGACAATAAAAATTATGCAAAAAAAAGAGATGACACTAGGCCCCAAGGACGAGTGCTCATCTTGCAAATGAATCTAGAGGGGGAGGCCAGCCTGAGGTTCACTTGGAGACAAGTCCAGAGCTGAGCCCTAGGCCAGCTGACCAGCGGGGAGGGACTGGCCTCCCGCCAAAACCAAAGAGCATGTGACGCATGGCCTCATGTCTTCCGATGGTCCTGCCACTGCTCAGGTGATGGAAAAGCTGGGCTGAATTACTCAGGCAATGTGTGCTGGGGGTTGAGCTCCCTAGAGATGGGGCCACAGTCTTGGACCAGCCCAGCCCTGAATCCTCACAGATGGTCATTGCTGCTCCTGGGGTCGGAGGCTTGAGACACTGGTCTGGACCCCCAGCCTGGGCTCTTCCATTCCCAATGGATATAATCGCAGCCTTGACCCAAAAGTCTGCAACAGGAGGCTCAGAAACTCTAAGAAATACTTCTGTTACAGCCCTACTGTCAATAAATGTCAATTTTAACTCTACTGGGGAGGATCAGGTGAAAAATAAAATGGAAAATGGTCTGAGAGAGAGTCCAGGGTAGAGAAAAATGAAGAGAGAGGTGGGGACTGAGGAAAATATTTGAGTGAATGAGAAACAAGAGCCAGGAAAGAGTCAGGAGGGGCAGAGAGGGACTTTTAAAAGAACATGAGTTTTGGAGTCAAGAAAAGTGGTTTGAATCCTATCGCTTTCAGGAGCCAGTTGAGGCAGGGAAACTTACTCTTCTCATCAATAAAATGGGACCAGGTGAGGTTTGACATGCTGAGTACTTGAGTAAGAGAGACTTCTATTGGGTGCTTAGGCAAATGCAGCAATTGTTGCCTGCGACCAGAAGGAGCACTGGAAAGAGTATCCAGGTTCATGTTTTGTTGATACCCACTTGCCATGAGTCTCAAAACATCTGTGACCTCCAAAAACAGGGGCTAATTCTGTCCAATTGTCTATAACCCTGAGATATGCAGAAAGGGAAGGCTGGAGAAACAGAAGCCACCAAGGGGCCGGCAGTCTGGGAATGGGCACCCACCGAGGAGGACGGGCTTGACTGGGCATCAACTCTTCCAGCCAAAAGCTTGACTTTAGAGACCACAATTCGATGGTACATACCACAGACACAGCAGGCTCTGGGGATTTTTCTTTTGCGTTTTTTAAAATCAAAATTCATTTTCTTCATTTTCCCTTGTAATGAAAATAGAGATTTGAATGTCTCAAATATACAAAGGTTGTTTATGCACACACAATCCAGAAATGCTGAGGTAAGCATGATGCAGGGTGGGGCAGGAGAGGTCACGTTTTCCTGGCCACAAACAAGGCCCCACACCAAGGCCTGGCAGGGAGCTGGCCACTAGCCAAAGGCCACAGGGGCCCAGGGGAGAGAGTCGGCCTTGGGGTGAGGTCCTGAGAGGGACTGTGGTGGGACAGCCCCCCGGGGCCCTCCAAGGTGGTTTCTATCCCATGAGGACAGAGGCCTCTCCCTCTCCAACTCTGGGGAGCTGGGCGCGGGCCTACCCTGGGTGCAGACCCCACTGACTGCCCGTCACTGAAGCAAAGGCAGGAGGCTGAGTCCAGAGTTGTGCTGGTGACAGGATGGGGGACAGGTGTGCATTCTGAACCTTGACCTTTCTGTTCCTTTCTGGCCTCCTCAGCAGGATCCAAGCGGGATAAAACTCCTCAGTTTAAAAAACATCTGTCCATTCATATACAAAATACATGGTGTTAGTCGGAGTTGGGCAAGTACGGTCTGAGGAGAAAACCCTCCCTGAGATCAGCCTGGGAAGGAGGGGGCCTGTGTCCAGCACCTGGAGGAGGCTGCTCCCCCAAGAAGTTACCTCCTTTGATGAGTACCCGGTGCCACTTTCATTCTGAAAAACCAGGATATGCCGGCAGGGCCTGTGCTGGAGGAAGACCTCTTGGCCCCTGGGCCCCCTGGCTCCTGGTACCCTGCCCTACCACCCACCCATCCATCCTGATCCTTGAGGAGTCAGAAGAGACAGGAGCCCCACAGTCTGCAGGCCTGGTGCAGGTTGGGCAACAGGGAGGGGAGCATCTGCTTAGTGGTGGAGCAGACGCTCTTGAAGGTCTGAACAGTGTGGTTCAGGGCCTTGTCAAGCTTCTCCAGGTAGGTAAGAAAGTGTGTCAGCAGGAGGCCGAGGGTGCTACTCAGCAGAGGCTGGGGCTGAGGGGGCTGAGGTAGGTCCTGCGGGGGGGTAGTACCTGTGGAGGTGAGTGTGCTCATTCATCATGGAGAAAGCCAAAGAGCACTGGTTCTGGACCCAGCATACTGCCATTGGGGTCACTGGCCATTCTCTCTGCCAAGGTTTCTTCATTCCTGAAAATGTGAGTAGCAAGAGGGACTTGGAAGGATGAGGGACGAAAACAAAGGTGAGTGCCTGTTCACTGAAAACTATCTATTGGCCATATGCCATGTGAGCCAGTGTCTAGGCCAGACCAATGGATCTGAGCTAGGGGTCTGAAAGCCAGGATCTCAGGGGCTCAGGAAAACCCCAATTCTGTAGCAAAACTCCCCTCACTGAAGAGGTAATGCATGTGGTCCCATTTGGCAACTGTGGAGCCCAGGAGAAACGTGAAACCAGTTATGATTCTGCAGAAGTGGAAGCTGCTGTTCTGCTCATTGGGGCAGTGGGAGGGAGACCACCCTTCTCAGCCTGGTCCTCCAGAAATGTGGGAGGTTGGCATAAAATGCCAGTACAGAAGGGCTGAAGAGGCCTCAAAACAAGGCACAGATATCTCTACGAAGTAAATACAGCATTTATCAATGGTCACTAAGGTTTCCAAGAAATCTTGCATTGAGCATGAAGGTTCGTGAGTTTGTTTTGTGGTGAAAGCGGAGACATGATAAAGAAGTATTTCACCTAGATAAAGTAGAACTGAGGTTGGGAGGAGTTTTCCAAAGTTATTCATTGACCTCTTGCTTGACACACTGCAGGGGCTCAGCAAACTCTGGCTCTCACTACTCGCTATCTTGTGTTATTGTTCAGTGTGTAAAAGTGCTTTCTACTAGGATTGGAATAGATATTTCTTGAAAGAAGATATACAAGTGGCCAACAAGCACATGAAAAGATGCTCAACATCATTAGCCATCAGGGAAACGGGAACCCAAACCGAAATAAGATGCCAGGTCACACCCACTACTATAGTGAAAATTAAGACCAATAAAAGCAAGTGCTGGTGGGGATGTGGAGAAATCGGAACCCTCATGCAGTGCTGATGGTAAAGTAAAATGGTGCAGCTGGCTTGAAGGATATTCTGGCAGTTCCTCAAAAGGTAAAGCACAGTCTAGGTCAGCGCTGGCTTCCTCGCCCTAGATACCAATGTGCCAGGCTCTGCGACAAGTGCTTAACATGCACTGTCACATTTCCTCTGTCAGCTGATTATCCTTGTTTTACAGATGAGGAAAGTGAAGTTTTGAGAAACCAAGTGACTTCAGAGGCACTGTAATGCACTGGCCTCAACAACCAGGCCCTAGTATCCATTTGACTAGTGCTTGATTTTGAACTAGTTATTTCAACTTTCTAAACTTCCATTCCTGTGCCTAAAATGGCCATAGTTCACTACTCCTAGGGTAGCTTTGTAGAGCTAAAGGGAAAGTTACGTAAAAAGCAATGTGCACTGGAACTAAAACGACCAGCAAGATTGTGGCCAAGTAAGGTGCTCCTAGAGTCAGCTCCTGCTACAGGGCTATTTGTAAGCACCCAGAGCTATCTGGAGCCAGCTGAAGCACCTGTTCAGGGGCTTCAGGAGGCCAGATGAACATCATGCCACATCCTTGAAGGAGCAGAAGGAGGAGACTGCCCATCTGCAGGAAAGACTCATAAGTAGAGTGCTCTACACCATGGAGGCCTGTGCCCATCCTCCACTGGAGGCACAAGCTACCTTGGCAGCTGTTCTGGGGCTGTAATTGAAAGATCCACTTCCCAAAAATGGGGGTGGAAGAGATGGTTGGGCACCAACTTCAGCTGCTGATGAGTAAATTCAACAGGCTAAAGTATAATCCTGAGAACAGCTAAAATTTGAGCCAGTCCAATTCAGAAAGAGGCTGGAAGCCACCATCATAAGTGCTCCTGGCATGAGAGGAATCAGCGTGGGCTGAAAATCACACGCTATTGAGGACGAACTTTTTTTCCATCCAGATCGCATTGTAGCTCTAGTCTAGGTCCCATTGTCAACTCCAGCAGGGTGGAAGCTGGGGGGACCTGTGACAGCCTCTCTGGGAAATTATTAGCCAAACTGTGAAGGCGGGTGATCATCATTTCATTGAGGCATGAGCACCCTTGGAGCTATTCTGTGGCTGGAATTGGAAGGTCCATTTCCCAAAATAAGGGGAGGAGGAGATGGTTGGCTGTGATTTCAGTTACTGATTGTTAGACACAGCTGGCTAAGATAAAACCCTGGGAACACAGACTTCAGCTCCTACACTTTGATTTATTGGCCTTACCCCACTCAGCTAACATCGAGTTGAAGAAAGTCAACCACCACACCATGGAGCCTAGAGTGTCTACAACTGAAAGCAGGAGGAGTGCATCCAGTATCCATGTGGAATCTAAGCCCCCACTTGACATAGATGTACAATGGACACAACCAATCCAATGTCCACAGAGAAAATGTGGAATGGGTGTGGGAAGGGTAGCCATGGTGGCTGCTGGGTTTGGGGAATGGGAGGAAGAGATGAGATGTAGAGGCGTTTTCGGGACGAGGAGATGTCCTGGGTGGTGCTTCACGGACAATTACGGGACATTGTAGATCCCCCCAGGGCCCACTGGATGGAACATGGGAGAGTGTGGGCTATGATGTGGACCATTGACTAGGGGTGCAGTGATGCTCAGAGATGTACTTACTGGGTGCAATGGATGTGTCACGATGATGGGAGAGAGTGTTGCTGTGGGGGGAGTGGGGGGTGGGGGCGGTGGGGTTGAATGGGACCTCATATTTTTTGAATGTAATTTTTAAAAAATAAATAAATAATTAAAAAAACAAACAAACCTGGGAACAGCTGGGATATAAATCTGTACAAGTTAGAAAGAGGCCATGGCTGCCATTTTGACTCTGCCCCCAGCCTGAGGGGAAGCTGGGCTGACTGAAAATAACCATGACCATGGGAATTGGTTTATTTCACCCAGACCAGCCTGCAGACCTAGCCTAGACTTCGGCCCCCCCCCACTGGCAGGGAGGAGGCTGGTGGGCCCTGCACCAGCCTATCCAGGTAACTGTAGGTACCTTTGGCTGGCACAGACTGAATAATAAGAAGTTTACTGGGGCAACTGCAGCCATATTGAACCTGCACTGCATAGATTGCTGCCCACACCTGCAGCTCCATCCCCACCCCAGGCAGGGCAGCAGGGGGCATGAAGTTCATTAGTCTTTCTGGGCAACTATGGTCCAGACTTGTATGACTTGGATTATTCCACACAGCTGTGACTGTGTCCCAACCCTGAAAAAGGGAAAGTTGAGGGAAGCTTCATGTGTCCCTAGCACAATGAGGACAGCTTGAACCTCCACAGATTATAGAACCAATTACAACCTTGGGTCCTACTGCACAATCAGCAAGGGAGAAAGGGCAGGAATTCCTAAACTAAAGAGAAAATCTGCACCCAGAATAAATGCTCTATAATCCAGATGCCAAGACACCAACAAAAAAACTACAATTCATACAAAGAAACTGAAAGGTACAGCCCAGTTAAAGGAACAAGATAAGCCCCCAGATGACATAAAGGAGTTGAGACAACTAATCATAGATGTTCAAACAAATCTCCTTCATAAATTCAATGAGATGCCTAAAGAGATTAAGGATACTAAGAAGACACTGGATGAGCACAAAGAAGAATTTGAAAGCATATATAGAAAAATAGCACATCTTAAGGGAATGAAAGGTGAAATAAATGAACTTAAAAAACATTGGAATCATGTAATAGCAGTTTTGAGGAGGCAGAACACAGGATTGGTGAGCTTGAAGAAATGTCCTCTGAAAGTGAACATAGAAAAGAACACATGAAGAAAAGAATGGAAAAAATTGAAGAAGGTCTCAGGGAACTAAATGACAGCAAAAGGCATGCAAACATATGTGTCATGGGTGTCCCAGAAGAAGAAAAGAGAAAAAGGGCAGAAGGAATATTTGAAGAAATATTGGTATACAATTTCCCAGCCCTATTTAAGGACATATATATCCATGTCCAAGAAACACAATTTCTTCCATCTGAAAAAATCTGAATAGACCAACTCCGAGACACACACTCATCAGAATGTCAACTGCTGAAGACAATGAGAGCAAAAACAGCAAAAGAAAAGTAATGCATACTATATAAGGGACACCCAATAAGATTAAGTGCTTTCTTATCAGAAGCCATGGAGGCAAGAAGACAGTGATTTGATATATTTAAGATAGTATGAGAGGAAAACTTCTTGCCAAGAATCTTTTTTTTTTTTTTTTAAATTTTTTTATTTTTTATTGACTTTGTAATAATATTACATTAAAAATATATATGTGAGGTCCCATTCAACCCCACCCCCCCACCCCCCCTCTCCCCCCCCCCAACAACACTCGTTCCCATCATCATGACACATCCATTCTTGCCAAGAATCTTATATACAGTATGACTGTCTTTCAAAAATGAGGGCAAGATTGGAATATCCACAGAAAAACAGAAACTGGCAGAATTTCTAAGTGAGACACTAGATTTTCAGGAAATGCTAAAGGGTGCCTGAAAAGAAAAAACAGGAGAGAGAGGCCTGGAAAAGAGTCTAGAATAAAGATTATATCAATAAAACTAACAAAAAGTGTCAAAAAAGTGGTGAAAATAAAATATGACAGATAAAACTCAAATAGGAATAAACTTAACCAAGGACGTAAAGCACTTGCACTCAGAAAACTGCAACTCAATGTTAAAAGAAATTAGAAAAGTCCTAAATAACTGGGAGAATATTCCATGCTCATGGATTAGAAGACTAAATATCATTAAGATGTCAATTCTACTCAAATTGATATACAGATTGAAGGCAATCCCGATAAAAATTCTACCAGCATTAAAAAATTTTTGAAAACCCGATCATCAAATTTATTTGGAAGTGTAAGGGGTCCTGAAACATCATAAAAAGGAAAAGCAAACTCTCATCTCCAGACTTTACATCATATTACCTAGCTATAATGGTAAAAACAGCATGGTACGGCATAAAGACAGACACACAAACCAATGGAACCAAATTTATGGTTCAGAAAAGACCCTCACATGTATGGTCTAGTGATTTTAGACTAGCCTGTCAAACCCAAACAGCTTGGGTACAACAGTCCATTCAACAAATGGTGCTGAAAGAATTGGATATCCAGAGCTGAAAGAAGGAAACAAGACCCCTCTCTCATACCTTATTGAAAAATTAACTCAAATAGATCAAAAACCTAAAAATAAGAGCAACGACCATAAAACTTCCAGAAGAAATTGTAGGAAAATATCTTCAGGACCTAGTGGTAGGTGGAGGAGTCTTAAAGGAGATAACAGGACTGAGAAGGACTACTGATATTTAATGTATGTAGAAGTTTTAATTAGCATTACTGTAAAAGTGTGGAAATGTATAGAGTGTTACAAATAGTGAGTAACAGCTGGTTTATAAATGGGGATGAGGCTGAAAAAGTTAGTCTAGGTATGTAAATGCCAATTGACAGAATGCTAGAAAATAATCTAGGAACTGGATAGTACAGTAAACCAAGAGGTGGATGAGAGTTGAGGTTGATGGTACAGATGCAAGAGTGTCCTTTGTGAGCTACAGGAAATGTACATCACTACTGCAGAGTGTTGGAAATGTGGAGAAGGAAGGGAAAAATAAAACTGGAGTGACCCATGGATTGTGGTTAGCAGTAATAACATAACATTTTTACATATGCCAAAGATGTACTGTGTTGATCATGGGGCAGTATGGAAAATGTGAGCCAAATGTACACTATTTACATGGAAACAATCAGATATTATCTTATCTGTAGCAAATGTTCCACCACAGTGTGGTGTATTGATGGAAAGGTGTTATTTGGGAATTCTGCACATGTACATGATTGTTTTATAAGTTTTCCACATCTGTCATAAAAAATGTTTAAAAATATATTTAAAAATAATATTAAGGTCGGTTGGGGGAAAACACATGGAATGTAAGATAAGTACTATGATTAGGAATAAAGTTTTGACAATATTCTTTCATAATTTGTAACAAATGTCTCACAACAATGCAAGATATGGTGGAGTTTGATGTATGAAACCTCTGTATGATGTTATGCATGTTTGCTTTGTAAGTTCACAACTTTTACTATCCACTTAATTGTTTATGTATGTTCATATATAAATGATACACAGATAATAATAATAATAGGGTTGGTTGGGGGGAAATATTTTGGTTACTACTAATATTTTCAAAATACTCTCTAATCATTAGTTAAAAAGGTTTAACAGCAACACAAGTTATTGGCGGTAGGGTGAGTTATGAGAATCCTGTACGATGTTATATATATTTACTTTGTAAGTTCACAAGTATTATTACACTAATTGTTCATGTATGTTTATGTATGAATGATATAGTTCATTAAATTAATTTTTTAAAAAAAGTTATGTGCACTACTCAGCTACTATGCTAAGTGCTCAGGTTCAGAGAGCTGCACGTGGGAGGCCTGGAGTCACCCCTGGACCTCCCTTGGGCCAGCGTTTCCAACCTGTGCTGGTGAGCACACTATAGAAGCTGATAAATACCTTGGATTCTGAATCCAATAAGTAATAGCCCACAATGCCTCCTCTAGCGACTGAGACGTAATTTCTTGGTTCCCACTCACCCCCACTTTCTGTTAATTTGATGACCTGCTTAGCCTGAAATTTACCGAAAATTTCCCCAGGATTTTCTCTGGAAGAATACCCCTCCTGGCTAGAAAGGCTCTGGGGCAGGGGCTACTCAGAGACTGGCCAGCAGGGGGCAGCACGGCCCCAGTCAGCTTTCTAAAGGCTGGTCTGGTCTGAGCCACTGAGCATGCTCAGTCCTGCTGAGCAGCAAATGGACAAAATTCAAGGCAACACCAGCCCAACTTCCAGGTACCTGAGAACTATGGTTTACGGGCCACCTTCTATGTACAGTGCACTTCCCATTCACTAGCTCATTTAATCCTCACGACAACTCAAGTTGTAGAGGATGAAATGGAGGCACAGAGCAGCAAGGTGACCTGCCCGAGGGTTCAAGGCTGCCACTGGCCATGTCTGTCGGGCACTGAAGCCCAGGGGCTTACCCCTCGCCAAGCCTGGGGACAGCAACCTGGCCCGGCTGCTCTCTGGTGTGAGTCTGGAAGGACACAGAATAGGGCCTTGAGAAAAAGGTAAAAAAACAACAACCTCGGCTGCTGGGGACCCTCCACCACCTCTGCTGGAGGCCTGAGAGAGGAGCACGGGCGCAGTGTGCCTGGGCGGAAGGTTCCTTGGTGACTTGTCCATAGTCAGCTGAGGGCACAGCAAGAAAGCACATCGCTAGGCCAGCGTCCTAGTAAGGGGTCAGGCTGGATGGCACCTTGGTCCTCTGCTCCCAGCAAATGCCAGTGCTTCCAGCTGGCCATTAGAGAAATCGAGTTCCAACTGCCTTATTTTATAGCAGAGGAAACTGAGGCAGGAACCTAACTAGGGGCACTTGGGAAAAGAAGGCATGTTTGTCATCAAATTCCAAAATCTAGGTCTTTCTCTCCACCATCCCTCATGTTGAACCTACATTTACTCATTGTCCTTCCTTCCGATGGGAACATTGACCACAGAATTACTGGCCATGACGACAAAGCTGCTATTGATTGGCATTGAGCAAGGGCCCATTGCTACACCTTTGACCTCTGACCTCCTGGCTCCTCTAGGCCTCGTCGGGGAGGGAAAAGGGAGAGGAGGCAAAGGGAGGATCCCAGGGGCAGGTGGGCCCAGGAGAGGCAGCCCACCTGCCCAAGGAGTCTTGGGCGGGCCCCCAGCTGTGGTCTGCCCAGTAGAAGTGGCTGGGGGTAGCAGGGGACAGGGTGTCCCAGGGAGTCCCCTAGAGCAACCAAAGATCCAGCCAGAACAGGCTGGGCCTGCCACCGCCTGAGCCCCACAGCCTTCTTCCAGCTCTGCGGCAGCCCCTCCTTCCCCAGCTCCCTGCCCACAGAGCCCCACATTCAAGTCATCTCGAGGGAAGGGGGTGTCTCGCCAGCTGGCCCCTGCCTGGGAGCCTTTGATATGCAATATTAGAAAGGAGACATGGAAAAAAGGAGAAAAGGAAAGAAAGAGGAACATCTATTTTATTTAAGCAAGCAAAAAGGAGGTGTGTTACTAATTGCTCACCTGGGAAGGAGGTGAGAACCGTAGGAGAGAGCAGCCAGGGGGGTGGGAAGCGCTGGAGGCTGCGAGGAAGAGGCGAGGACCCGGGCTGGTGGTACCCAGTCTGCTACCTCCCACTGTGAAATCGCTGGTGCTCCAATTGTCTTGTAGTATATGTGATTTTTTTTTTTAAGGAACAAAAAAACCTATTTAAGATTCTGAAGGTGCTACCATTTTGCCACAGACTTTGAAGAAACTTTTTGATGTGGGGGCACTGCCCCACATCCTTCTCTGTCCTCCAAATGACGACGTTCGGGGAATTTTAAGTTTTACTTATCATCACCCTTGTCTCATCAGGTAATCTGCTAAGGAGGGAAAAAAAATCCTGTCAGAAACCAGATGTAAAGAGATTTGCCTTGTAACTTACGGGCTTTGCAATGGCTGTCCTCCTAAGGCAGGGAGGAGGCCTGGGCACAAGGGATTTTAGCTTGGCCTTTCTTGGGCCTCAAGGGAAGTTAAGCCGCCCTGGAGAGCAGGACGTGGAGAGGCGCGGGAAGAAGGCCTGGCTTGGAGGAAGCCACAGGCGTGGCTTGGAGTCAGGGCCAGCCGTGGAGGTGAAATGAAAATATCCACCCATCCAGCAAAGCCACAAAACGCACCCCCAAGTCCACCCTTCCAGAAGCCCTGTCCTTCTAGGTGCATCGTTCTTGCTTTTCCCTTGTCTTTAAATTCTATAGAAACCCAGTGTCATTAGCGCCAAGAGAAAAACGAAGGGAGAAAGAATAATTATGGGGATCTTGGAGCTTGGGGTGAGGGCGCTGTTCAGTGTCACCTGAATTGTACTATATCAGCGAACAAGTCAGTGCCCAAGTTGAATTTTGGCGCTATGTTTAACTATGGAATTATTTTTATAGAAGGGGAAAGTTTATGTGAAAGTTTCTATATGTGTATTTTTCTGAAGTGTGCCTCTTCAGGAATTGGATTTGGTTTTCATTATTGAATACCTCACACTGGCCCACCCTCCCTACCCGTCACTTCCTGTATCCCTCGCCTGGACGTGCCGACAGAAGTGCGTTTTTGTAGCAGCTCGGGCCTCATCTCGGTGCTCGGTTTCCCCGCGCCACCAGAATGACCTGCCTTCTGTCTCGTTGTTGGGTTTTTCTGCTGTCCTCGTTACGTCTCTGTCCATGTCAGTGTGTTAAAACCCCAAGGGGTTCGGTTTCCTCTTTTCCCTTCTGGATTTTGAATAAATATTTAAAACTGAGGCAATGGAATGGCGCCCGTAGAGGTGTGCTTCTTCCCAAGCCTGGGGAGGGGTGTCATGGGCAGGCTGGGGGGGATGGTGGGGGGCGCTCAGAGCTCACGCGGCTTCCCCGGAAGGAGGAAGGGAAAAGGGAGAGATGCGGCGCCTTGGTTTGGGGGGTGCTAAAAGGGCAAGAATTTGGGTTCCGTAGGGAGGAGGGACATCAAGGTTCACATGAACAATTTTAAAAATTGCAGTAAAACACACACAGCGTAGAACGGGCCATTAGTGTCCCTTCGTACATTACGCTGTTGTGCATCCAGCTCCACTCTCTAGTTCCAGGACCTCTGATCACCTCCAAAGGAAACCCCTAACCCTTATCAGAGCTCACTCCAATAAAATAAAGTAAAATAAAGTCCTAGAGTACAAAGAGAAGCTAACCCACTGAATAAGGTTTGTTGTCAAAAAAGAACCTTAGCCTAACAAAAAGAAAAGCAAAAACAGTCACTCCCCATTTTCCCTTCCCACCAGCCCAGGCAGCCGCTAATCTGCCTTCTGCCAACTCTGGGAGGTTATACGCGCGCCCTTGTGTGACTGGCTGCTTTCACTGCGCACAGTGTTGTCAAGGTTCATGCGAGTTGCAGTGTGTGTTGGAAGAGGCCCAAAGCAGGCATATGCTACGTGTTACACTGCTGCTTTAATTTTTAGATTGAAGTCACGGATGAGATTGTAGTTTTAACTACATAATCTCCCTCCTGTAATCGGTAGCAGGGAGCTGTCCATTGTTACTTACTAGTGAGAACAGTCCTTAGTCACAAAGCAAATTCCTGTTTTCCCACACCCTAGCAAACTCCTGTTATTCACTCCTTAACAAGCTCCTGGTTTTCTTCTCTTCTTTTTAAAAGCCCAATAAAACATGCACCAGACGGAGAACCCTGGGGCCAAGGACACTGAGGAGCGGTAGCCGTGAGCTCAGCCCTGCTCCCCTCCTCTGACGCCTGCTGTGTGGACCGCTTTGCAGGGGACTCGGCCAAGCGGCATTCCGACCCCACCTCTCTGTCTAATAGAAGCCTCACCTCCTTTCTCCGAAGAGGCAGATTTGAGATTTGTCTCCCAACCCCCACCTCTTTAATAAGTTCCTTCCCTCGTGTGATCAAAACCTCCGTGTGGATTCCCATTCTCTGATTTCCCATCAGCTTCCCCCTTAGTAGGAATTTGTTGTTCCTTTTTAAGGCTGCATAATGTGGCATGGTTTCATGGCAAGGCTGAAATATATGCCACATTTTGTTGATCCTTTCACCTGTTGGTGGACGTTTGGGTTGTTCCACTTTGGTCTCTTGTGAATGGTTCTCTGTGAGATTCTTTGGTCTCTGTGAGATTCTTACCTGAGAGGTCAAGCACCTTTGGAAGGAGGAAGTGAATGAGAGTCTGGGACATGACTTGCCCGGTTTAGCAAATGCAATTCAACCCTCCCAGATAAATGTGAATTTCAGATAACAACAAATACTTTTTTAGTAAAATTTGGGACATACTTATACCAAAACAATTTATTTGTTGTTTATCCAAAATTCTAATTTAAACGGGTGCCCCATGTTTTATCTGGCAACAAGACTGGGAGAAGAGGGGACCTGCCGGGCTGGAACCACTTCTCCTGACCCCTGGTTCTGGGCACTTTCTGCCTCGGCTGCTCCGTGTTCCCTGCGCTCTTGGATGAATCGGAACTTTTCTGTCCTCATCTAGGAGAAGGAAAGACCTCACAAGCAGATGAGTTCAACCAGGGACTTGATGTTTTAAAGCCTTGCTCCGAGTTACCAGGTAGTCTTCTCTGTCCTCCCTGCCGCGGCACCTGCCCGGTGAGCACAGATGCTCGTGTCCACGGAGGCCAGGAAGCAAGGTCTGGAAAGTCTGTCCTCCCAGGGACACCCCCATTTACACAGCAGGGGACTGCAGCCCTGGGCCCTGGGACATGAAGAGACCTACCTGAGGGCATCTGGGGAGATCAAGGCAAAGTTCAGGTTCAAATCCAAGACTCTAGATGGCACTAAGTGAATCCCATCAGTGGTTCCCAAAGTGTGGAGCCCAGGACCAGTAGAAGCAGCCCCTGGGAGCTTGTTAGAAATGCAGATTCTCTGAGTTGCCCCAGAAAAATGGAATCATGAGCAGCCCCGAGGGTGGGGCAAGCCCTCCTGGAGAGGCTGGTGTGTGCTCAGGTTGGAGAACCGCCAAGTTCTCCTAAGGTTGGCAAAGGGTTTCCCAACCCTGGAAACAAACTTGGTAATGAGGAGATATGGGGGTTCTTTTCATTTCTCGAAATGACAATCAAAACTAAAACTGAGTGAGAATGGCGCCTTTCCTGAACCACTCACTTCCTAATGTCTGCACATAAGTCATACCCAAAGAAATTTCCCAGCTGTTCCATCCTGCCTTCTACTGTATAGACGGGAAAGTTCGGCGCCTTAAAAGTCTGCTTTTCCCTCTAGACAGAAAGACCTGTGAAGCAGGGGATGCATCCTGTACTTAGCTGCAGTCACAGAACTCAGCACACAAAAGCTCTCAGATCTGTTAAGAGATGCTCCTAGAGCTCGCTTCTTCCTTTCCTGCTCCAGGTTTAATCGAGCTCCTTCTATCTACGTGTCTGTGAGTTAGAGATGGCTCTGACAGTGTGCCTGTGAGCGACTCAGATCCTGGTGGATGCACTTAGAGGGGCTGGGCCTCATGTACTTGAGGACTCGGAGAAGAGAAGACCGGGTTGGGGGGAAAGAGGGGAACAGCTGATGCAGCCTCAGCAGGGGGTGGGATAATCCTGGGTGACTCCCAAGCTGAGGCTGGAGATAGAGAGTGAATATGGGTGACCAGATGGCAAAAGGTGTTGGGGGGAGGAGCAGACGTGCCGAGGCCCAGAGATGAGCTAGAAGTGAAGGCAGCATGAGGACCGGGCAGAAGTAAACAGCTCAATGGGACACACGAGATGGGACATGGAGTTCTGGGGACTGAGCTGGGAACAAGGCAAGCTGCAGGTTTGCCCAGAAAAGCAGGGAAGTAGGTGGGAGGCAGAGTTTGAGCTGGGCTGGGGCAGTAGATGGAACTGTCCAGGAGGCCCTGGGAGGGGAGGAGAGAGGCAGAGACAAGGACCCAGGGGGAAGAGAAGACGGTCTCTGTTACAACAGTCACACTCACCCCTCTCAGGAGGTCCCCTATTCCAGGAGGGCCTCTGAAACCAATCAGTGAAACCCCAGGAACCAGGCCAGCGATTTCCCAGCAGAGGTGGGCATGAGGTGCTGGGGAGAGAAGGAGCTGCCCCTGAGCTGGCAGCTCCTGCAGTCCCCAGGCTCCTGTTGCACAACCGAGTGTTCAGGACACAGCCGAGGTGGACTCCCCAGCAGGTCACCCCCAGGGACGCCCAGGCCAGGCCCATGTTTGCCCTGTCCACAGGGAGTCCAGTCCTGGCCAGAGACAGGCAAATCCCAGCCAGGACCCGCAGCCTGGTGTTGGGAAAGCGAAGGAGGAGCAGGGGAGGAGGGGGAGGCTGGCAGGAGGCTTCCAGGCCCAGCTTCCTGACCGCAACACGACCTTGGGCAGGTCTTGACTACCTGAGCACCAGGTTCTGCTGCAAAATGGGGGCGATAAACCCTGTCCTGCTTGCCAACCACAGGTAGGGTCGCTACTAATAGGTAAGTTATAGGACATTGATGCTATTCAAGTTCCTTTAGATCTAAAAAATTGACAGTTGTCGTATGGCTGACAATTTCAAACTTCAAGGGACAGCTTCAACCCAAAAAAATCAGCCATAATTTCCTGTGCACCCACTGGGAACCAGGTCTCGTGCCTATTGTGACACGCTGTCATCTCACGCATAACCCTTGTGGCACAATTATTACCCTCAATTTTCAGATGAGGGGCTGAGGCCACAGAGGTTATGTAAGATGCCCAGGATGACCCAACAGGATCTGACTGGAGCAACCTTCTCTCTGGGGAGGCTTCTTCCACCAGACCCACAGCTCCTCTGAGGACAGTTGTTCTTACTTCTGGTTGCTCACCAGAAAGAAAACCACACGTTTTACACCAGACCCAGCTCTAAACCTGGCCTTGGTGAAGATTATGCAGATTGGCTTTCCCAGAAATGAAGGGGTTCTAGTTGGTGCATTTCCAATTCCTTAAAGCTCACTCGATGTGTGAATTTTCGCCATGTCGCCTCACCTCTCTGAGCCGTTGTTCTAAATGCCATCTACATCTGGGGGAAAGTTGTTATTTTATGAAGAAAACATGGTACTTACTATGTGCTGATCACTGACCCAAGATTGGGGGTATGCTGCTGAAAAGGCAGAGACGCTCTCTGCGTGAATGGTACAGGGTGGGGGCTACGAGGATTTAATGTCTTTAGAACTGGCTTAGGGGAGAGGAGGGAACTTTTTGAGCAAGGAATTCCCCAAGTCCTTCCTGGATTGGGTCAGATGTCCCAGCCTCCCCTTGCTGGGCCCCTCCCCACCCACAGCTAGTTATAAAGGCCACTGCACCCTCAGGTCACCACTTCTGGCCAACCCCTGGTACTCCTGGCCTCGACATGGCGCTACCCTGGGCCCTCGCCGTTCTGAGCCTCCTGCCTCTGCTGGACGCCCAGGACCCAGCGTGTGCCCCGCTGAAGGCCACGCCCATCACCAACGCTACCCTGGAGAGGGTGAGTCCTGGGCACGGCCCACGGAGTGCCCTGGGCAGCTGCCTTTCTCCCGGGGCTGGCCTCTCCCCTGCTAGCTCTGGGCTCTGCCCTTTCCTCTCCTGCATCCCGGGGTGGAATCAGCACCAGCCAGGGAGCCTAGGAAGCCCGCTCCTGCCTCCAGGCTCAGAAGCCCCAATCTGAGGAGCCCAGGGAGGCATTTCTGTGCTGGGCAAGGAGGGGGCCCTAGAGATGCCTGGCTCGTGGTGTGAGCTCCTGCACCCCCACTCCCCACCTGGGCCCCTGTGTCTCCCTGTTTGCAAAACAGAGGGAGGTGCTGCCAGAGCCCATCAAGGCTCCAGCCCCAAGCTGCCCATCCTCAGCTCCTGCCTCCTCCACAGATCTCTGGCAAGTGGTTTTACATTGCCTCAGTCTTACGCAAGCCTGAGTACCAGCAGGAGGCGAGAGGGATCCACGCAGCCTTCTTTTACCTTCTCCCCAACCTGACGGATGACACCATACTGTTCCGAGAGTACCAGACAGTGTGAGACCCCCACACCAGCTGTCCACCCTCACTCAGAGCTCTGGCTTCTCCTTAGCAGTTGGAGGACAGGAGCAAGTCCCCTCCCCCTTGTGGCCTCGGTCTTCCCATCCTTGGAATGGGGAGGGCTGGACAGAGTCTCTGCCTGAATTTTGCCCCTGGATGACTGAGGAGGAGGGACTGTCCATCTCCCTTGCTCATCTGACCCTGAGATCTCACTTTGTGTGTCTGTCTTTAGTGGTGACCAGTGCATCTATAATGCCAGCCATGGGGGAATCCAGAGACAGAATAGGACATTATCCAAAACTGGTGAGCCGGGGCCATCAGGCTTGAGGGCTGCATGTGGAAAAGGGAGGACCATGGGCAGGCTGGAGAGCCGAGAGGAGGAAGGCTGGGGCTAAAGTCAATGTGAGAAAGCACAGGGCTTGGGTCACAACACAAGCACTGATCAAAGGAGTCATCACCACCGTTTGGGACTCTGTGAGCCAGGCACTGTCCACAGTGCTTTGCATGAATTAATTGAACTCCCACCACAGCCCTAAGAGGGCATGATGATTCCACCCATCTTACAGAAGAGGAAACAGGAACAGAGCAGTCAAGGCATTTCCCCAAGGTCACACATCTTGGGATCAGAGCTACGATTCACACTGAAGCAGGGCTTCAGGCCTACCTCTCGGGCACACTTTGAGATCCTCCAGAAGCTAAGTTGGGCAGCCAGTGTTTGCTGGACGGTGGCTTCACGTATGTCCCAGTCATGACTGCATATAGTAGGGGCACACAAATGCCAAGGGAGCTGAGCAGACCCTCCCCCCACACACCGAGGCTCCTCTCTGGACCTCACTCTTTTCTTTTGTAAAATGGGGAACTTGAACCCCGACTCCCTGATTGGTTGAGTGCCCCTAGGTATACCCAGCGGTCCTCGTGTAAGATGGAACCATTGCCCTGCTCACAGTCTCACCAGAGGCTCTTTTCCCCTCCAGAGAGGAACCACGAACACTTTGCCTACCTGTGGCTCACCAAGGACCCTGAGACCTACATACTTTACTTCTTACCAGAAGAAGAGCAAAACAAAGGAGTGGTCTTCTACGGTAGGCACCCTCAGTAGCCCCCACTCCAGACTCTCCCTAGCTTCACCCCTGGGGCTGGGCCCCAGCACCCCAGCCCTGCCTGGCCTCCTGGACCTCCCAGCACCCTGGCAGAGCCCCTTTGCTGCCCCCTGCAGCCAGGAAGCAGGAGGTGACCGAGGAACAACTGAAGGAGTTCCACGAAGCCCTCAAGTGCCTGGGCCTGCAGGGCGATGAGATCCTGTACACGGACGGGAAAAAGGTGAATGCAGGAGGGCCCGGGGGCAGTGCCCAGTGCCGCCTGGGGGTGGACCTGCCGAGGACAGCCCTGGAGGCAAGAGAGGGAAGGCCACCAGCCCAGGCTGCACAGCACAGCAGGGCGTCCTCTTTATGCAGGGAGAGCTGAGCTTCCCGCAGGCCTGTGGGTGGTAGTGAGAGCTCAGGAGGGAAAAGCCCCTGTGAGATCAGGGAGGGGGCCCAGGGCAGGTGAGGAAAATTCACAGGCTAACTGGAGGGCAGGAGTAGGGCAAGGCCTGGTGGTGCGACTTGGGAAACAGACAGCCTGGGCAGTGCCATGGGCCATTTCCTACTCCTCAGGGCCTTTGCTCTCACTGTTCATTTTTATGACCTGTGCAACAGGTAGTAAAAATTTTTATTTTGGTGTCACTCAAACTACAGCAAGTCCAGTAAGGCATTCTGATTTTTCTATAACCAAGAATGACCTGCATAAGTATCTCCTAAATATTTCTCTTTGAACTCACACCAGGCTTTATTTGGTTTCATCCTATGCAATATTACTGTGAACATACATACCTGTTGAGCCAGTTAACCTTTTACAAATAGATTTAAAAATTCCATTTATATAAAATTTATATAAAATTCCATATTTATATAAAAACGCCTCCAGTCCTTTGCCACCTGAGCTCTTCTCCTGTGGTGGCAGGGGTGAGAGCTGCCTGCCAACATCAGGAACCCTGGAGAAGGGCTTGAGGTGCAGACCCTGAGGCACGCCTGTTGGATACTAGCCTACCTCCCCATCTCATCCATGTCACCTCAGACAGGTGATGGGGCCAGGCTGAGCCTCTATTTTGTCCTCTGCTAAATGGTTGCTGTTCTGAGGAACATCAGAGGCACCACCTCATGGCTCGAAAGATCTGAAGTGCTCAGTGAAGGAGAGTTGTGAAGGCTTTGAGCTCCATTTTGAAGGTGAATAAACTAAGGCTCAGAAAGGGAAAATAACTTCCCTAAGATTATCCAGCTAGGACGTGGAAGAGCCAGAGGAGGTACCCCTGGCGGCATTGGGTCCAGAGTCCAGGTTCACCCATCCCCATGGAAAGAGCCCCTTCCCTGCCCCATCACTGTGTCTTCTTCCCCCACTAGGATCTGTGTGGGCCACTGGACAAACAGCACGAGGAGGAGAGGAAGAAGGGAGAGAGAGAGTCCTAAGATCAAGGACTAACCCCACAGAGCTGGGGTGCCCTCGGGGATCTGGGCCCCTCTCACCCTTCCACCAGTGCTTTGTATCTCCTCCCCTTCCCCAGGCACATTAATAAAGCTCCTGCATTTGGGACTTGCTGGTTGTTGGCTGCTTGTTCATTCACTCATTCTTTCGTTCATTCATTTGAAATTGGCCCCTTGTTGAACCCTGGCTGGCATTGGATAAGATGCTGCCCATGGCTGGACAAGCTCTGGTGTAACATTCACCAGATGTAGGTTCGAGGACAGATGTACCAGGTGACATCCACATGCTGTGATTCTCAAAACATCCTTGAATGAGAGAGGAAGTCTGGGAAGACTTCCTGGAAGGGGCATCAGAACCCTCAGTGTAGAAAGATTAGAAGTTAGATAAAACCCGCTGATCCCTCTGCCAGCCAAGAACCCAAGGAGACACGTTTGCAGAAGGCTGAGGCAGAGGACTCCAAGTAGGGACCCTGGGTAGGGGTCCGTAGACCTCCCTTGGACCAGCATTTCTAAGCTGTGCTGATTAGGAAACTTTGATGCTTAGAAATACCAACCTGAAGTAATGAGCAGGGTTTCTGAGTCCAATAAGCGACAGCCCACAGTGCCTCATCCAGGGACTGTGGTGTAATTTCTGGGTTCTCACTCACTCGACTTTCTGTTAATTTGATGAACCGCTTGCCTAGAAATGTTACCCAGAACTTCCCAGGACAGATTCTTGAAGAAAACGACTCATGGCTAGAAAGGGCTATACAGAGGCTGGCCAGCAGGGGGCAGCACAGGCCCAGCCAGCTTTCTAAAAGGCGGTGCTGGTCTGAACCACTGAGCATGCTCAGTCCTGCGGACCAGCAAATGGACAAAATTCAAGGCAACACCAGCCCAACTTCTAGGAGCATGAGAAGCACTATGTTTACTGGCCACCCTCTTTGTACTGTGGACTTCCCATGCATCAGCTCATTTAATCCTCACCACATCCTATTTCACAGAGGAAGAAATGAGGCACAGAGGAGCAAAGTGATGTGCCCAAGGGTTCAAGGCTGCCATTGGCCAGGTCCCTTGGGCACTGAATCCCAGGGGCTTACCCCTCGCCAAGCCCGGGGACAGCAGCCTGGCTCTTTCTGTTCTCAGGTGTGAGCCTAGAAGGACACAGAATAGGGCCTGGGGGAGTTAAAAAAAAATCAACAACCATGGCTGCTAGGGACCCTCAGCACTTTATCCTGGGCACCAACACCAACTGCACATTCCAGCCAAAAATTCCTTCCTCTCGATGAGTCTGGGCACAGGCAAGGGTTTCCCTCCACCTCTGCTGGACGCCTGAGAGAGGAGCACGGGCTCAGTGTGCCTGGGTGGAAGGTTTCTCAGTGACTTGCCCATGGTCAGCTGAGGGCACAGCAAGAAAGCACATCGCTAGGCCAGCGTCCTAGTAAGGGGTCAGCGTGGATGGTGCCTTTGTCCTCTGCTCGCAGCAAGTGCCAGTCCTCCTGGCTGGCAATTAGAGAAATCGAGTCCCAAGCTACTTATTTTACAGCAGGGGAAACTGAGGCAGGGAACTAGCTGGGGGCAGTTGGGAAAAGAAGGCATGTTGGTCTCCAAATTCCAACATCTGGGTTCTTTCTCTCCACCATCCTGTCATGTTGACCCTATGTTTTCTCACTGTCCTTCTTCCCGATGGGAACATTGACCACAGAAGTACCAGCCATGTCGACAAAGCTGCTGTTGATTGGCAATGAGCATGGTCCCATTGCTGCACCACAAATGCCACAAACAACTTGTTTGGTTCTTGCCACATGGCTCATTTCAATCCTCACACAACAGTCAAGACCATCACCCCATTTAACAGATGGAGAAACTATGGCTCACGGAGGAAGGAGCCTTGCCAAGATCACAGACTAATGAGCGGAGGACAGGATTTGAACCCTGCTCTGCCTGACTCTAAACCCTGTTCCAATCCTGCCTCAGCTACTGGCTCTTTTCTGCCTTCATCAATGTTATGTATGAAATCCATGTTAAAGCTCATGACACACTAATCCTGGTCAGTTCTCCTCAACACTGACAGGATGTATAAAAACAAGGGAAATCTGAGAAAGTGTCCCAGAGCCAAGAGAATCCAGAGTAGACATTGAGAATGGCATAGGGGAGGGATAGGAACAGAAAGAGGACGCAAAAACCTGAATAAACAACAGATTTGGTTCATAATACTGTAGCAATACCTTTCATTAAATTGTGACAATGTACCACACTAATTTAACTTAATCTCCATAGGGAAATTACGTGTGTATTATGAGAGGGAGAGGTAATATGGAAACTTCTCTGCACAATTTCTCTGTAAATCTAAAACTGTTCTCAACAACCTCATTGCTTACATTTGAAAATACCAACAAAGAAATGGAAGATGGTTAGGGTTCTGGAAGCCCCCGTCGCTGCTGTGCACAGGTCACGCAGGGTGTGCTGAGTGACTGTCTGAGGCGCAGGCTCATCCTCACTGTTTATACACGGGGAAAACATGCAGGAGCACTGGGTCCTCAGCCCCCGACCCAGGGCTGCTGGCCAGAGATGGGGGCTGGGGGGAAGGACATGAGGTACCTACATGGTGGCGGGTGGATAAGGCACGATGGGAACCGACCAGACGTAGGCAATGGCTGGAGAGGCTGGCGCTGGGGGCGCGGCGGCCAGGTACCAGAGCCCGGGGGGCGGCCGAGGCGGTGAGCCCGGCTGCTTGCTCCTCTGCTTGGGGCTGGCATGTGAAGGAGAGGCCCTTATGGTGGCCTTTCCAGTCCCTGTCAGGGAAGGAGCACCAGAGACAGAGTCCAGCACCTCGGGCACACTGAGCTGAGGACAGGGCAGCCCAACCCATCCTGTGAGGAGGGCAATGCCAGGCTGGGCAGTGCCCAGTGTGGGAAACACGCCATCTCTCCAGCTGGCTCAGCCCAGATAAGGGGAGGCAGCCACCCCAGCTGAACTCACCCAGACCCCGAGTCCCACTCTGGGAAGGCTGACGGAAGAACCTGAGCATTGGATCATACCAGAGGTACAGAGTCTGGGCCATCCCCCTCTGTGGGGGACCTGATCACCCGATTGCACATGGGATAGCACAGGGTATCAGCTGGAGACGAACCTAGAAGATCCCTGGTGGGGACACCACCTGGCAAGTAGGAAGAGGCATCAAGACAGGATGAAGTCTGAGTTACTGGACTCCGGAGCCAACTGGTATCTGCAGTGCTGGGCTCTCCTTAGCACCCACTGTACAGGGCACAGTCTAGGTGACAGCAGCATGTAACAAAACAGTGCCAGAGAGCAAGCCAGCCTCTGCCAAGTGTTTTATGGCATTTTTTTTCATTTTTTAAATTATCATCTTTTTTTTAAGCTACATAGATTGCACAAAATGTTACATTAAAAAATATAAGAGCTTCCCACATATCCCACTCCCCATACACCCCCCCCACACACACTCTTCCCACATCAACTTTTTTCATTGATGGGGTGCATTCATTGCATTTGATGAGTACATTTTGGAGCACTGCTGCATAGAATGTATTATATTTTATGTTGCAGTTCACACTCTTTGCCACAGCATTCAGTGGGTTATGGCAGGATATATAATGTCCTGCATCTGTCCCTGCAATATCATTGAGGACAACTCCAAGTTTCTAAAATGCCCCAATATCACACTTTTTCCCTCTCCCTGACTTGGGCAAATCCCATGGCCTCTGTCTCCACATCAATGGTATAATATCTTTTATAGCTAGAGTCACAATAATTCTATGGTTGAATATCAGTAAGTTCAATCTAATCCATATTTTATTCCTCCATCCTGAGGACACTGGGATGGTGATGCCCACTTCACTCCTAATTAGAGAGTGGATTTAGATCACACATGGCTGAGGGATGGAATTCTCTTGCTTGCAGCTGTAGACACTCAGTTCCTTGGTGTAATGGTTGACCATCTTGACCTCCTTGTTGGCTGACTTGGGTAAGTCCAATAAACTGAAGAGTAAGCATTGCAACTCTGCTGAGGCTCAAGCCCAGCTGGCACATGGATTGTCTAGAGAGTCAAGTCTCTGGAGCATACACCAACCCAGCACCAGCCACAGGTTTAGAAAAAGTGACAGAAGAGGCAATGTAGAGAAGTCTTAGCTGAGTCCAACTCCGTTAGGTTCAGGGGCAAAGATTCCAAAGTAAGGCCCAGTGGCAAGGCACTGAACTCTAGAGACATCTGCCATAATTGTAGGACCTAGGAGTCTCCATAGCCTACAGGAGCACTACTATCTGGGGTTGTATCTTCATTGGGTATTTCAGAGACCCTGTTGAGACCTGCGTGAGTGTAATGCCCTGATGACCTCCTGACCCATTTTGAAGATCCGTATCTGTAAAACCTCATTTGTCTATACCATTTCCCCCTTTAATTCAAGGTCTTTTTCTAGTTGTATCACCAGTTGGTTATTGCCAGTAATCCCTTGGCACCAGAGAGGTTCATCCTCAGGAGTCATGTCCCACACTGGGGGGAAGGTAATGAATTTATATGCTGACTTTGGCTTAGAGAGCGGCCACATTGGAGCAATGTGGAGCCTCTCAGGAGGTAATTCTTAGGCACTCTGCAGGTCTAGCCCTAGTTGAAATTTCAAGCACACTGTCTCATAAGCATAATCATCAGTATCAAGGGTCTATCATTGGACCATCCTTCTTCACTGGTCTTTGCCCTTGCACTTGGGGGATTCTTTTTGTTCCATTGGGGAATGCAACAGAAATCCCCAGGATGTCAGCTCAGCATTTCCTCAGTTGTCATGTGAAATTCTAAGTACTATGTCAATACCCAATGAACATCTGAATGTATCTCTATACCCTGTATACATGCCAAAGCAAACTCCCTCCCATACATCCCCCATCAATGACACCCCACAACATTCTTCTACCCTGTGATAGTTGAACCCCTCTGTGATTCAAAACTTCATAAAAAATGAAGCCTAATATATTGCCATATCCAATTAACAGGAAAGTGAAATAGTAATGATAGGGTTAAAGATTAGCAATAAAATATATAATAATTTAGAAAAACTAAAATAAAGTAAAAATAAATTGGGGTATTTAAAAAAAATGAAAAATAACATGGAAATATTTTTTGATGTTTCACCTTTCATCACTGTAATAGTTGTTGTGTTGCCCTGTATGTAACTGGAAAGGCAATCTCTTCCATTTCTTCCTCAGTGTCTACATCCTTTTCTTAAAATTTTTTATTATGTCTTCAAAAAAGTTTTAGGTCCCAGTAAACTCACACAAAGAATATAGGGGACTCCCATATATCCAATATCAAATCCTTTTCCCCCTTTCCCAGCAGTGATCTTTATGCATGTAGATGTTATATTTGCTACAACTGATGTACAGATATTGAAATATGGATACTAACCATGGTTCCATTATGGTTTACATTATGGTTTACATTTTAGACAGTACACTTTTATAAATTTTGGGTTACATTACGGTTTCCATTTTAGACTGTACACTTTTATAAATTTTTGGTGAAATTTAACATGGCCTGTATCCATCATTGCATGATCATAGGAAACACTTCCATTGCCCCCCAGTTTCCCACTTTTCGATCTATTCTATTCCTCTCTTCCCCTCACCTCAGAGCCGACAGTGACAACCAAGCTTCACTGCTTGAAGGACAAATTCATAGATACTTGGAACAACTCTTTACACACTAGTCTGTCCTCCCCCACTGGGAGTCACTCATGCTCTTGAGAGACAACCTCCCCCTCTGTTTCAGAACTTCAGGCCTCCCCAGAATGAGGGAGTTACACTGTCCTGCTCATTATATGGGTCTCCACTCACTAATATAACACAATATGACAAGATGAGCACCCACACACTCTCTAGAAGCGAGCTCCAGGTGAACCCTGTGACAGATACCCCATCAAACACCTTAATCCAGTAACCCTTCCTTATTGTATTTTCTAAAGGGTTTTCTCAACATTATAGTTTCAACCCCTACCGAACAATCTCCCATGTTTACCTCCTCCCCTGCAACCCTCCCCCCAATTCCATGGACCATCTGACCCATCCTCCCAAACATATCCCCACTCAAGCCTGTATAACCCAACCCAATAATATCCCTATACCCCTGTCCTATCCCTTCACTGCACAACTACTTACCTCCAATTTATAATAGATTTTGCCCATGTGGACTTTGACTCACAAACTTCCTGTCCCCTTCTGTAAACCTATCTTCCAGGCTCTAGTTCTTGAGAGAGCTTGATTTACTTTATTCATATCTGAGAGGTCATGTAGTATTTGTCCTTCAATGCCTGGCTTGCTTAAATCAACATAGGGTCTTAAAGACTCATCCATGTTATCCTATGAGTTAGTACTGTATTCCTTCTTACAGCTGAGTAATATTCCATTTTATGTATATATCACATTTTGTTTATCCATTCATCTATTGATGGGCATTTGGATTGATTCCAACTTTTGGCAATAGTGAATAATGCCCCTATGATCATTGGTGTGCTTCTATTGGTTCACGTCCTTGTTTTCAGTTCTTCTGAGTATATACCCAGCAGTGGAACTGCTGGCAATTACAGCAATTAGATAGCTACATTTTTGTGGAACCTCTGAACTCTCCTCCACAAGGCTGGATCCTTCTACATTCCCGCAAACAGTGGATGAGGGTTCCCATTCATCCACATCCTCTCCCATGCTTGCAGTCCTTTTTTATTAATAGCCAGCAGTCTAATGGGTGTAGGATGGTATCTCATTGTAGTTTTGATTTTCATTACCCTAATAAGATGTGATGCTGAGCATCTTTTTTTTGTGCTTTTTAGCCATTTGTATTTCTCTTTGGAGAAATATGTGTTCAAATCTCTTGCTCATTTTTTAAAGTGTTTGTCTTTTTATTTTCGAGGTTTAGAATTTCTTTATATATGCTGGATATTCGGTTCCTATCAGATATATGGCTACCAAATAATTTTCACCCATTGGGCAGGCTGTCTTTTCACTTTCTTGATAAATTCCTTTGACATGCCAAAGGGTTAAATTTTGATAAGGTCCCATTTATTGATTGTTCTTTCACTGCTCGTGCTTTGAGTGTGAAGTTCATGAAGCCATTTCCTATTAAAAGTTACAGAGATGCTTCCCTACATTGTCTTCAATGTTATTTATAGTCTTGGCCCTTATGTTTAGCTCTTTGGTCCATCATGAGTTGATTTTTGCATAAGGTATAGGATGATATTCCTCTCTCATTCTTTTGTATGTGGATATTCAGTTCTCCAAGTACCGTATGTTGAAGAGGCAATTCTCTCCTATTTGAGTGACCTTGGTAGCCATGTCACATATCATATGACTGTATGTGTGAGGATGTATATCAGAGCTCTCAATTCAGTTCCTTTGGTCAGTATGTCTATCTTCATGCCAATACCATGCTGTTTTGACCACTATAGCTTTGTAGTATATTTTAAAGTCAGGCAGTGTGATTCCTCTGACTTCATTTTTTTTTTTTTTTTTTACAATATGTCTTTGACTATTTGGGGCCTTTTCGCTTTCCAAATAAACTTCAGACTTAGTTTTTCCTGTACATGAAAAAATGCTGTGTTGATTTTTATTGGGATTCCATTAAATCTGTAGATTAGTTTGGATAGGATAGACATCTTAAAAATATTTAGTCTTCCTATCCATGAACAGAGACTATTCTTCCACTTATTAAGTCTTCTTTGTTTTCCTTTAACAGTGTTGTAAATTGTGACTTCTTCGTTTCCAATTTGGATGCTTTTTTAAAAATTTTTTTAATTTTTAATTTTTTAAATTTTTTAAATTTTATTCATTTTGTAAAAATATTACATTCAAAATATATGAGGTCCCATTCAACCCCACCACCCCCACCCCACCACCTCCCCCCCCCCCCAGCAACACTCACTCCCTTCATCATGACACATCCATTGCATTTGGTAAGTACATCTCTGGGCATCTCTGCACCTCATGGTCAATGGTCCACATCAAGAGAGCCCCAGTGGCCTAATGGATGCTTTTTTTTAACTGGTTCTTGCCTCAGTGCTCAAGCAAGTACTTCCAACACAATGTTAAATAGGAGCGGTGATAGTGGGCATTCTTTACCTTGTTCCTGATCTTAGAGGGGAAAGATTTTAGATTTATCCATTGTGTAGGAGGGTAGCTCCAGGATTTTCTAATATACACTTTATCATGTTCAGAAAGTTTCCTTCTGCTCTCATTTTTGCAGTGTTTTATCAGGAAGGGTGCTGTATTTTGTTGAATTCTTTTTTCTGTATGTATAGATATGATCATGTGTTTTTTCCTTTTAATCTGTTTATATGGTGTATTACCATGATTGATTTATGTTGAGCCATCATTTCATACCAGGGAAGAAGACAATTTGCTTATGGTGTATAACTCATTTTATTGTTGTTGCATATGATTAGCAAGTATTTTTCTGTGGATTTTAGCATCAAGGTTCATTAAAGATACTGGTGTTTAATTTTCCTTTCTTGTGGTGTCTTTGGTTGTGGAATTAGGGTAATTTGGGCATCATAGAATGAGTTAGGCAATGTTCCTTCTATTTCAATTTTTTGAAAGGCTTTAAGTTAAGATTGTTTTTAGTTCTTTATGGAAAATTTGATAGAATTCACCTGTGAAAACAGTCTAGCCCAGAGATCTTCTTAATTGGCGACTTTTTAATGATTGATACTTTCTCTTTACTTGTGATTGGTTGTTGAGATCATCAGTTTCTTCTTTCATCAATAAAGGCTGCTTAAGTGTTTCTTGAAATTGTCCATTTCCTCTAAATTGTCCTTCTTGTTAACATACAGTTTTTCAAAGTATCCTCTTATGATCTTCTTTATTTCTGTGGGGTCAGTTGTGATATTTCCTTTCTCCTTTCTTATTTTGTGCATTTGCATCTTCCCTCTTTTTTTCTTTTTTTGTTCTTAGTCTAGCTAGGGGTTTATCAATTTTATTGATCTTTTCAAAGAACCACCTCTTTGTTTTATTTTTTCTAGTGATTTCTTATTTTCTACTAAATTTAGTTC